>NC_133992.1:6250000-7500000 GCF_047716275.1 Strix uralensis
GTCCTCCGTAGCTGGACCGTACATCCCCGTCCGATGGCTGTGCCGTGCCGTCCCCATCCCACGTGTATGTGCCATAGTGGCTGTGTCCCGTGTAGCTGTGCCATATACTCCCCATCCTATAGCTGCGCCATATGGTCCTGCATCCTATGGAGTTGTGCCATAGCAGCCCTGTCCTCCCTGGCTGTGATATATAGTCCCTATACCATGTAGCTGTGCCATCCCCGTCCTACACAGCTGTGCAATGTCATCTCTGTCCTACGTAGCTGTGCCATACAGACCGGGTCCTTTGTCCTGTATAGTCCCCATCCTATATGGCTGTGCCACACACCCCTGCACTAACACAGCTGTGCTCTGTGGGCTGAGTCCTATGTAGCTATGCCATATGGTCCCCATCCTGAGTAGCTGGGCCATATGGTCCCTGTGCTATTTAGCTGTGCTATATAGTCCCTACCCTGCGTAGTTGTGCTATACAGTCCCCATCCTACATAGCCATCGCATACTGTCCCTGTCCTGTGCAGCTGTGTAGTGCAGTCCTTGTCCTAAGTGTGCTATAGGGTCCCCAGCCTATGTAGCTGTTCCATACAGTCCCTGTCCTATGTGACTGAGCTACGCAGTCCCCATCATATGTGACTGTGCCCATATGGTCCCCGTCCCTGCCATACAGTCCACATCCCATTCACCTGTGCCATACCATCCCAAACCTACACAGCTGTGCTGTATGGGCCCCATCCTGTGTGACTCTGCCATGTCGTCCCTGTCCTATGTAGCTGTGCCATATGGTCCCCATCCTGAGCGGCTGTGCCATATGGTCCCTGTCCTGCATCGCTGTGCTACACGTGCCACGTCCTGTCCGGCTGCCGCCTCTACCCCGCAAGGACCCGCAGGGCTGGGGGTGCCCACAGCAGGCGCAGTGCTGGGGGCCCTCACGGACACAGCAGGCTTCCAGAGGTGGGGGACTTTGTGCCCCATCCCGCGGGGCAGGGACCTGCGCTGCTCCCCACGGGGTGAGCACAGTGGTGGGTCGTCCCTGCCCGTCCCTGGGGAGAGGCTGCTCAGTGCCCGACTGGTTTAGAGAGGGGCAGGAATGACATGGCCTGCCTCAGCCCCAAAGCCTGGCCCCATCCATCCCAACATCTGAGCCCCAGTGCCACCTCCACAGGGTCCAACAGCCAGGGGTGGCTCAGAGGGTGACAACCCCCCCCTCAGGTTTGCAGCGCGGGGCTCCATCCCCATTCCTGACCCGGGCTGAGACCGGCCAGCTCATTACACAAGTGCCGAGGCGGCACAGCCGGATGCTGGGATGCCAGAGTGGCGCTGCCCGTCCCATGGGGCATCCTGCGCCGCCGGAGCCACCCTGGCCCCGCACCCCCCAGCCCGGCACCCCTGGGCGTTGCTCTCTGCCCAGGGCCTTTGATCTGCTCCCAAAAACCCAGGAATTGTCCCCCCGGCCCCCAACCTGCGGGGGACCCATGGTGGAACCATCCCCACTCCCTGGTCTCGGCCACATCGGAGCGAGAGAGAGGGCAGGCGGCTGGAAAAACATAAAGTGGTTTTTCTTTCTTTCTTCCTTTTAATTTTTTTTCCTTTTCCTGGAGTACAAAAATAACAGTGCCCTTATCTGATCGCCCCGGGCGGCCCAGCTGAACCCCCTTATCTGATCCTGACATAATGCTGGAGCCCGCTGCCTTCCCCAGGGACTGATGGTGCCCAACTGGCACCGCTGCCCCGCATCCCCTCTGCTGGCATCCCTGCCCTGTGCCGGTGGCGAGCCCGGCCACGGGCCCCTGGCCCTGCCTGACCTCCCCGCGGGATGCTGCCGGAGGTGTGATGAGCTGCCCGTCCTCTGCCCAGCAATGCCAGGGGCCGCGCGGCCGTGCCCGGTTCCGTCGCGACAAGAGTGGAGGGGAAGAGGGACGCAGCCTGCGGCACCCAGATAAGCAGCTGTTTATCTTCCTCCCGATGCTGCCGGCCGCGCGGCCGCCGCGCTGGGGGGAGGAAGCGCCGGACAATACATGGACCCGTGGCAGCGTCACTGGGGGGGGGTCCATGCCATGACCCTCCCGCAGCGGCCACACCACCCCGATGGTGAGACGTGGGCTGGGGATGCCGTGATGGCCCTTTGCCGGCTGCCACATCCCAAAGTCTCAATGACCCAGGGCATCATGCCCTTGGGCCCTGGTCCCTACGGGGGTGGCTGACTGGGGTCCCGTCACCTCCCAGTGCGGTGGCTGGAGCCACCAGGGATGTGAAATGATGGGATGGAAAGAGACGGAGCTCAGTGGCTACCTCCAAACCCAACGCAGTGCCCCAGGCACCGTCTCCCAGTGGGAAGCCCCCAGCTACAGCCACGGGCCTCCATCCTGCCCAGCCCCTGGCAAAGGGGCACCCATGGGTGCAAGCGGGTCCCCAGGACATCCCCCCCAGCACAGGGGCCAGCTCAAGGACAGCGTGGCCACAGCAGGGCTGCCCAGGGTGGGGGAAATGGCCAAGGCAAACGGGGATTTACAGGATCAGGCCTTCAAGCGGCTGTTTGCGCTCAGGATTTCCCTTGGCAGCCGCCCACCGGCCCCGCTCGCTCGCGCGCCGCGCAGGGGGTTCGAGATGGGACGAAGCTCACGCCTCGGATGAGCTTTATGGCCATTTCCATACCTGAGCTTCCCGCTTTCCTGCAACACGGGGGATGTGGGGAGGCTTCCGCCAGCGCCTGAGCGTTCAGGGCAGCTGGGCGTGAGTTTTGGCACGCAGCAGTGCCGAGCAGGGACAGTGGATTTTTCCAGCCCAGATCTGAGGGTCATTAACGTTGTTGCAGCGGGAGCTGACCGCGGCAGGCGAGCCCCGAGCAAACATGTAGCAGATGGTCCCGCGGGCGCTGTGCCGGCAGTGGGGCCATGGTGACGCCGTGCTGGGGGCGCAGGGGCAGCGCTGGAGCTGGCGTGGCAATGCAGCCCCCTCCCGCATCGTGTCCCCCCCCCCTCCCTGTGTTATGTCACCCCACATCCTCACGGCGGGGACTGACGGTCTCTTGTTTTCCGCCCAGACCCCGGGAGAGCCGAGGGCTGCGACCTGCAGCCGGTGACGGCGGAGCCGCCCATCGCCCTGTCCTACGCCACCAGCACGGTGCAGCGGGGCTGTGTCAGCAGCAGCTCCCTGGGCAGCGGCCATGAAGTCCATGTCCTCAGCATCGAGTGGTCCAAGGTGAGCGAGCGGGGTCCCAGCGTGTCACCTTCGCACTGTCACCTCAGCGTTGTCACCCCAGCACTGTTCCTGCTGGGCTGTTAAAAACATTTCCTCTAAGGCACAGCGAGAGGACCCAGATTAACCTCTTCCATGGCGCCTCTGCAGCCGCAGTGTCTCTGGCCCCGACGGGAGTTTAAAGTCCTTAGAGGCAACTTTTCTAACAGCCCACGCTGTGGCTGTCCCTGCGCTGGATGTCCCAGGAATCCCCATTTCTCTGGGGAGGTGGCCTGGTCCCAGCTCAGGAGCAGGGCAAAGCCACAGGCACCCGATGGGGACCACACCAGGGAGGGAGGGCTAGAAAGAGGGATGGAGAGATGGAAGGAGGGGTGGAGAGATGGAAGGAGGAAAAGGGGGAGGGATGGAGGGACAGAAGGAGGGATGGAAGGAAGGATGAAGGGAGGAAAAGGGGGAGGGATAGAGGGAGACACATCACTTGAAGGCAGCCAAGTGAGTGGAAGCCTGGCCACCAGTGTTGGCACAGCCTGCTGAGGGGCAATAACCACATTGTGGGTGCCCCGGGGCATCTCTTGGGCCAGGGCGGGCGCAGAGCAGCGGCAGGGCTGGGGCTGCACCCTCGTCTGGAGCTGGTACTGGGTGGCACTGTTGAGTGGGTTTGCAGCAGCACATGGGTTTGTGTGGCTGCTCTGCAGCATGGCCCGCTTCCCCTCGCGCTAGCTGGGCCCCAGCAAACCCAGCACCCGATTTTGGCTCAGCCCTGAGCCGCCCGGCGCCACACTCCCCCCCCGCACTGCCTCCCAGCCCTCCCAGTTCTGCTTTTCAGGGGGAGGTGGGAGCCAGGCCAAGAGCTGCTCGGGGAGGGTGGGTTTTACAAGGGCCCCTCTGCCCCAGCCCGGTGTGACTTGGCCCTGGCATCCTGGTGTGTGAATAAGCATCGGGACCGGGGGTGCCCCGGGGTTGTCACCGGTGGCGGCGGGGGACACACACTGATGTCACGGCAGCGGCACCGAGCCCTGCGGCGCGCGGAGGGAGCAGGGCAGGGACATGGCTCCACTTATAGAAGAATTACTGGAAGCTGCTTTCTATAAGCAGATCCCCACGATGCAGGAAAAAAAAAAAAAAAAAACCCAAGAAAAAGAAAAAAATAACCTGAAAGGCAGCGGCGAGGCTCCCGCCGCTTGCACAGCCGAACAATGGAGCGCCACAAAACACGCGGCAGGAAAAACAGCCGCCAGCTCCTCCCCGACGCCCGGGGCCACCCGGGGTCCCCGGCCACCCACGCTTGCCATGGGGCCGTGGCCAGGCCGGGATGCCCACGGCCCCGTCCCGCCGGCCCCGTGCCCGGCAGTGGCGGCTGCCTCCACCCGCCCGGTCCCTGGCTGGTTTTCCCTGCCCGCTGCCTGGCTCAGCACTTTGTGAGCGGTGATTCAGGCGGCAATTGCCAAACTTAGCGCCTGATGTTTCGGCTTCCCCATCCGGATTTCCGGCTGGAGGCTGCCAGGCAGTGCTGGCCATGGGGAGCGGTGCGTGCCACCACTGTGCCCCCAGCATCCCTGCACACCGGTACGGCCGGTCCCAGTCCTGGAGCTGGGATGGGGCTGGGAAACCCACGGGGGCATGTCCAGTGCCTGGGGTGGGGATACTCCGGTTTTCAGTGGGGGACACCCTGGTACCTACCGTGGGGATGCTCCGGTGCCCAGGGTGGGGAGGGGATGCCCTGGCCCCAGTGTGGGGACACCCCAGTCCCAAGTGTGAGGATGCTCTGGTTGCTGGTGTAAGGATGCCCCAGTCCCCAGTGTGGGGACATGCCAGTCTCTGGTGTGGGGACGCCCCAGTCCACAGTGGGGTGACACCCTGGTGCCCAGTGCAGAGATTACCCAGTCCCTAATGCAAGGATGCCCTGGTCCCCAAGGGGGAGTGCCTAGACCCTGGTATGGGGGTGCCCTGGACCCCACTGTGGGGATGCCACTGTCCCTGAGGTGGGGATGCTCTGGTCCCTTGCTTGGGGGAGCCAGGGTGTGTTTGCCCCCCTTGGTGTGGCTACACATCCATGTGGCATCTCTGCACCCCCAACCTTCCCCTTAAACCCAGCCACAGCCGCCTCCTGCGTGGCTCATGCTCAGGGCCAGCCCGAGGGCTCTCCCTGCTGCCTCTGGCTCCGGGAGCAGGTGGGGTGGCCGGGGGACAACCAGGGAGGTGACAGCAACTGGGGCTTGATGGTCGCAGTGGTGACACTCCCCCCCTTTCCCCCCCGCCAGGCCTCTGCCTTCCCGCTGAAGGTGTTCGTCACGCCGCGAGACGGTGACTGCTCCCGGCCAGTGGTGCTTGTCCTCCTGTGCACCCACTGTGCAGCCAACATCACCTCTCTGTGCCCGGACCTGCTCGTCCGCACTGTGAGTGCCACTGCCCCATGCCAGCAGTGACCCCGGGGGGGGCAGCAGGGCTGGGGCCATCTCCAGACACATTTAGAGGGGAGTCCCTGGAGGAGACCGGTCCACCCCATCCCTGGAGATGATGCTTGAGGTGCCCCGGGGAGGCGGGGACGCGCCTGGCCGCTGCTGGTGGCGCTGAGCATGGGGCTGGCTGGGCAGGGAATGACGCACAGGGCTGGAAAAAGCTCCTGTTTCCTCCAGCCGGTGGGAGGAAGGTCAGAGATGGGGTTTGGCTCCAGTGAGCTGAGCTGGGGCAGGGCGCTTTGTTAGCAAAATAAACCTCCTGCTTTGTTTGTGGCTAATAATAAAGTGGGCCGAGCTCTCCGCGTGCCACCAGCTGCCCACGCCACTCCTTCTGTGGCCCCAAAAACCCCCATTCATCTGAGGTGACCCCCAGCCACGATGGGGCCAGGGCTCCAGGGATGCCCACCTGGCTTAGCTTTACACCCGCATCCTCCCCACGCCAGCGAGGGATGCGCCTTGTCCCCCCCACCCCACCTCAGGCTGCTGCTTGCCCTGCAGGATGCCTATCTTGTCCTGGGGACCGCGACATCACGGGGCCCCGAGCCACTCGTGGCCACTGGCGAGGGGCAGCTGCTGGCCTGGGCTCGGGAAACCTACGGGGGCATCACGTCCTACAGCAAGGTGCGGGACCCCCGCTGGGTCCAGCTCCGCCTGGGAGAAGGTGCGTAGGCTGGGTGCTGGTGCAGGTGGGCAGCGATGCTCTTCCTGCTCCCAAAGGGTGACAACCCACTGGGGTGAAGCACGATCCCAGGGGAGATGCTATGGGGATCGATGTCTCTGTCCCCACACACCTCCCCACCTACTGAGCCTGGTTTGGCTCTGGTGACACCCGCCCCCTCCCACCTCTGCAGATGCCGGCAGCCCACCAGATTGCATCCCCCGGGAGCGCTTCGACGCCGTGCTGCACCTCGAGACAGAGGTCTTCTTCCACGGGGTGAAGAGCTGCTCGCATGGGGATGCCCAGAGCACCAAAACCGCCCACATCGTCCACCTGCAGCCCGAGCCCAGGTACCGTGCAGTGCTGGGGGGGGGGTGGGACAGGCAGTGGGACATGCGTGGAGATGCTCGGGAAGGGGTTGGGGTCTCTCACAGGTAGAGCCCCCCCCCCCCCCCATCCCAAGGAGGATATGGGACCCACCGGTGTGGGATGCTGATGCTGGGTGGGGCATCTTGTGGTTTTGCAGCTCCCCCATCACAGAGGTGAACCTGTCCCTGACCTGTCCCGAGAGAGCCATGAACAACCAGATCCTCATCCTGCAGAGCCGGGCCAACATCACCTGGTCCCTCTCCGTCAACAACTGCCACATCCAGTTCCTGGTAGGGCTGGACATGACATGTGTGTCCCCCACCACCACCCCCGCCAAGGGGGCTGCCAGATGCCCAAGAGATGCTAGTGGCACGGGGAGGGTGGCAGAAGGGCACCTGGGGCCATTGGGCATAGGGAGGTGGCAGCCCCCTCACTACAAGCCCTCCTAACTGGGACAAACCCAGAAGCCGTCCCTGCCTTGAGCATCCCCAGCTGTCCCCGTCCCCGCTCAGCCCCCCTCCCGCTGTCCCCATCCCCACCACAGGTCTCTTGGAACTACAAGTTAGTGTCCATCTCCCCAATAACGATCCCTGGGGAGCTGCTGCCTGACACAGAGCAGGGCCTCGTCGCCAAAGCCTTCGAGAAGAACTACAGCGTCATCGCCTCCTACTCCGCCATCCCCACCAGCACCCGCATCAGCTTGGAGATCCAAGAGCACGGTGAGGCTGCCGGCACCCCAGGGTTGGGTGGGATGGGGGGGGGGGGGTGTCCCGCCATCTCCACTCAGCCCCCGCCATCTCCCCATCCCGCAGAGGTGGTCAGGAGGGCACCTGCGACGTCCACCCCCCCGGCCCCCACCGTCAACTCACTGGCCCACATGCTGCTGCTCATGCTCGAGCCCTGGAAGTGCACGGATGAAACCATGGAGATCGTCATCGCCAGGTCCCACCTGGAGGTGAGAGGTGGGGGGGTGTCTCCATGCCTGCCAGCATCACCCGAGGGGGGGGGGTCGTATCCTGCTCTGAGTGCTCGGGGTGGGTGGCATGGGGCTGTCCCCAGCCAGTGGGTGACTGCTGGGTGCTTTTCTCCCAGCCCATCAAGGACGTGGTGAACATCACCCTGCGGGACATCAGCTGCCAGGCAGAGAAAAACGCCACTCACTTCATGCTGAAAACCCCCCTCAGCCACTGCGGCACCTCGCTGGAGGGCAGGGGCCACGCCAACAACGAGGTGAAAGGGAGGGCTGGCTGGGGCACTGCCCCCAGCCCTGCTGATGCCCCAGGGGGGCTTCGGTGGTGCCCAGTGGGGCTTCTCCACTGGCACCTCTTTGCTTTTGCATGGCTGGAAACATCCTGCTGTAGCCCAGGGCTGAGCCCTGCCGCTGCGCCTGGGTGCTGGCAGAGATGGGGGGTGGGACCCCCCCATCCCATCCCATCCCATCCCATCCCATCCCATCCCATCCCATCCCATCCCATCCCATCCCAGTGGGAACAGTAGACCCTGGCAGTGGGGACCACTTGGCTGATCCACCCTTCCCCACCTTCTCACAGCTCATCCTCAGCCTGGCCACCGGTGCAGTGCTCCGGAGCGTGCGGGTAAGAGCTGGGTTTTCCAGCGAGCCTGGGGATGGGACCATGGGAGAAGGGTGCCACTGCCGGCTGGGTGCTGGGCACTGGGGGGGGTGGCCTCAGCACTGTCCCTCCTTGCAGGTGGCCTTTCAGTGCAAGATCCCGCGGGAGCTCTTCCTGCGCCTCTTCCCCACCGCCGCCTTCGAGGCGCCGCAGACGGAGCTGGAGGTCAACAAGGAGACTTTCGTGCAGGTACTGCCACCGCCTCGGTGCCTGGGCTGGGGGGGTCCAGCTGTCCCCAGGCTGGTGACCCTGACAGTGTCTCCCCCCACGGCAGGTGTCCATGCGCTGGGAGGACCACCCGGCCGACCTGCAGCTGAAGGAGTGTTGGCTGGTGGTGCCGGGGCGGGAGCCGGTGTTGCTGGTGCAGGGCGGGGAGGCGCGTGGGGCAGGGGTGGCCATGCTGGAGGGCCCCCCCAGCAGCCATGGGAGGAAGATCTGGCGCTTCCGCTTCACCTACACCATCCCCGAGGGCGGGCGCGTCCCCTTCTCTGCCAACCTCAAGTGCAAGGCCGGCTTGCAGGTCAGTGTGAGTAACCCCCCCCTGCCATGCCGTGATGCCACCATGCTGGTCCCCACCATCGGTGGTTTGTCCCACACTGCCGGGTGATGGAGCCCAGCTGGGAGCTGCATCCCCGGTCGCCAAAAATCCTGGGGGCTCCCTGCCCTGTCCCCTGGCCATGGTGCAGGTCTCCCCCCGTCTCACCCCAACCTCCACCTCCGCAGAACAACACCATCTTTGAGAAGGTCCTGGAGGTGATGGTGAAGGACGGCTGGCGGCTGCCCAACAGTGAGTTTGGGGCAGGAGGGGGGCCGGGATGGGAATGGGGGTGGGAAGGGCCCCCCCCCTCCAGCATGGCGGTGCTGATGGCCTTGTCCTCCCACAGACCGTGGGCTAGGGCTGGCCGCTGTCCTGGGCATCACGTTCGGCGCCTTCCTCATCGGGGCACTCCTCACCGCCGGGCTCTGGTACATCTACTCGCACACCCGTGAGTATCCACCATCCCTGGGGACACCCGTGGTGGGATGGGGGGGCCCACACACATGTTCCTTGCAGCCCATGTCACCCCCCCCAGCCCAAAGCCTCCTGGCTGAGGTCCCTGGCTGAGCCAGGGGGCTCTGGGTGTTGCTGTCATCTGTACAGTCCTCCTGGCAATGCCGCAGGGGAATAACCCCACTTGGTGTGGCCACAGCTCCCCAGGGGCCCCCCCTTCTGCCCTGGGGTCCCCCCTGCCTGCTCCTGGTGCCACCGTGGTCCCCCGTGCCCATCTCCATCCTGGGTGCTCAGGGGCTGGCTGGGGAGCGAATCTGGGAGGGTTTGTGCATGGGGGCTGGAAGGTCCTGTGGGGACGAGCCACGGCCACCGCTGGCCACCCTAAGTCTGGTTTCCCCTTGGTGTTTCTCCCCCCGGCCCCGCGGCGGGCGGTGTGAGCCAGGTCCCATCTCCAAACTGCAGCCAGTTTCCAGCACGGCGCCAGCCTCGGAGAGCAGCAGCACCAACCACAGCATCGGCAGCACCCAGAGCACCCCCTGCTCCACCAGCAGCATGGCCTGACCCCCCCGGGTCCCCCCGAGCCCGTCCAGCCCCTGGCCACCGGACTTGGGGACCCACCTCAGCCCCATTAAGCTGTTTTTTTGCCCCAGATCTCAGGCCGAGCCCGGAGGGGGCCTCCGTTACTCATTCAGTGAATGCTTTGGCCCCCCAAGGGCAGCCCACGCTGGGTGGGGGGCACCCTGCAACCCCCCCGGGGTCCCCCACTTCTGGGTGCACCGGGGAGGCAGAACACAACTATTGCCAAAGCCCCCACCAAGACTCCCCATCAAATGGGGGGGCTGGGGGGGGGCAAAAGTGGGTGCCCCCAGGACATGCCCCAGCACTTGGGGTGACCCCCGCGCCCCTCCCGCATCCCCCCAGGAAGGCAGCGGGCACCACTAGGAGCAGCAAGAGGTTTATTGGGGTGGGGGGGTGGGGGGGGGTGCAGGGCTGCTGCCCCACCATGGGGTGATGGGCAGAAACCACACACGCACCCCCCCAGCTCCCTGTCCAAGCTACAAACTCTTATTAATAATAATAAAAATCTCCCCTACATTAAATTAGTCACACCCTGATGCCGAGCCTCGCTGCGGCTTGAGGCTCCCACCTACCACCCTCCCAAAACTGCCCACCCCCCCTGGGTGCCGGAACCCCGGCACAGCCTGGGGGCCCCCCCCAGTCGGACTCACCAAGGTGGGCTGGGGGCCAGGAGCATCCCCCCCCTCCATGGCCAGTGTCCCTGGGGCGGCACAGGCGAAAGGCACTGGGGTGAAAAAGGCCGAACCGGGACGGGGTTGGTGGTCCCACGTCCTCACCCCGGCCGCCTCCGAGCACCATCGGGGGCAGAACCGGCGCTTCAAGTAAAAAGAGGAACTGCAAAGCCCTGTCCCCCCTCCCTGTTACTGGGAGAGCGCAGGGTCGAGCAGCCGTAGGACCCCCCCCACCAAATGCAGGCTGCCGGTGACCAGGACGCGGACGGCGGCCGCCTCCCGCAGCAGCACGGCCCCGCTGCTGGCGGCGGGGTGGGGGTGAGCCCCCGTGGCGGCCGGCGCTGCCAGCCGGGGGTCCCGGCCCTGCGCCACCCACCGCAGCGCCTGGGCCAGGCAAGGGAAGACGAGGGCTGGCGAATTGAGGGGTCGCGGGGCCGGGGGGACAAGGAGCAGGGTCCCTCGGGCAGGGGCTGGCTGCAGCAGCCCCCCTGCCCGCAGAGGGGCCGGGAGCCAGGGGTCCTGTCCCCCCTTCTCCTCCAGCAGCCGGGTCCACGTCTGCTGGTTCTCCAGGCAGCGGGTCAGGGCGTTCTCCAGCGTCACGTTGAAGTTTTGCTGGTCTGGGAGGGATGGGGATGGGGGTCAGGGATTAGGGGGGGCCGGGGAGGGGTGGGGGATTGGGGGGGCCGGGGGAGACCCCGGCTCCCCGGCACTCACCTGCGTTGCTGGCAACTGGCACCTGCGTGAAGTTGGGGCAGAAGACAGCGTAGTCGAAGTGGCAGGGCTGTGGGGAGAGGGGGGGGTCAGCACTGTGGGAGCCCCCAGGACCCACCCATGGGATTTCCACTGGGACCAGCTCCACACCAGCAGGGTTATGGGGGTTTGTTCTGGGGAGGGGGCAGTCCCAGTCTCCCCCTGCGCCTGAGCCTTGGGGGTTGGCACCGAGGTGGGATACAACCAGGGACAGCAGGGTGGACGGACAGACAGCACAGGGCATCAGCTCCACCTCATGGCTCCTTGCACCCACAGCAAAGCAGGGAACCCGGGCGCAGTGACCCCCCGCCCTTGTCCCCCCAAAACCTCACCAGCAGCAGCTTGAGCAGCGCCGCCATGTCCCGGTCCCCCGTGGCGTTGAAGAGCAGCACACGCACCTCGGAACCGCTGCGGGGAGAAAGGGCAGGTGGCCCGTGCCCCATGGGGACCCCCAGCACCACCCCAGTGCGTGTGTCCCCCCCTCACGTCCCCTCCTTACTCGTGGGGCTTGTCCTGGTTGAGGGCGGCCTGGCGGAACCAGCGGACACAGGCCTGGATGCTGCTGGTGGTGTGGGCCCCGTCCAGGTACCACGTCACGGGGCCGCGGGGCAGCACCTGGGTCCGGCCCAGCCACTCCGTGTCCCGCAGGCCTGGACGGGGGGAGCACAGGACATGGCTGGGACACCCACACCCGCCCCCCCCAGCACTGGGACCCCCGTGGGGATCAAATACGGGGTGGGCAGCCAGGCTGTGCCCTGCAGCACAGGCAGCAGTGGCCAGGGGCCCAGCGTGACCCCCCCTCCTTGAGCTCTACAACATGGCGGGGGGGCCCGGCACGGCCATACTGCACCTTGGATCATGGCGTCCGTGGGTCGAAAGGTGGGCGCCAGCGGCACCGGCCTCCCCGCCAGCTCGGCGCCTGGTGACACCTCCTTCAGCTCCCCGAGAGCTGGGGAGGACGGGTGCCCTGCTGAGACCCTGGGGGCCATGACGGGGTCCGACCCCCCCATCCCCGTCCCCCCGCCTTACCCCGGCAGCCGCGGCGCTGCAGCCAGGCCCGCGCCAGCTGCAAGGCCAGGGCAGCGTTGGAGCGCTGGTGGGCACCCGCCAGCCCCAGCTCCAGCGCCCGGTGCCCCCCCTCGAAGGCGTCCAGCTCCGGGCAGAGGTAGAGGGGACACTGTGGGGAGAGGAGGGTGAGCGCCCCGCCATGGGGTACCCCCCATCCACCCCACCACCACCACCCAACTCACCTCCCGCTCCTGGGCTCGGTCCCTCAGCACCTCCAGCGGCCGCTCTGGCTGCGCCACGGTGAACGCCGGCACGCCGGGCTGCAAAGGGAGGGGTGCTCAGGGCCATGGGGGACCACACCCCAAAACCGCGAGAGAGGGGAGGAGGGGGGCTCCCTACCTTAAAAATGCCCCCCTTCTGCCAGGCAATCTTCTCCATGGTGTCCCCCAGGATGCTGACGTGGTCGATGCCCAGGGAGGAGACCCCACACACCACCGGTGCCCTGGGGACACAGCGTGGTAGTGTCCCCGCTGTCCCCCCACTGTGAGGACACCAGGCCCTGGCAGCCCCAGTGGATGAGCTCAACCCCACCGGCTCCTACCTGATGATGTTAGTGCAGTCATAGGCACCGCCAATGCCAACCTCCACCACCGCCAGGTCCACCTGGGGACACAGGGACACCGGAGTCGTCACAGGGCCACCAGCAGCACGTGTCCCCAGGGATTCGGGGATGCAGGTGGGGCCCACTGCCCCTCCAAACCTGTGCCCGAACACACACCCCACTTGTGGGGGGACCATCCACCTGGCACAGCATCCCCTGGACACAGCTGGGACAGCCTGACCAATGCAAGTTCTGCCCCAAGGAGGGGCTGGACCTCGTGTCCCCCGCTCCCCGAGGTCCCCACCAACCTGACGTCCCCATCACAAGCTGGAGGCCACCATCACTTACCTTCTCCTGCAGGAAGACGTGGAAGGCCATGATGGTGAGGAAGCGGAAGTACGCGGGCATGCTGGCGTGCACCGGGTCCTGCTGGGCAGAGCGGGCGTAAGGGGACAGCACGGGGCATTTCCAACCAACGCTGGGGCACACAGCCCCGGGGGGGGTCCCCGAGGGAGGAAGCACCCCCCCCAAGCCCTGCTGCCCCCACCTTGGTCTCCTCCAGGCGGTTGTAGACAAGCCAGAAGTACTTGCTGAAGAGCTCCTTGCTGATAGGCTGCCCGTTGATGCGGATCCGCTCCCGCACCTGCACCAGGTGAGGGGAGCTGGGGGGGGGGCAGAGTGGGAGGGGGCACAGTCAGGCACAGCACCACCAACGCCCCCAACCCTCCCGACCCCCCCACCCACCTGTAAAAGCCCGTCTTCAGCCCGTAGCTGCGGAGGATGCACTCGGTGAAGGCGCACGCCGAGCCCTGGGGAGATGGCAGCGTTAAACCCCCCTGCGCCGGGGCAGGGGCATACAGAGCCACAGACACCAGTGGGCCCCCCCCCTGGGCCCCCCCAAGCCCCCCCCCCAGCACTGCCCGCCCGCCTCACCTTGCCCTTCGTCCCTGTGACGTGGATGATGTTCAGTCGATCCAGGTCCTCGACCTGCCGGAGGTCAACCACCCCGTGAGACCCCCGCAGCGGCCAGTGCCGAGCGTGGCGGCACCGCTGCTGGGATGGAGGGGGGACACAGGGATGGGGACCCCGGGATGGGGACCCCGGGATGGGGACCCCCCCCTGCCTCACCTTCAGCCCGCTCCTCTCCAAAAATCCCCGCATGGCTTCCAGCTGGGCCTGGGGGTCGCCGCGCTCCCGCTTCACCTGCTCCAGGTAGCTGGCGTTGGTCTGCAGGGTGTTGAGGGTGCGGATGGCGTCCTGCAGAGACCCCCGGGGTGGTCAGGATGGCACCATCCCCACGGCCTCGGGGCTGCGCCCACCGCCACGGCCCCGGGGGACCAACCCGCCCCGTGCCCGCCGCACCCGGACCCACCCCGTCGGGCTCGGTCCCCTCGGCGGTGCCCGCGGCCACCCACGCCGGCAGCATCTCCGCCATGGCCCCGCGGGGACGTGCCAGCGCCTGTCGCAGGGACACCCTGTCACAGGGACACCGCGGGGACGGGCTACTTATGGCCGAGGGGAGCCCGCCCCTCCCTGGGTGCCCCTTGGCCCCACGAGGGGAGGGCGCGGGGGCGGCCCAGCACCCAGCACCCAGCGCCGCCCGGGCGGTGCGTCAGTGCCGGCGTGCCCGTCCCGCTCGTGGTTAATTACAGGCGCAAACGAAGCAACCGGAGCTACACCTGCACGGCCACCGCCGCTGCCAGAGGTCACCGGTGCCACCGAGCCCCCCCCCCAGACCCGCGCCAGGGGGGGCGCAGGCCTGGCCCCGGCACCGCGGTGTGCCGCAGCGGGGGGCTGGCACGGGACAAGCCCGCGTGTCCCCAGTGTGGGGACACCCCGCCCAGCAGCCGGACCCCGTCCCTGCAGACGGCGGCGCGGGCACCGGCGGCGCTTCCAGCTCCGGTGAGCGCGGGGACACGTCCCGTCTCCCGGGGGGGCTCCGCACCGTCCCTCAGCCTGGGGACCGCCGTCGTCCTCACGCCGCCAGGCAGCCACGTGGGCCCGGGATGCCCCAGCCCCCACCCGGGATGCGCCGTGGCTGTCGGTCCGGCTCCCGCTGCAGGCCGGGGTCCCGCCGGTGCTGCCCCGGGGCTGGCGGGGCGACGGCCGGGCACCGGCTGTGGGCAGCGGAGAGAAGGGCGCGATGGGGAGCAGCGGCTGGCGCGGCCCGGGGCTGCGGGAGAGGGGCGGCCCCGCAGCGGGGCGGGGAGGGGAGGGGGGTTCGGCCGCCCCGCACGGTACCGGAGCCACCTCCACCCCCCCCCAACCCCAATCCCGGAGCCCGCGGGCCTGCGGCTCGGGAAGGCACCGCCGGCCGCCGCTCCCCGCCAAGGTCCGGCTCGGTGGGATGCCCCGGGCCCCGGCGCGCAGCCCGGCGGGGTACAGGCTCCCGGTGCCCCCGCCGCACGGCCCAGCCCCCCCCGCCCCGCCCCGCCCCGCCCCGCCGCAGCGCTCGGTGCAAGGTCCCGCTCCGCCGCGGCGCCGCCCCCCGCCGGTACCTGATAGTCCATGGCGGGGGCGCGCGCCGGCCGCGTGCTGAACCGGCGCCCGGCGGCCCGCAGCGCCCCGCGCAGCGCGCGCAGCCCCCGCGCCACCATCCCGCCGCCCCGCGCCGCGCCGCGCGCTGCCGCCGGGAGCCCGCGCCGCCGGCTGGGCGGGACCGACCCGCCCCCTCCCCGCCACCCGCCACGCGCCGCCATCTTTGAAAAGGGCAGTGCGCCGCCACGTCGCAGGGGGGCGCCATCTTTGCGAGGGGCAGCGAGGGAGAGGGCGGCCGGCGGGGACCCTTCCTCCCCCCGAGACGGGGTGAGGGGGAGACCCCCCGCCTCTGGCCGCCCCTTCGGGCGAGGTGCCGGCGCTGGGCGTAGCACCGAGCCCCCCCCCGGCCAGAGGTTCCTCCAGCTGAGCCAGGACACAGCTCTGCGGCCCGGGCCTCCCAGAGCCCAACACCGGGCCCCCCCCCGCCCCTCTCCGGGGCCCAGCCAGGCAGCATCCCCCTCAGCCGGTGCCAGCGGAGCTGCCCCCCCCGGCCCCTCTGCTGATCCTGCCGCCTTAATCCACCGCAGCACTAATTGCTCCGACTGTCCGCCCCATTACAGGCGCAGGGGCAGAGCCGGGCACCCCCCGGGAGGGGAGCAGCGGCACGGGAGTCACCATGTCCCAGCCGCAAGCTGGGCGTCTGTCCCCGGGATGACAGAAGTGCTGTGTTACAGCACTCCAGGTGCTTTCTCCGTTTAGGCAAAAAAGTGACACAAGGCTAAAACCAGCCGTCGGGGAAAGGACCGTGTTTATTCACAACCGGCAGAAGTCATCTGGCTTATTGCTTACAACCAGCTTCATTTTTACCCAAGAAGCCACGTCCCCCCAGCCAGGCACTGCTTCAGAGCCCCGCACCAAGAGAGTTTTACCTTGTACACGTCCTTCATCATCCTCACTTTTTGTCCTGAGAACAGCCCCTGCTCACCACCGCTTCCTCCCCTGAGACCTTATGCTACCGACGTGGCTTTTGCCATTAGCCTAGTTAACGGACAACCTATCAAACGCCAAAGGTTATCACCCGCTGCGTCTCGTACACGTTATTTGTTTGAAAGTCTCGGGCTCCATGGGGCTCCCCGAGGACGGCCAGCCGCAGCTGCCAGCCACGGAAGACAAAGTGTTCGGCGAGCAGCTCCACTGCAGCGGGCTGTGAAGGAGCACTCGCCCCGTACGAGTCGCTCCCAAGCTCCGGCAGAAGGCGTGCGCCCGCCGTCACGGCACATCGGGCTGGTGGCTGCACCCAGGGAAGGCAGCGGGCTTGCTCTAGACTCACACCAAGAGGTCCAGGACAGAACAGAGGGCACGCGAGTGTTTGAAGAGCCACCCTGCTCCCAGCACAGCGCTCCCAGCACAGCCACGCCGTCGTGCAGGCCCTGTGGACAGCAGGACGGCAGGTCTCGGGCTGAGCCCAGCACTCACAGCTCCCTTCCCCGTCCAAACTCCTGCCGTGGCCAGCGCTACAGGGAAGGCCTGCAGCAGGCTGGGCGTGCCCGACAAGACTCCTAATTGCAGTTTGTAAGGAAGAAAGTATGGACGCTGCACACTGTTACCAGATTCCCACTGTAAATCCTGGCTGTCCAGAGCCATCAGCTCTGCCGGCCACCCCTCTGGTTTGCCCAGTAAGCCCCTTTCTAGGCTAGAGCCCAAGCTCTACTAAGAGGTAGTCAGGCTGTGTAGAGTGACTCTGCCTTCCCCAGGACATCGCCGCGTTACTCAGAAGCATCCGCCTTGTCCTACATCAATGGTTTGGAGTTCAAAGGGTATGTCGTGCAGGAGCTACGACCAGCTGAGAGCTGAGCCATCTCCCAGCAGGGCCCAGTTTGGTCCAGGGCAGCTACTCCCAGTCCTGCCAGTCACAGCACCGTTTGCCAAGAGTCCCAGCACTGACAGAGCCGCTTTCTCCATCACCAGGTCCATAACAATTGATCCACAAGACTAACGTAACCAGCACAGACTGTTGCAGGGGGGACACAGGCTCAGTGCCAGAGCAGCAGGGAAACAACCCCGGGCTCGCAGGCATCACCTCCCCAGTCCCACAGCTCCGTGGTGGCTGAGCTGCTGCACAAGGAGAGGAGACAGCAGAGCTTGGTTAAAGCCAGCAGGCACTTCGCCTTGAAGAAAAGTCCCTTCCCAGACAGAAAGACCCCGCCAGAACATCCCCCGCTTAATGCAACCTGCAGAGTAGCCCAGCCGGGACCCTGCTGGGGAAGCCCCCGCTCAAAACACCCTGTCGAATTCAGTCTGGTTGGTGGCAGCCGGGTTCCTGCCCTGGTTTGCCGGCTGCTGGGGCATGTGCCCACCCCTTCTGCGCGGTGGGGCCAGGTACTCAAACATGGACTGGTTGTGGGTGGACAGCATGTTTTTGAGGTCCGAAGGCATGGGGTCTGACCAGAAGAAGTCGTGGTTCAGCGCGTCGTCGCTGTCGATTCGCTGGGCAGGGTCCAGCACCAGCAACTTGTCGATGAGGTCGAGTGCGTAGGGGTCTTTGACGTAGGCTTTCAGGCGATCCTTCACCTTGCGCTTCTGGCCCTTGGGGAGATCCAGCTTCTGGTACAGCTCGTATTTATCTACGTTCGGCCAAACCTGGGAAGGGGCAGGAAAGTTGGGAAGAAATAGTTACAGAGAGGACAAGCCATTTTTGCTGCTAACACCCTCAGGCAAGCCAGGGCGAGGTCTGCCAAGAGAACAATACTATTTTATAACCTCCAAGCCAGCAGACCTTGTTCCCACAGTATGAGGGAGGTACTAAAGGGTGCACTAAAGCCTGGAGACACGCGGACAAGTCAGAACAGAGTCCTCCTGCTGTGGAACAGCACGCAGGATGCTTCAGGATTTCTGGTTCTTCCACAAAAGAGCTACCAGAGAGCACGGCTCATGCCAGCAATAACATCCAGAAAGGTAAAGCGACAAAACTTATTGCTAAATAACAACCTGGATGTATGTAGTACCTATTATCCTTAGAAAGCAAAGCCTGCTGCAATCACCAGCACTTATGTCAACCCTGATGTGGGAGAGACCACAGCAGGTATTTACATGCAAAAGAAAGCACCTTCAATGTATGCATATAAAGTATGTAACTGAGGCATCAGGCCTCCCGAGGTGCCTGCACAACACCCTGCAGCAGATTACAGCCCTGGCCAAGAGATCCCTCGGCTCCATCCCCCACGAGAGGGCAGGACAAGCTGCCGTTAAAATGAGGAGCTGAGAAAGGGCTGAGTGCTCACCGCAGGGCTGAGCTGATGCCACGAATCACAAGCCCAAATTAAAGAGGCTTTTCAAGGTGACCAGTGCAAAGCACCCGAGACAAATCTCTCAACACAAAACATAAAAAACCCCACCCTTCTTTAAGCAGAAATTCAGAAGGTGTTTATCTGAGAGACAACCCCCAAACACAGGATAGAACAGATTCCTACACATAACATTCTGTTCTTTCACACTCGCAACAGCCAGCATGCTCTCTGTGCTCAAAAACAACGACACGACTCGCCCTTCCCAAAGGAGATCTGGAAGGCCAAGTTCACCCTCTTAGTTTAGGAGGTTGGAACACAAGTAACGCCAGAGCAGCAAGGAAAGCGCAGCATCCCCCTGTGCGCTCGGCTCCCAGGAGGCAAAGAGCATTTATTTGCAGGAGGTTCCCCAGCCTCCCTGCCAGCAGCGGGCACACTCCAGTGCTGGGAGCACGCAGCACCTGTGACCAGGGCAGGGAAGAGGCCCAGGAGCACCCGGTCCCGCTCCCTGCCCACACCACCGCTTCGCACCTCTCCTGCTGCCCTCCACAGCTTGCCCATGCTCCCGCCCTCACCTCCGGTGTGATGGATCCGCAGAGCTGGCTGATGAGGGTGAGCTGGTGCTGCTCTGTGTTCCCCTGCATGATGGGGCTGCGGGTCCACATCTCTGCCATGATGCAGCCTCCGCCCCAGAGGTCAATGGGGGGACCGTAGTCCCGCTCCCCTAAACGGAGATGCCGTGTTAGTCACCCGGGGGAACGAGAAAGGCAGAGAAGCCAGCAGAGCCCATCACCTCGTACCTAGGAGCAGCTCTGGCGGCCGATACCACAGAGTCACCACCCGGTTGGTGTAGCGGTTCGGCTGGCTGTTCTTAGCCAGGCTGAAAGCTCGAGCTAGCCCGAAGTCCGCAAGCTTCAGGACTCCGTCCCGTGTGATCAAGACATTCGCAGCTTTCATGTCTCGATGCAAGATCTGTACAAGGACAAACATCAACAGGCTAAGCCATTAAAGTACTCTCCTTGGGCACCTGGTGCCAGCAGGGCACTCAGACTCCGGAGGTGGAGGACAAGGAAGGGCTTCCCCCCAGCCTGTGCTAAGACACCTGCTCCTCACAAGGCCACAGGCAGCAGGATGACCTGAGGGCTCAGCACAGATCTGGCCCATTACCTTGTTCCTGTGGATGTAGTAAAGTCCATTCAGTAGCATCTGCATAACTTTCTTGATCTCTGAGAGCGTGAACTTGACGTGAGCATTGCTGAGAAGGCCAGCCAGGTCATGCTCGCAGAAGTCAAACACAAGGTAGATGCTGCCCTTGCAGCGGTTGTACGGAGAGGCTACGGGAGAGGCAAGGAGGGACTGTCAGCGAGGGACCCGAAAACCCGTCACAGCTCCTCCTGACTCCAGCCACCCTGCTGCTCGTACAACGCTCACTAGACAAAACCTCAGGGCACAAGAACCAGAGACAGCCCACAGGCTTCAAGATCTTCATAAAGAGGCACTAAGACAGCACAACCAGCAAGGGAAGAACACGGGATGAGGATCGGAGTAGTGAATGTCAAGGAAATGGCATGAAAATCTTTGAAAGGTTCATTTTGTGTTATTCTGTGCGCATAACGGCCGTGGGGTTTCCTCCCTGCAAGCTGTGGCTGGTAGGTGCACGTACCACTAGCTGCCAGCCAAGCACAATCACTGATTGCATCAGCAATAGAGGAGGTACCCACAAAGACAGCCCCAGGAAAAATGCAGAAACAGAAAATCTGTCTAATATAACATTAGAAAGTGAGGTTTTCTACAACCTCAAACAGCATCTATGAAAATGGACTGATCTGGATCAAAGCGATTTAAAGCTCCAACTCCCATAGCAATTTAAAGTCAATAACAGGAAACCTCAAATGAAGCAATCGATTTCAATCTTGTTCCTAGAGCACACATGCAAAACATTATTAAAAAGGCTGATTTTCATCATCTGTAATCAGCAAAACCTGCTGATCAGCAACTCCAACCAGAAAATGAGGGCTGAGCTCAGCCCCCATAGAAACACACCCCTCTCCTCTGCCAGCCAGGAGGGTGCCTGCTAGACCAGGTTTGCAGTTCCTTACACGGCCTCTGCTGTGCCTCTCCCACGTAAAAAGAGAAAAGCTTAAAGTTTGAGAACAGCAAATGCAACATTTCCACTCTACTGGAAACTGAGGTCAAGGTAGATTTGGATGAAAACTGGAATTCAAACAAAACACAAACAATCAACATGTCTAAAAAATATTTACCTTAGGTATGCCAGACACGCAATCATCACAACTTGTTTAATCACACAATGAATTAAAAATTAACTTGTTGTCAGTGTTTCTATTTGTACCTGTTCAGACCGGTTCTAGGCCAGAGACTTCTACCAGTTCAGTGACTGGACTTGATATTTTTAAAAATATCATCACCAGTCACCTGCCACTTTCATTTTTATTTAACTGAAATGACTGACTAGAGAATGGCAGGCTTTAACATCCGCTGTCACATTCAAAAGTATTTTTCCAGTACAAATCCATATAAGAGAACGATATATAAAAACTAGCAGATGTTTTAAAGCAGTTTCACTGGAAACAGAGCCCAGCCAGGTGCACTGAGCGTATCAGTCAGGCAGCAGCAGCACGCTGCGCGAGGTGCAAGTGAGGAGGCAGAAGAGCAGCTCAGAACCGCCCCATGCAGAGACCCAGCCCTCATGTCGGGAGCAGTTACTGTCACCCACAGAAAGAGACACAGAGCAAGTCTCCAACTGAGCTTGGAGCTGCCACGAACCATAATACACCAGCCGAGAGGGACGGCTCCAGCTCCTGACAGGGAAAGGGCTGTGCACGGCCACGACATCAGCTCCAGGCTGGGAAACCTCTGCTTCAGTATCTCTCCAGTGCTGGTTTATTTAAAACCTCTCAGACAGGAGTTTTCCCACACAGGCAGCATTTACCATCACAGCACAGCCATATCCTAGCAGGACTGACAACAGCTTTTTCCAGCCAAGCGGCAGCAACATCCTAACTCATTTAGAAACTGTTTTCCAAGATGAGCGTACAGTCACCCCGCACCACGGGCCCGTGCTCAGCTAGAGGACCCCACTCCCAGCACAAAACACCAGCCTGCTCAGCGGCAAGGGACAGCTGAAAAAAGCTGACAGCCAGCGCAAGGTAGACCCCCGCAAGCTACCTTTGGTCCTGCAGATTTCTATGAGGTTCACCACGTTCTCATGTTTGAGCAGCTGGAGGATTTTAATCTCTCGCAAGGCTGTGATGGGGAACTGGAAAGGAGAAAGAGAGGACAGGGATCAGGGGCGCAGGAGACCAGGCCACCCCTGCCTAGAGAACAGGAGAGATATGACCACAGTAGCTTGGCAGGGAACCTGCTTGAGCAGCACTGCAACAAGTCACTGAAGGGCAATCAGAACTTTAAAATAGAACACCAACACCAGGATTGCAAAATTTTTTCATCATCAGAGCACCACTGGTGAGGGAGACTCTTGCCACGAGACAGAGGTGTTTGCGTGGTGCTGAAATGGGCACGCAGACACCTCTCCCTCCTCTCCTCACCGGGCACGTTCGTAACAGGACATGGTACAGCCCGGCTCAAGCTGCAGAGTGGACTCCTCAGCTGCTGCCCGTGCTGTTTAAGCTGTTAATTCTCTCTCTAGCTTGCCCCATCTCTGCACACCCCTGGGCATGTGCTTTTTCTTCCACAAACAGCAGCCAGTGTGGAGCCCTGTGCCAGCGGTGACGGGGTTTCGCACAGGAGGAGGAATGTGTGGGCCCAGTCACCACACAGCTACCGCACCACACTGCTGCCACGTGCTTTTGCAGCCAAGAAGGTGATACACCTTGGCAGGGCAACCACAAGACCCAACATTATCACAGTATCAGTAGGAGAGGAAAAAGGCCACGGGGCTGGGATTCTGTTCACACCCTTACAGGTTCAAGATCTGGCACATTATAGCAGTAAATATTCTTGAAGAACAGAGTGAAAACACATCTCTGCCGTCCAAAAGATTAACTTTCACCTACGAACCCCACAATCCAGGCCTTCCCAAACGCAGCCCAGCCACACTTACCCCCTCCTTCTCATTTTCCATCAACACTTTCTTTAGCGCTACCTTCTTGCCTGTCTGACGATGTTTGGCTTTGAAAACTTCCCTGTAAAAACAGAAAGAAATCTATGAGCAGCACAAGGAAGAAGGGAAGGAGCCAGATGCTCCTGACCAGGGACAAGACCAAGCAAGACACACTAGAGCACCACACAGACAGCTCTGTGCCGTGCCACCATCCGACCCAGCCACATCCCTGTTGCACCAAAGGCCCTCAGAACTGGCTGAGCCAACCCAGAGTCCAGACGTCCCACAGCTCCACAAGGATTTTGGGCAGTGTTGCACCTTTTAGGTAAAACTACAGGTCGCCGCCTCGCCTGTCTCCAGGCTACACTCTTCTTTGCCAGAACCTGGGACAAAGCGCGGCCTCGGGGAGGGGGGAAATAAGAGGGCTCAGGGGCCAGGCTGGTTCCCTGGGGCCAGAGGGGTGACTGGGGAAAGGACACCCAAGCAAGGGGCCCTCAGGCCTGGGGCGGGCGGGCCGCGGGGCTGAGAGGGCCGGGCGCGGGCAGCAGGCCCGAGGGCGGGGTAGGGCGGGGTAGGCCGAGGAAGGCTGGGGAGGGCCGGGGCCGGGCGCGGACCGGGCCGGGGCCGACGGGACGCTCACCCGAAGGTTCCCTGCCCGATCTTGGCGAGCTTCTCGTACTTGGAGACCTCGTCACAGAAGGGACACTCCACCATGTCGTACTGCTTGGCCATCGCGGCCGCCGCCGTTGCCACAGCACCGCGCCACGCCCCTTCCGTCGCGGTTGCCCCTCCCCTTCCGCGTATTTCCCCGCCCCTTCCGTCACGCGCCGCGGCCCTGACGCCGCCCCGCGAGGCCTCCTGGGACTTGTAGTCCGGCGGCGGCGGCCATGTTGTCACCGCCTGTCACTCTCCTGGGGTGCTCGGCTGGGCTGTTCTTGCCGCTGCCGCCGCCACCACCCCTCCGCTGCCGCGGCCGGCCCCTCGCCCCGCCGTGAGCCCCCCCAGAGTGCGCCCATGCCCGTGTCCATGCACCGGCATCCTCAAGGAAGCAGCCCTGTGCCCCCCCCCGCTGTCACCCACATCCCTCCACACGGCCCAGGGCACCGAGCAACCTCTGGTGCTGGTGGCCCTAAAGCATGTCACCATGTCCCCCATCAGGCATTCAACAGCATTTCTGTTCCCTGGCTTTGTGCTGCACCTACACCCAGGTGCTGTGGCACAGGGACCCCATGGCCAGGGCAGGAGGACACCACAGCGTGGCCCCGGGGGGACCCCAAGTTCCTGTCCTGCCGACAGACATGTGCCCGTCGGGGGACACCACCCCCCAGCAATGCTCGTGTTTGGGTGCAGAACAAGTAGCTTGGTTTGGGGGTGTTTGAAACTGCTCCCCAAGGCAGGGAGCACAGGGAGCCAAGGCCAGAGCAGTAGCAGAGATGGCTGCTGGCATCCTGGCCACGGGAACCACCAGGTGCCCCCTGGGAATGGGGGACAACAAGGACCCCGGATCCCTGCCAGGCCCAGGCCACCTTGTCCTGCAAAGAGACAGTCCTATGGGGCACCCCAAGGTGGCAGTGATGCCATCGTGCTGTCACTCCATGGGGCCCGATGAGGGCAGGGACTGAGCCCCAAAAGTGCACGGTGGACATCTCTTTGCAGGGCCAGCACCCTCGTCCGTAGGGCTGGCACCCTTGTCCAGGGCTGACACCTTCCTCTGGGGCTGGCACCCAGGGTTTTTTGGGTGTCTGTATCTTCAGGGCATCACCAAACCAGGGCCCCAGAGGTGGCCCCTAAGCAGCCAGATGGGTGTGAGCAGACACAGGGACTGTGGGGACAGCGGGAGGACAGACAGGGGACAGGAGCAGGGCCAGGAGCAGATGAAGCACTGGGGAGGAAACGCCGAGCAAGCGACGAGTGACTGCAGTGGGCGGGGGGGGCAGGAAGGGAGGAGCGGGCAGGGAAGGGCTTCACAGTTATAAACTTGTCCCTCTCGGTCCCCGCGACCTCCAACCAGCACGGACATGGCTGAGGGCCAGAAACGAGGGAGCTCCAAGAAGTTCAGTAAGTGGCCATGGGACGGGGTGGGCAGGCGATGGGGTGCTCACCTGGAGAGCCCGGCAGGGAGGGGCAATGCATGACAGAGTGTGTGAGTGTGAGTGTGAGTGTGAGTGTGAGCGTGTTCTCACACGCTCCCCAGGTCACCCCCACCCAGGGACGCTGGGAGCCGAGACAGGCTCTGCTCTCATTAAGAAGCTCGTTATGGTGAGGGGCTTTGGGGGTTTCCATCCCCAGGGCTGGGGGAGAGCCCAGGTGCTGTTGGCTCGGGAGCTGGGTGCTGGCACAGGGACTACTCTGCTGCAGCCCAGCCCTGCACTGGGTGCTGCGATGCACCCGGGGAATGCTCAAGGGAGTCTGGGGGTCTTCACTCCCCAAATCACATCCTTCAGGGTGCACAGCTGTCAGTGCAAGCTGCTGCTGGGGGTGGCCAGGCCCCCCACCCCAGGGTGCTCCCGCAGCACAGGGACGGGGGTGACACAGAGGAGCCATGGTGGGAGCCAGGGAGCAGATTCCCACCGGCTTCTCTCAGAGGAAGCGCTTGGTACCCACCGGGAGCGAGCTCTGCTCTTTCTCACAGACCTTGGGTTTCCCCCAGAGCCCCGGGAGGCAGCTGCACTGGCCTTCACCCCACTTCCCAGCGCTGGGCTGTGCGGGAACCGACCCTTGCTGCTGCTCTCTGCATTCCTGCCGTGATGGTGGTGCCGGAGGGAGGCCGGTCCCTCTGCTCTCCCGGGACCCCTCCGCTGGCAAAACCCACAGCCCCGTCCCAGCTGGGCTTTTTCTTTGTGGTAGAGAGTGCCGAGATGGGGAAAGTCCCCAGTTGTTGCCTTTCCCACCTGGCCGGCAGTGGAGGATGCTCAGACCCCGAGGGGATGTATAACCCAAAGCAGTTTTGCCTTTAACCACATCCAGGTCATGAGGTTTCTGCCATGCAGTGGGCTTTTGGGCTGCTGCAGCCCCTTGCATGGTCCTTTGCCCCATCTGGCTGCTGGAATGCCCTGTAGAGCCCATGGATGGTGGCAGGAGGTGGGGGTCCAAGAGCTGAGCCGCCCCCAGACACCCAGTTCCTCACCCAGCACCGCAGCAGCGTGCTGCTTCCTGCCTCGGCAACCTCACGGTGCCTGGAGGGGAAAGAGGTTTTGCAGAGCCCCCGGGCAGCATAAACATTGCAAAACCCCCAGAGGCACCCAGAGCACCAGGGCTCCGGCAGTGAAACGCTGCCCTGCAGAGCTGCGGCCACAGGCTGCTTCGCCCATGTGCCGCCCTCCTCGTGCCAGCACCAACACCGGCCCGGGGTTGCACCACAGCAGCACATAGAACCGAGCCGGGGCCGAGGTGTGAAATGCAAAGCCGTCTGCAGGGGTTATAAATACTTCTCTAGCAAATGCTTTGCGCTCAGCGCTTGCAGGTGGCAGCTGGGAGCTGCAGGGAGGCTGCGAGGGGCTGAGCGCTTGGCCGAGGAAGTGGGGACGTTACCTCCTGCCCGCAGTCGGTGCTGCCACGCGAGCGCAGCTGGGCCCTGCACCGATGGTTCCTGCTTCACCGCGCTGGCGAGGGACATGCACGCGTGGGCACATCACACGTGGCCGGGACCCCCATCCCGCGGGAAGGTGCGGTGTGGGACATGCTTTCTTCCTGGAGAGGGCAGGGGGTATGGCCCATGAAGCTGCCCCAAGGCTGCGGGGATGGGCACAGCCACCAACCCTGCCCAGAGGCCTCTGGGGGAAGAAGGGAGGCAGAGGGCGGGAGGAAGAGATTTGAAATCATTTCTGGCATTGCCTGCTCACCAGGGCTGGGTGTTTCTTCCTCCAACTCTACAACTGCAGTGGGGAAATGCAGCCTCTAGATTTGCCAGGGCACAGGGGACGTTTGCTCCCTGAGGGACCAGGACAGACCTCCCGGGGTCCCAACAGAGACACCCCAAGCAGCATCACATACACTCCAGGCCACAGGGATTGTCATGCCAGGCTGGGACTGGAGACGCAGGGGGCTGACACCAGGCTGCACTGCAGGACAGTGCCCTGTGCCCACCCCAACCCAGGTCTGGGACTCTCCATCACCACACCGTGTTGGCAGTAATCTCACACCCATCTCTCCTCTCTCCTTGCCAGAGTTTTTCAAGTTCAAAGGTTTCGGGAGCCTGAGCAACATCCCCCGGTCCTTCACCCTGCGGCGTGTGTCCATGGCCCCCAGCTTTCCCGAGAGCCTGAGGCCAGGTGTCCCTCCTCCCCACGGCTTCCTGGAGGAGCCCTTCGACGGCACCCAGGATGATCTCAACACGATGTCCAAGAGCCCCGGCCCCTACGCCCGGTCATCGGACATGTACAGCCACATGGGCACCATGCCCAGGCTGAACCTGGGCAAGGCAGGGAAGAACCTGGGCAAAGCCAAGAGTAGCCAGAGCTGCCAGGAGAAAGGGACCCCCAGTGACAAAAGCCCACGGACAGCCCCGCTCCCCAACCTTCAGTCCCCCGAGATGTCCGGCACCCCTGAGCCAGGCACAGACTCACTCTCAGCCGCTGGACAAGCAGAGCAGGAGAAGGAAGAGGCTCAGCCTATGGACACCCCAGGCGCAGCAATGGCCAGCACGGACCAGGAGCCTGTGGGGAATGTCTCCTGCCCCGGGGCAGAGGCACTGAGCTCCAGCATGGCCCCGAACCCCAGACAAACCCTGAGCCCTGACACAGCAGCAGGAGCGGACACCACCAATGGAGATCTGCCAGAAAAGGGGCAAGATCATCCTGGCAAGACCTTCCCAGACAGGTACGGCCCCGTTGGGTTTGCTCTGCCTTTGGCTGGGAGCCCCTTTCTGCCCCCGCAGGGCAAGAGGAGAGGGCTGGGACACAGCAGGGGCCCTGCGGTGCCCCCACATCACCCACAGTGCCAGCGGGATGCACCTGGCCGGTGGGACGGCACAGCCGGAGTGCTCCGCACCATGGCCAGGTCAGCGGCTCCATGGGAGTGAGGTTTCCTGTGGGATTTCTGCTCCCTCCCGTTTCCGGATGGGGTGGAAACATCTCGCAGCCCCGCTCAGCCACAGCAGCCCTTTGTCCTGCCGGCAGCTCTGTTCCAGCGCTGGGACATGCTGTGGAGAACTCAGACCTGCACGGTCCTGGGCCCCTTCACTTCTTTTCCTCTCTTCTTTTCCACCCCCCGATCCTTGTCCCCCTCCCCAAGCATCACTGCCTCTCTCAAGGCACAGGGGCAATCCCCAAAACCAGCTGCCCTGTCCCCATTTCCATCACCTGCCAGTAAACCCCCCACTCTGGGCACAAACCCCTTACTCCAAGCACAAAACCCACCCTATGGGGGAATTTAGGGGCTCAGCCTGCTCAGATGAAGGTTGAATTTGCGGGGGGAGGTTTTAACCTCAGGATCAACAAAAGGGATTTTTAACCCCCGGCCCATCATCTGGGCCTCTGGGCATGAGGGGTCAAATGTGTCCCCAGCCCAGCAGTGTGCATGGGACTGGGGGCAAGGGTGGAGGCTCCAACTACAAACTTCTCCCCAAAATAAGGTCCCATCTTTCCACCCCTTCCCTGGCCCAACTCTCCTCTCTCCACACTTGAGTGGCCCCTGACGCCCCTGTTCCCCCCCATGCCGCCCCGGGGGCAGGGGTCTTCTTGCCCCAGAGCTGAGCATTTGGGAGGTCTGCGTGGCCTCAGGAGTGGGGTGAGGAGGAGGAATTCGTGCCGGCAGTGGGAGCCGGGCTGTGCCGGCCACACATTCCTGCCGGCCGCGAAGGGAGGGCCGGAGGAGGGCTGGGACGGGAAGGAGGAGGGTCCGCCACCGCCTTGCGCGCCCCAAAGTCCCAACGCTCAGTGCAAGGCGGGAGAGCGTCTGGGAGAGCTTCTCCCCATCCCGGAGCAGAGGCACTCGCTGAATCGTGCAGGGCCGATGACAGCGGTGGGCAGGAGGTTTCCCACCCTGGGACAGGGCAGGTAAGGGGTCGTGGTCTCCCAGCCACCCCTCACACCCCGGCACGGCGGAGGGGACAGGGAGGGAGAGGCTGGGAAGGGGCTTTGCTTGGGGCGGGCACAAAGCCTCGACGCAGATGCTGCTGGAGCTGCTGCTCAGCTGCCGAGGCCCCCGGCCCATGGCAGCGTTTGCTCATGGAAAGAGCGAGCGCATCGGCGGTGGCTGCTGAAACCGCAGTCAGACCCGGCGCCAGGGCAGAGTGGCTCAGGGGCTGCGGCCGGCTCGGGGGGCCAGAGGCTTGGGGGCTCAGGGGGTCAGAGGCTCGGGGGCTCAGGGGGCTGGCAGCACAGCCACGTCCTCCGGTGAGCACAGAGCCCCAGCAGTGACAGAGGGTCCCCACGGAGGGTGCGCGGGGCTCGCCCAGACCCTCTGCCCCCCAGAAATGATTTAGGTCCCAGGCCAGCACGGCTGGGAGCCAAGCAGCATGGGAATGTGTGGGGGTCATCCGGGTGTCTTGGCTCTGGGGAGTGGGGACTTGGTTCTCAAAAACCGAGGGCTAAATGCTCTTTTGCAACATCTGGGGCTGCCCTGATGATGGGCGTAGCCACACTGTTGGCCAGGGAAACTGAGGCACGTGACCAGAGCAGGACTTGGCTTCAGGGGCATTTCTGCCCCTCCACGCTTCACTTGGAGCCCCTGCCACAGCCCCTGGCTCAGGGAGCAGCCGTCTGCCAGAGCTGATCCCAAGGCCTGGCCCTGCTGTGGGGCGGGCAGGCGGAAGCGGGACCGGGATAGTGCCGTGGCCCAGCCCTTCCTCCGGCACAGGCACATCCCTGGGGATGGGGACAGTCTGTTCCCGCCAGGCCATGACAGGAGCCGGGGCTGGCTGCCCAGCACAGGGCACGCCCGTGCAGAGGGACTGAAAGCAGCACAGGGGGGGACGAGCATGGCCCCGGGGCACGTTTTGGCTTGTCCCCCTGCCCCGGAGCATCCCTGGTGAGGACAGACCCGGAGGCAGGACAGGCTGAGGATGCCCACGCCTGGGAGGGCTTTCCCAGGGATGGTCCCTGCAGGATCAGGCTCTCGAGGGGGGAATTGTGCTGCCGTGGGAAGGGAGCAGCACCCAGCCCGTGGAGCTGCTCGGAGCGAGGCGGTGGCCGTGACTCCCTCAGGGACACAGTGACTCCAGCAGGGACACAGTGACTAACGGGAGATGACCTGCAAGCAGGTCACAGAGCGGACGTGACTCGACTTCCCTCCATACACCACCATGCGTGAGGCACGGGAAATGCCGCTTCCCGCGGGGCACAGGCAGGGCACAGGCAGGGCGCTGCCCGCAGCTGTCGGCAGACCCCTCTGTTAGCACTGCCAGCCAAAACCTCAAAGGAGACAGCTCTGCAGAGGGGGAAACTGAGGCACAAGGTGCCCAAACTTGGTTCCCCTGGGGCACAGCCTACACTGGTGTCCAAATATGAGCAGACCCTGGGCTCCAAACTGGGGCTGGACTCACACGATCACCCTGGACCGTTCCCAGCAGCCAGCCCAGAGCTTGGCACATTTGCAAGTCACTGCGATGCCTTTGCAAGCCCAAAAGGAGCAGCCACCCCACTGAAACCCCACTCCCTGGTGCCACCACGGTAGCACTGGGTCCCTGCGGCTCAGCCACGGCCGCGCTCCAAAGGCAGTCCTGGAATTTCTCCCAGGCGTTCGACTGCCCCCAAAAATGCCGTTTCCTCCAGGAATGTGCAGAACCAGGGGGGCTGCGGTGCCCAGCCCCCCCGCCGGCCCCAGCTGCTGCCCTTCCCCGGCACGGAGGCCTCCCCTGCCCGGGCCCTCGCAGCGTCTCCCAGCTGCTCCCATGCTCCCGATTTCCTGCCTGGAGGCCCCCCGTCCTCCTGCCGGTTTTTCTCACGGCTCTCGCAGCACCAGGCAGCTCTCTGCGGCCGTGTGAAAGGCAAACAGGCTGGAGAGGCAGCGCTGGGGCGGGCAGGCAGCCCGCAGCTGCCCGGCGGAGTCTATGTCCATCCTCTCTCCCAAATACTCCTCTATTTTTTTCACCCCAAAAAAGTGTGGGCTTGATTTCCAGCCCTTTTTCCTCTTCCAAGCTGGAAGTTTCAGGAGTGTCGGCTTGGAGAAGAGGAGTGGAGGTTGCCCGCGGCAGGGCTGGACACCCCGAGGGGCTCATGCGGACCCCAGCAGGACCCGCTGTAACACCACCGGGAATGTCCAGTGAGACAACGACTGGCAGCAGCCGCCTCTGCCATTCCCGCTTCCCTTTGGGCAACTGATTTCTGAGCCACCCAGCACCATCCCCAGCCTGGAGGGAGCCCACAGAGGAAGAATTTGGCTCCCCGGGAATGCTACCGGTGCAGCTCCCAGGAAGGGTTTGTGTGCAAGGAGCCCCAGCAGCTCCCAGTATGGCTGTGGCTGTAGGCGCTAGGTGGAGCGAGGCAGCTGCTGGCAGGAAAGGGACATCCCAGGTCTGTGACGCCCTCGGATTTGGTTATTTCTTAGTTGCAGCTGCCTGTCCTTGTGCTGGCAGCCTGCCATCCCAGGGGCCTTGCTGCCACCCCGTGCTTGGGCAAGTGACCCCAGCAAGCAGTGGGATGACCATGCTGAAGTTTGGCACTGGGGAGGTGACAGGTACTGGTGAAAGAAGTCTGGACTTTTGTATTTTATTCTGAAAGGTGAGACCTCAGGGTAGCGCATCCCAGCTCAGGCAGTTACAGCCTCTCTTGCTTTGAGCTCTCTGTTGTTGCCCTTGGACTCATCCATGCAGACACACACCTCGACCTACAAGAGCACAAAAAGCAGTAGCAGCATTGCTACATGCTCAGGAAAGAGTAGGGGCCATCTGTGTCCCCCATGAAATGATAGCAAAGAAGCTGCCGGATCAGCTGCATCTCAGGGTTGTTGGGTTGGTTGTCAGTAGGGCTAAGAGTGAACATGTCACCAAGGAGAATCGGAGTTTTTATTGCCAGGATGCTGGGAGGGCAAATATTGCAGTCTCACCCAGGACATCACCCCTGGCTTCAGCAAAAGTTTGATTTCCACGGAGTTGAACGAGGCCGTAGAGAAACAGTCAGAAATGCTTGTCTGGGTGGTGTGTCCCAACAGCTGCCTACTGGGAACACAGCTCTGCTGGGGAACAGGGCACAGGGTCCCCCACCTCGGCATGCACCCCCCAGCACCATGACCCGTGGGGACCTCAGACTGGCCGCTGGGTGTCCCTGGCTTGGCTCCCACGGTCCCAAGCCGATTTGGGGAGAGATCCTCTAAAAGGGCCTCATTCTTCCCTGATCGCATTAGGGAGGCTAAGCCCTGCACCAAGAGCGGGCACAGAGTGGGCAGGAACGGTGCTGGGGGCCTAGGAACCTCTCCCAAACCTGTGGCCATGCTCTCGGCCCCATGGCAAGGCAAGGGGCACAGACCCCTTCTCCCCCCAGCTGTGCCACCATCACCTTTGACCTGACTGTCACAGCTTACTGCCCTTTACTTACGTACTTTTATTTTTCCCCTTCTTCTAGCCACCACGATGGCCTGGAGTCCAGCAGCGAATACGTGAAGGTAAGACACTGAGCACAATCGCAGCCTGCCCCGGCCGGGTGCCAACGGTGAGGGGGGGATGGTGGGGCCAGGGCTGGCTGGGTCCTCAGGGTGCTCAGTTCTGCACCTCCCTTCCCACCACATCCTCCAGGCTCTCTCTTCGGCCCTGGAAGATATTCCCTTCCAGAAATGATGAGGCTGGGGGAGGCAGAGGAGACACAAACCCTATGTGGTCCCTCCGATGCTGCTCCCACAGGAGCTGCCCCCGTTTCGTGCTCCCCGTCACATGCGAACACCGCAGATGCAGGGTCAGCCTCCTCCCTCCTCCTCCTCCACGTAAAGAAACGGAAGGGTTTGAGCCACTTTCGTGGCTGTCACATGAAAGTCGGTGTAAATCTCTCCAAATCTCTTGCTTATCCTCCAGCAAACTATTAACATTCCTGAGGACTCTTCATGTCTGGCCAGAAATTCATTAGCGAGGCGCCTGGCTCCGGAGGAGACCGGGCCCTTTTGCAGGAGGCTGCTGGCACGATGGGAGCCGGGCAGGCACAGTGGAACAGTGGCAGGGATGCTGTGTGGTTTGAGGATGGAGCACTGAAAACCTGCCCCAGTGGTTGCTGCCATGTGACGGCCTTTGGGAGTTTGTTTGAGAAGGAGCCTCCTGAGGCCAGCTGCCTGATGGTGATGTAATGCCACTGGGTTGTTGAGAAGTGACTTGAGGTGCCTGACTTGGGTGGTGTAACGAGTACAGAGCCTCGAGCCTTCAGCTTTTGGACTTGGGGCTCTCGATGGTGGCTGTAGCCAGACATGGAAGTGTGGGAAGCTCCCATGGTGGCATCAAGGGGCAGGCTCAGGAGAGAGCTGGCTGGACCCTGAGCTCATCTGCTCCTTCTAACGGGGGTCACCTCACTCCAGGTCCAGCCTTGGGGCTAACGAGGACCCCACATGCCAGCTCTGGCAACCAGCAGCCTCTGGGCAGTGGGGTCGGATGCGGCTTTTTGACCTGTATCAGAGCGATCCCCCGGGTGGGATGTCCCCCCTCTCCTCTTCCTTTAGCCGTGTGGGACTGGCAGAGCAGGAGCTCACAGAGCTGGAAGTGGGATGTGTGCTGGAACAACGAGGCTCCGATGGGAGTGTTGAGGCTCCGATGGGATTCACAGGGTAGAGTCCAGGTGTGGGGCACCTCGGGATGCGCAGGAAAGCTCCTGCTCACACAGAGCAAGAGCAAAGAAGTCATGAAGGGTGGATGAAGCTGGGTGGTTTGGGGTGTTTTCCCTTACGCTGTCAGCGTGTGCACCCAGAGACAGGAGCATTTTATGACTCGTGAGTTAATAGACTGAAACAACACAGGTGTGGAGCAATGGGTATGGCTTTGGGATCGAGTGGGTTTTGGTGAGCCAGGAGAATTCCCTACTCTCCAGGCAGATCCCAGACCTGAGCTATCTGGCCTTTATTTCTCACCCATCCCTGTGGTATCCAGACACGGCCCATGGGCTGTGATTTATACGCCACTTCCCTTTGGTCACGGAAGCAACTGATGGCTGCAGTGACAGCAGCTATTTTAGTCAAATAAGTAATTATCTGCAGTGTGAGTGACCGGGATGATGGGGGCACTCCGGCTGATTGCAGGCACCGTGCCTGGCTGGGAGCCCGTGTGTCTGCGGAGTGTTCAGCACCCAGCAGCATTCAGCCCCAGGGCCTGTGGGATTTGGGGTGGGAGGGTGGCTGCTGTGCCTGGGATCCCTTGGGAGCAAGGGGGGATGGGGCTGGGACCCGCCACCGGAATAGGTCCTCGCTTTGAGGCTGGGAGGGAAACAAACAGAGGGGGAACACTGCTGCAGGGGCGAGCGGAGGAAAGACAGGAAGAAAACTGCCAGTGAAGGAGAGAGTCAGGAGGAGGGAGAGGCCGTGCTGCAAAGCCCTTGTGGGGAAAGGGTCACGGGCAGGTCTGTGTCCAGACGTGCACCCAGGAACTGCCAAATATCATCCCTTGAGCTTCAACCACAAACTGGCCAGGGCCAGCTCTCCCATCACCAACACTGCGGTGATTAGAGGTGCAACCAGAAGCTGGGGTGGGTCGAAAAGCCAGGATCAATAAGCACTTGGTAATTAATGTGCTTTAATAATAGCCTAAGGGTTGGTGTTTCCAAGCTGCCTGGGAGATCTGCACACCCAGCTCTATTTGCTAACATCCCCGCCGGCCGAGCTTTGGCCCTCGCGCAGGTGAAGGGGCTGCCAAGCGGCGTTACCCTTCAGGAGAGCTGCAGCTGGTAAAGCTGTCCTGCGTCCCCGCAGGAGCTCAGTTGGAGGTTTTCAGCTTCTCCCTGCGGAGGGGCAGCACCGGCACAGCCGGGGGGCATCGCCCTGCAGTGCCGCATGAGGGTCCTGCTCGCTCCCTCAGCGAGAGCCTTGGAGGGAAACCACGGAGCCCGTCGCGGGGGAGAAGCCTTGGCAGGAGGATGATTCACCGTCGGATCCTTTCGGAGCAGCATCTCATTGCATGCTGCCATCTGGTCTGTCCCTCGGCCCCACGCAAGAGGAGAGGAGGAGGGCCCATGCTCCCTGCCCGTCCCGGCAGGGCTGCAGGCACCCATGGGATTCGTGAGCACCCGCCGCCCCGCGTTCCCTGCCCGTCTTCCTCCTGCACCTCAGCCCTGTCCTGCTAAAACCCGCGCTGCTCTCCTGTCTCCTCTCTCCCCTGCAAAACCAGGGGCAGAGCACAGGCCCGGCGAGCGCCTCCGAGCTCTCTTTGTTCTGCGCGAAGGAGCTGCTCAGGGGACCTGTATCTCATCAGCCCTGGCTGCTGCCTCCCTGCCTGGGGATGCGAGGGGCTCGTTTGAATTAATTAGCAGGGAGGCTTGCAGGGGTCTGCAGTTGGTGGCAGCAGCAATACCTCTCCCAGCTCACAGCATCCCCTTGGGCAGGGGTGCACCGGGAGGCGTGGGGGTCTTTGGGCCAGGACACGCTTTGCGGATGGGAGCGTAAAGCCCCTCGTTACCAAAGCGTGGCCAAATCCAGGCCGTGCCGGCGCGGGACAGACCTGGAGGGAGACCAGCTGGGTGCAGGCAAGAAGGCGCAGAGCTCGCTACCGGGTGCTGCGGGAGCCCCTGCCCGTCCCTGTGCACGGGGCAGGGCGCCGGCGGTGGGTTCAGGCAGGAATTTTGTTGGGTTTTTCTTTTTTTCCGAGAGTCGGGGCTGGAGCAATGCTTTGAGTCATCAGTGCTGCCTCGCACATCCCATACGTGAAACTGTGGCCTTAATTAAACCGAAGCGGAGCCTTAATTAAACACAACTCGGAGACGGCCTACGTGGGAAGCAGGCAGCCGGCTCCCCGCCACATGAGGCAGGCACCGGTGTCTCCCCCCAGAAAGGCGTCACCAGGGCGGGGGTGAAGGAAGACAGAGTGGGCGAGAGGGGACGAGGCTGTCCCTGACCCGTGTGCGTCACTGGGGAGAGCAGACGGATTTGGGATGGGAGATGAGGGGTGCTGGGTCCCCTCAGGGGTGCCTGATCCCCTCAGAGGAGCCATTTTCTCTCAGGGCACAGGCAGCCGGGGTGCTGGTTCCCTTCAGGGGTGCTGGTTCCCCTCTGAGGAACCAGGTCCCCTCAAGCCGCAGGCAGCCGGGGTGCTGGTTCCCCTCAGGAATTCCTGATCCCCTCAGGGGTGCTGGGTCCCCTCAGGAATGCCTGATCCCCTCAGGGGTGCTGGGTCCACTCGGGGGTGCTGGGTCACTTCAGGGGTGCCTGATCCCCTCAGGGGTGCCTGATCCCCTCAGGGGTGCTGGGTCCCCTCAGGGGTGCTGGGTCCCCTCAGAGGAGCTGGCTCTCCTCAGGGGTGTCGGTTCCCCTCAGGCCGCAGGCAGCCGGGGTGCCGGTTCCCCTCGGCGGTGCCTGATCCCTTCAGGGGAGCCGGTTCCCCTCAGGCCGCAGGCACCGGGGCGCCGGTTCCCCTGGGCGGTGCCGGTTCCCCTCAGAGGAGCCGGTTCCTCACAGGGTGCCGGTTCCCTTCGCGCCGCGGGAGCGCCGGGGGTGCCGGTTCCCCCGGGGTCGGCGGTGCCGAGGCGGGCGCGGGCGGCCCCGCGGGGCGGGCCGGGGCGGAGCTGCCGCGCCGGCGCCGCCCCTCGCTGCCGACAAGGGATGAGGTAATCGGGGAAGCGGCTGAAATTGAAGCCCGGCGGCGGCGGCGGCGGCGGCAGCGGCGGTGCAGCCCGGGCCGGGCCGGGCCGGGCCGGGGCAGCCCCGGCCGGGTGCGCCGCGCCATGACGGAGCGGTGCAGCCTGTGGAGCGCCTTGTCGGCGGCCGCCTGTTGCTTCTACCGCGGCTCCTTCATGCAGGTCCAGGTGAGCGGGGGGCGGCGGCGGGGGGGACTCCGCAGAGATCCCCGCGGGGGCCGCCGGGCAGCGGCTCCGTCCGCCCGCACGCGTGGGGAAGGCGGCGGGGGGTACAGCGGGGAGGGGGGGCACGGGCCGACCCCCGGCCCCGCAGCCCCGGGCTGCAGGGAGGGGGCGGCCTCCCCGGGGTCCCAGCGCGGAGCCCCGCTGTCCCCAGCGCTGCCCTGCTCAGCACGGAGCTGGCAGGGCTGGGTGCGGGCAGCGGGCCTGCCTGCGTTTGTCAAGGAGGTAGCGAGCGTGAGATGAGGCAAAGCACCGGGTCGTGGGGCAGAGCTCAGCCCCCTCTGCAGCCAGGGCCGCAGAGCCGAAGCCACCCGATCCCCCCAGACCAGCACTTTTGACAGGCAGCACAAGTCTCTGAAAGGAGCCCTCACCTGCAGCAGACCTCACGAAGGGGGGGCATTTAGCATCCCCCAAAAGATGTGCTGGGAGGGAGCATCGCTGAGCGGAGGAGAGGCTGAGCCCAGAGGAACACACAGCTTCTTGGCCTGGGTCTCCACGTATGTGCTGCACTGCACAGGTCCGACTGGTGGGAGGAAGCTGGGATCCATCTGTCACCTGTCCTGTGATGCTTCCAGCACCGCCGCTGTCTGGGCACGAGTCTAGGTGTCCTATTTTTGGACTCTGGCATTTGCACAGGAGGGGCATGGCGCTAGGAATTGGTTCCCTCATTTACTGAGTTAGAGAGCAAAGGTGTTGAGGATTGCAAGAGCCAAGCAGCTCGGCTCTGAAGCAAGAGCTGTAGCATACTGCAAGTTAGAAGGGAGCCGGCAGCCAAGAGAGCTGGCAGTCTTATTCAGTACTCCTGCGGAGTGAGGTAGGTGCCGAGCTTTAGAGATTATGCTGGGTAAGACGGAGCCCAGAAGCAGCATTTCAAGTCTTGTCATGATTGCGGCTGATCTCAGTGCGAAGCCAGAGATTTTGATTGCTAGTGGGGGTGAAGAGGGAGAAGCAGAAGAGCTTCTCCTAGTTGTCCAAAGGCCACTGAGCAGCACAAGGGGGACGTGCCCTAGCACAGCAGCCCTTGGGCTGCACATCGCAGGGGTGATGGGGTGCTTTCAGCGAGCTGCTGCCAGAACAAGGGAGAGACAGGTGGGTGTCTGGCTCTCGCACTGGGATGCAAGAGGGGATGGAGGGCGCTCCATCCCGACCCCAGAAAGAGTTAAAAGTGAAGCCCTAAGTGCTCACCTGCCTCCGCCAGATCTTTCACCATCTATTTGTGTCCAAGTGTGCCCAGCAAACACACACTGAAGTCCCCATGAATGACTGGAGCGCTTCCAGCTGACAGCCGCATCCCTGCTCACCGCCAATGGCAGTGCACCCAGCCTGGAAAGCACTGACATCATTTCTGGCCAATAGCAGCTCTGAAAAGGGATGCAGTAGCAGCCGCTGCCGCCGTCTTGGAGTGAGATAAGTAATATATAGATGGATGGAAATGTGTGTATACACACACCCCATCACTGCACCGGAGACCCGCTCCCCCAGGGCAGTGGTAGCAGTGCTCTCCAGCACCCCACTGCACAACCTGGGGCACTTGTCCCACCTTAGAGCACCCAGATGTTCCTGGCCATCAACCCCAGCTGCACCCCACCCCTGCCAGCCAGACATAATTGCTCCAGAGCTGCCACAAAGGAGCACAGACAAGGGGAGAGGAGACCCTGTGGGTAGCCAAGACCTAGTCCTAAGAAGGGCTTTGAATACCAGAAAAAAAGATCTTGAGTCAAGGTCTGCTTTCAGTGGGGACTCATGGAGATGTGGCATACCCAAGGGATGCCTTCAGTCACCCACGGGGTGGACAGATGGGCTGGTGCCTTCTCAGAGGCCATTTAGATGCCCAGAGTCATTGCAAGACAGGACAGAGGAACAGATTATTTCTTTTCCCTGTGGATATCCAGATTAGTAGGATGGACTGGCTCGCAGCAGGGCAAGCAGACTAAGAGCAAGCCCATAACAACTTGAGGGTTGTTTGTGGTGGGATTTTCTCACTGTGGTCATGCAGGATGGACTAACCATTCTTGGGTGGTACCTGGCAGCTGGACTGGTGAGCACAGCAGTCCTGCACTGGGCAGGCACACAGACTGGTTCTTGGGTTTGCTGTGATACTGGCTGTCTCTCAGCAAAGATGCTCTGAAATACTTCACTGAGGTAGCCAGGTACACCATTGCCAGATACGGAGGAAGCGGAGAAGACCCCTCACACAATTCTGAGGCTTTCCCCATACACCTGCTCCCAATGGCTTGTTACTCTGCTTCCTCCCAGTTCTACTTCCCAGGCCCCACAGCTGCTCCAGCAGCCAGAGCAGGGATGGAAAACTCCGGAAGGGGCTGGGATTTCCCTAGCGAGGGTCCCAGCACAGGGCGGGCAGTGCGAGAGCAGGAGGGAGAGCAGATGCGCTCGGTGCCCCGAGGTTAGTCAGATGTTATTGGCAGAGGAGCGGGGTGGGGTGAGAGTACACCTTGCTCTCCAAGCTGACTTCATCCTCAGCTGCGACTCCTCCAGATCTAGGAGGGGAGAGCAGGAAGACAGACTGCAAATCACTCCTGTTTCGTAAGATTACCTCTGCAAGGAGGGAAAGCCAAACGCCAGCCTTTGAAGCTCTCCTTACGCCAGGCAGAACAACAGCCACCGTTTTATACATGTACCACAGCTGTCAGCACCCTCCATCCACTCAGCTCTTGCCCTTCCACTGCCCGCTCCAGTCCTTGCCCCTCGGCTGGGACTGGAGGTGCTTCCTCCCCCAAGAAAGCAGAGGGGAGTGTCAGGGAAGTGCCTGGGAATTGCCTCCTTAGGGGGGGCTGCCCCCATTGCACCAGAGGATTCCCCAGCCCCAGGACTGTGAAAGAGCCCATCAGGGTGCTGAACGCGAAGTGACGGAGGAGCTCTCCTTTCTTCAGCCAAGCCAGCTTGGCTGCTGGTTGGAATTCCTCAAGCAGAGCTTGGCATCGTCTCTGGCAGCTTCTGAGCTGGTTTGTCTGGTGCGGCTGGTTCGGAGAACCACTCTAATCCCCACTTCTTCCCGCTCAGCTGGAGGAGGCCTTGGGGCTCTCTCCATGCAGGAGACCAGCCCCATGCACTCGAGCTAGGTGCGAGTAGAAGTCAAGGCTTTTCCCCACACCAGCCTACTAGTATGCAAGACCTCATGTCGGGCCGTACATCTTTTGATGTCCTCTTGGCGCAGCCGGGAGTGCCAAGCGGTGCCCTTTTCAGCGCGGCACTCAGACATCCGCTTACACGCTCCTGACAGCGCTCGGCTGGCCTGCACCGCCTTGCCACGCCGTGCCTTGCCAGCACCCGCGCCTCGGCGCCCGGCCAGCTGGCAGCCTGCGAGCCGGCCTCCTCCGACACACGCTACCGAGCGGAGCAGAGGAAAGTCGATCGCTGCTGAAGGGCTCGGGGGCTGGAGGAAGCGCATCCCTCCACAGCACGTGGGTCTTTTGCACCAGGGGCTTGCAGCGAGCCCAGCTCCCACATGGAGAAGGGAGCAGCCAGGTGATTTTGGCAGCAATTAGCATGTGTTGGAAGAGCGTGAGAGACTCATAACGAGGACCAATCCCCAGAGTCACATCACACCAAGGAAAAGGGCTCTGCATGATCAGTCTCCTGCTGCCTCCCCGTCTAAAACCGGTGGCTTTTTTGGTGACCGTGCAAATCAGATGGGATCTCCCTGCCCAGCCGAGGAGCCGAAGGGACAGTGCCCTCCCCCCCGGCTGGAGAAGGTGGCTTGCAGCACCCTCTGCTCATGACTAGTCTCCCTCCCCCGTCTGCAAGATGTAAAACCTCCCTCGCCTCTCCCAAACCTCCTGTTCTCTCCTGCTAGCTTAGCACCTGGCCCCTGGCATGAATGCCAGCCGGCTGCTGCCCAAATCCAGGCTTGGAGACGCTGGGCGCTGCTCAGCTGGGTTTGTGTTTGTTATTCTGCGCATTTGCATGGGGAGGATTTGGGGGAAAACCCAGATGTACAATGCTGAGCAGAACAGGCGCTAATCCCCGCTCCAGGGGTGGTGGGGGGAGCACCAGCTCCAAACCGCTCCCGGCTCAGCTCCGACGGCTTTAGCCTGCACAGGCAGGAGAGGCTCCTGGGGGATCCCTCTGCGCCCCAGAGTTTAGGGTGAACCACGCCACAGGGAAGGTGCCACAACCAAGGGTCCCCCACCGCTGCTCTGCCGAGCCAGGTCTGCTCGGTGGCAGCGGATGGGTTGTCATGGAAACGGCATCTGCTCGGCCTTGGCCCCCCGGGAGGCAGCCGGACCCTGGCAGCATCCGCTGGCTACCATTTATTTTTAATAGGGTTCAGCGGCACTGGGTGGCTTTGTCTCCACGAGGGCCCCAGAGTGACAGTGAGCGCTCAGCTCCCCACAACCCTCGGTCAGGAGGGGACAACCCACATGTCTCCTGGTTCAGGTCCCCACAGCTCCAGCAAGCGGGACTCTCATGAAGAGGGTAAACACGGTGGGATGAGCAAGTCTGAGTTCAGTCTGTAGTGTTTTCACAGGCTGTTCCCACTGTCCCAGCACATTTTTACTCAAAAGGAGCTGGGAAGGAAGGAATAGGGGCAGGCCCAGGCTGGTGAGGGCAAGCCCTGGAGAGCACGGTCCATCGCACAGGCCCTTCGCAGCCTCCTTCCCCCTCCCCAGGCTGGAGCAGGGTCCCCGGGGCAGCATCGCTGCCTGGCTTGGCTGGTGAATGCAGCTGCCACGGGAGATGGAGCATCTCCCCCGGGAAAGGGGGAGACCTGGGGTCAGGCTCCTGCTGGGGGACTGGGTGGGTTGCCAGGAGCACCCCGAGAGCAGTGGGTACAAGGCAGGAGAGCGGCACGGTGATCTACACTTTCCCCTGCTCACAGCTGCTAGAGGAGCAGAGGGAATCAATATGGGACGCAGAGGATGAGGTGCTGGGCAAAGGGGTCAGCTCCGAGGCAGGTCCCCGGTGCGTTGGCATGGGCCTACAGCCCCCAGCACTCTGGGGAACCAGCTGCCACGCAAGGCCAGCCCTGAGTGCCAGCCTGCTCCTCCGGCAGCGCCAGAGCGGTGTCAGCAGGGTTTCAAGCCCGTGCCTGTCCTCCGAGACACCAGCAGCATCCTGCCCTAACAAGCACCAAGGAGCTGGGCCAGCCTACGGTGCCTCCTCGCGCTGGCACTGCCACCGGCAGTGGAGCCAGGCCACTGGGCCACCCTCATGGTGGAACAGGACACCCCAGTAGCCCCGTCCAAGCTCCCCAGTCCGTGGCAGTGGCACACATGTCCCCCTCACAGGACAGCACACATCTGGGGTGCAGGGGGAACCCAGGAGTCCTGGCTCCCAGGCCCTGCTCCTCCACGTAGCGCTGCCCATCTCAAAGCCACCGCGCCGACTGGGGACACTGGCCTCATGCGCGGAGCACGCAGGAACCCCGAGCCTACACCCGCCTCCCCAAACAAGCACCAGCTTCACCGTGCCAGCAGCCTCGGCTGCCCTCTGGGAACGCGGACCAAGCGGCAGCGGGAGACATGACACCATCCCTTATCTCCAGGGGGAAGGGAGAGGGCAAATTGCCTCCTCCAGGCTCAGGTGCACCAGTGTGGTAAAAGCTAATTTCGATGCAGAAGGTTCCCTTTACTTTTGTCATTACTATTCATGACACCATCAGGCTAAACACAGCGGGTTAACCCTTTGGAGGAGGGACCACAGTGGGTGTTTCAAGGAGGAGGAATAATGCAGGTTTCCTCCTGGAAGAGTGTTTCCCGTGGTGGCTCAGCCCTGGAGATGTTTGAGAGGGAGCTGAGGCAGGTTTTCCCCTGCCCAACCACACTCAGCTCTGAGCTGGGACATGCCAGAGACAATGTGGTCAGGCATGATGGGGACGTGCCACCAGGAGACCCTCCAAGTGCTCCTGGTGGCAGGACCTGGCCATCAAGGGGCACATTACCCCTCCCACATCCTTTGCCACAAGCAGCAATCCTCACACCCAGCTCTGAGTTACCTGTCCCCTGGGGACAGGTCTGCTCCATGCCATGAAAGGTCCCGCGGTCCTCACATGGGGACCCTGCCAGCCCATCCCAGGGCCAGTCCTTCCCTCCCCAGGGCCTGCACTGCTGCACTGGCTGACACTTTCTCCTCCCCTGTACAGTTTTCCAAGGAGAAATACATCCTCGACTCATCACCGGAGAAGCTTCACAAGGAGCTGGAAGAGGAGCTGAAGCTGAGCAGCACCGACCTGCGCAGCCACGCTTGGTACCACGGCCGCATCCCCCGGGAGGTGAGGAGGGGAAGGTGGGTGGCTCCGGGCACCCTTTGCTTGGGCTGCTCAGGGAGAGCACCCCAAGGCCACACAGAGCCACCAGCCTGTCCTCGTGGGAAAGCCTCTGGCAAGGGCTTCGTTAGCTCTGAGCTGCCTGGTTTTGCCATGGGAAATGCCCTTCTGTGGCTCAGAGCCAGGGGCAAAGGGAACGAGCCAATGCCCCAAATAACACCCCAGTGGAGCATCCGCCTGTGCCCCTGGTCCATCCAGCGTGGCTGTGCCTGAGTGGCTGCCCTGTCCCCTGCCAGGTGTCAGAGAGCCTCGTGCAGAGGAACGGCGACTTCCTCATCCGCGACTCGCTCACCAGCCTGGGCGACTACGTGCTGACGTGCCGCTGGCGCAATGAGCCCCTCCATTTCAAGATCAACAAGGTGACGGTCAAGTCCAGCGAGGGCCATACCCGTGTCCAGTACCTCTTCGAGCAGGAGAGCTTTGACAATGTGCCCGCCCTTGTCCGCTTCTACGTGGGCAACCGCAAGGCCATCTCCGAGCAGAGCGGAGCCATCGTCTACTGCCCCATCAACCGCACCTTCCCCCTGCGCTACCTGGAAGCCAGCTACGGGCTGGCCAATGGCAAGCATGGGGGATCCCACAGCCCCGCCACCCAGAAAGGGGGGCACATCAAGAGGAGGAGCATCACCATGACAGACGGCCTGACAGCAGACAAGATCACCAGGGCTGAGGGGTGCCCAACCAGGTGAGCACGCAGTCTCATTCCGGCTCAGCTGGGCAGAGGACCAGCCCCTGAGAAAGAGGCAGGGCCACACTTGGTCCCCGCTCCCTGGGCACAGGGCAGGGGTTTGGGGATGGAAACCATCCCCGCTCAGGTGCAGAGAGGGACCAGCAAAGGTATGGGGTTTTCTCCCAGGCCAGTTGCCAGCCACACTGAGCCACCACAGCAGACACCCAGTGAGCAGACACGACTTTAGCATCACAGGCCAGAAGCCAGAGAGTGTTTTACAATTACCCGGTCCAGGATTACCAGCGTGTCAGGGCTTGTCAGAGCCAGAGAGCCGAGCTTTCCCAGGCAGATGTAAGGGGAGAGTCAGTCCTGGCCACCAAGAGGGCATTTGTTGATTTGTTTTTGAAGGGCCCTTTTAGTTGTGGAGCCCTTTCCATTCAGCTGGAGCATTTATTACCAGGCAGAACTGAAAGCCTGATGAGCAGGAGACTGATGGAGCTGTGCTGATGGGGGTCTCCACAGCCCCCAGATCACAGCCTCCACATGTTAACCTTAGAGCAGTTGGGCTTTTCTGGAGGTGGAGAGGGGATTTCCTCTGCAGAGCTTGCTTTTGGCAGCCCCAGGCTGCCCAGAGCCTGGCAGAGAAGGCTGAGCCACACATACATCCTCACACACAACAGCCAAGGGGGGACCCACCTACTCCTGTCTCCCCAGTGGGACGCAGCCTGTCAAACCAAGCCGCTTTCTCGCCGCCCTGACCTTCTCAGCCCAAGGACAGGGTAAGAACGTGCCAGCAGAAAACAAGCAACCAACTGTTACAACAGGGAAAAGGAAAACACTCAGGCTTCCAGGAAAGCATATGTGTTTCCAGAAGAAGAGCCCAGATCCATCAGTTTTTCCTCACCACTCACCTTTTTCCCAAACCCCTCATCACTGCCACTGCTCTCCCATGCTCCTCCCACTGCAGAGGCACGGTGGTCAAGACCAAACACATCACAGCAGCCCAGCCCTCACCCATGGCAGGGAGGGCAGTGAATTACCTGCCATGCCTCCTTGCAAGCCTCCCTGTGCTCAGACCTCGCCCCAGACACAGCATCTTTTGCAACACCATTGCCACATGGTGTTTGCATCAGGCCACAACTTCTGCCCCACCAAGACCTCCTTGCTTGCCATGCGGCTCCCTGAGCACCCATGCTGCAGCTCACCAGCCCAGGCACCTCACTGCCTCCACCAGATGCCTGCTGGGCTCCAGGTCCAGCTTCCAGGCACTTTCCACCTCTCTTAAGGTGGAACCAACCCAACCATCCCAACACAGCTCTTGGGTGAAAGCAGAGTAATGCACCCACCATCAGATACCACCTTGCAGCACAACCCTAGAAAACTACCCCCTACAACTGCTTTGCCAGAGCCACTTCCCCACAGCACCCTGGAGCCATCTCCATCATCTCCCCTGCCCCATATGACCAAGCTCCCCAGAGATGGGGCTGTCTCTGCTTTATATAGGTCCTGACCCTACAGAAGTGCTCCCAGCTGCCTGAGGGACTCCCTGCTCACTGCTCCAGCTGAGCTTGTTATGGTTTCAGTTCATTATGGGTAGTTGTGGAAGGGGGTGATGATTGGAGGGGAGGTGATGGGGCAGCAAACACTCATCCCAACCCCTGTGCCCTTGCCAGGGCCCTGTTTGCAGGGACTAATGTGCCCCATCTGCCCCCTCCCCAGCGTGTCCCTACCCCACCACAGAGACATCATTCGCAACTGTGCCGTCAGCGTGGACCAGATCCAAGACCTGCACTCCCCGATGTCCCCCATCTCCGAGAACCCAGCGTCACCCGCCTACAGCACGGGTAGGCATCGTCCCTCCATCCCACCGGGGACAGTGGGGAGGTGGGTCAGGCACGGGTGTGATGCAGGGACCTGGAGAGGGGGATGGAGCTGGCTGTAATCACTCCATGCTAGCAAAACCTTGTCCAGCTCTTTGCATGGCAAAGAAAACTGTCCTGATGGAGGGCTTGAGCTGAGGATGGGCTCTCAGCCAGTCCTCAGCTGCAGCGTCATGCAGCTGAACTGGGACTGACTGTGTTTGGGCAGCAGGGCTTTCCCTGAGCTCCGCGTCCGCGGGCTGCTGCATCCATGGTCCCTATGTGTGTGCATATCTCCGGGCTCTGCTAACAGGGTCTCCTCTGCTCCCTACAGTTACACGGCTAAAGCCACAGGCCTGCCAAGCGGCCGGGATTGCCCCGGCCTCTCCAGTCATAAGAAGGTCCAGCGAGCCCCAGCTGTGCCCAGGGAACAACAGCAAACCTCTGCCAGACCCTGCCCACAGCACCCACTCGACTCCCTGCCACGGGTACGCCCGCGCCTCCCCCTCTCCCTCCGTGAACAGCTACAGCGACCCGGACACGGGGCACTACTGCCAGCTCCACCCCACCTCGCCCATCAGCAGAGACCGGCCAGCTCATGACATCAAGCAGCTGCCAACAAAGAGCTACGTGGAGAGGCTAAAGGTGGAGGAAGGACAGAGAGGGACTGTGGAGAACAGCTCCGGGGAAGCAGAGGCGGGGCAGAGGCTGAAAGGAGAGCTGGACTTCAGGGGCTTTGTGCCCCCCACCATGGAGACAACCTCCTCCTTCAACCCCGCGGCCTTCCAGTCCCTGCTCATCCCCCTGGAGAACAAACCCCTGGAGATGGCCGTGCTCAAGAAGGTCAAAGAGCTGCTGGCAGAGGTGGATGTGAAGACGCTGGCCAAACACATCACCAAAGTGGACTGCCTGGTACGGCCGGGGCCAGGCGGGAGGGATGGGCACGACTGCCCTCCGATCGCTCCGGGTTGGCAGGGGATTGGAGCACCCCCGAGCATCGGGGCACTCCCGAGCATTGGAGCATCCCTGTCGGGCTCTGCTGGGGCAGGCAGAGGCTGGGCTGGGGCAATTAACAAAATTCCTCAATTAACAGAAGTCTAATCAGCTCTCACCTTTCTTGACAGGTCGCTCGGATATTGGGTGTGACGGTGGAGATGCAACGGCTCATGGGAGTGAGCTCGGGCATGGAGCTGCTCACCCTGCCCCACGGCCACCAGCTCCGCCTTGACCTGCTGGAACGGTACAGCAACGCCACGGCCGGGCCGAGCCCACCGGGCTCCCCCGCACGGCACAGCCCGGCTCCCCTGGGGTGTCCCCAGCTCGGCATCGCGAGAGGGGGGGTCCACTGCCCCTCCGGGGGGGTGTGGAGGAGCCCTGGCTGAGCCCCGGGAGCACCCCCAGCCCCCCCGTGCTGACCCCGCTCCACATCTCGCCCCACGGCAGGTTTCACACCATGTCCATCATGATCGCCGTGGACATCCTGGGCTGCACGGGCAGCACGGAGGAGCGGGCGGCCCTGCTCCACAAAACCATCCAGCTGGCTGCCGAGCTGAAGAGCACCATGGGGAACATGTTCAGTTTTGCAGCGGTGATGAACGCCCTGGAAATGACACAGGTACAGGGATGCTCCCTTCGTCCTCGTGGCCTGGGCTCAGCCCCCTCACCCAAAACACATCCCTCTCCCTGTGTCCTGTGGGTTCTGACACCCCTTGGGGTGGGAGAAGGGGGAAAATGCCCAGGGTAGGAGGCGTGGGGCAACATCCGCTGGGGTGTAAGCAGGGAAAGGGAAGAGCTGTCCCCTCCGCAGAGCAGACAGCCCAGTCCCGCCGGGATCCGATTGTTTTTCGGTGGTTGGGCTTTTTGTTTTGTGCTGGGCTGTGTTCCTGGGAGGAAATGAATCTGCCCTCCGGTACAATACAAATCAGTCTCAAGGCTGTGGCAGCAGCGTCTCCAGGCCACACTGCTCCCTTTGGAAGATGAAAGGAGATTAAAATTCAATTTTAAATCGAGCCCAGCTGGGAAGTCTTGCTTCCTGCCTGCACAAAGGAGGTGGAACGGCTGCCCCCTCCCTGCGTCTCATCTTCCAGGCCGCTGCGACGTGGGGAAGCTGCTTTCCTGGGGCACGGGGAGGGGGGAGAAATCCTGAACCCAGCCTCGGTGCCAGGGATGTGCCGTCTCTGGCCGTGAGTGCTGGTGGAGGAGGCTGTTTTGGGGAGCAGCAGGCACTGCTGTGTGTAAAACTGGGGACCATGGCTCGGGGCCAGGCTGTGCCCCCCTGAGAGCACCCTGGGAGCCCAGAGCTCGGTGCCCGGGCGCTGCACTGCCCCCAGCACCCTCCATCTGCCCCATCTACTTTCAGATCGCCCGGCTGGAACAGACCTGGATGGTGCTGCGGCAGCGGCACACGGAGGGCGCGATTCTCTATGAGAAGAAGCTCAAGCCGTTTCTGAAGAGCCTGAATGAAGGGAAAGGTAACGGGAGCAACTCCCCTTCTCTCTTGCCTGCCTGCTCCTTCCCGCTTTCTCTGGGCACGGCCTTGCTGGAGGGGGACACGTTTAAGAGCTCTGACCCTCTCCCAGCTGGTGCCAGACGCTTCCCCTCTGGCTGCTGAACCACCCCAGCACCCAAGGAAGCATTTCATAACTAAATAAAACCAGCAGCTGGGCACAAGCACAACTCAGCTGAGCCAAATCCTCGCGCTCACATGGCAGTGCGTGCCAAGCCGAGGGGACAGGGCGGCCAGTCGGGGAAGATGAAAAGCCATTTTTCTCCAACGCCCAGTGCTTTGGGCTCTGCAAACCTGCTCCCCATCGCAGCCCCGGGAAATGCAGACACAGCCCGAGCAGGGACAGCAGCGTTCCCCTCCCAAGCACAACCAGAAAGCCCAGCTGGGAGAAGCTGGTGTTGAACAAGACGATGGCCCCGGGCACAGCGATCACAGAGCCACAGCCACTGCTGTGCTACAGCTGAGCCTTAAAGCCTCTCCCGGGAGCGTGGTGGCAGCCTGGCTTCACGGGGCTGTGTGGCCACCTGAGCGCTCCACGGGGCTAGGGCAGATGGGGAGGGGGCTGCAGGGGCACAGGGCCGCGCAGGGTCCTCAGGGTGCCTCTCTCCGCAGAAGGGCCGCCGCTGACCAACACCACCTTTCCCCACATCATGCCCCTGGTGACTCTCCTGGAGCGGGATGAGGCTCTCACAGACAGCCCCGAGCCCTGGGAGACCACCGACAACAGCGTGGAGGTGGTCATGGCCCACCTGGAGGCAGCGCGGATGGTGGCCCACCATGGCGGGCTCTACCACACCAATGCTGAGGTGAAGCTGCAGGGTAAGCGATGGGGACAGCAGAGCCCCTTTCCCTCTGCCGAATTCCCAGTGTTCAGCTCCAGCCCAGCACCAGACGGAGCATCCCACGGGCGCAGGGTCCCCATCCCATCCCAGCGAACTGACTCTCCCTCTCTGCAGGTTTCCAGGGCAGAGCGGAGCTGCTGGAGGTCTTCAGCACCGAGTTCCAGCTGCGGCTGCTCTGGGGCAGCCGTGGGGCCGAGAGCAGCCAGGCTGAGCGCTACGAGAAGTTTGACAAGGTCCTCACCGCCCTGTCCCACAAGCTGGAGCCAGCAGTGCGCTTCAGCGAGCTGTGACCCCCCCGGGCACTGGGAGACCCCCCCAGCTCCCAGCCAGTCCGCCCAGTGGCTGTGGGGCAAGGGATGAGGCCAGTCACCCAGCACCAGGAGGAGGAGAGATGGCCCAGAAAGGTGCTGGGGCACGGATCAGCAATTTTGAGACAAAGAGGAGGAAAAGCAGCCACCTCCCATCTACCACCCGCCTTCTTGGGACACAGCAGGGTCCGCACCACTGCCCCAAGGGACGGGGACAGGGTTGGGGCAGGCCAGCACCCCGGTGTCCACCATCCAGCCCCGCTGAGGTCCACGACTACATGGTGTCCCTCACCTCACCCTTCGGTTTTGTTTCTTTTCCATCTCTGTCTTGCCCACAGCTGCTGGATCCTGCTTGTAAATATGTCTTCACGATCGCTTCTCGATGTACAGACTTGTGAAGGACAGTTCTTGTTGTAAATAATTAGGCTCATTCGTTTCGTCTTGTAAATACGTGTACATATCTCATGGGTTCAGTTCTTACACACAATAAACTTTTATGCTGTTCCTCAAGGGGATCCCCTCGCCCGTGGGTGTCATTTAAACAAGGCCCTGGGCCTCCGGGGAGAGCAGAGCCCCAGGGAAGGGCTGGTGAGGGGCACCCAGCCCTGCCTGGCCCCCAGACCCCCGCGGTGGCCCAGTGACAGCCCTTCGCTGGGGTTGCCCTGACCCCGCTCTGCAAGGGGGGACCGGGGTCTCCAGAGTGCCAGCCCCGCCCGCGGGAGGCGGGAGGCGGGACAGCATGGGCCAGGCCCCGCCCCCCACTCACAGCCATGCCCACTTTCCTGTGGCCCCGCCCCCGGACTCATAGCCACGCCCATTTCCCCGTGGTCCCGCCCCCGCGCGGGGCACGCCGGGAGCTGTAGTGCGGGCGGTGCCGGAGCGGCCGCCATGGCCTCCGGAGCGGCGGCGGCGGCGGCCCCGGCGCTGGCCCTGGCCCTGGCGCTGCTGGCGGCCGCCGCCCGCCCCGCCGCCGCCTGGGACCTGTGGGCGCTGCGCTGCGGCTTCTTGGAGGACTGCGAGTGCGGCTTCGGGCCCGACCTGCGCGGTCAGCGGGGGCGGCGGGCCGCGGAGGGGAGAGAGGCCGCCGCTGAGGCGCGGGGGGGCCCTGAGGCGCGGCGGTCCGGGGATCCTCTGAGGACGGGCACTCCGAGGGGGCCAGGGGGTCCCGGCAGCCAGGGGGGGTCTCCAGGAGCCCCTTCCCCGGGGGCCGTCCCTGGAGCGGGGCGCGGAGGGGGCTCTCGGCCTCCCCCCTCCCCGCCGAGGGGCACGACTGGGCGGCGGGGCCGCTCCGCAGCCTGGGCGGACTGACAGGGAGGGCCGAGGAAGCAGCTCTCGGAGACGGGCCAGCCGCAGTGCGGGAGACGAGAGCTACTTCAACCTGCGTGTTCTGAGCCGTGATTTGACTTTGCTTCAGGTCTGGAGTGTGACTTGGCCCTGAATCTGGTGGGGCAGCCCCTGGTGAGGCAGCAAGTGATGAAGGGGGTGAGGGAGTTCCTGGAGAACCGGAATCCGGTGAAACCCCTCGTGATGTCCTTCCATGGCTCGACTGGAACAGGCAAAACTTACGTAAGCTCCATGATCGTCCGCTACCTCTTCCAGGGTGGACTCCAGAGCCCCTACGTTCACCAGTTCTCTCCGATAGTGCACTTCCCCCACGCTGAGCGGATAGAGCAGTACAAGGTAAGGGACACCTCTCAGCACGGTACTACTTGATTGGGGGTTTCTTTGGTTATGTCCGTCTTGATCCTCAGTACAAATGCATTCAGGCTGTTTCCTGAAGTGCAGTAGGAATAAAAGCTCTTTGTTTTACCCTCTCAAACACGGCTGAGTGAGTGGCTCCACACACTGGCTGAAAGCTCCACTAGTAACTCTGATATACTCTGGCACTCAGTTATCACTTTCGTCTTCCCCACAGCAGTCCTTGCTGTGATCATGTTCTCATTCCTTAAATATTTACACAGTCCTTTGAACGCACAAACAAAAGTGCTTTGCTTAGATGAAAGGCACTAAAATTCTCCCATTGCTTTCCAAACAGCTTGATGGCTGCGTATCGCTAGACTTGTAATCCTCTCCTCACAGAGCAAGCAGCTCCTGAACAGCAGCTCTAGACTCTTAACTGTGCCAGTCTGTCTCTTAAAGCTGAGCAAGGGAAGGAATCAAAATATGAAGGTTAGCTGCTTTCTGGGTGTTTGAAGAAGTTATTTGTTGTATTGTGTCCTTAGAAGAAATACTCCAAGGAAGGTAAAACCCATACTGGGTGAAGTGTTTCAATTAGGATTTATACATGCCCCCAGGCGACACGAGTGGTTTTGTGTGGGCTGGTATCTACACTGAAGTAACTTCAGCCGTGGTAAAGAGCCAGAGATTTTCTGGGTCAACGCAGGCACATGTTTGTGCACCAGGACAGGAGCTGGCAAAAAGCACGCAGTAGCTGGGAACTGCGTAGATACACCGTGAAAGAGAAGAACGTGGGGAAGTGCAGGAGTCTGAATCTCCAGCTTTAGTGTGCTGCCTCCTTCTCGAGATCTGTAATAAAAGATCTACAGTGGGCTAATAAAGCTGGTAACAGCCACTGTGTGAACCCCAGGATAGAGGAGGCCTCCCCAGTGCTGGCTGTCCCTGCTCCAAGTAGGTGATGCTGTGCAGGGACAAGCTGCTTTCAGCACCTTCAACTCTGCTTGAGCTCAGGTCTCAGCCTTTGCTCTGGGGTAGCTTGAGCCACCCTCAGTATCTCGCTGCCTTACAGCTTGGTGGGTGTTCTTCCTAGGAAAGCCTGAAGCGCTGGATCCAAGGGAACTTGACAAAGTGTGGACGGTCGGCCTTTCTCTTTGACGAGATGGACAAGATGCACCCGGGCCTGATCGACGTGATCATACCGTTCCTGGGACCCTCATGGGTTGTGTTCGGGACCAACTACCGCAAAGCGATCTTCATCTTCATAAGGTAAGAGAGGCCGCTCCGTGGCACCTCGGGGCCGCCCAGCACACCGCTTCTCGTTTGGGCAGAGGTCATACCTACTTCAGAGCACACACTTGTTTTGCTTCTCCTTCTCCAAGCCTTGAGCCTCTACAAATACCAAGAGACACTATTTCATTGTGAATACAGGCCCGGAGAGTCTGAAAAAGCTCTCTGGTTCCTGTTGTTTGGTTGTCTTTACAGGAGTCATTTTAGGCCAGGCAGCTGGGAGATCCTGGCTTGCACTCGTGCAGGCCGGAGGGTGTCAGGTGCCACCTCTGTCCCGCAGCACCATTTTCCCAGATATACGCTGAATAGGCATCTCATTCTTGCACAGCAACGCAGGGGGGGAGCAGATCAACGAAATGACGCTGGATCTCTGGCGTGCCCGCAAGGACCGGGAGGAGATCAGCCTGCAGGACCTGGAGCCAGCCATCTCCAAAGCCGTGTTTGAAAACCCTCAGAGTGAGTCCGTGGAGCGGAGCCTTTCCTGCAGGGCCAGAGCCTGGCAGAGGGAGCCAGGCCCGTCCCAGGCAGCCACCAACACTGCCTGCCACCTCCCAGGCAGCCAAAAAGGGACGAGGGGGTTTTGAGGGAAGGGAACTGCCATCCCCTCAAGTTTTCTTGACGAAGGGAAGGAATAGCCCGGCCTTCCAAGCCAGCAGACCTGTTGCCACGTTTAGCAAAGTTCTTTGGCGACAAAGTGTATTCACAGCTGGGGGATGGCAGACAGCACAGCACGCTCACTGGAAAGGCACCGAGACGTACCGCTCCCCACCGCCTGCCTGGTCCTCCTTGCTTTGCCCTTGTCACAGGGAGCAGAGCTCACATTCTGACTAGTCAAGATAAATTCCCCCCCATTCCTGGAGAACAAGTCTACTGGGGGGGAAGGAGGAGACAACTGATGGGTTCAACTCTCTCCTTATACAAAACTGGAGCAGATCTGTCTTCAGCTGAGTATTTTAGTTTCACACAAAGCAGCTGTTTGAATTCCGGGGACTGCAGAGGCTCTCTGAAGGTAAAACATGTCTCTTCCTTTTCTTTTGCAGGTGGATTCTGGAAATCTGGGATCATTAACGAACATCTCATTGATTTTGTTGTGCCCTTCCTCCCACTGAAGCGCCACCACGTAAAGCAGTGTGTTATCAGCGAACTTGTCCAGCAAGGCCTTGAAGTCCGTCCGGGTGTTGTCCAGGAGGTGGCTGACAGCATCCCCTACTTCCCAGAAGAAGAGAAAATATTCTCATCAACAGGCTGCAAAACAGTGACCTCTCGGATTAGTTTTTTCTTCTAGTCCCTGGCGAGGGTCTTGCTCAGATCTATAGGGAATGTGTGCGGAGCTGTAAAGCGGCAGAGCCCGGGGCTGGCGGGATGAGCATTGGGAGCTGCGCGTTCCCTCTCAGCAGCCCCTGCGCTCTCCTGCTGAGCTCGTCTCTCCAGCCCTGAGGAGGCCGCTGCAGGATACAGCTGCGGGACCGAGTACAAGTGATGCGATTTAAAGCACTTTACTGATTTCCCCTTGGCCAGGTGAGGGTGGATACAACTGGCTTGGCCCCCACCCGAGACATGTGTGACGACAAGGGGGAGATGCTAAGAGGGCCTGCAGCCGCAGGCAGGTTCCTCAGCCTGTCAGCAGCACCCACCTGCAGCTCTCCCCTCTCCTGGCAGCTATTGATAATCCAACACATCAAGATTCTGAGCCCACAGAAGAATATTTCTTTCCTACAGCATTTTAAGTTTTTTAAAACGTCTTTAAGAATGGCTGTGCCTCAATTCCTTGGTACAGCATGACAGTGCTGGTGCTGACTCCTGCAGCGCTGGCCTGTGAACACCTTCAACGTTGCAGCAAAGTTTTCTTTTCAAGGAAGTCTTAGAGCCAGTTTGTTTCCGGCTTCCTTTCACTGTGAATAGGTGCTGGTAGGGACCAGCTTCACCATCAACAAGTGTCAGGGGGTAATGTGGGAGATGGCATCACCTGATCTGCCAAGAACCACGTTCTTCCAACCACCCCCTTGTCCATCTTTCCCCTAAGGACCAAAGGATTTCCCTGCAGCAAACCAGGAAAACAACAGCAGCAAAGGCTTCTTGCTTATTTTAGCAGCTATGAAAAATTTCAGTCCTACCTCCAGGGGAGCCCATGGTTCCAGTAAAGGTTTTGAAAATTCCTTTTATTCCATGATGATTTCTACAGCAGGCTGAGAGTTGGTGCTATGAGCTGTTGAGCCTCTCGTACATCCTTCTGCTGGTCAGACCTTGCAGGCTTTGGCTGGGCCAGCGTCCATTCCACTTCTGGGGCGTGTCACTTATGGACAGGGGACCTGGGGACAACTTAGAGAGGATTAGTGCTCACACTGCCAAGCATGGGGTGCACAGCACCACTGGCGTTTCCCCAGGTTTTAATCTCGATGCAGTCAGTGATGAGGGAACAGGTCAGAGGAATGAGAATCATTCACTCTCTAGGAACAGACTGTCCGAGGGATGGGTGCAGGGATGCTGCCCAGAGCTCCGGATGCTCTGATCGGGCCCTGTGCTGAAATGAGCTGCCAACGCTTGGGATCATTCCAGCTCCAGGACCAGAGCTTGGGGCCAGCGATTTGAGACACCACCCAAATGCTGCCCGGGAGCTGGCCCAGAGACAGACCCCAAAATAATGCCTTTTCCAAAAATGTTATGCATTTCTAATTTTAAAATAAATCTTTTATGAAATAAATGGTTGGAGAAGAATCTTTTACTTGGATTCCTGACTGCAGCTAGTGCGGAAGGACTTGGAAAATTTGCAGTTGCATGGGAACAGCTGCCTGATGCAATGGGACTGGGGATTTAGCAGCACGGAGCTGATGCTCTCCGATTAGCTAACTGGAAACAAGGCAGCAGCTAGAAACAAGCCAGCAGCCTTTCCCTGGGGAGGAGGCGAAGCGGCAGTAGTGGGGCCGGGCGTCCTCCACAGAGGGGCCAGCATAGGTCCAGGAAGGCCACTGGGTCTCTCTGCTCCAGCAGCACTTCCCCCCCACTGCAGAGCACATCTCTGGGTCCCACGGCCACCTTGGCAGGGCTAGTGCCAGCGCAGCAGGAGGTAGGAGCCGGGTCACCTCCTGCCCGGGGAGAGCGAAGGCTGCCTGGCAGCCCCACGTGTGGGGAGCTGGGGCTGAGGCGAGGGGCTGCGCGGGCGCAGTGGTGGAGCAGCCGTTTCTGCAGCAGCTACTGCTGCCGCTCCGCGTGCTGGCTGGGCGTGAGATCCACGCCTGCAGCCCCTGCCGCCGCGCCCCGGGCTTGCTCACCCGAGTCACTGTCCCTCCGACAGCTCCTACTCCCGTGTTCCCTCAGGAACCACTTCCTTCCGATCATCCTCTAGTGCCATCAGCAGCCAGGGGACAAGTGCCAGGGCAAAGGCAAAGCTATGGGCCTGCAGCAACCCCTGACGTGATCCTTTATCTGGGAGGGCTGAGGAGGAGTGAGACACCTGATTGGAACAAGCTTCCCAGGCCAAGCATAGACATCCAGCAACCCAGCGTCACCTTTTAGGAGCAGAAAGGGGCAAAAACAGCCTTTGCCAGCAGGAGTATTTCAGCAGTGAGCAGTGAGCTCTGAAACCCTCGCAAATTAAACCCTCGCACTTGGGATTTGAGCAACCCCCCTTCAGGATGGGCAGCACTAGTGGGCCAACACCCAAGACAAACTACCCCCCAGCACGTACCTATTGCTACAGTTACACCAGGTGACATCAGCCAAAATGGTGAGTTCTGGGGAGGCTGTGAAGTGTTTTCTCTGAGGTTTCTTGACACGACATGCAGGCTCCTCTCAGGAGTGTATAGACAAGCTTTCTTGGAAAGAGGTAGCATAGGAGAGAAAGGATCTGCAGTGGTGACAAGGTGAGACCTGGATCTCCTCCATGGAAAAACTCTTTCCCGCAGTGAGCTCTGAGCTCTGAGCCACGGGGTTTCCACCACTGCAGCCAAACACCCGCCTTGGGCCACCAGCAAAAGTCCCACCGGGACCTGCCCCAGCAGGGAGCTTGGGCTTCACCTCAAACAACACCCAGGTCACTGCCCCCAGTGGTGCCATGCTGGGCGATGGCTGTGGGGAGACACATTCCCCTTATCGCAGCCAGACACAGGACGGCTGCTGCCCTGAATTAGGGGCAAGAAACAGGAAAATGGAGGAAAGAGACCTGCCTGGTGTCTCTGACACAAGGTTGGTGTAAGAGCCAGGCTATAACCCTCGCTGCTTAGCTTGGACCCACGCCCTGGCAGGACCCCTGACCCCAGTCCCCGATCCTTGATCAGCTGCTGGTCCCCGATGCAGAACAGAAATAGCGGCTTGCCTCAAACCCCATGAGAGGTAGGCACAGAGACTGCAGTCAAGGCAACGGGCTGAGAACATCACCCACGGCCCAAGGAGGGCATCAGGAAGCAGTGCAGGGCCATATCTCGCCATCCGTGGGGTCGAGCCACAGACTTAGGGCGGCATCCTCCCCTGTGCTGTCCACCCTCCTCAGGCACAGGCAGGCCCTGGCCCGGCACAAATAGTACAGCAGTTTCTGGGGATCGTGCTCAATGGCCGCAGAGAAGCAAGTTTCTGCCTGCTGGTACTGCCTGTGCGGGGACAGGAGTGAGCACACTCGGCAGCCTGGCTCGCCACCGGCCCTGGGACAGACCACGCCAGCCCACCGGCTCACCTCGCCACCAAGCCCGGCCATCCCTGCTCCTGCAGTGCCACTGCAACCCCTCTCCGCACAACACGGTCACCTAGGCTCAGCTCCAGCGCCTGCTGGTAATCCGCTAGCACGTAGGCCAGCTCTCCCAGGCGAAGGAAGCAGTCTGCAGCGAGGCAGCATTGGCATCTTAGTTAAATGAGAGCGGCTGGGGGCTGGCTGCCACCCCTGGGCTTTGTCTGGAGCTCTCCGTGCCAGTGGGAAACATGCACGGCGCGTGTCCAGCGCACCCCAGCCGCAAAGATTTCACCATCATTAGCCAAAAGCTCTGAGCTCCGCTGGGCGGGAGACGCAGCCCGGTCTGGAAGAGAGCAGCCATTCCCAGCCGTGCATCCAGGACAGGCCACATGGGGAGGGAGCTGAACCACCAGTGGTAAATTGGCTCCTGGTACCTCTCCCTGCTGCTGAAATGGTCCAGGCAGGCACCGCTGTGAACGGGGGTGAGGACTAAGGAAGAACCCAGGGGCCCTACTGTCCTTTTCAGTCACCGCTCCCTAACGCAGGACCCCAGCGCAGGGCCTTCCCCTGCACACACTCAATGCCTGAGTGCAGACACCGCTGTCTGACACCCCAGCCCTCACCCTGGGGACCCTGCTGCAATCCCCAGCCCGGCTGCTTGCCTCCTCTGTTGACACAGAGCCCCTTCTCCCTCCTCTCATCCCGCAGAGCCTTGCCAAGGAGCATCACAGCCTCATCGAATCGGCCCAGGGTGTAGCAGTGAACAGTGCAGTTGTAGGTGAGCGCCAGCTGCCACTGGGCCTCTGAGCCCCCTGAGGCACCCAACTCCCTCACCCTAGCTCGCAGACTGCACTGAAGTCCTTGAGCTGTCAGAGGGTCACCCTGTGACACAGGGACAGAGGCAGGAGAGCTCAGAGGCCAATAGGGCCGACTGGCCATGGTGACATTCTCACTACCTGAGTGTGAAGAATTCAGCAGTCAAGGGGTCACTCTCAATGGCGAAGCTGATCTTGAGCAGGGCCCTGCACAGGACCTTGGCCACCACCTCGGCCTTGGCTTCCTGGCCTCCTTGTATCAGCCTCTGCCTCAGGGCCTGGGCGGCTCCATCCCGTCGGATGTCCTGGTGGCACAGGGCCAGCTGCCTGGGGAGGCCGGGTACCCTCAGAGCCTGGCTCTTCCCAGCGCATCCCCAGCCTCCAGGACGGGCAGCAGGGCCCCTCGGGAACTGGAGTGGCCATACCTGCCCAAAGTGTTTGTAGAAAGATGCACAGAGCATGTACAGATCAGGGGTCTTCACATCCTCCTCCAGGTCTCTGTTGAGCTTCCAGAGGCACACTGGGAACTTGTCAAGAGCCACAAGACACACGATGCTGCAAGGGGAGACAGGCAAGGCTGTAAGCAGCCCACGGCAGGACCAGCCCAGCTGGACAGCCTAGTGCTACCCTGGCTTTACCTTCTCTGGCAAAACACCTTGTGGTGAGGCTGCAGCTCGACTGCTTGTGTGAAGGCCTCCAGGGCCTCGCAGTAGAGCTCCTGGTTGAGCAGATATCAGCAGGGAAGTCCTGTCAGCCTGGCCATAGGCTGGGGCTGCAGACAGGGGTGGGGAACAATGGCTGACCTGCTGGTCAAGGACAAGGGCCAGGTGAGCCAGGCAGAGCTGCTCCCGCGCACACACCAGCATGAGCAACTTCCCAAAGTTCAGCATGGCCAACTGAAAGTCACAGAGCTGGAGGAAGGCCTCTGCCCGCTGCTCATACAGCTCTGCCTGCACCACAGGCAACCCTGAGCCCACGCTGGCCCAGCCCAGACCTGCTCAAGCTATCCAGGATCAGCTTGACAAGAGGTTAACAGCATCCTGAAGCCACATGCCAGCATGAGAGACAGCCTTAACAATGCTGCTTCCCTTCCCCGGCTCCCAGCCCCGTGTATCCCTAGCCCTCTGGGGACCCTTTACCCTCTGTGGATCCAGGTTGATGGCTTTTGAATAGCAGGTGATGGCTTCCTCCCACTGGCCACAGAAATCCAGGCCTTTCTGCAAGCTGTGGAGAGGGAAAGAGCTGTGAGCAAATCCCAGTGACATACTGCTGGACTGGGGGACTGTCACACAGCCCTGGGAGAAAGCTCTGCTGCGCTGGCAGGGCCAAGAGCCACCCAGGGCTGGAGGGTGGCCAGGGGAAGGTGAGGGATCACATATCCCCCCCACCCAGCCATACCTGCTGCTGCTAAGGACGGTGTGAGCGGGAACGTAACAGGCATGAACACCTAAAACATGGGGCACTGCCCTGGGGGCACTTACTGCTCCTGCCCCCTGCCCCACACACTGCGGGCTGGGACCCCGCTTCACCGCGCAGACACCGCCCTCGGCCCGAGGACCCCCGCAGGCCTTCCCAGCTTTCCCCCAGCTGCTCCTCCGGCACCGCCGTGGTTAATAGCCCCCCTAGGCCTCCACCGCCTCCCGCCGGGGCCAGGGCCAGCCGACCCGCGGCGATTTACCACAGCGGTGGCCCCTGCATGGGCGGAGCGCGGCCCACCGCACGCCACCGCCCCGGGCCCGCCCCGCCGCCCTCAAGCAAGATGGCGGCGCTGCCCGTAAGCAAGATGGCGGCGGGAGGCGAGGCGGCGCCGGGCCGTTGGCGTCGCGCGGGCGTGACGTCACGCGGGAAGGGGAGCACGCGGCGCGATGCTGGCGGCGGAGCTGGCGGGGCGCGCGCGAACGCTCGTCAGGCGGGCGGGGCCGCGCGTCATGGTGGGGCCGGGCGGGAGGGGAGAGAGGAGGGGGGAGAGGGGGGGCACCGGGGCTGTGAGGGGGAGATGGGGGCTGAGGAGGGTCAGGGGGGACCAGGGCTATGAGGGGGAGATCGGGTCTGAGGGGGATTAGGGGGGACCGAGGCTGTGAGGGGGAGATCGGGGCTGAGGGGGATCAGGGGGGACCAGGGCTATGAGGGGGAGATCGGGGAGATCAAGTCTGAGGGGATGAAGGCTGAGGGGGATCAGGTCTGTGAGAAGGCCTGAGGGGTGCTGGGGTGGGGGGAATTGGGCCGGTGGAGGGGCCAGGGGTGGTTAGCAGAACCCTGTTGACACCCGGGGGGCAGGTGGCTGGCCTGGGCAACTACGGGCTGCGGGGGACACGGCACAGCGTGGGCATGGAGGTGCTGGACCGGCTGGCCCAGCAGCTGGCGGTGGCCGAGGGTTGGCGAGTGGACAGGCAGTGCTGTGCCGACATGGCCCTGGCCGTGGCCCACGGCCTGGAGCTGGTGCTGCTGAAGCCACGGAGGCTCATGAACCTCAATGGGCTCAGCGTTGCCAGTGCCGGTGAGCAGCGCGGTCACTCCCGAAACCTGCTGTGCCACCAGGCCCTGTGACACGTCCCCCTTGCCCAGCACGGGTCTCTGCAGCCCGGCTCTGCAGGGTGAGGGCCTGGTGAGCCCATCTCCCCCTCATTTATTGGGTTGTATTTCTTTTTTCCAAAGCTGACATCTACAACCTCCGCCCAGAAGACATTTACCTGGTTCATGACGACCTGGACAAGGCCCTGGGCAAGGTGGCGATCAAGCTGGGAGGCAGCGCAAGGTACGGGTTGGCCCCAGCTCTCTGGTTGTGTGAGGTGGTTTGAGGCCTTGCCATGCCCTTACAGGCACGTGGGCCGTTCCTGGACCCATCCCACCAGCCTGGCGGTGTTTTCAGCCCCAGCATCAGCCCTGGGCTCAATCCCAGTTGCAGAGGCAACAGCTGGCTGTTTGGGCGGAATCCCAGTGCCTGCCCTGGCAGGAAGCACCGGGAGCCTCCTGGAAGCAGCTGTGGGCTGGATCCAGCCCATCGGCTGCACCACATGGGCTTTTTATAGCACCGTGCCTCCACTCTGCCTGCCCCGGCGCCAGCTCCTGGGTCAGCCTCGAGACATTTAACCTAGGAAATCTTCCACTGTGGGACGGGGCAGGGGTGGTACTGGGCCCCAGCGCTCAGTCCCACGTGCACCAGCTGCAGCGAGAGCCAAGACGCACAGAACGTGCTGTCCCGGCCCTGCTTCCCCCGAGCCAGCTCTCTCAGCCCCAGGGGCTGGATGTTCCTGCAGAGCCAGGGCATGGGGACTGCAGCCCCTGATTGGGGCCACATCCCCAAGTCCCTGCAGCGAGAGACCCCCCCAAGACCATACCGGGGAGGGTGGGGGAGTGTCTGTTACAAACTAATGGTGGGTTTTCTCCTTCTCTCCGAAGGGGACACAATGGGGTCCGATCCTGCATCAGTGCTTTGCACTCCAACGTGAGTGGGCCTCGGTGGAAGGGGCTCAATCCTGCCCCCACCTCAGTGCATGGCTTGTTGTCCCCCCACTCCCATTCTTCTGACTCCCCCCCCCAACCCAGACAAGCCCCTGCTCCCTTTCCTCTCCCCGCCTTTTCTCCTTCCCGAGAGCTGATGTCGGTTTGGCCGCCATGGAGGACATGGAAACAATTAGCTTGAGCAGCTCTGGCAGGAGCCCGGAATCTCAGCACAGCCCAGCAAAAGCCTCTTCCAAAATCATGTTTCTTGGAGCAGGCACTCAAAACCACCTGGAAAACATGCAGGGCTGCTCCCTCACCACCCAGCCCCACTCTCAGCGCTGTCCCCTTGCCCCCAGCTCTGGGCCCTTGAGGTGATGCTCCTCCAGCTCCTTCTTCCTCCCCAGGAGATGACCCGGCTCAGGGTCGGCATCGGGCGACCAGAGAGTGAAGTGACAGTGTCCAGCTACGTCCTGGCTCCGTTCCACACTGTGGAGCGGGAGAGGCTGGAGCAGGTCCTGGCCCAGGCAACGACCTGCCTGCTGGAGCACATCCTGTGGAGGAGAGCGCCCGCGGGGGAGCCGGGGGACAGGGGCTGACATGAACCCCCGGGGACCTGCGTGACCAATGGCCGGGGCACTGTGGGCTCGGCGGGGTGCCCGTGGTGCGGAGCAGAGCTGGCCCTGCTGGGCAACCGGGCCAGGCACTGGGGCAGCCCTGGTCTGTCCCCACACAGATGTGGGCAGCTCGTGTCCCACTCAAGCCCCTGCGGTGGCTTTGTAGGGCAGTTTGGCACAGAACTGAAATAAACCCTCACCCCTGGCTCTGCCCCGTTCCTGCCCCTCGCCGCCAGCTGAACTCGGGGCATCCCTGGCTCTCTGCGGCTCAAATCCATGTGTCCATCCCTGTTCCACCAGCTCAGGCTGGGGGGAAGCTTCCAGGGGGATGTGATGGGAGCGACTTCTGCAGGGTCCAAACCCACTTTGGCTGTGTTGAGAAACAGTGGCAAGCACGAGCTGCCCGGAATCTCGTTGCTCAGCAGCGCCCGTGGGCTGCTCCCACTGAGCTGCAGCGAGAAGTCTCAGGGCTGGCCTCGTCGTTTTTGAGTGAGATGGTTTTAGGCCAAAACCCTGGAGCTTCCAAAGCCAGAGCAGTTCTGGCTCCTCTTCGCAGACCCGTTACAGCTCTCTTGGTAGCGAGGGCAGCCCGGGGAGCAGTGTCTCCCCACCGTCACGGTGCTCTGCCGACACGTCCTCTTGCAGCCGAGAGCCCCAGCACCGGCAGCTCCTCGCCTGCGTCCCAGCGGGTGCCGGAACAAGCACCAGGACCCTTGCTGGGTCCCGTGTACCACAGCGCTGCTGCCGCTTCCTTCCTCCAGCTGGCACCAGACCTTCCTCCGCGCTGTCCCCAGCTCCTGAGCTCCTCCCGTAGCATTGAGGCTCCCTGTGACCGGGGGACAGGCAAGGAAGCAAAGGGGTCCCCAATCTGCCACCACCGCTGCACCCCGCTGTGGCTGTACTGCCTGGGAGCCTGTGGCTGCACAACACACACTTGGCCGTCTCCTTCGCCCTGTTCTCCAGTAGATCCACTCAGATCTTCAGGTCCCGTGTGATCCCCTGGCGCCGGTGGTTCTCCTTCAGGAGGTCCCTGCTGTAGCTGTTCAACCTGCCCCAAATTATGCTCTCCTGGATCATTTGGTGGTCTCGGACATCCCGCTGTGGGTCTCAGCCACCGAGGCTTCCACCCATGCTCCATCGTCTCCATCAAGCTGTGGGGAGAAGAGGGGTGCAGCCCCCCAAACCCTGGGTGAAAGCAGCAACCCGCCGTCCCGGGGCTAACGCCAGCAGCCGCTGCAGGGCCCAAAGGGGCAGCCAGCTGCCAGGCCTGGGTGGAGAGAGGCGGCAGCTCTGGGGGCCTGGCAGGGAGCTCACACCTCCCCAGCGCACCCAGGCCAGAGCTAGTCACAGTGGTTTTAAGAAAATTGCTCCTCCACCCCAGAAAACCCTCAGTTTTCAACTAAAGGTCACCCTGCCGAGGAGCTGAGGTTTAGCACCAAACAAGCCTGGACTCTTGGAAAGCAAACACCCTCCTCCAGAGCTGGCCACAAAGGCGACAGATGCCGGAGCCCAGCAGGACTCGGCTGCACACCTCGGTGCTCAAGCTGGTGTCGGGTTTTCAGTCCCAAGGCCAAACCTAACGCCAGCGAGGGAAATCGTTCCCATCCACGTTCCCAGGGGAGACCCGTGCTCTGTGGAAATGACACCCACCTTTTCACCCGCAGACCCCAAGGGAGAGCTCCAACCTCCCTCTCCCACCCCGCCTTCCTCCCTCCCTTTCCCCATTACAGATTTCATTCCCAAAGCAATCGACTGGGAACCGCCAGACCCTCACCACCGCAGCTCTGAGGTGACCCCGGCGGGGTGTGCCCTGGGGACGTTACGTGGGGCAGAGCCAGCACCCGTCAGCTCAAACACAGTCTGCTTTAATCCTCCCTGGGCTTCAGCCCAGACATGGCACAGGCGAGGGACAAGCCCGGTTGGCGGCAGGAGGCCACGTGTGCCACCACAGGAATCAGCCCCTGGCCTGAAAAACTCCCCAAAGTCCAAGCTGGTGGGAGATGGCAGAGTTGGCATCGCTCAGGGCGGTCCTGGAGAGGTGTCCTCAGCAGAGACGGAGCACAGCGCTCCCCTGATCCTTCCACCTGGCAGGGAAAGGGCCCTCCGGGAGCCCCGGGGCAAATCCTGCCTGGGGTGGATTCGCCACCTGCAGATTTGAAGGATCCCGGCGGGATCTGTCCAGGGCAGCTGCATCTCTCAAGCGGGAGCAGGCAGGATCAGGCCACTGGCCCAAGGTGCTCCCAGCTGGGTCACAGTCCCTAGGAGGCAAGGACACAAACCTTAGCGGTCAAGGCAGGAGCAGCCCCGACATGTTCACGCCTGCAGTGGAGGCAGTGGGAGGGTTGTTTTCCAGCCTCCCCCCGTCTGGCTGCTCCCGACAAGGCTCTGCTGCCAGCACAAGCAACCTCAGACAGGGAAAGTCTGACCCGGCGTTAACCGTGGCGGTGCTGCCTCGGGGCCGAGCGAGCGGGAGTGCTCGCCTGCCTGCACGGCTGCTCCACGGAGACACGGCCCCAGGGAGACCCATTTCTGGGGGGAGCAAGCAGTGCCGGGGTGAAACTTTCCCCTGTGAGATGCCTCCAGCTCTCCCCAAACTAGTGTGACTTTTGGAGGAGGCAAAGGAGCGTTGTCCCTTCTTCACTTGAGGGGCTCAGGAGCAGCACAGACTCAGGGAGCAGCAGGACCCAGACTCCTGGTCCCCTCCAGTGCACATGGGACACCTGCATCCCCATCCCTTCTCATCTCTGTTTCCCAAGGCTTTGAGTCTGATGGGAAGAGCTGCTGCCACACGGCAAAGAGAAACGAGGCATCCGGGAAACATCCCCAAACAGCGCTCACAGGGAGATGCTTCCCAGGCAATCTGTCCCTCGTCCCCAGCACCATGCACCCGGGTCCCACGGCCTCGCTCACCATCAGAGCTCATCACGGGCAGTGGAGCGGAGGTGGCCGGCACCGCCCCGTGAGTCCCTCAGGGTCTTCTGCGAGCCAGCCCAGTCGGTCTTCTTGGCATCGTCATCCCAGATGGTGGAGGTCTCGGTGTCGCTCAGCCAGTTGCTGTCCCCAGCGTAGTGGGTGGGATAAACCAGGAGGGGGTGAGCCGAAAATACCAGCAGGTCCCGGGGGGTGAAGTGCCGCTTGTAATCCTCGCTGAGGAAAGCAGAGCGGTCCCCAGAGGAGAAATTGGATCACAGAGCATGGCCCGGTGGAAAAAAAAGGGCTGGGAAAACCGTACTGACCACCCGGGGAAGGCACCGGGGAGGGACATGGGGTACTGGGGAGGGGGTCTGGGGAAGGCAGCTGAGCTGGGGGGCTGCCCCCCACCGCTGCTTCCCGCAGAGCCTGGCTGGGGAGGGACTGTGGAGGGGATGGGGCCCCTTGTCTCCCCACCAGCCTTGGTGGCACGGGGCCGGCCCTGGCACGGAGAGGGTCTCCGGCACAGCATCCCGCCGGCCCAGCCGTGGCTGGCCCCAGGCCAGAGCTGTCTGATGCCGTTATCCAGGCGAGTATGGGGCTCCCAGCTGCTCCTGGTTCACATCCAGAGCACTAATCCGCCCCTCCGTCCACCTCCAGCCTCCCTTTTACACGCCTAATCCCTCTGTTTCACCATCCCGCTCACTGGCTTTCCCTCCTCCCTCTCCCCCAGGACACCCGGCCACCAACGCTCACCCACCCCCTAAATTGCCTCCCCCTCCCCAGTCACAGCGTCACTGCTGACCCCCTGCCCAGGAAGAGGGACATGGAGGTGCCCCAAGATGGGGCCGAGACCCACAACCAGGGGTGGGGGACCACACAGCCCCCCAACGCAGGGGTACAGGGGGCTGCTCCCCCCTCACCATGGGGCCAAGACCCCTGTGCAGGGCCAGCATCGAGCCGCAGCTCCATCCCCGTTGCCGTCCCCCCACCCCGCGCTGGCAGGAGGCCATTTTCCAGCGGCTGGCAGCCAGGCAGCGGTCGGGGGGGAATGAGCTCATGCTACAGATGTTTTCTCCAGCATGAGTAACGCCGGGGAGGGGGGGGGGACCGGGTGGGACGGTGACGGCAGAGAAGAACCACATGCTCCTTCGCTGGCACGGCCATGCCGCTCCGCCAGCACCCCTCCTGCACCCCCCGCTCCTTACTTGGGGTGCTTGTCGTACATGATGGGCAGGAACTCGTCCACCGGCAGCATTTTGGAGAGGGGCTCGGCGGCCAGCAGCTTCTGTGCCCCACGGTGGGAGATGGCATAGGCCAGCGTCCAGTACGAGTACCCAGCCACCACCAGGTTTCGCACCCCCTCCACAGGCGCCTCGTCCTCTGCGTTCACCTGCTTCCTCCCCAGGTAGCTGCGGGGTGGCCGGCGAGCCATGAGAGCCAGCCCCGGGGACCCCCATCCCGCATCCCCCCAGTCCCAGCACCTACATGAGGTCCCAGTCCTGCTGCGCCCCCTCCAGCTCCTCCATCAGCCGCTGCAGCCGAGCCGGGAAGGCGGCCTCGAAGCGCACGTCGTCCTCGAAGACCACCGAGCGCTCCAGCCCCCGGGACACGATCTGCAGGGAGGGGACAGAGGTACAAACCCATCCCAGCACCGCGCTGGGCCATACTGGGTCCACTGACCCTGCAAGACACCTCTCCCCAGCCCTTCCAGAGACCTGGTGATGCTCACAGGGTCCTGGCCCCGTGCTGGTGGCCCTTAGGGACCCCGTGGCCCCCGTGGCCCCGTACCTCCTTCCAGATGTTGTAGTGGCTGAGGAAGCAGCCAACCTCGCCCTTCGTGAGCGTGCGGCCGGAGAAGGGGTCATAGTACCCGGGAAGCAGGTCCACCCCCAGCACCTTGATGTCGCTGCTGTTGAGGGTGCTGCAAGAAGAGGGGCTGCATCAGCAAGGCGTCCCCCCCCAGCCACCCCCAGGGTGACACCGGAGGGCTGGCAGAGTGGGGACACATCCCGCTGCGGTCACCTCCCATCCACGGCGTCCACCACCCGTGGGGCGATCTCCAGCTCCCGCAGGGATGCCAGCATCCGCTGGCGCCGGTCCGGCCTCCGCACCAGGTTGATGAGGAAGATCTGGGGATGAAGGGGAGAGCCCCACCAAGGGGGCATGTTGTTAGAGGGGGGACACAGCCTGCCCAGCCACTGCAGGATGGGGAACAGGGGGCTTGGCCAAAACCCATGGTGGGTTTTGCTGCAGATGGATGCAGCCAGAGGGGCAGACAGGGGGACACGGGGGGGTCCATTAGGCACCTACTTCATCAAAGCCCATTTTCGTGAGCGGCTTGGGGAGGAGGGAAATGTGCCTGGAGCGCTGCATGGCGGGGCCATCCACTGCAGAGAGAGGGGACACCCCTTCGGTGGAGCCCAGGGTCTGCCTGGCCAGGAACTGGGGCCAACAGCCCTGCCCCAGGGACTGGCACCAGGTCCCCATCACCCCTGGGGCTGGGGACACCTCCAGGACCCCGCCCACCTGCAGGCGCTCACCCATGGCCTCCAGCATGAGATGCACAAAGTTGGTGTGATCATCCTCCAGCGTCTGGTGGGCCTTCACGGGGACGTTGATGTAGCCAAAGCGCTCCTGGTTGCACACGTGGACCTCCGCGCCTGCCAGGTGGGATGGGTGAGCACCACAGCCCCCCCAAACGCCCTGCCCACCCTTGGACCCTCACCGCCCTCACCAGCCGCCTGGCAGGAGTAGGCAAAGACGATGATATCGTCGAAGGCCCAGGTGTAGTTGGGATGGGGTGGGTAGAAAGCCAACCGCACCGTCTCCTCCTTCCGCAGGTCGATCAGGAAGGTGGCGTAGACCATGGGGACAGAGAAGCAGCCCACCCGCTGCCGGTTCTTGGTGGGGAAGTAGTCGGCCGTCCGGCGGTAGTAGCCCTGTGGCACACCAGCGTGATGTCTCCACAGGGGGGGGCTCTTCTGCCATGGGGGGGGATCCCCTTCCCCAGGGTTCTCTGAGGATGTACCTGGGGTGTGATGCCACACCAGAAGTTGGAGTAGAAGGTCTGCGAGTCCAGCATGGGGGCCACCACCGACTTGTTCTGCGCCATGAGAAACTTGAGGGTCTGGTTGTTGGTCAGGATGCTGTCGGTGTCCACAAACTGGGGGGACAGCACAGGTCCTGGAGCCGCGGGGCCACCCACCTCAGCCCCCACCCCACCAGTGCCCCATGTCCCTTACCAGGATGTAGTCTGCCTGCTGCTCCCGGGCATAGACAAGAGCCTCCTGCTTCAGCCTCATCAGGTTTTCGTAGCGTTTTTCGCTCCAGTGCTTGGGCCCAAGCTCGTCAGGGTAAGAGCTGGGCAGGGGGGAGGCAGGGGTTAACCCCGCTCGCTGGCAATGCACAACTCGGTGCAGGGCGCCGCAGGCCTGCTGACTGAGTCAGCCCAGCTCTGCCTGGCACCGTCCCCAGCTGGGGAGCAGGGTGCTGCTCTGGGAGCCCCTCGCAGACCACGCCTGCTCCCCTCAGCACTCCCCCAGCCTCACCTGGGCTCCTCCTGCACCTTCCAGACCACCGAGTGATAGTCCTTCCCCACCGCCCCCAGCCACTCCTGCAGCATCGCCGTTGTGTTGTCCAAGTTGTGGTCTGTCGCGCACCTGGGGTGAGGGGACGTCAGCCTCTGGGGGTCCCCACCCTCAAGGGACAACCACGGCCCCCTCCCCGCACTAGGAACGACCTCCTGGGGCCAAGAGGCTGAGCCAGCAACGCTCGCTTGGGAACATAACATGTAATTTGAAGGAACCGAAGCTGCGCTGGCAGGAGGGGGAACACAGATGGGTAATTTCTTTGCCCGTGCCGCCGCCAGTCGGGTTGTCCCGCAGCTCTCACCCCCCATCCCTGCAGCCCGGCAGCAGCCCCAGCCGTGCTCTCCCCATCCCAGCCCTACGGCTGCCCACCATGAACAGCATGTTTGTCCCCCTGTCCATGCACCCTGCTGCACCCCACAGCACCCCTGTGCACCCCGCTGCGCCCCAAGGAAAGGCCTTGACAAGCAGCAAAAATCCCCCTCCCCAAACTTCCCCTCGCCACGCACAGCCGCCATCCCCAACTCTCCCACCGACCTCGTGACGATGTTCACGGGGACCCCAGCACAGACGGGGCTGAGCCCCACATTGCACTGGGGCAACCCCCAAGTCCCCACACTCCCCAGCACCCTCGACCTGTCAAAGAGCCCCGAGTTGCCCCCCGGGCATTGGTGTCACAGGGACCCCCTGGGACACAGGGGACAAGGCAGGACCTGTCCCCCCCCAGCTCCAGCTCCACAGGCAGCTGCTCTTGAAACACCTCGCAGGGTCCCATGGCCGGGGACTCCCGGGGGCTGCAGGAGGCGAAGGCGAGGGCCCCCCAGTCCCCCGCTGCTGGCAGCTCCCCCCCTCCCAGCCTGGCCAGCCCTGCCAGGACCCCCCCGCCATCCCCCGCCTCAGCTCCCCGCAAAAGCAGCTGCAGAAAAGTTTCCGACGAGCTCGGGCAAGAGACGGTGGTGGCGGAGGAGCGAGAAAGAAGGACGGCGGGGGCTCCTCTCCCAGCCACACCCCCCCCCCCAGCACGGTAAAAGGGGGTTTGGGGAGTGTCTTTGGGGAAGGGGGGGCTGGGGCCGAGCCCTGCAGGGAGGGGGAAGGCAGCGTCTGTCCCTGATGATGCAGAATCCCCGGAGTCCAGGGCTCCCCTCCCTCGCCAGCCCCACAGCTTCGCGAGGGGAAAGGTGGGGGTCCTGCCCCCTCGCCGTGGGGCAGTGCCCAGTCCCTCTCGGGTCCCTGTGGGTCCCACAGCTGGGACAGAGCCACCCTCTCACCCTTTGGGGCTGGGGGCGGGGAGGGGCTGTTCCTCCAGGGTCCCCCTGGGTCCCTGTTCCTCCCAGGGGTCCCCATTCTCCCGCAGACCCCCATCCCCCGGATCTCTGTTCCCTCCACCCAGCGCCCCGTTATTTCATGATCACCCCGAGTCCCCAGTCCCTTCACTCTCCCCAGCTCCCCAATTCCCCTTCCCCCCATTGTCCTTTGGATCCCCACAACAGCCCCCTCCCCATTCCCCCCATAGACCCCCCTATCCCCCAGGAACTCCGTTCCGTTCCCCCCCGCCAGCATCCTCCTTCCCCCGGGGCTCCCCATTCCCACCGATTCCCTGTGACCCCACCATCCCACCTCCCCCCCGGGGTTCCCCATTCCCCCCACAGCCCCCTCCTTCCCCCGGATCCCTGCTACTCCCCGCACCCCGGGGTCCCGGTTCCCCCCGGGGTCCCCCGTTCCCTCACCACAGGGCGATGCTCCCCGCGGGATAATCCATGCGCTCCAGGGCTCCCAGGCAGTGCGGCAGCGAGTGCTGCGCGTTACGGGCCAGGAGGGCGAGCACCACCCTCGGGGGGACCGACCCAGGCCCGGTGCCGGTGCCGGTGCCGGTGCCCAGCAGCAGGAGCAAGGCGCAGAGCGGCCCCGCGGCGCCCATGGCGGCGGCGGCGGGCGGGGAAGGGGCGGGCTGAGACCCGCCGCGCTCAGCGCACCCCAGCCCCCGCCCCCGGCCCGGCCCCGCCGCCGCTGTGAGCCCCGGGGGCGGGTTTGGGTTGGGTTTACTTTAAATAAAGCCGGGAGCGGTAAACAGCCCACGGCCGGGGGGCGAGAGGTCGCGGCGCGGGGGGAGCACCCCCAGTCCCCCCTCCCTGAGGATGCTCCTGCGCATCCCCGTGTTCCCTCTGCCAGCTCGGGGTCGGGTCCCCGCGGTGGCTGGCACGGCATGGGTGGGTGGTGGGCAAGCAGACAGGTGGGCAAGTGGATGGGGGGGCTGGTGGCCAGGGGGGCTGGTGGCCACGGGGGATTATGGCCAGGGGGCTGGTGGCCACGGGGGATCGTGGCCAGGGGGGCTGGTGGCCAGTGGGGGATCATGGCCAGGGGGGCCTGTGGCTGAGGGGGGCTTGTGTCCAGTGTGAGTTGTGGCTGCGTGGGCTCACGGCTCTCCCCCGTCACAGGCCATAGCAGCCCACCCCACCGAGCCGTGTCCCAGCCAGGCCACCCCCCATGACTGACCATCTGCAGCCCCCCCAGGCGTGTCTGCAACGTGTCCGAGCCACAGGCAGCCCCGAGGCCTTTGGGACATTTGGCCAAAACCACTGGTTAACCACCCAAATCCGTAAATACAGCCGTCAGCTCCCGGAGCAAGCGCAGGCCGGGGGGAGGCCTCATCCTGGGGAGCAATAACTCCGGGCACCCCTCGCTGCGGTGGCACCCGAGCTGTGGCGAGGGGCTGCGGCCACGCGTGGCCAAAACCTGCACCCACCCGCAATGGGGCGAGGGCCTGGCCGGGCAGCTGCTCTCGCTGGCTCCCCACGGCCCCCCGCTCCTGGGGGATCCCCAGCAAGGCTTCGGCAGGGGGATGAACAATCCAGCAGCACCTGGAAGAAGCAACAGAGAGGGTGGGGGGACACGGGGAGCACAGGGAGCCCTGCGGCGGCTCTAAGGAGAGAAGGACTCTGTTTACAGCCCGAGCTCAGACAAGTATTTCGGGGAAGGGCTCGGTGCCAGCGCGGCTGGGAGCTCCCCGGCGATGCAGAGGAGCTGCGGGAGGGGGGCAGGAGCCCAGGAGCCGAGCACAGCCGGACCCCACCCGTGTCCAGACCCCACCCGTGGCCGGAGCTCACCCGCGTGTGCGGCCGCCGCCGGGAGAGCCGGGCGGGGGGCGGCCCCTCTCCCCTCCGCGGCAGCCCCCGAGCGCGGCCCCGCGGCCCGGGGAGGGATTAAGGCGGAGGAAGAGCCGCAGAGCGGCGGGGATGCCCGCGGAGCCCTCGGCTGGCGCCGGCCCGCGGGGACACCCACCCGCCGGCATCGCCCCCCCGCGCAGCCCGGCCCCGCGCTCGGCCGCTGCTGCCACCTCCCGGCACCGGGAGCCGCCGGGAGCCGCTGGGTACGGGCTCGGTGGGCAGCCAGGGGCTCCGCGGTCCGTCGGAGCCGGATCTGATCCCCTCGTTGCAGCTGCACCCTGCTCCCTGTGTCCCCACATACCCGCTCTTCTTCATCCCGACATCCCTTTGCCCCTCCATCCCTGCATCCCTTCACCCCGACATCCCCACATCCCTTCCCTCCTCCATCCCTGCATCCCCTCATCCCTCCATCCCTGCATCCCTTCACCCCGACATCCCCACATCCCTTCTCTCCTTCATCCCTGCATCCCTGTGTCCCCACATCCCTCCATCCTCTCCCGGGGGTCTCAGACAGCCCTGCCCTGCCCTCAGCACCTGGGAAGGACAGAGAGGGATTTCAGTGCTGCCTATAAGGGTTTTGAGCAGCCTGGATCCCAGAGAGGCCAAGCAGGGCAGTTCCCAGCTTGCAGACTGGTATGAAACCCCACAGAGCCCTGACACCATGCACCACACTGGGGCTGGGGAGGCCTGAGCCTGGATGTGCCCGGGCCCAGGCTGGGGCCAGCCCTGGGATGCTGCTCTGTGAACAAGAGCAGCACCGGGACGCTGCCAGCAATTTTTCCCCAGAAAACCACCCCCACCGTGTGCTCAGGCCCAGGGACACAGGAGCCCTGTCCCGGCACCCTGGACACCCACGGCCCCGCTGCCCCGGCCACAGCCCACACCGATGCTCCCTGGCCATGGGCTCAGGGACCGGAGAGGGGAAATCCCTCCCCATCCACAGCCCCACCACCCCTGGGGCAGACAGAGGACAGGGGTGCCACCACTGCGCCCTGACGTGGGGAAACTGAGGCACGGACCTAAGCAATGTGTCACAGATGAGCCAGGACTGGCAGAAGGACGAAGCATCCTGTGCCCACCTTTACCAAGTGAGGTCTGAATTATCGCGGGCTTTGGGGCCGGCTTTGCAGCCTGCCTTCCCCCCACAGCCCGAGTGCCCCAGGGCTCACGACAGACCCTCGGAGCCCGCTGTGGGCCAGGCGACACTTTACAAGCAGTTTTTGGCCATCCAACGGTTAAAAAAACCCCACAAGCAAGCTCAGGGAGAAGGGGGAAATGGAGGTTACCTGCCAGGGCACCCGCTGCGTGGTCCTCAGGCTGACGACGCACCTGGCTCCACGCTGCGGCTCAGCACCTCCATCCCCACCGCTCTGCTAGCACAGGAGCAGGACTGGCAGGCGGGTGGCAGGTCCCCATGGGACTCAGGGTGTCCCCACGGGGCTCAGGGTGTCCCCACAGGGCTCAGGGCATCCCCATGGCTCCACGCACCCATAGCAACACCTGTAACACAGAGCCAGCGTCAGGCCTGAAAGCATCCCGCCTGGGAAAGCGCCTTCCCATCCCCACGGTGCTGGGCAGGCAACAGCACTGGGTGATGTTTCCAGCAGTACGTTTTCTTTTTTTACAGGAAAAAGCTGCTTTTGGACCCAGGGCTGAGGTTTTTGGCCACCTCCCACCTCTCTCCACCCTTTCCTTTGAATTTTCTAGGATTTTCAGCAAAGCCTTTGAACAGCTTCAGGTTCCTCAAGCGTCACATTTTTCTGCTTTAAAAGGCTCAGGTTTGGTTGCAAAAAACAAATATATAAATATATATATATGTATATATAAACGCAGAGATTCTGTGCGTATGTGCGTGGCTGGGGGATTTTATGAGTCCCCCAGCCACCAACAATTTTTTAAAAATTTATTTCACAAGAAAAAACGTCCCAAGGGCCCAGCTGGCTGCCCAGGTCTGTAGACCCCCTGGGTGCCCCCAAGGGTCCCCGTTCCCACACCGTGACGCTGCCCGAGTGACTCTGTCCCCTCCGGACCCCTGCCCCAACTCATCCAGCCTCACAACCCCAGCCCAGTTCCCACGTGGGGAAACTGAGGCACGGAGCCCACACAGCCAGTGGGGACCCCGGACCCGAGGGAGTGCCGGTGACCCCGCCATGCTCCCTGCCCTGCAAGTCCCACATCCCGAGCTGTTCCAGCTGTTCCAGCTGTTTTCGCCGCCCTCCAGCTGTTGGGTAGCTCAGGAGGCCGGCGCTCCCCTCCCAGCTGGGTTTTCCTTCCAGGTCTCTGCTAAACCCATCGCATCCGCAGGCGCCGTTCTGCTTCCCTCCTCGGCAGGCTGCTTCCGCGGCAGGCGAAAACTATGGGTCTTCCCACCCAGAAAAATCCGAGGGGATTTTGGCCACCCAGCGGGGGGGGATTTTGGCCACAGGGGGGGATTTTGGACCACCTAAGAGATGCTCTGCCGGGGGAGCTGGAGGCCAGCAGGAGCAGCATCCCCATCCCAGCTGGTGGAGACAGGGATATCTAGATCTGTGCCACCACAAATGGGGCAGAGACACGTCACCAGCCCCGGCGCCTGCTGCGCTGCATCTGCCCCACAGCTCGGCTTGTCGGGAGACAGCCTGGGGTGCTCCTGGTGGGCTACGAACATCAGGGAGGGAGAAGCCTCCGTGGGGTCCCCTCCTGGTGCCCCACTGGGAGCAGGGAGCCGGGGGTGTGTGGGATGCTCTGCACCACCTGCAATTCAGCGCCACGCTTGGAGCCACGTTCAAGCCACGCAGCGGCCAAAATCTGACCCTCCTGGGTGGCGCAGCCAGCTGGGCCCCAGAATGGTCCCTTTTTGCCCCAGACTGGACCACATCTGTCAGCATCAGAGCCAGCAGAGCCCAGAGCCAGCGTCCCCCGGCTCTGGGTGTCAACAGGGAGCTCAGGCACCCGTCAGCCCTGGGAGGGGGCAGAGGGACACTTCCCTCAGCAAGGGGAAACTGAGGCAGGAGGCCAACCCCAGGCTGTCCCAAACCCTCCGGGCAGGGAGAGGCCGTGCACCCTGCTGGGGCTCCACCCCAGGGACGATGGGGAGCTGCTCTCCGTCCCCCCCAGTGTGCCTTCTCGGAGGGACGGCAACAGAGGGGTACCCCGATGGGATGGGTCCCCCCTGTGATGCACTGACCCCTGCACTCCCATCCCCTCCGTCCCCTCCCTCCTCTCCCCCCCAGTGGGGCTGCCAGTCGGTCCCCGTCCCAACCCGGGGCAGCTGTGACCGAAAACAAAGCTGTCCCCTTCGGCACAATACCCTTCTGTCCCCCCCCCAGATGCTGACCGCTGGGGTGGGCAGCGGCCGGGCTAGAGGCGTCGAGGGGCCGTGCCAGGCCCCCGCTGGCAGGGGACAATGTTGGCAGTGATGGAGAGTAGGTATTTCAAAAGGTTTTGTTTTCGGGTTGACCCGCCGAGCCGGCGTGACCCCGCAGCCCCCCACCCAGCCCTGCTCCTCCGTCCCAATAGAAACCGGCCACATTCCTGACCTCGGGAGGGGGGGGGGGAAGTTTCAAACCTCCCCGGGAAGGAGACAATGGGGGTGTCAGGGCCGTGATTTAGGAGGGGGGGCTCTTTCCATCACAAAGGCTAGACAAAGGCGCTCAGCGATGGGAAAGGGGCTTCGGCGGCGGCTCAGGAGAGGGGCCATGGTATTGTGCCTGGCCAGCCGGCCTCGGCAGCAGGGCAGCCAGGGCCCACCAGGGCCCACCGGGTGCCACTGGGTCCCATCGGGTGCCACCAGGTCCCATCAAGACTCTCCATCTCAGCCCCTACAGCAGCCCTGCCCACAGCCACCCTGGGGACCAGGGTCTGGTGGCTTCGTGGGTGTCACCATCACCCATGGTGGGAGGGAGTGAGTCCCCCATCCCCACGTGGGACAGATGGGTCACCTCCAGCTCCCCACAGCACCCCACATCATCAGGGCTGGCCAGGGACCAGCCCATCCCGGGGTGGCTGTGGGCTCCCCATGGGTCAGGGCTCAGTCTGGGGCCATCCCTGACCCCTGGGGGACACACAACCCCAGAGCCCTGAGCCCCCCCCCCACCCCCATCAGCCCTCCCCTGGTGTTCAGGGCCGGGGTCCCACTCTCCTCTCCAGGGGCCAGTCCCGGGGCCGAGGGCCGGGTGAGGGATGAGCAGCTCCTCTGTGCTCTGCTCAAAGGGGCTTTGTGCACCCCGGGGCTGCCGGCGCCCAGCACCACCCGCCACCGCCGGCACGGGCACCGCACCTCACAGCCTGCACCCCCCCAAACCCTCCTCCTTCCAACTGCCCCCTGCCCCAACCCTCCTCCCCCATCCCTAGAGGGGCTCAGCCCCACACCGTGGCACACACACACACACACACACCCAAAAAAAAGCCAGGAAACTGCTTAAGCAGATGCCCAACTTACGGTATCCTCTGCCGCCGAGCTGAGCCCACGTCTCCGGCCAGTGTCCCGGTGCCGAAGGGCTCGGAGCCTGAACGGAGAGGGGATATTTTTACAGGAGAAATATTTTTCTCCCAGTGCTGGACGGCTGATCCGAAGGAAAAGCTGGAAACAAGTTCATTGGTTTTTCTCTCGCTCCCTCTCCTTGCCCTAATTTTTATTTTCCTGGCAGCTGGCGGGAGGAAGGGAGCTGGCAAGGTGATGCTTTTTTGGGAAGAGGGGAACTGCTGGTGAAAGAGGCATTCACCGCGCCGGGAGCCTGGGAAAGCCGGGAGCTGGGGGGCCGGCGGGAGGGCGGGAGCCTGATCACCAACCGGGGCTGACCGGTGTGCCGAGGCTCGGGCCATGCCGAGGCTCGTGGCCATGCCGAGGCTCGTGGCCGTGCCGAGTGAGGCTCGTGGCCGTACCGAGGCTCGTGGCCGTGCCGAGGCTGGCCGAGCGGAGGCCGGCGGCAGGTGGAGGGGCGCTGGCGGGATGCACCAGAAAGCCAATGACATCATGTTGTGGGGTTTTTTTTCCAGGATGAAATGTAATTTGCAGACGACTTCCTCAGCCGCCCGCAAGCGCTGGGGCTCCGCGGCGAGGAGCAGGACAAGTCCCTCCAGGACATACCAGCGCCCACCAAGGGAGTGCAGGGCTGGGCCTGGGCTTTATTTTTTCCCCCTTTTGGGTCAGAAAAACGACATTTTAGTTCCTAACCCAGCAGTGCCATGCGAGGGGCTCCCCAGCACACAGAGAGCAGGTCTGGCCGGCGGCTGAGCAAACCACAGCCCGGCAGAGCCGGCGCCAGCGCCCCGTCGGGGACCCCCCATCCCCATGGCAGGCAGGATCCGTCCCCAGCCGCCCAACCCGGGATGGCTCCTTTCGCCTCTTCCCTCTTAATTTTGTTTAGAAACTTGTCAGGTTGGTACATAAAGGAGGTGGAAAGATCAATCCCGGCTTTTCATCAGTGTGGGAAAAAGTATTTCACTAATCCATATTTATTGGTGTAAGGAGCCGAGGGGGGGGGAGGGTGAGAGACCCTAATGGTCAGGAGCAAAGGACAGAAGGGACAGTTTAAGGCTGCCCTTTTCGGAGAGGTCACATGTCACCAAAATCTTTCGGTTGTCTCAGGATTGGTTACATTCTGTTCTCTTTTTTTCTATTGAGGTTGCCAAGCAACTGGCTAAGACCAGCCAAGATATTTTCTTTATTACAAGTGGAGCAGAAAGCAGCAAGGAGGAGAGAGATAAAAAAAAAAAAAAAAAAAAAAAGGGAGAGAAGAGAAGAAGTTTAGACAATTAACATTTATAGGATCACATAACTTCATTAACTCGGCCGAGATTTGGGAAAGAGACTTCAAAAAAAAAGGTGGTGGTGGAGCGTTAGCAATTAAAGCCAGTTAAAAGGCTGGCAGGTCCGGGGCTAAAACAATGCCGGAGCGCCTGCGAGCAGCGACGGGGGCTTCCCTCCGATGGTTCCCGCTTCCCAAAGAGCCGGCCGGTGCCGGGCGATGGCTGCGACCCAGCGCAGGGGCCTTCAGCTGTTGATGATGCTCTTTTTTTTTTTTTTTTTTTTTTCTTTTTTCAAATGCCGGCTTGCTTTTGATTTTCACACTCCTAGAAGTGGGTTTATTGCTAAGAGCGCTGGCAGGGAGGGAGGCAGGGCAGCCCTTCGGAGGGAGGTGCGTGGCCGTGGCAGGAGCTGGGCATCCCTCTGGCCCCGGCCATGGCATGGGGCAGGGGCTGTGGGGCTGTGGCTGTCCCCAAGCCCTGGGACACCTTCGTGACTCTGCAGGGTGGGCAAAGCCTGAACTCCCAGGGGCAGGAATGATCCTCCATGGGAGAGCAGCCCCCAGTCGCAGATCCCTGCCCTGTTGGTCCCTTGCTCAGGGCTCAGGCCTGGCACCGTCCCTGGACTGTCCCCCGCCCCGGGCCTGGCCCCGCCGCGGGCAGGGGACATTGCTGCGGGCTGGGGACAGGGACTGGGGTCACCCTGCGGCTCCGCGGGGCTGGGCTGCTCCGAGCATCCTTGGGGCCGCCAGAGTTTCTCTCCCAGCACCAGCCGGTCCCTCTCCCCACGCAGCCAGACCCTGTGCGAGGACACGGGGGAGGTGGGGGAGGGAAAGGACCCCCACGGCGACCCCCCCCACCCCCTGAATTCCCCCCCCAGCCCCCCCCCGGTTCTGCCCAGGGACCCCAGTGACACTCAGGGCGGTGGCAGGCAGCGATGGGGTGAAGGCGGGGGCCAGCCCCACGCTCTTCCCTGCGGCTGCGGGGACCCCCGGCAGGTCGGGGCTGGTGGGGGGGGTCCCCGGGCGGGGAGAGGCAGACGATGGCCCCGCTCCCCCGGCCGGAGCCCGCAGCTGCCGGCCTGGCAAGTCGGTAATATTCATTAGGGGAAAACAATGAGCATTATTTATCCCCAGCACTTTCCCTGCTGTGGGGGGCCGGGGTGGGGTGCAGGTGACCCCATACCCCACGGGGGACCCGGGCAGTGCCACCCCCGCGGCAGCAGGACCGGGAGGGGGTCCCCAAGGGGGACTGAGGGCTTGGGAGGGGACCCCAGCCCCAGCCCTGCCCGGCGGCTCGGGGGGGGACCCCGCAATCCAGAGTGGGGCCAACGTCGGCCGTCCCCGGGCCAGGGCGCACCCCGGGCCCCCGAGCACCGGGGCCGGGCGGGTGTGGGGGCTCCGGGCCGGGCCGGGCCGGGCCGAGCCGGGCCGGGGGCCGGGGTTTGGGAGCTGTGTCTTTAAGAGATGGCTGGCTCCAGGTTGCAGCTGCTGTTTCTGTGCTATAGAGACAGTGGAGATTCATTACTCCTAAAACACAATGGGCATTTATCACCCCGTGGTGTTATTCAAATCCAGTACCAATTGAAGGTCATCCCCATTCTTTTCTCGCCGGCTCTGCAACACATTTATTGTTGTGCCGTTCAACTAAAAGCCCTGCCCGGCCCCGGCGCAGCCCGCAGAGCCCCGGTGTGCGCATCCCTCCCGGGCGGATTTGGGACCCTCCCGGGTGGATACGGCGTGGAGGAAGAGGGGCAGAGCTGGGGCGGCTCGGCTCGGCTCGGCTCGGCTCGGCTCGGCGCGGCGCGGCTCGGCTCGGCTCGGCTCGGCTCGGCTCGGCGGCAGGTGCAGCCGTGGCCCCGCCGTTGTGCCCCGCCGAGCCGCGGGGGCCGCCCGCTCCGCCCCCGCGGGACGCACTTTCCGCGCCCCGTGGAAACTCGCAGCCCCGCGGGCCGCCGGGGCGGAGGGCGGCTCGGCCAGCCGGGGGTCCGCCGCTCGCCCGTCCTCAGCCCTCCCCCGGGGGGACCTGCTCGGCCCCGCCGCGGAGCGGCCGCCGGCACCGGCACCGGCAGGGGAAGCGCCGGCAGCGGGCCGGGATTTTCCCCGGCTGGAGAGGGGGGATTTGTTCCCAACTTCGTGGGAGCCGGTCGGTGAGAAGGGGCTGGGGGAGAAGCCTGGATTTTTCCTCTTTTTCTTTTATTTTTATTATTATTAACATCCCACACCCCCCCCCCCAGCCGGGCATTTATAAATTTCGGCGATTTTTCAAAGTGCCCGAATTTTGAGGGCGATCCGCTTGGAATTGGTTAATTCTCCGAGGCAGGAGCGGCGGCGGCCGCAGCGCGGGGCCGGGGCTCGGTGCCCGCAGCCCGGCGGCATCACCCCCGCCGAGCCCCCGGGGCTACCGGAGGCACCGAGCCCCGCCGGCAGCAGCCGGCCCCGGCGCACCGAGCCCCCGCTCACCGGGAGCTGCTCCGGCGGGGATGGATCGCTGCTTTTCGTTTTCTGGCTTTTTTTTTTTTTTTTTTTTACGCTTGATGTTGGTTTAATTTTTTGTCTCTCTTTTTTTTTTTTTTTTTAATAAGGGCTGATTTAAACTATTTTTTTTCGCTTTTTTTTTTTTTTTTTTTTTTCCGGAGGGGTAAGAAACGAGTTGATAAAATTAAACCCCCCGCGGTGCCATTAAATCGAAACCGGGATGCGAAGCGCCGCGGCTGCGCTAGAAACTTGTTGGGGCCGGAGAAGCGGCTCCGCAGGGCCGGGGAGCGGGGAGCGGGGCGCGGCGGGCGGCTCGGTGCCCGTGTGTCCTTGTTTTCCAGGCTCCAGCCGGATCCCCCCTGGAAGATCCCGCGAGCCCGGGACGGGAATCTCCGCTCCTGATTGTCCAAACGCAATTCTTGTGCGATGGAGCCGTACGAACCAAGAATTGTGTCTGGACATCTGTAGCAGAGATTTCAACTCCACCGGCCGGGCCCCAGGAAGGTGCTTTGCGGAGGAGGAAGAAGGACGGAGCTTCCCCGGGCTCGGGGCACGGCACGGTAACCGCTCCCGGCTGCAGCCCCGGGAGCCCCAGCCAGGATTTCAAGGCAATTAAATAAATCCCGGCGGCGGCTCCGCACCCGCTCAGCGCTGCCGGGGGGTTCGGTCCTAATGCGTCAAATACCGGGCAGGGACCGGGCAGGGACGGCGGGGCCGAGCCGGGGGCGGCGGGCGGGCGCCCCGGCCTGCGGCTCCATCCATCCCGCTTTATCTTCCTCCTATTTATTTATCTTTTTTTTTTTTTTTTTTTTTTTTTTAAATGTGTCTTAATTTCATTTAATTTATCTCGGCGGGCGCCCGGCCCTGGGGAGCGGCAGAGATCTCTCTGCACCGGGGGCCGAGGTCCCCGCCGGCCGGGACACCCTCCTCCTCCTCCTCCTCTTCCTCCTCTGGCTGCAGCCCCGGCTCGCCCCGGGCACACGGAGGCCGCTCCGGTTGCTCTCGGTCTCGGCCGAGCCGGGAACTGTCCCCGCCGCTCGGGCAGCGGGTGGGCCCCGGGGCTCCCACCGCCGCGGCGGGGCTCGGAGGGGACGAGGTGGGAGCAGAGCCCAGGGCTGCGGCGGCCCCGCGTCCTCCCGGAGCAGCCCCCACGACCCCGGGACCGGGAGGAAGGCTTGGAACAGAGAGGCTTTATGACTCCGCACGCCAAGCGCCTCGGCCGGGGCTGCCAAGGAAACCCAGGAGGAGGAGGGAAGCATTACAAGATCCGAGCAAAATTTCACTAAGAGCCTATCTAGGACAAAGCTGGAGGCAGCGAATGGTTTAAAAGGCTTTTATTTCAGAAACTTTTTGTTTGTTTTGTTACAGGATTTCGCTGTACCCCTCTTCTCCCCTCCCCTGGCTTCCCTCGTCTGCCCATTTCTAGCTTTTTTTAGCGATGATTGGCAGCTTTTACTACAGCAGGAGCTAAGCCATCTGGGTCTACCTGCGCTCGGGAGGGGAATAACACCTCCCAGGGAAGGAACTCATCCTATCGTGAGCAAACAGCTGGGGGGGATAAGAACAGACAAGCCCAGCCTAAGGCAAAAAGACAGTGTAGAGGCAGGGCAGGCAGCAGTGCAGAAGATGAACCTGCTTTTTCCCACTTGGGTTTAAGTCCGTTTCAAGCTGCACGCCACGCAGGTTCATTGTTTTTTCAGCCAGCTCCGTTACCTGGAATCCCCGCTCTGCTCCCCCGGCCCAGCAAAGCTAACGGCCATGAACTCGGGACGGAGAAGAGCCTTTGGCCCGTCCGTGTCATTTACAAACGGCACAAGCTGGACTCGAGTTGCTGCGGCTGGATTTGGAAAAGGCTGAATATCGGTTCGTTACCAGCAGCGGGCTTGAAGTCGGGGTTTCTGAGACGCAGCAGCATCGTAGTCCGTTAGTTACGCAGGCTGCGGCGGGGTAAACGTGAGAGAGGAGTCACCGGAGATGTCAGGCGGGGGAATTACTCTTTGGCACTCCCTCCGCGTCAGGCAGAGTAACTGCTCTGCCAGGCGCAGGACGGGAAAGGCTCCTCGTGTGGAGCACTCGGGGTGTCAGGCCAGGCTGCCCGAGCTGGGGCTGGTGCCCTGCGCTGCTCACCGCCTCCCAGCTCCTCCTCGGCAGCTCCCGGCCATGGAGGACGGCCCGAGCGGTACGCGGTGCAGATCAGCTCCGGGAGAGCCGCCGCTCGGGCAGGAGCGCTGCCACCAGGGACCTGCGCGTGCTGCCGGAGCCGTGCCGAAACGCAGGTGAGCCGGGCAGGGGGGAGCGCAGGAAGGACAGTCCTGGTCGGACACTCCTAGAAGCTGGCAGAGTTTCGGACCTGTTCCTCTCTGCCCCCTTCGCTCTGCTCTCGCCGGGGCCTCCCGGCTGGCAGGCGGGCTGGTCCTGTCCGAGGAAACTTCTGGAAAGCGAACAGCATCCATGCCCTAGCAGAGCCGCGCACACCCACTTCCGCTGCGCTCACAGGACTTCCTCAGGGCACGCAGTAAGAAGCCTCCCCCTCCCACTGATGGAAAGGGTTAAAAGCCACTGACTTTCTTTCCCAGTCTCCGCTTTAACCGTGCATCTCCAGCCCCAGCCCTTGCCGGCCAGGCTGCAGCAACACAGGTCCCCGCAGCTCCCCACTGCACAGAACGCAACGCAGGCTGATCAGTTCTGTCCATCACAGTGACAGAAAGATAATTTGCTGCCCTTATCACTCTGTGTTGTCTCAGGCCAGGCATGGGTTTGTTTCCCCTCCAACCAAATGGTTACAAATTGACATTGCTCATGGGCTAGTACTTCACCCTGCCTCAGCTCAAGTATGGAAGAGGCGTAAGGCATCAGAAAAACAAAACCAAAAAAGCCTGTTGCTGTCCTACTTCTCATAAATAAATATCAAGACAAGTGGAAAGTCACTACAGAGGGTTCTGAAGCTGTAATGTCTGCTACCTCGCAGAAAATCTAGTAAAGTAACCTTTTGTTTCCTTGCACTTTGTGTCTCGCCCTTCCCATGGCTGGTGCACAGACTGTACCAACACTAAGTACTGTGCTAAAAGAATCCCAGTTCCCATCACGAAGGCAGAGGCACCCCAGCCTTGCCCCAAAGCAGGCACAACTCCCCCAGAACGCCTCACTGCCTGCAAAGGCACATCATCCTACTCGAGGTTCAGCACCCCTCTTCCTCCTGTCACGGAAAAACAAAGTCCCACATGCTGCAGGTGCTCTCTGCTTGTTAGGGTACCTGGAAGTGCAGTCAGGAGAGGTGAAATGAGGACCAAAAGATGGATGCTGTTGTGGTGGACAGCAGGCCGCGTGCTGGCGGGGCTTTATTTGGATGTCTAGTAACAAGTGAATGCAGTGGGAAGACGCAGAGACCGGACACAGGCAGTTCAAGAGAGGTTTGAGTGGGTTTAGGTTTTTGTTTGGGTGTTTTGCCCAGGGATTTGGTTTTACATCCTCTTGTTTTTCCAGGAGTTCACCCGCCGTGCAATGTCGAGATGAAAAGCACATTATCCTGGTCCTGGAGTTTATAATCCAGCTCACCCTGCAGGCCAAGGAAAAAAATGAAAAATGGTTTAAATGTCATTTTCAAATACTAGCTGCAAAGAGAGAACAGCTCATAAAAAGATGGTGAGTGTTAGGGAGAGCAGAAGGGGACAGACTGATGTTTTCATCCAAAGGAAAGCAAAGGTGAGAGATCAGACAAGGAGCTGACTTTCATTATCTGACATCGCTTTCTGGACCAGGGTTTTGACAGAACAGGTGGTTGCCTGAGGCAGGAAAATAGTTCGGGGCTGTTTGTTGTCTGAGCACAACAGCAGGCTGAAAAGGGAAGATATTCACCAGTTGCCTGTCCGGGTAGAAATCTCCCCAGGGCTGCCTTCACCTGCTACAGCACCACCTTACTCGAGCGAAGGCGGTCTGCTCGGGGCTGTGAAGCTGCCTGGTTCCCACTAAGTTGTTACCCCACGCATGGGGGAGACCTGCCAGCAGCCAGAGGCACAAAGCCCGTTGCCAGAGGCCAGGGAACACGGGTGATCTCTGTCCAGACACTGGCTGGCTGATGGGACTCAGCAGGTCAGAGATCTGAACAGCCCCGGCACAATACAGAGAGAGAGATCCCAGCCTGCCCCTTCCCCCTCAAATACGAGATGCTTCGCTCAGGGCAAGAATCAGAAATAGCTTCTCTGAGAGCAACCACAGAACAGACAGAGCAATATTTTCAACAAAGAAAGTCAAAGTGAAGGAGTACAGACCATTAGTTCCCAGTCCGCGTCGTTGATGAGCACCAAAATTCCTGGCCTCCTGCAGAACAGAGAGAAATAATTAGGATACAGGGCTGCTAAAAAGCTTCGCAAATAGTTAAGAACAAGGGATGTTACAGCACAGATCACAGGCTGGCTGCCTATAAAGCCAAAGAGAAAAAGGAAACCTATCACGGAGGTGGAAACAGGTACAGTCTGTGCCCTTTCTAGATCAAATAAAGGGGAGGCAGGAGCAATCCCATAGCTCATTTGAATCAAAATGCACCATTCCTGAGGATGTTCCGAGATGACTACATTTCCGTACGATGTAGAAAAGCCAGGTAATTAAAACCCACGCACTACAGTCGAGTGCAGAGAGCTCGATGTGAAGGTAGGGAAAGCTATTCCGGTGCCCCTACCAAAGGCACTAAACACCCGGGATCCACTCTGAGCCCGATTACAGGCAAAGGGATTCCCCCTCTTTGATCTTCAGTGTCCTGCAATTGTCTCTCCTGTTACCAGGGGACCTGGCACACGCTTCAGCTCACAAAGATCCGTGACGAATGTTAAACACCCCCAGCGCCACCCCGCAGTCAGGGATGGCTTGCACAGCTCACTCTGCTCCATTTCTCCTGGCTTTTTTTTTTTTTCCCCCCCCCTCCACGAGGTTGGCCCCATTTTGACAATAAAAATACATTTCCCAGAAGAAATATTTGTTGGCGTTTCTCCGAGTGACTGCTTCAGTCCCAGTGATGTCAGCAGGGAATGGGCAGACCTGCTAAAACTCCTGGAATTGAGGATGCAGGCGCTACGCTGCTCCAGGTGACAACGGAGAGAAAGTATAGGTGGCCCTGCTTCACATTTAAGGTTTAGACTTGGGGTGAGGGCTGCAAAAGACGCTCTCCATGGAACGGGGTGAGGTGTAGTGTGGGACACCTCCCATTATCACTTCAGCAAATCCTGTATTTTCATGGTCATTAAGTTGCTGCTTGCAACCAACAGGAAAAATGTATCCCAAACCGCGGGGATTAACAGAGAAACACAAGGAGGATTCCTAGCAGCTGTACTTACACAGATTCCCCTTGCATAAATAATTCTGGTCGTTCTTTCAACAGATTCTGTTTGATCCACTTTAGCAGGTTTCTGATATCCCCTGAAAGGAGAAAGGACAACAGTTTACAAACTAGCTGATGGCTCCTAGCTGATGCCAGAACAAAGTGATGGTTTATCCACAAAAGAGTAGATGAGGGATATGCAGGATGGATGGGGATAACTGCAAACCTCCAGTCAAAGAAACCACCTAACAGGATTGTTCCTTACCAGCATCTAACAGGCAGCCCTGCCCCAAGGGAGCTCAGAGCTCAGGGCTCTTGCCCCAAACCCCACGGTTTCACAGAAGAGGTTTCCTGCAGAAAATGCATCCCACAAAGAACGAATGCAGCTCATGCTGAAGTGCCAATCCAGCAGGAGACTGTCGATGTTAAGGTGTCTTTAACACATCCCATATCCTGTGCGTTCTGTTATCACCTCACAAACTGATGTTTAACTCTGTGTGTGTTTAATTAGATTTTAAAAGTCCAAACAAGCAAGCCTAAGTACCTGAAAGATCTAAAGGCGGCCACTATTGGTACCAAAACCAGCACACGCTCTTGGAGACAGGAGTTCTGGCGCACAAACACGTACATAACCATGCATTAAACACGCACGCAGGCCCCAGCCACAGCAGTTGTGTTCTGGACACTTGCAACATCCCTCGGCATCACACCTGCGGCCGTGGTGTGTTCCCCATGCTGTGCCTGCTCCCTCCCCTTACACTTTGTGCTTAGAGCTTCTTTATTAAAGCTCAGCCTTTATCTTTCCATTTCAGTAGGTGACAGGAAGGATTTGTCTTCATGTAAAAGGAGGAGGAGACACTGCTGGCGGGTTTTTATAGTATCAATTTTACTTTGTGAGGCAAAAACAATTTCTTTAGTGATAGCATCAGTTAATTTCCTATTGGAGAGGTGAGAAGCGACAGAGGGGGAGAATAATCCGTTACAGGGTTTAGAGAAGCTGACAAATTGCAATGTGGAGTTCTCCTGCATTTGCTTCTATATTTCACCATTCCACAAACCACTTCATCATTCTGAATCCACAATCAGTTATTCTCCCGGGGCTCCTTTAAACAGCCCTTTGAAAGCCCCGAAAGAGTTTTGTTTGTTTTCGAGGCGCGAGGAAGCTTTTCGAAAGCACAAACGCAACAGTGAGGGCTGGAGCCCCGCTCGCAGGACGAGTGGGGATGGCAGGTTGGGTTTCCACGTCTGTCTCACATGTGGTAACCTCGCTGTAGTCACAGGGAACCTTTCCACACGTGCCTCTCTGAGGTAAAATCAAACTCTACGTACGATTCCCCATGTGTTTGCTTCACGACCAGCAAAAATAAATGCGTGTGTAGCTGCCTGACCCAGTCCTTGCCTTATCCCAGGATTTTATGGGATCGCCGGATGCTACTCAGAGCAGAGCTGGGGTTCTTCTGAATAATGTTACCCCCATCACTTCTGTCACACCAAGGATGAACAGTCCTGGCGCAGGCAGGTGCACATCAACCAGGCGATGGGGACATGTCCATCTGCAGCAGATGGGGGCCTCGTTTCCCAGGGAAAGGGGGAGGGGGATGCTCTGAGATTCCCTCTGTTCCCCCCTGGTTTCCCAGGGCATCGGTGCCTCTGGATGACAGCCTGACCCCCAGCACACTGGTCCCACCGCAGGGCTGCCTGGAGCATGACAGGTATTGCTGCCTCCCAGCACTGGATCACTCTGATCAGGGCAAAAAAAGCTGCTTTGTGCCTGAAAACTGCCCGGTGAGCTGGATCACCTGCCTGGGGCCAACCCATGACTCCTCTGTAATAGTTAAGAGCACAGAATAAAATTTTTTTAAATAGTTAAGAGCACAGAACAGACCATTTTCTGCCACTTTCCTAGCAACGTGCACCGGGGATGGCGAGCGCCGCTCCGAAGGTACATATACACCACGCCGGTCGGTCAGCTGCCAGAACAAGAGTTAACTATATTTGCCTTCCCCTGAAAAATGCTGCTGCAACGTAAAGCCCTCAGGATCTCACACCCAAACGGCTCCTGCTCTCCATCACCAAGAAATGAAAGCCGGAGAGGAAGAAAGATGGAGAGGAGCCTTCAGGAGAAGGAGGGGGGGCGCAAAGGGGACACCAGCCCCACCGCTTCAACGCCCGCGAGCTGTTTCATATTTATGCACTTGCGGCAGGGCACACAACAATGAACTGTGCCATATACCATTCTCCTTGCGTGGAATAAGCAGCCCTTTCCTCTGGGACCTTTCAGGAGAGATCATTTAAACAGAAACACGCTGCACCAGCTGGATAAAAGACAGCCACCTAGAAGCAGCCTGGACGAAGGGGCGAGAGGACTGATTTATTCGAGGCTGAGCTGGAAGACTCCCTCACCCCTACTCCTTCCATAATAAATGTTATTTTCAGCCCACCTGAGCCTACATTCATTTACTGCTCCCCAGAAGTCACGTACACACATACTGAAGAATTTAGACAGTATGAAAAAAATTGATACCCCTGTGCATGCCTGGAGCTTCTCTCCTCCAAACAGCAATGAAAATTAAGACCCCTTCTCCGCAGTCAACCTTAAGACATAATACTTTTGGCTGCTTTCTCAGCATTGAATTTTTTCCCCCACCTTCATGTCTCTACATTCTGTACACCAATATTACTAGAACAAATCAATTATAAAGGATGAAAAATGACCAGAGACACACCAAAACCATCTCCCACAAGTAAGATATTGAAAAGGAACAAGATTACTTCCATTGCAAGTGGTCTGGGGAGAAGCCATCTTGCAGCTCAGTGCCTCAAATAGCAGTCTTGATCAACAGCTCAGGATGCTGTATGTTATCATGATGGAAATAATAAGAGGTAAATTATAGCACAACTGCTTATTTCTTACAGTTGACATACACAGCGTCCCTAAGACATTTTCTTTCTGATACTATGCTACAGGTCTAACAGGTTTCCGGCTCCCTGGGCTGAGGATTTGCTATGCAAACAGCAGGTCCTCTACAAATGACATAGAAGAAAGGAAAAAAATCTCAACCTGGTCAGGCACCACATCCACTGACAGGTTAAACCATCACTACGACGCAGCAGTTTTACACTCGTGTTGGTTCTGAAGCTGGCCCCCATCACAGAACAGAGGCGTTTGCTACTTGCAGGAGCACAGTTGCACTGTGTATGCTGCCATGGGGCTGCAAAAGCAACCGTGCATTTTGGACCAGGAGTGAGGTTCAGGTGAGAGCTGAGACGATACAGCGTTTTGCTTCCACATCACCAACTCAAGTCCAGCTCATTCCAGTAATGATATGTTTTTATCATTGCTGCACAGTCTCAATGAAATCCTTTTGGTAGCCTACTCCATTTCATTCACAGCAAACAAATATCCACACCAAAAAATCCAATCTAATTATCATTAACTATCCTCGCCATTGGCAGCATCAGCAGAGAAGCAAGAGTGAACCAGCCAAGGAAGCTGAAATATTCTCAAACTGCAAAGGAGGGACTGAAGCACATGGTAGGAAATCCCTCTCTTATTTGTATACAGAGACATCTTCTGTTGCCTGTGCTAACAGTACATCAAACCTCTCCAAATTCTCAGAAAAAATATCTAAAGTTAATTAAAAAAAGAAAAACCGACAAACGTTTGAGAAAACTGCTTAGTTCAAGTGCACAGATGGGAGCTCAAATCCACAATACATGCATAAAACAAATCACCCAGCGAAACACACAGCTCAGGAAAACGAAGTGTGTGTTTGCAGTGACACAAAGTCATTGGCTTGTCACGCAAGCAGACAGGATGCAAAAACTGCAGCGAGCGTGCATACAAAAACCCAACAGCGTCGGCTCATTTTCAGCCCAGCTGCATCATAAACACTCCTGGTTGTGGCAGACAGAACTGCACAGTCTGCTCGGTCCTCTTGTGTATCCTCCAAGGCCTGATCTTCTGCATTACCCCAACTGTTCCTTGATGAAGAATCTGCTGAGCTTCCTCTGCAAGAGTAATGCATCTCAGACTCCATTTTAGCACTGCCTGGAACAAGAGCCCAGGTTAATCCAGGCTCACCCAGCCCTCAAAACCAGGGCTGAAATCCATAGATCTTTCCTAGCTCAATAAAACCTCCTGGGTCTGACAGATTCATCAGTGATAACTCAGCAAAGAGGACACTCACTGTGTGCAGAAAGAAACCAGGTGCCTCAAATAAGAAACACCAAGCTGGGTTGTTGCACGAGAAGGATCTCACACTGAACTGATAAATGTGCAGAAACGCAGAAGGATTTTGTGCAACCGTAATACCAGTTGACACGGACACACAGGGAGCTGCACAGGTCGCTGGCAGATTCACACACACACATGCAATGACCAGACACCTCCGTGTCCCCTGCCTTGAAATCCATGTACAAACCCGCACAAAGCACACACTGCCTCGAAGGGCACCCAGAGGGTGTAATTACACCCATATTCTTGCCTTGGCTGCAGAACTGGGAGCTTAATTCAGGGAAATAGGGGAACCCTACAAAGGCCGAACCATGGAAAATTCCCTTCTGGTCCGTAATAAACAAGATATATGCAGCACTGGTCACTAAGGGGTCAGTGCTGCAAGAGCACAGCGCTTTCCCGGGCCGCCTTGCGGATACCTCCCTGTGGGGTACCATTTCTTTGACCCAGAATAAGATCATTTATCATACTGACCATGGCTGAGCTCCAATTTGCTGAGGTCACTAACTCTGGACGAACGCCGCTCCACCCACATTCTCAGCCACCGGCCTGTAACCATGACAAAGGCCCTTCCCTGCCGCTCCTCTGCCATTATTCCCCCTGCCTGCATGGAAATGTATGGAAAGACAATTTGTATGCCCCTTTCCCTGCTTAAGCAGCTTGTTTTTAAAATAGATGAACCAGCTCCCAATACCTGCTGCCCCTCCAGGTGCATGCCTTCCCTCTGCTTTTGAATCTGATGGCCCTCCAGGAATCTGCTCTCTAAAAGAGCTTGTTACAAAACCTGACCTAAGGGATCCTTCAGACTTCTCCAGCCTCCCATCTCATATGCAAATCATTCACTGAAGCAGACGATGGTGTGCCATAAACCGCAGAAGAAGACCTGCAATAGCTGATATAAATGGAGTCACAGGCAAATGGGTTTGGTACTATGCAGACTGAGCAGCAAGGCAAAATTTTGCAGCAAGAGCAAAATCCATCTTCTCTGACAAACGCACAAGCCAATCCTGCCATGCACTGGAGTGGGCAGTGATTTAAGCACTAGGGAAAAAATTAGGGGGTAACTACAGCCAGACATAAGAGAATCCTAATCGTTCCTCTTATCTGTTCTTGTCTGCTACAAACGAAGACCGAGGTTTTGGCTTCTGTAATTTTTAATTGCGCCATGTCATCTTCTTCTCACTTCTCAGCTAGAGGGGCAACGCTCTTCTCCATTTTCTTGGGGCCATAAATGGGAAGGGATCACAGGGGTCTTTCGTAGCCCTCCTGTTAGCAGTGAAGACTCAGATCCCAGCCATCACTCAGCAATTTTCGGCCCTGAGATTTTAATCACAACACTCATGAATTGGAGAGGAGCTGCTTGGGATCTTCCACTCCGCACAGGTTGCTGGTAGGAGAACACAAGTTCAAGGGATCTCCAATCCCACTTGCTAGTCAGCAGCAAGCCTCCAGATCCATCAGCTCCTGTGACACAAAAAGCAGCTCCGAGCTGATTCTCAGGGTAAACCTAATCCCTACTCATTTCCAAAGTCAGAGCATCTAATCCCGTAACACCCAACGCTATTGTCACTTCAGGCTCCCAAATAAATGCCAGTGCACCAAACTGTCTCTTTTAATTAGGATCAGAGATCACTAGTGCTGGTCCAGGGTCTTGCCTCTCGTTCAAAATTGTCAAAGAAAGGAACCGAGAGAGCCTCAAAGACTATCGCACCAGCAGCGAAGTGCCAGATTGGGAATTGTAGACATTAAAAATAACATCTCGTTAACAGGTCCTGTGATTTTATCCCTCTGCCAGTGCAGAATTATTCTTAACAAAAGACCATCCTGAGCCTCGCCCGCTCCGATTTTAAGATGCTTGAGCAATGTAGACCTGCTACCAAACCCCAAGGAGACCACGCCATGGTCTAATAGTTTTTGCAGTCAGGAATCTTCCGCTAATGCACCAAACTCCCATTGCTTCATTCCTCCCTATCAATCTATGCTAGATGATATTGCGTCACCCTGGCTATAATCTGTCCTTCCCAATGATAAAGGAGATATCCCACCTCATCACTTTTCCATTCATTTATCCTGCTTAACCTTGAATGTTGCTGGTTAATTTTCTTTTTAAGCTGCTCAGAAAGACAATTCAGAGAATGCATTACTAACTGCAGGCATAAAGCTCAGCTGAAACCCATCAAACCGAAATTTCCCTTCTCTCTTATTTTCTTGGCTTCTGGGTTTTGTGTGCGTGCACACGCACTGAGGGTTAAAAAGGAAAACCTTATCGCTATTATAAGAGACTGCACAGAGCTGATGTAAGACCCCAGAGCAGAGAGGAAGGTGGCTGCTCCTGGCAGCGCACAGAGGGATTCCCCGGCAGCCTGGCACTGCCCTGCACGCAGCCAGCCTGGCCGAGGGGATCCCCTGGGCTGGGCTCTCCCTGGCACTGCCAGCTGGATCAGAAAGTGCCTTGAAGTCAACTTGTCCCCCTCCCAGCCTGGCCGGTGGCTTGTGTCCCCTCTGGCTGCTGGATGAGTCGAGTATCTCAGCTCAGCTCAGGAACTGCCATGATTTTATTCCTCTAAACGCAGAAATCGCTCCGAGTCCAGTCCTCGCCTCTCACTTTCGGGCTCAGATCTGCTTTGCTATTATTAGACTTTCATATATGGCAAGCACCATTAAACCGATTCCTGTCCACCCAACCCAGCCACCCCCACAGATACTCCAAGCCCCTCAGTCTTACTTGAAAGGGGAAAAGAAAGGGCCAGTGAGATGATCAGGGTGGAGGAGAGGGGGGGTAAGATTTACAAGTGAATGGAGGTAAGAATGGAGCAGTTTGTGGGATAAAGGGGCTGCAGAGGGAGCTTTACAGATGTGCAGAGGGACGGCGGCTCATTGTTTAATTAAGCAGAAAGTGGCTCTTTTGAAAAGCAATTTTGCACAGGAGCTCTGAGCTCAGCAAACAACTCCTGCGAGTGAGGGCAGGAGGAGAAAGGAACAGCTGGCCCGGAGCCGTGTGAACCGCATGCTAAGCGGTTTAAAGGGCCCGGATCCTCCTCCCCAGCCCTGCTCCGCTGCCACCCTCTGAACAGTGCTGTCAGCACAGCAAATCCCACCAAGAGAAAAGAGAGAGCAGAGGGGGGGGGCTGGCACAGAAAGGTTACCCTGCTAGGTGTCCGCACTGCAATACAGCGGCTGGGAAGGAGGGTGGAACAGCCAGGCTTTGTTATCCCAGGGATTTGGTCACACACAAGAGCTGGTTTCTCGGTGCCTGGGAAGCTCCTTCCACAATGAGTTGGGATGAGCTGATCCAGTAACGCGGCTCCACGGCCTCCCGGGAGAGCACTGGGACTGCTCGGGCGAGGGCATGAGTTTGTTCCCCCATCCCCTCCATCGGAGTCGTTCCCTGGGCAGAAGCGACGCGTGGCCTCGCTGGGACGGTGACCCGAAGCTGTGCACGCAGCCGCTGAGCCCCGCGCCGGGGCCGCCAACGCGGCAGGGACCGCTCCATCGCAGCGGCAGCCCTGCAGCAGCACGCCGGGCTCCCGGCGCTGCAAAGGCGGCTGCTCACACCGACTGCTGCAAGGAGCTGTCGAGATCCAGGGCTGAGCCAGTCCAGCCTGAGGTCCCACCGTGTGTAACCCACTGAGTCCTCTTTCCTTGCCAGAAAATAAATAATTACCTGCCTCAGAGAGATGCACAAGTAGGGGAATAACCCCGGAGTCCTTTGGGACCCGCCAGTACCTTACACTGTGGTTAAAAAGATTTGACTGCCTGAAATTCCACAGAGCTACAGGGTTTTTTTATCTTTCTTCTAATAAGTCTCTGCATTATCAAATATATTTTTATTCTTTCTTTGAAGCAAGTTTGAAAATGTTCAGAATAATAAACAGAGCAATAAAAGCATTCCAGAATATTAATAACTTAACTACGACACACTACCTAGCAATAGCACTGGGCATTTACAGACAACTGATGCCAACTGCCACTCTTGATTTTACATGTTGTTTTGGCACAGCACCCCAGTCAACTCTGAACACATGCCATGCTGTATTTTTTAAGCCCGTAGCACAGGTCTGATCTCCTGAGATCCCCAGCCTCTTTTCCGAGAAGATGAATGCTCCCAACTCCCCAGCAGTCCTCCATGCTGCGCAGAACAAGGCCCCTGGAAAGCAAAGCTCTTGAGGAGCAGACCATGCTCTTCTCCACGGAGATTTAACATAAGCAGCACTTGGCAGATTATTTTAATTTTCCCTCTAAAAAAAAAAAATCTGATTAGCAACAGGCTTTTTCCCTGGGGTTTTGGTAAAGGGAAACCACAATCAATTACCAAAACATACTGATTAAAAATTTATCCTTCCAGACTTCTAAGTGCCAAAACACACAGTGAATTCTTGATTACCCCAGAAGGTCCGAGCGCTCACTGCTGAAACTGGTCACCGCTGCTCCAAAAACACAAGTCCCATCACTGAAACCATGGGAGAAGTTGGAATTCGAAGGCCTGGACTGGCAGCTGAGCAGCCTGCAGCACAACTGCCAGAGACTTTACAAACAGCCCCAAGCTCTGGATACAACATCCAGCAGACAGCACAGCAGAGAGGTTTTGTAAACACTCTTCATCAGCATGAGGCTGCTGAGCTAAACCTGAAATGACTACAAGGGTTAAACAATGCCAGTGACTTCCTACCCTTCCAACAGCAACTCGCATGGCCATAGACAAATCCACCACTGTGAGTCCCAGCGAGATGGAGGAAGGAGCTCCGGCATCGCTTGCAGAGCAGTCATACAATGATCTATTTGATTACTGAAGCACTTGGTTAAATTACTGTGGCTTGTTTCAGGAGGAGGCTGCCAAATAGATTTTCAGTTTTTAATTTAGGGTTTCTCTCTTTTATGCTCCATTGTCTCTAATAGCCTCCTAGATGCTTGAAAATAAAGTTGATTTCCCTGCCAATTTAATCCTCTCTCCATGTGACAAATACCGTTATTCCCCCAGCTGCTTTCTCCCCCACACACTGTTTTTATGCAGAATAAGCCAACAGGGCATTAATGTCTTTACATCCTCTAACAGCATTATCAATGAGATCATCAAAATAGCCAGCAATTTGGGACAAGATTCTTGTTTAACTTGAGGTCGTCTTTCCACAACAGCTCTGTAAGATTACACACTCCTGCACAAACTGTGGCTTATATAAATCTGCCTGCCTATGCAGATATATCACATCTTTTTAAGTTCCTACTTGGCAGCAACTTCAACATGCAGGCTAAGACAGCTCTGCTTTGGAAATAAAGAACTGCTGTTTTACTGACATTAGGATACAAAAAGCCCCATGGATAATAAAAATAAGTCCCGACACATGGCTGTACCCCTCGTGGCTTGCTCTTGTCCCATTTGCAGTTTCCTCCCTCCTGCCTTTCCTAATCCCTCCCGGAGCCCATCTCGAGGCGTCAGAAAAAGACAGAGAATCAAAGTTTTTTGAAAAAGTTAACTGGATCTGGAACCCACCTACTTTCCACCTAGTGCCTGTTACCAGGAAAAAGAAATGACCACATAAGAATTTGTTCAAACAGCACTATTATCATTCAGAGAACACTGTCCTTGTCAACTACAGAGCACAGCTTGTTTTATTCATGTAAATATTTGTAGGTATTTCTTCATATAATTTTCCACCTCCCTTCACCTCTGGGATATATATAAAAATGCCTAAACACTTAAAATATAGCTGGGCCCAATGTCCCAGAGAGAAGCAGCTGCTCTGCAAAAAGGAGGACAAAGACAAAAATAACCTAGAAAGAAAGGAAGAATGGGTAAGAGAGGCCAAAATGGCCCAAAATAAGCTTGCCGGCTAATGAAATCAGTTAAAATGGGGTTAGAAGTGCAGGTCTTCAAGCAGTGTTCGTAATACTCTGGGGAAAGATCTGTAGTAAGTGATGGACATGTGGGGTAAGGTAAGCAACAGGATGCACCGAGTAGAACTGAGCTGTTTTATTTCTCTAATCATTATAATTCTGGCTGCACGAGGGCAGCAGGGAACATACTACATATATCTTTATTTACACAGAGATAGGTGAATTAAACTCTCTTAGTGTGAACGAGGAAAATACATGGCATTAGGAACAATGTAAAATTGCAAGAATTCACCAAATTTCTTATTCACATGTTTCTGATATGATTCTACTGATTCCTCACCACTACAAATTCTCATCTGGAAGTCTTACGAGAGGTGTCTCCAGCTACCCCTTACTGTCAGACATTAACCCCACATCTGTCTACACCATCCCTGTGCTTGGTGTAAATGTCACTAGAGCAGAAGCCTCACAATTCAGTGTCTGCTCCTCAGTCGCTGCAATCTACAACCAGTCCAAAAACTGAAACCTCCCTGTCACTCAACACACATGAAAACAGCAGGCTGCAAACCAGGGGAGCTGGCAAGTGGGCACACTGTCCTTTCTGCCACTCCTGTCACAGGGATAGCAGCACCTGAAAAACAAGGCAACGTGAAAAGCTGGGAGCAATAATGTGTCAGATGAATCTGGAAGGAATCACTGGAGATCACGAGTTTGAACCCTGAGACTGAGCCAGATCTTCAGGGAAAGATTTATCCTTTAGGATAAATCCAGCTCCTAGTGAAGTCTACAGAAGCCTTCCCAGCAACTTCAAGTGGGAACGGATTAGGCCACATACAACTGCACCACTGACAATCATTGGGCTAGAAAAAACATTCTTTGATATTAAACCCCACCTTCCCCTGACAGAAATAAACATCTCATGTAATAACCTCTTCTTCTTGAGCATCTGATCATGGTTTGAGCACCACCAATGTGGTGGATATCAGTGGGTATTTTAAATTTACACAACATGGAAGAAAATGATGCTCTAGCCCCCAAGTTTATAAACTAACTAAACGAGTGTTTTGGCATTTCTTTACTATCTTCCAGTTAAGGATCTTAAGTGTTTTAACAGTCCCGGAATTTAATGCTGAACTCTCTTGTGATGCATGAAAATATCACTACTACTTCACTAGCCACAGGGGAAAGTTAAGCAACACGACTAAACTCACAAAGCAAATCAGCATCAGGTCATGTTTCTGGATCCCTAGTCCCTGTCCTTACCCACAAGATAACACTATTGCAGTGCCCCTATTACATTTGAATTACACGTACTTATGTCCAAGCATCAAAAGCGCTTCTACCAATCTCTAATTATTTTCAGGCACAGCAAGAAGATTTCAGGCCTGAACATTCACAGCACATAGATTATGGTATTAGCCATCCATGAGATATTAGTTGTTAACATTCCCTGATGCTTTGTATTATTTCGGTTTATAACCCTGCTCTCAAATAGCATAAAGCATTGCTATCTAGCTGGAAGAATTCAAAACATACCTGCCACAAAATTACATTGCAAATGAAGTATGCACACACATAAGGAGAAACAAGAGAGTTAGTACAGCAATTCTCAGTACTGATATTCTGAATCAAACCAGAGATTATGACTGTTTATCACTGGGATACTCAAGTCTTTAGCTTAACAGCATCTTATTTTTTATTGTAGGGAAGGCTATAGGCAGCGTCACGTTCGAGCATGAGCTGTGTCATTTTCAACTGCAGAGTTAATATAAAACAATTACATATACTTGAAAATCAAATGAGTAGATAAAATATATTAATGTTACACTGCTACACACACACCACATATCTATATGCTACATACACACACACACACATACATATGCCTCTTGGAAACCTCAGAACAGGCAAGGCAAAACAAGGGAGAGAGGAGGTTATTGGTGGTTTCAAGTATCAAGACAAACGTAGACTGGATGGAAACATTCAGAGGCCGTTGTCTATCCAGGAAGAGGGAGGCAAAAATCTTAAGGAAGGACTCAAGTCACAAGTGCTTAGAAGACAGGAAAGATGCTCAGGCTATTTCTGCTTGGTATTTACTTTGAGCACTAACCAAGCTATCTGATCCACGGCATGTCTGAAAGTGCTTCTAAAATATATTGATTCTTGTTGCCAACTAAAGAAACTGCTGTACAAACTAGCTTTGTTTCATTTGTTGTTATTCTTTCAAGTTATCCAACAGGTTCTGATACTCACAAGGCTCTGGTTGACAGGGCAAAGTCACCTGATGCTTTTTGACACCATCGAACAAGAGTTCTGCACCACCTCTGAAATAAAAACAATGAACCACTGAGATTTTGCTTTATTGTCAAAAGGAAAACAGTACAAAAGAGGCGATTTACATAGATGCCACAACAGAGAAAACAAATGACACAGACTATGTTTAGCACAGGATTCTCTTTGTCTTTTTTTCCCTCTTGCAAACCACAAGTTCATAGGGGAAGTTGCCATCTCCCATCGCCAACACATACAGGAGGCTCCGCTGCGGGCCAGAACCCCACGGTGCCAGGCATCGTCCCAGCAGAACAGGAAGATGGCTCCCATCCCAACACGCTTACAAACCGCCGTGCAGCGTCTCGCCTAACGCCTCCCCTCGCCCTTCGGCTATCGGCATTGCTTCAGTTCAAACAATATTACAGCCACCACGCTACGTCCAACATCGCTTGTCCCTAACACCTTTTAGCCAGAAGTCTCAAGGCGTTTAACAAAATGTGAAAAATCGTAGCATCTTCTGCAATAAATATTCCCCCAGTTTCCACTTGTGAACACAGAGAGGAAATGACTCACACGAGGTTACACAGCAAGTCAGCTGCAGAGCCAGCAGTCCTTGAGTCCTGGCAACCCTTTCTTGATCTACATACTACAGAGCATTCCCTCTCAGGAGGGACTTGACTGGGAGAAGCAGAGAAAGCAACGAGGATGACAAGTTCAAGTAAAAATAAACAAACACACAATCTTCCTCCAGTGAACAACCTGGTGAACATCCCTCTTCTGGTATTCAGAAGGTACTGGGGGACTAGCCTCACATAACTAAGTGATGGCCTCTGCAAGCACAACAGATCAAGCGTGAGCAAAATATGCAGAGGCTGGCAAGTACAGGAGCTGGTCTTCACACCTGAAAAAAAATGGGATTCAAATTGGGTCCAAGTACCTAATCTCCTTAGGCTCTTAGAAAAAATAATTAGTTTTTGTAACTGCAACTTATAAGCCTCAGCATGCTCCTCACCCATATTCCTTTTCTAGAAAAAGAACAATTGTGAAAATCTTGAACTTTACAAACATAAGTCAGTTCTCCTGATGTTGTGAGGTCACAGGCCAAACTCAAGTCTTAGAAGATTATGAAGCTTTATGTGAGTAGGGACATGGATAATAAACACGAATGCTACTTTAGGATACAGAATACAGAAGCAGGTAGTGTAAGCTCTTGACTGAACAGGATAACCAAAGTTTTAACAATTAGGGAACTCTTAAAAAACTCAACTCACTTGATACTCAACTGAGTTCAAAAAACGACCAACCCATTTTCAAAGGACATATAATTGTGGCAAAATGTTCTTCCAACTTAAATGTAGATTAGAAAGATTTTCTCATGAAGTCACTTTCTGGAAACTTATTGGTGCCTCACATCCCTTGGAAACGAACACAATAAAGAGAAATATTTAAAATAAATAATCCCCACCTAAATATCAACAAAGATACATCCAGACATTTCTTAAGTTCCTTTAAATTCAATATCTAAAAATGCCACACTAGGTTTTCTTGGCTCTGCAATGGAAGAGCACAACAGGACCCTTGTTATGCCCTCGGCAGCATTACTTATATGCAGCAACCCTCCTAAAGAGCACTCTGTTGGTGTTCTTCCACCAGCTCACAAAAAATAGTTATCTGAAAATTGAAGCAGCGATTATTAACATGAGCCGAGATTCATGCGAGAGAACAAGCCACAGCAATTATATGAAAAACATTTTTTTATGTAATGAAAACAAGGTCACGCTTTGTTACAGCGGGAAATGTAGATTGCAAGATAAGGTCCTTCTGTAATGCGCTAGCTGTGGGGAACTCAGCTGTGATTTGTACATAGAGAGCTCATTTATGCATTTCCAAGGGAAGCAAAAACGCATCTCACTCTTCTGGGAAAATTAGGAGAGTTACTGCAGCTGGAAGTGGGAAAGACTGAGGAAAGGATTCTTAAGGAGATGGGTATTTAAAGGGTTATGGCATTTCTGTGTTCGTGAAAGGGTGGGAAAAAGCAAATAAATAGTAGCCTTTTAGCTTCTGCTAAAAGGAGGCTTTAACAAAATAGCACAAGTATTTCCACAAATATGCACAGACTTCCACCACAAACAGTTCCCAGCACCAGAGCATTAGCAATGCAGATACTACAGCAAGGAAGACCTGAAAACCGAAATGTTACAAAGCGAGAACCCGGCTATTTTACGCTGAACTGAAATAACTGAAACACACAGCAAAGTGAGTGCGCATGTACACACACATAAACACACACACGTATATATCTATGTACAGAGAAAAAAAGCCGAAAAACGAGAAGGAGGTTTTTATAAATAATTTTAATAATTAAAAAAAAAAAAAAAAGGTTAAAGGGGAGAAAGGAAAGGACGTGTACAAGACGCTCACACAGACACGTAAGCGAGGCCGCGCCGCCGCCTCGCCTGGGCGCCACGGGCAGGGCAGGGCAGGGCGGCGGCCGCGCGGCCCCAGCACCGCGCGCCCCGGGCAGCGCCCAAGGGCTCAGGGCCGCTCCGCAGCGCTGCGGAAAACCGCCCCGCCGGTGCCCGGCCCCCCCCGGCGGTGCCTGACACCCCGGCCCGGTTCCCCGGGGGCGGCTGCACCCGCCACCCCGGGCCGCTGCCTCCTGACAGTGGCGGCACCCGGGCCCAGACCAGCTCGTCGCGGGCTCCGCAGGCCGCGCGCAACAGCCGCTTTACCTCAGGGCCGCGGCCGCCTCACCGAGGGGCCCAGCCCGGCCCTACCCTCCGCCCGGGTCCCCCGGCCCCCGCTGCGGCCCCCAGGCCCCGCCGCCGCCGCCGCCCGCGCTCACCCGAACTCCACCTGCAGCGACACGGGCGCCGCCATCTTGGCGGCGGCGGGCGGGAGGGGAAGGCGCGCGCGGGCCGCGCCGGAAGTGCCGCGCCGGCTTCCGGCCGCGCCGCGTTGCCCAGCAACGGCGGGAAGGAGGGTGCGGCCATGGGCCCGCCGGCTGCGGCCTCGCAGGGCCCCGCCGGGCTCCCCCCCGGGCTCTGACCCGGGCTCCCGCCGCAGCCCGCGGCGGCGTTGGTGCGGACGGGCTGCGAGCCGAGCGGGTTGGTCTGGCCTAAGGAGAACCCTCAGTGGGAGCTTCCTCGGTGCCGGGGCCCAACGGCCGGGCGGACCCTCTCCTCAGGGCTGCTGGAAGGGAGGCCCGCTCCTCCAGAGGTGTGCGCTATGCCAGGCGATGTTATTTTAAAACACCCCTTTCCACATTAAGTTCACCTCTTGCTACACACAGAGCCCTTTTTCACACGTTGAGAGTACTTCAGCTGCGCAAAGGCACAGAGCTGCAGCAGGCATTTCCCAGCAGCGAAGCCAACCTGCTGCCTCGCAGTGAATTTGAATTTTTAGTGAGGAAGCAGAAATAGCCGGCCCGGGTGGGGCTAACGACCGCTCCTGTCGCCATCATGGAAGACGTGCTTCTGCACATCAGAGAGGGCGGCAGTTCAGCATCCCCTTCTGCTCGGGGCAGCCTCTCTGAGCAAGCACATCTTCGCGGCACCGGGCACTTTCCAGCATGGCGTTAAACAACGCGGCTCACATCTGCCGCCTGGTTTTTTTCTCCCCCCTGTCCCCAGAGGGAGAAGTGTGTGCACAGGCGGGATGGAGCCATGGCGGTGACAGCTGGGCTGTGCAACGGCGCAGGCTCTGCTCCCCCACAACATGGAGCGGTACTGGGCAGCACTGGTGGAAAAACTGCAGCCCCTTAACCCTCCCTTCACTCAGTGGAGGGTTTGGATTTAAAAAATACGTGTACACGTGCACACATGCACATAGAAATGTAATATATATGCATACACATGGTGCATTATGTGTAAGGGGCATAAATTTACACAGACAGATTGCTCTTCGTTTATGCTAACGGGGGTCAGAGTATGCCTAACCCCGAGAGCAGAAGGTGGTGGTGTTTGTAATGGCCTTTTGTTCTCAGAGGAGATCATTCTCCAGGCTGGGCCCCAGGAAAGGCCGATCCCCAGCACAGATGAACGCTGCCGTCGCTGCCGGGGTTACGTGATGGCAGAGACATGAAGCTGTTGACCGTGGTCTTCATCCAAAAATTCCAGCTGGATTTTAAATATCTCTAAATCCCAAGGCTTTTGAGTATCACAGAGATACAGCCCAGGATGTTGAACTGATTATATGGGAAACTGGCTGAGGAAAGAAGCCTTAGACAAAAATCTAACTTCTATACACTTCAGAAATGACTGAAGCACTCTGTATACAGAGGATCTGGTAATCTGGACTCCAGATCAGTGTTTGCAGTTACAGTTTTATATGAGCTATTCTTCTTGCTTCCAGAAATCATTTATGAGGCCAAATAATAGGAGAACTGGCTCCTGAAAGAATCTTGATTCCAGAGTTATAGAAATACAACAAAATATTACAGATTTAGTGTTAGCACTTTCCCAGAAAAGCAAAAAGAAATTAAAAAGAAAGAGAACAGTAATCATAAATACCAATTTGGCTCATTCAAGCATTCAGAGCTGGTTACTGTTAACAATTGCCCTGGAAATACAGTCAGCCAGCACTTGAGATATGGGGGACGTTTTTATGGACATCGTGTGCTTGGGAGAGGAGCGAGTCCCGTCTCTGTGCCGGGTGCTGAAATCAGAGCATCACAAATTCTCCGGCATATGCTTGGGGATGGGGAAAGCAAGCACGTAATCTCCTTGAGGAAGTGTAATGCTGACATCGTTATTTCTAAAGTGCTGTAAACATCGATGGTATTCGATAAACAGGAAGATAAAGCAAAACTAGATAAAGACAAGGCTCCTGCCTCAAACATATACCCTGGGTTCAGTTTGCTGCAACACACCGTCTTCTCGTTCAAACCCAGGGATGGGTCACTGTGCTTTACTTAAGCTAAACTTCTCTTTTTATACCCAATTTTCCCTGTCAGATCCCTCACTTGGTCCCAAGCATGGAACGGCGCTGGGCAGGACCAGGCGTCCCCAGGCAGCCAGGGCGCTCACCCCGGTTACGTGGGGCAAGAGGCAGCCGACAGGGTGCTCCGGCTGCACCCGCCTTTCCCCGCTCCCAAAGTCAACTGCACCAAACAAAAGAACAGGTTGGAAATTGAGCCTGGCAATAAAGAGGGTTTAATTTCTTTTGTCTCAGCCCTGGCATTTTTTTTCCCTGCCATTTGCACGCTTTTTCTCTCCCCTTGAGTGCAGAAGGGGCATGCCTCTGTCCCTCTGCTGAAGGTTTATTCTGGAGGAAACGGTTTAGGTCGCCATCATGTTTTACAGGGAAACGTAGTTTATAAATACAGCAGGGCCCAGCGCTCCAAGGAAACATTTTATCAGAGAGCCCCAAACTGACGATTCAATTATTTTTCAATAAAACATCAGGGGAATGCACAAACAGCTGCTCGCATCCTTCCACACAGCAAGTCAAACTTCAAGGGGAACAATAGCTGGCGAAAGGGAGCCATCGTGGAGGCGGTGACAATGGGTTTCCTTACTCGGGGCTTTGTTTGATTTCCCCGTCTCAGTTTTGAACTCCCTCCACCGGAGAAAGGCGAGGGGGTAGGACGGGGAGAGGGGGAAGCAGGCAGAGGGGAAGGAGGGTCAGTGGGAGTTAAAGCCTTTTGCAGCCTTTCTCTCCCATTCATGTGGTAATTGGGTGTCAAGCAGAGATCAGTAAGATGGAGCCCGGCCTCTGTGCCCGGGTTAAACTGCAGCAGAAAGAAAGCGGGAGCTGAACCGATGGAGGCCTGAATGTCATTAGGGCGGGAGGAAGCGCCTCTCCCCCAGGAGCCCTTCTGCCGGGGTGCTGGGCTGGGGGGGCCGCTTCCCATTCAGGGCATCCCTGAAAGCAGCCAGACAAAGCGGGAGGGCGTCCGAACAATGCTGCACCCCCGGCTCTACCTTCAATAGGGAGCTCTAAACAGGCGTTTAACCTTCAGAATAGCTGAAAGTGATACTCAAAGCTAAGGAGGTGGCTTGCCCGTTGCTGTTAGCCTCTTCCTGCGGCTGAGCCGGAGGCCACTTGGATGGCCGGAGGCGAGGAAGGAGGCTCTCGCCGCCCTGGCTTCCTCGGCCCCGTTGGCACAGCGCTGGGAGTGTGCAGGGCCCCGTGCGGGTCGCGGGAGGTGTCACCTCCAGGGCAGGATCAGACCCCGACTCCTCGGGCTGGCGAGATGCTGGTGTCCCGGAGGAGGGCTGCTCAGCACCCTTGAGGATGGGGCTAGAGGAAGGCAGGGTCATACTGAGGAGAGGGACGTGGCATAGTAGGGGTTGTGTATCCCACTTCCCAAGCCTGGGATCATTTGGTGAGGGATCTGGGGAGGTCTGGGCAACAATCCTGAGCAGGGGTATGTCCCAGCCTCAGACAGAGTCACCATTGCCTGTGATTCCCGAGGTTGCCAGCCTGTACTGCATGACCCCAATGGCCCAAAGCGCTCCCAGAGCCTGGCCTGGCATCATTTGTGCCTCTGGGCAGGATTTTCAATTACCCAGGAGAAAAGAGGGTCAAACCCTGGGTTATTTTGGAAGGTGGGGTGTGCCACTGAAACAGTCCAGGCTCAAAAAGAGCAGAGCAGGACCTGTCCCCTGCTCCCTGAGCCTCACCCTGCTGCACAGCCCGGCCATCCCATGCTGTTCAGGAGCTAAGCAGCAAACAGCCCTAAAGACATTTGCTTTGCTAGTGTGGCCTTTCTGCTTTAAGGAGAAAAGCTGCCGTCCCTTCCCTCTGCGCGCAGGATGACAAGACGCAGGCGCTTTCCGCAGACCATCATTTTGATGGAATCCCCTGCAACACAGCCCCTTCAAACTGGAGGGGGAGAAGCTGTCCTTGGCCCTGCTCCTGGTTACACTGGAACCACTCAGGGGAATCGTGTATTTCCATTTCTAAAGAGTGCACCAAAGGATAGGCCCTCCTTTAGTCCAGAATATTTCCCTCTCCTGCTTAAAGGCAAAGCTAGCTCACCAGCGTGCAGAGGAGCGGGCGGCTGTCATTGTTTGGGAAGACTCCAGCACACCAAGAGTGGCAGGAGAAGGTTGGAGAGATGCAGCACTAAAGATTCTCAAAGACTTTCTCAGCAGAAGAAATTAATTTCACCCAGAAAGGTCCTGAGCAGCTTGCAAAGCCCCTGCCTGCATTTAGGCTAAAATACACTCCAGTTTTGCACACCAAGCATGGCTTGGGTGAGCTGGACCTAGAGCTGGAAAGAGATGCTGATCAGAAAGAAAGTTGTGGCATTATTTTTCTTGATATTATTGTCACTGTCCAGGATGCAGGGTCTGGGGAAAGCAGTCATCTCCATGGTGAAAAGCACATTTGGTTTGTAAAGGTCTTTGCCTTTGCTTAAATTAATAGGCTAATAATAACCCAGGAAAGGATTTTAATGTTTTCTTAACCTCATGCAAACAGCTTTTAAAGTATTTTAATTAAAAAAAGAATAATACCTCGTACTTTATATATAGCACTTTTATCTATAAGTAGCTGTTGAGCGAGACTAGTGTATTGATCAAAGGAGAGAGATAAGTCTCGCAAGGTGTCTCTAATCATAGAAAGAAGATTCAATTAGCTTCTTCCTTAAAATCGCACAAATAAAAAGAAATTTAACAAAATCAGACTATGATTAAGCACTGGCTGCTTCGTTCCAAACACCTCTCTGCTGGAAGTGTTTTATCCCAGCATTGATCCTGGGCTCAGTACCGCACTTGCACTTGTATTCCTGGGCTGAGCGCTTCAGCGATGCTTGCACCTAGGCTTCATTTTTCCAGAGGAGCTGGGACTTTAAAAAAGCTCCGGGATTTCAACCCAAAGCTGACAGCCAGTGGAAAAACTAATTGGTGTAACTGGGTTTTGCAGGGAGTCTCAAAGCATTGCCAAGATCGACACAACCCTCCTCAGTAAGGACAAACACAGTGCAAACGGTGAATTGTCCTCAGCCACCAGATCTCCAGCGGGGACCAGAGCCGCTACTTTTAACCCCCTCAATGCTGCAGTGCCGTCAGCATCGCCAGGCAGGGTGGCTCCTTACAGCATAACTCACGGCCACGAACACACCTTCGTGGGGCTCCCCTCTCCCTGGGAAACCCGGCACGGAGGCGTGCGTACGTGGTACGTGCAGAGCCCAGCCCTCCAGCACAGCACCGCGCTGCGTCGGTACTGCTGAGCTCTGCAGGTCTCCTCCATCAGAGCCCCCTGTGCAGTTCGCTGAGCGGTTTCCCAGTCATTCTGCACCTCCCCATCTCCCCAGAACAGGAGCTCTCACCTCAGGGGGACCCCATCCTGCTCCTCTAGCCTGCACCCTGCAACTAAGACCTTCCTCCCCCTCGCAGCCGGCTGGGAACGCAGGGCTCGGGGTGAGCCCTGTGCTGGGAATGCCAGTGCCTGGGATTGCTGTGGGCCTCACACCCAGCACGACCTTCTGTACCCGAAATTTCCTCTCCACCTCGGACAGGGTCTGACCTCTCCCCTGCGTGGGTGACCCCCCTGCTTCCAGCGCTCTGTGCACACACACCCCCCTTCCCCAGGGCTCTGAACCCCCCGGGGGGGCTGTGAGACCCCAGGGGAGCCCCTAAAGAGTTCCCCCCTGAGGTGAGACGTTTGCCGAGCCCAGCCCGCCCTCCACCGGTGGCTGTGAGAGGAACAGCGTCCAAAAGTGGGACCCGAGCATCTGCGCACCCTTCACCAGCCCCTCGGGGCCTGGAGACGCCCCCAGGCCTCTAAATATGACCCCCCCCCACAGGCAAAGCCACCTTATTTGAAGGCTGAACCCCACGGGTACTGCTGCCCTGGGGGGATGAGGCCTGTTTTCCACTGAGCTGGGGGGCTGCTTTGGGACAGAGGCTGTCCCAGGAGCTGCACCCTTCCGGGAGCAGCGTCAGACCACGCTGCTCGGCCACGCCACGCTCCTCCCGTCCTCACTGCCCTCCCTGGGGCTGGCTGCAGAGGAGGCCAGATGCAGCTCTGAGCTGGGCCCTGCCCAGAGACACTCCGTCCAGGGGACTGAATAAGCTAAAAGCTTTAATTTTAGTTTGAGATGCTGGAGAAGTCATCAATTTGAGCATGCCTGAAGGTATATAACGGATGCAAATTTTCAGCACTTCTCCTATGGTGTGTCTCACCTGGCAACACACTTCACCCAGGCTCATGCAAGATATTTCTCCCTGGTACCTGCGTACCATGAAGGAGCCGGTTTCTCCTGTCTCCAGGGTTGGATGCAAAGCACCTAAAAGATGATTCTGGCAGCGAGGGAAGGGGAAGGGGTACCAAAAAAACCTGTCTGCAAGGGCAGAAATGAGCTGGGAGGTTAAGCGTGGCCAAACATGGAGAGAAGCAGCAGGAAGAGGAAAGAGGGAACAGGAGAGGAGCGGAAGAGCCAGACATGCCAGAGTAAACAGGGAAAACTGGGCCAGGACAAACCGGGATGGCAAAACTGAAAACAGAACCAGGGGAAAGGGGGAGTGGGGTGGTGGGGTCGGGGGGGGTCTCATCAATAGGTTGTTTTCACGCAGTCATCAAACCCAGCAGCAAGGGCCTTGCTTCCCTGTGCTCTGAGATGAGTCTGCAGTGGGAGGTTGTGCTCTGGAGTGGCAGTTCCCAGTTCCCAAACTGGCACAGTCCCCCGCCTCCCCACAGAGCAGGACTGCGCAAGGAAGAGGTAGGAAACTCCAGCATAGCCCATACTCGCATTTAATCGTGAGGACAGGACAAACTGGGGCAGGCAGGTACGTTGGTGTGGAAGCAGAGCTAGAAGAGCAGGCACACCCTGCCCTCACAAGAGACAGATGTCATTTTAAGGAGTAACCCTGCTAAAAGCATAGAAACAAATAATTTAAAAAAAAAAAAAAACAAAACCCAAAAAAAACCCCAACCCAGAGTTTTCTCTGGAACAGATGTTCCTGCATGGTCTCCGAGGACTGGAATCGGACATCACTGCTAAGGCTGTTTCACGTCAGACACAACATGGGGAATTCACATAGCGCAAATCAGGTGTTTAACAGAGACATTTCAGTTCGGGGCCTGTCTCCTGCGGTGGAGACAGGGAGGGCTCTTGCAGGAAGGGATGCAGAGCACGTGAAGTCAGGCTCTCACAGAGACCACCCTCCAGAGGACTTTCTCTCCCCTAGGCAAGTTGCCTCCCACGTTCAGGGCACAGACATCACAGCAGGAAAGCCCCGAGAGCTGCTCCATGGTGCTGAGTACATCTAAGCAAAGGCAAACCAGACCCTTCATCCCCACTCTCCCACCTGCTTTCTGCAAGGAAGAAGGTGCACGAAACAAGGCTACATCCACAAAAGGTGGACGCAAGAGACCCAGAGAAGTGTCCACAAGATAGCGGGGCTCGCTCATGTCCTTCACTGTGGAGCAAGGCCCCAAGGATGTACACAGCTGCACCCACGCTGGAAGAGGAGAATCAGTCCCAGATGAGTGTCCCATCTCCCTGCGAGAGAAAAGGGCTCTCCAAGAGAGGACAGGTCTGGGCTATCCCTCCACCTACTGCACAAGCCCGGGACACATTCAAAAGTGCAGACAATAAATTAAGATTGAAAAAAAAAAAAAGTCAGCGTGTATAATATATATATATAATATAATATAATGTGCGTGTGATTGTGAAAAATAGAAATGTCATCCCCAGGAGAGAGCACGGCATGGCAGAAACACATCCCTGTCCTTCTCCCGAGCCCAGCACTACCCGGCTCCCCTGATTCACAGCAGAAACACACCAGCGGGGCCACGCAGGGGTTGCGCCTGGCACCCAGCTTCCCTCTGCCAGCGGGGACCCTGTGCCAAGGAGGAGCTGGCTGCTTGGTGGAGGAGTGGGGAAAAGAGCCCAGCACTGGTCCCTTCACAGCCTTCACCAGGAAGGGTTGCTTCAGGCAGGGAAAGGGAGGGAAAGACAGAAAAGCAAAGTGGAATGGCAGGGGCACCCCCACCCCTCCTCAACTGGCCAGGGCCCTGCCCCTCCTGTGGCACAGGACCACCACCGCTGTACCAAGTAGAAAATAAAGCCATAATGAGTCTATGCTTTGGTATGTAACCATCCCCCTCCCCTTGATCCCCACTGTGTTCCCCTCAAACCATTATCTGTAAAACTCGTCAAATAAAATCTCTAGTGTGCCTTTATATCGCTCCTCGAACCTTTTCTTCCCCAGTGCCTGCCTTGCCCCCCTCTCCCCAGCAGGATTCAGGGACGTGCCTTGAGCCCCACCAGTTACAGCTTCTGCTGTCCTGACTGGATCCTGCCGAACGCTGCCTGGTCCAGTGGCAGGTAGCGGCCTTGCCTGGAGTCCAGGAAGTACAACCTGTCCTTCACCAGTGTGGGGTCGAAGCCCTGCTTCCGCAGCTCCATCTTCTGGAACTTGTAAGTGCCTGGAGTGTGGAGAGAAGGAGGAATGAGGGGTCACTGGCCGCACACAGTCCCATCCCCGCCACACACACTCCCATCCCCACCGCACCTGTGGTGCCCCAGACCCAGCCTTGCACTCCCACACCTCCAAACCAGCAGAGGAACTGGTTGAGGGCTCGATGGGGCAGAGGGGCTCCATCCTGACCCTACCACAGATTGGTCTCCATAACCAGGTTTCCCACCCCAGGCCCCCCCAGCTCCATGATCAGTGTGAGCGCATCTTCCGTGGCTCACTTGTCTTGGAGACTTCGTGCAGGAACCGCAGGAAGACGGGACGTGCGTACAGTGGCAGGGCTTTTTTCAGCTCGCTGGCAAAGCCTTCTAGGTCACAGGAGTTACTCGGGTCGGCAATGGCTGCCATTCCTGCCTTCCCTTCAATCCCTAAGAGGCAGAGAAGAAGGGAGAGCACTCAGACACACTGTTCCTGTAGCACCATCTCCCGCTGCCCCTCACCAGCAAGGCCTCTGGCACAGACCCTGCTTTGCACCAAAGGGCTGGCATGTCCAGCTGTGTCACTGGCTGTGTCACCACCCTGCGGCTACAGCTGCCAGCGACACCCTGCGGTCACAGTCACCTCCTCCCTGAGGAGGCACTTGCAGCCTGTCCAGAAAGGACACAGGGTCCTTCCAAACCAGCCAGAATCAGACCAAAGCTTGAGAGAGGGAGGGAACCCTCTGGTTCCCACTAGGCACATCCTCAGTGGCCTCTTCCCAGCTCGCCCACAGGGAGCCTCAGTCCAGCCTCTTGCAAAAGGACACGTTGATCTGGACATGCAGGACATGCTCACATATAAGTGTCAGAAGTCCGCCTGCCTCCCCTGATCGTCCTCTTCCCTCTCAGCTACCTGGGATCTCCACCCCATAAACCACCACGTCCGTCAGGTTGAGGATGCGGCTCAGCGTCCCCTCCACCTCTGTGGTGGAGACATTCTCCCCCTTCCAGCGGAATGTGTCCCCGGTGCGGTCACGGAAGTACATGTAGCCATATTTGTCCATCACCAGGACATCCCCTACAAGAAAGTGAGGAACAGGCGAAAAATGGGGTGTCAGAGGTGCTAGGAGCAACCCTGGAGCATCTCAGAGCAGTGCCACTAGCCTGGGACGGCCCCCACACACACCCAGGTACCCTTCTCCTCCGCTCTCAGCAGTCGGAAGGGCCCTGCTTGCCTCACCTGTGAGATAGGCAGTGTCCCCTTTTGTAAACACGTCCCTGGCGATTTTCTTGTTGGTGGCTGACTGATTCAGGTAACCGTCAAAGTGCTGCAAGGGGTTGCTCTTGACAATGCGGCCCACCAGCTGCCCTGGCTCCCCTGCAGGGAAGAGAGGGGATAAAGCGGGGAAGCAACAACCCGCATCCAAGCAAAAAGGGTGTCTAATGGGGTTTAACTGAGCAGAGACTCAAACTTCAGTAAATTATCTTGAAGTATTTGGACAGATACACACAGGGCTGAGGAGACTTATCCCTGTGGTTGCCCTACCTGGTTTGCAGCAGATACAGACACCATCCGGCCCCCGGATCAGCTCCATGGTGTCCTCATCCACCCTCACCAAGCCGATGGGGTACACACCTGGTAGGATCCTGCTGTTGAAGCCGCACGACCCAACCTAGAAGAGAAAGAGCTCAGAGCTGTGGGCAGCAGGAACATCTCTGCTGCCCCGAGCCCACTGCCCACACACATCCAGGATACCACAGAGCTGGCACTGCACAACAGCCCAAACCCCTCCGAGTGGATGGCAACTCACGCCAAGCCTCTTGGAGCAAGAAACTGTGAGCAAACAGCCCATATGGGTTTCCAACGCTGCCCAGGCCAGTGGGCACCCTCTGGGACATGAGGAGAGTGGTGGGGCCTTACATTGTTATCAAAGTTTCCCAGGCTGCAGTTGCACTCAGTGGCCCCGTAGAACTCGGCCACCTGGGCGATGCCGAAGCGGGCCATGAACTCCCGCCAGATGGAGGCACGCAGCCCGTTGCCCAGCGCCATGCGCACCCGGTGCTGCCGCTCCACCTCCTGGTATGGCTGGTTCAGCAGGTAGCGGCAGATCTCCCCGATGTACTGCACAATCTAGGAGGGACACAGAGGGAAAACTCACTACGACCCCTCTGCCAGGCCCCAGGGCGTTTGGGGTTTCTTCAAGGGCAGGTAAGAATGTCACAACATGCCCAAAGTCCCCTAAAGAGGCCTTAGTAAAATCCAGGAGTCCTGCTAGCTTGTACCATGCCTGTCCCTCCCCAGTTAACCCACTCCTCTAGTCTCTGACACCTATCCGAGACCTCCTGGCTGATGCTGGAGCATGGGAAGGGTTTGGACATGTGGAATTACCACCTCAGGTGAGAAAGACACAGCCCCACCACCTTGGAAGGTGGTTTGGGATGGACAGGCAGAACCAGTCCAGGCCTCCCCCTCTTCCAGCGGCTGGGCTCTCTCCAGCACAGCACAGATCCCCAGGCTCCGCTCCCCACTCCCGGCTGGCCCCTTGCCTCATGGCCTCACCGTGCAGTTGTATTTCACACAGTCGTCCCAAAAGTGCGAGGCCGAGAACTTCTTGCGGATGACAATCGTCATGCCCTGCAGCAGGCACTGCCCGACCCCCACGATGTTCCCTGCAGAGAGGCAGCAAGGGGAGCCCTCAGTCCCCAGACACCCCCAGCCCAGCCCGCTCGGGGAGAGGCCTGGCAGGGCAAGGGGGATGGCACACACTGGCTCACAGCAGATGGGGCTTCACCAAACCAAAGCCCCCAGGACCACAGGCACCGGGGAGGAGATGTGTGGCAGTGAGATCTGGGGCAGCACTTTGCACCTAGACATCCCATCAGGTCTCAGCCAGCCAGGTGGGCACCGCTTCCCCTTCCCCCTGACACTCCACGGGCAGCAGCGATAAGGAGCAGCTATTCCAAAGCCAGGCTAGGAGCTGGGATAACACCCCGCACACACACTCCCCACTCCAAAGGTCAGCCAGATCGATTCTTGGCTCCCGGGGAAAAAGCAGAAAGCCTTGGTCAGACCCTGCCAGCAGCAGTCAGCTCCTCCTCGACACGGAGATCGCTGCTACACCAACCTCTGGCCTGAGCCACGGGCTTGGCTGAGGGGAAGAGACAGTTCCGACACGCAGGGCTCTGTACAGCACACGTTACCTGCAGCGTGGTAGAGCGGGAGGCAGTCGTACATCACATCGTCGGGCCTCATGTGAAAACCATAAAAAACTAAGCTGGCCATGCGAAAGTACCTGGGGTGAGAGGTGAAGAGGCATGTCAGCAGCAGAGCCAGAGGCACTGTGCTAGGACAGGGCAGAGCTCAGCCCTGTCCTTCCCCGAGCCCCTGCCCACGGCCTTACCGGCAGTTCACCACAATGGCAGCCTTGGGCAGCCCCGTCGTGCCAGAGGTGTAGATGTAGAAGAGTTTATCTGGAGAGGAATGAGGAGACAAGGTCACTGGGACAAGGGGACAAGTCATATTTATACACTCTGCTAGTGCCAGTTGAGTCAAAACTTTATGTGACAGCGCCAGGAACATGCTGGGTTCACCCCAGGCAGATCAGGACAGGTGGAGAGCACAAGAGGATACTGCTCCACACAGGGCTGGGCTTCAGACACCAGAGTAAGACCCATCCCAAACACCCTAGGCCCTGCTGCGGACGTCTGCCATCAGCATCCTGAGCAGATGTTCTTGCCAGCGTTCTAACTGGCTGATCCACAGAAACACCACCACAAGTTTGGCCCCCAAGAGCTGATCACATACCAAGAAAGCCCTTATCGGGGGGGGTTGGCTGGTGCCGCTGGGCCATCTGCAGGAGGGGGTCTAGGTGTTTTGCACCAGGAAGCGTGGATTCGGGGCTTCCTTCCCCGGACCAGAAGAGATGGATAGATTTCTCCAGGGAGGGCTGCACTTCCTGCATTGCTGAGAAAGTAAAAAGGAGAGATGGTAAAAGACTGCAGGGTGGTTACAGCACAGAAACCCTCTGCCCTCCCAGACAGTCTCAGGGAGACACTGCCCCAGGTAGCAGTACCCTCGCTGTGCTCGGCAGAGTCCCCAAAGGGCTGACAAGCACCACAGGTGGATGTTGTTTCCATGATTAACAGATGCTGGGGCCACAGCTTGGGCCTCTCCAGGGACTAGAAGATCCTGTTCTCCACCTCTCCCCAGCCAAAACCTCTTTGGTGCCAAGAGGTCTGTTGACACCACCAACCTCAGAGGTGTGGGCTGAAACACATGAGGAGCTGGAGCTGAGGTGCTGCAGGGATGTGGCTAACAGCCACGGAGAGCAAGGGGAGGCTCGTCCTGTGCGGTGGGGCAGGCCCAGCCCAGCCCAGGGCTCCACGCAGGGGAAGGAGCCAAGAGGCACAAGGAAGGATCCTCACACCCAGGCTGGCCTGTTGGGAGCCAGACAGCACTGAATGCCAGATCCTGGCCATCTCCAGATCCTTCCCAGTGGCCAAAGGGACCAACAAAAAAAAATAAGCCAACAGATACAGTTCCAACTGTCCACTCTTCCACATCACTGCTCTGTGGTGGGCGGAAAGGAGCACTAAATCCATTGAGATGCCCCCCCCTCCCGAGTTCAGAGCACCCCTGACACATCTGCCTGCCCCTCACCTTCCATCATCTCCACCCCAAAAACCACAGCCTTGGAGGTGGAGATGGTGATGCAATGCAGCAAGGCCTCCATGCGCAGGTGGGAATTCACGAGGGCAGTCTCCACCCCAATCTTAGCCAAGCCGAGCCACAGCCCCACGTACTGATTGCGGGACTCCATGAAAAGAGCCACCACGTCACCAGAGCGGAAGCCTTGGCCGTAGAAGAAATTTGCCACCCGATTGGAGTACTCATCCAGCTGCCGGAAGGTCCAGCTCTCGCCCGTGCCTTGGAAGATCAGTGCTGTCTTCTCTGGATACCTGCTCGCGGTCTTCTGAAAGATCTTGGCAATTGTGTTCTTCTCCCTCACGTGCCTCCATACCTGCCACTTCACCCGCAACAGGACCAGCCCCGTGCTGCCAAAGGAAGATGAGCAAGAGGGCAGCTGCTCAGTGACCCTGGCATAACCACTTCCTCCAGCAAAGCCAGCACAGCATGAGGAACTTCCTAGTAGCTTCCTTCCTAGCCCAACACTACTCCAGGTCCTACTCTAGGTCAGCAGCAGCTCTGGGCACTCCCCTGAGCAGTGTGGACATAGGCAGAGCTCATCTGCAAAGATGCTTATAGCCAGGAACTGATGGAGGCCAGGGAGAGATGTGTTTTTGAAGGCTGCAGACAGGGATGTCCCTGGTCAAAGGGGCATCTTTGAGCCTCAGGTGCTCTCCAAGAGGTGCCACCACTCCCTCCCCACAAATCCTTGCCAGGAGCTGGCACAGCCTGGTACCAACTCAGAACCGACCCTGCACAGGCACCTGGTGCCACGCCAGCAGCTTCAGGGACAGGGTGAAGTACAAGGACAGTCACTAGACTTCAGAGCTCAGCTGAAATCTATCTTTCCCGTGAAAACTTTGCCCGAGAGTTTGGAGCCGCTCGGGCGCGGCAGAGGGAGATCTCCTTCCAGCTGGGCCAGGTGCCAGCAGAAACCCAGAGCTGTGCAAGGAGCTGGGGGCTCACACATGCACCAGGGCAGAGCAGTGGGCCAGAGGGAGGGTGGGTGGTTGGGCCATCGCAGCCAGGACACCTACGTGACGTCCCTTCGTATTGTCTTGATGAATATGAGGAAGAAGTCCCATCCGCCGGATCCCAGGTAGAAGATGAAGAGAGCGGGGATGGCCTGGGCCCAGGACAGCTCCAGACTGACCCTGAAGAACAGCAGCAGCGCTGCAAAAGCAGCCAGACGCAGCATCTTAGCCTGCAGAGACAGAGAAACCACGGCCATCAACCCGTGCACACTGGGCCTGGTGATAAACGAACCCATGGGCGGGGGATGCGTTAGCAGCCCCCAATTTCCTGGATGAGGTCCCTGAGTCATCACTCCTCCTGGCAGCGAGGACGTAACCCAACAGCCCAGAGCTCCCACAGATGTAACTTTACCAGACCTTGGAGATAGCCTCCAATTAAGCCTCCAGCATGGCACTGCTTAGTGCCAGCCGAGAGCCCGGCCATTCCCACCTGGGGAGCCACATTCTGCCCACCAGCCAGGGGCATGAACGCGCTCCAGCAGTGTGAGATGCAGGATAAAGTCACTTCACGAATGTGGGAGCAGAGTCATGGCAGGAGACCTTGTACAGACGTTTGGCAGGCACCAGGGTGATGCCAGGCAGGACTGGCTCAGCCCCTCACTCCCAGCCTGGCAAAGCCCAGCTCTAAATTCCTCCTTACCCCCAGGATCCCTTTCTCCCCATAACCCAGCTCTCCCACACGCCTGTCTCTGGGACAGCCAGCATGGCTGGTGGGAGAGCGCAGCTTTACATGCTCCCCGACACAGCTCAGACAGGAACAGGGACAGGAAACTCAGTCCTTTGAGCTCTGCTCATGTTTGCAAACCCTCCTGTCGGCGGGCAGTTTCCTGGCCTGGCTCTGCTGGAGACACTGTCAGAGCGGGTCAGGGACGAGGTCAGAACAAGGCAGGCATACCCTGGCCAGGCTGGAGCGGGCAGAACAAGGGCTGTCGCTGCTGCCAGGAGTGCCCAGACCCCCACCCCATGCCCTGTGGACAGCAACTCAGTCTCTGGTACCTGTCCCCCAAAACCAGCACCTGTGTCCCCATGCTAAACACACCCCAGACGTGGCTCTGAGACTCACAGGAGACCATGATCTAGCAAAGGCTCTTTGGGCAACAGCATCGGGCAGAGGAAAGTGACAGTGACGTGACCCTCACAGCTCAAGGGCTCCTAAATAAAACTGGTCCTTCCCGGCATGGACACAGGCCGAAGGGGAAGGAAACACTCATGTCATTTCCCTTTCCCTCTTGAAGGTGGATTCACTGCTCTGAAGCTGGCAGCCCTGAGTGGGCCCTGCCACATTCGGCGTGGCCAGGAGCCACACTTGTGGCTCTCCCTCTGCTCCATGCAGTTCCCCCAGGTCCGGGGAGCCTCTGTGGATTTGGCAGGAGATGCTGGCAGGGTGAGAGCCAAGGCAGTGCCACATGGTCACCGTGCCCTGGCATGTCACGCAGGCTGCCTCAACTCCGAGCCGTGCCACTGGCAGCAGGCAGGGATGCACCAGAGCACAAGATGCCACTGCTGGGTGGGGGCCTGGGGACATCCTCCTGTCCACAGCCCCTGCTCAGAGATCCCCCCTTGTGCCAGCGGCCTCTGAGCACTCCCCACCAAACATCTCCCAGGCCCGAGATCCCACAACACAGTCCCTCAGCCTTTTAGCAGGGCAAGACCCACTGCATTTTTGCCTAGGAGCCTCTCTCTGCAGTTAAACAGGGCAACTCTTAGATCACCATCAAACTACTACACCTCGGCCAAGACCTGGGCCCTTCGTTACACGCTCACATCAAACAGACAGAGGTGGAGAGCTGGCGGTGGGGAGCCACACTCTGTGTGGGCAGCAAGGTGCTTAATCTCCCACTTGAAGGCAAGACAGGCCCAGACAGGCCCCTGTTATCCTCTGCTCACATCTCTGCCTCACACCGGCATGCCCGGTGCCTCCTGCCAGGAGATAACCGGTGCATTACTGAGAGATAACCGGTGAGAGATTACCGAGAGATAACCGGTGCATTACTGCCAGAGACGTCCAGCCCTGCCGTTAAGGATTCAGGTCTTGTCTAGCTGCATCAGCACAGAGAAAATTAAGACCTGCCTGCAGTTCCACGGCCAGCGGGCACAAAGGCAAACCGCAGGGATCCATCACCCGGGGGCACAGAGACCCAAGAAGAGCTGGGGAGAGGGACCAGCCTGGGGAGCAGGTCACAGGAGGGACCACAGGCAGGAGACCGGTCAAGCTCCAGGGGCTGTGAGATCCCCAGAGTCATTTCTCCAGCATGAGCAACCGGGGGGGCACCTGTCCCCCCACTTAGCCCTGGGCAGGGTGATGGGGTCCCCCCCCGTTCCGCCCTCCCCGCCCTTCCCCGGGGCCGGCGGGCTCATCCCCCGCAGGGAGGGCGAGCAGCCCAGCCCAGCCCCATCTGAGGGGGCAGAAGAACCAGGAGGCCCATGAGGGCCTCACACCGGGGCTGCGGCCGGGACTCTCCTCCTCTAAGCCCGGCCAGGCCGCGGAACTGCCCGGGGAGAGCCGGTATCCCCGGGGGGAGCCCCGCAGCCCGCTAAGCCGCGGCGCCTCACGAGGAGACCGGCGGGGCTGAGGGGTCCCGGTACCGCCCGCAGGGCCCCAACGCCTCATGAAGAGACCGGGGGGTTGAGAGGCCCCGGTGTCACCCGCGGTGCCTCAGGAGCAGGCGGGAGGCTGAGGAGCCCCGGTACCTCCTGCGGAGATCGGGGGGGGGGGCGCTGAGGGACCCCGGTACCACCCTCAGGGCCGCGGCGCCTCATGAGGAAACCGCGGGCCGTGGCGGCCCCGCCCGGCCGCCCGCGGGGAGGCAGCGTGGCCGCCGCAGCGGAGCAGAGCGGCGCCGGGAGGTCACGGAGCGGGGAGCTGGGGGACGGGGAGGGGAAGGACGGTGCCGCGCTCTTACCGGGCTCCGGGGCGTCCGCTGCGGCCCGGCCACCTGCACCGGGAGCGGGGCCGGGAGCAGGAGCGGGTCCCGCCCGCCGCTGCAGCACGGGGCGGGGCGGGACGAGCAGCGCGGCCCGCCGGGAGTCGTAGTCCCCGCTCGGCCCCGCCGGTCCGGCCCCGCGGCGGCGGGCGCGGTCCCGGGGAACGGCGGGGCGGGGCGGGGCGGGGCGGCGCGGCGGGAAGAGGCGGTGAGGGCGGCGGGGCACAGCGAGGGCTCTGTGGCGCAATGGATAGCGCATTGGACTTCTAGCGCGTGTGACGGGAGTCATTCAAAGGTTGTGGGTTCGAGTCCCACCAGAGTCGCATTTTGCCACCGGGACGCGGCGATCGCTCTGCGGGTTTCCGCGAACCGCAACGGGCCGGCGGGAGCCGCCACCCCCGGCCGCTGCCGCCCCGCGGGGGCCCTCGGCGAGACCCGTTTTCGGAGCGGAGCCACGCGCGGCCCGTGTACCGGGGAGAGGGAGCTCGCGGCCGCGGCCGCTCCCGGGGGTCCCCTCCGTAAAATGTGCCTCGATCCCAGCGGGTCCGTGCAGGGTTCAGCAGCATCATCACCTCCCTTGGTGGTCATCGTCACCGCATCCCCCAAAACAGCCCCAGCAGCGCAGACACGGACTGCCCCAAAAAAAGCACTTTCACATGGCACAGATCTGTCCCCTCCAAAAAAAGCACTTTCACATGGCACGGATCTGTCCCCTCCAAAAAAAGCATTTTCACATGGCTTGTGCCTGACCTGCCAAAATCACCCCCGCTTCCCCCCTCTGCCGCTGCCGCCTTCCTTCTTGCAGACTCGACAAGCGGCGGCCGTTAAGCGATCCGGCTGAGCAGATGCAGTTTAAAATTACATGCCGTGCCATTTCTGTAGCGCTGGCACCAGCCCACCAAGCAACACGCGGCTGCGCGAAGGCGGCACAACCGCCGCCGGCAGCCCCAGCGCCGCACGGCCGCACTAAATAACCCAAAGTGCAGTGAAACCCTCTCTCGTGACCATCATTTCCCGTGTTTCCTTGATCGCTGCTCACAGCTTCTGGAAGCGACGAATCTTTTCTGCCCTTTGGTTTAACCACCCCAAAGCTCTGACACATTTCTGATGCAGAAAAGCACATTTTCAGGTCATTTTAGGGCCAAACGCTTCTTTCATCCTGACCAGTGCAATAGGACAACCCCCACTCTGTGCATTTCACCACCAGCTGAAGGATGTATTTATATGATATCTTTTATTATCTTCTTGAAATAACTCCAGAGGCCAACGGGAGGCATGAGCCCGGTTTTGGAGAAAAACCCAAAGCGTGGCTGATGGGGGGGGATAGAGGGAGAAGTTGAAAACGGGGAGTCAGGCAGCGCAAGAAGGAAGCCAGTCCCTGTTCTGGTGTCTGCTCTTAAACGTAGCCCAAAAACCGAGAGCTTTGTCCCTGCTCAGCCTCTGCGGATGGAGTGACACACCATCAGCCTCTGCTTCTGCCTGTCTGCTCCAGCATCCCTCAGGAGACTGGGACGGGGCCAGTGAATCTCACAGCGGGGCAACGCCCAGTCCCCTGGCTGCATAACCCCTCCCAGGACCACCAAAGGACCCCAGTCAGAGCACCCCCTCCCTCCCCTGGGAACCAGGACCACTTTAGGAAGTCCCCGGCCTTGCCCCCCTTCCTGCTCCGCACCCCGATCTTCCCCTGTCTGGGCCTTTCTGCAACAACCACCACCAGGAGCCACTCAGCAGCCCAGCACACCCAAATCCCAGCTGGAAAGTTGCAGCTCCACAGCCCGTTTTGCACGCCGGTCCCCAGGGATGCGCGAGCACCCGTGTGCCCTGCTATCACCTGCCACCACAAAGAACAGCAGAACTGGAGCTGAAAAGGGGTGAGGTTTCACACCAGATCTCCCCCTCAGAAGGGGAGATGGGGTGGAAGGAGAGGGGTAACAAACCACAAGCTCCACCGTGGATTTTATTAAGCAAGAAGGAATTTCAACAGCAAACCCACATGTACAAAGAGCCCCCGGCCTCGTGGCTCTGCCCTCGCATCCGACAGCTCTGCTCTCCAGCTGCTGGCAGTCTGGAGCCCTGTTTAATTAACCCAGACAGCAATCAGCTCCCAGACGCAGTGCAAGCAGCCGCCGTTTCTGCACTCTCAGGATTCAGCCCCTTATTCCCAATCACGTCATTTTGTTGCCCAAGGAGGGGATGATTCCTCTTGAAAACCCAGTGCAATCACGTGGATTTCAGCATTTCTGATGGGGAGGGACTACAGGGAGACACAGCAGACTGGGATCAGCTCTCGAACAGCCAATCCAGCAGGGATAGTATTGAAAGGTATTTCCCTGCCTGCTCCTGTGGGCATGCAATCGCACACCGCCTGGTCTCCAAGGCGTGAGGCACGTCCCACATGACCCATCAGGAGACCAGTTAGGCACCAGCACAAGAAGGGATTTCACTGTCGCACATACCAAACCTGCCCTTGGGCTGCTCTGTGAATCACTAGTTTAGCTCCAGTCCAGGGTGGCCCTAAGACTTTAAGCCTCAACCTTTCCAGGGGGGGTGGGAGAAGGGATTTACCTATACAGCCCCAGAGCTGCAGAAGGCTGAGGCAGCAGTTTACTGCAGTGTGTTGTAAACCAGCTCTGCTCCCTTCCCATCCCAGCATTTCAGAGCATCAGTACTGAAGCGCTGTTGCTGGGGGGTACCCGAGCAGCCAGACCCAGCTGGCAAAGGCATGGCGGGTCTTGCCATCCCTCCACTGAATCACACACAGCAAAAAGGGTCAAGTTTTGTCATGGCACAGGGAGGTGCCACTTGTCCTCTACCAACAGGAGGGTGCCAGCTCTTGGCAGGAGAAAACTCAGCCCTTGGGTCCGCAGCGGCTGGTAGCAGAGCCACGCTGTGCTCCTGGGCAGGAGATGGAGCGTGGCTGGGGACAGCTGCTGCTGCCAACGGGGATTCCCTGTCCCCTCCCCGGACTTGAGCTCTCACACTCGAACGGCCGGGGGAGGGAAGATGCCAATCTCCTTCCGCAGGGACTCCACTGGCTGCTCCCAGCGCTGCTCGTAGTAGACGTTCAGGATACAGCTGGCGTTGCGCCCGCTCCGAATCGCCCAGGGAACCAGCTCAGTGGCCAGGACCTGCAGCTTTCTGGAACAAACAATACAGGAGGTGACAGTTTTGATTTCCACGTTTTGTTTTTTATTTCCTTCTCCAAGTCCCCATTGCAGGCAGATGCCAAACCCATGTGTCCCATGTACCCCTCCACCCTTCTAGCATCCCTCCTGCTTAACTCACAGGGGAAACTGAGGCACAGAAGAGGACAGTGAGCCAGGAAGGTTACAGTTGGCAGCAAACCCAAGACCAGACCTCAGGTTCTCCACTCCCCAAACGGTGCTGGTCCACCAAAACAGATGTGGTGGGGCAGGGAACGGTCGCCAGTGTGGTGACGGTCCTGCTGGCTCTCAACACGTGCCCAGCCATGGGCAGCCAGGCCTGGGCATTGCTCCTCCTGCCTGGCACAGGAGATTTGGTGCTGGAAGTAGATGAAGCATCAGGTTCTGCTTCAGCAACTAGGCAAAGCCATGCCTCCTGCTGTCACCGCTTCCCTGGGCTGTGGGGACAGAGTAGCAGGTTCACATGAGGGATCCCTGACTGACTCCCCCTGCAAACTAGCAGTGTACCCTCTTCATCCCCAGAGGACACCGGAAAGCATCACCCAGGCTGGCACATCCCCAGGGCAGAGACTCCCTCCTCATCGGCCAGTGCTGGTGCCTACCGTGCGCTGAGACGGACAGGGCCAAACACTGCTCCCAGGACACACATGGGCAGCCCCGTCTGGACGGCTTCGAACCACTTCACCACGACCTCGCCTGGGAGGGAGCAGGGAGGCTGTCAGCAGGCAGGGCACCCGGGTCGAGGGCCAGCCAGGGCCGCGCGGTCCCTCAATGCAGGTGCACAATCTGCCCTTTCCCCGGGATGGCTACGCACCCATCCCCTCCGTCCCTGTGGCAGGACTCAGGAATGCTCCCCAGGGCTGGCCGTGGCCTCATCCTGTGCCAGGATGAGCCTCATCATACACCACCCACACGAAAGGGATGGCCCACAGGAGCAGCACCCCACAGTGATGCCCCATGAGCTTGGGAAACACCTCCCAGGCAGGCCGGCTCCCTGCAGAGCAACGCAATTGCTGAAGCCTGATTCCCTGCGCAGCTCTCCCTGACTCTCGGCACAGGACAGACCTTTTACAGATGCTGCCAGGGCTCAGCCAAAGCCTGCGTAGGAGACCTGACATGCTGGTTCCCGCAGGCTCACCAGCAAGGCTCAACTTGCGGCTTGCTCTTGAGTCAGACACAAAATGAGGGCAAAGGACATGGAGACACACAGATAAGGAGCAACCAGGAACCCTTCACTTCTGCCTTCGCTCAGAGCTTGCGAAATATTCCTCCCTCCCTGCCACCCTCCCTGCCAGGCAGCAAACACCCACTCAGCAGGCCCAGCAGCTGCCTGAACCCAGGGCTCGGGCAGAGCATCTCCCAGCAGGGGAAAGGTGACATCCCATGGCCTCTCGGTCACCACAGAGCCAGTGATGCAGGACAGAGATGATGCAAACCGCCCTGCACACCAACCCGGGCTGAGGATCAAGGAGTCTGACCGGTGCAGCCTGTTCCGTTCCTGGGAGATGGAGCTGAGCATCGCAGCTCAGCCCTCTGAGCCCGCTGCTGCTCACCTAGCATGTTGGTTGGCATGCCCAGGAGGGTGTGCATCAGGTCGTGGACTTCCCGGTACCGCTGGATCACATACGCCAGCTCTTCATCATCAACAAACTTGGGTGGCATTCGGGTGTCTGGAGAAACCTTCTGCAAATCCAAAGAGGTCCAATTCAGCCCCTTCCAAACCTCCAGTTTCTGGCCTCATTGTTTAATGCACAGCAATACATAGTGCCTTTCCTCAGTGCATCTCCCGGCCTCCAATAACAGGGGTCAGTGTCATTTACACAGATGAAAACTAAGGACTGTGCAGCACTGGTGACAAATCCAGCACTGTCCAACACTCAGCATCTCATCCGGTCTCCCCAGCTCCCTCTCATTCCTGGAGGGTCCCCCACAGGTTCCTCCATGGCTCCAATCTCCCTCTAAAGCACATCCATGCTCTCAACACAGGGATCAAGTACAGCCGTTTGCACCCTGTGAAACCCCACACTCACATTGTCCTCCAAGAACCGGACGTACTCTCGGCCCAGCGAGCCGTCCGGCAGCCCCCGCAGCTTGGACATGTCCAGGGTGGAGAGACGGATGCGAGGCCGTTCCCTGAAAGGAAAACACAGGTCAGTGAGTCTCCCAGTGAAACCCACAGCAGGGAGTCCTGGAGAAAGGGAGCCCCTGGAAGCCCTCATCCCCTGCCTCTGCCCCTCCCGGGCATTTTCCTTGCACGGATCCTGACTGTTCACTGCAGGGATAGCATCATCCTTATTTCTGTTGCTGAAGCTGGGACACAAATTGCTTAAAGGATCTACCTGAAGCCTTAGCAACAAAAGAGCTCTCATCTTGTGCTCCTGTAGCAACTCCAGTTGCAAAAACACCGGTGTCCTCTGCACCAAAATGCTGCTGCCATGTGGGCTGCCAGCCAGGCAGTCTCCAGCAACAGCCGGCCCCCGGAGAGCAGAGCTCTTTAGCGTCTCTGCAAAGCAGCCAGAGCTTCAAAGGAACCCTAAAAAGGGGAGGGAATTTGTTCTAAACACAGGTTTAATTTTTCTCCTGCTCAGGGTTTCACCGCCAGCCACGTGGCAACCGTGCATGGAAAGGTCTTCTCTCCAGGTTGTTGGCAAACAGGTGCCCCACAGCCCTGGAACTAAACAAAAGCTCTTTTATTTCCATACACAGGATAAATTCTTCCCATGATAAAAGCCCTGGATCCAGCAGCTGCTCAGCCCCTGGAGTGGAGGTGTCAGAGAGATAAGCAGGACTAGCACCAGCTTCACCCTGGCTGCAGGCTCTTCCTTCTGTATTTGGTGTCAAAGGGACCTCAGCAGCTAGAGGATTAAAAAAAAAAAAAAAGACTTGTGTGTACAAATCCCTGCAATACCACGGGGCAAGGAGCCGGTGGGGACACCTCTCCCCAGCCCTCGGTGGCTTTGCTGTCCCCTCTCCGTGGGCAGTTCCTCGGCCCCATCCTGGTGCTCTGTGTCCTTTGCCAGATCAGCATCTGGAGCCAGAATCAGGCTGCTCTGCACAAACGTGAGGCAAAAGGCAGCTTCTTCCCAGCCCCTATGTGGTACAACCCAAACAATACACAAGCGGCAGGCGTGACACATAAGAAGGAGCAGGGAGAAAGCAAGCAAATAAGCAGTAAGATCTTGGTTAATAAGAGATTCATAAAGTCCCTCCCGACATGCGCTCGACAAGTCCCTGCAGACATGGAAGCAAAAGCGATCAAGCCTTAACAAGGAAGACAAGAGAAGTGGCCTCATTTCACAGCTTAGGGAGATGCTGCGGGCACTGAAAAAGAAAATACGGAGGTGCCTAAGGAGGAGGCAGACCAGTGGAGACGAAGTCTCCAATGCAAGAGACACAGCAGCAGGCACAGGGGAGAAATTCATGGACGTGGTGGGTTTTCACCCATTGCTGAGCAGTGATGAAAACCCACCACGTCCATGGATTTCTCCCCTGTGCCTGCTGCTGCGTCTCCTTGCGTTGGCACCTGCCAGTTCCAGCAGTGAAGCAGAACAGACAGACAGCAACATTTGAAATAGGGCTGGGCCCAGCGCCTGCTCTGCTCTTGCCCTTAAACTTGCCACAGAACTCTCGTGATCATTAAAAATAGAGTAAAATAAACAACCTGGAGGGTTAGAGCTAACAAAACGCCTGTGCCATTTTCAAGCCAGGGAGTGCAGGGCTCTCCCTTCACAGGGCCCAAGAAATGTGCTTGGACTCGTGTCTCCCTCCCACCACCAACCACGCGGCGAGGGAGGGGGGGATGCGGAGGGACGCACTGGAGGATGCGGTAACCTTCAGGGTGGTGTTTCATCTTGTCTCGCAGGTTGGGCAGGGCCAGGCAGCCTGTGGTCTCCCCAAGGACTGCCACCATGTCTGAAAGAGAGACCAGAGAGTGACCCAAGAGTGGTTTTTGCAACATCCAGCTGTCCTCAGTTGGCAGGTGAGGAAATGAGGCAACGAACCCCTCGGCCAGGAGCAGGCAGGAAGCCTGTGGCAAAGCAAGGAGCCCCACAAACCACGGATCTTCAGCTTCGGGGCTGCTCTGCCCCGGTGACACCCACAGAGAAGGACGTAGGAGCAGGCGTGAGGCCTGGGGGACCAAGGAGGAATGAGATGGGGTGGGTGGCATCACAGGGGGCCAGGAGGAGATCACTGGGGTGTGTTTGGGGTTCCTCACCCACTTTTCCACAGCCTTCTGCCCTGGGCCAGGGCTCAGCCCTGCACTTGCCCCATTACTAAATGTCTCACCCAATGGGAGGAGAATTAAAAGTCCCATGAGAAACTCCCGGGAGACACGGGGCAGGATTTGCTGGACGTTAATAAGGCCGCTGGGTGGAAAGAGCCCCCCCCAGCTCAGCTTACCGTGTCTGTAGGGGTCACAGAGAGCCATAAAGGCCGAGCCGGCAGCCAGCAGCGCTTTCTGCAGCGGGCTGGTGGGGATGTGCCCGGGGTACAGCTGGTAGCACCCTTCCTCCTCCTCCTCCTCCTCCTCCCCGCTGCGGCCATCCCGGGCCGGCGGCTCGGCGCGGCTCAGACAGACCCTGCCTGCGGGGAGCAGGGGGTGAGGAACCGGCCCGGAGAGACCCCAGCGCCCGCGGGCACCGGAGCGGGGCGGCCACCGCCCGGTCGGTCCCGAGGCTGCCGCGGAGGACGGGGACGGGGGAAGGCACTTGCCTGGGGAACCGAGGCCCGCCCGCAGCAGCGGGACGGCCGCCCGCCGCAGCAGCAGCATCTCCCCCCCCTCCCCGCCGCCCCGCGCTGCCGCCTGCCCCGGAAGCGCCCGGCGGAGCGGGCGGAGCGGGGCGGGCAGCGCGACATGGCGGCGGTGCCGGGCGGGCTCTTCGCCGTCTACAAGCCGGCGGGGGTGGCGTGGAGCTGCGTCCGTGAGGCGGTGGAGTTGCGGCTGCTGCGCGGTGGGGACCGGCAGTGGGGACACCCCCGCTCCCCCGGGGGGCTGCCGGCCGCCCCTGACCGTCTCCCCGCTTCTCTTGCAGAGCTGAATGCGGCGCCGGGGCGCGCCCCGCGGCAGCACGTCCGGTTCCTACCGGCCCCGGGGGGGGCGGTGGGACTGGTGGCCACCAGGGTGCCGGTGCTGGCCGACCACCCCCTCGGTAAGACCCGCCGCGGGGCCTCGATCTGGGGGGGGGCGGCGCGGTGGGAGCCCCGGGACGGTGGGAGCCCCCGGGGTGGCGGAGGCTGCTACCGGCCCCGACACTGTCTCCGTTGCAGTCCGAGGCCCGCGGTTCAGGAAGCTGAAGATCGGAGCGGGTCACCGGCTGGACGTGAAGTCCTCGGGAGTCTTCGGTGGGTCTCGTCCCAGAACGGTGCCGCGTCCCGCCGGTGATGGGTTTCCACGTGGGGAAGGAGCGGTGAACACTCAGCCGTGACCCAGCAGCATCCCCCGGGTCTCACAACCCAGCTGGGAGTATAAATGTTAAAACGCAGAGGAAATGATGCGACAAGACACTGGCAAGGCCGGGAGACGGGAGCGACCCTGTACCCCGGCACTGTGAGGCACCAGGCTCCTGCTGGTGACACCATCAGCAATCGGCCACATAACCCCCCATCTCCACCCCACCACTTGATTTGGCTTCCCTGTGGCCAGCATTGCTAAGCATCTGCCCTGAAGTACCCAGGTGGAAAGTTCTGGGGAAATCCAAGAGCCCTAGTTACAGCCTTATCATACTTTTAATGACAGGCAGTAATTTGGGGGTCTAATTGCACAGACATGACCTCGCACAGACATCGCCCTTCCAGGGGGAAGAAAGGGCAACGTGAGCGTGCAACGCTGTGTGAATGCACATCAGTAACTTTCCGTGCGGCTGAATAACGGGTTCCCCATCTTCTGTGTTTCAGTACTTGGCATAGGCGATGGGAACAAGCTACTCGCTGATCTGTACAACTGCCACCTCACCAAGGTAGGTCTTGGCTCTGACCGGCCTCGCAATGTCCGAGCACAACCTCACACTTGTTCCCTGCCCCAGTGACCCAGACTGGCCCTGTGACGGTGGTTCTGCTTTTGAATCTCAAACCCACCAACGCTTTTGAGAGCTTTCCAGGGTCTGGAATTTCATCGATCACATGAGCATCCACACGTGGCTGTATGAGCAGAGGACGCTGCTGTCTTTTTGTGCAACTTTGTCATAGCCTGCACTGCCTGGCAGCTGCATGGCAGAATATTGCTACTCTATTGCTTGGAGTATTTCTTTGATAAATTGCACTCTTTGCCCTTCTTCAAGGTTTACACTGTTGGTGGGCTGTTTGGTAAAGCCACTGATGACTTCTCAGACACGGGGAAGCTAGTAGAGAAGACAACATTTGGTAAGAAACTGAATTAATGTATTTTTAAAAATGAAACCCCAAACCAGAATACCAAACAACATGCTAACTGTAAAGCATTTAACCAGGTAAATTGCACAATGATAAAGGTACATCTTAAGTGCTTTCTGGTCGTTATTTTTACACACAGCCCGTGTGCAATCCTGATGTCATAGTCCACCTGCTCTAAATACAACCACGATATAGACAAAGCCAGTATGAGTCCTGATCACAGTGGTTGCTACTGTATTGGGTGGGTCGCAGATCTCTCTGTAAATCATATTTAAGAGAAAGTGGTTAGAAACTTTAACTGAATGAAACTCTTCAAACACCCAGTAAGAGAAACTGGAGCCAACATCTCGAAATCAATTAAGCAAAATAATTCTTCCCTTTGTAGCCCGGCGCTGTGCTGCTCAGTGCGTTACCAGAGTACAGCCAGGAGAAGTGACTCTGCTAAAGCCACCTCAGCGGTTCTCATCAGCCCATTTTGATGTGACTGCCTGCCAAAGGGACAGTAATACCCTGATGGCACATTTCAGACTGCTGTCTCTTTCCAGTTTCTGGGTGGATAATTGAGACTTTGTTTCTGCCTTAATGTTTGCAGATCATATCACAAGGGAGAAGCTGGAACGGATTCTCGCTGTCATTCAAGGAACAAATCATAAGGCCCTGCTGATGTACGTATCCAATGGGGAAATGCAGCTGACCTGATCCAACTGCCATTTGCTGATTTGGGATGATTTTGTTAGCCATAATCAAAGTCTTTAAAGGTTGTAGTGCTAGACAGGAACAGAGAGAAGTTACTCAGAGTGCTCTGTGCTCTGGTGAGAGGTTGCAGTTAAGCGTCCTTGTATCCTGAAATCTCCAGCTATTTTAGGACCTATTAGCTACACTAGGACCTACAAAAATATCTTGTAGACATGACCAAGTACCTCCATCCCAAGCCGTGCTACACTACTGACAGTACACGTACAGCATTAAAATATATGCAAAGACTCAACACATAGGCAGTTTTAAGAATAAAAATTGCAGCTCTGCTTTACTGGGGGTGGAGATATTTTGAATCCCATTGAAGAGAGGTACTAAGTGTCTGCTCCCTTTTTTCTTTTTCCAGGCATTCTAACATTGATATGAAAACACAAGAGGCGTATGAGCTGGCTGTCAAAGGGTTGATCCGCCCCATGGGAAAAAGCCCTCCAATCATCACAGCAATCCGATGCCGCCAGTTCACACTTCCAGAATTCCAGCTAGGTAGGACTGGTACAGAATGTACTGGGGAAGTCTGAGTATGTATTACAGCAAGTCAGTCAGTAAATTGCAGTTTCTTATTTGTGATTTAATGCAAAATGAATTGCTAGAACTTTTTATCAACACGTAACTGGTAATCTCCACAGAGAATTTAATGTTTTGTAGTTTCCAGAGTCACAAAAGCACCTCCTTGTTAGATGAACTCTTTAGTGCAGTTGAAAGATTTTTTTGGTAGGGCAAGACCTGGAACCTCACAATACCAAAGCTGCTTTATAAATCAAGCCAGCTGTGCACCTAGCTCACAGGTTATTCCTTGCTGGTTCCAGATCTTAGACTGAAGCAAGAAAATTTGCATGGTGAATACACAGGAGGCAAAATTCTTCCTTATCCTGGTGTTTCAGCGTAATGCAGTTCAGTGTTACGGGGTTTTTTTTAAAGTGTGGATTGCTTTCCTGCAGCCAGTCTCCTCACAAATTATTTGTTTTACTAAAAAGGTACCTTTTCTTACCCGCTTTGAAATACCTTAATTTCTACATTACTCTCCTGTATGTATCCTGTATCATTTTGGGAGGGGCTAAGACACCCTGCAGTATTCTGAAAAATCATAATCCAGCCATGCTGTATCTGAAATAGTCTCTTTTACCAAGCCAGTTCTTTCAGGTAACTGTGAGCGATGTCTGGATTTACAGACAAGGTCTGAGTTTGTTTGCTGCTTCTGAAGGAACCTCTCTGTCCTCCTAGAAATCCAGTGCTTGCATGAGACTCAGCAGTACCTCCGAAAAATAGTTCATGAGATTGGTCTGGAGCTGAAATCATCTGCCGTGTGCACGCAAGTGCGAAGAATACGGGACGGTGTTTTCACACTGGATGATGCTCTCCTGAGAACCCAGTGGGACCTGCAGAGTATACAGAATGCAATTTGGGACTGTCAGCTTAAAGTGAAAACAGAGATAGAGAAAACACTAGGCCATCAGGATAAAAGTCATCTTCATAAGATGGATGCGGAGATGGCCCAGGCTGCAGACAGCTGAGTGTGTGCTACGGGGGGAACGTGCCCAAGCAATCTCTGTAGCACAATAACGCAGCTACATGCTGACAACATGATGGACAGCAGAAGGAAAGAGGTTAATTGCGGTTCACTTCTACCCTTTCCTTGAGATGGCTGTAATCAGAGAAGCATTTTTTTCAGTGACAGGCTGTATAATTTTTTTTTAAAGCATCGCAAACAGCTCATTAACAGGAGTTAGCTGTGCCAAAATTCCTGTTGACTTTGGGAACATTAGGTTGCTAAGGGATATAAAAGCCCATCCCCAAATTGTTTAGCAGCAGGAAATAGACAGCATCTTAGAGAGCTGTATTCCCTTGATTGCACAGATTTGTTTGTTCCTTGCAACTGGCAGCATAACTTATCTACTATATGGATTTTATTGTCCCCCTGTTGTCTTGGAGTGTTTTCATTCCATTAGCCCTGCTTTCAGACACGTAAGAGCTCAAAGTCAGACTAAAAGAGGGACGTGCAGGAGGAAACACAGCTTGCCCAAAGCAATGCAAGGAAATGGTTATATCCAGAGTAGGCGTGTGTGATGAGGAAAGTGGCTTGTAATAGCTGCTTGATGTGTAAGATACACAAGAAATAAAACTGAAAGTGACCTAAAGGGGAAGAGGCAGATTCTTGGCTCAGTACTCATCCATGAGTACACTGACTCATTGAAAAAAGAGCATGCTGCTTTTTTTCTTTTTCTTTTTCTTTTTTTTTTTTCCTGATCAGCCAAGGGTGTTCAGGGGTCTGTGCTATCCTGCTCTGCAGCAGCTCCATGCAGACAGCATGTACTGCCCTTCGGTGAAGCTCTGTAAGCTCTGTCATACCATTTGTTCTCTGTTAGCTCGCTACAGCTGGGTCTGACTTTGCAGAAATACACTTTCTAAATTTAAATTAAAAATCTGAAGTTAACACCATTATTGTACTCAGTATTTTTGCAGCTATACACTTAGCTAGCAAGTTTGGAGATTTATTTATAGAAAGCAGATTTGTTCTGTTCCTCTTCTGGATTTGGCCAAAGGCCAGCATATCATCCTCCAGACAATAGCCATTAAGGTGTAAGAAGTAACTCTGGGAGGAGCAGTAAGGGGGGCCGTGATGAAGTACCTAAAGAGTGCGGTCCTGTCCTGAAGCATCCCAGGAGTCATTAACTTAGACTCTGGAATCTTTCAGTTGTTCTGGGTTTCCCTGCTCTGCACAAAGCAGCAGCAGCAGCGCGGAGTGCCACCATGTGGCACGTCACCGTGCCAGCCGCAGGGACTCCCCAAGGGCAGTTGCTCTTATCTCAGCTGGTTGGTTCTGTGGGTTTTCATCCTCCGCGGACAAGGGAGTGGGGTCAGGGCACCTCCCACGGACAACTGTCTTGTGCCAACTGAAGTGCAGACCCATCGCTGCAGGAGCGTGAGCTCTGGAGCCAGCCACAACGCTCCCACAGCTGCAAGTTTTAATCCTCCCGCTCCTACAAGGAGGGGAAGAAAACATGGACTTCTCAGTCCTTAAATAACCTTCAGTAACTTTGGTAACAGAGTATACTTCATCCTCCCTTACACCTTACACAAACTGAAGGAATTTCTGTACATCCCATTGCAAAAACCATTTCCAGTTGCACGTGCTGTTGCCAGACTAACATTTTGGCTGGAACACTCCAGGCTCAACTCGTTCTTGCACACAGAAAATACCAGCCAAAACAGCAACATGGATTTTGAGAACAAAGTTAACATTTCCCAGTTCTAGCCACCTTGTGACTTTTTTCCTCCCCTAAAAACTAATCCAAAACTCGGGAGCTTTCCACGCTTGGCATGAGGGGTTTATGGTGGGAAGGATACACCTGTAACCATACCCCTGAGAGTCCATTCTTACATGGCCACAGTAAAATCCCTCCCGAGAAGCACAGCTGCACATCAGCAGAGACTCACTGGAATGAATCACAGAATACACAGGCTTTGTCTGTGCCCCTGCTCTAGACCCCTCCCCACAGCTTTTGTGGCAAAACAAGATACTTATTAGTGATGCTTCCGTGCCAGGTCCAGAACCAAGAGCACAGAAACAATTATCTGTTCTCAGCAGCAGCCTTGTGACTGTTTTCTGGTTTCTAAGCACTATGAAGACAGATTCGATTCAAATTTGGAAATAACGAACAGACTGCAGCATGGGCTTGACTGGAGACCAGGGCAAACGTACTGGCGAGAAGGTCTTAGAAGTAAAAATGGGCAGAAGGACATCAAGCTTGAGTGAAAAAGGGACAATGGGTCTGCAGTCAGCTGAGCACTTTATCACTTAGAACTGCCCAAAGCAGCCAAATTTAGTCTGTGCAGTCACCCTCCATCCTAACACCCGACATTGAAACGCTCATGCACTCAATTTTGTGTTTAGGACACCACTCACTTTCACAGTGACTCTGCATTTAGAAGAGTAAGGGTAATTCTGCACCTACCCATCCCTGGGTAGCGCTGCCACACGGTCTCCATTAAGAGCCCTCAGAAAACATTTGAATAATAGATGTTAGAGTTGTCTCAGAATATAGTTTAAGAATTCGTTCCCAGGTTCATGTGATGTTTTATAGGATCTTCAAGTGAATTACTGAGAAATGTGATAGCTGCTTTATTCAGACCAGACAGTTCAACACAACTTCACATTTTGCCATTTACTACAGAAATGATACAAAACCTCTAGATACCAGAGCAGTTAAGTACAAAAATGCAGAACACCCAGACTTACCCAGATTTGATCATAAAACAAAACAAAACCCCCAAACTACAACAACTTCAGCCTTCTTCCCTCCCTACTCCTGAGGGTTTTTTCTTTTCTTTCAAAGCAGCTATTACATTGCACATTTGTACGTCCTCCCTCCTCTATCTATTCAGTATCCAAATAGCCCCGGATGTGGTAGAGAAGCAAAGGCTCCATGAAAAGAGTCTTAACACCAACCTGAATTACAACCTTTCCGATAAAAAAATAAAAATACTGTTGATCAGATAGTAGATGAAATTATCCAAAGTCCTACATCCCTTTTCCACAAGCAAGAAGCAGTTGACAGATTCAACAACTTTCAAGTTCCAAAGCTTCTCAGAAATAAGGCTGCTAACCCACACTCTGTTGCAATTCTACATACATACTTGAGGCCGCATTATGTCAGTTCTAAACTGATATGACACCAAAACACAGTGGCCCAGTAACAGCCATTTTTGCAGAACGTGGCAGTCTTCAGGTTCAATATTAGTCGTTAAGCTCCAGATCGTATTCAGGGTAGAGCTGCTTTGTAGTAACCCCTCGGATAACAGCTAGAAAAGAAAGAAATACCATTGCTTTCATGAAACAAAGATCATATCAGTCAGAAAAGTTGTGTTTTCCTCCCAGTAGCCCCTAACTATCCCATAAAATCTCCCACAGCTAAGAAACCAATCTCAGGTTTTGCAGCTATGCTCTCTGCTTGTCTCAACACTTTATTTTTTTAAGCATATGAAGAACCAAACTGAAAAAAATTAGTAAGACTTACCAAATTTTGGTAATCCATAACACAGACTAAAATACCAGTAATGACAATTATTTCATGTTCAGTTCTAAAAGCATCCCAAGAAAGTAACGACTGAAGCGTTTGTGCTTGCGCAAGTGATTGGGTAATAGAAGCCTAGAATTGAAGAATCTTTAAAACAAGCTCTGCCTTCATGGCATAGCGGCTTCTCTCTCTCCATCTATATGAAAATGTTGACTAAGAAGTTCTTCAACAGCTTTCCCCTTCCTTACCCAGCTTGCCCAGCAGCATCTGTCCAGCATCTTTAATATCATTATACTCATGGAGCAGAGAGATGTGCTTCTCCAATTCCTCCAGGCTGTAGCCTCTGGAACAATAAAACCAGAAAGGTCAGAGATGACACAGAGGGATTGCTGCTGCTGCAGAGCGAGTGCTGCCACTACTGACCAAGCACGGCAAGGATATCTGAGGTACCCAAGCCTGGCACATCAAAAGCAGAATCTAAGGCAGCAGGTACAGTTGCTGCAAGTCATAAACATGAAAGCTACAAATGAGCAGATCCTCATTCTGAGGTTTTTTGCCACATCAATACTTATAAAAAAACCCCAATTCACCTGAATTCTCAGAATCAAGTAGAAGCAGAAATAGGCTGTAGTGAATTCAATTTATATGTATCTCTAACCTGTAGCTAGGGAAAAAAAAAATCAGTCTGTTTATCCTAGAGGCTAAAACAAAAAAGCTTTTGGAACAGCCTTTGTTGTTCTGCCATTTCCATTCTATGCACTAGACATTACCTTCAAAAATATGACTCCTTTGCAATGAATAACCACAGAGATTCCCTGTCTTTTAAAAATCAAGCAGCAATTTTATCTCAAAACAGTTGCAAATAAGCAGCTGCCACAGCATGTCATAAGAAACCACAATAAAACAGTTGCACTACCCTGTGTCATGCCAAAGTGTTCTACAGGCCACCTGCTTGCCTGGAAAACGCCTCTGCTTCTTGAACACAAAGGTTTAACCCACTCACCTCAGACACAAAACAAGTGAACACTTGATCAAGATGGAATAAAAAAGGAAACAGTTTTATCTGGGACTAAATTTGGCAGGTCATACATGTAATTATCTCAATTTTAATTCTCACATGAACAAGCTCTTCTGGTAGCATGATGTGTTGTGGTATGACGGTTAAAATCCTCTTATGCAAGCTCCCAGTAAAACTTGTTTTGCTTTACCAAATAAACCAGAAAGAATTCCCTCCTGTAACAGGTCCCATAACTCAAAACAACACTGTAATCAACCTCGTATAACTCCACAATAAAACAGCATCATAAGAGGTCAGCTTTTAGCTCTAATTCCTGGACCACATTTTGTTTTAAAAACAAAAGTAATTGATGCATGACAGCGAACACTGAGCTTGCCAATGACATACTCTGACAATAATTGTGCAATTTCCTGGTCTAGAGCAAGGTCTTTCTGTTTCAGCTCTTCGATTTCATACTTCAGGGCTTCTGAATTGGCTCCATTAGGTTGGCAGGACCTTGGAGATGGGACCTGTGGAGCACAGAAGACATTTAACACTAACTCAGCTCTGGATAAGATGCTACAGTGCTGGAGGGCACTGATCAGAAAATACTTTGTGGTTAGGAGAAGGAGAAAAAAGAAAAAAAGTATTTCCTGGGCAGGGAGGTGGGGGAAGCTCTTGTCAGTTTATGTAACGTTAGCCTGCTCCATATCATGTCCTACAGGACTTTATAGATTTACAGCATAAAGTGAAAATAAAAAAGAAAAATCACAATCTGGCCTTTAAGAGAAGCACCCAGGACAACGCAGCGCCAAACGGCGGGGCCGGCAGCTACTCAGGCAACGAGCAACTTCATCCTCCAGGAAAAATTCTCCCTGCTGAGCCCGGCCGAGCTCCCGTAAGGGTGCGGGCAGCGGCCGGGGGGCACCACCCGCCGCCGGTCCCCTCCGCCGCAGAGGCCGCTCCCGGGGGCAGCCACCGAGCAGGGCCCACCTCCCCCCCAGCCAGGGCGGGGACTCACCGGTGACTTGAAGCCGGCAGTGCCGCTGCGCCGGCCGCCACCGGAGGTCCTGGCAAAGCAGAGGGGCGCCACGTCAGAGACCGGACACCCCCGCGGCGGAGCCGGGGCGGGGGCACGGCCCGCGGGAAGGGGAAGGGGTAGCGGGGAACCGGCTCCTACCTCCTGGACAGAGCCCGCGGCGGTGGAAGCGGCTGGCGGGGCGGGCTGCGGCCCGCGCTCGGCGGGACCCCCTCAGCCAGGGCTGCCGCCTCCCGCCGGGCCGGCGCGGCCTGTGCTGCGGGGCACGCCGGGAAGTGTAGTCGGGCCGCCACCGCCGCGGGGCATGCCGGGAGCTGTAGTCGAGCCGCCACCGCCGCGGGGCATGCCGGGAGCTGTAGTCGAGCCGCCGCGAGGCACGCTGGGAGTTGTAGTTTTACCCTGACAGGGCCCTGTCGCTGTTCCTGCCCCCGACGCGGGGGATAGCGCTTGAGAACAAACTTCCCCGTGTGAAGCTGCCGGTGATATTTAGGTGGGGCAGGATATAACTATCCTAATTACCGCAGCCAAGGTGATTACACTCAGTGCCTTCAAAAAATGCCTCAGAGCCACCTCACCTCCGGGGCTGCAGCCAGGGTCTCAGGGAGAGCTCTGGAGGCCTGTGGGGTCACTCACACAATTATTATTTTTGTAGGGGAGAAGCTGCCACTGCCCGAGCCACCGGCTGCCCCGCCTGTCCTGCCCGGCCGGAGGAAGCGCTTGCTGATGGTCCAGCGCAGCTCCCGTGTGCGTGGCCGTGCCCCCCGCAGACCCCGGCCCCACTGCCACAACCTTGCCACGCTTCTCGGACTGGCGCCTCCTGCCCGCAGCTCTCCTGGCCTGGCTGGCAAAGGTAAACGTGTCCCTGTGCAGCGCCAGGCGCTGGCAGGAGCCGTATCTGATTTCCTGGGCTGACCGCACGAGCCAAGCTCTGCTGTTGCCACACTTGGAATGTCAAAGGACTTGGGAATGGGATTCCACACCGGCAAAAACCAACCGCCTGCACTAACCGTGACTTCAAAGGCAGAGCTCAGACATCAAAGCGACGCACACAAAATGTAAAGCTATGTGGATTTGTAGGATGTGCCCTACAAAGGGCGAGGGAAGCCCGCCCAGCTCCCCAGCATGTACTCTGGGCAATTGAGTCAATACAGGAGCATGGAGTGGGTCACGCGGTCACACAGGAGGAGTGGGGCAGGGCGTTGCAGGGTGTCACATCAGAAGAGCAGGGTGTTGCAGGGTGTCACACTGGAGGAACAGCACAGGGTGTCATACAAGCAGAGCGGGGCAGGGTGTTGCCGGGTGTCACACTGGAGGAGCAGCTCAGCGTGTCACACAGGTGGAGTGGGGTGTTGCAGGGTGTCACACTAGAGGAACAGCTCAGGGTGTCACATAGGTGGAGCGGGGTGTTGCAGGGTGTCACATCAGAAGAGCAGGGTGTTGCAGGGTGTCACGCTGGAGGAGCAGCTCAAGGTGTCACACAGGCGGAGCAGGGTGTCGCACGGTGTCACATCAGAAGAGCCGGGTGTTGCAGGGTGTCACGCTGGAGGAGCAGCTCAAGGTGTCACACAGGTGGAGCGGGGTGTTGCAGGGTGTCACATCAGAAGAGCCGGGTGTTGCAGGGTGTCACGCTGGAGGAACAGCTCAAGGTGTCACACAAGCGGAGCGGGGTGTTGCAGGGTGTCACATCAGAAGAGCCGGGTGTTGCAGGGTGTCACGCTGGAGGAACAGCTCAAGGTGTCACACAGGCGGAGCGGGGTGTCGCACGGTGTCACATCAGAAGAGCCGGGTGTTGCAGGGTGTCACGCTGGAGGAACAGCTCAGGGTGTCACACAGGCGGAGCGGGGTGTCGCGGGGTGTCGCAGGGTGTCGCGGCGGAAGAGCGGGGCACCGCAGGCCGCCACCCGCCCGGCAGCCGAGCCGCGGTGAGCGGAGCGAGGGGCCGGGGCGGGGCGGGGCCTGGCGGCCGCCTCCGCCGCTCCCCGCCGCGGCTGACGTGGCCCGGGCGCGGGGCGGACATGGCGGACGGCAGCAGGCAGAGCAGGCTGGCGGCGGCCAAGAAGAAGGTGAGGGGCCGGCGGGGGACGGGGCTGGTGGGCCGCGACGGGCCGGGCAGGCGGCGGCCGGTTTCCACGGGCCCCGGGCGGATCGGGAGCCGCGGGCCGGGCTCGGCCTCCCCCGAGGGGCGCGGAGCAGGCCCGTCCTTCGCCGCCCCGCTCGCTGCGGACCGGGCTGCGGCGGGGGCCGCCGGGAGCCCCCGGGTGTCCGGCGCTGGCGGCCGCCCCCAGCCTGGGGGAGGCGGCCGGGGAGAGGCCGGGCCTGTGCTGCTGCGGTGCTGTGCGGTCTGCCTGGCTTGCTTTGGTGGTTTTCCCTTCCCCCCGCACCCCCCACCCCCCCTTTTTTTTTTTTTAATTTTTCCTTTTTTTTTTTTCCCCCTTATTTTTTTCCCTTGGGCTGCTCGGCCCCGTCCGTCCCGGCGGGATGCGCCTCTGTGTCAAAGTCATACGAATGGGAAAGTGTCCTGGAGCAGTTCAGGCTTCCATTTTGAAATCCTCCGAATAATGGGATCCTTCTCATTTATTATTTTTTTCCCACCTTGACTCCGAAGCGCGGCCGCAGCCATGCCCGGTGCCGGTGTCTGGCGCGGGGGGCGCGGGGGTGTTTTGGCTGTGGCGGGGGGCAGGTGGAAGCGGGCAGTTTACATAACTGCCTGGGACTCGCTTGGTTCGGGGTTTGGGTGTTCAGTAACATACACAAAAATGCCGGAAGACCTAGCAGGTTTCAAGTTACAGCTTATCAGACTAGATTTTCCCGGGTGAAGTGGATATGATTTAAAAATCAGTTGTAGATTGTTTCTCCTCTTACTTCACAGTTATTACAATACCTGTATTAATGTGTTATCTGTGGGGATTGTCATTTTCCTTCTTAAAATCTTTCACAGAGTGGAAGATCCTGCTATCAGGCACTGCTTTTTCACTTTGCATTCAGGATTAATTGTCCATTATTAATTTTTCCTTATTGGTCTTAGTTATAACACTAAAACCCCGCAAAATACTTCTTTTAATCTCCTTTTAGTTGCAGTATGGAGTATCAAATTGTTTCCCAAGAACATCATTAGCTGTATACAAAAGTTGAACGTTTACAACTCTGAGCCTCTTGTCATAAACCCCTTACACTAGTTCTTTAGGCTTCTCTGGATTTGTTTCAATTTTTTATTTTTTCCCCCAGAGGGACAAACTTTTTGAAGACTGTTTTTCTTGTCTTTACACTTTTTACATCCTTTTACCCTGTGGAGTTTGTTGTTTGATTTTTTTTTTTTTTATATATTCATAGAAGGCATATTGTGTTCGGACTTCAGATTCTTCTTTTTTTCCACAGCTGAAGGAATATCAGCAGAAGAATAGCCCTGGAGCAACTGCAGGAACTAAGAAAAAACGCAAAACTAAAGAAGGCAGTAGACCCGAGACCCCCACCAACGATGACCGGCAGCCTCCAGAGAACGTGAGTGTCTCATTCTTTCTCCCAAATCATTTGCCACCTTCTTGTTCTTTGGTTTTCCGAACAACGCGACTAGAGCCGGGGAAGGGTTGTGCCAGTGTAATAGATGAATGGCGTAGATGCCTGTATCACCAGCACATGAAGTGTGCCACAATAGTTAGCAACTGCCTCTCCTGGAAGGTGCACACTAGAGTCAGGGTACGTGCCGAAGCGGCGTCTGATCGTACAGTGCTGTCGCGCAGCCCTGGGTGTGTCCAGAGCTGCTGTTTTGAGGTGTGTGCTCCTACTGAGCTGGAGGATGCTGGTTTCTTTGGCTACCTTTGATTGCCGTTTTCTCTCTGTCCTTTTCTGAGCCATTTCTCTTTCCCCTTTTCTTTCGCCTCCTTTAGATTCAGAACATTCTGAAGGTGCTGGTGTCAGACCTTAACCGCTCCAATGGGGTAGCCATACCCTCATTGGACAAGAGGAAGGTGAGGCAGTGCTCGTGTCCCTCGCAGTGACGCGCTCTCCCTCCTGCATGCTTCGGGTTCTGTTTACACTGACCTTGACTTTTTCGGATGGAGCCTTGTCCTGACACATCCATTGTCAGTCGCTTGAGTTTTGTTGCTGTGTTTATTAACATGGAGCTATTTGTTACCATGCATTTCCATTGCTCGTAAGTGCTTGTTCCCTTTCTGGTTTGTGTCAAACTTAACATGTGAAAAAGTGAACCTTGTCAAAAATTCTTCCTTGAGACAGCTGAGCTTTGAGGAAAACCAGGAATTTGGGGTGAGGCGATAAACTAACATAACCGCTGAGGAAAACTGCACTAGGAAGTGGTAGTGTCTTCTTAGTCTGTATTTCTCCAGTTCTGCATGTCATTGCTGTATTTTCTAGCACCTCGTTTCTGAAGGGCAAGTTTCTGCTTATCTCCAGGCAAGCAGCTGCCCTGAGTAAGCTGCCTAGTTATTCCAGCCAATCCATTTTATGGCAGGCGATGAAACTTGCCCAGGTGATGTACAGTCTGGCAAGTACCACCGGTTTAAATATGTATAGGCAGGAAGTCAGATACTTCGAGTCAAGCGTTCAGCGTCTTCGTGTTCCCAAGCTTCTGAAGAGGAAAGGGCAGGAAGCATGCCAATAAGCAATAGAAACGTGTTCAGGAGCAAACATAAACAGCCTTTTTAAAAATTCCTTTTCAGACAGTTTATTTGAACAAGGCTCAAATTGTGATAGAAGCTCAGTGACATCAAATTTTGTAGCCCAGAATTTTCTTCCAATTTTGTCGTATCAGAACTCTGCTTTTCATTTTCATTTGCATCGTTTTTGTAGCTTATTTCCCTACCATTGTTTCAATTCGGTTGTCATAAAGTAACTCATTATTATTTTTACTGCATGTCCCTGTGTCTCCAGCAATAATAGAGTTGTATAACTATAGTAATCACCAGGGTCACCGGAGAGATGCAGTGAAACCTGCAAGATGGAATGGAGTTCACTCTGAATTGCCTTTGTATCCCTTTTCTCCTTTTTTTTGGGTGTGATAATACAGCAGCTGTTTTGTCCAACACCCAGAGTGAACAGCAGAAACTTTCTCCAACTGGAATTTTGTGTGTGTAGGTTGTGTATCAGTAGAACTTGAGCGACGTGAAGGCATATTGTCAGCTTTTACTGGGTGTGCCTGTCTGGCAGCAGGAGCATGTGTTTTGATTGAAGCTTCACTCTTGTCATGGGGACTGTTTTCAGTTAATACTCATAAGCTCAGTGTAAGTGGATCTTGGAGAAAGAGACTTGTTCCACATTGGAGGGTGAGATGAAGATGGGTGGTCCAGTGCTGCCGCTGAGATGGCATTTGCAGTGAAGGCCTACCTGTGTCTACAATTTTAGTCCTGATCTGAAAATGGAGAATTTATCACTTCTGTGCATTCTTGTTTTCCCATTTTTTTTGCTCTGTTTCTTTAGCACAGAGATACATTTTGATCTGATTGGCTGTTATGGAATTTGTGGATTATTTTGTCTGTGGTTTTAGGAATAATTTTGAAAACTAATTTTTAATTGCAATATTTAATGAAAGAAAGATTTATCTTTCCAGTTGCTGTCTTGTAAAAATCCTGAGTCAGGAAAATGCTGTTCAGAAACTCACTTGACGCTAATAGGGCAGAAAAGCTGATCCTTAGCATCTGAGCTACTGCTGCCATTGGTGTCTTAATGTGAGGCAGACCCCTCCCATCTCACCCTCTTCAGCTTTCTTGGCTGTGAAACACAGAAAACCCAACAAAATAGGAGCCTTTGTGTGAAAGCAAATGGATCCTGCTATAAGCTAAGCTGAGCAGAATTACTAACTTTTTACTCTACATTATTAGAGCCCCACAATGCATAATTTCCACAGAAGTGTCTTGCTCCTAACTATTTTTGTTTCCAACAAATTCAGCTTTTCAAATAGTTTGTTCTTTTTAAAAAAAAATATTTCAAAACTGCTTATTGTGGAGGAAGAAGGAAGGAGTTCTTGTGGTTAAGGCACGTTACTGGTTTTTGCATCTTGAAGCATTAAGCAAAAAGAATGTCCTGATCAGAAGAAATTAGGGAAACATTTTTGAGAGGTAGTGGGGAAGGTATTCCTCCTGTCCATCTGATGTTCTATGTTGATGAGTGTCTGAACCAATAAAGCTGAAGTAACCTGTAGCTGGAAGAAGTAAGGGAATTCCTGACCTTCCTATAAGCACCTAACATACGTGGCTCTTTGAGAGCACAAGTATCTGTCCTGCTAAAAAGAAATTGAGAAAATTCTATTTGTTTCCCTCTGCAGTCTTCCAGCTTATTGCTTTCGTTAAATCTGTCTTCACTGTTACTGTATTCTCCTTGCTGCTTGATTCATGAGTGAAGTGCTGAGCAGGTAAACAGGGAATGCCAAGAGAGAGATTTCTTGTTTCCTGTGAAGTGCCAAGAAGGAAGTGACTGAAGTAAGAGGGAGCTCTTTCAGATGGAATAGCAGAGAGCTGCAGTATATTGGTGGGGTTGAGTGTTGACAGGTGATTTCGCTTGCTTAGTGTTGTTAAATGGTGACTTAACTGAAGCTGGATGATGCAATAAACCAAATTGCCATAAAACACTAGAACACTGCTCTGGGCCTCTACGGCTCTCTGATGCTGTACAAGATAAATTAAATTGTCCAGTTCACTGTGGCTTGGTAGAAGTGTCATCAGATGCTATTCATCCTCCCACAAAGGCTGGATGAGAACTTGCATCGCTGTCCAGAAATAGTTTTTTGGCCCTTCTCTTTTCTATTTAGATGCTTGTAGTCACGGGATTCCTAGCCACAGGCACCTGCTCCCAGCCATGTGGAGTTTGGCCTGTTCATAAATGTCCTGTTTCTAAACTTGCGGTTCATGGCGTGCCACAAATTTCACTGAGTTTTAGATGGAGCATTTGAGTTTGACTAACCCAGTTTTCAAGTAGTCACTAACCTGTTCTTTTCCATCTTATTTGCAAACAGCGATCAGTGTTTTCCCCAGGCACATCTTGAAGGTAGTGCTTTTCAAAGCAGAGTGACTACCATCTGGCTTTGCCCTTGCTTGCTTTTTGGCAAGTCCTTTGCAGTAAATCTAGTGTGTGAACTTAGAGTTGGGTGCTGTTATTGCCCCCTGTTAAAGAAGTGAGTTTGATTATGGGACACCGGTTCTTCAGACTGGCTCTGAGAGGGCACAGGTCTGGGACAGTGTTTGATCGTGGGCTGATGGAGTCACCTGTTTGCTCTGGGGAGAACACAGATTCCCTTCCACATGTTTCTAAATGATTGATTGTTCATATCTGTCTAGTTTTCCCAGGCAGATCACAAGGTGATGCGTTCATGTGTGCTTTCATTCATTTTGCATGAAGGCTGTAATTCCTGTGATGTGTTTTGTGACAGGCATACTTTGACAGTGATGTTGCCACTCGTAATGCTGAACAGCTTGCTACCGATGTCCCTGTGCTATCTAACAGCAACAGTCTACCTAGTTGTGGTTCTGTTCTGCCTGCTCCTGCGAGCATGCAGCTGACACAGGTTTGTGAATTATCATGAATATTGCCATTGAATATTGGTTAGCCATACCACATTTTTTTTTTTGAGAAAGACAATCTGCATAAATATGACATGACTAGTTCAGATTTTCTCCTGCTAACAATACTGCATTCTCCACTCTCCATCTAGTCACTGTCTGGGAGAGCAGGGAGAGTACTAGCGTGCACGTGCCCCTGTGTCTTCCAAAGCTGTTTTCCTTCCCCTTCTCTCCTATTTCATTAGCAGAAAGTACCCTTAATAAGACAGGTCTCCAGTCAGACCAATCTGTGTTTCCTTTCACTACTTAAGATTCAGTTGAAGTTTTTTTCCAGCAAAGCAAAGTGTTGGTTATATTGATAAATAGTAAAGCAAACATAAAGCCTGTAACACTTAAGTTTCTCCATTTCCAAGAAACCTGGGCTCACACCACTCAGAAATTATGTGTAAGCCAGGACTGAGTTGGTGGTTTTAAGTTCATCTTTCTCTGGAAGCAGTAATTACAGGTGCTGGGGAACCTGAGCCCAGATGTAATCAAGTCTTAGTGACACATTCACAAATGTGACTCCCATCTTCTTTTACAGGCTTGTAAGTTTTTGTATTTCCATCCACAGATTCATGAAGCTGAAGATCATAAAAATGCTTTGGATGAGAACAGGTGAGTGTCTGTGTTTGATAAACAGCTTTGCAACAGGATCTCAACAAATTAAGGTTTTATTCCTCCCCAGTGCTGTTCTGACTGGGGCAGTTCTCTGGGAGAAATTTTCATCGCAAGGTCTTTCTTTGTTCTCAGGTCTTTCTCGTCAACAGAGAGTCTCCGCCAGTTGTCTGAACAACTCAATGGCCTGGTTTCTCAGGTACGGCCTCGTTTTGATCCACTTGTCCTATTAATTCTCTTGATGTTTGATGTGGAGCTTTAAGCAGTCAGGTCAAGAAAACACTCTTCAATCGCAGAGGTGTCTGCAGTCATCCTACTAAACAAGATGATATTTAAGCATTGAGAAGCAAAAAATCCTGTTTTAGGAATGTGAAATTTCAGCAGTAGGAAGAAAAGTAGAGTGGGATGAATGAACAGCATGTATTCATGGAAAGACGTATTCTTGATTTAGTGTAAAAGAATCTGAAGTCAATCTGCATAATTCATATCAGCTTGTCACAGAGGGAGTCTTGCATCTATCCTGAGCCAGGAAAGTATGTTTTCTGCGCCTGTGTGTGGTAATTTGAAGTGAAAGGTGCTATAAGAAGTATTATTATGATAGTCGGTTCTTACTTAATAGTGATTTGTTGCCTTGGGATTAAAACTGATTTATTTGACTGATTTACTTCTAGTCTACATCGTATGTGAATGGGGAAAGTGCTGTTTCTTCCACAAATATTAAGGAAATGGAAGTAAGTTTTTCTCAGTCTTATCTTTTTTTTTTTTTCCTCTTCTTTTTTTACTTGCTACTGTTGAGCACTTATTTGGACTCTGTGCTTACAGCAGTGTTAATGAGACCTAACTGAATGCACAGTTCACATACATCGCTGTCTAGGGTCGTCTGGTGCTGTAGGTGGGTAGTTGTGATCAGCTGTAGGAGGCAGGTGTCAGAGGCGTTTCCAGTTCAAGGACTGGGGATAATCTAGCTTCCATGCAACTGCATTTGTCAAAATGAAGCCTCGGCAGAAAAGGATAAAGTATCTTGATGTCCCAGCTGCTTTTGTTGAAACCTTAGATTTTGTTTTGTTTGGAGAATCTGATTATATCAAACTGTGATAATGATTTATTTTTCTGTCCTTTTTAATTATTGCTTTTTTCCTCCCCTCCTCCTCTTCTGCTCCTTCCTTTTTTTCCTGATTGCATGTGCCCATCAGACACGTTACCAGGAGCTGGCAGTAGCCCTGGACTCCAGCAATCTAACTAACAAACAGCTCGTTACAAAGATAGAGGAATTGGTAAGAAACAATCCAACCAACCAGTTTGACATTGTCTTTGCTGCTCCTCCATGCTCTCTGGGTGTCTGCAGGGTTATGGATTCTCTCATAGTGCCACAAGGAAGGCTGTTGTAAGGAACAAAATGGGCTGTATGGAAAACCCATTAATAGGATCAAACTCTAAGGCCACTGGAGAATGTATTGGCTCATCTGAGGGACAAGAAACAGTTTTGTTGTTTCCATTTAAGTGTGCTCTGTTGATCTCATCATGCTTTCCCTGGATGATAAGCATCCTGATAAAACAGCTATTTCTGGTCCTGGTCTGAATCTTTGAAATACAGAATTCTGGTGCTGGCAGCACTGTGAAAACCTGTTTCTGCAGGTGGTGATGCTGTTCTAAATATACCAGCAGAGTGGGAGCAATAGGTCTAAGAGAGAGCCTGGGGTGGTTTCTGATCATATCCTCAGCTTCTCTTGGCACGATGAATGAACTGCTTTGTGCTGTGGCCTGCATGGATTCCCGCTGCTGCTTTTCAGCCTTCAGCTTTAACACCCCAAGAAATGCAGCTAAGTGGACTTGTTTCAGTCTGAAAAGAGCCTTTCTTGTGTCCAATGCTTTTACCCATTTTGTTCCTCTCTAAAACTACACTTTTCCCAAAGTTCAGCATTTCCCTGTGTACCCCATGACCCCTCTTGTTGTTTTATTTTTGGTTTTGGGTTATTTTTGTTCCATTCTGTTTCTTTTTTTTTTTTTTTCTTTTAGCTGGGCTGCAGAGGTACCTGGTATAGTGCATTGCCCACCCGAGATTCTCCTTGTTTGCCTGCTTTTCTGTTTGCCTGGAACTATGTAGGGCCTTTGCTGCATTTGTGGTCTTGCCTTTGCTTTTCCTGGTTATGTTGTGCACTGGCATTGTTAGAATCAAAACTTATAACTCATCACCCTTCCATCTGTAGTCATGTTTCAAAATGCACTGAAGTAGTAGTAGTAGTAAAGAAACAGCTTGGCCAATGTTCATTCTTTGGGAAGGGGAAAAAGTACTAATTATGTAGTTACTTATGAGGCATCTGTGAGAAAACTGCCAGGGGGACAACAACAGCAAATGGCAAATGCAGCAGCACAGTTTGTGTGGCAGCCTGGGTAGACAGCTGCCACTGGTGTCTCCCTCACCTCCTATCTAGAGATGCACCATGTATAGTCAACAAATCTCCAAATACTTAGAATCATAGAATATCTCAAGTTGGAAGGGACACTTCACCCATAAGATTGAAATTAGCTAGGACAGAATTATCCCTTTTCTTTGCATTTGGCTTCAGCTCGCTCTCGTACCTGCTTTTGCAGAAGCCTGCCAACATAAGTGCAGCTCTGCATGACTTAAAGGCCAGTTGTTAAGTGGGATAAGGGTCTAAGGTCTCGGTTAAAGGAAAAGACTGTGGTTTTTGTTGGAGGTTTGGTTGTGTGTTTTTTTTTTTTTTTTTTTAAAAAAAAAGCATTTTTGGTGATTATCCTAATACATCAGGATTACCACGATTAATTTCATAGATGTGGGGTGCAAGTTTAACTGAAGTTGGAGGATGCTCAGATACGACCTACAGGGGTTTCAGTAGTGGTATTTGGGAAGAACTGTGGTAATGTACTGAGCAATGAAAAACATATCTGGCATGTAAAATATATTAGTGAAGGGAGCCCCAGATCTCTTATTTTTAATAGCTAAGGCAAACTTCCCAGTCTTCTAGAGAAATGATAATGGAAATTCTGTTTGCATTAATTGGGCATGTATCTACTTCATTAAATTGAAAATGTGTTTCAGCAGTATGAGAGTATTTTCTCTTAATACTGCCACATCAATTTTCTTCCGTAGAAACAGCAGAACCAAGAAGCAGTGAATCAGCTGGAGAAGGTAAAGCATGTCCTATTTTTGGATAGATACAGAAATAGGTATCTGTTTCTGTGAGCAGAAAGCATAGTGGACTGTGGCACAGGCATATGTGATCTTAGATTCAGTTTCATTTGTAGCATAACGTTGAATATTTTGACTTCATGAGTTAGGCCTGGCAGGTAGCGTTCTTATTTTGCCAAAAGCTAATATTTAAATGCTCAAGTATTGGAGGAGTGCAGTGGAGGCAGGAGATTACAGTTGAAGTCCTTGGCAGTAGCTTGCATTCCAGACATTGCCACATTTATGCTAGCAACGCTTGCATTATGCTGTCATTGCCATTCTAGGATGGATAAATAATAAATAGTAAATAATAAATAGTTCAAATAATGGAAAACTGAAGTATGTCTTTAAAAATACTGGTTTAGATGCTGGAAGTACTACCAGTAAATCAGTGCTTTTTTTAGTTTGACATAAAACAACAAGGGTTAACTATTTACATTTTTGTGCTGAATAGGCATCATTTGTTTATACAGGAAAAGAAGGATTTTGAACAGAAATTTTCTAAAGAGCAAGCAGCGCTGAGGGAACAGCTACAGGTAAGGCAGAGCCTCCATTACAGTAATATCACCTGGCTTCTGCTGTTTTCTGGATTCCTGACCACTCATAGTCTTTATCCTGGAAGCCATGAGTTCATTCCTTCAGGAAAACTGGGAGTCAGTCAGCCAGACTGTACTTAACTGCAAGAGCTCTTTACCTTTACTGAATTAATCCTTCCGTGGCAACAGTGATGTTGCAATTACAAGCAAAGACATTTTGTGCTTAGCTGATTTTTCTTTCCCAAAGGTTCATATCCAGACTATTGGAATTCTAGTTTCTGAGAAGTCTGAGTTGCAAACAGCCCTTGGACATACTCAGCAAGCTGCACGGCAGAAATCAGGTAATTGTGAGCACTCCAGCTCAAGCTGTTGGTTAAACTGTGGATTTCAAGTCACAGGCATGATAGTTGCTGGCAGCCAGCTCACAACACACACCGACTCCTTAATGAGCAATACTTGGCACTGCCACTGCTTCTGTCATCGTAGCTGCCCCCAGATGGGAGCGTGTTGATCCCATGGCAGTTGAAGTTCTTTTGTGCATCACTAAAGTCTTGTCAGCTCTGTTTGGGCCTGGTGACTACCCCAGACTGTTCCTTTTTGACTTTATTCTGATTCTTTTAAAACTTTGTTCCCTTTTCTCTGGCCTCCCTCCCTCCCACACAGCTGTTGTGTTAATGTAGGTTTTACCCGAGCCTTTCATTCTGAACTAAATTTGAGCAATTTATTCTATTAGAAAAAACCAACCAAACAACATATTGTCTATTGTTCTGCAAAGGAAGTTTCATCATCTCCCTCTAAAAGTGAGGAAGGTAGTTATAGAGAGCTTTACTGCCTGGAGTTGCTCGTGAATCACCTGTAGAGCCAGGAGTGAAACCAGGCCTACTGATTTACAAAGCGCTGCGCTGCCTTAAAAGCTTGTTGACAAAGTAGAAAGTGCTGTTCAGCCAGTTCCAAAAAGCTCTGTGTGGTCTAGCCTCAACTGACTGTGCTCTGACTTGTTCAGGAGAAGCTGAAAACCTTGCTGCTCGTTTACATTCATCTCGCCAGAGGGTATCAGAGCTAGAACGTACTTTGTCCTCCATCTCTATGCAGCAAAAACAGTCAGAGAAGGTAAGAGTCACCTCTATTTATGCTTAACCAGCAGCTCTGCCTTTGGCTATTTGCTTGTCACTACACTACTGCAGTGTCTGTAAGTCCCTGCTTAGAGAAGAGACAGAAATTAACCTTGTTAATTGTTAATTAACCTTGTAAAGCCCTGTATTCTCCATGATCAAGGCAAACTTTGTTCAGGCTTCTGTGACCACTAATCATATGGTCCAGCTGCTGTCTTCAGATCTGGCGCTTTACTTCATTAGTCTTGCCAGCTCCACACAACAGAAGCCTGACTGAGACCTTGTCCCAGGAGGGTCTCCATCAAACAGACACTTTAGTATTGATGTTCATCCAAAAGTTTGCAGAAATAACCTCATGTTCAGTTAGTAGCATCACATTTGAAAAGACTGAGCAGACTTATTCCTGGCAAATTCAGGAGGTTCTAAGCAAACTTACCCTGAGGATTTTGACAGAGTTATGACCTTTTCCACTTTAGCTGATCTGCTAAAGGTGAAATGAAGTATTTTTTTAACATTTTATTTGTTTGGCTAAAGTCAGTAGATGAATCAATAATTTCCTTTTTCTCCAGCATAATAAAGAGTTAGTGAAGGAGCGAGACAACTTGAAACTGGAACTGTACAAACGAAGGTAAGTCCATTCTGCTTGTTACTGCAGAGTAACACTACTCTTCTCAGTAGAGCCACAAAACATAACACGGGACACGGACCACAGGTGGTGACTTGGGAGGCTGGCTATTCAATTAAAAAAAAAAAAAAGTCATTAGATGTGAGTTTCTATTGATTCTAGCTGCTATGAAGAACTGGATTGTAAATTCATGACATGGACATCAGCAGACCCATAGTACATAAAGTGATGCCATTTTAATTGTTTGCTTGTTTCAGCAAAAGTAGTGAGGAAATAAAGCAGCAGAATTCAGAGCTGTCAGAGAAGGTTCACTCCCTGGTTTCCAAGAACTCGGCTATGAAGTTGGATATGGAGGATTTGCATAAGAAACTGGAAATGGCTGAACTGATGATTCAACAGGTAACCATAACACTTCTGGGATGTGAAGGTAGATCTCACTGATCATTGTAAGACTTTGCTTCTGACAGTGGGGGGCAAGACTTAACTCTTATTTTTAAAGGAAAGCAGAAAATCCCGTCAAGACATCCTCTTTGAAAGGCTTTCACTGAGGCCTCTGAGGAACAGAACAGTCTATATTCTAAGGAGTTTAATGATTGGACTAGATGATCTTCAAGGTCTTTTCCAACCTAGATGATTCTGTGAGTTGGAGCAGTAGATTGAAAGACATTGTGACATTGGTCTGCTAAAAGAACGTTACACAGTATGAGAGGGTGACTGAACATACCAAGTGTGAAAATATGGTGACTTTTCCTGCTTGTGTCTGTTCAGCATTTTGGTTACTTGGTGGTTGTGCAGTCTCGCTGAGTCGAGTAGGGGTGGTGTTTGTACCCACCCTAGCAGCAGGAGGTGAATTGGACAATGACAACTTGTAGGTCAGCTGGGGAAAGTTGAGAGAAGCAGCCAGTTAGAAGGGGAATGCATGAAGCCAGCTGTTAACAGTTCAGAGAGAAAGCTTAGTGTTCAGGTGAGCCTATGAGGGTAAAAAATGCTTTTTTCCTTTTTTTTTTTCACCTTTTTTCCCCCCCTTCTCTAGACAGTGGCTTAAGTTACCCTTGAAATAAAGCCAACTGCTGCTCTCCTGGGAAAAGTACTGTGTCAACTGAACCAGCCTTGCTACTTAGCCCACTGACATGTTTGACACTGGCTTTAAATTCCTGACATGTTTGACAACTTTTAAGGTCACGAGCTTTCATACCATCTGATCTGGCTGTATAATACAGACTCTGGAAATGCACAAAGTTTCTGAGCCAAATTGTTTGATTAAAGCCTATTTTCTTAATTAAAAAACGCAGTAAATATAAAATTGGTAGGGAGGAGCTGTCCTGTTCAGCCTGTTTTACAGGGCTAAAAATCTATGGTTTTTGATTTTTGTCCTTTTTTTTTGTTCATTGAACTTAACTGTGAGTTGGAGCACTTTAAAGTACTGTAGAAGGTTACGACATGGATCGTGTGGCAGGCTACTGTCAGTGGAAAGGCTACTCAGAAATTGAGTATTAGTATTTTGCAATAATTTTTTGATTTTTGTTGGCAGTTCTCAAATCAGGCAGGGAGTCTGGATGCAAATCAGCAGTTGCAGATGGCACTGGAGGAGAAGGCAAGCCTGGAAACCCAGGTTGCTCAGGTAAGAGGTTGTATGAAATATGATCCAAATCTTGATGTCTGTAAAGAAACTTGCGTGGCAGAAGAACGTAGCCTGAGCTTTGCATTCACACTGGTTTCCTCAAGCTTAAGCAGTCACTGCCAAATTTATTTAGCCAATACAATTTTCTTTGTGTTTGATTTTGAACAGCTCTCAGAATCACTTCACCAGCTCCAGGCAGAACGAGATCAGTATGTAGAAAAACTGAAGGAGGAGCGGAGCATTTGGCAGCAGCGGGTACAGCAGCTCTCGGAGCAGGTAACATCAGGGGCAGTATCACAGCTGCTTTTGACAAACACAGGCAGGAGGAAATGCACCGTGAACATTGTTTTAACTTTCACTTGTGTGACCTTGCAGGTCCACACAATGGCAGAGGAGAAGGAGAAGCACATGGCCCAAATTCGGGAGCTGGAAGCCAATGTTGCAGAGCTGTTGAGCAAATCAGGTAGGGCTTCCAAAGTGGGGCTTCACATTGCAGAGTACCACACTGTCGCCGCTGTGCAGGAACTTCTGTACACGAGGAGCAAGTAGGTCTGATGCTCTGAAGCTGTGAAGGCAGCTGAAAGCCTGGTGTCCCTAAGAAACCTTTCATCCTAGGAACCAACAAGTGAACTACTTCAGCTAATGACCAGCAGACTGTTTGTGTCCTTAGCATCTGCCTGACTGTACTGGCAGCCCCTCTGGCCCAGGAGTTTGGGAAGGCAGGATGCTCTTGCGAGGGCTTGAGGGAGTTGGCAGCACGTGGCAGGATGCTGTGCTTGGTTTTGGGGTAGTTTTGCTCCGTTGTTCCTTTCCGTGCCCTGCAGTGAGGATTGGATACTGCAGCTGGTGATCCCCTCTGGGACACAGAGCCCTATAGGTTGGGGTATGCTTTGTGTAAGTAAGCGTGATGTGTCTTACACAGCGATTTGACTGAGCTGCTTTTGATTCCATTTCCTCAGCAGTTAAGCCCATGGATATTGAGCCTTCCTCACCAGCAGAGCCCACAGCAGCTGAGCTGAGCCTGCAGGAAGAGATCCAGCGGCTGCAGCAGGAGAAGGAGGAACTGCATGGGCAGTACCAGGCCCAGGTCCGGGACAACGAGCAGCTGAGCCACCTCAACCGGGAGCAGGAGGAGCGGCTGCTGGAGCTTGAGAAGGCTGTGCAGCGCTACAACGAGGAGTCTGTGGACAGACAGCAGATCCTGGAGGACATGCAGAGTGACAAGGCCACCATCAGTAGGGCACTGAGCCAGAATCGGGAGCTGAAGGAGCAGCTGGCTGAGCTGCAGAATGGGTTTGTCAAACTGGTACGTCTCTTTCGTGCATCTTTTCCCACTGCTTCCCTCACTGGTCCAATCCTTTTGTAGCACAGATATGAAAAACTGGCAGAAGCATTACCTGTCTCTTGTCTGTTCCATCTTCTGTGATACATACTACCCTGACAGGAGGTTCCCTGTAATTCTTACTCCCTCAGGTGCTCTGGCAGATGAACCTTTGTCCAGAGCAGTTTCCTTTTCCCTCTCATCCCCTGGCAGTCAGGCTGTTTCTTTCTGCGGGTATTCCTCCTGCCCTTTTACCTTTGGAGATACCTGTTCTCTGTTCCCTGTATTTGCCCATGAGGAAGAAGTTCTCAGCAGTCTTCTCTCCTGCTGCTGTCATTCTTATCCATCCTGGAGCTGAATCCTTGCTCTTGCTTCTTCCAGTGTAACAGCTTCCCCTCTGGGGCCCTGGCAAACTGACACATGGTCTAGCCACTGATTTTTCTTTAGTCCTTTCTGAGCTCCTCTTCCTTGTTTTTGAATGTCTGTTGGCTCTGTTTGGGATATTCATACCACCCATCTGCTTTGGAGCTGACAGGCTGTGTGATATGCCAGGCCTCTTCTTGGCACTGTCCCAGCCCTGATTCCCTTGGCCCTTTCCTTGCTCTTCTCCCATCATCTGAACCTTTCTGTAAGTTATTTACTGCCCTGAACAGTCAATTTATGGCCCTTATTTACACCCCAGAATAACACAAGGGATGGCACCCTGTTGTATCAGGAATGAACATGGTTTATTGTGAATATATAGTTTATGTTGGTCGAGGCAATTTCCTTATAGTGAGGTATTTGTCTTGCAGACAAATGAAAACATGGAGGTTACAAGTGCCCTACAGTCAGAGCAACATGTAAAGAAGGAGCTGGCCAAGAAGCTTGGGCAGCTGCAGGAGAACCTGGGGGAGCTCAAAGAGTCGGTAAGCAACAGCCGGCGGGATGGCAGGGCAAGTACGTAGCAGTTAGTATAAACTGCTGGCAACTTTCCAAACTGTGATGGGAGGATGGAAATTGGTATTGTAATGATCAAGCTGGGAGCCTTCCCCCATCGTCTGCTGTCTGATGTGGGGGACCAGCATGTGGGGGCAGATGGTGGCTGCCTGCCTAGTTGGTGGCTTTGGGGCAATGTTGACAGTTTAGATCATGTCACACGGATCAGCTTTTCTGGCAGAAATGGTTTGATGTGACGGTTCCATCTTGTTATTTTAGCTGGAACTGAAAACACAGGAGGCTCGGGGTCTGCAGGAGCAGCGGGATCAGTACTACAGCCACTTGCAGCAGTACACCGTGGCGTACCAGCAGCTGGCTGCCGACAAGGAGGAACTGCACAAACAGTACTTGCTTCAGACACAGCTGATGGACCGGCTACAGCACGAGGAGGTGCAGGGGAAGGTGACAGTGGAAATGCACCTCAAAGAGCTACAGCAGACCAAGGTAATGGGAAAAAGGGGCAAGTGGAAAGATGGGAGGAAAAGTGCTTAATGACATTCAGTATTAATTAAGCAAAAGGTTGGACCAGGTGATCTTTCGCAGTCCCTTCCAACCCGGGCTGTTCTGGGGTTCTGTGACTACATCCTGTGCGATTACAGCTGAACGATACTTGGCCGGAGCAGAACCAATCCTTGTGTGTGTGTGTGACACTGCTACCTGAAGATGTAGTGACCATCTGCAGTCTGGCTTGCACAAGTTTCAGTGACCTTCTGCTTCTCTCTTGCAGGAAAGTCTGGAAGCTGTAGCTAAGGAAAACAAAGAGCTGCAGGCCCAGATCAGTCAGTTAGCAGCAGACCTGGATGGCAGGATTCTGCACCGACTAGAGGGTGAGTAGCTGCAGCTGGTCTCCAGGGTGGAGGTAGAGCTGGGCTCTCTGCTGTACCACCTCCTTGTTCACCTTCCTCCTTTTACAGGAGACGGAGTTGAAAGTGAAGCAATGACCGAAGAAATTCAGAAATCTTCATTTGTGATCCCAGAGAAGTTTGAAAGCCATGAAGAAATGGTGAGTCTTAATGGGTAGAAAAGCCTTTGGTTTTAGTTCTATACAAACATTTAAGAAAGGAGGCAGGTTAAATTGCAGAGAGGTTCTGTTGGGTGCATGGAGTAGGCTGTTTATCAGCTGTCATCTCTGCCAGCTGAGGTGCAGTAATGAGGGAAGTGTAACAGTGCCTTGTGCATAGCAGCAAAAACCCAAGAGTTCTGCAGCATCCTTGCAAGATAGGCTGGAAGTCTGGCAGTGGCTTTAACTAGGAAGACAACTCAGCTGGCAGAGTAGCTCTCTAATTACAAGGATGATGTTCTCTTTAGTTTGGAAGGTAATTTGGAAATGGTGTCGAATATTTACTAGATTTTTCTGTAAGTGCAGTCATAATTGAAAAATACTGCAAGCAAACAGCTATCATGGGAGCTAGTATTTAACCTGCATATTTGTACTACTTGGGAGTGAGAAAAGATGCAGTAGTTGCTGCCTGATTTAGTTCCAGGGCAGTCACTTACTACTTTGGTTTTGTACCCACAAATAAAAAGGGGTGAGCTGTTACCCTGTCCCAACATGCACCACTGATGGTGCTTCACACAGCAGCAGCACTAACGTGTACACTCTGGAATTCTTCTCAGGTTGCTTTCTTGACATCTGCCATGTCCCAGGTGGAGAAGGAGCGAGAAGACATGAGGCAGCAGCTGGCTGCTCAGAAACAGCAGTGCAGAAGCCTCCTGCAGCAAATAGCAGCTCTGAGGCAGGAGCAGCAACATAACATCACGCTGGGTGGAGGTAAAAATTTGGTGCAGTTTGGGGACAGTGTGAATACGGAGGCATGCCCCCGCCAGCTGCTCTGGCCTCTGAAAGGTTTTGTGAGCGCATCATGTCCAGGGAGGAATTAAATTACACATGTCCCTTCCAGGTTCCACTGTGGATACTGTTCCAGTGGAGGTTCACGAGGCTTTGAAAACTGCCATGGAGAAATTACAGGTAAGCAAAGGATCTCCTCAGACTCTGATCCAGCATCGGCCTCTTCCAGCACACACAGACACATTGTAGGGGAATAAGTAGCAATGTTCCATAATAATAAGCTACTTCCTAAAAAGCTTATCACTGCTTGTCTCAGCACAGGAAAGCTTGCAGCAGTAACTCCCCTCCCACCCCCAAAGACTGAGTGTAAGGGCCTAACACTGATCTGTGGTCTTTTTCTAAAGAAATAGCTGAAAACCAGACTTGAGTATCTTCACCCTGCTGGGATGAAGCAGGTGGTCTGCAGTCTTGGAGCCAGGTATGACCAGAGCTGTGCTGTCCCAGCACTGAGAAGGTTAAAAGGCACTTTGTTTCATCAGCCCTTCTGCTTCCCAAAACACAGAGATGCTTTTTTACACCTTTTCTAGCTCTCTCCTCTCTGTTCCTTTTTAGCATCAAATTGGAGACAAGTTGTAAAGGCAGCACGATTTGTTCCCTAGGCTCAGACTGGTGTGAATGGAGGGTGTTGTCTTTAACATGGGTAGTCTTTGTACGTGAGCAGTTCAGATGATTGATACCAATTTTTGTGTTCAGTCCCGTTTCACAGACCTGATGCGTGAGAAAGCTGATCTGAAGGACCGGCTAGAAGAGTTAGAACATCGCTGTATACAGCTGTCTGGGGAAACGGACACCATTGGTATGTTCAGGCAACACCAGCACACGCTAAAGCTTGCTCAGAGCGTTATTTATCTGGGGAACAGAAGGTCCCCAACAGCTTTTGGAGCTGGAGTCCTCCCTCTACCAAGCAGTTCATGTCTCCTCTGCTGCCTCACTAGGCTGGATCTCCAGTCCAGGGCTGGATTCGCTGGATCCTCGTGCCACATAGTTGTATGCTCACCATAAGGCTTGTACCCTGATCTTGCCAACGCTCCCTCCTTACACTTCTCTTGTATTCCAGGGGAATACATCGCATTATACCAGAGCCAAAGGGCCATCCTCAAACAGCGGCACCAGGAGAAGGAGGAGTACATCAGCCGACTGGCTCAGGATAAGGAAGAGATGAAGGCAAGGAATCCTTTCTGTACTGCTCCTGCAAGCAGGGCAGGCCCGGGGAGCACTTGCACAGTCCAAACCTTCGCGTGCTGCTCTTCCGCGAGCTTTTAACTTTGAAGCTGCTAATTTTGTGACAGAGGCAGGACTGCAAACCGTAGCGCGGTGTTTGTGCTCACATTTCACAGGCTTTCCTTTCCTTTGGTGCAGATGAAACTACTGGAACTGCAGGATTTGGTGATGCGTCTGGTCAGGGAAAGAAACGAATGGTACAGCAAGTACGTAGCGGCTGCTCAAAACCCAGAGCTGTTGGCGAGCCAGAATGAAAGCGTAGTTCCAGCGGAGAGGCGCATTGAACTGAACGCTACTGATGGAGAAGGTAAGCTGCAGCCAGGACCTGCTCCGTAACATGGAATAACCCGTGTTCTCAGGGTCGTGTGTGGACGGGAAGAGTTACCTGCCTGCCCTGTCTGTGTTCCTTGCAGGGTTACGAGAAGTGAATTTGTCAGATGAAGCAGAACAAGAGGCTGCTGCTCTTCATCAATCTGGTTTTGCCCCTATTGACAGTAAAGCTGCTCAGCCAAGCCAAGAGGACCCTACAGCAAAGCAAATAATGCAGCTTCTCAGAGAAATCCAGAACCCTCAGGAGAGGCTGGGCTCCCTGCTGGAAAACCCCTGCATTCCCTTCTTCTATCGTGCTGATGAGAACGATGAGGTCAAAATCATGGTAGTTTAAGTGGCGCTAAATCTTACTTACGGCAATTTTCTACGAGCCTGAAAGGACTTAACTGACTTGTATGTGCCCACACCTCTGCTCAGTGCCCTTGGGCAGAACAGAGTCCTAAAGACATCAGGAAAGAGGGATTTCATCAGACGGAACTTGAGTATCAGACCTCATCTTCTCCTTCTCTTTCTTCTGTTACTTGGTGTGCTCGGAGTACAGGCAGACTCAAACTAATCCGGGGCAGCAGCTGGTGCTGGCACTTCACCTGGGCCAGGTGCAGGCCGGGGGGAAGGGGATTCCCTAACTTTGGGCAAAATGATTTAATCCCTTATCGCAGACTCTGCTGCCAGCAGCCTGAGCAGCGGTTCTGATCCATCACTCATGACCGTCATTGGCCTCGTTCCTTCCAGGGCTCCCAAAGTAACTAACTTATTCTGGTAACGAACTCTTTGGACTCTGAACAGGTTGTTTTTGTTTCATACTACGTATCTTAAACTTCCTACTTTCTTCTGCAGCCTGCCTCTTGCAAACTGTATCTGAAACCGGCCTTGTCATCTTCAACAGCCCCAAGATACAGGCTCCTGGCGAGCTGGGCAGCACGGCCGCCCCTGCAGGCTCGTGGCTAGGGGAAGGGACCGCAGGTTGCCTTCTGAGTCTTTTTGGTTACTTGACAAAGCTTTATGTGATTCTTGGGAGTGGGGTGGAAATGTAACTGCACTTTGAAGGATGGTGTGTTTCACTTGTATGTGTCTGAAGGTTTTATTTATTTTAAAAAAAAAGGGGAGAAATAAGTAAAAGGAAACCACTTAATAAACATGCTTTGTTTTGAATTTCTGGACTCTAGGGGTTCTAGTTCTCCATTGCTTAACTTTCCTTTTCTCCCAGTTTGGTAAGGAGCGTATCTGATGCACAGACTCTCAGATCCTGTGCCCTTGGTGTAAGTTCCTGGCACACATCAGCAAGCGAGGTATCAGCTGGCACTGCCCTGAAGCCAGAGCCCTAATTCTAAGGAGAAAACAAGCCACAGGGGGAGGCGAGAGTCCCCTGAAGCAGCAGCAGAGCAAATCCCTTGGATGTGCAAGCAATGATGAACTGCGTGTGGACATCCTGCAACTAAACCTGCCTTTCAGGCAAGAACTGCCCTTGGTGGGAGGGTTAGTTTCAGCAAGGGAGTTTTAAGGAAGACTACAGGGGAGGTTTAAGGGACCTGACAGTGACAGCTGGAGCCTGGGCTCATGCCTGAAGGAGCCTGCACCACCTCCCTGTTCACCTGTCAAGAGAAGAGATGGGAGCACAGGAACGCAGTATCGATTCTGGGGTTTGTCAATGACAAAAAGAGACAGTTCAGATCTCCTGTGTCCAAGTCTGTCAAGCTTTACACCAGCACAGTAGAGAGCTTTTCTTTTAATACCAGAAGCAGGTAGTGTTTTGTTTTTTTAAATGGTTCATCGTGATGTTTCCATGTACAACTGAAAAAAACCCACACACAGAACAATTAATGCTTTCCTGTGAAGCCACCAGGGGAAGATGGAAGCTGTTGTCTGAACTCCTTTCATCCGAATGGTGCTGGCGTTGTCAGCTACTGGCACAACCCAGGGGCTCCGGGCTGCATGGGTTTGTGTACATAGTGTATCTGTGTAAAATGCTGTATATTCCTTGAAGAGAGACTAAGCCTTTTGCAGTGTTCGTGCCTGCTCAGGCTATTCGTAAATCTGTATCAGAACTAACAGGGGCAGGGCTGTGATTTAATACAGAGCATTATTATAAATGGAATAAATATTTATTGGGTGTTCTACTCTAGTACTGTGAAGGAGACCAGTGAAGAAGGTCTGCAGGCTGTGGCAGAGGTGACTTAATCCTGTTACAAATTTGCTTCCTGAATAAACTTATTCAGATGGGCACTGACTAGATGTATTTCTTCTGCATTGATCACATTGAAATTTGGCCAGAAAAAGGAGAGTGAAGAATGAATTCTTTATTAAAAATACCTGCACTGGTATCAATGCCCTATTTCACTTTGCTTTCATGAATGTTTTTCTGTAGACATACTGCTGACAAGCCTGAGAGCTCCTGGCTTGCATTTCACATCCAAACCCTAGGTTCAGATTCATTTTGTACCCCCTTTAAGAGTGTTTCTCTGACCCCACCTTTACTTGGAGCAGGAACTACTGTTCAGCTGACACAGAGTAGCTTTAAATAGGAGCAACTGAACAGCCTCTGCACATCTGATTTCAGGAAAAGGTAGAAAAATGCTTCTTAAAGGCCGTAAGCACCAAACAACAGGAAACAGCTGTTATGCTGGAAAGAGAACATGGTGTGACACGGTTGTCGATCAGGGGACAGGAGTTCATCATGCCTGGGCAGGGTAGCAGGTATTGTCATCAAACATGCTTAACCTCTGACAACCAGCCAATAGAGGTTCCTACTTTTGCAAAATAAGGCTCTGATACTTATTGAGCCTTCAAAAATATAATATTCTTTAAGAACAATCCTATATACAACACCAGGGACAGATGGAACAGTTCCAGTGAGGGGAAAAAATAGGACAGAGTAGGGCAAGCAATGGTTATTGCCTCAGTTGCATAGAAGCTGCAGTTACAACACAACAATAAGATGACAGAGCTAGAACACACAGAGAGACTGCTAGAGATCAAGTCTGTTCACTCAACCCACACCAGTATCTACTACAAATAAAACCTTCAAGGAGATTTTTAGCTTATTAAAGTCTTACTAGGGTGCTAGGGAGATGCCCCAGGTATCGCAGTCAGCTGTAGCCAAGAGCACTCGGCTGGATCAGGCATCAACGTTACAGTGATTTAAGTCAGCAACCCCAGTGCTCCTGGTCCCTTCCTGCAGAAGTAGGGCTGGAGCCCCATTACACAGGGGCTTAACAAATCTGCTGCAGTTGTTGGGATGACAACAGTGGTAAATTCAGGAATTACAGAGAAACATGGTTGTCACGGTGAGAAGCAGCAACCATGATCTGAGACTACAGCACTCACTGTTTTGGCATGGAGGCAGCAGGAACAGGTTTACTCAGTTCATATCAGGGGAGAAATCCCTCTTCGGCCTAAGAGCAACTCCCAAATAGGGACAGCCATGTGTGTTAGACTGCACTTCAAATACGGGCCCAAAAGACCACCTGGCAGAGAAACTACAACTCAACACCCACTTGCTGTGTTCCACAAACAGCCTAGGCAAAAATTCCTTTTTAAAACCAAGCAATTTTGTGTGCAAAACTCCCACCTTCTGTATGTCCAGTCACTGAAGCACCTCCATGCATTTTCCTTTACAACGGAGAAAGGGAGTTAACTTCCACATCTGACAAGCTGTTTCACTCTACTGCAGCTCCTGGACACCACTGCTGATGCAGATCTGTTCCACCTTCCCTATCAGTGATAGCACCTGCTTGCATGTATAGCTTTTTAAGCTCTATGGGATGAAAAGATTAGGTTATAATTAAACACAGTTTGAAAATCACCCAGAGAAAGAGCAAGAGAAAGAGATGGTTTTATTCTAGTCATGGAGACCTTCATTATACAGAAATGATAGTTTATTTCATCCAATAAACAAGAGTGACAGGTAGATCACAAACTGCATCACAGCTACTACCAGCACTGAGACAGTTCACCCACAAGTCTGGGGTAATACAATAACCCAACTGCACACAGCAGAGAATTCAACAATCAGCTCAAAAACTCAACATTAGGATTTGGTTAACTTTTTAGATGTGTGTGTGTGTGTATATATATATGTATATAGATATTCTTTCCCTACTTAAGTATTTCCTAAAATCCACATGGAAGCACAAATGGCTTTAAACACCTGGACATATATAGATTTTTCATCTTATATATATATTTATAGATATTTATAACAGTAAAGATATGTTTCTCATTACTACAATATACTTGTTTAACTCCTTTAAGCAGCTGGGAAGAAAAAAAAAAAACCCAAACAGTTTCACTACAATCACATCTGATATGCGTGTGTCACAAAATACAAACAAAACAAGCCATGTGTGAGATTCGAGTCAGACCATTCCAGGACAGAACAGCTAAGAGGCAGGCAAAGAGTCTCAGAGGGAGCAGGCCTACATGTCAAATGGTGGTTTTGGGCTCTCCGGGCGGGAGGGACTGGCCTTACCCGGCCGGCTGGAGTTTAAAGACAAGAAAAACAAAGAAAAAAAGGAAAAGGGGAAGGGAAGGAAAAGGGGGAGAAGTAGTAAAACAATAGTTAAAATACAGAAAGGAACTAGCATCAGAACAATAGGATCCACAACAGAAATAAAGAGCAATAGCACTGAAATAAGATAACTTAAATCTGAATCAGGCCTGGTTGAAAGCCTGCAACACAGGTGGCTCAGTTAGCTCTGGTAGAGACATGACATCCGAGATGTACAGGGTTGTTATACTTTTAATTCTCAAGTATTTTTTAATACACGTAGCATGAAAAGTAAAAACCAAACCTTAAGAAGATGAATTGCGATCAACAACGGTTACACGTTTCCCCAAACACATACCATCCACATGCAAGAAGAAAAGGCTACGGAAGAAGTCACCACAGTACCCAAAAACACTGAAAGATGTGCTTGTTCAAAGCAGAAATATTTTCAACAAAACATTACACAGCGAACTCCCTGAAAACATTTGGTTGTCCGTTTGCAAGGGGGGAGCAGCGTATCTATTCCCCTCTCCCTGCTGGGTTCAGGAAAGTCAGCCAAAAGTGATGATGCAAGACAACTGCTGGCAGGAGCCAGTGCGTCACCAGCAGGATTTCCCCAGCTCTTTCGGGGAGCTGAGCGCGAGCAGGTCCGTGTGCTCCCTGCACGCTGAGGTGTGTGCGCTATCTCAGACTTCACTCTAGCAGGACTATGCCAATCCATTGAGTTCCCCCCTTTCTTGATCTCCCTGCCTCACTTGGATATATCAAGTTGATTGCACTGTTCCCAACATGAATTTTTGCACCTTAGAAGTCAAACTAATACACAGGACATTTAATCTGTTCCTAACGGTGTCACATGTTTTGACAGTATTTTTAAGTCACGCTTTCGTCTTCTTAACTACAAGAAAAGAAAATAGCTACAGATCAGTCCTAGGTGCTACAGCTAACTGGTGCAGGCAGGACACTTATCCAGGCTAGACCAGGCAGATGAAATTACTGGATGGACAGCTGCCACTCGGACTTAAGGACGTCCCTGCAGCTGCTCTCTCCAGGGAGCCTGTGTACTTCAGGGATCCATGCCACTGAATGAAGGCTACTCTACGCTCACAAAGCAATACAGGACGCACGAGTGAAGACGAAGAGCTCGATCACTAGGCTAGTGTTTTACGACACACCAGGAAGGGGTGGTGGGAGGCAGAGATGTGGGATGGATGAGAGGAGTGACTGTGGCTGTGGAAGGGAGGATGGAATGGGGAAGCCGCCAGCACGGCATTCGTCGCCAGCTGTCTACAGCCTCGAGTTATAAATCTAAGAGGGACGGTTCAGCCGGTCGGATTATGGTAGGTCGAGTAGGTGAGGCAGGGCCCCTTCTGCTGTGAAAAAGCAGAAAACAAAAACAAGAGAACACACACTGTGGTTAGCACAGCAATCGCAGTCACAATCACACATGCTTCTCCACCTCGCCTGAGCCAGCAAGAGAATAAAACTTGAGGCACAAACTACTTCAGTGCAACTCCACGAAGGAGGCTTACAGGTTTACATCAGGCCTCGCACTGGCCTTTCTGCACAGCGTGGATCCCCAGCAAAGCAACCCGCTGGACAGCCAGTTTTGCTTTCCTTCCAAAATTTGGAAGTGCAAAGATTTATTGCCAGTGAGTGTGCTGGCTCTGGGATGAGAGTTGAGAAGCATGGACAACAGTGAGCTCCTGTATCAAGCACATGACAGTCACACAGCATGGATGGGGTCCTCTGAGACGCGCTGCTGTCAGAGGTTCTTGGCTGTTTGGAGGAGCACCTTCTTCCCCTGCCCTCGGGGCAAGCCTGAGATTCCCTATTCCAACACATGACACTGATCTTTGATGTTAGGGGCGAGCTTGCTGCTTTCAGTTCTCTACTTCTGGTGCTCAGCAAATGCAGCTTCTACTTCAGTAAAAGGAACTTCAGCCATTGCTACTCCATTCTGTTTCAGCTCTTTTGCTGGTCCTTTAGCTAGGTAAGTGGGCAGCAACTCAAGTGTTTGCCCTCTGCATAGATTAAAGTGTTCTAGGATCTCCTTCTTGTAAGGGACTGAGGAAAAACAAAACCCCAGAAGACAGAAGACAACACGCCTGCCATCTCTCTCATTACTTGAAAGATCGCTTCAGACTCAGACTACGGGTTTTAAGAAGTCTACAAATAAAAAAAGTGTTCTGTAAGTCACAAGTCCAATCTATGTTTTTCCTTTAAAGCATGCTCCCTGCAGTGTCTGCAACCTAAACAATCTACACATGATGGTGCATCATTATGATAATTAAATTGTTCAGTACCAAGCCAGAGTAGTTTTACAGTCCAAACTGCCCGAAATGCAAAGAGCAAACCCAACAGGATGTAGACCAGGTAGAGAGGAAGTATTTGCACTGATCATACAGAACCAGGTGTCCTGGAATTAATGCCTGAACAATTCCACACTGAGAAGCTTTAACTTAAGATTACAGAGAATCAACTGCCTGCTGGCAATGAAGGCCCTCCCCTAACACAGGGGCTGAGGGAGGGGAGGATATTTGCACCAGTACAGTCTTCTGAGGTAGGGAAGTCTTCATTGTGTAATGACTGCAAGTCTATAATCATGCTGGCACCAGAGGAGCTATACTCCCATAAATTGGGGCAAGCTCCCTCATTTTAGCAAAGGAACCAGAGCAACTCTACAGTCCTGTTTATTAGACTTCAACAGAATTTATTGCTCCATCTCTATTAAGGCCCAGATCTCAAAACAATTACAACCACTTGTTCCTTGCCTTGGGAAATGATATATAAAAAAAGCTTAAGGCAGTAAAACATTTCCAAATGTTATTTCCTCAACTGAAAGTGTCAATGGGGACTGCAAGACCCCATTGTCAGCATGCCAATCAAGTTACTGCTCCTGTACAGCAAATAATGATGGGATTGAGCTAATCTGGAAGCTACAACCACCTTGGAAGGATGCTGAAATAATACTATCTCCCAGAAGCAGAACTTGTAATGAGATGTTACAGCTGGGGAATCTGTGAACCTGAGCTTCATGACATGAGGGATCTGTGCATTATCTCTGAAGGGTGCTCATGTGTAAACGCAGCCATGTAAATGGCTACTACTGTCATTGGAACAGTAATAGCACTTGAATTAAAACCTTACAAAAGCAGCTCAACCTTCAGTGAGATGCTGCGACACTGCCACATGTGTTAGAAGTCATTTTTTGAGAAGCTTGAAGGGCCGTTTGCATTTCAGGAGTTTGGACAGGTTGTGTTAACAGACTGTGGATTTACATGAAAAGGATGCTTGAAGTTGCTGGACCATGTAATGTGTTCTGGCAAGAGAGGTTGCTTGACCCTACCAGAATGAATAGGGCTGAAAGGAGCACAAATAATTTTCAGGTAGATGGGCTGCTTTTTTTTGTAGCGTACTACGACTGATTTCTGCAGACACTTACTTCTCTCAGCACTCAGGGTATTTTAGGGGGAGAGGCTGTCACTTTTTAAAGTTACAGGCTTTGTCTCTGCTCAGGTTTTCTGGAGACACTTTCAGAATCTGCCTGGCAAGGTTACAAAAGGCTGAAAACTTTCCCAGCACAAAAAAAGGACAGAGAAGTCTCTCAGACAGCAACATTCACCCCTGAAATGCTGCTTCAGTCTGTCCCACTACATTGCTAGCCAAGCCCTTTTACATCACTGAAAAGTCACTTTCTTCCGTCAGAACAACAAGAAACAAAGTTTTGCTCACGGGGAAGCCTGTGGTAGTCTCCAGGTCAAGGGAAGCGTGACCTGAGTCCTGTCAGGAGCCCAAGGAGATGTGTTATACTGACTGTCATGTCCCTTGAAGTCAGTCTTTCAAGCCACACCCAGACTAGAACACTGAGCTAGTCCTATCTAGAAACTAACAGCCTAACAGAGAGTTCTGCTGATATGGTCCTAACAGAGATGGTAGAACATTACTTTTATTCCCTTGGGCTGCAAAAGGTTTGGGGTGGGGGTTTGTTGGTTTGGGGTTTTTTTGTTTTGGTTGGTTTTTTTTTGGGGGGTTTTTTTTTTTGAGTCGTTTGCTTTTTGGTGTTGTTTTAATTTTTATTTCCTTGGTGCTCTTTATGCCAGATTAAGAACGGAACGCCCCATAACAGCGAGTCCCAGAATGAGGTACAGACAACAGCAAGCCTCTTTCCTGAGGTTGTTCACCAAGACACACGTTTCTAGGGCTGCAGGCAGAGTATTGGAGGAAACTGCGGATTGCTCCAACACCTCTGCAGTGTGTCATCACTGAGGAGGGCTGACGGATGACGTCCTCAAAGAACATGTCAATCACTGAAAAATCCCTGCATTGATGTGATGTGGCACCTCTCAGCTCTCACTGCAGTTACATGCAGCAGTTAAGAGACAGACACCATCTGCTGCAAGATGGGGGCTAGCTGTGACCTCCCCTGCCCTGGAACAGGGGTTTGAACTTCTGCTATTCCCACTGAGATAGGACTTCAGCACACACTCCCCACCCCCAGTTCTCTCTGCCACAACCAGCAGCAAGGGAACCTACAGAAACTGCTGCTGCTCCACTCCTCAGTCAGACCTTTCACTTCAAGAAACAGCATCCACAGAGAAAGGGAGAAGGGGCCCAAAAAACCCACACCTGCCCTGTTCTGCCCTCTCTAACCTCTTTGTCAATAAGGGCTGGAAGTTCGCAGGAAAAAAGACTCAGGAGAATTTGCTAGATCTCCCTCTTCATGCCCCCACTCTCAGCATTAACAGGACAAGGAAGAGTTGTTGGGCCAACAGAGTACACCTACACCTGCCCCAGTACCCTGCTACATCATTGAACAAGTATAAGGCTGCAAAATGCAGGGAGAGATAGGAAAGGGAAACAGGCAGGAGGTCAGGGCAGAGTGTTTGGGGGGGATATGAATCACTAAACGCTTCTTCTCACAGGGGCAGAAGGCAGAGGAGAGAAGGCAGTTTGGAAGCAGAAAAGTAACCTAGAAGGTAAAGGGTCAAGTGGAGAACAAGCAAAAGGAGTTCGCTTCTAACTGATGATGGGACACAAGGGTAACAGGGAACATTCAATGTCGGAGTCCCCCTGCACTCAGACATGGAAGTCCTGATATTAGCAACCCAAACTCCTCCTGCCTTCTGTGAGCACTAGGGACACAGCAAGGATGGGAGCACTTCTCCAGCCAGACATTAGAATATAAGAAGAGGAGTCTGAACTAACAGCTCCCCAAGTCTCTATCTTGATCCTAACAGAGCTGACAAACCAAATCAAAACAGAGTTCACTCAGCTGATCTCCCCGTCAGTGTGGATATAAGCCAAATGAAAGACACACACAGTTTAGTCCTTGTTGCCAGAGCTCATTCCCCCATCCCATCTCCTCTATCTAGAAGCAGAAAAAGATCCTCTGGTGACCTTAAGTCAGGTACTGAGGCTTTCCCAGCTCCTGCAGCTCAAGCAGCTGCTTTGTCTCTGATCAGCCAGTTTTTCTGTTCAAGACTCCTCCTTTTATGAGATCCTGGCAGAGGTGGTTCATTGGACAAGGGACCCTGTTACTAATACAAGAACTAGGCAGCAGAGGTGAGCTGCAGAGCAAAGTAATGGAGGATGGGGACACAGTGACTCATGCATTGCAGGGAGAGTGCAAAACGTACCGTGGCTGCCAGTCCTCAGGGGTCACTGATAGTGATTCTGAAAGACAACATGAAATCAACATGGCAGTTCAGACAGTTCAAGGCAGAGGCCACACAGACTGTCAGGAAGGTGGAACAGAGACACATGCGCTTGCACAGACACACCTTCACACGTCCCCCTCCAGAACACGGCACCAGCCTGCGCTGCTGGGTCGGACTGCTCTCCACCGTGCAGGACTTCACACACACACACAATCACAGCATCATCTTTGCACACAGCCAGAACGCTGCTGGGCACAGGGGTGCGTTGAAAGCCGTGCAATTGTTCGCACACCTACAGGCCATTGCTCACTCACCCACCACTCACACATCCAGGCCGATGTTCATACCTGCTGAGCCAGCGGTATACCTAGGTCTTGGCACAGGTACCTTGACTTTCACTGAGGATTCCTATCTTCTGACCATATGAAATGCTAGAGTTGAAACAAATGGCTCAGGAAAGAGGGAGACGCAGTCCTGAGCACTACCCAAAAAGGGAAGCAGCAGGTGAAGGCTTATATTTTGAAGGTCACAAATCATGCGATCAGCTACTCCGACTTCCTGAATAATTCAAGTCATAAAGCTGTGTGAAGTTATTGTCGCAGTGATGCTGATCACTTGCATCTTTTTCCTTAGATGTACCAAAGAATGGAGAACCCATTAATGCCTTCAACAGATTTTTTTTCCCAGTGGTTAAGTCATTCTCACTTAAACTTTCTTATTTCTTCTTTGAGCTTGCCTAAACTCTTTCACCTACAGTTTCTATCAAACTACTTTAAACCGAAGAGCCTAAATTACCTGGAGGAGTATCTTCATAGTTCTCTTTTCCAGAGCAAATCCTCCTTCATAGCTCCAATAGGCATATAGTTCGAATTCAGTCCTTTGTTGCACACAGACAGGACCTCACATTGGCTGTAACTTTAAGCTCCCAAAGGTATGTATTTGGCAATATGGACTTCCATAGTAGACGGAATAAATGCTAAGTACAGTGGCAGGGTGGCAAGTCTTGTTGTAAGTGTCCTTAATTATATGCAGGAAAACATTTCTGTGCAAGCAAATGGACCATGTGGTGTTTATACATGAAAGCATGTGTCTATACAATTATGTTTATGAGAAAGAAGTAGAGTGACACTTGTGTAAGTTCATCATTCATAAAATCAGATGCTCACACAAACTGGAGGCACAAAACTGCCAAACTTCTACACGGGCATCAGTGTGCCTACACACGCAAAGTACATCCAGCCACCACCATGCACTTCCAGTTCACTCCGTAACACCAATTTCTACAGCAAAGCCCACTCACACCATATACAAGAGCTTTGCTCCTCTCACACACACACACTAGTGTAGCCTGGTTAGCAAGGGAAGAGATGGGTGTTAAAAAAGCAACAATGGAGATGGCATTCGTTCACCCATGGCAGAAGGACCCAAGTCCAAGTGCTAGCAGGGAACATTCTTATTCTATATACAGGAGAGGAAGAGAAAGAGTCCCTTGTCATTGGAAATTCTCCATTCACCAGTGAACTCAAATGACAAGCTGGTATCAGGATCCGGAGGAGTCTATGAACAACTGGAAGAATCAGAGAGGGGGATCAGAGAATGAGCATCACTTCACAGCTTCTGGAATTACATTCTCAACTCCAGATCAGGGCAGTCAGAAGCACGCAATCCAACCTACCATCTCTCCTTCTAAAGCAAGGGATCGCTCAGTTAAGTATGAAACACACTTTTTTCCTCTGCTCCAGAGCTGTTTCCTACCTTCCCCATAACCCTTCTACCCCATGCAAAAGGCAGAAAAGCCATTAAGATAGGCTGACAGATGTCTTAAAAAAAGGCCAATTCATTTCAGCCCTTTTGGGGAATCCTATCATGATGATCAGGTATATAGAATATTTCATGAGTGAAGAAATGAAACTGAGTGAAAGAAGAAAGATGGACACAGAAAGAAGCATAAGTATACTAAAACCAAAATCACAAAGTAACAGTATATGGAAAAGCAGGGTCACAAGAAGCAAAAGCCAAAATACACAGTAGAGGCATGCTGACATCCACAGGTGCCACCAGCAGGACTGCAGTCCCTGGGGCAACACTGAGACATGTGGACAAACTACTGTGGGAGCTGCATCAAGGTGCATAGGGAGGACTGGGGCAGAGACACCAAGAAAGTAAAACCATTTGCACACACCAGAGTCAAACTGGTCTACAATCTCTTTGGACTCATCCACCTCTGGGCTGGATACAGCCGGGCAGAGAACACTTCCCCTCCAAACAGGCAGCACCAAGTATGAGCTGGGGCACTATCACAGGAGGAAGACTGAACTGTCTCTGCCACATACCATCACCACTCATTGACCATCTGGGTGTTTTCACAAAAATTGGCAAAGCTTTAGACGTGTGCCACTAGCATCCACTGGAAGAGATGCATTTTCCATGAGGGAAGTGTTCCCTCTGGCATGTCATTGGGGAGTTTCTGGTTACATTCATTCTTTACTCTGAAATTACCTTCCCTTCCTCTCGGGGAGACCAAGCACCCAACACAAAAGCATTCCCAGTTCCAGACTGCCTCCTAAGTCCTGTTCAGGAACACATGTTTAGCTGCACAGGGGATAATCCCTTATTACTATGTTGAACTGAGTTTGAAGTGACTGACAGGAAAGGAATTAAGTCTCCTAATGGAAAAACCAAAGCCCTGTGATTTGAACCCCCTAGACTGGAAAAACGTTCAAGTTGATTACAGAAGCAACAAAAATGCCTAAAAAAATCCATTTCTCTGCCAGTGATATTGTAATATTTTCCTAGCCAAAAAGCATCTGAACAGCTTAAATGAAGGTGTCTCCAACTCACCTTGAAGAACTCTAGGCCAGGAGAAAAACGGGCAACTTCAGACTTTGGGGAGCCCTACACAGAGGGAAACTGCCTTGAAAGATATACTGTCACTCCAGTCCTGTGATTTTTCTGGTGACCACCACCTACTTGTGAGCAGAGGCATTGGTACGATTGCTTTAATAAAGCCCTCGGGAACATGGTCCTCTTCCCCCAAGCTTTGCACAGAGGTTTGTGCAGAGAAGAGGCTGCCCCTCTGTTCCTGAGAGCTGCCTTGACATTGCCTCATCTGTACAATGAGATCTCAGTGGACAACGATGCTCCTGCCTATGGACCCAATTCAAATAGCCAAAGACCACACACTCCATTCTCCTTCTATGGTCCAGGCAGGCTAAGTACTGCCATGGCTGCTACTCAAAAATTGGACGTATCCCACTTGTATGGAGCAGCATTTCAGGACTTACCTGGGGACACCAGGAGGAGCACGATTAGGCCGAGAAGGAACCTGAGGTGGGGGCCCAAAGGGATCAGGAGAGGCACCTGGCCTGGAGGGCACAGGGGGGGCACCACCCAGCGTGGACCCACCAGCAGGAGGTGGTCCAGGAGCTGGGCCTCGAGACCCAGGTCTGGCGGGTGGAACAGCGGGAGCTCTCCTCTGTGGCGTGGGGCTGGAGGTAGGAGACCTGGCAAACAAATGGAGAAATTCAACTGCAACAACAGGCCTGGGATCCCTCTGTGTCACCATCAGGTCCCCATACACTGCCTTCAGTGTTCCTTTTTTAGTTTCATGTCACTTTATGTACCACCATTTGGCTTTCAGGTTGCCTTCAAAGCTACTTCAGGCCCCATCTAACCTAAGGGTTTAGAAGCCTCCACATCCTCTGTAAAGATGTAGCAGCCCTACACGGCTGTCAAGGCCTAGGAGCCTCCCAACACAAGTACCCAGAGCTCTTCATCCACAGGGAGAAGAGGGAAAGAGGAGGACTCCCTGTCTCAGTAGGAGGCCCCAGCTAGCCACTAAAGAGGCATCAGGCAGGTCTGTGGGGCTCTCCCCCTGAGCCTCTGGTACCTGCGTCCAGATGGTACGCTTTGCACCTGCAGCCAAGAGTCGTCCACCGGTGGGGGCATGGGGGTGCTGATGGTGCTGGTGTTGATGTCCCCGATGATGTTGAGGGCCTCTTTCAGGGCATGGTACATGCGCAGCATTTCATCACGTCGCTGGGCCTGCTCTGCAGATTCCTCCATCAGCGTATTTTGGTCACCACAGGAGTAGAGGTTTGCCAGCAACTCCGAATGGATAAAGTCCTTAGTCTGTAAACAAGCACAAAGGGGGAATCAATTTCCACTGTCTTCCCCAAAACACTCTATTCTGTCCCCACCTCTTCCTCCTTCCAAGTTGCCTTCGGTTTTAATTCATTCTTTCTCTCCTTCCCTATTTTTTCCCTCCTCTGTGTCTCCCCACCACCACTGACCACAGTCTGATAAGTACATTGTTTATCATGAGGTGCATGATTGTCTTCGGCATGAGGTCTCTGATGGTTTTGTTGACAATTGCCATGTAGGAATCCACCAGGTTCCTGATCGTTTCCACTTGTCTCTCCAGCTGAGGGTCCATGGAGTGCATGAAACTGTCTGATCCATTCTCCTCTGCTTCACTGGCCTGCACAGAAAAGGAGAAACATTGATTCTTCAAATGTAATGCAAAGTTACCTTGTCAGAGCGCTAAGAAAAGAAGGGGACACGCAGGAAGGGCATGCAATAACTGAAACTTAAACTTACAGTTTGAGCTGTGATTGTCAATGCACAGCTCAGCTTGTACAGAGTTCTTCAGCTCAGATCTGAGGAGCTTTAACAATAAAGCTGATCTCTTAGCAGAAAATTACTACACAAAGGTGAAAGGCAACAGAGACTGCTGACCACTGTTCACAGGTTATGGCTGTAGTGAATACTCAAAGCTATATTTATAATGTTTACAACTTCCTGAAAGGTTCTTCATCTGAGCTGGGTTTTCCATGCCCAGATTCAGTTTAAACTTGAGAATCACTCACCATAAATTAAGCCCTACAGGCTCTGACACACTGCATCTTTAGCCTCGTTATACAAATGAGAAAACAGATACAGAGAGGTGAAATAACTGCATACCTCAGACGACCACAAGTAGATGGAATAAAAGTGATCAGGAAGATTTTCTAGGTTAACTGCAAATCCTGCATCTTAAGTCATAATTATCTTTTCTTTCACACCAAGCAGATGAATCTTCCTGTCTGCCTTAAATGCATTGTTTAGCTTTCCGTAAGGTAAAACCTGGTGTCATGGTTTCAGCTGGGAGAAAGTTAATTTTAGTAGTTGGTGCTGTGTTTTGGATTTAGTATGAAAAAAATGTTGATAACACACTGATGTTTTAGTTGTTGCTAAGTAGCACTTATCCCAAGTTCAGGATTTTTCAGTTTCCCCTGCTCTGCTGGCAAGCAGGTGCACAAGAAGCCAGGAGGGAGCATGGCCAGGACAGCTGACCCGAACTAGCCAAAGGGCTATTCCATACCATAGGACATCATGCCCAGTATATAAATGGGAGGAGTTGGCCGGGAGGGGTGAATTGCTGCTCAGGCATCAGTCAGTAGGTGATGAGCAGTTGCATTGTGCATCACTTTTCTCGAGTTTTATGTGTCTCTTTTTATTACATACCCTCACATTACAATTATTGTTATAATAGTTTTTATTATTGTTTTATTTTATTACTGTTATTATATTTTAGTTATTAAATCGTTCTTATCAAGCCACAAGTTTTACTTTTTTCAATTCTCCCCCCCATCCCACTGAGAAGGGAGAGGAGTGAGCAAGCAGCTGTGTGCTGTTTAGCTGCTGGCTGGGGTTAAACCACGACACCTGGACTGTGCTGTCTGGCAGCAAGCAATTGCCAAGGCTCATCCATTTGGGATCAAGTTCAAAGCAGCAAAGCATGAAAGACTGTGGTCTTTCTCAATGCTTATTTTAAAAAAAACCCTTAATTTTATAAAGAAAAATCTTTATTTTGAACAGTCCCAGTCTGAAGGATTTTCAGCAGTGGAGGAAATTGCTTTTGTTTTGGGGAACAAAATATATGAGAAAGGGCAAATTCTTTTGTTCATTTGAGCTCTTCCTGGGAAGATCTTACATAATGAAGAATGCAAGTTCTCAGTGAGAAACAAAGTAAAGGAAGTGGATGTCAAACTGGACAATTTAAAAAAAAAAAAAGAGGGTAAAAACCCCCAAAATAAGTTTGTACTGAGATTCAGAAGTCATACAAAAAGGAAGAACTAAAAAAAAAAGGAAAACTCAAACCAAGAACAGAAATGAACAGCAGCAATCCAACAGAAGGTACAAAGAGGGAGAAGAAGCAAATGTCTCTCAGGAAACTGTGACAAAAGGGAAAAACAAGAGAACACTATCTGGTGAGAGCCCCAGAGGGCAACACAGGCAGAAAGAGTCAGACTTACTTTGTCCTTGTCCTGGCAGGCCAGTTTGAGCATATGTGGAAAAAGTTAAAACAAAAAGGGACAAAAAAATAAAAGAAGACTTTTAGTTGGTCTCAGAATTTGGAGAAGATCCCATAACAGCACTGAAAAAGCAAAAGACCAATCCCACTAAAAATACATAAATACCTAGATTACCCTGGAAGAGAAACAAGTGAATTGCTTTGATAAACCAAAAGTCAAAATGGGACCATCTGCAAAGTAAATCTTAACTGTTCACAACAAAGGGCAATGGCTGCTTGTTAGTCCTTACACAGGGTTTTGGGACAGTCAACCTAGTGATCAGTGCTCCTATGTCACACCACTCCATTTGCACATCAATAGGTGGCACGTGTCCCTTGAGTATGTGCTTAGGAGGCCCAGTCTGGTTCAAAGCCCATCTGAAGTCATGTCACTGTTAAGGTCCATCCCTAACCCTCTTTTTTTAATATCACATCAGTTTGTCAGGAAATGCTTTAAGGCAAAAAACCCACAGTCTTCAAGTGTAACAGGGAAGATGAATGCAAGAAGTCTATTAGGAGCAACAAATACAAACAGATTAGCAATTATCACTTTTCTAATGGGAAAACTATTTATAGCAGCTTCCTCTCACAGAGGAACAGGAAGGCTTTGAACAGGAACACATACCACAATTCTCTAGAACATACTTTTAAAGCAGAGCATAATGCTGACAGCAAGTGTTGTGGGACAAGGCTAAGGGAAGAGATAAGACATCTTGCTAAAGTAGCATATTAAGGTATCTACCAAGCAGAAGAAAAATTCAAAGAACATCCCTTCCTAATTGGGTGGGGGAAGGAATGGGAAAACAGCTACTAAGCAGACAGAAAGCTCCTAACAAGGCTGTACAGTAAGTGTTACTGAAAAGGAATGGTGCCTTCGCTCAGCGGACACATACCACTTCGTATTCAGGTAGTTAAATGTCCTCCTTATATTGGAAATTTAATGCCCACAGAACAAGGGAGCTGGAAGGGTTTATCAAGGCAGCCTCTGCCCCCTTTCAAGCTGCCAGTTACTTTATCCCAAGCTTCCTTAAAGGAAGCAGCAGGACATACCAAAAACTTCATTTTTTTGTTCAAAAATATCCTCTGCTCAGAAAAGAGACAAAACCTTCACAGACTTATTTTTAGCATAAGAGGATGAAGCTACCCTTCTTAAGATACATGCTGTGTTCCTTCTCATCCCATTATTATGGCTGTAACTTACCCCAACACGCTCTGGGTAGACTCCTGCACGAAGGAAGGAAGCCTTCCAGCTATCCACCTCCTCCTGGGTCTCGCAGGCCAGCTCCAGCTGCCGGTAGTCCTTGTAAACATTCCTGAGAGGAAGACAAACATTTTATTCTTCTCTACTGCAAATCAGAGATTTGCCCATATTTGACAAAGATGTCAACGACCAGAGAGTCTTCCTATCATTTTAAGGCAGGGACAGTTAGTCTTTTGCTAGTATCATCATGATGACACTGCAGAAGGGAAAGGAAATTTTTTTTATGAGCAAGTTTGATTGCCCCCAAAATTGTGTATTTCAGCAGAGCTTGAAAGATTCCCTTTTCAATTCCGCTCACTGTTGGACTTCTCCAGCCAACCTCAGTCCCCTATCTCCTATGGCTTTCCCTAATCACCCATTAAGAACATAGATTACAAATATATATACTCCAGCCACAGCTAGACACAGGTAGTCACACCAAACAGATGAAGTCCTAAGGTAATGCTGCAGGCCATGAACTGGTGAAGAAAGAAAATGGTACACGTCTGTAAGATCAGAAGGAATGAAGTCTGAAGTCCCCCATCTCCTCCAGAAATGGCTGTCCTTAAAGGATACACACATCCTCCCTGGACAGCTATCCCAACACACTCATCTCTACTCCCTCCTATCTAGTATTACATAAACCCTGTCCGTAGCTTCAACAGCTTGGAGTGTTGAGATGTGAGCATACCTCTGTTCAGTGTTGAAGAGAGCAAAAATGTGCTTGCTGGACATGAACCCCTTCTCAACATCTCGCAGTTTCAGGTTATCCACTGGTAACATATACTTCTTCTCCTTCTCCTGAAAAGGGAATCAGTAACAAGTCACTCACTGCTCAAATGAATTCTCTACTCTGCCAGCACAGAGGATCAGCAATACAGCCCCCACATCACCAGGGAGGCATTCTCAACCCAGGTCCTCTGGTCCCTTCAGTCTGTAAGAAAAAGGGGCCTCTAGAAACCAGAGTTTATTCTTTCTGACTGATTTTGTCCTGTGGTCCATCAACCCCGCTCCATTAACTCCTCCAGGACCAGGCAGCAGCACGGCACTGTCCCAATTCCCCAGGCTGTGATCCACATCAAGGTCCTCACTCTTCCCAGCAAGGGCTCAGTCAGCACCGAGACCCTCACCAGCCACCTGACACCCAGAGCAGGTCTGCCTGGGAAAGGTTCCTCAGACCTCTGTTCTCAGGACAGCATTAACGGGGGGAACACTGCTGCTGGTCAGAGAGGGGGCACAACAGCCCTCACAGCCCCACTGTCGCCACCTCAGTGCTTTCCTTTTCATCACTACAAGCCTATATCCAGGTTCAAGAAAAGCCAGGCCTGTGATAGAGAAGCTGGTTTGACACAGAAGTTATGAACTATATCAACTTAAATTCACCTCTTCAGTAAAGCTGACTTTCTCACTTCATCCCATCACTGTCCTACACTCTATTGGTTACTGTGAGCCCTGTTAAAGTATTCACTAAGCAATAATAAATATGCATAAGATGATCAAAGACCAGGTCTGGCTATAATAATACATGTTACTGTAAGGTTATCTGAAGGCCCCCTGTGTTGAAAAAAATCAAGTAACTATGCTCATTAATGAAAAATCTCATGATCTGAATGATTAGACACTCAAGTAATACGGGCACTTTACTGCTTGGTGAATGTTAAAAACCAGAGTCTGAAATTCTGGCGACCAGACTCAGAGAACTTTAAGGGACCCATTTTTCAGAGTAACTGCAACCACAACCCTCCTGTCTGGTTCCTGTAAGACATCTCCAGCTAAACACAGAACAAGGCATTCAAAAACCAAACTCAATTTGACCTTAAGTATCATCTTTTAAACACCACGCTTAATCTTAACTTTTACATTTACATTCAGAAGTCATCCTCCCTGCTTAGTCTCAAATTTAGATCTACAGCAAATTAACAGAAGTTAGTTTGGTTTAAGGTTCCCATTTGGAACATTCTATTCCAGCTGGGTATTATACCCCAACATAACAAGAGAGGGAGCCATCACGCTGGTCTCCAAAAGGCAAAACGCAGCTATCCAAGACTGAAATAGAAACAGAGCATGCTTTTGTGTGCAAGCATGCATGTGTGACTGTCCCCTTGTGAGCATCTTGTGTGTTTGTAGACCTTCCTTGGCTGGAAACAACAAAACATGATTACTCTCAGGGGAAACAAGAATGGAAAAACAAAGACAGTCAGTGAGCTGAGATCCTGAAGAGCTAGCTAGAAAAGAGGGGCAGACAGAGCAGCAGATAAGGATGACAAAGCTGCTGAGCTCAAACACCCAGAGGATGGCAGGTCCAGCCCAGCCTCCTCTTAAGTTTCAGTTAAACTGACTTGAGTTTGCTAAGGACACTACACAGTTCAGATCAAACTATACCAGTCTGTTACAAAATTTATGCAACAAGAATAACCCAGAAGCCAGCATCCAGAAAACAGAAGAGATCATTTGGGTAGCTGCCAGACTCTCCATGCTCTCTCAAAGATGCCAGGCTATGAAAGCAGGAGAGCTCTTCCAAGCAAATTTCCCTGGATTTTTAATAACGTTGATCAGTCTAGATTAGAAGCGGGCAAGCATTTTTGCAATGGGACATCTATCAGCCAGTTACTGGTCTGAGCCACACAGACCACTTCAGGTTCTGTAAGCCACAAACAGCTTCCACCTTGCTATTACTTTGGGTTTAGGTTGAACTAGTGACCTAGAAGTGAAGAACACCGACTGCTGAGTCCCTAGGCAAGACAGACCATCCCTGCTGGAACTCCCTGCATCCACCCCACAGAGACTCTGGGCTAGTAAAAAAAAAATAACTGATGTTGAAGCTGACCGAGAAAAATAATTCTGCATTAGAACCACATCATTCCATAGAAATTTAGCAATGGAGTAATTCTTCAGGAAAAAAAAAGTCAAAAGGTAAGGGAATCCTGTGTCCCAGATATGGAAATATATGCTGTTTGCCAGAGTTTCAACTTTCACCCCTTCCAAGTTCTTGCATAAATGCTGCTGCATGATCAAGACAACACTATCTCTGCATACTGATCTTTCCATACACCAGTGGGAAGACGCATATATCTGTCTGCCAGCATAAAATATCAGTCCTCTGACTCTGAGGTAGCAAGAGCATTTAAATGGAGGCAAGAAACCCCCAACCCACACAAGCTGCAGGGCAATGCACACTGCAACCGGCCCCTGCCACTCTCCATCTCCCCACACCTCCCCCACTAGTCCCCCCACTTCAGTCTTTCCAGCTTCTCAGTTTTCAACCCAGCCTGTTTTATATCAACACTCTGACTTCATTTCCTGAATGTAGAGACAGGAAAGCGTGGAATGAGCTGCCAAGGGCTGAGCCTCTCAAAACTTTGGCTGAGCCCTCTGCCCATATGTTAGCAATCTGGCAGTATGTGCTATGGCTGAATAGCATCCTGGCCAAGAGGGGAAAAGGGCTTCTCTCTCTAGCTTTCCAGACTTGGAGGGGGGTGGGGGAGAGAAGAAAGAGCCACCACATATCGAAATGGGAAAGTAGTCTGATCCCAAGAGACTTATGTTGCTCATAAGATATCTCCCCTCATTTATAAGAAAAAAAAATCAGGCAAAACTCTCTCAGCAGCAGAGTATATGTTATGTAAAACATGCACATTGGCTGCGAGTTAATCTGTAGAGCCATGAGGCCAAGGAGGGGTAGTGAAGTGTGAGAAGCACTCAGACTGGCCGTAAAAAACAGAACATGGATGCTCAGTGTTGGCTAGCAAGTCTTGCTAGCTACAGGGCTAGCTACGCCTAATCAGGGCTGCTGCTCCCAATGGGAGTCACACTGCTTGCATGGAGAGCTGCAGAAAGAGATGACTGCAAGCTACTTGCACAGGCAGAATAAGTGCCAGAGGATTACTCCCCCGCCCCCAACATAGTGCAGATACAGCCATATGGCTCTGTACTTTGCATCTACCAAAGAAAGAAAATACACATGGCCAGGAAGGAGACCAGGATCCATTAGCCATTCTGATTGTGGGGTGTGAAGCACAATAGCTGGAGGAAAAAAGGGATGCTGCAGTTGCAGCCTGATGCTGCAACATCCTTCCTGTGGCTGCACACCTCCTGACTGTGGCTAAACTCTAGAGATTGGTTTTGGCCAGAGACAGCAGTGGCTTGCACTATCACCCGAATTGTTTGTTGCTATCCTGTAGGTAATAGCCTACAAGTAGTTCACAAAATTCAGCAGGCAGCAAGCCAGCCTGACTCAAAGCATTTCCTCCATTCAACTGGACTGCCTCAACAGCAAGTTAAATTTTCCTACTCTTGGGTACATGTGAAATGAAGCTGACAGATGCATGTGTGGGCTCCCCTAAGGTTGAAAATTGGCACTCACAGTACAAGAAAGTAATTGGCAGAATTATTAGGTCTCAGTTTGCATTTGGAGCACAAATAAACTAATTAAAGGTTTCCCTGTAGCTGTTATGACAAACACCTCCTTTTGTACAGAGACAAGGGTCTGTGGCTATGAGAAAGAACATTGCCATTGTTTTAATTGGTGGCTGTGTGAAATTAGGAGAAATTCATCTTGCTTAAACCTCTTAATCTCCTTTCCTTCTTGTAAGATGTAAAGCATTATGGGTAAACAAACCTGCCCAGAGATGACTGGAGTTTCAGTCAAATCATCTGTGTTAAAACTTGCGCAACATTTTGGGGACTCCTGTAATAAAACTCTACTTAAATGGAAAAGCATTAACATCATAATTGATAATAAACACACTGCATGAATACATGCACACTACAAGATTATTAGGAAGAAGTCTCTGAAAAACAGTTTGGAATATCTGAAAGCAAGTTAGCTGAACATTTTAAATTGAACCACCCCCCCACCCCTCCAAACAAGATGTTACCAACTGCTTTCTGCTTCTTGTCTTTGCAAAGAAAACGCACATTAGAAGAGCTGAATTTGAGCTGTGATTCTTCCAGGAAGCCCTAGTCATCCCAAAACATACACGAATCTCAAGACCATCTTTCTAAATCACAGCCCACCTGTGTCACTTAACTGTCACTCTCAGGACAAAATTTACTGGACACTTCCATCACTGCTCCAAGCTGCAAAGCAGCTGTAATGGCTTGTTTACATCAGAAAGCTGCATTGGTTTAATTTAAATGACACACTCTAAGATTTTAAGCTGATTTAATACAAAGCTCTGTGGACACTAGGCCTAGACTCATGTGATTAACGACAATCATTACCGTTGGCTTAGTAAGCACAGCAATGGTAACCAACTTACCTGCACAAAAGTAAAAGATTTTTATTTACATCAGCTGAAATAATGTGCAGATTTAAACATGCAGCTAAGTGCAACCCTAGGAAGCCATCAGAGGGTATATAAGAAAGCACAGGCAGAAACTGAGTAGCTTAAGAGGCTACAGTGCCCAAAACTCCACTGTCATGACCTCTCTAAGGTCACAGCAACATCCACCAGCCTTCGCAAAGGACAAAGAGACATTTCTTCCTAGACCTGTACCTGTGCCAGGGCAGGCATGAACCATCCCAGAGTATCTGACCTGCTTTGATGAGGTAAAATGCAACACATGCAAACTGTTGCATACCTCCGTGAAAAGGAGAGGTTTGGTTACCCTTCCCCAGCGCACAGAGCCAAATTGGGAGTTTTGGGTGTTATTTTTTCGGCCACAAGTCTTAACTGTCCACCAGCATGCACACACGAGAAGGGGACCCTGGACAGGAGACGCGTGGCGTACATAAAGCCCTCTTTATCCCTGCAGCACCAGGGAGAGAGGGAGCAAACCGCACGGGCTAGGGCTAACATCTGGAATCGTTACATGGGAGCCAAGCGCCACAGAAAGCGACAGCATTCCTCAAGTTTCCATGCGGGGTAGGGAACCTTTCTTTCCCCCCACAACCCCATCCGTCAGCCGGCTCACTTCCTGCCAACCTCCGGCCTTCCCAGCAGCCAGCAAGCTCCTCCCTCGAGTCTAGTTAGCTTTCCACTGCCACGTCAATTGAAGCAGAAGGACAGAAGGGAAGCAAGAAGGGAGGGAGCAAAAACCAGAAGAGGGAGGGAGGGAGGCTCAGCAATGCCAGACATAGTGGAGGGGGGAGAAAAATAGGGGATGTGGATTGCTCCTGCAGTAGCCAGAGGTGAGCTGCAACGGCAACTGGCCAAGGTGGGTCAAAGCACCCTTCCGAAGACTTGGAAGCAAAGGCTGGTCCTGTTTGAGCTTTGCTCCGGACCCCAGGCAAAGGGCTGATCTACAGGACAGAACTGGGCAGAAGGAGATGAGGGTGCATGGGGCCTGGGAATCCTCCCACACAGCTCTACGGGGAAGAAAAGGAGTTGAATGAAGCAACAAGTTCTGCACACCTGGGTGACAGCCAAGACTTCACAGCATTTCCTCCCTAAACAGCAGTAATTGATTATTTTTTTTCTCTTTCTAAAAAGGTGCGGCATACCACAGGTGGAAACCAGGTACCAGCCTGATAACCAGCACTGGAAGAGGAAGGAGCTTGGAAGTTTCCTCCAAATTGGAAACATGCAGAGAGCAACATTTCTTCTTCCCAGCTGCCAGAGGAGGGTGTTTTTTTGGTTTGGTTTTTTTTTTTTTCCAATCAGGACTTGGACTTTCTTTCACCCCATCTCTGCCCCCAAAGCCCCATCCCAAAAGCAGGGAGGGGAAAGGACTAATGAGCTGCTGATAGCCGGAGAGCAGATCGCAGAGGCTCCACTCCGTCTGCCCAGTGTTCAGACTACCTGTTCAGGACTACGAGATTGTACAGTAGTCTGCACATTGGTTAGGCTGTGCTGGGATACACCACACACTGCCAGTGCTGCACGGGGACGGCAACACCTGCACGGCAGAGGGACATGCTTGGAGAGGGTGGGCTGTGGGGATAGCTGCATGCAAAGTTCACTCATCCCTCAGCCTGGGAGGATATAACTCTTCGGAGCCATGCTTGATGATAACTTTTTACCTGCCTGTTCACCAGCCTACTCACAACCCTCTTCTCCTCCATCTCCTTCATCCCCTTCTTATTCCTTTCAGCTTCATGCACTTGTGCCAGGGGTAGCTGTGTTCAGGATGGCTTGTTTCACATGCTAAACTTTGCCATAAAATGCAGAGATAGACACATGGGCCTGGCAGAGTTACAACTGCACTGTGCTTTGCTACCTGAGAAGGCAGGATCAAGCACAACAAGGTGACTGGAGAAAGGGGAATTTCACATTGTAAAGAATGCTGGTCATTAATATAAAGAAAAACCCACAAAGGATTGAGAATTGGAGGTTTGGATGCTCTGGAAGTTTGTTTGCTTTGATGTTTGTCTGAAAAGAAAGAAGAGAAACAGTGAGTGAAAGCATGAGCACCGATTAAGACTAAGATATTATCCATGAGAAAACATGCACTTGTGAAAAAAAGATGAGTGAATGAATGAAAGAGCTCCACAGAGGATGTAAAGAGAAGGAACATGTTCCAGAGCACCTGAGAGCAGTGTGAGAGCAGGAGAGGAACCTCAGAGCAGACCTGCTCCTATGGTCTTTAAACAAGCTGGATGCAAAAATGTGGCTGCAGCCAGACCCATCACAGCAAGTTTCTGATGACTTGTGGGCATCAGAGCAAAGACAAAAGGATTTCTATCAGCTGAGCTGGGCGTCAAGGACATGGACTGTTGGGGGGTCAGTGGGAAGAATAGGGGGGAGTGCATGTGTGTGCAGTGGGGGAACAATCTCAGTATCGATCAATGTATTTATTTTTAAACTAGATTTGGGTACAAGACATTGACAGGTACAGAATAAGCAGCTATCTAGTGACTGTCGATAAGGTCACATCTTCCCCAGAACAGGAGAGAATACCTTTGTACTTCAAGCAAAAGAGAAGGCACGAAGACAGAGAAAGAGCTCAAGCACAACTGAGGCAGCTGGAACCAACACGATGCATAAAGAATACGAAGCACCCCCCACGCACCTGAAAGTACCTAAAACTCTGTGCCCACCCCTCCTGTACACACACAGGACCCAAATGCATGGACATTGCATGCAACACATGAATACCTTCACACAAGCAAATAAGGCCATATTCTTCTCATAGTCACCTGTTCTTACAAGCCCCAGATTTCTAGTACATGATTTACCTGAGTAAGGACAGAAGGTCCCATCTGTATTGTACATTCACACAAATTCCCAAAGGAAACAGCAGATATATCCATCTACCCAGTCGTGCAAACACTCCGGCACACAGTGACACAGCCACAGGCACTCCAGCAGAAACCCTTGCAGAGCAGAGAGCATGGGGTCCCCTCCAGCAGGCAGTGAGCTTTAATGGGAACCACTGAGCAGAGCACTCATTTCATCTTGCTACAAGGTGCCCATCACCAGCAGCTCCAGCCCAGCTCACAGACCCTCTTTTCCAGCAGGTGGGAAAGCCCTGCAGAGAAGTGGACTCTGAATTTCATAAGAGGTTCAGGCAGAAGGACTATTCAAATCAAGCTCTTGTGTCCACTGTGGTGCTTGCTGAGCAGCTAGCCAGTGTGCTGTGGTGATGTGCTGCTGCTCCAGCCCTGGGGAAACTCTGGCCTCCCCAAGCGAGGAAATCTCACTCTATTGCCAGCAGCCAGAGCAGGCTCCTCCCCACCTCTCCCTCCCTCCTCTGGCCTGCAGCATAATCCCACAGGCTTCAGGAGGTGCAGGTACCTCAGCAGGGTCTGCAGGTCTTGGGCGGCCAGCTTTCTGGGGGGCCGCTCTCCATGGGGCCAGTGTTTGACTCACTGAAAGGAGACAGGAAGAAAAACAGAGAGCCCAGGAGCACACACACATGCTCTTGGCAGCAAGGCAGAGTGGGGAGCCAACTTTCCACCCCCGCCTGGCCTGCTCTTTCCTTCCCCTCCCATTCCCCAGCACACTCCTTCAGGCCCCTCCAGAACATCAACAGACATATCCCTGCTAACATGTAATGCTGGGCCCTTTAAGACATTTTAAGTTTCAGTTCCTTTTTTCAGAGGCAAAGGAAAAACAAGCCAGCACTGCGGAAAGACTGGTATTTCACTAATGGGGTCCAGATGTCTTCATTCCGCAGACTCTGGGTCCTGGCTTCCAAAATGGGGCAGGGAAAGGCTGTGCCCCCACTCCTCTCAGCTCCAGAGGTGCTAGCCTAGCCTTCACCCTCACCCCACTGCACACCTTCTCACTCTGCTTCTTCCCCCATTACCACACACAGCTCTGCCACCAGCACTCCCATCCACACAAAAGGGATTCAGCTCCCTCCTCGTTCCCTCTGGAAAGCTGCCAGAGCACAGGGGAACTGGGACAAGAGAGCCCACAGAAGCACAGGGTGGGGCAGACAAAGCCTTCCCCTTCCTCCCAGAGCTTAAGTGAAGAAAGATCATAGTGTACAGCCTTTAAAAACACATGAGAATATTTCAGGAGCTGCAGAGGACACAAGTCCTCCTGGACTGGTGGAGAAGGAGAGCTCTGGGACAGATATGCAAAGACAACCCTGTCTGACAGAGGACCATGCACTGTAGATAGCTCTTCGGGATGAAGCCAGCTCCATGCAGGACTGAGGTTTGGGATGGGAGTCCCCATGCTCAAGGCTCTCCAAGCTGCCCCTCAAATACACCAACTTTTAGCCTGACTCAACTATGGAGTCCATTGCCTCCCTTCTCCATCACAACTGCCACTGACCAAGGAGTTGAACTTGGGGAAGAAATAAAAACATGCTTCCCTTTCCCCCCTGCTCCCACTCAGTTGAAGACAAAGGCTCCTTTCTCAAAGGCAGCTCAGACCTCACCAGCAGCGGCTCTCCTGTGTTTAAGGGACCAAGGCTGGCAGGGCACTGCTTTCATTAGGCAGCTCTACCTCTTGCTATGCAGAAGGGAAACAGTGCAGACCTCCAGTTGCTATTGTCCCCCAAGGCTGCCCTCCCTCAGGAGGGAAGGGAGGTCCAATCCCCATCTCAGGCAACTGGAATCTATCAACAGTTTACACATCCCCACTGCAGCCCTCCCTCCCACTCCCCGGGGAAGAACAGGGAGTTCTGATCATCTCTGTAATACAGATGTAACAGCTGGCTTTGATTAAACTACTTGATGTTTATAGCCACTCAACCAGCATATGCAACCTAGAGGAAAGTGAGGCCTCCCCAAGCAACTCTGAATACAAAGGGCAGGGGTCTTATAGCCGAGATTTACTGATTTAGCAAAAGATATTTCAATGCCTGGTTCTTTAATTAGGAAATTGCTGCCTGCTCATCCATAGCAGCACAGCGGCAGTCTCCATGCAGAAAGCAGTATTTAGAGGCTGATTCATTACCATATTTGTCATCATTTCCACCTGCTGAGAATGAAACAGGCCCACTGATAGGAACTAGACAAGAAGACAGGCCTAGCTGCAGCTCCCAGGCACAGCACTGTGCACCTCAGGACACCTGAGGGACACAAACCACAGGAAGAGGTGGAGCAGTTTATTTGCAATCAGAAACCCCCATCAACTCAAAATGCATGACTATACCATACCAGGCATTTTTCATCCCCCAGCACATGGAGTGGGGCTAACCCTTCTGATCATGTCCTTACTAAAACCATCCAGCTATTCTTTCTCTTTTCAAAGTAATCAGAAAAGACAATTATCTACCTTTGTCTTGCACAGGAAGCAACACACTGTTGACAACAATAATTTCAGCTGGGACAATTCGGTCCACTTATATCATTTCCTACTGAAGCAGAAAGACACCACAGCACATTGCCAGAATTCCTAATACTCAAGATTTTCAAGCAACTCTACAGAGTAGGTTCCTGTTCCTATCAATGATATTCCACACTTCACTGTACTTTTTTGATCAGCAGTACTCTAACCATCCACAATTCAAACAATTTTACAAGTAATGCCTTAATTGGCATGTTCAATACAGAAACATTAAAAAAAGACATTCCTGCTCTGCAGGTTTAACAACTGAATAGTTGAGAGGTTAAGTAATTTACTCAAAGTCAGAAGGAGCCAGCACCTGAGCTGCAGCTTCAGGTCCACAGCTCCTGTTATGCTCAGAAAGGAGATAGCTTCTTTCTTGTGACCAGGAGAGATGCATGAAAAGCTCTGTCATACTCCTTCATGAAACTCATCATGGCTGCCCCACAAATACCAGAAAGTCCAAATCTTGGAACTAACCCATCACACCCTTGGTCACAGCTGCCACAAGACAAATAAAGGTCAAATTCATTCCAAGTGTCTGTCAACTTTCTGCTGAGCCAGGGCTTCAAGCATAGATGTTACTCCCTGTGCATCAAAAAAGCCAAGTTCACATCAATTCTGAAACACTCAGCAGTGCTGAGACCACAGGGAACCCAGCCCAAGGATAGTTTCAGCTTGTGTCACAGGCTGGAGACAGTACTTGAGGATACATCTGCAACACCCAGTGAACTGATCCTCATCAGATGCCTGAGACTCAAGTTGCAGAGTTAAGCTACTCACCTCATCATCCTTGTACCAGGAGAGGTTCTCTGCTGTCAGGACAAACCAGTACTCCTTGGAGCCACCTTTCATGATCCCAATATTGTTGATGGTGAGCCAGCCCTTTCGGATGACCTAAGGGGGTGGAAGCAGTGAGCATTAACAAGGGCCCTAAAAGCTTGGCCTTAGGCAACAGAGGAAAGATCAGAGGGTATCCCTACACACAGAGTAGTATGGAAAGACAAGGAACACCGTGCTCTCTGCTGCTGCCAAAAGAGCCCCCCACTCAACTGGCCAGTGAAGGTCTTTGCCTCGAAAGGGCCAGGAATAGTATAAAAAGGACGCAGGAAGGAACCTGGCAGTGATGTGCATTATACCCTCTGCCAAGAGGAAAGAGATGCAGGACAAACTGCATCAAGAGTGTCTCGGACACTGGCACAACCTACAAGCATCAAATCACAGCAACACACCCAGAAAAGGCCATGCCTAGAGAAAACCAGGACACCAGCACACCTTTTGGCACACTGCACGTGTGGAGTGCTTCACCCAACTCAGGGGTGGGGGGAACCAGTTCAAGAAGAGGTGGGCAAGCAACCCAGAAAGAATTGAGTTTAGTAAAAAGGAGACACTAAGTATAACAGAACAAAATGGTGCATCTGGAATTAGTACCCTGGACTTCAGCATACCCAGGTATTTGAGTAGTCATATTAATTTAGGGCACAAGTTACTTTAAATTTTGTCTGTAAAGAAGCCAGGCTATTACTCTCTAGGGAACTCCAATTCATGAAGTGCTGGTTTAGAGCCTCACACATGCAGTAATCAAATACAAGTACGTGTCAGCTTCAATGCATTAAGCTTTTATATGTAGTACTGCACTGTTAACATCCAAAACCACCTGCATGCATTGTGTGTGTACCTTGTTGTATGGATGTGCTTGCTGAAAATGACCTGGCATTGAAAAACCACGCGACTGCACTGCATATTAGCTAGTTGCATTGTGTGAGCAGCCTACCATAGAGATATATAATCCTTGTAATTGTCAGTTTGCCCTATAAAGGTAAATGTAGCAGCACTGGATCTTCGTCTCATGCCTACTGTTAAACTCGAGATACTCCATTTCTCTCTGTGGACAGGAGGGGGCAGTGAAACAGAACCACACATCCTTGGATTACTGCTTTTTATCTCCACCCACTCACAAGACGTACCAGCAGTTTTGAATTCTTCTTCAACATACTACCATTTCACCTCATTTCTGCTTCACCTGTGTCTAGTGCCAGCTGCCTTCCTCTCCACGTTCAGCAGCAGAGGGAATAATTTGTCTATGCACTGTTCTTGCCTTCCCAGATGCAACATTAATGTTCATTAGCACACCCTGCTGAGTGGCCTTCTACTCACCAGGATCTCATCCTGCAAAGGGGAACCATAGCAACAGCAGCAGAGCAGAGAGCAGGAGAGGAGCAAAGAGAGGAGAGATTGTTACTAGGAAAGCTGGAGCAGGAGAAGAGAGGCTCAAAAATAAAATAAATTGGAAGCTGGTACCAAATCTTTTACCCCAGGTGTTAACAAAAGCAACCCCCAATCCCCAAATAAAGTCTGCTAATGGGAAAGCCAAAGCACCTTACAAGGTAGATCCAGAGTTTGCCCTTTGTGTTCTTTTACACTCAGCAATTCTGCAAGGTATACTGCAGAAGATGGGGCTCCCTACAGCTGCTCCAAGATCCCATGAAATGGATGGTTGGCCAGCCCAACCTGCTGACCTACCTGCCTGCCAACAGTACTGAAACGGTCTGCATGTTTATGTGCAGGGAAAGGTGGTCAAACATGTTATAAAGAGGACTGATATCAGGAGAGAATGTCTTTAAAAAGACTGAGCAAAACCATTTGCTTCCGTTCTCCATGAAGCTGCTTGTAAGGCTTTGTTTCTACAAGATCTTCTAGCCCAGAGAGCCTTGCCATGTTCCCAGCAAATCTGGGAGAAAGTGTCATTAGCCCCTTTTTTAATTGTATGTACACTCCTTACAGCTCCTGAAGGAACAGGGAACTCCTCCCCTCCACTGCTGTCTTCTCCCATGGGTGTGTTCTCATACATACCCAGTGCAACCATGACTATAATGATCCTTTGTCTCCCTGTACAAAGGTTTAAGCATTTCCAGTGAAGTTTTCCAGAAGAGAGTCCATGAACTCTCTTGAAACCCCTTTCCAGAAAGTAGATACCACTGATGGGAAAGACAACTAGGAAAGACAATTCTGTACTGTAACAGTTCAGACCTAGTGTTCTGTACCCCTCACTTCAGCAGAAGAGTTATCAGAGCTAGTGAAGGAGCTCAAACAGGGATTTACACAATATTAATAGGGATTTCTACCAGAAAAGCAGAACCAGATCTTGATTATCAAGCATCCATTTCCCTCTACAACACTTTCTCTCCATTGCTGCTACATGCTCAGTTCTGACTAAGTGAACCTAAAACACTATCTTCCAGGTATAAACGGAGTTTGATGTGTAAAAAAAACCAACTTAGAGCACTGCTGCATCCAGCCCAGCACTTGTCCACCTGGTAGCTTCCAGGTAGCAAACACGTCCTTCTTGCAGCAGTGAAGGAGATGGAACTTGGCCTACCTGGTTGCCAGCTGCCTTCTTCTTGCTCATCTGGCTGCTCCTCTGCTGAGCACTGCAAACAACAGCAGAGACATTCAAAACTCCTCAGGCTCTTCTCGATCACCTGAATCCTGCTCCCATCAGATAGCTGCTACAGTGAGCTCATGCCCCTCATCACTGGCTTCCAAGCCTTGATAACCCAATCTATTTTCATCCGCTCTCTCAGGCTGGTCTACTCATCTTCTCACTCCCACCTGAACAACGCTTGGGTCACTAACCCTCCACAGCTTCTGCTTTTTTTCCCCCTGACACAACCCTAATACTCTAACTCCCCCTTCTACACATCCCTATTCTCCTCCCCAGCCTTACAATCCGGAGCCACTGAAAAACAAGCAATACTGAGAGCTGAACCACACGTTGGGACCACAGCATCTGCACCAGGGCCTTTGCAACCATTTACTGGAGCAGCTACAGGACAGAGCCACAGGAAAACACATGCAGAGAAGAGGAGGCACTAGGATGTGGGTGCTTACTTGGCAAAGCCAATGAAATCCTCATGGTTTGTGTTCATGTAAGCCAGCTCGATGTCTATTAGAAGCATGACCTGCCAAACAGAGGCACAGACAGAGCAAGACAGAGGTTAGTGATTGACACTGCTAGTAGTCAGGGGCAGACAGAGCCTTGTACATTGTTCATCTGATCAGCCCTCTGCTGCCAGACACCCCTTGGCTCAGGCTCCTCTAGCCTAGACTGTCCCTTCAAAGGTGTCCCCCACCCGACCCAATCCCTCCTCTTACACATACTCCTGATCCCCTACCTGATCTTTGGTCCTGCCTTCTCTCTCACGGATGTGAGTGGTAACAATCCTCTCCATCTCCTCACGAAGATGAGGGTACTGGCTGAGCTGCAGAAGAGAGAAAACACGTGCACATGGGAAAGGGAGGTATAAAGGGGGGAGCAGCCCCCCCACATGTATGCATGCTTACATACACCCTGCAATCATGTATTTTCAAGGGAAGTTCTAGAAAGCTGGACTTGCACACAGATGTTTCCAAGTTCCTGGAGGTCTGCTGGGGGAAAGTTCATTCCCTCTTGCTTTGGGCTTCACAGAAAAGCCTTTTACACTCCTGCAGCAACCTTTCTGCCTCACTGGAGGCCTGCTCCAAACCCACCACGTTCTTCCTGGCATGAGGCTCTTGACAAACTCCAGATATAAACACACTGCTTATTTCTTATTGGGTTTTTCCCATTAAAGTGAACAAATTCTCTAGATATTCAGCATCTCATTTTAGTCAGCTAAGTAGGTGAACAGCCTATTGCTACAACCTCCTAAATCCTATGGGAAGTCTCCCTGGGAAGTGGATCTCAATCCCCATTTGCTGAGGCACTATGTGAAAGCATCTGGCCCTCTCCATCAACATCTGCAAGCAGAGACAGGGGATCTGACCAACTCCAGGGTATGTGTCTTCAAGAAACACCATGCTCCAGGCACCTAGCTGCTTCTACCTGCTCTCCACCTGTACTGGGGGAGGATTACATAGCTGAGGCCTATATTCACATCATACCTACACCACTTTTTGGCACGTTACTGAGGGAATCCTTTTCCACCCAGACAAACAAAAGGACTTTACTAGTTGTGGTTCAAAAGAAGAATATCTACAGAGATCATACATGAGAAACACTTCCAAAATCAGCACCCTCTGGGTTTCACATGGCACCTACCTACTTGCCCAGATTCATAAGCCTCTAGTGATTTCAAGAGCAGTAACTGTACACTTCTCAGGTCAGGCCCAGCACAATCAAATGAAATTAATCCTCCAGACCCAGGATCTAGCCCTTTCTTCCCCACTTTGCCTATCCTCTGTGAAGTCATTTCCCTATTTTTTTTAATATTACCTCCAGTTTGACTATATTGTCAAACAGCATTTCCTAACATCAGTCCTTTATGTCCCCTCAAGGGGGTTTATGAAAAAAGAAATCTCATCTGTCCATGATCTGTACTACATTTGTTTTGTTCCTTCAGTTTACATGACAGCTTCTTAAACTGGTTTGGCCTTTTGTTCTGTATATATAAGCAATTATAACATGTTAGAAGAAACTGGCTCAAAGTGTGCAGCATCACTACTAGAAGCCAGGTTCCACACTAACCAGCCACAATATTCCTCACATCTGACTATAAGCGGTCTCAAACCTTTTCAACACCCTTGCAATCAAGCAAGTTGCAATAGCCTGGAACTGAAATTGAGGACTAGCTTTGACACTGCCCATTTTTCAAATGTGTGGTTTGTTTTGAAGGCCAATGACCCTACAGAGGCAGGAAAAAACAAGTGGAATTAGTGTTCCCCACCACCTTGTCTTGAAAGCACAAACTGGGTGTTCTCCATGATCTTTTTGGTTCAGGCAGCTGGTTGCTTCAGAGACACACAGGCAAAGCTTCCTGTTTCCTTTGGGGGGTTGGCAAAGGATAGATGGGCAAGTTATGTCTAACAGAAAAACAGGAAGTTGGAAAACCTCTAAGCAAGTCTCAGCTTCTCCACTTCAAATTAAAAAAAACAGTCAAACAAAAAACCACATCAAACCTCCCACCACCACCCCCCCTCCCAACCAGTACAAATGCACGCAAAGTGCAAAACAAGTTGTGGTTTATTCAGAACCCAGGTCATCCAGCAACATTCATGTGCAAAAATAAATTAACGGCATCAGTCCCCATGCAGGAGCTTCCAACCTCAAGCATGCACAGGAGAAGCAAGGGTGGGCAAGGAAAGAGGACACAGACAAGCCACAGAATGTCACACCACGAGGGAACATGCAGTAGGGCATAGAGGGACAAGGAGTTATCACCAGCAGTACAAACAGCACCCAGAAACGCCATGACTCTGAAAGACAGGAGAGCAGGCGACCCTTCAAGGGGTTAAGTCTGTCAGCCTGGGATCATGTCCCAGCTCAAGTGGGTTTTCAATCCTGTTTTAGCTGCATTTGCCTGTTCAATCAAAACACAAGCTTACAGCCCTCTTTGAAAACCAGTTTGTCCCAATGTTCCTTAGTTCCCTTTGCAGATTCCAGGAGTCCTTGCCAGCACACCAAAGATCAACCTTTAGCTGAAGGGTTGCTGACTTGCAAGACCTTCCTGCACTTGAGAGATGCTGCAGTGCAGTCTGGCACAGAAGGTTCCTGCTTTTGGAAAAACACTAGCTAGAACATATCCTCCTAAATGTAAGGGCTTACAGGCTTACATCAGCTTTCTGTTGATTTTGGAGCTAGTCTCCATTTAACCAACTGGAAGAAGCTCAGAATCAGGCCAGTCAGAACAGCTGTTAATGGCTACCTTCTCTTCAGCCCTCAGCTTTGTCTAATAGGCAAGAGGTAGTCAACTGCAAATCTCTTTTCATACAGGAAAGCTGTATTTCTGTAGACAACAGATGGGTTTGCCGCCTTCTGTGTTCTTTATTGATAGTCTCATATTATTCCATCTATGCAGCTTTACCAACTGCACATACAAAGATTTCTCCACCATCTGTGGTGAAATGAAATAATTGTGACAGCACACAAACAGTAACACACGATAGTTCAGGACAGCAACAAACCAAGGCTACAGGACTGTTAAGCTAATTCAAGAGATGTTAGCCCAAGCAGTGTTCCTTTCAAGAAGCCTTGCAGGACTTCTTGTGAGTTTAAAGGTTTGTTTTTGTCATCTGAAAGGCAGCATCAGTCCACAACACAGCGGGCTGTATATTACCTTACAATTAGCATCAGTCCTAAAGTAGCCTTTTTCAGATGCCTTCCCTAATTGCACATGCTCTTGTCCACATCAAGCAGTCAGGGCTATAACATGCAAGATAAATATCAGAAATTAACTAATGCCCCTGTGCTGTTACTACCTTATGCCATCAGAACCCATCTCAGGCTGGCTGCTATCCTAAAGTGGTGTATGGCAGTTACCTTCTACTCTTTCAGAGCAAGATACAGGCACGATTAAGCTTCTCACAAAACCTTCCTTTTATTTTCCAATACTATTGTATATATCTTCACTCAGGCAGTTATTTCTTATCTCTATTTAACATCTGCCTCCCTGGCCTTCCCAGCTTTTATTACAGCCATTAGTCTCCTACAGTGTCACTGCTACTATCACCTTCCTTACAGGATGTATCTTGGTTGCATTACCTTGGAACATCCTCACAGGCTCCTCCACCATGTCATGAATAAAATTCACTGAGCAAGCAGGTATCCAACCACTAATGATGTGGTCCGACAGAGAAACTGGAATTCAACACCCTTGAGGTTTTTATGATCCTTCTCCCTTCCCACCCAGAACAGACATCTCCAGCCAGATACAGAAAACAATGTAAGCAGTCAAACCCATCAAAATAAAAATCCACAAGAGAAACTGGCTGGAAAGGAGTTATTCTGCCTTGCCACATCAGTCCCCACAATCTGGCAACAGCAGAACTCTGCAAGAAATAGACTGAGCAGAACTCGGGGCACGTCAAAGATGTCTCCTTAACAGAAGTGGAGGCGCATATTCTTAAGTACAACACCTTCAATTCTTAACTTCCCTTCCTTCCCAATTTAGGGGTATACATTGGTGGGTCTGGCTGTAACCCTGAGGAAGGGAATTGTAATTTTCAAGTCCTAAAATAACTCATGACACAGCCTGTTCCAACTCAGTTTCCAGACCATACTTCTGTTGTGCCACAGGTTTCTGGCCCCTCACTGGCAAGTTTAACACTAATTGCCACATCTGCTTTTTTTTTTTTTTAAAGGAGGCATGTGGTGCCCCCTCCTGGAGGAACCAGCCTGGGAAACAAACCACTCCTGCCCCAGCCGCTGAGCAGTGTTGGACATGCTGCACTGCTGCTGCCCTCCCCTAGCCTAAGGCTTCACCTCCTGTGGTTCACAGCATACAAAGAAAAGTATCCACACTACCTCCCACTGAGCATAGTCCATGGAGCGAGATCAGCAGGAGAATGATGCAGAGGGTGTAATGCCTGGAAAAGCTTTTCTCCAAGTCTTCTGGGACAGTACTCTGTTGACTCTGAATGTCTCTTGCAGAACATCTTGCACCTCAAACTTCTAATCAACTGTTTTATATAGGCTATTGCTCAACATAGCTCTGCAGACAATGAAACTTGCTGACCACTCATGCTGTGGGGATGGGAGGTCTTTTTCTAGCTTTTTATCTTTTTTCTAGGGTATCTGGATTTTTTTTTTAAGCGAATCTCAGAAAAAAAACAAGAAGTTCCAAATGTGCAGGCAGCAGCACAGCAAATGGGGCTTGATCCACACTGAGATGAATGCCACTGAGCCGGAGAGAAGAAAACGCAATGCTAGAGTAATCCACTGGATTCCAGCTCACTGCTCAGCTGAAAAGCCCATGAGCTGACTTCTCTTGGCCTGCTTTCATACTGCTCTTATACCTGCAGGTTGCTGCTCTCCTTTAGATGCATCTTTCTACCCATTTTCTCTCACTAGGTTTGCTGGAGTTCCTGGGGCATGTGTGGAGAAACAGCATGGAAGTGTGTGGGAAGGGGGCGGGCATTGACCTTTCTTTGCATTGTTTGTTTCTTTACCTTTTCGCTACACTTTCTGATGGTGGATGTGAGCTCACTCACTACCATATCCACACACTTCAGACTCGGCTCCTTCAACTTCTGCACCTGCTTTTTCACTATGGCTTCAAAAGCGAGGTCAGGCGTGAAGAGACCCGTTCTGCATGGCAGGGGCAGGGTGGGAGGAAGCAACGAGGAAGAAGAAAGCGAAGCAGAGAAAGAGCAGGAAGGAGGAAGAAAGAGAAGGAAGGAAAAGGGAAAAGAGAGAAAACACAAGGCAAAATGAGAAGTGAGATTTTGGTTCATTCCATTAGTTTATTGAACCAGGTGAGCATTGCTATGGGGCCTGTGCACTGCCAAGTATCTGGAGAGTCTACAGGCAAATGGAAGTGACAAAGGGGAATGAGGTAGGAGTAGCTGGGCCAGTGAAATGGTGAGCTGTCAAGAGCAAGATGAATGGATGGAACCCCAAACGGCTCAAGTGATCTCCTCTTGAAGGAAAGCCTCTTTAGATTTTAAGACAAAGCTGCTTGCCACAGTGAGCCACTGTCTCTCTTCCCAGAGGCTCACCATGGCTCGTTTCCCTTTGTCTCAGCCATTCCCCTTTCCTTCCCACCACGGTTATCTCCCCTTCATGTTTTCCTTATTCCAGCTGCAGAAAGCCTGAACAGGAGCCCGGCTGTCTTGCAAAGGTCTGCCACTTGCATCTTGTTTTGGCAGAACTGAACTGATTTGATGTCTCTCAGTTTCAGGGATTCAGACAAACTGTCCCACTTATGGAGCATACTTCATCTCACTTGCCTTCCCTGCAACATTAACTTCCTCAGTAAGAACAGATGTACCCAGTATTTAGGAAAATGCAAACATGCTACAGGGCATCCATAGCTATATAAAGCATCTGTTCTGCCCCTGCTAACCTGTAGCATCAGATCCAATACAGGCCTATTGAGGTTTATAGGGAAATATTAATTTCCACTGATACTACTTAAGTGGCCTGTATTCTCAGTGGCTCCACTATGAAAGAGCAGAAAGTCCACAAAAACTAAAGTTACTAAAATATGGCCAAGATTAATCCAATTCAAGAATACTGCACCCAAAGAAGTTTTCCAGCACATCTTTAACACTTCAGAGCTTCTACCAGGATGCTCTTTGTTACACAATCTTGAGTGACTCGCTTTAGCATGGGGCGTTACTCCTCTGCAAGTGCTTTCAAGGGGGCAATGTCCCCCTGACATGGGAACGACATACTGCCTTTCTAAAGGTACAGTTAATAGTCAAACCTGGGGTGCCTACAGCTAACAACCAATCCAGGACTAGCTATAAATAACCACCACCTCATTTAAATCAGGGATTTCCCCCTTCACCTCATCTTTCACATGTCTGTGGATAACAGCTGCAAGACCCCAAGCAACACCAATATTAAAATAACCCTTCAACACATATTATAGGACCTACAACTAGTCTGCCTTTTAAGCAGCAGAGACTTGGAATACGTTACAGGATTCAGCTTCACCCAAGAGTCTCTCTCAAGGTGCCAACAATGCCCCTTTTGAGCAAAGCAAGGGCATTTCCAGAGTTAAGTTCACATCCTCTGACTCAGCAGCAGTTTCCTAATTCAGTTGCCCTGCTAAGCTCAATATACACTGTTTCCCCCACTTAAAAAAATCAGTCCCTTCCAGTACCTGAGCATTACCTGAATGACAATATCTTGTTTCTTCAGATACAAAATTGTAACTATGGCTACTAGAGCACACAGAGCAACTAACGCTGAAGTCAACCATCAAGTTCTTAGCAGTAGGAGCTAAGCTACAACAGAATGCTTTAATCCTGAATCTGTGACACTTCCTTCCCCCCATCCCTGTGGTCTCTTCTCCTCCCTTATTTCCCACCCTGCTGTACCCACCACCTGATCACTTGAGGAACCTGCTGCTGTCAGAACAGATGGTCTATTCTGAAATTGTCAGTAAAGAGGAAACAAAAAGAAACAATGAAGAAAGAAGTGGGAAATGGAGGGAATGATGCAAAGAGAAAAAATGAATGGGAGATTTTGAGTAGCAACCGATGAATAGAGAACAAATCAAGAGAAGCTTCAGAGGGCATGAAAAAGGAGGGCCCTTCTGATCCAGTTAGCAGGCGACTCTGGATACTTGGCAGCCCGAGGGCCTGTGCTTACCTGTCGCCAGGCTCTAATGGCAATTTTCTGGGTGCTCCCCACAGTCACACACCCCGAGAGAGGACAGCGGGACAGAAAAAGGAAGCTCCTCCAGCACTCTAGAAACCTGAGCAATCTCTCACTACTTTCCCAGTCTGTCCTGGGGGGGCAAAGCACGTGCCCGCATGCCTGAGTCCTTCTACAGAGGCTCCTGGCCCTAAGGACTAGGCACTGCTACAAGCAATGGCAAGTATCACCACTTCGGCACCTTTCCCCACCCTTGCAGGGACAGGGTGTCAGACTCTCCAGACACCTCCTGCAATGTCCATTTACCTGCACCTGAATAGCCAGTGGCGATTCCAGTCTCCAGTGCCCATACCACCAACCTAACTGAGGTGCCTTTTCACCAGCACCTAGTCCTGCCTGAAGCAGCAAGCCATGGCTGAGAGGAATGGCACAAGTCTTTACCTTGCTGCCTTTCGACCCCAACCTCAGAAACAAAAGGTGCCATATCCAAAGGGCATAATCAAGGCAGGTTCCCTCCCTCAGCCCCAACAAACAACAGTATGGATCCCAAAGGGCAAAACCTAAAGCCCCCTCAGAGAGAGCAGGAGGACCCCAGAGGTTGATGGACAGTTCTAACTTGCTTCTCCTCAGCCATGTGCTGCTCTTCCAGAACAGGATATGGACCAAGCCAACCAGAAACCAAGCCAAACACCACAGGAACATTTCCCTGCAATACAGCCCACAGCTATAACTGCTGCAGTCTCTGAAGTTCAGCCCCATACACCCCCACCAGCAGCACTCAAAGGCTAGTTTGGGATTAACCCTCTCACTTCTACAAGAACAGAGGGGACAAAATTTAAATCCCAGTTTCCAGCTTGGAAAAAAAACCCCAGATACTAAATTTCAAGTCAAATGTGGCCGCATAAGAAATACCCTTGGTTTTAGAAGGAATTAGGAGTCATGCTACAGAAGAAGGGTGGCGGGGACATCTCCAGCACCCCTCAGCTCTAAAACATTCAGGGAGCAGGGCCATAGTCCATGTCCCACAGGGCTTCTTGTTTGGCTTGTTGGCTGGATGGCCCCAGGCTGGTACCACTCAGGTCTAGTCATGCTGAGGAGGTGGTTAGAAACACCGAGTGTGGCTGCAGGCAAGTCCCTGCCCAGGTCACAATGCTGCGCTGCAGCCAGCGAGGGGGTGGAAGGTGCCAGCTCCATGCTGCCTCTGGTTACCTTCTTGGTGCACTGTCTAACGGTATTGATTAACTCCGAAATGACCATGTCCACGCATTTCAGGCAAGGTTCTTTAATCTTCTTCACCTGCTTTTTCACAATGGTCTCAAAGGCCATGTCGGGTGTGAAGAGACCGGTTCTAAACACCCAGGGTGGGGACAAGACAAGGCAGGAGGGTGAGAAGGGGCAAGGAGAATGTCACAGCGTTACACACACATCTTGGAGAAGGCACCGCCATCACTGAAACCCGGCACGTGGGGCTGGGGAGTGTCATGTCTCCTGGACAAGCCCTGACTGGAGTCCATGGAAAATGGGGGACGCATGGCACCTCCCAGGAAGGAGGTGCTGAGGGAAAAATGGATCCCAGCTGGACAGCCATGGCCAAGCCACCATTTCACCTCAGCCACCAGGCCTAAGGGTGTCAGGGGCTGATCCCTCTGCAGAATATTTGACTTCAGAGTTGTGCAGCAGATGGGAGGCCTTTTCTGAAAGATTTTTCTTAACGATTAGGACACTAACATCTGATACCCTTTATCAAGCTCAGCTAGTGACTGAGCAAACGAAAGGAATGAAAATAAATCTAGGTCAGTATTTGTTCACATCCCAGTATGCAGGAAGGGATCTCACAGGCACCAGACCCTGCCCACCTTCCCAGGAGCAGCACAGCTCAGGGTCTCAGGGCTGTGGTTTCTGACAGCTAACCTCCACTGAGGGGAACACAAGAACGTTTGCTAACTACATCCTGGGGACACTGGGATCCTGGTGATGGGCACCCCAATGCTCCCTCAGATCTCTAGGGAAGGAGGTGCTTGGTATCAACAACTGTTTTGAACAACTGACTGTTGGTTAGTATGGAGGCAGAAAGTGAAAACCAACATTTTAGTTTTAACTAAATGAAGGAGTAATATGGGCTTGCATCCCTCTTTCTATCCTTTCTTATGTCAAGACACAAGAAGGAGAGAGAAAGTGTCTAGTCACAAAGGCAGTTTTACCTTTTAGGCTTCTGCGACTCTCACATGGGAAGAGAAAGAAAACTGACTTGAATGATTGCCCCTACTCCCAGACTCAAGCCACCGGGGTGGTCCAAGGAGCTTATCCCTCCCCTTCAGCTGACCTACCGTACCTCTGAAGTCTTCAACTCCATGCGGAAGGTCTAGAGGTATTTACAAGGCTATGCAGCCAATGGTCTGCCTAGTGCGTGATACGTGCCTGATACCATGGATGTTCTTGATGGCATAGCTGATCTCCCGCCGCAGCTCCTTCTCATCAAACTCCATCTGCACCAAGAGAAAATTGTATCAGAAACTGTTCAACACTTACTTACGCAACCCCAGGATACACAACAGCATGCTTTACAGAGAAGAGGTCCCATGCCAGCACCATCACATGACAGATGAGATATTAGCCCAAGTGTTGCATACAGAGTCCAGCCATAAAGCTTCTATTGCCAATGCAGACATCCTCAACAAATACGAATAGCCAAGGGCCTACATTTACAGATGCCAAGCCCCAGCAGCTCTCAAGGAGCTTCTTTGAGATAAAGCAATAGGACTGAAGTGCTAGATTGCTTTCTAAAACAAACTGTTTTGTCTCCCAAGATTTAGCGTGAAGTCTTGGCAGCTGTTTTTTCAGTGAACATCACAAACAGATTTACAATGGAGATACAAAAATGTATTATCCCATGCAAGGCAGGCTCTTGTATTTAATTAAAAAGGCCTCATCCTATTCAAATGCAAAAAAAAAAGGAAACAAGATGTAGAAAATCCAAGAATGGAATGATTTGGCTCTCAAGTCTGTTCCAACTGACATAAAAAAAGTTTTTCCATACCACTTCTAATCAGGCTAATGTACTCTGCCATCCAAGAAAACTATCATTCAATAAAAATCCTCTTCAACTATTATGACAGCAGAACCGTTTCTACACTGTTCCCACCTCTAGGCCATTGACAGGGGAGAGACAGAAGTAATCCCAGGTATATCTACACCCTCTTTCCTGCTTCTTGCATATCAGGGCAACTTTAGGTCTAGTCTGGTGCTCAGGATCAAGGAAGTATAAGTTTCAGCACCGTTTGTACTATGTGAAATTCAGTCAAAGTAGCTTTGATGCAACAGATCTGCAAGGACATTCAGTCATTGATTTACTATTGTTTATGTTAAAGGAAGATATTTGCACATTTATTTTAGCATATATGAATTGAGCCAAAGAAATATTGTAATTTAACTAAGAGAAGGTTAAGTACTCTCACAAGGACAGGGACCAAGGGAAAGGTCAGTACTATGGGAAGGCTCCAATAAGAGAGACAAAATAAATAAGAAAGGTGATAAAATGAAAAACATGAAACAAAGTAGACAAAGGGAAAGACAGATGATCAAAGATACCAAGAGGAGTAAGGACACAGACAGAAGAGGTAACAGACAATAGGCAAGATGACAGTGTGGATCTCAGCAGCACAGGGAAACAGTACCTTCACCAGTTCAAAGGGGAAACGCTCATGGAAGATGCGGTTAATCCTAGCTCCTCCTGACAGCTCATAGGTATCAATTTGGTCTCCAGAGCCTTCAATGCGTTTCTCAAAGTCCACAGCAAACTGCTGGACCATCCTGAAAGAAAACAAAAAGCATGAAGTAGAAGCCATGGCTGAGCAGTCACCTCCAGGCAGGGACACGCAGCTGAGGCCACTTACTGAAGCAGAGCTTTGGTCTTGCGAGCAGGGTCATCAGGGCGAAAGTTCTTGTACTCCTCCACCTCCTTCTCAATGGAGAGAAGCTGGCTTTGGAGCTTGTTCCGCAGCCCTGGCAGGGTGTCACGGATGTGGTTGGTCAATTGCTGCACAAGAAGAAGGTTTAAGATGATAATAAGCCTCTAGGTGGTTACTGGGAAGAGTATGCTACCTCCGCACCACAAAATACAGGGGGATGCTCCTCTCTTCTGCGTTCAATCCTTCTGAGTGGTCCTAATACAAAGTTTATCCCAGCACATATACCAGTTACGAGCTCGGTGTATCCTGCCTCCCCAGCTCCTACATATTGCACCCCTGTATTCCTGACCTTCATTTTGCCTTCTAGTCTGGTACAAAACTCCCGTTCATACAAGCCTGTTGTCTCCAATCCAAGAATAAGTTTCACATACAAGCATTAGCATTTGATAACTACACCAGGGTAAAGGCTATTCTGTCTTCAGATTAGCACACCACTGACACCCAAGATGGTGGTTAAGTCCTTTTTCAGTGATAAGGGTGACAAGGAAAGGTGGAAGGAGCCAAAGCCACTGATGAGGCTCTAATAAGAGGGTTTCCACAGAGCACAGCTGTGGAAAACTCCAGTTTAAGGATGAATATTTAATTAAGGAGGAAAAAAGACAAAGTAACTCTTCAGTTAAAGGAGTATTTCAAGGGAGGAGAGAGGGAAGCAACAGTAAGTTGCTACTGTACAAGACAGGAGATAAGACAGCCTTAATAGATGGAAAAATAACTACCAGTATCATATTTAAATCCATCTTTGCAGCTTACTGTTAGGTACAGAGACCACTAGAAATTTAGAAGGTATCTTTTAGCTTAACCAGAAGGACCTTGCATTCTGATAGTGTAAATGCCATGAACCAACTACTGATTTTGCACCAGTGTCACAGAGGATAAAGCAGTGCTCTGGCTGCAGTGTGTCTGCCCCATTATTGGCCTTAACGTGTTTCACTGTATCAGTATTACACAAGTCAGGCAAACTTCATAGGACTTGGCACCAAAATGCCTTTTATGGTTCAGAGGCGGAAGACTTAACCGATCTTCTCACTGCAGCCAAACAATTTAAAGTATTTATTAGTTTGTTGACCAAATCTTAGCTTTTCCTGTATTCTTCTACTTCAGCAGAGCCCTGATGGCCAGCCTAGCCATCCTTGTGACATAGTGGGCAGCAGTTCTTAACTCTTGACAGTACCTGGTTCAATACTTTCTGCAGGTAGGGGGTTCCCATGCGATCAGCCATGTGTCTGTAGGCTGGGTGGGAGAGAAAAAATTTTCTCTCTGCAGCCAGAGCTGCCTGAATGTCCTTCTTGCCATCAATGTCCTTCTGACTTCTGTTGACTACACCAATGTAACCTGTAACAGTGGGGTTAGAGATCAGATGGTTCCAAGGATGAGAATGTAAACAGGACTCAGACCAAGAGGGAAGTTACCCAGCTGGCAGCACTGCAAAAGGGGAATTCTAGTTGCAACACGTTATTAGGAACAAATTGAAAGAGTTTAAAACTAGAATTTCCTCTGAACGGCCCAGGTTCTGATATTTCTGTATGCAGAACAAAAATAACTATGCAACTGAGAATTAGCCTATTTATTACTGTCCCCCCAATCACAAAGCATACCCTAGTATCATTCATTTGAGACTCTTCTGTTAAAGTCCTTAGGATAGGTACTTTGCTATGGCTATACACAGCATGTACTGCTGTGTCCACAATTATTTCAACTGATATACTATGGTGATCTCATCTAGACAAAACACAAGGAGTCTTTTAGACAGAAGTTCCATTTTTGCAGCTTGCCTTATTAAAAGAAGGAAAGACAAAGTAAATGTAAGGATAAGGCTATGCTTCTGCTAGGACTACATATCAAGGTGTGAATACTTAAAAAGTTCCCATTAACAGCTTGACTGATCCCTGTTCCCCAACTTCTCAGCTCCAGCTTGGAACAGAGATGGCTTAACCACAAGTTGTAACAGATGTTGCAGGAAGGGGATGCACTGGAGGAAGGGGATGAGGCCAGGACACCTCACACACGGAAAACAGAGGAAGGAGATCACGGACAAAGCATGGGGAAAAATACCTCTACGAAGAGGAAGTAATTTATTTTCTAATACATCTCGTGCATCAGTTCCTTCATCCATAAGATCCAGCTTAGTGATGACTCCAATAGTGCGTTGCCCTATGGAAAAAACACAAACATACGAGTTGTTTACTTGATCAAGAAAAATTTTCCTCTGTTCAGAGCTTACATATTGCCCAACTTGGTTACTCAAGGGCCTGAACTCAAAATATTACAGTTCCTATCATGTCCAAGAGGCCACAAGAGCAAAATAGACAATCAAGCTCAGTTCTCACTTATATCCTGCTGAAACATGCACATGCTATGACACAGCAGAGAGGGATTTTAGTGCAGATTTTCCTACTTTTCTCCAGGCAGAATGCAGATGACTAAACGAAAGGAAATCCTTCATCACTTCAGAAATGGGGCTCAGAAAGGAAGAGGGGAATAACAAAAATTCTATTACAATAACTGTTGACACTAACACCACTCAGAAGAATGCCTGAAGATACAACCCAAGACAACAGGCAGGAGCCCACAGCTACTGGGCTAATCACAACCAAAAGGTAAAAGGAAAATCAGACCACTGTCTAGTAATGTCATGCTCAATTAAGAGATATTTACCTTGAGGATCCACCTCCTTTGCAATCTTCAGGGCATCAGAATTGGCCAAATCGGAGTTGGCTGGGGATACTGCCAGGATGAGGCAATTCTCTTTGGTGACAAACTGCATGAGCATATCTCGGATCTGAAACTCGATGTCAGGGGGCTGGTCCCCTACTGGAACTTTTGTCATACCCGGTAGATCCACCAAGGTCAGGTTCAGGACTAGACATAGGAAACAGGAGATAGCACAAGCGAGTGGTGAGGTAGGAACGTTCTGGTCTATAAGTACCACCTGTAGCTTTAGTGTCTCCAATATACAATAGGCATAACAGATGTACACACAGAATCACACAGAGCTTCCTCGTTCCTTTTTGTTACTGCTTAGTAAGAACTAGTTGCTAGCTGTTACTAGTTGTGATTGTCAATGTTCTCATCACCCTTCCCTTTAAACCACTTATTTTCACACTGATCAGGGAAACTGTGTCCTCAAAGTCCTTCTACATATGCTACACTGAAAGGGCAGGGATGACAGTACGTTTTTTCACTTCATAACAAAGACAGGAGACAGAAGAGTTGGTTCCACTCATTAAGAGTTGTCGCTGGTATTGAAGAGCTCAGTCCTGCCACCCTTATTCAAGGGAGGCTCCGGTCAAAGTCAGCTGGGCCTTCTCCTGAAGGTCTACAATATGCAGCCCTATAACTGTTCAATTGTCTCGCTGAGACAAAAAAAAAAACCCAACTAAAAATCAAGCGCGAGTTCTACCCAGCCAAATGCTTTCTAGCACTGAGCTGCTGATTTCCAAAAAATGCCCATACAGCTGCTCACATTTAAAGAACTGGCAAATTTGGGACTATGTCACTCCCTTTTTAAAGCAGAATTCTTCCACTGATATCAGCTATGTATGACACAGGCACCACCTGAAGAGAACTACACAAAGTAGTTTTTACTATTTACATGCAAACAGAAGACAAGTGCTCTTCGAGAAAGCCACTCTCTCCGTCAATTTTTTTTTGTTCCATTTATTTGCCCAATAAAGCAGTAGCAGAAAGCAGGAAGAGACAGCAGCTCTTCGCTGTAATGCCCATACTGATGGAAAGGAACAGCCTCAGGAACAAGTTTCTGCACAGACCTCAGTTACTTCAAGAAGTTGTTCTGCTAGCAGTCAGCTACTTCAGCTGGCAGACAAACCTGTTTTAGCAGTATGGCTAAGGCTGGCAGTTTGATACAGCATGGCCCAGGCACATGGAAATTACAGTCAAAACCATGCACACTCCCCGTTTCATCTCTGTTCTTTCTGTCTTCATGACAAAGCAGCAACCTGCCTCATCTATCTCCTGACTCAGATGCTGCATTAGGACTCACCATGGGGAGAGTAGACTCGAAGGTTGATGGGCACAGGTGAAATCCCTTTGTTGGAGCCAGTAACACGATCCGTTTCAGCCTCAATCTCCAAACGGACCTCCTCAAAATCAGTGAACTTCTTTCCTTTGCAGTGTAGGAACTCACCATATTCTATTTAAACAGAAGCAGAGAGTCAGAAGTAGTCACTGAAATCAGAGAAACACTCAAAGTGTAATGAAAACATCATGTCCCAAAGCAAAACAAAAAACAGTTGAAGGGATGAAGGCTGGCAAGGGCCTTTCCCACTAGGACTTGGCAGGTTGGCATAAAAGTTACTTCAGTCATGTTATCTGATCAGCATCTGAGAGAATTCATCTGAGGCCAACATCTTCACAACCCAACTTTTATCTCAGCAGAGGTGGCATTCTCACTTACCTTCATTCAAGTAATAATCCAGGACCTTCTCTGTTGATACTAAGCGAACTTAGCACGCACCTGCCTGCAGCAGCAGTGACTTCCACAGCTACACTGGGAGATACCCTGGTACTCAGGAGAACTTGGACTAGCTCTGTATTAAAGTGCTGGGAGTAAGTAACAGTCTCATTATGTAATGAGAACAGACTCAAGAGCAAAAAACCAAAACCTTCTCTTGACATGGTTTTGAACTGGCTGGTGGTTGGGGTTTAAGTGTCAGTCTTTGAATAGGCAAACCAATCCAAGAACCCTCTGTTTTAATTTTAAAAGCCTAAAAGTCAAATTGTCTCCTTACTGTAGACAAGAGGACTGCCATGGATAGATAAAGTTCATCTGGCAAAAGAGGAAAAGTATCTTGAAACATTCACTTGTCAACTCCTGGATGAGATCTTAACTTACATTAAGGAGAATGGTAGTGAAAATATCCTGCAAGTTGTAGCAAAACCAGTGAACTGCCCAGAACTCTGTAGTTTATTTTCCAGACCCCAGTGTTCTCACACTGGGTTTTCAGTACATTACATTATCTCACCCCCTTATTTCAGTAGATTATCAGAAGGGTCATCTGGCTTTTAGGTCTTACCCACTCATACGAGTCACAGCTGCACAGGTAACAGAAAATTGCGGTAAGTGTACGCATGGAGCCTTGCCTAATAAATTAAAACAAAAAAAACTTAAGAAGCACTTTGCTTCTGAACACTTAATGCATCAGATGTTAAATAGGTAGAACTGAAAACCAGCTGCAGATCATTTTTACTGGGGAAAACTCATTTATTTTTTCCACACTGAGCAGTGCCACCGATCAAGCAAGACCCTTCTTGACTAAGACAGCAATCCAGCTGGACACACAGGGAAGGTAGCTCACATACCCGTGCTGGAGTTCACCAGCTGCAGGACCAGCGGGCGTCTGGTTACGATGCCAGATCCACGTGGCAGAAAGTCCCTGAAATGAAACAGGAAGTTTCAGATGAGTGAATGATTGTTTCCTTCCCTTTTCACAGCTTTTCTGCTTCTATAAGCATACAGGGATTCCAAGAGGGAGACTCAGCCACAGGCACAAAAAAGTTTAAGACGCTAAAAACCAAGTGCTCCTCCTTAAGGAGGATAAGAGCTTGTTCTCCTGAAGAAGCCTATACTCACAGCACATCCCCTCTAATCCTGTAACACGTATAGCTCCTTCAGCTGAAGTTCCAAGCTAACAGGCCCATTCAATACATGTCTGTACTTTGGAAAAAAATAATATATTTCATCAGAAAGAGAAGTTGAAGCAGAGCCTGAAAACTAGCATGTATATTGTCAAAAGGAGGCAATTACCTGAACTATAATAAAATCACTCACGCCCTGCACTTTGGGACTTGAGAAGATACCATTGTTCCAGCATGCAAACACCATACAATACATCTGAAAGATTAAACAGCAGTCAAAGGCTTGCTCCACCCAGGGTTTCTCCTGGATAACTACTCAAGACATAAGTATTGCCAAGGCAAAAGCAGCAGCTTCATTCTATATTCACAAGAATCCTGAATTTTTGTGTACTTCAAATCATTTCAAAGGAAGAAAGCCTTCCACTACCCTTCTCCAAATGCTGACTTAGCAGCCACAGCCCACAAGTTCTCCTTTGCTTTTTCTTTTACCAAATCCAAGTGCTTTGAGCAAAGCTAGGCATGTTCTCTGCATCTGCTGATGACCTTGCTAGTTTGTGGCCTGGTTTTCAAGTACTCAGCTGTTCACATGGCTCTTCAAGAACCACTGAGCATTTCTGAAAATATGATCAATTGCTTCCCTGCCTAGTGGGAGAAGCATCACTTCAAAACATGGTTCCTACAGTATGAATATCGGGGGGTTTATTAAAAGAAGTCCTACCTACATCGCTGGGATTCTGGTGCACAATCTTCCCTCTCTTGATAGATGGGGCAATGAATAATTTTACTAATTCAGTAAGGACTAACTGCTCTGGTGAGTGAGGAATCCAGGGCTACCCATTTTGAGCATCTTGCTCTTTAGTCTTGCATGAGTTTAAGACTGACAAAGGGTGTGAAGATGAGGAATGAGCTTTTAACACATCAAACAAGGACTTGAGCAGTTTTGTTTCAGCTCCTGGTTTGGCCACTGATTTCCTGTGTAATCCTATGCAAGTTCTACTTCTCTGTATTTCCCCTTCCTCAGCTATAAAAGTAATTCTCCATCTGTGGGACTGTCAGAATAACTTGATAATATCAAAAACTGCAGAGTAGTTTCAAGTGAAGGGAGAGTAAAGAGGCATCCTACAATCTCTAACATCTCCAAAAATGTCTCCTGTAAGTTACTAAATCTGGAGTAATGAGACCTCTGGTACAACTCTACTGGTTAAAATAAGACTGTAACCCATTTTCATTATTTCAGACTTTTCAGAAGTATAAAGAGTTAACTGGGGTTTGTCTTTCATTTGTTTTTCAAATAATACAGCTCTAGTTTTTCCATTCCAGTGGGATTAACCCTGGAATCTTTGAGGCACTGCATCATTCCAGCAGCTTTCTGCTGCGTCAGCACCGTTCCTATAGATGTCTGTGGTCAATATGTGAAAAAGTCCTACCCTAGCATCAGTTTTTAGCATAACAAATCCATCTGAGCTGCACTGACTTATTTTGAATTTACTGTACCTGAGAAAAAGGTAACCTATTACTATAGATTCCCTTTCTAGCACACTGAGACAATACTCTAGTTATCAACCTCCAACTTGCAGTATCAAATCCTGGTTTACTGTAGGAAAAGCACCACTTGCATTTGCAAGCATGACCTCTCCAGGAATTAGGATTCCACTCATGTTGTGCTCCATGTTTTCCTGATGCTTTCTGCTTTGGCCAAAATCCTGATTTCTCTGCTGTCCTTGTCACAGCTGCTAAGGGAAAAACTCAGGACAAAGGTAGATGCAAAACTTTTGTGGCATCTGGGTTCCAGTGTTATAAAAAAAATGATCCAGTTTATTGTGTAAACTGAGTAGCTATGGAATAGCTAGGCTATTCCAAGGAAAAAACACTATGTCCTCATAGAAGACAAGACAACAAACCCATTAGCCAAGTCTAGTCACCTAAATCAACAACCTTAGTGCCGCTTTGATTGTGAGTGAAAATATGTGCAATCTGATCTTTAATATCAGAAAAAGGTATGTGCGTTCTTGTCTACAAACTACTGGGGGGTACATACAGTTCAACTTTTAAGTTTCTCTATGCATGACTCCTGTCAAGAGTTACAGCCAAAAAGCTCTATAAAAACCAACTGATTCAGTATCACCCCATTGTATCTACACTATTCCCTATTATTTTATTCACCTCCTTTTTCTCTACAGTATCTGGGACAAACTCCTTCCTCCTGCTCCAGCTAAGCCTTTCAAATCATAAACGCTAAAAAGTACAGATTAGTAAAGTCTGTGGCAAGCTGGCTGGGTGCCAAGTAGAAGGCACTGTAGGGAGTCTTGCCTGCCCTCTTGCAGTAGGCACAATAAATTGCTTCTGTAAATAAACTACAACAACAGAGCACATGTGGCATGGACAACATACACAGCCCAGGTTTTGAGGAGCCAGATCTACACATACACACACACCTATAGCTTCAGAAAGAGCAGCACAAAGTGATGAAATTAAGTCTGAATCAGGGAAATGATACATGAGATAAGAACAATCCCATGCCAGATGAATTGGGCAGACAAAAACAGAAGGGTGAGATAAACTGGCTTATTCAATTCCAGCACAGGAGATGTATGGCAGCAAGGCTGAAGGAGGGATATAAAAGGATGGAACAGGTCTTCATAAATAACATGCTGTAAGGCTCTGAGTGCTGGAACAAGGTCAGCAGGGATTCCACTTGTAAGACAAGGCAACCTCTAGCATGACATCAAAAGCAGCCTCATTACATACATCACTATACAAGACTTTGTATCTGAAATACGTTAATCAATTGAGGGCACCAACACCCTGTTTTCTTCCTTCACTTTTGTGTCTTAAGAACTGAAAATTACTTTTTTGTTGCGTTGTTTGTAACATGCAGAAGTGACATGCCAACAATTGATTTCGTATGCTTTTAAGTAGGAATACCACACTGTGCTGCTTCAGGTTGGGCTTCATCCAGAAAACACAGCAAAGTAGCAGCTAAAACAGCAAAGCTGTATTCAGGGAATACTTAATTTGCTTGTATCTTTTTTGCTTAGCTATTGACTCAAAATTCCCTATTAAGATACGGAGGTATCAGTTTTAGCAATGCAATTCCAAGCATTTTATCAGGGTTGGAACACTGAGCTCAGATCAGCTACATTCCCCAAACTGTCAGTTATTGGAAGACTGACTTATACATATTTCACACTCATCTTTTCTTAACTACTGTCAGAGAGAGGATGTTGAGCTAGGTAAATTTTTTGATCTGACCAGTGATAGATCTCCTCTTCTAAACCAAGACAACAAAAAGAGCCAAGGATGAAAACCCTGATGGGTCTCAGGCTGAAAAAGTTCAAGCAGGGAATTGACCTGACAAGGCATTTATTGTTATATTTTGCATTGCTCACTTCTGGAGTGCTTATACGTGTTCTCAACTAGCTTCACAGCTACCTCAGGGCAAGCCCAATCACATCATCCCTTTCAGTCTTATTTCTATTTTAGTATGCAGAGCTGCATTAAAGTACAGCTTTGGGCTGAAAGCTGCATTAGTAACGCAATAGTAAAAAAAATAAACTGAGGGATGGAAAACAATTTAGCAGTTATTGTAGAGCAACATTCAAACAAAATCCAAACACATCAGAAACATATTAAGGCAATCTCAATGTCATGCAACAAATACATTTACAATCAAGACACTGGTAACCTGAGGTTTCCCTACTAGTTTTTTAAATTAAAGCCAGACTCTATATGAAAAACCTGCATGGATTCAGTATCTTGGAATGCTACAGAACAAGAAGGTGCTATTAATGACAGAAAAAGCACGTTCGCTCTATAAACAAGTTTCCGAGTTCATTTAATGACTTGCACAGTACAGAGGATTAGAAGTTAAAGGTAACATGGACCAAAGACATTTCCCACTAGAGTATTTGCAAGACACAGGAGACTGACAAACTGTTCAGATAATTCAACATATGTTGTATGGAAAGGGAAGGAAACCATGATAGATGCAGTCAAAAGAAGGAGGACAGATACCTATATGAAAAGTTTGGGACTTCCTGAAGAGGCACACATTGAAACTTTCAAACAAGTCTGTTGTGTGTGTTCTTTGCTACTACATTGAAGAAAATGTGACTGTCTCCATTAAAAGACAACATGCATGAGCTGGTTTGCTGCAGTATGGCAGCATTTGTTCCTAAAGAACATGCACAATTTGCTAGTCAAAAACCCCAATTTGTTTACCCCTTTGGTCAAACACTTCATCTTGATCTGATGTTTTCTTGTTAAACAAGACATAACTAGATCTTTCGAGGAAGAACTAGTCTTCCAGCATCTCAGTGATCATCACGGGCATAATGTGCTTGGTTTGCCTGCTTTGTTAGAATAAATGCTCTCAAACCTGATAAACACAAGAGAAAAGCAATTGCATGAGCAAGTCCATCCCTTCGTGCTTCGCTAGGAGTGGTTAGCTCACTGTTACAGGTTAGTGCTCTAACACTTAGAGATTCCCCGTGACAGTTACAGTGGCATTTAATTCCATAACTTCTAACAGCGAAGGAAGGTAACATGCTAATGGCATCCCTGAACATCAGACTGCAACTGCTTAACAGATATTCTTCCGCTGCAAGCGTGAGCATTGTGCATTCCCTCCTTCCACCAAATTCAAATGGAAAAGCACCTCTGCTAGCTGTCTCCTTTGCATCACATATAGACACTGTCTACTTTTTTGCAGCTCATCGCTTTAATAAGAGGCCTCCTGAGGTTTGTCAACAGATCACTATGTAGTACTGACCAAGAAATTTATTTCAGCTATAAACATACCCATGAGAGGCAACTGCATTAACGCAGATCTTCAGAGACACCCAACAGAAACACTTTCTTTTTGCTCTTATGTTCTAGTAACCTTAATGTGGCCAGATAAGAAAGCTTACCCCAATCCTTTATGCAACACTACAAACGAATTTTAACAAGCCCAGCTCTCAACCCAGCAAGAACTCAATTTCAAAACAGAAGGATACATAGAAAATACACACACAGAGAAACCCAAAGACATTTCTCAGTTCACGGGACAGGCAGTTAGGACTCTGGACTATACAATTAATTTTGCCCCCGGTTTACCAAGCCTCATGAACAAGTTACTCTGTACTGCAGAATTAAAGTGGTTTTGCACCTTCTCCATCCACTGGTAATTTGTATTTCTGAAAGGACTTTGTGTCAAAACTTTTTCATGCATAGTTTCATTCTTCACTGAAGTTGCAACTAAAGTCATCGTCAGCCAACAACAGAACCAAGCCCATGGTACTGTCTCCTGCTCAAAATGGAAGACAGACCAAATGCATCTACCACCACTTACCTTCCCGCCCTCCGGGGAAGCTGGAAAGCTTGCAAAGCTGTTTGTAGAGGGCTCTGAAACACAAATCTAGGCATAGTCTATATATACACCAATACAGCATCCTTGCAGTTTATTATTTGAGATTCTTGGATTAGAATGCACTAGAGAAGGTAAAGCCTCAATTAAAAAGCCAAAACAGCAGCTTATGAAGATATAAAAGTAGTTCCAAAGAACAGAAGAGTGACCACCACCATCTGATCATTAATTTCTATTTGATTTCTTATTAAACATCTACAGACAAATAGGGTATTAAGGGATGTGATTAATACCCAGTTTGGATTATATTAGTTTCAGAAAATTAAGATTCACACAGCCTCCACAGTTTCACATGGCTGTTTCTGTTTAAATCCAGTATTTGTTATTTCCTGTGTTCTGGTGGTGCGCAGGGACAGCAATCCTACCAGAACTGCACGGCACAAGGCACTGTGCCAATACACTGCAAGAAATACAGTTCCTGCCCCTACGGGTTTTACTATCTGGTTACACAGTTGGGACCTGCTCCTGCTTAAGCTTAGAACCATCTTCATTTCATCTGTCAAGTCTTATAGTTGATCATTCACCGTTCACACACATCCCAATCAAAAGTTCTTCATTAGCTCATCATGGCACAATGCATTACAAGAATCCCAAGACAATCTAGGGTATCAGTACCTTTGATATACAACTCCTCTGATCATTGCACTGATGAGCAACATTCACATCCTCTTCATATAGGCTGCATTCTATGAACAGCTTCTAAATCTCTTTGAACAGCACTTCATCTCACCGCACAACAGCTATGTTTTTTCAAACATATTTTTACTCCAGCACGTGTCTCAAATGAATCCTTAAAACACAGGCTGACACCTGTGCAACACAGAATACCTGCAAGGCTAAAAAAATTTGCTATTAATCTTACTGACTGCTAAAACAATCACCTCCGAAATGGTAGTAGCTTTCCACTTCTTAGACACTAACTCAAGGCTGTTGCTCCTTTATAATAGACACCATCTAGTTCCACCAGAAGGTAGAAACCTGACGCAGGAACTGCCCTCGAGAACACCTTCCTGGTCTGATCTTTCAAGTGACATGCAAGTACATTCATAAACAATTCCAGAACTTTCTCTGCCACCCATTAGGATAACAAGAAGCTGCATTACAGATTCAGACTTGACTTTCCTGCTGACTTTGTGGCCTCTATGAGCCCTTACCTTTCCTGAACCTAAGTATTTCTCAAACAAAAAAAGCCAGACAGGCCAACAATGAACAGCAAGCATTTAAAAGTGGATGCATTAGGAACAAAAGCACCCATCAACCTGCTATTCTGTTTCTCTGCCCTTAACTTTCATCTTCCTTTCATGCTGCATCAAGTGAACTTGGGACACCAGTCCTACAGCCTCATAACCACATAAGTCTCATTCCTAGGTAGCCACTCTTTTTTGCATTAAGGTTAGCACTTTTAGACTCAAAGAAGTTTAAGCCAGGAGATGCATGTTATGTATCTGCCAACCTGCACAGCACAAGAGTGCGCCTAGCCTTGACCCACAGTGAAAGAAAGCAATTTCATACGCACTTGGTATAATTTCTTAGGGTGTAATTGGTACTGGTCACACAATGAATACATATAGAAATAAAGATCTATTGTGAGTACACCACATTCCAGCATACTGGCAATATTATTGTCCACAATGATTCATTATTCAAGAATACAATTGTGAAAAATAAAGACAGGCAATAGTTCATGAGTGTCATCATAATATACATGTTAGCAGAAACAAAAAAACGAAAGAGAAGGCTTCCCACTGCCTTGTACCTTGAGTTCCTATTTACAGTAGCACTAAGGGAGGTTAACACTATTGTGCTGACTTAGAACACTTACAATTGCTCTGTTAAGTAGTTCTGGCACTGGAATAGCATCTCCAACACCTAGCCATTTCTCCCCAGTACAGCTCTTCAGATCAGTAGGCCAAGAAGAGCCAAGCAGATCTCTTTTCAAGTTTCAGAATCTGCTGTACATAGAGTGAGTTCCCCGAGACTGTCTCAGAGGTGCTGTCTGAGTAGGGCAAAGCACAAATGCTAGTATAAGCCGGACACATTTATAGCATACTACTGGATAATTTGCAAACAAGAGCTAGAGGGGATCGATAACCAACTAGAAAGTAACTTCTGAAGTTTGCACCTTCTCCTATTCCCCCATCTGCCTTGAGTTCTTATATTCCTTTGCACAACATTGCAGTTGATACCAGCACAGGTCCCCAGCAAGTGTGAAGGGTATTCTGTCTGAGATGACTTTATTAAGGTTTTATGCAGAGACTGGTGTTCAAACATGCAAGGACGCAACTATGATAATTCACTGTAAGAAAAAAAAAGCGCAGAAGTAGGTTGTATTACATGTTCACACACACATCCTGCTCCAAACCTGACACGATTCTCACTGCAATAATCATGTTTCTGTTTTGTTTCCTCTGACCCTTTTACCACTGACCAGGATGCGTGGTGTTCTGGAGCTCTCCTGCATCTTTTTCCTATGCTGTGCTCCCACTTTATTCAAAGAAAACAAAGTAGTGTATTCACAGAGTTAGCATATGAAGTAAATAAAGCCACATAAGAAACATATATTTACGGCAAAAGGCAGCATTTCAAAAGCCGTAACGATCCCACATCACAGGTTTTGCCAAAATGACAGGAAACCTTTCCGGAGACTTGCCCCCCGCCCCGAGAGAATCCACCTCCATAGAAAACTGCATGGCTGGCTGTTTGAAAGCCTACATACACCAAGTGTGGCGAGTCAAATCCAGTTCTTCGTGAACAAGCATAATAGTGGGGCTTGTTTCACTGACATTTGGGACTAAACGATGTGCCATGGAGAGACAGCAGCTGAATGAGCTTCCATCTCAGCCGTAGGGCTTGCCTTCTCATCATGGGACAGAGAAGTAGTACTTGGTCACTTATCTAGATATACAGAGGTGACAGTTTCCAGTACTGTACTCTGTGTCACCTTCCTGGTAATTCTTGGTAGAGCACGGATCTTCTCTTTCCTATGGAACAGCATAAAGCTTTTTGTTACCGAAATGCATTATCATATTTATGTGCTCTTGTTGGTCTCTCAGAGGACCCACATGCCATGAACATCAAAAGTGTTAATCAAAAATGTGTTTTCCCTCACTCAGAACACATTCGTTGAGTCAAGCGCGGTCTGAGGGGGCTCAGACAACTAGAGAGGGGAGAGGCCCTGTGCAATCTTCTCCCACTTCCCTGATATTTCAGCTGCAGTGGCCGTGTTCAGACCTCAGCCTGCAGCACTTCCATAAACACTGCTAAAGCAAAAAGAAAAGCGCATAGCAATTTTTACATGAACGCTTGCTTAGAAACACCACTCTCCCCTACCCCTCCCACAGCGCACTAAATCTCTTCCAGAGTGCACTAAATTCTGCTTTTCTGGCTTATCTCTGGCTGCACAGACTGGTTCCCAAGAGTCACTGCAGTCAGTGCCTCTCTCATTCACTCTTTCCACATGTCTCTCAGCCCCTCTCCTTCACATGCCTCTATGCAGTTCTCAAAGCAGTGGGATAAAACAAAAATTTTTTCTATTGTTTATTTTTATTTGAACCCTTTGGGCTGACTTTTCCATTTCACACTCCACTAGCTTCAGGGTACATCAAAATCTGGAAGACAGCTGTATGCATTATGCCAAGTCATGGCTGCAACTGAGCCTCTGTGCACAAATTAATCTGATGCAAACCTACAGAGCTTCATAGCTGTACTGCTTCCACAGAGCAAGAGACAGACAAGGAGGTCAGAAACGTTCTTACACCTTAGCTATTACACTTTTATTCAATGGCCTGGGGGCCCGCCAGCCCACAGAGTAAACTGCCAAGAGTTTGCCCCAGGGATTTCTGCTGCTGAATGTCTACAGTAATTCCAAGGAAGCCAATATACCCCAGCTTAATGCTTGCTAGACCTTGCAGCAGGATCTGGCCTGACTCTTAGGGTGCACTATATGTATTTTTAAATGACCTGAAAGTAAGGCAGAGATGTTGCTACATTCTTCTGATGCACCCCTGCAAACTCATAACCAAGGGTTACCACATCCAATCAACTCACTGGCTGTGTCACAAAGCATGAAGCAAGAATTTCTGATAGAGCTCCACTCCATCCCTAACTCAGCTTATATAACATGTGCTGAAGTCCCTATATACAGGGAGAGGAGAAAAAAACCAAGCAAAGGGAATTTCTCTCCATTAGAGGGTTGTATAGCTCCTGCACTACATTTGTAGGAGGTGAGGAAGAGAACAGACAAGGGAATACCTTGGGAAGGGTTTCACACACATACAGGTATTCCCATTTTTGCCAGTGGTCTGCTTTCTATCTAGAAATCTAAACTTTCCCTCTCAGAGTCATTGCTGGGGCCTAGATGGACAAGTACCTTTAGGACATGGGAGTCTTGAAATACAGAGGTCTTGGTCAGCCCCTTTTGAATGTTCAGCACTAGAACCTTGCACAAGGTCCATTCACTCTCAGTACTACATCCCACTAGAAATATATGGAGTTTAGTAAGTACCGTTTTTATTAGAACCTGTTGGTGGATGTTTATATTCATGCTCTGGTTTCTTCTCTGGTATCACGAGATTAACTTTCATTTTAGAAAAAAAGGTTTTAAAATCATCACCTCCAGTCACAGGACTTCAGGTGCTGGACTTCCCAAAGGAGTACACCAAATATAACAGGGCATACAGTAATCTCATCAGCAAGCAACATTTGAAGCCTGCCTGAAAGCTCTCAGCTTCCCCTAGTCCTTGCAGATACTACAAACAGTTCTCAGCTCTTGCCCAGAATGTGTGTAGTATATAAGCACAGTTCATCACCTTAGGCATCCCAATTGAACAGTCTGGGCAGGCTACAGTCACAGCTGCCTATACTGTAATGCAGGCCTCCTTTCTGGCTATCAGTGACCAAGGTTAATTCCTTGCTTCTAAGTGCCATGGAGGGCTGTGACCCTGGGAATCCTGGCACACGACAGTGCCTTGTGTCATCCCTGCTGAGGAAGCCAGAAATGGGAGCAGATTGGATCCACACGTTTCTCTCCCTAATTGTGATCACTGTCTAGATAGATAATCCCTTCATGGGCTGCTGCTCTACAATTGCAGTGCAGCAACCAATCCCATCAGAGCCAGAACCAGACCCAGGGGGAAAATTCCCCTCCTACTTCCCTATAACATGGTGAAATCTACTTGTTTCCATAGAAACAAATCAGTTTGATGTCCACACAGTTCCTGCATCCCTCACTGCTGTGCATCAGCCCCAAGCTGCTGAAGCTGATTTTAAGCAAGTGTCTACAGCTATAGGTCAAGAGTTTGCATTAGAAACAAGGTGTATTCCTGGCATACAAAACCCACCATCTCACTTGAGATGTCATTTGCTTAAATTCATATCTGCTGTGAGAGAATTAATCAGCAACATCCTTCTCCTCCATTTTGGAGGTTGACTTATCTGCCAGATCCCTCCCTGCTATCTTCTGCAGATGGGTTAGCCCAGAATACGTGAGGATGTAGAACACAGATGGGGAGGGTACTCCAACACCTCAAGTGCACTTGTGAGCCAGTTTCCTCTTTGTATATTTGCAGGTAAAAACTGTAAAGGGATTTTCTTATTTGCAACTCTGCATTTTACTGTGGAGGATTATTTAGAGTGGTACAGCCTACAGTGCACTGCCTGTTCTCAAAAAGTCACTGCCCATTATAGCAAATGCCGCATTGACTCTAGGCTGCAGCGCTGGGGAAGGAAAGAGTCTTGAGAGAGTAAAAAATTGCAGCACTGCTGTTGTGCAGCTTCCTCTGGGATCTTTTGGGTAATAGAAAATGAAGTCCTAGATCTCGTCTGCTGCCTTGGGATATTCAAGGTAAAGAACGACACAGTGCTGATTCTACATGACAATATCAGGAACTCAAGGGAATAAGCAGCCTAATATATCCTGAATGGATGTGGCTGTAAGGATTACACATTTGTGGAAAATGCAGCTTTTATTTCAAGAATTACAATCCCAGGAGAAAGAAAACAAGGCAGGTTTCACTCATTTAAAAAAAAAAAAAAAAAAAACGCCAGATCTGTGTGGCAATACCAGGATTCAGGGGAAAAGCACCACAGCACTGGCTGGGTCAAGAGCCCTCCAGAGCCACAGGTATAAGAAATACTGCACTAGCATGATGTATTCTCCACCCCAGAAGCTGTAAACCAGACCTTTCTGTCTGCCTTGCTCATAGCATGAAAACAAGTTTTCCTTTTGCTCCCTCTGAAGCATATATATCCTGACAAAAAAGTCACATAGATGTTATCTCAGAATCTCCCTGCAACTTCCAGTTCCCAAGACGACAATACCAGGCATCAACAGCACCCTAGAGCATCAAATTGGTCCAGTCCTGATGGCAGTAATGAAGAGACACAGGGTTTTTTTATGGCCATAAAAGTAAATCCATGACCCAGCATCTTTGCTTGTCTCTTTCTCAAGCCGCACTGATCTGTCATAATACTGCAGTAACACTACTCTGCTTTGGCACAAACAAATCTACTGATAAATCCTGGCTTTGCCATGACAGAAGGGTTGCAGCCCTGAAAAACATGACCTGTACAGCACCTGCAACTTGAGCTGGGAGAAAACAAAAGGACAAGCTGTGCACTAAAACTCTGGGACAGGAATAACTGATGGGAAAGCACAGCCACAATAACACCCTAGGATTAATGTATGCTAAGACTGATGAGCAACAGGCTGACCTTGCTATTTCCCACCACCAGTGTCTTAATCTGTCCTAGCTCTCTGGAGTCAGGCTGCAGCTGAGTCTAGACTAAAGGTTGTCCAACAGTAAAGGCTCTCCCGTGTTCAGGGACGCCCATAGACTATGCAGTAGTAACTAATATTCAAGCTATTTGTCACAGAACTCTGGATAAAAGGGGTTTCTGTCCCTTTTTGCCATTCTCTCCTTCAGAGAAGGAAACCAGGTACAACGGCAGACTTAAAGATACCAAACACTCATGGTAAGTATCACCTTAAATTTCTTATCAGAACTCCACCACCTCTGGAGTCCTGGTATTTGCTGCAAGACCTAAGAGAAGAACAAATGTAGTTCAAGGCACATTTCATCACAGCAGTATGGCACTTCCTCCACTCCCAAACAGCACTGTGTGCTAGAAAAGGAGACAGTCTCCCCAAAGCATGAATGCCATAAAGGGTACAGACAACAGAAAGACTTCACTGGAAAAGGCAAAAATCACTTTTATGAGCCCACTAACACAAACCCAAACAGAAGCTGTATGAAGAAAGGAGGTGGTACCTCAAGCCACTATGTGCTATTAGTGGCCAGACATGGATGGTGGGTTTATGAAATTGAATGCATGTACCCTAATAATTTATCTTGGTTCAGCAGCAAGAGGCAGAGTGTGTTGTGGACAGGGAGGCAGGCTGCTTCCCCTCCAACAGGCCAGGCAGGAAGGACAGAGTTCTGTGGGGTACAGAGTTATGCCCCACTCGAGCATCCTGACCAAACTGTCCAAGGTGCATGGTTGTCCTGCAGAGGGAATTTAAGATGCCAATTTATCTCTCTGCTCTGCCTTAAGTATGCAGGAACAGTGCCAAGCTCCTTGCTATGCACTGCACCTCTGCAGTCTCAGATATAATTAGGATCGCCCTGGCTAGAAACATGGTGCAGAGGCACTGCTTCTTAAGCCCTTGAAGAAAAAACAGCAGACTGACTGCTAACACCTCTGGTGCAGAGCAAAGTCAGAGGCATTAAACTCTACTTCAAAAACCACACAAGACATCTCCATTTCAGGCTATACCAGAATGAACATTGGATCAGTAGTCCCAGAAGTGATGAGCTTTTGACCTCCTGGCTGGTTCCAATGTGTCTGCCAGAGCCCCTTTGACCAAGAAGTGGGACAGCAGTTTTCATGTTCCAAGGAACATTTTTTTCTCTGTTTAAGTTTGGGCAGTGACCACAGGAGGTGACAAAAAGGCAGGTTTATATACAGATACACATTCACAGAATTTCTAAAGGAGTCCAAGTCTTCATGGAAAACTTTTAGGGCTTAAATTCAAAAAGCAGGAGGGTCAAATTGGTGTTGCCTATTAACAGGCACTCTGAATCTACAGAAAAATTGTGGTGTAGTGACCAGAGTCTTCCAGTCTTCCATTCCTTTCCCTATTTTCCATAAGTAAATCTAAATTCCTTCCCTGGTATCTTCCCCTCACCCCTTCAAACCAATACATTGATTTCTAATAACATTTGCTTTTGCCTGTCCAGGTGTCCAGTTTGAATTCAACTAAGTCCAAACAGAAGACGGCAAAATATCAAGTGCTAATGCAGTGCCTCACTTGTTCTTTTGAAGTAAGTATTCTTCAAATATCATTTTTTCAACAGTCTATACAAATTCATTCAGGAAATGGACCTCTTTCTCCAAGATGAGTTTGGGGTGCCAGGTAGTATGCAGTCCTGGCATAACAAACACATCTTGTATGAACGGGCATAAGCAGAGAGTAGTGCCTAGGAACAGGAATATCAAAGTAGCACAGCCCAGAGGAAAGTACATTGCTGGGCTCTCTGCTGAGAGCTGCACTGGTGTAGAAGAGATGACCTGAGTTTCAGCACTAGAGCTACAGCACCAGCTCTGCAGTGTGACCCTTGTCATGCACCAATCTCAGAGTATTCTGCATTTTGGTATATACCAATCTCTTCCTTACCTCTGGCTATAACCCCACTGCAACAGATCTCCTCTCATGGCCACAGTCATGCTCAGACACTTCCCAGCTATTCACTGAGGAGCTTCTATTAAAAGTAAAAGCACAATCATCTTAAGAAATAGCCAGAGATTACTCAAGAGATCACAGCAGCCAAAAAGAGAGAAAACCGAATATGTGTATTACAATGAAGAGGCCTCATCCTGATCCAGAGTAGCATAAGACTAAAGTAAATCATAAACAAGTCAATGGAGCTAAATATCAGCATAAAAACTGTGAGGGTTAGAGCTTTGTTTTTTACTGGCTTAATTCTAAACTAACAGGTCATCAGGTGTATTCCCCTGCTGACAGAGAATTGTTCCTGTGCTGGCAGGTAGGTGGCAAATGGACAGTTATTTTCCTTATAAGCCCCTGTTTCTAGAAATTTATAATTACTTGGATGGGGAGAAGTTCTCAGAACTGAAACTACCTGTTAATTTGTTGTCAGAGCACCGAGTCAGATCCTACATAACTTACTCTGCCTTTACACATGCAAGAGTGGCAGGAAAGCAAAGAGGAGGAACTGAACAAAGACTTCAAGACTTTTGCCTTTAGGTACCTCTTTTCTTGTTCTAAGAAATTCAGCACAGCCTCCCCCATCCCTGGATTTCTCAAAAAAAAAAAGCAAAAATAATAGTTTTTCCTAGTGCTCTCCAGGGTAAGTTAGCCCTGCTGTAAAAACATTTGCAGATGTTGAGAACCGAGTACTCAGCATCTCTGTAGACTTCTGCCTATTGATGCTTTGAGAAAAGGTCTACATGCAGCTGAAGAACTACTCTGAAACACAGCTGCAGTTTATGCTCAGCTTTTATACAGTATTACAGCAACACTGCCTGGCTCTTCAGCCAAAATCCACAGTAGTATCAGTTTAATAGCAGCTATGTCCTCTCTCAGGCACCCCATATACTACACTGGCCACTCTTCCATCAAGACTGTTTCAGAGCCACAAAATAACAGTCCTAGCATAGTCAGACAGGATCCCAGCAATTCTCATGTTTGTTACAGTAGTGTTAACTCTTCACCCTTCAACACAGCTGCAACCTAAAGCTGTAAGAAACAGGAAAGGGAGTGTTAAAGGGGACTGTTGAGGCAATACATTATTAAAATAGTATTTTCACCCCCAGAGACTTGAGTGCAATTCCTATTTCAGCCAAAAGTGAGAAACTGGGTTTACTCCAAACCTCATTTTGTATAATTTATTGCTCATTGTGACTGAAACACAAGTATTTTAGCAGAGTTTATAGTTCTGGGACTAAGCCCTGATTTTTAGGAAGGGAACAGTTGACAATACAGGTCTCAGAAGTTCTGGGATTCTTTATACTTGTCTCCAGGAGCACTTAGGGAACAGCAAGCATCTTTAAAAAAAAAGTACCTTCAAGCATCCATGTTAGAAATCGATTCTTTCAACCCAAAAGATACACTGCTCTTCTGTTAGCTTAATTGCTGTGTCCAGGGCTCTAAGAAAAGCCACAGAAGTCACAAGACTTGCAAAAAAGTGGCAGAAGTTGGCGAGTTTGCCTCCAGTCAGCAAGACACAGCTTGAGGAGCTTGCATAACGTCTGCTTCCAAGATGCTTCCAAAAGCATGTTATGCTGAACTGCAAGAAGCTACTGACCAGGGTTTGAAACACCATCTCACTACCATTTGGTGGTGGCTGGATCTGCCAAACCTTTCAGAGCATCTAACATGGCAGAGAACAATCAGAGACACTGTTTTCAGACTCAGGGCTCATTCTTCCCATGCTGTGTCTTGAAGGAAAGAAAAGCAGTTGTTATAGTCAGCACCAGCCTAGGAGCTGTGACAAGCTTGAAGGTCATGCAGGAAGCAAACTTCCAACAACTTAATTGTCCTGTCTGCCCATCTATATAAAACTGCTTGAGAAAATTACTGAGCCCCTTCCATTCAATTGTTATTAAGCTATTCACTAATAGGACTTTGAAAACAAAAAGCTGGACATAAGTACAAAGTATCAACGGGTCACCTGGAATAACTGTTTAAATATCTAACATTAAATCGTGCTCTCGGAAGCCAGTCACAATGTTTTGATGCATACTCTTGCCTGCTCCTCAGTAAACACTGAAATGTTGTCTCAGTCCTCTCTTCATAGTCACCCCAGTATTTAAAGTAGTTAGTCCTGAGCAAGACATCCAATCCTCATGACTAAATTCCACTAAGTCACTGAAAAATAAGCATGATGCATGCTTTACGAAGGATCACAGATAAACGTAAATAAAGAGAAAGAGATTTTGGAGCTTTTCAAAACCAGTCCTGCTTGCAGTCTGACCACCTCCAGGTCTGACCAGACCATCTGAGTGTTTAAAGTCACTAGGGACAAGACCCTGGGCTCATTCCTCTACGGGGCTGTGCCACCCATCTCTGCTCTGAGAGACAATGCTCAAACATATAAGTGCTACTAGTTCATCCAGTGCAGCCTCTCATCTCACAACGCTTTCTAAGAATACCCTGCTTCCTCAAATCCAGTATCTGACCTATGCCAGCAGCTAAAGGTGGCTGCATCAGTCCCAGCCTCTCTGCAGAGCAGACCTAACTAACCAGAAACACTGGGCAAATGAGGCTGCATGAACAGCTACAGCTCTTGGCACACCACTTCTGGAGAGAAGGCAGGTCTTCCAAAGGGCTCAGGCAGACATCGCTGTACCACCCTTGCAGAGTTTTAGTTGATTGTTAGGGAAAATAGTTTCTTACTTTATGGTTAACGTTTTCTAGTGCTATTTCAAGTGTCCATTAATGATATACACCTACATGACATGAGACGAACAGCCTGTCCTTTCTACAGATGGAGAAAAAGGTATAAAAAAAATTAGTCACACAATAATTTAGCTTCAGAGCTGAGAACAGAACTCTTATCTCAAGGCTGAACATGCCTGTCTCCCTGTTATCAGAGACAATATTCCTTTACCTTGAGCTTTCACTCTCTATGAGGATATGCAAAACCAGGTCTGAGATCAGGAAAAGAAAATTTCAAGCGGAATGAGAAATTGTCCCAGTAGTGAGTTATTTTCCCACCATGCATGACTAGATTTCTTTCTATTTTTTTGGACCAGATTTAGTTTTAGCTCTCCTCCCAACTAGCAGTACTCTGACTCATACGGTTACAGATCTGCAAGTTCAAGAAGGAAAGTATTACACCCAAAGTTTTTTGGGTGGGTTTTTTTTAGTGGCGTATCAAGGAAATAGGTTTACCCTGCGTATTACCAGTAAATTTCCTTTCACAGGTGCCATCTCAAAATCAATTTTACATTGGGCATATACGCTGAACACCATATGCTTCTAGGTGACTGCCTGCCACCCCTTCAGTAAATCTTCTGGGTTTGACACTCAAATGAACTGCCTGAAACAAAAAAAATCTGAGTACTGGCTCGCATGGGTGGAGCACACATGGGTTTGCTCTTGCCTAATGAATTTGCTGCTCAAGGCACCATAACAAGTTTCACCCCAGTAGCTAGAACACAGCAAGAACTGTTTTCTTGACTAATCTATGCTAAGTTGTCAACTTCTTCCATTTCTCCTCAAAAAGGCTCATCTTAAAGACACTAGGAAATCCTTACTCAAAAGAATTTTCACTCACACTTGTACAGGCTCAAACTTGAAGTACAAAGTAGGGACATTCAGTAATTCACCAGATCAGGAAGGGGATTAGCTTCCTGCCTTAGAATAACATTTTCAGAAGCTGCCTCAGATAGGAGGTGCTGCAGACAGACTCCCACACCTTCTATTCAAGTCTAGCAGAGTTCTGTCTGCTCAGAGCATCTGGAGAAGGTGGGTTCAAGGACTTGACTTGGCATCCCCAGCTAGGTACTGAACTATGACTTATGAAAACAATCAGTAGCCTTAAAACATTTAAGTTTGTCTTGGCTTCGCCTTTTTTTTTTCCCCTGTGTGAAAAGATACATGAAGTTTTGAAAAACAGTAGCAGCTGACAGTTTTAGCTTAGGGGAATGCTTTCAGGAACTTCTGACTTCTTTCCAACACCAGTTTTGCACTTTTTACACCCCTATATCACAGCATACTGTTTATAGGAAAAAAACAACAATAACTTACCTATCTCAAAGTACAGTAAGGACTAATTGAAGCTCAAGATGCTCTAAGTTCCCAACATGAGGATTATCATGGTAACAAGGTCCACACTAGCAAAGACTACATCCCCCCGATCTGCCAGCTATCGGATGGTGAATTCCACCAGCGACAACACAACCTGTCATTTTCACACACCAGTAGGTCCAGGCAAGCCCCAGTTTGCACAATACTGAGCATCAGCTTCCAAACTGGAGAAACAGCTGGTTTCCTTTCCCTGGGTAAATTCTGATATGATCGGAGACATGCCATAAGGATCGCTTTTCCTAGTGAATATAAGGCTATCGGGCAGTTACCAAAAGTATGAGATCACTAAAGAGTTAAGCTGAAGAATACAGTCAGACAACAAGATCTGCAGAGAACATCTAACTGCTGCAGGAAGTAGAAAAGATTAGACTTGTATTTATTTGAGCCAATCCCTATAACATTAAAGCAAGTAGTCAGAGGACAAATACAGGCAGACACTGCATCTACAAACATTGAGATTCACGCTTCCCCCTCTCCCTTACAGCCATCCATGTTATGTTATGTTTTAACTTAATTATGTATCTCCTCCTAGCATTCCTCCTCCCACAAGGGTTTGCTCAGAGCTGTACAGATTTCTCTTAAGTTAAATTATTTGATCTTGTGGTCTGCTGTAACACATTATCCATTTCCCCCAGTGCTCCACATTTTCTTCCTTCCCCAATTAATCTGAGATGAAAATAGGTATTTTCTCCACTGAAGACCAAAGGCTTGCTGTCATTTGCAGGACAATGATTTGACCACGATTTATATCTCTAAACAGCAGAATCCTACTCCTGGCTCTTGCATCACCTTTTGCAACCCTAAATAAATCCATTCCCAGGCAATGCCTATGTCTTTAACCTGCAAATACACAACAGCATTTGGTCAGCTCACAGATGTATTTATCTTACTACAATTAAAGGTCCATAACTTGCAATTACACTCTCTGCCAGCACTCTAGGCATGTAAACGTATCTCAAAGCAGAATTAAAAAAAAGAATAATCATATTTAAGGACGCCTTTTGTGGCCAGAGAAGAACAAATTAGTGAGCGTATCTTCTTGTTTAAATTTAAACCTGCCACTAAAGTACTGCATTGATGCTCAGCATTACCCGGTACAGCAGACATCCTCAATCTATAATTTTTAGAATATTTAGACCCTCAGTTCTCTCTCTAGCACTCAAACTCAAAGCATGTACTACAGCAGAAGCCTGAGCAACTTAAAAGCACAAAGATCACTGACAAAACAGCATTCTTGAAGCATCTGAACAGGCCAAGTATCTGCATCTTTATATGCATTCCTATAGGATCTTTCACTTCTAGACAGTTGCTAAATACTGCTGAAGGTATTTTGCTGGAGAAGCTTCCCATAACAAAGCAAAGTGCTATGAAAGAAGGCATTCCCTCATCATATCTTGGGGGGTGTATTTATCTCTATATGGCTGAGGAAAGTTGAGATATGAAGATAGAATGTTGCTCCTCAAAGTTATGCCTGAAACCAAACTAAATCCTGTGGCTTCAAGATCTAGCTCTGCATTTTCAGTATGTGACACTGCAAGGCAAAGACACACTTGGCAGCACATGCTACCTGGTGCTTGCCTGGTTTTGTCAAGGCAATTACAATAGCACAAGTACCAACCTTAATAGGTAATTATCCTTACCACTGCCACAGGCATTGCAATGCTGCATTTTCCCTGCTCTTTTAACCATGCCGAAATTTCTGTTTGCTAAGAGAGGCAAGGCTAACCCAACAAAGTCCATGCCTGCTTCCCGTTTCCTTCCAGGCAACATACAAACATCAGCTAATTCAGCATATACCATCAGAGCCTGGTGACAGACCGCTAAGTGCCCCTGTTTGGTTTGGGATATAAAAGATCCCAAGAGAGGATGCTTTTGGGCTAATGCTCAGGTCTGGGGTCAAGTAAACCCTGATTCACTTCCCAAAACTTTGGCACTGCTTAGCTCCCCTGATCATAAATGAGATGGTTTCACCTCCATTCAAGTCCCTCCACCTACTGTTCCCAGTTCTTAGTCATTGCCTCCGCAGCAGCCCCCTTAAACCATCTGTTCTCCCCAAGTCAGAGGTGCCTTGTTTTCTCCATGAAGAGCAATGCAGCTGTCCTAGCAGGGCTGAGCAGCACGCTGCCTTGGATCAGACAACAAAAACACAAGGCACAGACGTTTATGCAGCCATCTGAACACAGCCTAGTGCTTTCAGTTTGTCTTGTTCGTAAAGCAGAGATAACAGTAATACTCCCACAAATCCAAAGACTTGTGTAACAGTGCTCTGAGATCTTAGGATTTAAAAAAACCCCACATTTATATTTGTTCTTTTCACATGGCAAAATAAGTGGCATGAACATGAATGATTTTACAAACAGCTTTATGGGCTGCTTTGTACATCCCTCTTCTGAGTCCTTTGGGCTCTCTCAACTCAAATTAGCACATGCGACATGCTTTGTTCTTTTTATCTGACCAATTTTGCTGGTACTGGTGCCTGCTCCAAAACCTTCTAATTTAAGAAAGGTGGCAGCAGGGAAGTAACAACACCATACGAATGGACTAAATGACCCCTGAGGTCCCTTCCAACCTGAATTATCCTACGAGCCTATAACCACACCAACAGGAAATGCCTGGAGCTGACCCGATTAACCTTCCTTCCAGTCCTGGGGCCCAGGATAAACCAGTCTGCGAAGAGATGTGTCACCTGTCTGGGTTCTACATGGCTTCTCTCATCTCTTCAGTGATTTTTAACACCATCAGCTGGTATCCTAGTCACCATGCTGAGTCTCCGGCAGCAAATGCACACATAGCAGCCACACTGACATCTGGTATTATAAATACAGGCTCTGCACTGTTGGATAATCTGTTAACAGCAGAGTAAGTGACACTGGAAGAGTAATTAGCAGCAACTAGTAAGCGATCACATTCAGGAACAGAAAAAAAAATATTTGTTTGGTAAGACATGTAACTAAACATTGATTGCAGTCAGCATCACTCCTTTGTGCTTTGAGGTTTCCAGCATGCGTGGGATTCAGTGGTACTGCAAGGTGCCAGCAGCAGCCCGAGGCTGAAGTCCTGTATAGCCACAGGCTAGGTCTGGCAGTGGGGGCAAGCGTGCTGCCCTGCTACATGAACAAGGTTTGATGACAGTCTGAAAGGAGCCCCACAGGTACTGAGCAGGGAAGCCAGCCCTGGCAAGGCATCCAGCCCCTCTGCTGAAGTGTCGCCATCAAGCCCATCAGTCAGTACCAACTGCACCAGCATTTGTCCTTGCACAAATTTCCATCCACTCAAGAGAAACTCATCAGCGCTCAGATTCACCGTGCAGTGAGCAGCTGCTGAGCGATAGCTGCACCACCATCCTGGTATCAAGCTTGAGCAGTGACATATGTCATGTCCACGCTACAGCAATAACTGTATTTGTACACAGTAGGTCTACACACAATTTTTTCTTATGCTTATTCAAACAAGAAAACAGCCCCATCACAATTACCTTGAGGAGCCATGCTTACTCTGGATACTATTTCCATAGCTTCTTATCATAGTTTCCCATACCCACACAAAAAGAAAAGAGACTATGCATTACAGCAGGGCCCCAACATTATTTTAACAGGATTGGGTTTTGCAGCATATACACATACATTCTGTGGTAAGATGTCTCATGTTACCAGTCTCTAAACTAGCCAGCACTCGAGGGTATCAAATGGAAAAAGACCTCTTCCCTTTGACATATTTTCCATTTCCACTCCAATTATTTCCTCTAAATGCTTTTCTACAGACAGGTCTCTCAGCTTCTGCTCAGGGGACCCTTCATTATTTCATTTTCTAAAAGCCACAGCACTATAACTTGCTGCTAGAAAGACAACTGACGGGACACAGTGAGGTCACAAGTTCTCCTGGGACAGCAGTCATCAGAAAGAGACAGAAAACAATTTAATTCATTTGCTCTCAACCAGGCAGATAAAATCCCCAGTTCTCAACTGGTGCCAGTGGAGATGCAACAACGATTAATATATCTCCTGTTTGCTCAGTCTAAAAGAGAGAGGCAGCGTACCCCAACACACTGACTGTCCTTCGACAAACCCTCCTCTGGCCCGACAGCCATACATTATATATTACGCCACTGCAGCACTGACTGCATAGATCCTCTAAAAAGGATTTACGAGGTTAGGCTGCCAGTACTTAGAAAGCATGAAAACAGCAGAGCCAACAGGTGAACCTGTTTTGCTCACACTTTCCTATTTTCCCTTTCTTCTTAGAAAGCCACAGCACAACTAGTTTTTCACTTTGGTGGTAGGAAACATTCCTTTATTCCTGTGCCTATAGACAAACAAGTGGATCCTGGTCTTTGTAAAATGGGGCTCAGTAAAATATGTTCCTGCAAGATCCCTGGCATGATTCCCAGCACCCCGGGGGATACTGCACGGACTGTTGGAAGTTAGCTTCCAACAAGGATCCCAAACTCTTTCAATGTGTATCTACAGTGAAGAAAAAAAAAAATCTTATTCCGACCATGCTTTCTTTGCACCAGATATCCCTCCCTGTGCCTTCATCCTCATAGACACAGCACACCCTGCACTCGGCTGCTCAAGGCTACCCTTGCACAAGTCCAAAATTTGGGGCTACTCACAACTAAACAAACAATTCATACGCACTGCAGACCCTTCCAACAGTAGAAAAGCTTTATAAGCCATCCGGCAGCAAACAGCTTAAAAGAAAAAGTGGGGGTGGGGGAATGACATCCAATAGATGCTGTCACAAATGCAGTTTGCTGAAAGGGAATAACCCACACAAGCATCTGACCAGGTATCACAGCAGTCACTGCTTCTAAGACAAGTCACCTGCAACTTGCATGCCCCTCATAGCATAGAAAACCCCCTTGATAACTAAAGCCTGTGTATCACTGAATACAATTAATTAACGAGGCCTGAGGAACAACCCCCCTCCCCAGGTGTTGTGTGTCTACACTGGAGCAGATAACCAGGCAGCGCAGTCTGCAATTTACTCAAGTTGCAGATGATGAATGCGAAGGTCACATGAAGGGAAGGCATCAGTATATTGCCTGTCACAAAATGGTAGCACCCAGGGATTTGAGCATATAGGAAAGAGATAACCCCGTCCTTCCTATAGCCTCCCCGCAGCTCCTGACATGGCATCCGCTATGGAGGACAGCAGAGCTGGCCTGGGGGAGGGGGATGGAGCAGATTAAACTTAAACACACACACCCCCCCCCTTTCCAACGACAACATCCATCTCTCGCAGCCCCGCGGAGGGGGCACCCGGCCGGCCCCGCACGGCGGAGGGGAGAGGATGCGGCTGCTCCCCACCGACATTGCAGCCCCCCCCGTTATGTAACAGCCGGGGCGCACCTCCCGGCGGGGGGAAGCGGGGGGGAATGTGGGTGTCCACCGGCCCCGACAGTGCGGTAAAGGCGGGGACCCCGCTACGGGGGATCCCCACCACCCGAGGCAGGGAGACCCCTCGTCCTTCCCCCCCCGCCCCGCACCGCAGCGCCCGGGCGTCCCGCAGCGCTGCCCCTGCGCCCAGCCGCTCCGCCGGCAGCTGCGCTGCCCCTGCATCCCGCCGCTGCCCCCGCCGCCGGCAGCTCTGCCCGCGCACCGGCGCTTCTGCGCGCCCCGCGCCCGTCCCCGCAAGCGGCAGCTCTGCCGGCGCCCCGCGCTCCTCCACGCACCCGCTCTCCCCGCGCCCCCCCCCACAGCCCTGCCTGTGGCGGGGCTCCCCAGGGACACCCCCTCCGTTACCTCCCGACGAAATTCTCCAGCACGGAGCTCTTGCCGGCGCTCTGCCCTCCCACCACGGCGATCTGCGGCAGGTCGAGGTTGGCGTTCTGCCCGATGGCGGCGAAGGCGTCCTGCAGCCGGTTGACCAGCGGGATGAGGTCCTCCATCCCGCGGTTCCCCATGGCTGCGGCGCGGCACCGGCTCCTCGCACAGACGAATTCACGCTACCCCTTCCCGCGACCTCAACCGGCGGGTAACCCGGCTCTCCCCTCCCCGGCCGGTGGGCACCGGCACCAGCCCGCGCCCCTCGCCCCGCTCGACGCCGCCCGCTCCCGCCCGGGCTCGGTCCCGCCTCAGCCCGCCCCGCCGCGCCTGCAGGCACCCGCGCGCCGCCGCCAGGGGGCCTTAAGGGCGCGGGCGCCGCGCTGCATCCTGGGAGATGTAGTCCGGGGGCGGGGGAGCGCCCTGAGGGGCAAAGGCCTCTTACAGCCGCTCCTCTGAGGGCAGGGATGGCGCTGGGATCGGGCCGGCTCGCTCCCCCAGCACCACAGCACCACAGGCTGTCCCCAGGCCGCGGGGGCTGCGCGGGGCAGGTTGATACAGGGGTATGGCCCAGGCCCGATCAGTGTACCCAGAGGGACAGGGAGGGGATCTTACCCCTGTACTCAGCACTGGTGAGGCCACACCTCGATTACTGGGTTCAGTTTTGGGCCCCTCTCTACAAAAAGGCCATTGAATTACTTGAGTGTGTCCGAAGAAGGGCAACGAAGCTGGTGCAGGGTCTGGAGCACATGTCATACGAGGAGCGGCTGAGGGAACTGGGGGGGTTTAGTCTGGAAAAGAGGAGGCTGAGGGGAGACCTCATCGCCCTCTACAACTCACTGAAAGGAGGGTGCAGAGAACTGGGGATGAGTCTCTTGACCCAAGTAACAAGCGATAGGACAAGAGGTAATGGGCTCAAATTGCGCCAGGGAAGGTTTAGGCTGGATATTAGGAAGCATTTCTTTACAGAACGGGTTGTTGGGCGTTGGAATGGGCTGCCCAGGGAGGTGGTGGAGTCCCCATCCCTGGAGGTATTTAAGAGTCAGGTTGACCCAGCGCTGAGGGATATGGTGTAGTTGAGAACTGCCAATGTTAGGCTAATGGTTGGACTGGATGATCTTCAAGGTCTTTTCCAACCTAGATGATTCTGTGGTTCTGTGAGGTTCAGTCAGCCGGTACCTGTCCCTGAGCCTGTGCAGCTCGATCCCTACCCCTGGGGGGTTCGGTCACTGTGCCCGTACGGTTTGGTGACCACACCCACACACTTCGGTCTTTACACCCATCCAGCTCAGCCAACACACCTGTGCAGCATGGTCACAGTACCTGTACCCATGGTTGATATGCCCGTATGGGAGGGCTTTGTGCCAGGACAGCACTTGTGGAAGTGTCAGAATACAAGAAATACTTGATACGATTAAATTGGAGCCTTGCAATAACACTACTGCATTTCTGCTGCTTCTTCTTCATTCCAACATAGATGAAAAAAGCATCAATTTGTGTTTATAGCTGCAAAACAATAGATGTTATTGCTATGTTTGTTTTACAGAAACACAAACAAATGCTTCATTAAATGCACTTAGATTTTGTTTTTAAAAATCACTTGTCTACAATAAAGAGGAAACTGATTTTAGGTTTTTAAAAGGGATGGGTTTTTAATAAGAATATAGTGCGAGGCCATATTTGATTTGAAAGTATAGCAGTGAAAACAAGTGTTCAGAAAAGAAGCTGATGGCTAGCAGTGACTCAGGAGGATGGAGAGTGCTGCATTTCAAACACCTCTCAGTTCGTGGTACCCAGTACTCTTGTTCACAGCTCAGAGAGAACCGGGGGTGGTGGGGGAAAGGATTAACAAAAAACTGCAACAGATTTTGAGCTGTATGTTTTGTTTTAAACAGCAACTTTTTATTTATAATGATTCTAGGATTTCACAGATGTCCATCAAATGTAATCCATGTAAAAATACCTACCTGGGTGTACAGAGAAATTGGAACAACCACACTGAGGGGTAAATTTCTCTCACCGTGTCAGTGAAGATGCCCAAGGAAAACGCATTGAAAACATCACAAGTGTGCAGGTAAGAGCACTGAGGGAAGGGAAGGGAGCGGCTCCATCTGTATGGGTAACACCATGGCAGGGCATATGTGGGCTGTTTTGGGGGCTGTCAATGCTATTTTTTCCTCTCAGCAAATTGCCCAATAACTCTCAAGAAACAAGCTTAAGAAACTCCATATAGACTGTGGACAAAAATCTTTGAGCATCTGTGCAGCCACTCTGACCATTTATGTTGAAGGAACCTGGAGGAAAAACATTTTTTTTTCCTTCAGCAGTTGATACCTACTCCTTGTTAGAGACCACCATAAAAAGAATAGTGAAGAGTATCAAAGACTTGAAGAATGGTGTCACCTTCCTCCCTGGATCAGAGCTGATGCTTAGGAAGCTTTAGACCATGAGGATCTTTGAAGCTTTATTTGAGGAACTATAAAAAAAAAGTTGTTCTCTTCTCAGAGGTTGCTGTAGCCTGAAGTTCACCCACACAGTTCTAACTTCAGAGAAGGAGTGCCCAGCTATATCACTACAATACTCTCACATAATTTAACAGCTGTGCTAATAAGCCTTAACGGCCATGACCAGCCCCACCTGAGGCCTTTCCCCACATCTGTGGGCCCAGGAGCTCTATTTAAGCTCAGCCCAGGGCCATCAGTCCTTGATGAATTATAAATAAGTGTTAGTCTGTGGTTCAGTTCTAGCCTTACATGCTCATGGACTCTTTGAGTCTGATTTAACTTGTAGACTGGCTTCTTAGTTCAGCCTTACTACTAGAGTTGTGCCTGGAGATCACTAGATTTAGTCCTGGCTTGCAGGTTGGTATCTCTGCTTGACCTTAGACATGCCTTGTTGCTGCACTGTTACTTTATAATCTAAACTTTTTGTTGGACACACCCATTTTCTTTGGTCTGTCCTGCTTGTCTCCATTGGGTGCTCTGGGTTTGGGTCCTGACTACCAGTAACTTTGCCAGTTGTGGGATTTACCCCGTAGCTCCTGTGGAAGAGCCCTACCCTTGCTGTTCCCTAACAGTGTTAGCTGCTTAACTAGTACATAAAGTGACTTGACTTAGTCCCCTTATTGTCCTCTACCCCACCCCATGAATCCATACTTGCCTTTAATACTTGTATAAAAGCAACTATATTTAATTGTGGCTATCAAAATTTTTTTGAACAATAGAAACATCAACCTGCAAGTATTGTATACCATTCCGGGCTTAGCACTCTAAGCAGGTGTTTTGTTCTGGGTAAGCAAACTGCAGTCCAGGAATAATCATTCAGGTTTATACCAATTTCTGGAAAAGCTAAAATTAAACTAATCCATTTGTTTTGAGAAAGGTTTGTGAAAGAATACTGGAAGTACAGTATGTCAGCAGCTGATATTGAAGACTTGGGGGGAAAAAATGGGGTTCATGTTGCCAGTACTAAGGAACTAGTACAGCAAAAGCTCATGCATTACTTCTTTGCAGGTATTCTTTCATATGTTCTCTGGGTTTATTTTTATGTGCAACTTGTACTTAATTATTGGGAAATTTGTTCCTGGGGGGTGTCTAAGGGGGTCCTTGGTCTAATTTACTGTGGTCTCAAAGGGCAAAAGTGCACTGGAGGGACAGGTGGAGCTAATAGGATGCTCTCCAGGTAGACAAAGGAAGAAAAGGAGCTGTGGAAGTGGTAAAAGCCTGCAGAAATACTGGCAAATTTTACATAGATTTCTCAGACGATGAATATTAGTGTAAAACCATAAGATGCACAAACTGTGCTCCTGCTTCACGTCTTGCAGAGATTCTTGTAAGCAAAGGAGACCACAGTGTACACCTGCAGCGTTACCCTTACAAGCACTCATTAATATCGTGGAGTCTATCTAAACAGTTCTGCAGCAATTGTAATCACTCAGCCCAGAGAGACCCGAACTCGAGCATCAGAGACGGCGAGGCTTGGTTTTTAAAAAGCTTGAGAAACCTACACCTCCCATTGATGAGAAAGAGAACTGCAGGCACTCAGAATCACTCCTAACGCCTTCCATTTTCTCTCCAGCAAGAAACTGAGTTACAAGGATGTTAGCAGCAAATAGGCTTTTGATTCTGTAATACCTCCCACCTGTGACTTATGCAGCAGCATGTAGCAGTTATAGGAGAAAAAACAACTATGTGCTCATCCTTCATGAGAAATACTGAAAAGCTGCAATGTCTGTGAAATAAAAAGAATTTTATAAACTAGAGTGGACAAGTAAGATCTATTTCTTTCTACAAAGGTAGAAAAATTTGACATGAGCAAAGAAAAACAAGAAGGATGAGCGATTTCTCCCCCCCTCCCCCAGGTGCTATAAATATTTCTGGGTGTACTTTAATGTGAATCCCTAAAAATGCATGTGGGCATAACTATGTGTGTTTCTATGTATGGCTATCAACATAACGACAGTTTTGTACGCTGATTTTGTCACTTCATGCAAATAGAACTCCCAGTTTAGTTAGCATAATTAGAAATAGACACTTGAGTGTTGGATTCTGTCCCTCATTCCTTGCCCTTGCAAAAATAACACATCTAGTCCTCAGTGGAAAAAAAAAAAGAGGCAAAAACGTGGAATACAATTAGTTTACAATTCTCCTAGTTATCTGCAAACTGTTTCCATTCACGCCAGGTAGAGTTGTGAATGTTCAGGATATTTCACAGTAGGTCATGAAGTGGATACTCCTGGTCCTTTGGGTTCTTAAAAAATGTTTATAAACACAGGTACAAATTCAAATCGAATATTTACAAGCAGAGGTTAGAATATAAGTTCCACAAAGAATCAGGGCTAGGATTGTCACTGTCTGTATCAATATAGAATACATTATACAGCTGACAAATAGTTAAAAAACTTAATTAAAATTAGCCTCTTAAATTTACATGACTATGTAAAGTTGCCTATAGAGATAGAAATGATTAGTATCTATTTTATAGGTATTTAATGCTACTATAGTAGCAATGATACCATAGTAACATCATTGATCTCTTGTGGTATCAGTTGCTCAGAAAGAAAAAGTTTCTCTCTAATATTCCTATTGATTGGAAAAGCTATCTGAAAGAAAAAGAACCTATATTTTTAAATTTTCAAATACAGAGTTTTTCTCTGTAGAATAACATAGTGAAATGGTTCCTTTTCTGTTCTGAAACAGATAATTTGCTGAACTGGTCTGTGAATCCCTCAAAAAGGGGTAAAAGAAGGTAAATCTAGTGTGTATGAGACACTGGGTCAGGTTTATCTTTAGTGTGATTCCTCAGAAGCCAGAATATACATAAGGAAATAAATCAACTGAATGTTATAGTCCACGAGGAAAGGGATCTGGACATGAATATGAGTTTAAATTAGTATTTCAAGAGCAACAAAGCTGAGTTCTCTGCACTTTCCACATCCAGTGAGATGATGCAGAATAGCTCCTGGAATATATTTTACCTAAAAATCACAGTATCTTAGTTTATATCCTGTGGGCCTGTCCTGCCAATCAAGAAATATCAGGAATAGGTTTCCAGAGCAATAGAACAAAGAGTGGGTGCAAATATCCCTTAATGCACAGGTCATTTTGCTTTGGAATGTTGTGTGCTACTGCTTTCATATGTGTGAATACAGTCTTCCTCTAGATAAAACAGACATGGAAAACAGTGTAATTCCAGTAATTAATATCGGCTGTTGAGAGCAGGGATGGTGAAACCTGACTCATTCTTTCAACAGACAGGCCCCAAAAGCAGGAGGGAAAAGTACTTTAAAGCTCCATATGCCTTTTTCTCCAAGGAGTTTGGGAGGTTTAAAAACATTATGGTGAGAACTAGTTATATCCTAGTGAAATGGATGAGTAATAACACCATCCTTGCGGATTGCAGAGGAAATTGTGAGCACCACAGTATCTTGATGCTGTCATAGGCACTGAGAAACTTGGATTTTCAAAAGCTATGTGGCTTCACCAAGCGTTGCATACCAAGCTGAAATTAAAATATAAAACTGCACAGTCCCATCACGTGCTGGAAACTGGAAATCTTTGGTTATCTGCACGCCTGATCTGGTCCCAGGAACAAATTCATATAGCCCAGCAAAAATGTGGCTATCTAATGCAATCCAGCTCCTGCATAAAAAGCATTCATATAGTCTGTCTTATTTTCTGCCAAGAAATTTCATAACCCTGATCTAATCATATAGAGGTGTAATGCAGGTTGACTTACAGTGATGATCCAGCAACTCCGCTGATGGTAGTCTCTGTATTGCACGGTATTTTCTGGGTCATTTTCTTACCTTGAACTTCTAATTCTTATTCTTTTTCATTTACTCTCGTCAGTGAGACACAATCTTTGTGTAACCACCCCCTGAGCCTAGTGGCTACCTGAGTTGTTATTGAGTGATAATGTTGTAGTCTGTATTGTAGCACCATGGTTTTACGGTTCCATGTATTCTCACATTATGACATGCATTTAACACGGCATACTGAACAGCAAGTTGCTTAATAATTGAAAGGGAGATGTTCCTTGCAGGAAGAAACACCTGTCAGTAGATGGGAGGTCAGGGTCTGTGTACCAATGTTCAGTGGGCACCGACAGTACGTACCCTTTGTCTGTCTGCTTAAGACACGCTGCTCTATTGCCTGTAATGAAAGGAAGGATCCTAGACGAATTTTCTGCACTGTTAACCTTACACCTCTATGACTTTCAAACTGAACAGCGTGATCAGCAGAATCTGGAACCTTCTCTTCTGGATTCAGTTAAGCCATCTCTGGTAGGTGTGATGTTTATGTCTGGCACATAAAGGCATCTCTAAAGATCAGACTTTGGATCGTAGGTTGATAAAGCAGCATGTGTCTTCACTTCCTACAGCCCTAATCCTGACTTGTGTTGTGCATGCACAGGACCAAATCCATGTCCAGATTTGTGTTTAATGCAGGATATCTATGCACTGAATTGTAGGCTTATTCATCAACTCCCAAAGGCTGCTTATTTAATAATTTGTATATAGGACCCCGCAGAAGAAAGCCCAGTCTTTGAGGGGAGCCTCTAGACTATGTCAGAATATAATATCTAACAGTAAAAAAACTGTAGACTTAGTTACATATCTCAGTAACATGGTGCTTTGTAGATGTCCAAATGTTGCATACAAAGAATACTCACAAGAACTTTAGTGGTAGAATTAAGAACAGAACACATGGATTTCAGATTTATATTTATTTATACAACCTGAATTCTGTCTTTTGCATGTCTGGCTAATATATAGACTAGCAAGACATTTGTAGGATCATAAAGATTAACCCTCTCCCCCACCCCTACAAACTAGCCAGGCTGGTACCTGCTGTAATAGCACAATTACAGGAGCGGAGGATCACTTATGCAAAATGATTTGAAAAAGACTCCATGTGTGTTTTCTGCTCCATGTGTGTATTCTCTGGGATGATACTTAAGCTTTGATGCTTAACAGTAGAACATTTTCTCTGTGTGCAGACAGCTGTGGCTGGATAAAGGACTCTGGGTATTAACATGGCCAGTCATTGATTAATATGGATGGGCATCTCCAAATTGATTATTGTAAAATCAGGATGGTCTAAAAAGGCCCAAAGGAAAAATCAAGATATGCTGCTGCATTGCAAATTATTAATGCTAGCTGTGTATCACCAGTAACTGTGTTCAGCTTACAATACTTTCAGCTCAAAATCAATTCTGAGGCCTTTAATGAATCAAGTAGTCTTTACTGACGTGACTAATACGACTATAAAATAAATTATTTCAGGATGGATTCTCTGGAATGGCAAAGAGCAGAAATGCATCTTTACCCTTGCTAGGTTTAAAAGAAATGACAGTCCCAGTATATTTGCAAACAGAGGCTGTGTGTGCTGAACACCCCTAGAATGAACTCACTCACAGAAAACAGGTGCTGCAGGAAAGGTTTTGCTGCAAACTCACAAAAAAAAAAAAAAAAAAAAAGGACCTGCGAGTCATCTCAATCTACAGCACTGAGTAATTTTGCAGAAGTCCCTGTTTGTTTTCTTCCAGGTTCTCATGGCAGGCTTGCCAAGACGTGACCACAGTGAATGGCCAGAGGCTCTCTTGGGTTTTTTCCATCTCCTCGGCGAGATGGTTACCAAAGATTCCCCTGGACTATTAAAAAAAACACAAAGAGCAGAAAGCCCACGCTGTTGGATGCCATCTGCTCCCCCTCTTCAGCCGCTTATTCCATTCCCCCTGCCCAGCCCTGGACAGATGGTGTCCATCCCCTCCCAGCCCTCTCGAGGGACAGGGGACCTCGCTCCTGCTGCTGTGCGGGGGATGAGAAATGGAGGTGTTGCAAGCTGGGGCGACCTGAGAGGAGGCTCCGGGGGTGATCCCGAGCCTTGCGGAGGCGGCCGGCTCCTCCAGCCCCGCCGAAGGAGCTGCCTCCTGCCTGGGCTGGGCCGGGAAGCGGGGCCGGGCAGGTGGTTATTGTCCCCGGCGGGAAGATGGAGGCGGCTGGCGGGGAGCGGTGATCGCCGCGGGCTGCGCCGTGAGTGCCGGCGGGGAGGGGAAGGGAAGGGGCCACGGCGCCCGGCCCGGCCCCGGCCCCGCCGCGGCTTTCGCGGGGCGGGCTGCGGGCTCGGCTGGCAGGGGAGGGTGGGAGCGCGTTTTGGGAGGTGGGGTTTGGAAACCTCCTCCACAGGCTGCTGCTTGCGATGACCCCGGGGGGAAGGAGGAGGAGGAGGCAGGGGGGGATCGGCTCAGTGAATGAATGGGCGGCAGCGGCGGCGGCGGCTCCCCTGCTCAATGGCTGCTGGGCTGATACGCGCCAGCCCCGCAGCCGGTGCCTCCCTCGCCCTCCCGTGTTTTGTCTCAGGCTCGCCCCGCTCGGGGCTCCCCAGACATGTTCAACCAGCAGCAGTTCCAGCAGCAGCTGCTGCAGCTCCAGCACCTCCTCCAGCAGCAGCAGCACCACCACCACCCCCCGGCGCAGCAGGGAGGCCGGTAAGCGCCGCTACGCGAGGCCGGGGATCTCGGGCCTGTCCCGGGGGACTGCTCTCCTCCGCCTTCCTCCCCTCCGTCCCTCCTCGCCCCGCGAAAGCCGCGGCGGGGCTGGCTGCGGGTCTGCCCTCCCCCGGCGGGGAAGGCGACAAAGGGAGGCGGGGGCGGGCGTGGGGGGCGCAGGCCTCGATCGGGGCAGAGCCGGGGGGGCTGGAGGCCTTGAGGGGCGGCGGGGGAGGAGGAGGAATGGGGGGGCCGGGGGGAGGTGGGGGGTGTGTGTGTGGGGGGTAATGCCTGAGGGAGTGGGGCGGGAGGGGCCGGGCTGTGGGGCGGCACACCCCGCTGTGGGGAGGGCGGCCGGGTCCTGCCGGAGCCCTTCAACTCTTCCTCCAGCGCTCCGGGCGGGCCGCTGCGCTCACACCGCTCCGCTCGCTGGGTCGCTCCCGCCGCGGAGTCCCCGCGGGCGCGTAGGGTGACCCCGGGCAGAGCGTGAGGGAGGGGCCGCTCCGGGGCCGGGCGTCTCCCCTCACAGCGGGCGCGGGCCCGGGCGGCCGCCGGGCCGAGGTGGCGGGAAGGGAGCTTGGGGGAAAACGCCTTTCTCGGCAGAAAATGCTCACACGCACCTGACGGAGCCGCCCTCAGTAGAGACACAGACTTTATTTTATTCCCGAACTTCACTTATTTACTTATTTTCTTTCTCTGTCTGGGTCTCCTGGCCTGGGTGTGATTATTTAACTTATTTCTGCAGTGGCACCAGCGCTGAGGGTGTGACTGAGCACTGTGGGGCGGGGATGGAGAAAATCATGTTTTGTTTGTTAAAAGACAAATGACATCTGCCAGAAATAAAAAGACGAATGACCGGGGTTTTCCTAAAAAATGCAAGAGAGAAGACCAACTGTCTTGGGTAGGAGCAGTTGTGCCTGATGAGCTTTGTAGAACTAACACAAATTCTCTGAAATTATGCATTTATTTGCAGTTACTGCTGTCTTTAAATCCTCATGCTTTGTAAATTCAAAGTAATGGGATGTGAATTTAAGAAGAAAGTTAATTTGTTATTTAATAAATTATAATTAGTTTATCGTTACAAGGCGTATGTCGGAGAGGTAGATGGGGGAGTCTTTCCAGTCTGCTAGAAATACAAACCTCTAAATCCATTGTTTTATGTCTTATATTATAAACAAAGCTGCCCTTAAAATGCCAGTATGGGGCTGACTGCTAGGTAGCATGGATGCATCTTACACCTTTGAAAGTATGATTTTACCGGTATAAATATCTCAGCTCTGAGACTGGAACAATCTAGAGCAGCAAACGTGAAGATGAGCTGCTGAAAATTCCGTTCAGAGGGTTGGGTTTTTTTGTCAGCGTGGATATTTTGATCCATGTTTGTACCTCTTTACAGCCCTGACAGATTTAGCTGTATCAGCAGTCGTGCTTAGAGGTGGGTCTGACCTTGCAATCTCCTGAAGAAGTGCCTGCCAGTTTCTTCAGACTTTTCTCTCATGTCTGCTCCACCCTCCTTAGAACTGGAGAGTCTTTCTCCGCTCGCTTCTTCCTCCTCATGTTTTAAATATGAAGGCTGTGCTTTATTTTTCCATCCGGTTCTTGCAGTTAGGGGGCACCATTTACAGTTATGACCTGTCTGGCTCCGTGTGGGAGGCATCGATTTTGGAAAAATGCGCTTTAAGCTACTGAGAAAACTCCCTGTTTTTTAGAACTTCTTTTTTGTTGTTGTGTTAAATGTAGCTGCTGATCTAGATCGCTCGTTTCTACTGACGAGTGCTGCATAATTCTGTAGAACTGCAGTCAGCTCCTGGGCTTTTTTTATGCTGCTTGACAGGCTTTATGTGGGCTTGGTGCTAAGGAGTTCTCTCTGACCTCAAATTCCTTGATAGACAATCTGTCAGCTTTGGAAATTCCAGGAGAGTGGAAGAAAGAGGATACAGTGCCGGTGTATGGTATCTTTTCATGCATGTATATCAGCATTTCAGCCGTTCTCTACTCCTCCGTTTTATACTTGTTAGGTGCCTGGAATTGTGGGGTAGTTTTTATTGGGTTCTTATGATTAATGCCTTCTTTTCCAGGGGTTTGCCACCACCGCAACAGCAACAGATGCTGAGCTTACGGGCAACAAATCAACCATCGCTGCTCAATGCCAATCCTATGCTTCAGCGGGCCTTACTCATGCAGCAGATGCAAGGTACTGTCGTTATGGGAGACGCTTACTTATTGGAGTTATTTAATCATCCTTCATGGACTGAAACCATAGTATGGCTATTTCTTGCTGAACCATTGCAGTGCTTGTATTTGGCAGTTCCGTTTGTCATCCCTTTATTTTTTTCCCCCTGTTCAAATTTGTCCATAGTCCACATCACAGAGGTTCTTCAGTTGTTGAAAATCCCATGTGCCCAATTATTCACGACCGGGAATAACACTAGAAGGTATCATATAAAGACACATAAATATGCGTCTTCCCTCTTAGACTTGGTGGAGAGATATTTTTCCATCCATATATTTAGATAAAATACTTAGATTTTTATTATTTGTTTGTCTTTCTTGGTTGGAAGGTTAAAACAGTTTTTGTTCTCTGTTACATACACGCTAACCTTGTTTGCAGTAGATGCTCGTCTTTGTCCAAACTTAGTGCAGTACAAAGTATATTGTGATGGAAAATGGTTCGGGTTTCAATTGTCTTGTGAAATTTCAATTCCCTGAAATGACTGTAATTTGTGTGGTGGATAATATCACTGTTCTTCCATCACTGTGTTTCCACAAGTGGATTTTTTTGCCAGATGTGATGTTTTCAAAAAACACATTTATGAAGCTGCCTTAATAATAGCATTGCTAACATAACGTACTAGGAATAAAGCTGTGTCTTTATTTTTGCTCATGTCTTAACCTGACAGTTCTTTTCAACACAGAAAATCAGTACCTGGGATAGTTTTAAAGTGCCTAGTTTAGATTAATGCCTGCAGTTTTTATCTTGCCTGTGAATCATGCCCAGATGTGAAGACAATAGATTTATTCTGCATGTTGTTAACTCTCCTTTTGTTCTCTCTTGCCCATTTAACGAGAGGGCTCTCTAGTGACTCCAGTGGCTCTCTACAGATCTCTCTCAGGTTGTAGTGAAACTGGCAGTGAAAAAGACAAGCCACGCTCTGAAGATAGGTGTTTATATTTGTGTCAGGAAAAAAGTCTGACTCCACTTAGTCAGCCATACTCTTTTCAGATATGTTTGATGTTAGCATGGGCTGACCTTTTCCCTAAAGCAAAATCTCTTATTGAGAAGTTGTATTTAAATAGTATGCCAAGGACCTGAGGCAAATTAGATGTGAGAGCAGGATAAGGTATGTTAATGAACGCTGTACATGCACTTTGTCTCAGCGTTGTTCCTCTTGTTTTCGCTTCTACATGCTGAGTTGAGTTGTGACTTCTCTTTCAATAATCTACATCAGCTAGCCACTGGTAACATGTAATAGGGTTGCGATGTCCAGCGTGGCCCTTCCTAGGAATCTGAAATATTTTGTCATTCAGGTTTGGGTTACATGTAAGAATATCTGATGCTGTAGTATTTCTGTACCTGGGAAACATCAGCATAAATAATTCATTGACTATATGTGGCTTCAGCAGTGGGAATAGGAAAAAATAAATACTTCAAGTTGAAATGGATGTGTGGTTTTTTTAAAGGTACTAAACCGAGAGCAGGAGATGATTTCTTGCTTTATAGACTTTTTTAATACAGCTATGACTTTTTACAGTAAGAGATTATTTATGGTAAGTAATAAGAGATTAGATTACTTTTGAAGACAAACATGGGAGAGTACTTCCTATTGTGTTGCAGGCTTTAAACAGTGTAGCTTGTTTTTTCAGATTTTGGGTGCCTGTCTCCAAACTTCTCTGGCCTGTTTTGACAGCTGCCAAAAAGCCAGAGTATGCACTAATTTAAGTGAGAAATGAAGAATTGTCCAGGTTCCCAGAATGGTGGACAGCTTCTGAGGGTATAGCTGAGGCATCTGTGCACTTCCATTCCCTCACCCCTGAAATGGGGATAGCAGACTGCCTTCGTAAGAAAATGTTGAGACTTAGTTAATAGTCTGTGGATGCTGAAAAGAACTGTTCAGAAAGCAGAGCATTATAATTGGAAATGGCAGAGTCTCAAGTGTCGGATTTTAGGTTGACATGTTGAGCTTGCATGACAACCAGGTGGCAGAGAAGACTGTGGAATCTTTTGTTTGAAAAGTCCAGTGTTGTTTTAAATGAAATGCTGTTACTGTCTTGTGTTAAACAGCATCCATACTATGGCGTGAGCTGCCAGCTGCACAAATGTGGGATGAATTTTCCTTTTTTACAGGGAATTTTTGTAAAACGAGACGTTGTTTGTTGCAAACACAAGCGCTAGTGTGCTCAGATCAAATAATTGCTCTAATGATCTTAGCCTGCAGTGACAATTATAATTAAATAGTCTGATACATAGTAATAGTTGCTATCACATCAAATTGTTCTGTGGGGGCTGAAGAGCGTAGAGCATAGAGCACCCATACAGTGCCAACGTACAGGGGTTTGCAGGGAGGAGCCCTTCCCCTCTCTACCTGCTTCTTGTACAGGTGGAAGATTTTCTCTCTCCTTGGCACGCCGCAGGGTGGTGATGCTGTGTGTTTGCATTTATAGGAAACCTGCGTGGATTTAACATGACAGCGCCAGCACTGCAGCAGTTTTTCCCTCAGGCTACAAGACATTCCCTCCTGGGGCCACCACCTGTTGGGGTCTCCTTAAAGCCGACTCGGCTGGGCTTCCCCAGCCTTCCCTTCCAGCGGCAGAACCGGACCTTTCGCAAGGTGGGCTTGTAGTCTCCAGCTGGTCGGGAGCTTTGTGCTCCTTTTGCACTTGCAGCAGTTGATGGTATTGTAGGTGGAGAACAAAAGAGAAGGGAGAGAACCTTACAATGAAGACTACATTTTGCACCACGCTGCTGACACAGAAATGCAGAAATAAGTCCATCCCTCATGTTCTTGTGGTTCATATTTACATTTATGATGCAAAGGTTTCTTGTCACTTCTTGCCCAAGAGAGAGAATTCTTCATAGCAGAACTGTTTAAACCCAAGATATAAAACGAGCCTTTAGAAGTATCAGCTTCAAAGTAATTAAAATAGAAGAAATCCTGGTTGAGTGCTTTGCTCTTCAGAGGCCAGAGTTCTGCCCCATTAGCCTTCCAGAGCAGTTGTTCCCAAACGACTTGCTTATACCATGGACATGTCGCTGCCTCTTTCAGTTGTTTTTCCTTTTTTTAAGATCAGGATCATATTTGTTCCTGTGGATTTTGTAAAATCTTTTTTTTTTTTTTTTCCCCAGTAAAAACCTTTCTCATTTTCCACCATTAAGATGTCTTTTGTATACTGGAAATGGTTCTTGCATTAATTGACTGGTACTTCCCTCCTCTTAGGTTAGCTTTCGTACATTTGGGCCCATTCTGTTCAGGAGATGTGGTGGATAAGGTAGACTTCCACTCTTGGACTGTCCTTTCTCCAGAGTCGAAAGGAAGGGGGATTATTTTGGACTATTCTTTTTCCCTGCCCATGCACCTCTTGCTAGAGTCCCTCTGAAGTGACCCTACTCTCTGCAAGCAGCTGGGTCTCCTACAGCTGCTACTTAAAGCACTGGAGAAGTGTCATGGGCTGCCTGTGGAGGTCAAGTACCTTGCTCTGTTTAACCATGTAAACATGCCTGAAGCCAGGCAGTCCCATTTTAAACCATCTATTCCCTTCCATTACCCTGTGCTGGAATTCCTGTTCCTGCCCCACAATAAAACTCCAGTGCTTTGGGCAGTGTGTTGGGTTTGAGGAAGGACCAAGAGCTGGCAGTGACTCTCTGCCCATTGCAGGACTTCCAGAGGGTCCCTGACAGGAAGCGGGAACTAGATCCTGGTTCTTCATCTCAGACACAAGGTGATGAGAAAATGGAAATCCCAGAGGGAGTGCAGGCAGGGTCAGAGCAGAACAACTCCTCACCATCCACAGGTAAGGGGGAGCCTGTAGTGAAACAAATGCTTCTAGACATTATAAAATTCTCATGGCTGTTCCCACAGCAAAGACTGGAGATGACTTTAGTCTTAATCAGCTACATTTCTCTCTAATTGTAAATACTTAAACTGCCTGTGATGGCCCTCTGCTATATGCTTCATATATCCTTTTTAGCTGGATATTTTTGGTTTTTATAAGCTAGCTCCATATCTCTCCATTGAAGCCTCTCAGAAGTCACTTTGACAGTGAGCCTCATTTAAGACGGGGGAAAAAAACCCAAAACTGTTTTGAAATTAAAGCTTCCACATTACCTTACTCATGCTGAACTCAGCGTCTCATGGAGTCAAACACATAAAGCAGACCCAGTTGCAATCAACATGCTAAGGAAAAGATGAGTTGAAAGGGAACTCGTACTCCAGCTGCCGGCGCAGAAGCTGCTGGCCCTGAATCTCTTACAGTGTCAGATACAATACAGATGTGGGAATGTTATTTCTGACTGAAGACTGTCTAATCTAAAAATGCAGGCATATGATGAGGTTGTGACTAGCGTATATGCAGTGGCAAAAATTACCTGATTAAATGGTTGCTGTCAGATAGATATGTCACCTTGACTTACATTAATGTTCCTGTGATCTGGGCTCTTGTCACCTAGGTATGGGACTGAGACCCACTTAGCAGACATAAACATAGATTTCTTTCTGGACGACACCTCATACAGTGACATCTGCAATAAAACTCAAATCTCTTAGGTCATTATCTAACATTGTCACTACAATTCTCAAATGCAGAATAAGCAAGTGTATAGTATTATTTGCTCTAACAGAGCTTTATTGGCATTGGCCATTCAGTTAGGGAACATGCTCAGGGTGGCATGGTCTGCTTTGCTAAGGAGATCTTCTGTGTTCCTGCAGAGCCAAGAACTCCAATAGAATCTGCGTTGAACACTGAGCCTGCAGCAAAAAGACTGAAGAGGTATTTATTGAATTGGGTGTTGAAATAGTTACTGGGTTTAGAACTGTTGTCTAATTTTATATTTTAATAATTAGGGCTGTACTGTACTGGCCTGATGTCTAACATGTAGGAGGTATTTCAGATGCTCGTGGACAATCAGAAAATCTCATGATGCTTGCTGAGATCCAGGGTGTTGTAGGGTCTGCTATGGGTGATCCAACTATGGGAGTGAAAAATAAGAGATGCAGCTCATGTAAATGTGCCTGCCAGGATTCTTGTAAGAAGCAGAAAGGTTCTTTTCTATTCTGATATATTTCTCTAATTTTCTTCCCTAAATGTCAAAAAGGGAAATGAGCAGCCATGTATCAGCAGAGAGGAAAAGCCTTGGAATATATTAGGTTACAGTAGGTGTAGGAGAGGGCAGTTTATTTTGAAGTATGAGAAAGGGAAGGGAATCTGTACTCCCTAGTATCCAAGCCTGGGTCCATGAGTGGTGAGTTCTGTATTCCCTCTGCAAGGATCGTCTTGCCAGTACCCCTGTCTGCTGGGTAAAAACAGACAAAGGCAACCCCATGATCTGCAAGGGATGGCCAGCACGCTGGCCGGCTTGCTGGCCACGGCGGGCCCATGGTGGCCCTCCCTGCCTCCTGGTGGGGTGCAGGAAGGCAGAGACCGGGCTGCATTGCCATCTAGTGGGAAGGCACGTCACGGAGCTCCTGGTGCCATCTGTGCCGCGCTGCACCTCTCCCAGGACTGTCGCTGTGAGCTGGTGCGGAGGGAGTGAATCCGGATTTCTGGAGGCATGGATTTGAGAATTCTCCAACATATGTTAATGACTATGAGTCAGGACTCCTGGGTCCTCTTATCTTCCCTGTTAACAATTCACCGTGTGGTTTCAGACAAGTTTCTTCACCTCTCTGTTTCCCATCTGTGGATTAGAGATTAATGGCTAGCTTTAGGGAGAATATTCCAGGATTACTTTGATGTTCAGATATTACCTTGATCATGTAAAACATTAAAGAGTGATAAATATTATGTGAGCAGGGACCATCGTGAATTATGGACTCTGATTAGCAAGAAAGTGAATAAATTCAATTAATGCTAAGTCGAATGCATTTGAGCCTATGCTTTGTTAATCTGTTTGCCAAAACTAATTTAATTTTAATTACATTAATATTTAGTAGGGTATTAATCAAAGTCCTGTTACATACACTGAAAAAAGAATCAAGTTTGAGGAATGACAGATCTCACTGCAGCAAGCCTGCTATTAGGAAAATCCTTTCCTAAACGGTAGTTAGGGACTGCCAGATTTGATGCATATATTATGGCTGGTATTTACTTAGAATAGATCATTCCTTATCTTTTTTTTTTTTTAAAGTGTTTCTGTTTACTTCCAATGAACAGATGATGGATTTCTAAAAAAATAGTTTACTCTTCTCCTATTGCCCTTCACAGATGAGAAGGGTATTCCCCCCATCCATGTCACAAACTTTTGTTTCGTGCTTCATTGTTCCATTTCCCTTTGGCCAGGAATACCAGCCTCCTCCTTCATTTCAGGTTTTTCCCACTTCTGCCTTTTCTCCTATGTACCATCTGTATGCCTGGAACAACATCCTCATTCCAGTGCAGAAAGCACTCATCATCTTCAAATCTTCCTTGAACACCCACTTCTTCTAGCATGGCCTGACAAGTATCCATTATAATACCATTTCCTCCTTAGATCATGGTCGCGATGGGTTTTGCTCCGCTAGATTGCTCCTTAGATTTACAGTTTAGACTGCAGACCCTTGCCCTGGAGTGCTGTCACCATCTGTGTGTGGTATAGTGTTGAGCCTGCTGGCAGTACTTGACAAATAATGTTAATGCCAGCCACTCTTGTTTTCTTCATGTTTGCACTGCCCAAACCCTACTGCATATTTATAGCCATGTAACCCAGTTACATTATCACTTATCAGTCTGATAAATCATGTGCTGCGTGTGTGTTTGGATCCCTGGATGCAATACCTGCATAGTCTGCGTTCTTGCTTGTGTAGAACTTGCTGCTCCCTGTTCCCTGTTGGCCGAAGGACACCAGCGGGTGGGATATCGAGCCGGCCTGAGAGAGAAGGCATTCAAGCCATGGTGAAAAGTGTTAGCCCTGATGGCAAAAGGGGAGATGAGAAAGATATTGTAAAGTACACTTTGTGCCCTCTGGAAGTCAACTGTTTATTTTCAGCAGTCCCCTTGGGATTTTTTTTTTCCTTAGCAGATCACAAGTACCAAATAAAACAAAGTCCTTTTGAATTGCATCTTGTACAGTTCCACTTCCTCCACAAGCAGAACTGTAGGGACTCTGGAACAAAATATGATCGATATGAATAGAGCAGGCAGTTCTGATGAAGTCCCTGTAAGACACCATTGAGAACCCTTTCAGTTCTGACAGGTGTCTGTTCCCTCATGCACAGAGCAGCCTGGAGTACTGTCCGGGTATTGCAGTTTCCCTGCAGGTCACCAATCAAGACAGGAGTGAGCTCTCAGAGCTCCTATTAAGAATATTTCCTGTATGAACTTATTTCCCTGTAGACCTCTGGCAGGAGAGGGCAGTGATCCAAAAAAATCACTTGTAACCTTCTTGTCCAGATTATTTGTTTGCTGTTTCTGAATCTGTTCTAGAATGCCCACTCTTCATTGTTTTTATTTATTTCTGCTGAATCCTTGCCTGAAATGCTTGGGGGTTTAGTGGACAGTTCTTAGTTAGGGTAGCTTGGGGTAGTCCAAGGTGAGTAGTTGGGGTAGTCCAAGGTAGTTGGGGTAGTCCAAGGGGACACACCCCTTGGTGTGTCTTCTGAATCTCTTTGTCTGTAACATGGCAAATAATGTTATTTTCTTGATATCCTTGAAGTGTGACTGAGGAGTCTGCATTAGAGGATGCAATGGACAGCAAGGAAGCAGGAGAATCAAGCACCCATGTCCGAGCTGATGGTGAGTTGCTGGGCACCATGATTTGCACTTTAAGGGCACTCTTTGCTGGAACTGCACCTGCAGATCAGCACCTGTAGATCCTGTGGGTCTTGTCAGAAATGTCCTTCCTCCAGTCATACAGGATGGGGAAAAGAGGAGAAAATCTAGGAACCAAATCCAAACATAGTCCCCTAAAAACTGCTGCCTACCAAGTGCAAATGATGGGAAGTTTCCCTCTTGAATAAGGATTTCTTTGGAGAAAGGTTTGTGAACTGGGCTTCTGGCCAACAGCACTGTGAGGAAAGCTCCCTGACTTCATTCACCTGCTGCTTTGTTTTTTCTGTCATTGCTCTTTTGATTTAAGGCAGTTTAAAAGGACTCTCTCTTCTTAGGTACAGACAATGCAAAGGAGTACACAGCTGAAGATCTCTCTAAAGAGAGGAAATTCTCTGAGGAACCAAAGGCTCCTGAGGTGAGTAGACACCACGCCATACAGGCTGGGGTGGTGCAGAACGTACAACCTCCCCCTCCATCCCAGAGAAGGCCGTTGCCACTGGGAACCAGATGGCACCCACGTCTGGAGCTCTGTCTCCTGCTGGAAGCTGTTGTCCCTGGCAATAAGGCATAATACGTCTGCAATTAGTGCACAGTCTGCTCTGACTTGCTGCTTTTGTACCTCTGCTAGCCTGCACCTTACCTACTGCTAGCTGTTTGTGGATGCTGGGGTTCGTTAAGATTTCAGCATTCATCTGGAAAGATCGAAACTTGAATTGAAAGAGCCACTGAAAAATATATGTATGAGGGCCATAGCTAAATGCATCCCTTATGTTGCTGAAGAGCAGGTGTAAAAAAATTCAGGTGATGGTAATAAAGATGCAGCTGCTGTGGCACTTGCAATCACAGCAGGTATGTGCAGATAGTGGGAGTCTGTGGTTTTGAAAAGCAGCTTGGAAAAATGAGACACAGGTGAAGCCAGCAACCTTGAGAGTCTTTTGCATGAAATACCTTGCCCACAGGCTAGATGTTAAACCAGGACCTTACCCTGTGTAAATCTGTAAGCAGACAAAGATTTAACCCATGGTGTGAATCAGACTTGATAGTCTTCCATAATTGGAGACATTTGTTGATGTGATCGAATGCATCATCCTGCCCTTGTTGGAGTTCCTTACTCTGTCAGGTGTGGTGCTGAGTTGCCTTTAGTTCTGCAGTGGAGAAACGTGAGCTGATTGTGTCCTTTACCAACACATTATTTGTTGCTCCAGTTTCCAGAGCCTGAATCATACAGTGTCTACAGAGGCTGTAGAAACAACCTCTGTACTAACAGGCTTGGTACTATGACACAGGGATTGCTGATTTGGCAGTATTGGGAGAAGGAGTGTGTATGAGAGTCTCTGATCAGCCTCCTGTGGCTGCAAGCTTAAATGGATTTTCTTAAGGGATAGAGAGCTTAGGTTGGATACAAAAAGCAGGTGTAATTTTTAGTGTCTTCTACTGAGAGATCGGACTTAACTTGACTCTTTCTTTTGGCAGGTGTTGAGCTCTGGAGGTTCACTGAAAGTGACTATTCAGCAGAGCAGTGAGAGCAGAGCGATCAGTACAACAGCTCTGAAACCGGGGCACTGGACCTGCGAGGTGGGCACAGCTGATCCCAACCCCGAATCGGTCCTTAAATTCTACTGTTACATCTGCAAGACCAACTGCTGCAGTCAGCAGGTAAAAATCCACAGGCCTGACCAGGATACGGGTGGTCAAGAGAAGTGAATTAGATGGCTGGCTGCCATGGGGAGGTGCAGCAGGAGACTTGTTAGTAAGGGCTTGTGCTTCAGGAACAAGGAACATAAAAAATGATGACAGGCATGCAGATAAAATAAACCTCTCCTGAAGAGCTGGCAGTCAACCTGCTAGCGAGCGAATGTGGGTGGATCCACAGGCAGCCATGCTCTTAAGCTTTTATACCATTTCATTGTTAAACAGCAGTCAAGAGAATGGAAAGCATAGCTCATGCCTATTATTTTCTCTATTTTGAATACATTTAAATGGATTTTTTTCCTAACCTCTCTCTTAGAATTTCCAATCCCACATGGCTGGAATTCAGCACCAGCAGCGACTTGGGGAGATTCAGCACATGAGCAACGTTTGTTTTGTTTCACTACTGCCCATGGTGAAGGAGCAGAAGGTGCTAGCAGAGAAAGATGGGTAAGTGTTGGTCTGTGCTAGAAAACTCAATCTGAATGTGAACCTACATGGGTTCTACACCTCCTTACTGCACCAGGGTGCCCCTTTGTTCTAGGTAAGGTACAAAATCCCTCTGGTTTCAGGGGCCTTAATCTCCTTCAGGCAACTTCCTTCCTGTTGAAGGATACCAGTGTTGACTTTGATCTGCTGTGTAGTTTTTAATACAGTAGATCAGGTAGGAGATTTGTTTTAACTGGTGCCTTTCTGTTAGTGTGAGCTAAAGCAACCTATATAGATGGCTGCCAAGGGGAGAAGATAGATCTGAGCCTGTAAGGATAGCAATACTGGGGAAAACAATGCTGAGAACAGATTGTGAACTGCAGTATTCCATGGAGAATGTAAAAAGGTGTGACTTACAGATATATCTGTTGTCACTTCAGAGAGTCCCAGCAGCGATGGTGTAACACTTGTCAGATACACTTCACGGGGGATCTAATCAAACATCGCAGGACCCAAGAACACAAGGTAACAACCATAGCATGATTTCATCTTTGCACTGACCTTTTGTGGGGATTGAGTGGAAGTGTGTAGCATGTCCTGCTCCCCAAGCAGCAAAGTGATTGGAGAGATGCACATGAAGTTCTGCCAGTAACATCCTCGCCGTCTAAGGGCGCTGCCGTGCTACCTCCAGCCTCTGAACACTGGCACTGGTGGAGCTTCCAGTTGTCATGCTGTGTCAGTGTGGCCTGAAGCACCTCTAATTTATAATCCTTGACTTTTCTCAATAAATATGGCCTATCACACTCAATTAATTAATTGGATGGAGGAATTGGTGGGCAGCCTGTAAATTTTCAAGCTAAAATTTAGGCAGGCCATCATATTTACTGGCTCCTAGGGGAGAAGTGCCAGCACACCTTTAATAAGCCACATTTGCTCTGCATGTATTCCATCTTTTTGGCAGATAAGAGCTAGGGAGTCCTTTCTGCTGAAAAGAAGACTCTCTCTGTGGTGTCCCTGTTTTAGATGCAGGGCTGTGACTTTGTTTCACTCAAGATTTATCTGCATTCCTCCAAAGGGTGCCTCTTGTGACCTGCTGAATTGTGCCTCTTTTCTTAGCTGGCCAAACGCTCGCTTCGTCCTTTCTGCACTGTCTGCAGCCGCCACTTCAAGACCCCTCGCAAGTTTGTGGAGCATATGAAGTCCCCTGAGCACAAACAGAAAGCTAAAGAGGTAATACTGCCTGAGTGGAGAGCTGTGCAGGACTGGAGGCAACAACACTGTGGAGCAGATTAACTTTCTGCTTCCCTGACTATTGCAGGGATGAAATTAAGATGTGTGGTTCTTCCAACCCTGGTTTTTCATCTTTTGCTGCTCTTCAGTGGTTAGAGCGTAAAGAAATTGAGTGAAAAAGGGGCAAGAAGTTAGATGTGATAGCATTGTGCTTCTCTTGCAGAACCTTCTCATCAAATGCATTCTGTTCAGAGTCTGGGGTCTTCCTTGGTTAAATGGAGAGTGCAAAGGTGATCTGTTTTTTTTCTGTACTTGACAGGTGAGGCTAGGAGAGAAGGAGTTGGGCAGCCCAGAAGATTCAGAGGAGTTGATCACAGTGGATGCTGTTGGCTGTTTTGAAGATGATGATGATGAAGAGGAGGAGGAGGAGGGGGGAGCTGGTGAGGAGGAAGATCTGGATGTAGTGCTGATAGAGAATGAGGATTCTGCTGCCAAGCAGGTATGCCATGTAAAAGGAGAAGGAATGGCCTCTCTGCTGTAGGATCCTGTGACTTAGTCGGTCTTTGCTGGTTGAGCTCAGGGTTTCAAGTCAGGGTCCAGTCAACCTTGCACCCTACAGCGGGAGGGTGAGGGCTCTGGGGTTCTTCAAGAGCACTGGATGATGCAAAAGAGAATCAGGCACTACGTGTGGAATGCTGGAGGGTGTTTCTGCTGTGCTGCGCAGCTCCTACTGGTGTCTTCAAATATTACCTTGTTGAGGAGCACAACCAACGTTTTTTCAAGGGAAAGAATTTCTAACAAAGACATTGACGTAATTTCTTTGAATAGCCCAGCAGTAGCTTGGTCTCAGAGCAAACACATGCGTGAAGGTTTATCTTGATAAATATTTTCCCAGTAGAGAGCAGTTACCAAGGAGGAGGTAAATGGCTAAGCTACTTCAGGCTTGGAGTGCAAGGGGGTTTTTTTTAACCCTTGTAATGAAGTGGCCTGCTGACATTGGGTTTTGTATCTGGCCCTAACCAGGTGCTGTGCAACTCTGTCTCTGGTATGTGAATCCTCTGATTTGCTCCCAAGCTTACCAGAAGAATGTAAGAGCCCAGGAAGGGAATTGGCATAGATACAGTAGGCACTAACATTCTTTTGGTTTCCAGACTGGGCTGAAGGAAGTGTCTTTGGAGGATTATGAAGGAAGCGAGAAGTATTGTCCAGACACAGCCTATGGTAAGCAAGCAGAGTTAACCACAAAGGCCCACAGAGCCTTCTCTGGCCACATCCTGTATCTGTAAGAGAGGATGGTCTCCACCTACTGCTGTAATGACTTCTTGGGCCATGGGTGCTCCAGCATCTGCATTGGACTGGGGCAGGTCACTGCTGCCTGGAGGAAGAGCCTAAATGTTGCTTTATTACTTTGTGATAAAACATAAGGATGTGATTGATGTTTGTCAGCTGCCTTTTGCTTTGAAGAAGAAAGGATGAGAGCCAGATACCTTACTAAGGTAGGAAGTGGGACAAGTAGGGCAGGAGTACTGAAGAAAGTAGGTAGCAAATGAGGGATGCTCCGGAAAGATGGGAGCCTGAAAGCATGTTGATTAGAATGCTTTCCAACAGAAATGCAGCTTGTGTAGAGATACTGAGCAGTACTGACAGTATCGAACTCTCTGCCAGAGCCCAAACTGTGCATGTGTCCTCCGCTTCAGAGCCCCCACGCTCTACCTAGCGGTTATCCAGACATGTTGCTGGACTGGTGGGCAGTTTGCCTCCAGATGGCTGTCTCTGGTCCCCACCCTGTAAGCGATTCTGACTTCAAACCTCTAACGGCCACTCGTGTTGTGAGGAGGGCAGCTCTGCAGAGGCTGTTTTGTGCCCAAGGAGAGCTCTGTTTGCACCAATCTTCCATATCGCTGTAACCTTCCACTATCGTGTGGCAGATGGAATAATGATTCATGCTGTGAATGTTCTCTGCGTGTTCCTCTTGCGCGCCTGCTGTCTTCTGCTTGGTTTGATCCCATTACATTAGATCACATGTTCTCTGTAGTTTTCCATTGTATTCTTTTTTTCCCTTTTCCCCCCCTTAATGCTCTGTGTAGTTTCTTTGCTCTGGCAGCCAGATTTCTCTCTGAATATCAACCACACAGCCATTCCATGGTAAGATGAGATATTCAGCAAGTCATCTTGCAAATCCCCGATTAACAGAAGCAAAGCTTTCCACTTTCCTTTTTCTTCCTCCCCTCCCCTTCCCTTTTAACATGCTTTCATTATTTGAGTTCCATTCAATGTGATCTGTGATTTCCCTTCCCCTCCCGTTTCGCAGGCCTGGATTTTCTGGTCCCCGTCGCAGGTTACCTCTGCAGGCTGTGTCACAAATTCTACCATAGCGACTCTGCTGCCCGGCTCGCACACTGCAAGTCCCTGATGCATTTTGAGAACTTTCAGGTTAGACCCTTTGGCGATTGCATGGCCTGGCATTTGTTACCCCTGTGTGTGTCTCTTCAGTGTGTCCACCACGTTAGCTGTCTTGTCTTCAGTCCATTTCCGTCATCCTGCGTGTCCATTGTGCCATAGCTTTTTCCTGGTGTGCTCTGTGTTTGTCTCCCATCACCCCTGTAGATCTGAAACCAGTCTGGTCCTGCTTCCCAGCTACTGCTGCTGTCACCTTGTTGCCCATTTCTGGCTGGAAATCTTCCTCAGAGCTCTGTTTGCTGAACCTGTGGAGTCTGTTGTTCAGTCTAGGCCTCTTCTCTGTTAGACAGATTACAGGTGGGTCAAGATGGGGGAAGAACAAGAGACAGAGACTGTTCCTTTTAAAGAAAGCTGGTACTTACGCATCTTTTCATGCGATACTGCAGGAACAGCTCCTTTAGCCAAAATTGTGGGTGTGATTCATCCATGAAGGGCCCTGGTAAAATCAGCTACTCACCTTAGAAATCTGGAAATTTGACATAACAGACTCTATGTGATGGAAACTACAAGCTGGTTAGAGTCCACTTGGTCCCCAGGGTCAGCCTGCAACAGGAATTCAGTCTGTCTGTCTGTCTGCTCCCCTTTCTTAGAAACTCCTTAGCACAAAGCTCTGCCAGCTGATGCTGCTCCTTTGCTTTACTGGCTCCACCTAAAGAAGCCGTATTGCCCCTCGCTGCTTTCGTATCTAGAAGCTTTTCCTACTGGGCTGGCCTGGAATCTGCCTCCATCGTTCTGTCCTTGTTGACTTGCCAGGGGGTGAGGGGCCTGGATTAGTACCTTGTGGTGGGTACGCAGGGCTTGCACTGTCTCTGCCCTCTCCCGTGACCACTGCCTGGGCCCTGCCTGTGCAGGAGAGCGGTGTTCCCTGACCCTGGCAAGGAGGGAGGCTCTCACACTGACTTTGTCCTCTGCCTGCACCCAAAACCTGCTCCAGCAAAATCCACTGGTGCTTCCCTAAACACTTTGATAGTGTTTAAAAAAAAGAAACCCAAACATGCCCCCCACCCCCCCCCCCAAAACTTTTGTGTTTTTCTTCTAGTCTTCAGACAGGTTAACTATTCCTAGTCAACTGTCACTGCTCCAGCAAGGGGTGGGGTGCTGCAGGAGCCAGCACTTAGAGCAGTGGATTTGGAATGGCAAGTAGCAGGAGAAGACCACAGCTGTTCCTTCATGGTTGCTCATCTTCTCCCACTCCTGCAGCTAGTCATTTCAGGAATGAAGGAATCGGCCTTGCAGTTTTCCTGGCTTATTTTAGATCAGCTTAGAGTGAAACTGCAGCAGCAGTGTGTATGCCTCCCTTTTGGCCCACTTAGAGCTGAAATCAGACGCTCTTCAAATGGATGCCAGAGTGACTGGGGGGGATTATTTATGACAAGAGTCCAACCTTAAATATCTGCAGGCAGATAACTATTATTTTTGCCTGCCTAGGTGCCTTGGGGTTGTCACAGTCCGAGTTAAATCATTGCCAGTTTCTGGGGTACTCTTATCAGAGTAGCTCAGCAGAGGGTTTCAAAGCAGAGAATTGTCTGCTGGTGAGGCAGTTCACAGCATCACTCTGAAAACAAATTGGCATACTTGAACCTGGTTGAGTTTAGGTACAACATTATGACTTGACTGATCTAGTTCCAATGCATTATGATATTGTGCATATCCCACTATTTGAGGACAGAGAAAGAACAAGCCTGCAATGATAAACTGAATTACAATGTAAAGCTGCCCAGGTGATGTGCTGTAATTCCACATTGCAGATTACAGCACCACTGCTTAAGGCAGTGCTGAAAGCCAGTGCGCTCAACATAGTCTCCTTAAATTGTCAGGTCTAATGCTAGTGCCAGTTCAAGGGATCCTTTAGCAGAAAGCTGAAAGTGAGTTTATTGTGGAGGGAAGAGCTGTGGAAAAGAGGGAGCTTTATTTCTTTAGCTCATGCTCTGCCTGTATCTTGAAGACCAAATTCCTACTGCATGTTAGCTAGCTATATGGAGTTGTTTTTCTGAAATCCAGTGTTGAAAATGGCTAGTAGCCATTTTAATCTCTTCACAGACCTCTACTGGCTCATCACGATAGAGAGCGCAAATGAGTCATTTTACTGATGGTATGCTTACCTTTATTCTGTAGAGAACCTCCATACCTTGTAATAAGAAGATATTCTTGATATGGTAGTGTTCCTGTCAACAGTTTCACTGACTGCACAGATTGTATCAAGTGAAAAAATCTTAAGCTCTCAACTTAAGTCTTGTTTTGGCTGATAAACATTTAATCACACCTCTGTAGCCGAGGGCAGCGCATAGCCTCCTATATCCAGGGTACATGTCCAGAGTTATGTCCTGGCAGTAGCTGAAGCAAGAGCTGTCACTTGCACTGTTACATCTACAGAGTCATGAGTCTGACAGATTAACAGTTGCCAGAACATGATTTTTGTCTCAGGAGCCACAGGTCTGCCATGCACTCGCTCAGCATTAAGTAATGCAAGAGGGACTTCAGTTTTTAATATCACCACTTTTCCTCACAGGAGCTGACCCTTCTCTGCTTGAAAGCCTCAGCAGCCAGGCCAGGAGAGCTGCCGAGACAAGTCGTGCCCCTGCAGATTGTAGCTGCCACTCACCACTGTTTTTGTACAGGTTTTCCTGGACCAGCTGCCACTTGCTGCAGTGACGGGAGCTGAGCTGGGCTTGTCTCTCACATTGCTTTGTTTGTATTTGCAGAGATACAAGGCAGCGAGGCATCGTGCCACAGCTGCCTACCCCGAAGCTCCTTTGCATTCCCAGGGCTCCAGCTCCCAATTGCTGGATGATCCGAAACAGCCTCCTGCTACAACAGCAGAGACCAGCAAGAAGGTGAATGATGATCATGGCATAGACAAGGAGGGTACAGAGCTGTCAGCCCCGCAACAAGAAGCTTCAAGGTCTTTGGAGGGTAAGGGTGAGCTGGCCACCTCTGTAGCAGAGGGCAAAAGCCTAGCCAGCGTGACTGACGATGTATGTGGAGTCGTGGTTGTAGAAGAAGAAAACCTACAGGAGGAGAGCAAGTCCACTACCACTGGTGCCGGTTGCCCACTCCCTGAAGAGAACCGCACCGTAGGGGAGTTGCTGGGACACGCTGTGTATGAGGAGGAGGAAGCTGATGCAGCCAGGCAAAGGGAAGGCACAGACGACTGCCAGGATCCAGGGAGTGGAGGGGGTTTAGGACAGAATGAGGCAGTAAACACAGGCCAGGAGGCAGCAGCAGAGTTTTCCTCCCTGGCCAAAGGTGAGACAGCCAGTCTTACCTCTGCTGGGTGCAGACGCTCTACTAGGCGCAAACCCAGATAGAGTGGCCTTAAAGGGAGAGCCCTTTCCATATGATATTTGCTGGAAATGTTTATTTTCTGAGTCTTTTAATAGAGCAAAAACCTTCAACTTTACTGCTGTTTTTATTTTAAGAATAAAATAAGCCTGGCTTTAGCGTGTCTAATACAGGATGGTGTTGGTTATTACTTGTCCAGTTGGCATGTAGCAGTTATGTGGAAAGACTGAGGCTTGGATTGTTGAACCAGAAAAATGGTAATGTGATTTCCACCGGGAACAGAGTTCATGAAGTAGATGCACACAGATTTATTTCTCACTAAGAATTCTTTGTAGTTCCTCTCATTTCCTATCCAGGCAGAGGAAAAGTTTATCTCTTGGGAGACTCTGTGCCCAACTTTGCTCCTCAGAACAGTTTCCTTTCAAAGATGCACACTCCTGGACAAGCACTGTGTCCTAAGCTAGGCAAGAATGTACATCTTGGTCCTTTGTTGATACTACAAGGCTTAATACAGTCTGTTCTCATAGTGGACACTCTCAGGAACAAATTTTGTTTCAAACTGATTTTAATAAAACAGATTTCTTATAAATAACTTCTTTAACTTTCAGAAAAACTCCTTTAACTCTATAGAACAGTAAGACTTGCTTCACCATGCTGGCCCCAGGCCTTCCTGACAAGATCACGAAGTTTCAGGCTGGAATGCTCAGGCGTACTCTTGTCAAAATGTGCAGGGAGGACTCTGCTCTCAGCCCACAGCAGGCAGGCCTGTCCCTGCTCTGGATAGCTGATCTGGGGTGGGGGCTAACCAGGCTGCTCCGCCCCCCTCTAACGCCCGAGTTCTTAATGTCAGCTTAAGGAGTTAGGCAGTTTCCAAAACTGTCACCCTGGTAGCTTGTCTTATCTGCTTGGAAGGGGACAGTAGTGTCCAGTGATCTGGGACCATCTGCCAATATGTCGTATGTCGCAGCTAACATGAGTAATGGGAAGCTGTAGTTTCAAGGCAGGAGCTGGCCTAGGGCTTCCCTCTGCAAGTCTGTCACTGGCATTACTCTTAGGGACAAGCCTGGAGCCAGGACAGCCTCTGCCTATGTGCTTTTTGAGGGGAAAGGCTACAGCCATAACACTCCTTGCTTGGATTTAACAGTGCAAAAGAGCAGAGATCATTTTTCCTCTTTGCGAAGAGGGCCTACTCGCAAACAACCTGCATGGCATCAGGTTTCCTACAGCCAGCTTTAACCAAGTGTCAGTGCCAGGCTCGTGTTGGGGAGCAAAAAGAACGAGCTCTCCTACATCCACCTGTGTGCTTCTGCACCTATCACACAGCTAAAGAAAAACAGAACACGGAGGTGAATGGCAGGACACAACCACAGGAAGGAACAAGTAACAGGCACGAGGTACCTCGTCTATTCAAGTTTTACATTAAATCAGTGACCAGTAAATGTCCTCTTAGCAACACTAACTGAGAGCTTGCGGCCAGCACGCTAGCCGGGAGGCTGTGATCCCTGCACGTCAGCTTCTGTGTTCTGCTGCTCGCTCTGCTGCTGGAACTCCAGGCGGGTCTGGCGGTTGGACTCCAGCAGTTCTTTCAAGCAGGCATGTAAATAATCATTCTTCTCCTCCAGGTGATCCAGGCAGGAGCTGATCTGGTCCAGCATGGAGTTTATTGCTGCGTATTCTAAAAGGAAGGGAAATGAGAGACTGAACAATGTGAAGTACATTGTCACTGCAGTCAGTGAAGGCAGTGAGAGCTCTTGCAAAACATGCCCACAGCATTTGGCTGTGCTTTTGCCAAGAAAGGTTGGACCAGATGATCCTTGTGGTCCCTTGTCGCTGTAGAGACGGACAAAGCCACACACACGCTCACATGGGTGAATAAGCGGCTAGTTTTTTTATTACTAAAAGCATCCATTTTTATATATTTCAGGTGCCAGAGTGTCACAATATAATTGGTCAAAAATTTGTCTTTAACATTCTCATTGGATAACCTTTATCAGTTTTCTCCCTGCTTACTTCATCCTGCTGTGTAGTCTGCAGCTCCTTGAAAGTTATTTGCTTGAAGCAAAGCTTCCTTTTCTCAAGGGTACACCAGAATCTTGTCAAGGTCAAACTCCTCTTCAATCAGGTTGTTGGCAGACCAGCTGCCTTCCCCGACAGTCCTTTTCAACCTGGTATTCTGTGATTATCTGCCACTGGGTGGGTGAAGTAAAATGCAACTGAATCCTGTGTATGTTGTGTTCAGGATCAAACAAGACCAATGGGAAGCTGGAGGACTGGTAACAAGATCTAAGGCAAGTTACCTGGGCAGTACAAACCCGCTGTCGGTGTTATCTGACAGCCTTTGATCTCATACATAAACAACTGACCACAGGCTGAGTGCTAGAGCACAGCGATCCACACTGCAGCAGTACCAAATAAATCCCAAGGACAAGTCAGCCTTTTTAGCTGCCTTAGGGCTCATCTTTCCTGACAAGAGTGCAGGCATTCTGGCAGCGTGCCAAAGTGTTTGCATTCTGTGAATTACTTGCGTAAGGCTCCCAGGCTGGGATGTGCTTCGCAAGGGCCTGGCTGGGGTCAGACTGCCAGAACAGCACAGCCGTTGCTGTGGCAGGAGCAGGGATGAGCCCAAGGGTGCTGGTACTGGCATCATTATTTCCAAAGGGACGTAAGTGTGGGGCATCAAGTTCAACCGAAGGATTTTCATGCACCGTTAAGGCTTTGGTACTTCAGATTAAAACCAAACTCATTTGGGATGATCCTGACAGTTGGTTCCCTAAGTACAGTCTCTTATTCACAGCATTTGTCTCAGTGCAGAAGTGTTAGCCTCAGTACAGTGGCATTTCACAGGGATGTGTATTAGCACCGTTCATCAGATGAAGATCACAGAATCATCAAGGTTGGAAAAGACCTTGAAGCTCCTCCAGTCCAACCATTAACCTCACACGGACCGTTCTCAACTCCCACAGATCCCTCAGCGCTGGGTCAACCTGTTAAACCACTCCAGGGATGGGGACTCCCCCCCTGCCCTGGGCAGCCCATTCCAACGGCCAACAACCCCTTCTGCAAAGAAATCCTTCCTAAGAGCCAGTCTATCCAGTCAGATAGCTGTGCTACTCCGATGAAACGTGCTTTTGGATTGCTCCATGCAATACTCACACAATCCTGAAGAATAACAAAAAAACTAACTGAAAAACCAGATAAGATAAACCTCTGCTGACGAGTTACTCAGGAACCTTGGGGGTTATGGGAGACCCCAGGCAGAGCCAGTCCCATGTTCCTTTCTGAAGCCGCACAGGCTGAGCGACTGCAGGGAGGCAGTCAGGGAGCTGTGACCTGCGGGCTGATGTTTGTGAGGATCACAGGCTGCAGGACAGGGAGAGATGCCTGCGTGGGTGGGACAAGCCCACACCTCACCGGCTGGGGCTGGCTCCTCTCCACCCAGCTCCTCCGAGCAGCTGGGGGAGCGTTGGAGCCAAGCGTGACGCACACCATGCCTGGCTGGAGCGCTGCTCTGAGCTAACGGAGAACACGGAGAAAGCGAGGAGGATGAGGGTCCAGCCGTGCTCAAATCCCCCAGCCTCACAAGCCCAACTTTGCCCCTCTCAGCTACCCCTTGATGCTTCCGTAGGCAGGATGATGCCCTGGTGCCCCAGCACACCAAGCCCAGGTGCTGCCACTACCAGCAGCTTTAAAAGAACTGTCAATATTTAAATATTGCAGTCATTTTCATTATTAATAGCTAAGGAGAAGTTTCATTATAAAAAATTTGTCCTCTTTTTATACTACTTTGGAGTCAATCAGAGCAGTGTTGCAGCCTTTAATTCTTTGGAGAATTGCATACATAGCACTTAAGCTTGTTTATAAAAGCTGGGCCTTGCAGGCATATGCAGAGGTAGCACTGTGAGCAAGAGCACTGCTGACATCCTTGCATTTAAAAAGCAATCCCACAAACACATTCTTTTCAAAAAGGGGGTAATTATCAGTATTTTTCAAACCCTCTTTCAAGGTATGTGAGAAGGTCTGTGAGTTAGAGCTCTTTACTTCAGCCTAGTATTTGATGCACCAAGTTCCAGTGAAACAGTGAGCAGATGCCAAGCAGCTATGGTAACTACTTCTGACAAGTGGTATCAACTTGACAAGAAGTCTGTAATCACAGCAGGAGCCTAACTGTTCTCAATGCCCCAAGCTATAGAAGCTGTGCAGCTTTGGGAAGTGAAAAAACTTTAACCATTTTAAAATAATCTGTAAAAACATTTTATTTGTCTTCTGTTAGTTGCAAGCTTGGTGTGGTTTTGTGGAAAAGTAACCCTGATGTAAATGTTGACCAGGAGTATGGGCAATCCCATTCACTGCTCTGCATTCTTACAAGAACGGTTGCCAAAAAAAAGGTTTCCTATTTGAGATCAAGGAAGTGATCCACAGCTTCAGCTCCACGAGACCAGGAAATAGCTACAGACTTTTATGACCAGCTACTGCACACAAAGCCCCAGCAACTTACAAGCAGAACAACTTAATGCAGACTCGATGTAGATCAGATTTAGTGACTTTCTCTGTCACATGCAATGTGTCTCTTAAATCTTCAGAAAATCTGAAACACAAATCACTGTGATGATGCAAAGCAGTGAACACTTTTGGGGTGTTCCAGGGCAGAAATGACCCTCCTGTCACTGCAGGTGGATCACAGCCACAACTACGAGATTCACCTGCGTGGGTCACATCTGGAAACAGAATGGTGTTTTGGGAAACAGCATAACCCAACTCTTCACCATTTTCAAGAGTAGCAAAGTGCTTACCCTTGGAAAGACTTTCAGTTTTAAGAGTGACCTGTACATACACATTACAGCTCGGCCGTTGTCTCACTTCCTCCATTGGCTTCTTCTAACTGGACAGGCCAGTATCAGAACTGTCATACCTAAGTGCTGTAGAAAGGCCCAAAAATGGAATTTGCCAAGCTAATTGCATTAAATTCACTTTTCCACCCGTGACTACTCCCAGATCTGCCCGCATGATTTGTCCTGTGGTTTCAAAATCTGAACATCCTCTTTCTCCTTGGTACGGAGTCCCACACCCGTACACCAGCAAAAGCACATAATAATCTTTTCAAAATTGAAAAAAAAAAAAATCCCCAAGGCAGTGTGCAGAAACTCAGTGGCCCATGGCTGCGCAGGAACCATCCCAGCCCCACTGGGTTTCCAAACCCACCTGCTTCGCAGCCCCTCGCCTCCCACCATCGCCCAGCGGGCACACCCGCCGGACACCCCCTTCCCAGCAAAACATCTGGGCACATCTGGGCCCTGCCACCCGCGCCAGCGGACCCGCGGCCCAGGGGCCGGGCCAGGCCACCGGGCCCACCGGGGGTGGCAGCCGGGCAGGCGACACTACCCCGGGCCGCCCCCACGCACCTTCCTCCCCGAAGCTGTCCCCGTCGTCGTCGTCGTCCTCGCCGCCGCCGGCGCCGCCCACCGGCACGTGCGGCTCCCCGTTGGGCCCCGACATCCCGCCGCCCCGCGCGACCCCGCGGCCCCCGTCGGCACCGCCCGGCCGGTGCGTCACTGCGCCCGCGGGGCCGCCAGCCAATGGGGAAGCTCGGCGCCGCGCGCGTCACGCAGGCCGGCCGGCCGGGCGCGGGGGTAAAGCCTGTGGTTAACGCGCAGGGCGCGCGGCGGGCGGGGCGCGGGCGGGAGACGTTCGGCAGCGGGGCGGCGCGGCGCGGGAGAGCAGCTCCGCGTTCCCCATTTCTTGTGTGTTTCCACAGCACCCACCGGCGCTTCATGCATTGGGGCACGAAGTGAAGTTGTCCTGAGGGGTCGCCATCGGCACCCAGCGCTTCTGTCCCCGCACAGCTTATGATCTAGTGAAGGGGCCAGCTCTGCTGCCCGTGAGGAGCCCCCGGACCGTCCCGCGGGTGCTGAGGCCGCAGTGGCGAGGGCTTTGCTGTTGAACCCCAAAATGCATCCGCATCACCGGCCCTGCTTCCTCCGCTGAGCAGCTTGAACCACCCTCGGGTCACCTTCAGACCTCCTCTTGCCTGAAGGAACGAGCACAATTCACTTTGCCCTTCCTTGTCTTTGGCCCAGTATTGGCCCTGCCTCGCACGCCTGAGTCGCTGTGTGGTTTTTTTCATCCCTGGGAGAGATGTCACTGGGATGAAAATAACTTGCAATTAGAACATTAATCCGAGCAGTACTCTTGAGATAAACCGGGTTGGAGGACTCCATTATTAAGTGGGTATTTGGGGCAAAGAAGAAATAAAAGGTTATGTCCTCATTTAACATCGCAGCCAGCTCTTCTTCTGTGGGGTAACCCTGCTGTGTGCTGCCGAGTTGGGCCCATGTTGTGCCCCAAGTAGGAGAATTGAACATTAGTGTGATGAACAGATGTAATCACACTTTAATGAAAACGATGACGTTTTTCAGCGCAAAGGTTTGCGCTCACACTGTGGGTATGTGCTGGTCAGAAGCAGTAGCCCCCACCGGGCCAGATGCACTCTAAGAGGACTGATCATTTTATTTCCACTTTACGCTCTGGCGTTTTCTCAGCGAAACCAGGTTTTATAATTACTGTGAGAGCGCGGGGCCGCGCTCGCTGTGGCTCTCTGCAGCCAGCCACCCCCGCCTCGCGTAGTTTAATATCGGTGTGAGGTTTTTTACCTCAGCGCGGCGCCGCCATTTCGGGGGCGGGGGAGGCGCAGAGGGGCGGGGCGGCCCCTTAAGCCCCGCCCGGGCGCCCGCCCGCGCCGTGCCGGGAAGATGGCTGCCGCCGGCAGGGTCTGGCGGGCCGCCGCGCTGCTGCCGCCCTGGTGGCTGCGGGCCCCGGGCCGAGCCTTCGGTGCTGGGACAGGAGGAGGAGGAGGAGGAGGAGGAGGCGGCGGCGGCGGCGGCGGTGCTGCTGCTGGCGGCCGCCTGCTGCTGGGCGCTGCCTTCGCGCTGGGCGGCGGCGCCGGCCTTTACCTGGCAGGGCGGCACCGCCTGCGGGAGCACTCGGCCGCTGAGGTAACGCGCTGCCGGGCCCCGCTCGCCGCCCGAGGTGGCTTCCCCCCCCGCCCGCGGGCTGCTCTCCTTCCCTCCCCGCCGCCCCCCGCGGCTCCTGCCGCCCCCATCCCCGCCTGCTCTTCCCGAGCCCTGGCAAGGCCCGGGCCCGGCTGCGGCCGTGAGCCCCTGGAGACAGCGCTTGCGGGAGGTCACGGAGCGGTTTCTTCCGGCTCTGCGGACTAAGCGGCTGTTTTCCCTCCGGTTTCAGTGAAGAAACCGCTTAAAATTGTGTAAAGGAGGCGCCGGCAGCATTCTGCTTGAGGAGCTGTAAGGAATGTCTGTCGGAAAGTGAGAGTTTGTTGGGGATGTGAAGTAACATTGTCTGCTGTTGCTTTTTCCCAGCACCCACGGAGGGTTGTGTAACCCAATAAATTGCAAATGAGAAGCAAAGTGAGATGACTGCATTTGTTTTTACAATGTATGACTAATGATTGGCATGGCCTGTCAGATCGCTGAAGTATAGCGATGTTGGGAAGCTCCCCTCACCTGATGCCTCACTGTGCTGCCCCGGCTTCTCCCTGCCTTGTCTCAGTTGAGCACAGGTTGGTTAATCCCAGGAATCTGAACTGGGGCAGACACATGCCTAAAATCAACAGCAAGCTTGCTTTCTGCTTTCCCCACCCAGTGGCCTCAACAGAGGTTATTGGGGTTGGAAATTGGATTTAAAGGCTATTTTGGTTTTGATTTAAAAATGATTAAAATAGGTTTCTGTTTGTCTTTAGTTTCAGAATTGTGTTTAGAGGGGTAAACTGTCTGGATTTAATTTACTTTTTTCTGGTTGTGCATTGGAGTTTCCAGCAGATTAAATAGATGTTTAGAAAAACAGGTATTTTGTCCCAATGGAAGGTGAATATTTGTGATGCCAATTGAAGAAAGCATATGTTAGCCAAGATATTTTGATGATCAAATGTTGAAACTGAATGTCAATGACTGTGACTTCATGACAAAAGTAAGGGTAGAAGGAAGGTAATATTTGTATTTTCAGTAGAAAATGGAAGCTTCTGGTCTCTTCCTTCTCCAGCTGCCTGCAGGGAGCCTGCAGCTCACACTCTACCAGTATAAAACGTGTCCTTTCTGCAGCAAAGTCCGAGCTTTTCTTGATTATCATGGATTGCCCTATGAAATTGTGGAAGTGAACCCGATAATGAGAAAAGAGATCAAATTCTCTTCTTACAGAAAGGTGCCTATCCTGCTAGCCAATGCTGGAAGCCCTCTGGTAAGTCTCACTGTGTTGAAAGCTTGATTTCCCCACAAGCAGTGGTTTGGAGGCTTTGTCTCTGGCACGTCTCTGTGGTTTATCACATGCAGTGTAATCTTTAGATCACCTTTTATTCTCTTGAGAGCCTGAGATTTTTTTTTCTTGCTTCATGGTTTCCTATGCCTTGGCCTTATTAGAGTATTTTGTTGGCCTTTCTTGTAAAGAGTGTTGTTTGTGTAGTGATTATCTAGCTTCTATCAGCCCTTATGCAGGACATATCGTTTGTACCAGTGGTAATGGGAACTGCTTATATCTTGTGGGAAAAGAATGAGATCTCAAGAATACTGAAGATTCACCTGGCTTTTTTTTTAATGTTAATGTTGCTTTTCTCCTTTGCTGCCAAGAGCCTCAATCCAAACTCCTCTAGTATTGCATGTGTTCCTGACCCTTACGTCCTCTGTTGTCAGAGTGAAAGACAAATTTTAAGTGATATTGTGAAACAGTCACTGAAAAGATCTGAATGTAGGGCTGTCTTTACATGTGCGGGGGCTCCTGTGGAAATGCATCAGGGGGGAAAAGGGACTGCAGTACTAACTTAGAGCCTCAGCATGCAGGGGAAAAGGTTTTGAAGAATTTCCTTTCCCATTTCACCAACTTCTTTTAAAAGTTTGGTTTAATTATGTTTTTCAGCAATTGAATGACTCTTCGGTGATCATCAGTGCAATAAAGACGTATCTCATTTCCAAGTAAGAAAACGGGATGATGGGAGAAGAGTTGAATGTGAATGGCCCTAGCGAACTAGAGATTGAGAAGACTCTCAGAGCTGGTCATAAGTATCTTGCTGACCTTGGTCTCTGAAGCTCTGGGTGTTTGGCCCAGCAGACCTGACCCTGGCTGTGGTGGTGTGGATGGTGCCTATATATATTATGATGTATGTGCAGTAAAGCAAAGTTTTTACCTTTCAGAACTACTCTTTTTTCACCTGGGAGATTCTCTTTGCACAAAACCTACTTAAACATTGACTAATGTTAGTCCTGGAAATAAGCTTACATTTAGCCAGTTAAACATCTAGAATGAAATGAAATGGCTGTGCCTGTGGCGTGTGTTTTAGGTCCGTGCTACAAAGCACTTCAGAATGGTAGGTAGTTTTATGCCTGCAAAAATGTCTGTTCTGACACAGATGCTAGTAATAGTTATTTGCAAGTAGTTGTTCCAGTCTCTTTTCAAAACTTATTTCAAATAGAATTTGGAACCTTGTGCACTTGTCTTTAGAATAATACATTTTGAAGTGTGTATCTTTCAGTCTGTCCTTTGCTCTTGCTCATTTTTTGTAGCAGCCAGATCAGGTGCTAACTGTGTTTCTGTCCACAGGAGAAATAGCTTAGAAGAGATCGTGTCCTTTTATCCTCCTATGAAAACTGTGACTGAGCAAGGCAAGGAGGTATTTGAGTATGGGAATAAATACTGGCTCATGCTGGATGAGAAGGAGACAAAGCGAGTCTATCCTGTCAAAGAAGTGAGAGTGTAAGTCCTCTCAAGTTTCTGGGCTCTCCAAGTAGTGTCACAGCCTCCTCCAGATGTACTCAGGGATGGTGTAAATATAAAATCCCACTGCTGCTGAGAAATCCTGTCACACCCCCCTTAGTGTTTAAAACCTCAGTAGTTAGAGTGGTGTTGCTGTATGTCTTACATAATTTGAAACAATGCTGTTAGCCTAGTTACCACCGTCATGGATATGCTCATCTTTGGTTGCCTCCAGTTCCTTTCCTGGCCTTTCCTTCATGTCACGGAGGAGTGCTATGGAGTGCGTTTCCCTTTCTGCTTTAGTTGTTACACTGGGAGGAGAAGCAAGTGCTCTGTCTTACTCTGAGTGCATTTCAGAGGGGTCACCAGAGCACAAGGCTGGGCAGGGGTTTTTGACACGTCCTTGGCAGAACCTCTGGCTAATGCCCCTGTGATTCTGCCTGCCTCCTGTAGCCCTGCAATCTGCTCTTCATGCACTGAAAAGTCTCTTTTGAATGCTTGCAGGGAAGAAATGAAGTGGAGAAAATGGGCAGACGATTGGCTTGTTCACCTCATCTCCCCCAATGTTTACCGTACCCCCAGGGAAGCCTTGGCATCTTTTGATTACATTGTCCGTGAGGGGAAGTTTGGCACTGTGGAAGGTTTCTTTGCTAAGTACATGGGGGCTGTTGCCATGTTCTTCGTTAGCAAGAGGCTGAAGAAAAGGTTGGTACCACCAAGCACACAAGAGGAATAGCTCCTTGACCTCCTTAGCTGTGAACACCAGATGTCAAAGGGCAGAACTTCAGTGTTTTAAACCAAACTAATCCAATGTAAGAGCTGTACTTCTTTAACTGGAGGTACCCAACCCCTCTACTCATCTATTATTCAATCACTAGTTGCCCTCTTCACTCTTAAATACCTTCCTAATTCCCAGGCAAAGGCCAGCCCTCAAGACTAGAGATGATAAAAGGTTAAAGAAAGAAACAAACTAGTGTCTTCAAACTACTTCTTCTCTTTATCCAGACATCACCTTCAAGATAATGTCCGAGAAGACTTGTATGAAGCAGTTAATGAGTGGGTAACAGCTGTTGGCAAACATCGACTCTTCATGGGTGGAAACCAGCCGAACCTTGCTGACTTGGTAAGGGGTTAATTCCTGCAGTTATTGTGAGGTGTATTACAAATTACACAGTTGCTTGTCTGCGTGAAACGATTCATATAAATACAGGCAGAGAAGGTGGGTTACATGAGATACGCTGGCAGTGTCCTTTGTGTGATAATACAGTTCCCACATGAAGGGGACTTACGTTCCATGGGACTGTATTTGTTGTTTTCCTCCAGAGAAACGTTTCCTAAGATGGAACCTGCAGGTGGATGTTACTGGTCATGTGGAAGCATGGTAAAAGCAGGTTACAAGCCAGGACACTGCCGTGGCTCATGAATGCTGGTGAATAAAGCCTCACACCTGCAGAGGTTTTATTGCATTCCACACTGCTGGGGTTCCCTTTGCAGGCAGCAGTGCAGGGTGGAGCAGGATTCATCCCCTGCACTAGCAGTTCTCCTTGGAGTGGAAGTGAAGCATTTCACACCAGGGCTTGATGCAGAGATGGGATTAACTTTTGCTCCATAGCTGCATGTAGATCCCGATCTTTCCTTACTGGTACCGCATGGAGAAACATCTGTATTCTTAACTACCTTTCTGCCATTCAGTCTTCCTTGCTAATCAGAGTGGTGTAGAAGATGGTAGGACAGGGAAAGACCCTTACTGGCTAGGCTGTTAAGACACTTAGTGGTACTGTAAGCTGTTCTCCACCGCTGACTCTTTCAGTGTTCTAATCTTTCTCCTCTGGCACAGGCAGTGTATGGGGTCCTCCGAGTCATGGAGGGGCTGGAAGCCTTTGACGACATGATGGTTCACACCAAGATTCAGCCTTGGTACCAGCGCATGGAAGAAGTCATTCAAAAAGCTGTAGTTGCAGTCTGATGCCAGCTGCAGCTGCCTTCCTGAAGTACTTGCATGGTAAAAAACTTCAGAAGGAATGACACTTACTTTTGAAGAGTTGAACGGACTGGTCACACCTAACGGACTGATGTGCAGGCACAGACTGTCCCGTTTAGAATATCAAGTTGCAGTGAGCAAAAGGGATCCAGCTGGGTATATGTTTGAACAAGGTATTTAGGAGGACAGGGACAGGTAAAAGGATCTTGGACACTGCTGGAAAAGAGAAGCTCTGAACTGAAGAATGCAGCAAATAGGCTTCTTTTAGGTGAGAGCCATTCTCAGTGCAGTTTACTGTAAAAGCAAGATGCTCTTGGCTAGTGAGTGTTACAGCCATATCAGATACAGTGGGTCTGAGCAGCTTTTGCTTCAGGCTGTCTTCCACTACTCATCCATGTCATCCGAAGTGTTTTCCTGACTGAGACACTGGATACTAGTCTTTAAGTGACAATTTTTCCTGCAGTAGAATCCTGTAAGCCCAGTGCTGCGGGAACTGGAGGAATCCATGGTACTGGGAAAGGCATCCTTCCAGTGACGGAAGCGATGCTGCACTCGGCAGATTGTATGCTTTTACTCTTCCATGTAAACGGTTCTTTTGGCACTTGATTCTGTACGGTCTGCAAGGATAAAGGCTTGCTTCTTTCTGGGCCCTTTGTGAGATCTGTGAATTCTTACCTTAGCCGTTACGCTCGGAAAGCACACCCCACACAAAAATCACTAAAGCCGAGCAGTTATTTGAAAAACCTATCCTGCATGGAATCTCTCTGGAATACCCCTGAAAATCACTTTGTTTTTGCTTTGGAAAAAGAAGAATTAAGAGGAATCTGCATGCCCAGGGGATCTCTAGATGTTTCTGCTGTGCAAGAGTAACAAAGGATTTGCTGTTGTAGCAGTCTGACTAGGAGCCATCTCTGCAGGTAATGTGGTGAATACGAAGTTTACTGATCTGTGCTGGGTAGAAATCCCTGATGTTCATTGGAGTGAGAGACGGTGCAGGTTTGAATGGGAGTGATGCTCTGTGCAGCCCAAGGCTTAATTGTCACCTTGATAAAGTCCTGTTTCCCCAGAAGGGTGGGCAGGTGCAGCTGAAACTGCTCTGTAACGCAGGTCCTTGCAGGCTGTGGGTTCAGGGCTGGGGGGGCACCTTTTATTGCGTGTAACAACAAAGGGGGTGATAGAGAGTTCTGTTTTTTTTCCCCGAGATGTAAGACTAGTTACAAGTTCAGTTATGATCTGACATAGAGGGGAGAAGGGGAATGTTTGCAGTAAAACCAGCTGAGTTGCTGGTCTGTGACGTGCTGTATTTAAGCTGTGCTGTACTGAAACTTGTGTTCCACGGTATGAAAACAGAGTTGAAGCAGGTGAGGTGGTTTTAAAGATACTGACTGCACACACCCAGGAGCGTGAGGAAACCCTTCACGATCGCTTAAACTGTCTTAAGTAAATCCTCGATGGAGGAAAAGCCTTTCACAGCCTCCTCAGCCAGAACACAGGAACTGAGATGGTGAAACCCCGACAGCTCCCGGACGCCACTTCCCTTCCCGCTGCCTCGGCCGCGCTCCGCCGGGCCGGCTGCAGCCCCGCGGCGACTCCGCTCGGTCACCCAGCCCCGGGGCGGGCGGAGCGCGGCCGTTCCAGCTCCCCGCGGGCCGCCGGGGTTCCCGGGTTGCTCGGCGGCGGGCCCGGCCCCCGCGGGCCGCTTCGCGTCACTATGGCGACGGGGCCCGTTGCGGGGCGGGGCCTTGTGACGCGACCTCCGGCGGCGTCCCGGGTCACGAGGAGGGTTTGAATCGCCCAATGGCGGAGCGGCGGGCGGCCGCGCGGTGGCGGCCCCGGAAGTGCGGCGGCGCCCACTGCCCCCGGTGCAGCCTCCCGCAGCCCTTCTCGCCCCGGCCGTGGGGTCTCCATGGCACCGGCAGCGCCTCCCGCCTCCTCCCTGCCGCCGACGAAGGCCTGAGGCGGCTGCGGGCCCCGCGCGGCCCTTCATGGTGAGAGGGCTGGGGCGCGCCGGGGCCGGTGGGACCTGGGAGGGAGGGCGGGGGTTCCCTCGCCGTGTGGCCGCGGGGAGGTCCGAGCCCCCGGGAGTTACTCCTTCGGCGCCTTCCCCGCCGTGTCAGTAGTGAGAAGTAGCTCCTGCCTCGGGGTGGTCCTTCCCGCTGCGAGGGAAAGCGGGAACTATCAGGCGACTTCAAATATATAACGGAAAACGGGCTTGGTACCGGGACAGGGGTGGGGACAGGGTGCTCGGGGTGTGGTGCCGTCCCTGGCGGTTTTCCAGCCCCAACTGGGTAAAACCCTGCTCTGAGCTCAGAGCTGCTCCTGCTTTGAGCAGGACACTGACCCCAGACTAGGTCCCTGCCACGCTGAGGCAGCTACAGATTCTTTGCAAAGGCTCCAGAGATGGCAGAAGTTACTTAAACTTCTGAAATAAACCCTGTTGCTAGGGACAGCTGGGTGACAGCAGCCGGAGTTCACTTTCGGTCATTCAAAAGCTCTGTAAGTTTTCGGTCAGTGCTGTAGGGGGTGTGCACATTCGGGCCTGAGGAGAGTTTAACCCCTCTTTGGAAAGAAGAAGATTAAAACACCCAGTGGTGTTTGGAGTTGTTCATAGCTAGAAGCTGGGGAATCCTGTTCCTTCAGAAAACTGCCACTTCCTGTTTCTGACTGAGGGAAGTTCTGCTATGTCTTCTCCTCTGTAATTTTCATAAATCTGACGTTATATACAGGTGTGTTTAAGACAAAACACATATTACTTTAAAACAGCTGCAGTGTTAGTTTTATTTAGAGTAGGCTATTACATGAACCTTGGCAAACTGACAGATGAATCAATGAGCTATAGCAAGTGATCTAACTTCTAGTCTAGCAGAAATATTGTACGAAATCCTGGTCTACTGCATTGCAAGTAACACTTTACTTGTAACACTTGTTGTGTGGCAAATTATGAAGGAGCGTTACCCTATGGTTAGCTAAGCCTGATGTCATAGAATCAGAATGGGTTGGATTGGAAGGGACCTTAAAGATCATCCAGTTCCAACCCCCCCGCCATGGGCAGGGACACCTTCCACTAGCCCATGTTGCTCACAGCCACATCCAACCTGACCTTGAACCCTTCCAAGGAGGGGGCAGCCACAGCTTCTCTGGGCAACCTGTGTCAGTGTTTTACCACCCACACAGTGAAGAATTTCTTCCTTACATCTAATCTAAATCCACCCTCTTTCAGTTTAAAACCATCACCCTTGTCCTCTCACTATGCTCCCTGATAAAGAGTCCCTTCCCAGCTTCCCTGTAGCTTGCTTTAAGTACTGGAAGGTCTCCCTGGATCCTTCTCTTCAGGCTGAACACCCCCAACTCTCTCAGCCTGTCCTCACAGGGGAGGTGCTCCAGCCCCCACCCCCCCACCCCGAGCGTTTTTGTGGCCTCCTCTGAACCCACTCGAGCAGGTCCATGTCCTTCTGATGTTGGGGGCCCCAGAGCACTGCAAGGGGGTCTCATGAGAGCAGAGTAAGAGGGGAGAAACCCCATGCTCAGCCTGCTGGCCACACTTCTCTTGATGCAGCCCAGGACACGGTTGGCTTTCTGGGCTGTGAGCACACGTTGCTGGCTCACAGTCAGTTTTCCATCCACTAATATACCCCAGTCCTTCTCCTTGGGGCTGCTCTCAATCCACTCATCACTCAGCCTGTATTTGTGCCTGGGATTGCCTCAGCCCATGTGCAGGACCTTGCACTTGGCCAACTTTTGTTACTTGGGTTCATATATTTGATGTGTTCAAGCCTGCACGTTGCCTTAAGTTGTAAAGAAGAGGATGTTCAGAAATTGGCATCTTTTCCTGTTAGTCATTTTATTATTTCTGTATCAGGTGTCCCTCATCTGTCAACGATGAAGTGACTTCAGTCTATGCGTGGAGCGCAGTCTCTAGAAGAGCTAAAAGTTTTAGAATAACTGTAAGTAATTTTAACTAGGCTGACAAAAACCTTTCTGCCAGAATCAGATTAGTGTTGCTGGTGGATTTTTGTAAGATTTGCAATTGCATTATACTGTTACCTTAACCAAAGCAACAAACTCAAAGGTGATGACTTTTAACCTTGCGTCTCCAGGCTTTTCCGTGTTGTGTTAGATATTGTTTAAGGTTATGCTTTTTTCTGAAGACTAAAGAAATGCTATGATCTAAAAGCTTTTAAGCATTTGTTTAGTTTTAAAAAGACAAAGTTAAGCACATGTGAAAAAGTTCATAGGTTCGGAGTTCTAGGATGGAAGGATCTGATAGTTTCCTGGTTTTTCTTAACTAAACTGTTCTGCTAAACATTATGTTAAAGGCTCCTTTTCTCTTCCATCCACATTTCTCTTCATACTCAGATTGTGTTGGTTACTGGAACTCTTGGTTGGCTCACTTGCTCTAAGACTTTGAACTCCAGTGACTCTTACAGACACTTGCCATCAGTCCAGCTGCATTTGGTCTTTAATAACCATGCTAAAAGCAGAAAATACCAGAAGCAGAGAAATTATTTGCATTAATCCTAGCTTTACAGCAAAATAGTGTGCAATTCAAAATGGCAGATGCTACCGAAAGAAAGCTCAAACTTTAACCAAAGCCAGCCATTGTTGCTCTCTGGCACAGAGGGAAGTGTTGTTATTTCCAGTTTCCTTATTCACAGGTTTCCTTTCATTGTATTGCCCTTTCCCGTTTGTGGGAGAAGAGCCATGAAGAACCGTTCCTCATCTCCCCCTTTGCACGTCCATGTGGATGAAAACACCCCTGTCCATGTCCATATTAAAAAGGGTCAGAAAACCACACCTGCAAAATGCCAGGTAGGAGTGTGTAGCTGGGTGTTTTGTGAGGGCTACAAAGAGGAAGGTGGACGGTTGTAGAAGCACCACAAAATCTTCAAGGTCTGTTTTACTGTTGTATTAGAACTGTAAGACTTGAATTCATGTTCAGTGGTGAATTTCCAGTAATACGTCTTCTCTGTTTAAGATGATTTAAGTATAATATAGAATATATAGTTACTTCTCATGTTCAAGTGTGATTGTGAGGAGCACTGCTTCCAATGTGATGTGGTTTGGGGGTATTTTCTCCTTTTATTTCCTGGATTTGTGTCCTGATAATGATTTATCTTTGGCTTCATCCCTATTTTTATAGGAAAGGTTTGGGGAAATGTAATATCTAGGCATTTCAAAATTCATCTTGATTGTATTAAAATAAATGTGTTTAGAAAAAGAGAGTCTGGGTTCAAACCATGTTCTGGCATTAAGCACCTTCTCAGTCCGCTGAGCTATGCAGCAAAGAGGATCTCTTCATAGCCTTACCCACAGTAGGCAGAAGGCAATAGTTTCTAGCTATCTCATATCCTCTTTTGCAGTTGGATGTTTGTGTAAAGTTGTTCTCAAAAGGTGATGGAAGTTGCTAGCTCTTTCTTCCTTATGTGCAGACACCCTGTTCTAAGTCCTCTATTAATTTAGTGGTTGTTGTTAATGGCAAATATCACAATGGGGTAGAGCCTGACAGTGAAATCAATGACTCCTATTAATTAATTGCCTGTAGGGAATATTTAGAATATCTGATTTTTCTCTAGGTTTAGAATTGTGCAAAACCACTTTAACTTTCATTCAGTTACAAGCACTTTGAGTTCAATACAAATAAATGTGGATCTACTAGTTGACTGCAAAGCAGGGAAAACACTTCAGGGGCTTTTCATAACCAATCACACTGCACTATTCTTTTTTTTTTTCTCTGGTAGTGCTGTTGTCAAATGATACACCTGCTCTTTTGTGAGATGAATGTGGAATGGAGAAGGGATCTCCCAGGTTGTTCCTTCTTCACATGAATGGGTTGTATTGTGGTATTTTTTCGTGTATCTCCATACAGAGGAGACTTCCTTCCCTGCCACCCCAATCTCCCACCCCTGACCTGCTGGGTAAGGCTCTCATCACCTCACAAGTGCAGGTATCCCGGTGATATAACAGAGTTACTACATGATAAACAAGAAGAATTTACCACATCTAGCCATACTGTCAGCTGAATGTGCAAGAGCCTTCTGGCTGCTGTTAGCCTCCTCCGATGGCTTCTGGGTCATCTGATCTGATGTATCATGTGAAACACTGTGATATTTTTGTATGAATGATCTTTCATTCGTTTTGCAGCACTAAGAATTTTAAATGGTTCTTTAAAAGTCTGTGATTTATTTTATTTTCTCTTTCTTTAGCAAAAGCACAAACAGAAAATGAAAACAGATACCACGAATGTGTGTCGAACTGTCCGGGTGAAAACTAAGGCCCCCTGGATGCCCCCAGGCAAAACATCTGTCGGGGAGTCCACCTGCAAATGGGAGGTACGGCTGATTTTGCTCTTTAAAACAAGCTTTCAGGTTTATCTGAGGTTGAAGAGAACAATTGTGTAGTGAGGGAGCTGGGCTGATCTGAAAGAAGGCTACTGTCACCTACTATCCATTTTAAGTGTCTTCTAGAAATCTTTTTCACTTTTTAATATAGAAAAATTGGAAATTAATTAGCAGCCTATGGCCATAGCATGCCTTTCTTCCTCTAGAAGCCAGACAAATTTAGACAGATTTATTTGTTTATTGTAGTTTTACTAGTCCCCTTCAAGATCTCATGTGGAAGCACAGCAAGGGGCTGCTGTTCTTAGTTTCTTCCAAAGTGTGGAGCATTTGTGTAGTATTGTGTAGTATTTTCTTTCTCGTGGGTTGATAGTTTTGCCTTTTGTATTCCTGGCTCTTCCTAGATGAGAATTTGAACTTTCATTATTTTTTTTCTTCTTTTTCTGTTCTAGTCTTTCTGCATTCTTGACCTTTCTCTGATGGAAACGAAAGAGCTGTTTACAAATGTTTTTTTCCTTACTAGCCTTATTGCAGTGATGCAACCTGGTCTCTGTTTTTAGCAGAGTTAGGGTTAGAACACTGTTTATAATTTTATGCTAAAAAACTGATGCTTTTTATTGCTTTTCTACCAGGGACCAACTCGCCGCCTCGAAATTACGCCTCCAGATTCCGAAAGAATGCTGTCAGTATTGCGCTTGAGTGACCTCTCTACAGATGAGGAGGATGCTGTTTACAGCAAAATGAACGAATATGAAAAGAAGATAGATAGCCTGATGAATGTGGTGGGAACGCTGAAGAATGAGGTGAGGAGACAGTGTAAAGACCTGCTGACTTGGGCTTTGTAGCTGATTGTTGGGCAAGAGGAGGCTGGAGTCAAGTCTTGGTGCACTGGAAGACTACCCATGCCACTGGTAGCTTGCTTTAAAAAAAAAAAAAAAAAAATCGATCAGAGTTGTTTAGAAGAGCTGAATTATCCTAGTGAGAAATTCACTAAGCCCTACTATGAAACATTTTAAAACATTATCCATTTAATAAGGTATTGCTGTGCTTCAGTTTCCAAATAATATCTCTTCTGCGCAAGCCCCAAATCTGAAAACTGGTCATTCTAGAAGGTGAAAAATACAGTATCTTGATGTTTTATTAATAGGTAGATAGAAACAAAATGACAGGGACTATTTAGGTTGATTCCACCCAGTTCCCTGGATCTCCCGAAGCAATAGTGGAGCAATGGGAGCCATCTCCAGCATGTGAACTGCTACCAGAGCTCCTTTCCTGCCATGTTTGATGTCTGTCACATGTCTCATGCTGATAACAATTTTGGACTTAGTGCCAGGATGCTTGTGTCTCCCTGTGCCTGTGGGATGGAAGGTATTTCCAGGCAGTAAGTGAATTACGCCCTTTGTGCGCAGGAGCAGCCTGGAAGTATCTAGGCAAAAAAACCCCCAAACAGCTGTGGTCCTTTGTTGTTTGGCACAGCTGAATAGCTGGTTCATTGGTTTGAGATGTGGATTCTGTGTATCACTTTAAAAGCACCTGGTTTGCCTTAAGTTCTATTTTAATATCTTCTTCAGGCCAAGCTACAGAAAAAGGAGGAACAGCAGCAAATGACAAAGCGTCTCCTTGAGGAGCAGAAAGAAGAATTGAATGAGGTCACACAAGAGCTGGTAGAAACAGAACATGAGAATACACTGCTCAGGCGCAATATTGAGCGCATAAAGGAAGAGAAAGATCTGACTGTGTAAGAAAGCTCCAGTTCTCCATTGTTACTGCAAATAGTAGTATCTACAGGGCACTGACTTCCTTTATTGCTAACATTATTTGAGGTTCTAGTTTCTACCCTGGGTTGCAGTGCTACTGAAGAACTTATGTTCTTGGATTTTTTTTTTTTTGTCACCTTTTAGAAGGGGGACTTCAGATGGTGATAGCTGCAGAGAAGGTCTCTAGCATGATTATTGGAATGGAAAAAAACTACTCTGAGAGGAACCTGAGAGTGGTTGGCTTGTATGGCCTGCTGGAGGGTCATCCTAGCTCTGCAGTTAATATCTTGAAGGCTAAGAGATGCTGTTTGAATTAGGATGATATTGGTAGAACAATAAATAAATAAACATGGAGCTGAAAACTAGAGGAGAATTTTTGGCCTTTGTGAAGATCATACTGTGATGAGAGTGACAGCCACTGAGAAAACTGCATCATGGTTGGTTTTTTTTTTTTTTTATTAGTGACCCTGAAGGTCTCCAAGTCTGACGTTTTTGCATCTACTTTGTGTCTAAATTAGGGAAGTTTGTGTTTCCAGGGGGACACTAGTGTTTTAAGAGAGTTAGTTATTTTTTCCTTAAGAAAGATCACTTGGAAGTTAATACTGTGTATTCCTTTTTCAGAAAACTTTGTGAATACTTCTGAGATTGCAAGCCCTGGCTAAGAACTTTGAGCTTGGTGTGCTTTCCTGTTTCATGTTCAGCTATTTGGAGTCTTACTTCTGGTGTGGCTTAAGTGCCCAGGAAAAGCACGGCATTGTGTTTTGGGTTCAGCAGTGTGTGCAGGCTTTGGTATTAGCCTGATTTGTCCCCTCTCAGTTATTGTTTCTTAGCTGTGGTCCTAGCAGGCTCCTGGTGTCTACTTACTGGCTTCTGTCACAACTTCCACACTAAAAGAGGGTAAATCTTAAGCAGTGTTTGTTTAGTGGCTTCATCCTCTGATTCGAGGGTTTTTATGAGTTTTAACCCAATCAGCTGTATATCAGTAGTGGTTGGTACAGCTGTCAAAGCTTCTTGTTTCTCTGATGGCTGAATTCTCATTACAGGCTACAGAAAAAGTATTTGCAGCACGAGAAAGAGTGTTTGATGTCCAAGCTGAGCGAGGCAGAAAGGGATGGAGCAGCAGCAGCCAGGCAGATCCATGCCCTGAAAAACACGATTGGGAGACTCAACATTGTAGGTGTTGTCTTTTTTTGTTCTTCCCTTTACTACATTGTCCTGTTATATTATATGGCTGTCTTAAAAGTGTAACGTTACAGTTGCTGATCCAGAAGAATGTAAGGAAAAGTGAAGGGGTTTAACATGTTTAAGGTGTATGCTAGTTTGGTCTGGAAGCGGGGTGTTTACTTTGCAGCATCCAGTCACCTTCTGCACACATGGTGCTGACTATTGCACTGTTCATGCTTGTATCAGCTTCACACATTAATTCCATGTGAACAATTCTTTTCTTTTTTTTTGTCCTCTAGGAGAAACACATGAGCAGCTCAGACATTAGCACACTGACAAGACAAAAAGAGCTTCTGCTCCAGAAGTTGAGCACCTTTGAAGAAACCAACCGGACACTACGAGAACTTCTCAGAGAGCAGCACAACCGGGAGGTGAGCAGTCTGTGTGCTTGAACTTGGATGACTGCAGGAGGCTGTGTTGTCTTGTGGACTGAAATGGAGTTTCAGAGCTTTTAACTTTTTTTTTATGTTCCCCAACTCTGCTGTTGACTCTGTGTCATAAAGGGTGGATAGGTTTTTTTAATCCCTGCCTACATCATAGAGTGAGACTGACTTTTCTGCTGTGAGGATGTTAGAGCACCTAAGTCTTTGTATTAAAAGGCATAGGCACTACTGCTTCTCATGTGGATACAGCTGTGTCTGCTCCTCCTGCTAGTCTGAAATATTACTGCTACAATTGCATTGGCTGAACTCGAAGGACTAGATGTGGCCTTAGCTAATGGGAGCCTGAAGATCTTCAGACCTTTCTTTTTGTAGGCTGTAAGAGCAATAACAGAGAAACTGTAAACAGTTCTGTACTGCTTGTACAGAACAATTCTATACTGCTTGTAAGAGCAAAGCAGAAATTAAATTGCTATTCCTCCTGTAGTTTATATTCCAGCAAAAGCAGGCTGATGGTAACAGTTCTTTCAGCTACCAGTGAGACTGGATAAAAGGACTGAGTTCTTCCACATGACTTTCCCTGAGTAGCGGGAGGGTTTGGAAAGATCTTAAATTGCCATCGTGCTTTTTATTATAATCTTTGACTGAAAAGTGGAAAAGCTTTCTGAGATGGGTGATGATTTGTGAAATATTTAGCAAATTTAATGCTTCTGGGTATCTTCTGAGAACTGCTGCTGCAACTGGGAGGAAATGGTTGATTTTTTTCCAGTTCCATTTAAAGAATCTGTATAAAATTGACTTTTTAGTTAACAATTTTTCTCACATATTTCTTTTGTAGAAGGATGCTCAGAAGATACTGGAGCAGCAAGGAGCACTGCTGAAAAGGCTGGCTGACTCAGATGCAGAGAAAATGGTAAGCAAACCATAATCTCTTTTTTTTTTCTTTTTTCCTTAATGATAAAGCAGAGAGATCTAAAATGACAAGCTCTTCTTTGTCTTGTATTCAGCCATCAAGTCTTACACTAATGCCTTTTAGACCAATAAAAAATATTTTGGCTTTTGTGGTAATCGGAGCTACTGCATTGCTCCTCAGGTTAACAGCCTACATTTTCAAGTGGACAGATTTTCATAGCCTTTGAAATATGGGGGGCTTAGAATGGGGATGGCACAACTACACCTACATATAAGAGCACCATCAGGATTTACAGTATTCAGCTGTAAAGGAGAACCTAAGCCTGTTCTTATGTTTAAGTACAAATGATTATGCTTACCTTTTCTTATGGCACTGAATGTACAGAGCAAGAATCATACTACAGATTTCTTTAAAAAGAAAACTGAGGGTGGAAGAGAAAAAAAATATCTACTGCCAAAATACCCCTGACAATCAAGATAGAGTTCTTCAGTTTGGAAATCATCTTATTGTTTCTGTGTGTTTATCATGTTATCCTTAGAGACAGAAAAGCACAAAGAGGGTAAGCTTTCTGTATCTGCTTCTGTCACTGAATGAGTGAGTGACCTGGTGCCAGTTTTTGTTCATTTCTTTATCTGTAAACTGAGAAAAGAGTCCTTACACTGCCAGAAGTTATAAAACTTGCTCTGAGACATAGGTAATGCCCTCTTTTGTCTGTAGAGTATATAGTCCTGCCAGGTCCTTGTTCTTGACTGGGTATCCTGTGCCCTGTTACACAAATGTACGTGTATCCCTTTTGCTTTCTGCTTGAGGAGGATGCAGCCTGTTTTTCCAGGGCTGAGGATGCTGTTGCTGTGGATACCAGAGAGAGTACTGTGGATCAGAGGGTCTCGGGACGGTGGCAGTTACACCTCTTTCCCTCCACCTACCAACCTAAATGTGCTTGTTACTTAACATTTGAGTGGTGTTTGTTTTCCCAGCAACTTCAGATGAGGCTTCGGGAGAAAGAAGAAGAAGTGGACAATCTTACCATTCAGATACAGGCAGAAAAGGTAGTTTCCTCTTTCTATTTTCCTCTCTTTGCTCCACCTTCCAGTTCTGTAGAACTGCAGGTAGTCCAAAGCATAGGTTTGTACTTGCAGACAATTACTTTTTAAGGGTTCAGATGACTGATTGCTTATAAAACTAGACAGACAGCTAGCTACCTGTTCCCACACAGTTGTAGATTCCATATTCTGCTAATAAGAGCTGTCACAAAGATGAATAGGTGATCTTCTCTTTGCTTGGGCTTATCACTGAGTTGCCATTTTGTTTAAGGTCATGTTGGTTCCTGATGTCAAATTCCAGTCTGTTCCTCTGTTTAGGAAGTAAAAAAGGAATGTAGTGGAAGAGATCAGATATGAAGGATTTGTTCTAAGGCAACACATCTTTTGGGCCAGTCATTCACATCTGATGTAAAATAAACAGCTACTCATTTGTTGCCCATTTTGTTGGAGCAGAGGAGATGTGAAAGTCCATCTGAGGAAGGTGGAGGTGACTGGAGATCATTCAGTGAAGAAATCTGACGCTGTTACATATTATAAAGTGTTCCTTCTAATTAGCTTGTTGAGGAAAAAGGTGTGTGTCATGTTTTCTTCTTATTTAGGACCAAGCAAAGACAGCATGCGAACTCTCCAAATCTATGGAGACTGTGAGAGGCCATTTACAAGTGCAACTGCGAAACAAAGAAGCTGAGAACAACCGTCTGACTATACAGATACGGGTATGTTTTCAGTGGTCCCTGGGGATTGTCTTTTCATTTACACTGATGGACTGAACTGACTGACAAGGGAAGTAGCATTCACCTACTATTCTTCTACTGTGTCTGGTAGCCTGAAATATTGGCTGGTGATGTTTGTGCCACTAACACACACCATACTTTTCAAATGAAGTAAGAAAAAAAGCTTTTCACTTTTGATGCATGAGGCAAAAATCATAGCCTTAAGGTCTATGTGCATTGATTAGATTTTTTTTTTTTTTTGCTAAGTTAATTACTACATAATTATTTAAAAGATGGGTTTGGTTTAGTCAAGCATCGAGACAGATTGTAAACTACTTGCTTTCTGGGGAAAATGCTGTGCCGTAAATTCCTGTGTTTGATCATACTCGTGTGCTTTCTGCAGTATTAATGAGGAAGAGAAAGTTCCCCTGGTTTATCTTGTTCAAAGTCTTATGTTTTACATATCTGTTGATGTTGTGATGAACATATGTATGTTAATGATTTAGAAGAGCTTTATTTCTGTTAAGCTTTATAGCTGTATAAAGCAACATAGTTATATGTGAGTATTTCAATTAATAAAGAGAATGTTCTCGGGTAGATCAAAAGACTGGTAGACTGGTATTTATCTTGGTCAGGCCAGGAAATCAGTATTCTAGAGAGCAGCTTATGAAAGAAAAAAAGGAAGACTTTTGGAAGGAAAGGAAGATGTGTCATGCTGATATGTCTGTCAGCATTAGGACAGGACTGTGGAGGTGAAACGTGGTTGCAGGTACCTCCAGGCTGGTGGTTGGGGGGTTATGCCCAGCTCTCTCCACTGTTTCTAGGAAATAAGTTGCTGCTTTGGGTATACCTGCATAAGGACACTATTCCATGTGGTGTGTTTTCTCCCCCTGCTGCAGAATCTGGAGCGCAGTGAAGCTCAGCATAAGGCAGAGGTGGAACTCACCATGGAACAACTGAAAGAACTAAGGCAGAAGGCAGACCGTGATAAAGAGGCCCTGAAGAAAGCCATCCGTGCACAGAAAGAGCGGGCAGAGCGGAGTGAAGAGTATGCAGGGCAGCTGGCTGCCCAGCTAGCAGAAAAGGTACCTGATAATACAGGAAGAGAGACCTCATTTCAGATTATGCATCTAGATCTTTGATTTCTGGTAGCAGCTCTGGGGACGGTCTCTGCTTTCAACTAATGAGATTTATTTCTGTCTTGGTGCCTTGGCCCATTTATGCTAAGTTTAGAACAAATCCAGTTTTCTCAGCTGTCACTGTATTTGCTGCATGTCCTTTAACTTAGGACATGCAGTAACTTAGATCATACTAAACTAACAGATCTGATTTTTCTCCTGGTTCTTTAGAATCTGAGGGCTGAAAAAAGCCAATAAAGTGAAGCCTTGTGGTTTTGACTGAAAGTGTGAATGGAGTTGGTTGCTAACCCAGAAACTAGTCAGAGCAGGGAAGTACAAAGACTTAGAGGTGTACAGGAATTTCCTGTTGAAAGATGACTTAAGGATATCAAGAAAATGTAGAAGAGTTAGGACTGAAACAAATCAGAAGGAAACATGGATTTTTGCACTACTTGATTGGTTTTTTTCTGCATTGTTTTTAGAATTCCAGGGACCAGAGCCACTTGTAGAATCTTAGCCATGCTTTGTATTTATGGTAGTTCACCTGCCTTCAAAGAGGATTCTTCTTTCACTGCTATTATGTCTGTTGGCTGACAGCAGTGTTGGGGAACACCTCTCTCTGAAGGATCAGGAAGAATAAAAACACTTGTGCTCAATATTTTGAAAGTATTAGTGAAGTCTCTGCACATATCATGCTTACCCATATCAACATCTCTGCGTATTGTCTGCATATCCCATGTCCAGTGACGTTTTTGTCCCCCTTGCTCTTTTCCTCATGTATTTCTTTTGTTTGGTAGGACAGTTATGTTGCTGAGGCGCTGTCTACTCTGGAGTCCTGGAGGAGTCGCTACAACAAAGTAGTAAAGGACAAGAGTGACCTTGAACTGGAAATTGTTACGCTGAACAGGTTAAAATAAAATCAGTGTGGAGAAACAAGCATGAATGGGGATGAGTTCTAAGTTCAAGGATAATTTAATTAAATTTAATAATTTAATCGTAAATATCTGAGCAAAACCAGCACTGCCTAAGAGCTAAAGGAGAGTGAGTGAGAGAGAGATGTGGCTTCTGCTGCTGGTTTGCCACAGCAAAGGCAGGTGTTTTAAAGGGTTTGCTGACCCTTAAAATGCTCTGTTCCTTTGCCATTTTGTAATGTTTTGAAAGAATTGTTATCTTTCTTTTGAGATCTGTTTGAGGTGCTTGAATGGAAGGGATTAGAAGAGATAGGCAGAATAGTTTGTGCCAGTTTTCTTGTGAAGGTAAATAAATGTGTTGGTATCACTGCCATAGGTGAGGTAGGTACGAGACAGGAAAGAGGTACCTCTTTATCCTGTGTGTCTTGGAGTCAACGCATTTGAGGTCCAGGGGGACAACTCAAGTTAACTTTCAGCAGGCTAAGACTGAGGTAGTAGAACAGTGTAACAGATAGAGTGCATACATGACTGGAGGAGGAAGATGAAATGATAGGGAAAAGACATATTTCTGAAGCTAATTTTCAAGGGTTAGGAGTCTAATTCTTAAGTGACAAGAAAGAATAAATTTTTTTTCTGTCTGGCAGCCGTGTTGCAGACTTGCTGGAACAGCAGGCAACCCTGGAGGACAAGATGCGGGAGGACAGAGAAAATTTGGTGGATAAATTACGTGAACAGACTACAGAGACCACTTCTTTCAAAATGGAGAATGAAAGGCTAAAGGTCAGTTATTCTAGGAGTTTGATGCTAAAATTCTAGGGGAAAAAATACCGAGAAATTATACAAGTTGCTTGTCCTCTGAGGACAGAGTTGATTTGCACCCATTGCTGCCATTTAGTTTCAAAACAGTTTTACTGTAATCTGAGTATGATAGGGCAAGTATGCTGGGAAGAGACATAAAGAAAGAAAGTGAACATGCTGGGAGGACTGGGTTTCTTCCATGTTTTGACTAGGAGTATCTCCAAGTACTGTTTCTTCCAGCTGAGATCTTACATCTTGCCCTTACATCTTTGTGCTGCTGGCTAGAGAACAAACAACTGTAGCTCATGCAGAAAGAATGGTAATCTCCAGAATAAAAAACCCAAATGGCTGGTGCATTTCTCTTGTCATCTCTTACTACTGGTGATCTTGTAGGTGACCTACATAATTTTCTTCTTGGAAAGCTAGGCATTGATCCAAATAAGGAGTGGCCCTAATCCAAGTAGCACAGCTCATTCAGGCAAATGGAAAGATTGCACATCCCAAACCTCTGTGCTCTGCTGGTGAAAATTTGGCAATCCACTGAGGTCTGGAAAGTTTTGCCAACTTACACTGACAAAAGACTTTTTTCTTAGTCTAGGCAATGTTGGACAGTTAATGTGGCAGATACTTCTAAGCGCTCAATAGAAGATGTTTTCTTTTTCAGGCTAGTGTGGTCCCAATGGAGGAAAAGCTGAACCAGGCGCAGATGGAAGTGCAGCAGCTCAAGAGCTCTATCAGGAACTATGAAGTGCTGATTGAAAACTACAAGTCACAGGTAGGTATTTTATGAAAACCTTCAGTCCTGGCATAAACATGTTTTCTCCCTTCACTATTGTGGCTTATTCTGTAACGCCTTAACCCTGCCCTTGCTCTTAGAGGATGTTGCAATTTCATGTGGTTTTGGTTCTTCTGTCTCTATTAGCCTGACTTTTTTCTCAAATGGCAGCATCCAGACTGCCATGTGCTGTATGCCAAGGTGTGGAAGACTTGTCTTGCTCACTATGTGCCGATAACTTGGTTGTTAGGAAGAGCTGACTCCCACAGCAGAGATCTTGATTAATGGAAAAGACTCAGTTTAATTATTTTACTTTTCCTTGCTTCTTTACAAAGATGAGATGCTTTCTCCCGCCTTTTAGTGTGACAAGAACAGTTCCTTGGCTGCTTTTCGGGGGGGGTGGAGTTTGGATATTGCGGTAGTAGGAAGATAAAGCAAGAGGGAAGAACATTTGTTGGAAAGCCCAAATGATCCAGGTGGCAGGAGCAGAAAGTAAACTTCCAAATACAGTGCTGGGGTGGTGGTTAGTGTGGCAAGAAACATTGCTGGTCCTTGAGCAGCTTTAGTTACTCCAAAGCACTGCACATTTGTTGAAAACTATATATAACAGATAAAGTATATGGGGTTTTTTGTACGTCCAGGTGTTAAAGGCCCAAATCGAAGCAGATGATGTGGCAGCAAAACTGGAGAAGTGTGATAAAGAGAACAAGACACTAAAGGATGAAATGAACAAGGAGATTGAACTGGTAACTATTCCTCTAAAGGCTCAATATGTTGTAGACATTCATGGATCTTGATGTTCTGAATGTAGTGAAAAATGGCTGTGAATAGGAAATAAAAGGCTTATCTGAGTTTACCTTTTACAGTAGTTTTTCTCAGCAGCTTCTTTTTTACCATATGGCATTCTTCCAGAGGTGTTTAAATTGCTTAGTGTGTCCTTTGCTACAGAAATAGCCGTTTAGAGCAGTGGACTGTGTGGGTTGCACCATTGTCTGGTGTGAACAGCTGTCCTCAAAAAAAGAGTTTGTACTTCTAGTAAAATTGAAGCCCAGGATCCAAAATACTCATTCTCACTCCATCCATAGAGAATGCCAAATCCTAAGATAAAGCCTTTTGGAGTAGGAGAGGACCTTAGGCTTTGAACTCCCAGCACTGGCCAAATATCCACACAGTGTCATCGTGGCTGCAGATTAACAGCTGCAGTTTAACAATTGAAGTTGAGAAATTTTTTAGCCTTGACCTTACAAACATTTGGAAGTTCCTCATGTTCTCTTCTTTGATTGTAGGCACGTAAGCAGTTCCAGTGCCGGCTTGCTGAACTGGAAAAGCTGCCTGAGATCCTAAAGATCACAGAGACAAAGCTAGCAGAATGTGAGGACCAGCTTCAGAGTTATGAGAAGAAGAACATGGACCTGTCTATCATCATTGCAGATCTTCGTCAGCGGGTAAGGGACTGGCAGAAAGTACCTGCAGCGCTGCAATCCACGAGTCTTGAGACCAAGATGAATTTCTAATCACAGGAAGGTTCAAACTTCATCTCTGTTCTCATCTCTTTTTGAAAAGATTAAACGTGCACTGCAAAATAAAGGTGTGTGCCCTGTCTTTGTGCAAGAAGTTAGTGGCGTAGCTAGTAGCATTCCTTACTGTTTGAAAGGGTTTTCATCCCTTGGTGTGGAACCTTACTGGGACTTGAGTAGCAGCAGTGAGAACCCTTGCTAATGCCAACACTCACTTCTGTTACTTCCATCATCTTGTCAGCTTTCCCTCCTGTGGTTTTCTGCTGATAGTGCTGTCCCAACCTTGTTTTCTCACCCTGCTTTCAGGTTGTTTTCCTAGTCCCTGTTTTTTTGTCCCCAGGAGGAGTGTGTAGGTATTGCAGGACAATTGCAGACAGGCATGACTTCTATAACCATGCCTCAAGACACAGCAAATGATCTCACAGTCTGACTGCTTTACCCTGATTGCCTTGGAATTACAAACCTTCCTGATAGTTCGGGCTCTAATGCCTTTGTGGGCTGCTGTCATGTATATGGCTGCTTTTAACGCATGTGCTTTGCTGTGCTTACACCTGGCTGCTCTGCATGCAAGTGTTTATGGACCTGGCTTTTCATTTGCAGCACAGAAGAATTTTCTTGTATCTTTCCAAACATTAACTGGAAGCACCACAAAAATGGACATTTAGTGCTTTGCTTTTCTATCCACTGTTCCTTTTCTGGGGCTTTCTGGAAATTACGGATTGAGCATGTTTCCTTCTGGAGAGCATATGTTTCAGGTGGTTGGTTGTGTGTGTGTAGTGACTGCTCTGTAAAGTAATTACTTACTGTAATTTTTAGATTGAGCTCCAGGGGGACAAAATGGAGATGACAAGAGAGAGATATCAGTCTGCCCAGGAGGAGAAAAAGCAGCTCACCTTGAAGGTGGAAGAGCTAGAAAGGTTAGAAATATTAGGCTTTCTTGCTCTCTTAACCATTTCCATCCTCTTCCCATTGTTTTTTCAGGGGACTGAAATAGCATCAGTCTTGTTCCAGTCCCCGTGTGCTTCCAGGATTCTGTGCATTTGCTTATCCCACAAGGATCTCTAATCAGTAGCTGTCCACTGAAGAGAGAGTTACAGGTTTTTGCAGCACCTTTTATGAATGTCGTTAGAAGGGATGATGGATGACTTACACTGCAGATAAACCAGCTTCTTGTCCAATCTAGCCTGACAATTTTGAGGTCACTGAATATTACAGTGTTTATAAATGCCTTTTCCTGACAATGTCTGGGAAAATGCAGGTATGTGAGTACTCTGTATGTCCTTCAATCTTTGAAATTTTGATTTGAGAAATGGAAAAGTGTTTCTTGGGGCTCTTGCCTTTCAAGGGGGAATAGAATTTATTCCCTAACTAGTCAGGACCTGACAAAAAGGCAGACTGAAACACACTCAATTTAAAATGAATAGGTTTCATTCCCTTATTGTCTTAACCTAGAAAACTAGAGACAACGAGTGCCCAGAACATAGAATTCCTTCAGGTCATAGCAAAACGTGAGGAGTCGATCCACCAGTGTCAGCTGCGGTTAGAGGAGAAGACCCGTGAATGTAGCTCCTTGGCACGTCAGTTGGAGATGGCCATTGAGGATGCCAAAAGACAAGTAAGTAATTTCTTGTGTTTGCAAATTCTCCCAAAACTACTCAGACTGTAAAAGGGAAATAGCAAGAATGCTGGAAATAACTCCTCATGATGATTAAAATCGTCATGTTCAATGAAATACAAATAATAAAATGTGCTGGTACTGTTTGCACTTAAACCATTGGAAAACTGAACCCCGAGTTCCGGTTTGCAACAGAAGAGAGAAAAGCACAAGACTGAACTGCTGCTTATGTATGAGAATTTGTACAGTTAAGCTTTATAGGGCTTTTATGGGCAATGGGATAGGGAAAAATCACTCTTCCTTAGACAACCCTTTAACAAAGTTGTTGTTCTGTTGCTACACTTAGGTGGAACAAACTCGAGAACGAGCAACATCTAGAGAGAGGGCAGCCCAGTCCAAGATGTTGGATTTGGAGACCCAGCTGAGTAGGAATAAAACAGAGCTGAACCAATTGCGTCGGAGCAAAGATGATGTGAGTGACTTGCAAGGAATACTCCTGCTATGGTGGTGGTGTCCCGGCAGTAGTTGGAGTCTATAAACCTATGGACATGCTGCAAAAATCATGCAGAGCTGTGTCTGACTGTGACGTGCTGTTATGTGTGTCCCTGAGAGATGTGTGAGATGGCATGTCTGTTGTGTCACTGGTTCAGGACTGGGGACTCATTTGCTTATTACTTAGAGCAATGATCTCCATGAACTTGCTCTAAACTTGTGTGTTTAAGAAACAGACCTTTCTTATGTTCAAACGAGATTTGCACCAGATAGGATGGACAGATTTCAACTTCATGTGCTATGCTTGGTTATCCAATAGAGAATGCAGTTTCTCTTCTAGAGACTTCTTCTAGAAGAAAGGGGAATCTTTCACAAGTCCTATTTACCCTGCTTGTTTACTTGAGTTTTACTTGGAATTGCCTTGGCACATGGATCATGTCAAGCTGCTTTTCAGAAAAGAGTGTGTTTAATTCCCCACAACTATAGCTAATCAGTTTTAAAAGCCCAACTGATTAGCTGCATTGTCTCCTGTTTTTATCAGCGGGTTGCTGAATGGAGTTGGAAATGAGCAGAACAAATTATAAATATCATAGTACCATCTATGGTAATGTCATTTACTGCTGTGCTAATTCTTGCTATCCTCAGTAGTTTCAGGGAACAGCTTAAGTTTAACATGAATAAAATGAATGTTGCTGTCTTTCAGCCTGGGTTTTGTGCTTCTTTATGCAGGCAGAGCGCCGGTATGAAAGTCGCCTACAGGATTTAAAGGATCGGCTGGAGCAGTCGGAGAGCACCAACCGCAGCATGCAAAACTACGTCCAGTTCCTCAAGTCTTCCTATGCCAATGTTTTTGGAGAAAGTGCCTTGCTGGGCTCCCCCAGCCGCTCTCGTTCTTCTCCATGAGGACAATGGTCTCCTTGCACCTCTGCTTTTAAGCACAAAAGGAGCCCTATTTCAAAGCCATATGTTATTTAGATAATAAGTTGGCATTTCAGGGTCATTGTCAGGAGACATCTTCCTCTTTTCCTTGCAGCATGAGATGATAAAATGATGTCCTTAAGTGTAGGGTATCAGCAATACCAGTTTGGTGTTGGACGTTGGTGTTGCACCATAAACTGTGCCCCAAAAGCAGATGGTTTTGTGTATGATGGAAAAAGGTTCTTTTCATCCTGTACAGTCCTCATGGTTTCAGCTCTTAAAACCTGTCAGCAGTTCGTTGAGCATGTTAAGGTTGAAACAGCTCTTTTCGTGCTTCCTTTTTCATTCTGTTTCTGTGTTGGGGAGATCATGTGGGGATTTTTGTTTGTGGGGGTGTTTTTAATATTTTTTTTTTAAACTATTAAACATTGTATTAATACCTTGGATGATAGGATGGTGGGAGAGGATCCACCCACCAGAAGTGTGAAGCTGAAAATAACTGAAGTGCCTGGGCTCTACACCTACAGGATATCTCCTGAAAAACCACAGTGTTCGTGAACAGTTTTATACCAGAAATAATGATTTTGTGGGGTTTTTTTTTACTTGATTCTTGTATACTCCCTGATCTTCACCTTTTTTTCTGAGTGTGATGCTAATGTTGCTTTACTCTTCTCACCCTGATTTCCTGATCCTGAATATCCCCAGGACTGAGCCAAACCCACCTGAATTCAAAGGAAAGATTGAGGTTTAACCTCAGTGGCACTTCAGTTGGGGTCTTGGTGTGAATGCCATGTGAGTTCAGGGTGTGCATGAAATACTGACTTGGTTTTAAGCCAATTAAAGAGCAGCTACAAATACTCAAATTCCTCATCAGACTAGTCTGCACCTTCTCCTGGAAAATGAGGTCTTCAGAGTGTTGAGTCCCTAAAATTCATGTGCTCTCTAGTGCCCTATTCTTTCCAGTAAATGGTTCTTATGGGGCAAAAATAAACATTGTTTTTTATCTCTTTTGTATCCTATTTATGTGCAATGTGGTCATTGGGCAGTATTTGTCATAAAGGTTTTTGAAGCTAATCATTTTTTGAGAGTTCTGTAATTGTGTGTGTGTGTTTAACACTTTAAAAATCCTACAGGTGCTATGGTAAAACAAACAATAAACTACCTTTTAATTGGTTATGGTGGGGAATTCCTCTTCATTGTGCTGTATCAAGGGTTTTCTGGCCCTTATTTTGGAAAAACAAACACATCCCAGGGCTGTTGGTGCAGGCAGTTACAGAATCACAGAATCATCGAGGTTGGAAAACACCTTGAAGCTCCTCCAGTCCAACCATGAACCTCACCCTGACCGTTCCCAACTCCACCAGATCCCTCAGCGCTGGGTCAACCCAACTCAAACCCCTCCAGGGATGGGGACTCCCCCCCTGCCCTGGGCAGCCCATTCCAACGCCCAACAACCCCTTCTGCAAAGAAATCCTTCCTAAGAGCCAGTCTGACCCTGCCCTGGCGCAGCTTGAGGCCATTCCCTCTTGTCCTGGCGCTTGTTCCTTGGGTCAAGAGACTCATCCCCATCTCTCTGCCCCCTCCTTTCAGGGAGTTGTAGAGGGCCAGGAGGTCTCCCCTCAGCCTCCTCTTCTCCAGACTAAACCCCCCCAGTTCCCTCAGCCGCTCCCCATAGGACATGCTCCAGCGCGCTGGCCTCCAGCGCTCCCTCCCACGGCTTCTCGGCGAGAATACACAAAACAAGGGGGAAAGCGGCGAAGCTGCCGGTGTTTCAGGGCCCTGCCCCTTTCCTCGCCCCGGGAGGCGCCGCCGGCGGGACTCGAACCTCCGGATCCGGCGCTGGGCGGGGCGGGCAGAGGTCCGCCTGGCCGCCAGGGGGCAGCCGCCGCCGCGCTTAGTGTCCGCTCTGCGCCGGGCGGGAAGCGGCCTGTGGTGACCCGGAAGCGGAAGGGCGGGGCGACGCGGGTCAGGTCGCCATGGAGCCTCGGGGCGACGCGGGCGGGGTGGCCATGGAGCCTCGGCAGCTGCGCTGGAAGACTCTGGAGGCTCTGCGCGCCTCCAGCAAGGGCCGGCTGAGCTACTGCCGGCACTGGCTGCAGGATGAGGTGAGGGCTCGCTCCCGGCGGGCGGCTGGGAGCTCCCGGGCCGCCGCGGCTCCCGCTTTGCTCCCAGGGAGCGGCGCGTCCCAGGGGCGGCTGGCGGGGGGACCCGTGAGAAGGGCCTCCAGGCGCCGTCCCAGCGGCGATACATCGGCTCCTTGTCTCGTTAACAGTCAGGGCTTGAAATACGTAAGGCGCCGTTATCTTATCTCTGCTGCCCGCTCCTCCTTGCATGTCCGCGGCTGGGCTCTGCTGCTCCCCCCCAGGTCGGGTCCTGGCTCCTTCGTACTGGCTAAATAGTGCAGGGGAGGAGGTGTTGCAGGAGGAGGTTTAAGCGTGTCAGTCCTGGAGTCCTGCAAAAGTAGGAGAGCCTGGAAAAAGTGTTGAAATGATGGGAGAAGAAATGGGTAAATGGGGTACTGAGCTGCGGTTATAAAGCGCCTGCTGACCTGTGCAAATGCTTTCAACATGTGTTAATGTTTCACTGCTTTTTTGATATATTTTGGGTTCACAGACAAGGTTTTCTCTCTAGGATATCTTGGAAGGATGCATGTCTCCTCTTGTGCTGTCTCCTTATTCTGGCTGGGTCCTAGACAGAGTGATTGGGCAATCAGCCCAAGAAATCGCACCCTCCAGAAGTTCAACACCTAAAGGATCCACTCCCCTCACAAACCGGTCGTCTTCTCTGGAGAAGATCACACCTGCTAGCCACCAGGGCTCTTCACCACCTTCATCTACAGAGCTAAATGAAACAAAGGTAGCTCGCTGATTATAATCTGTATGTGAGCAGCTGTGAGAAAAAATGTGCTCACTTGTTGTCATAAGTTGTCTGATAAAGGTTGGGTTGTGCTCTGTTAACTTGTGGAGAAAAGTGTGCTTAGTTTCAGTTTTTTGTATGATAAACAGGCAATGATAAAATTGGTATTAGCAAGACTTTCATAGAATAATGTTTCATAGTAGGCGAAAAACAAACTCCCTTTTTCACCATAACTAGGGAAAATTTAGTTGGAGCTGTACAGTTAAATGGGTTAGCAGCATGGGATTCATCCATTTGGAGGGATAAGTCACAGAGTGGGGTCAGGCCTGTTGTAAGAGTCCATGACCCTCCCCTGGGTTTTCTGGAGTCTTTAAATGACTTAGATGTGTTATGGCTCTTTGACAAGGCAAAAGGGTAGGAAGCTGGGCAATGAGTGGTTGATTTGTGGAGGTAATGATGAAGCACCTGGAAAGAAACTAAATGTCCATTGCTATGCAGTAAATGGTGACTTCACTGCATAACAATGAAACTGAGCAGCAAAGTTTTGCATCATCTTGGCCCCATTTAGACTTAAGAAATATATTGTGAGGAAAACACCTTAGTGAAGCAGCAAGATCTGATAAAAGTTAGGGAGTCTGAAGAATGATTCAAAGCATAAACCAGTCTTGACTTCTTCCAATGTAACATCTTCACTGAGTGTAAGGAGAGTGTGGGGAGCTTGTCTCGCCTTTCTAGGTGACAGTTGGCCTTCATGAATGTCCTGTAGGCTCTTGGTATCTCTGCTCCCAGTTTTAGTGATTGGGAAAAGTAATTATCCCAACCTCATCTATGTGCTGGAGGATACTCAAAATGGTGAGGCTACACTACTGGGGTATATAATTGCTCTAAAAAGGTGTGCATTGGTTGACTCCTTTATCTGTTTCTCTACAAATAACTTGCAGTTTAGGAGACTTGATTTACCTGCTTTCCTCCATGAGTTGCTGTCACTATTCTCTGACACTGATTTTGCTTATGTGCTGTCCACGCAGGGAAATGATGATCTTGGTCTGCTGGAAATGGATCAGGAAGACCTTCCAGCAGTTCTGCCATCTAAAGTTACAGAAGTTGAAGGCTGCATTCAGATGTATGAAGAGATGCACAGGTTGAAAGGAAAGGTAAAAAAAAACATTAAGGGTGTATGTGAAACACAGGAGAGCTACACAACCAGATGTGACAATGCTCTGTTAAAAGTAGCAGGACAATAAGTTATCCTGAATGTTGGCCCACCTTGGGCAATTTAATTTGTATTTTCTTCTGCTCAAATTATGGTGATTACTACATTGTGGTGCTTCTGGCACCTCTGCAATCTGCAGGAGGGGCTAAGGCAACGGCAGGAGCAGCAAGAGCAGATGGTGAGGGCAGTGTATGCCCTGGCAAGTGAACAACTGAAGCGCTTTGATGAACTGAAGGAGCTAAAGCAGCATCAGGAATTCCAGGATTTGCAAGAAGTAATGGAGAAGAGGTGAGATTAGCTCTGGTATCCTTAAAATATTATAGCATTTAATCAAAGTGAGAATTAATTCTTGTGCCTGACAATTCTATGCTAGTCACTTGTGCTTGAAAATCTCACCTGCTCCTTTTTTATACGTCAACTATCCTGTTATTGTTTGTCTGTTGTTCTGTAGCCAGAAGGTCTCTGGCTACTGTTGAGGTTTGGTTAGAAAAAGACTGTATTTGTGACAGTTAAAGTTCCTTTAGCCTGGCTTATTTTAAAAGTAACTTGCTGTGTGTTTGTATTTTGTCTTGTGCATGTCTTGAATATTTTTTTTGTCTTTATGTGTATTGTAGCTTAAAGGAGGCTCAGGGACAGCAGGAGAAGTTGAAGGAAGAACACCGACACAGAGCAAAGGTCTGAGACTTGTCAGAGTTGTCTTTCATAAAAAATTGTGACTTCTCAGTGGGAACTGGAAAGATCAATTGGTTTATTTGTATTTATGTGGCACCCCCGGAGTGAGAATGTATTTTCTGGTGCTCTCCTAGTCACCTGTTGCACTGTTGTGGAAAAGCAGTAAAGGCACATGCCTTTTAGGAGCAGGAAGGACCTGTAAAGCTGGAGTTACTGAAGTATTTTGTGTCTCTTGTGTCTTTTTTCCCACAGATATTAAACCTAAAACTGCGTGAGGCAGAGCAGCAGAGGCAGCGTCAGGAAGAGCTGGAGCGTTTGCGTAAGGAAGAGGGCCAGGAAAGATTGCGTCGCCTTTATTCCATCCAGGAGGAAGTGCTGCAGCTCAACCAGCAGATTGATCCCAATTATAGACACAAAGACTTGCCAAGAATTGATCTTTCTGCATACAGTAATCGTGGCAACCAGATCTGTGGGCTGGTGTCAGGACTCATCCGCACCACAAGTGAGGTAGAGGCTGTAGAGTTGTTCTTAGCATGGGTTGTAATTCCTTCGTAAAGCTTCCTGTAGTTGACTTCAAAGGCAGCTTGATAGGAGGCTGTTAAATAAGATGTCACAGAAATGTTTTTAGATATTCATCCTATAAAGTGCCTAATTTAAAAGAAGAATTTTTTTTCTATGGCACTTGAGCTGTTCTGTTGAAAATGGCTTATAAAAATGTATGAAGACTTCTACAGGAGAAGGACTGAATATTAAAATACTGTAAACTCTTGATACTGTAAAGTTCCTTTTTGAGACAACCATAGAAGCAAAGTGGTTCATAAATTGTTAAATACTGAACACATTATGATTCTCCTATACTCGTAAGCCTTTTTGCAGTAACTAGGTTTCCTTGAAAATTTTTTTCTCTATGTAAAGGTGGGATATAAACCTTGAAAAAGAAAACACTATAATAAGGGTAATTCTCTGTTCCAGCTACTCACAGCTGGCTTTCTGCAGAGGAAGCTGTCTAGGCTTTGCATTGGGGTTCCCTTATACTTGTAAAAGTGTGTTATTAAATTCTGTTGTCCAAGATCTTGTGAGACCTAGTAATGGACTAACATTATTTACAAATGTTACGACTAACGTTATGTACAGAAAAGGAGGAAAAGATATTTTCACCAAAGAGGATAAAATATGTAGTTGGCTCCCAGATTATCTGAACGCTGATGCTTCAAAGGCTCCTTGGTTTGCTGTCGGTCTGCAGATAGTGGAACAAAAGATTGGTGCTGTATCACCTCCTCTTTTTCTTGACAGAGAGGTTTCCCTACCCAAGTGGATGTGGCCAATACTGAACGAGCACTGCAGGAGATGCGAGGGTTGATATCCAGCATGCAGCAAGAAATCACTGCAGCTGTGAAAGAAAAGATGAGAGATGAAGAGGAAGAGAGGCAAAAGCAGAAAGAGTTACTGAAAAAAGAGCAGTCGAAGGCTCAGACTCCTGCCCCTGCACAGCAGTCAGGGGGAAAGCAGCAGAAGGAAGGTTGGTTGGATTTTTTTTTTCTTCCTTTCCCCCCCCCCCCCCCCCTCTTTTCTCTCCTTGCACATTCTTTTAATGTTAGGCTAAATACTACTGTGGAATCTTATTGTTGTGACAATGCACCTTCTTGTAGCCTTTACTTTTAGCCCAACCAGCAAAATGGGTGTAGGACTGCTGGCAGCAAACCTTTTAAATTAAACTGATGCAGCATAAATGGACTGTATTAACTGGAGCAAAACCTGCTCTTCCTAGACGGTATGCCATGTATTGGAATATTAGAGAATAATATTGTGCCTTTGTGCAAGTGTAGATGGGTCATGTGTGATATGACAAAACATACAAGGACAGACTGCTGAAATGGCTTCCTTCTTGAGAGTAAGTTAAGTCCAGATATCCTGCATGTATAAGCTACTAAGCTGAAGGGAGGACTCATGCATAGCTTGCAAACTTGTAGTTCATTTATGAACATAACTTTCTAAACTAAATTCTAGGAGAAACGCTTTCATGCAGCTGTTAGTTCCTTGCAATTTTTTAAAATAAATTTTCTTATGGTTTTCTAGAGTTTTGGGTCTTAGTCTTCTGCTTTTTTTTTTTTTTTTATTTAATATCAGGACTTCAAGTGAAGGCAGAAGAAAGTACCATGCAGTGGTACCAACAGCTTCAAGATGTTGGTGAGCAGTGTGTTGCTTCTTTTAGTGAAATCAGCAACTGCAAAGACAACAATGAGGTATGAACACATGATTAATACTGCTGAAGAGTGATTATATTAATTTCTAGGGGAAATAGGACAGCTTTAATTTAAAAAAACGAAACAAAAAACTACCTTAGCAGCCTCTGTTAACAGTCTGCTCGTTCAAGCTATCACAGTAGTTTACCTGACTGTGAAGGTTTTTGAAGTTGTTTGTTTGTTCTGCAGGTTAAGAAGATAAAAACAGACTTACAGAAAGCAGCTACGATCCCTGTGAGCCAGATCTCTAGAATAGCAGGTCAGGAAAATGCCAAGAACCCAATCCAACTGAAATGCCTTTTGCTGTAAAGATTTTAGTAGGACACAACATATAAAATGTTTCCGTAATTATCCCTACAGCAGAAAGCTGGTATGCATACAGCCAAAGTCTTTGCAGTGTCTGCTTATGTTCTGAAGGTCTGTTGCTTCCCTCAGAGGCATCTTGCTTCATCGTGATTAAGTTTCTTCAATCAGATGTAGCAAACATGCTGTTTGAGGTGCCTTGCCCTTCAGGATGTAGGTCTTGTTTTTGTGAAGTTGATGTGGTCTGGTTAAGACTTGTCTGCTGTTTCCTAATCTTTTCTCCATACATTCCTTCTGTATTTGCAGGCTCTCAGCTGAGAGAGGTATTTGACAAGATCAATAACCTGCTCTCTGGAAAGTCTGTTCAGAGTGGAGGGCGAACTGTATCAGTGACTCAGCATCCACAGGGTCTGGATTTTGTTTATTACAAACTTGCAGAGAAATTTGTGGTGAGGAAATGTTCTCTTTCTTGGGGTGGCAAAGGTAGCGTGTGCTTTAAGAAGTTCTTTTGGACACTGTCCTCTGTCTTCAACTACTAAGAACAAAATTAGGTGTTTAGCTGGCATGTATTAATGTTCATATTGATTAGAGAAAGTGCTTTTTGGATTTTAAAAAAAGTTAAAGAATTAGTTTCTCTTTCCCTCCACTCTCCTATTTTATCTCTTCTAGGAGGAAGAACTGTTTTAAATTCAAGCCTTACATATTAGGTACAGTGTTAGTGGAAAGCAAGTTGATAGTTAATTGATGATCTATTACAAAACTGTATATATGCTCAAAACCTTGTCTTGGCAGAACTGGGGGAGGGGGGGAAGCTAAGGCCCAAGAGGCAAACTTCTGTCCCTGCGGTGTAGTTAGCACCTCCCAAGAAATGAAGTGTCACTGTTTAAGTTTCTTTTTGAAGTTGGCATTATTTTTTTTTTGTAGTCTTTATTTGCTACATTTGGTCTATTTGAAACTTTCTTTTGTCCCTGCAGTGACAAATATATGCGTAAATTAGCCCACAGAGTAGAACTGTGACTGATTTGTAAACATCTGAAAATGATTGTTTGGAGTAAAAATATCTGTGCAGCCTTGCACTTTGTGCCTGTATTTGCTAACCCCTTTTTTCTGTCCTGAACCAAAGTTTATTGTCATCCTCTGTGGGAGCTGAGGACATAGGGCTTTATCAGCTTTTCTGTGGTTGGCTACATAGCCATGGAAACATTAGGATCCTTTAGCAGAGGCTAATTACACAAAAAAGACGATTTTCTTTTTTTTTTTTTTTTCCTTTCTTTTGGTCAGACAAATGGTTTGAAGGGTGGGGACTGACTTTCCTTCCCCCCCCCCTCCAGAGTCAAGGAGAAGAAGAAGTAGCTTCTCACCATGATGCAGCTTTCCCAATTGCTGTGGTGGCCTCAGGAATCTGGGAACTACATCCTCAAGTTGGAGACCTCTTTTTAGCTCATCTGCACAAAAAGTGCCCCTATTCTGTGCCATTTTACCCTGCATTGAAAGAGGGGACTTCTATGGAAGAGTATCAAAGGTAAATTTATTCCTGGGCTGCTTCAGCACGAACCCTGCAAGGGTAAAGACTCTATTCTTCTGAGTGAACTCCACTTTTCCCCATCTCTGATTACGTAGGCACTGTGACGTGCTGGCACAGACTGGAGATGCACTCACAAGTGTGCAGCTCCCCTGACCCTGTTTCCCTGGAGGATGCTGTGTCTGTCAGCTTTGGAAGTGTTCTTCTGCTTCCTCTTCCTCATAGCTATGATAGCCATAGCTTGATTCAAGTTGAAATATCCAGTACAGAACCTAAATATTCTACATGGTATAAAATAATAGAACATATGATCCAGAGGGTAATGATCTGCCTTTGCAATAATTCTTGTATGGTTTTGGAGTATCCCTGTTCTCAGTAGAGTTGACTTAAAGTAAGCTGAGAACTGCAGGGGCTCAGGGGAATGTGTTTTGCTGTACTAATACTGGAAGGTCTTCTCATACTTAGGATGCTTGGATATCAAGTTAAGGATTCTAAGATGGAAGAGCAAGATCACTTTCTTAAACGGATGTCAGGGCTGATTCGTCTTTATGCTGCTATCATTCAACTCCGGTGGCCTTATGGAAACAAAGACGGGGTATGTGCGTATGGTGTTATAATTAGAACCTTGTTATTATCCCAAGAGTCTATTAAATGTGTTGTAAACTTGATTTGCAGTTAAGGTGTGCTCAATTTAAACCAGCTTATAATATTTTTGAAGGGAGATGGTCATAACCGTAACCAACAAAGCAACGCTAAGTAATTTGTAGTGCAGATCTTTACTTCCTTCCTTTATATTTTCATAATGATCAAGTTTTATGTTAGGTTATTGTAAAATAACTTTATAAAGAAGAAAGTAAATCAGAAAACTGCCTGTTTTGATAATAGCATTGTGCAAGTCGTAGAACAAGTGGTGGGTAGCTTTCTTGTTGCTTTATAGACACATCCTCATGGACTGAACTATGGATGGCGCTGGCTTGCTCAGATGTTGAATATGGAGCCTCTGGCAGATGTGACAGCCACACTTCTTTTAGATTTTCTGGAGGTAAGTGATACAGATTACTAATGATTAAAGAGATCTAAATTGGTGACCGTTTCTGAAGGGATTGCTGAGGTGAGGTTCATTGTGACTTTTAATAGCATTTTTTTTAACTTGTCCTTATTCCTTCAGAAAGGAATGTGAATATTTCCACCTTCTTGCAAATATAGCTTTGGAGCTGAATGATTTAAAAATAGAAGTTTTTATACGTGCAACTTCTGTTGTATTTGGTTCTGTTTAAGGTTCCTGATATTTTAAAAATAGTTGCATAGTCCTATAAAAATAAGGTCTGCTCAGCACTTGACATCAGTTTGTACAATGCAATGAGGTCCTGTGGCCTTTTCAGCTGAATTACTTCATAAAACAGGATGGGGGTTTTGGGTTGGAAAGGACAGAGCCTAATGTATGTTAATCCTATATCCTAGGATAATAGGGCTGTGCTAAATAAGAGCCAGAGCTAAAGGCTGAAGTTGGGGGAGACAAACACTGTTGAACACAGGCAGCTTCTGTGCTTATCAAATGCCTTCTAAAGAACTTCAAAAGTAGAAATGAGAAAGTACGGTACAAAGTGAAATACACCGTGGGGATTCTGTTAGTAGTGGTGAAGTCTGAGGAGCGTTTGTCCTCTAAACTGACTGTATGAAGAAAGCTGATGAAACCACGCTGCAGTAGTCAAGGTGGGGAAATGACCACAATATCCCCTAGCAAATGGCATCTGGGAAGGCTGTTATTTTTGGAGGGAGACTGGAGCGAGAGGAAGAATAATGTAAAATTGGTAGCAGGGGCCACCACACACAGTCAACAAGAAAAAAAGGCAATGCTTGTTTTATTGTAGGCGTAGGTATATTTCTTTAAATGTCTAGATAAAATATTAAGTGGTTGATACTGAACAGGTTCGCTGAAGTTGTCATGTTAGTCTGAAACCCAATTCTGAAACCTTGTCTGTGTGGATTTCTGTACCATAGGTGTGTGGCAACGCTCTCATGAAACAGTATAAGGCTCAGTTCTGGAAAATTATGTTGCTTATCCGAGAAGACTATATCCCGAGGTATGATATCTGTGGATAGGAATGTGAAATAATCCTTGTTTTTTACTTCGTGAGTGTTTGCTCTTAAATGACTCGTCCATCTTTTCCAATCTCTGCCATTCACACCCACACCCACTTGTAAATCAAACCCAATTTTCTAAGTAAATTTTGAAACATGTTGTTATTTCTGCAGAATTGAAGCAATTACCAGCTCTGGACAGATGGGCTCTTTAATGCGTTTCAAGAAATTCTTGGAGGTGAAGTGGGTTTTTCTAATTTTCAAGTGGTTTGGTTTTGATGTTTTTTCATTCCGTATATGCCTCATTTTGATAACAAGGCTGGTGCTGCTTGCAGCATACCTGACAGTCCAGACCTGTCACTGTGATGTAACCCATCTTTTGTCATTTTTCAGTTACTGAATTACCTTAATGATAGTTATGATGTCAAACATCTCACTTCTTTCTTACCTCAAATCTAATGTTTCTCAGAGAAAAATGTATTTCAACTGTAAATTAAGCTCAGTGAGGCTAGTTGCAGTGAGAGGACAGTGCAGGTTGAGGAGGATTCTGCTGAGTCACTTCTGTAACAGCTATTTTTATCAGTGGTTTGCTTGTTTTTGTCTGTTGTCCTGATTAGATACATGAGGAAGTAGATGCTTTGAACCACTCTCTGTAGCATTTATTTAGCATAGTATTCTGCTTTTTTTTTTTGAAAGAAAGGTTGCAAAACTAAAATACTTGATTAAATTGTTTTGTGAATGTTGACTTAGATTATGCTATTAAAATATGATAGCTTCACAGTTTGTACTTCCATTTCAAAAATAATTTTGGTACATTTTATTAGCAATGCTTTAAATGTGTGCAGTAAGAGCCATCAAAATTCCTGAGATGAAAAAATAAGATACACATTTATTTTTTCCTTTGTTCTTTGTCTTTCTCTCTCCACTAGGATTGTTTAGAGCAGAAGAAAATTCCGTTGCCAAAGGGCGCTCTGCAGCCTTCCTTTTGGAAATCATGAATCAGTCTATAATTTCTTTCCCGCTGGATGTCAGTGCTTTCAGACCTGGCTTCCTGTTTACATGTAAAGGCAAAAAAATAAATTTTGTATATAGAGGAATGTGGAGAAAATACTCCATCAATTTCTTAATGTTTAATAAAGATTTATGTTGAGCAGAACAAACTTATGTTTAATTTGTTGCAAATAATTGGAAGTTATTCTTTGCTTTGGATTTCTGTAGGTTTTTCTGTAGTGAATTGTGGAAGATGGAAGACTTTTCCTTCGTATGTTTAAAGGTGCAGACGATGTTTTAAATATAGTATCCTGATGACCTCTGGGCTTCAGAGATTAGAGACTCTTGGATTGAAAATTTGCACAATGCTGTTCTGTTCATGGAAGTGAAAATACCTCACATCTTTATGAAGTCTTAAAAGAGTAATCAATCTCAGAAACTTACTGCTAGAACTTTATTTTTGTATTTATTACATCTGTCTTTTATAATTCAGTTTTAATTATGCTGACATACTTGTGTCGTGTTTGTCTCAACATCTTAAAACTACAGTGAGATTGGTAAAGGGACTTGACCTGGCAGTGTTGACACCTGCCTCTGTTGAATGTAACTTCTCTCCAAGAGGCAGTACTCTCGATTTAAGAGAGGTAGATTCGCTGTTTTAAAAGGTTTGCATGGATAATATAAATTCATGGGGGAAAAGCAGAGTTCCTGAAACTACAGAAATTCTGTGTCCATTATCTGTCAGATGGATGGAAGCTAATAATCCATTTTCTTATTAAAAAAAAAAAGTGGCAAAAAAGTGTATTCATTCTAGCACTTCTGTTGATGTTCTGCCATCATTTGAGGGGATGCTTGGGTTACCTAAGGTGCATTTTATAAGGGGCCTTTTTATGTAAATGGATTTTTTTCCTTATCACTATTAGTGTATTTTATGTATCAAGTACTGTAATACTTTGTACCAGTAGTGGATTATTCTGAGAATAGTTCATTCGAGAAACCAATATTAAAGTTTTATTTTTCTTTTTATTCTGAAGCTGATGCAGTTTGGTTTTTTTTTTCTGTAGGAGAGGGATGGTCAAGAAAATCTTCAGCTCCTTGGTGAATAAAGGAGATGGAGAGTATGGGAGATCAGAGTGATGGGAGATTTGTCTGATTTATGGTGCACTGTCTTTCAACTATTTTGGTGGCCTCTAAGATGAGAAAATTTGCTTCTGAGTTTTAGAAAGTAGCACATTATTTTTGCAATACACTGTTGCAAGTTAAAATTATTATTATTTTTACTAGATAGTTTTTTGTTGCTCTTAGAGGCACCGTAATTTGAAGCTGTAGAAAGAGTTGAGGCCATATAAACATCTGAATTTGATTTTTATATAACTCTTGAGATTTCTGAGAAAAGGTTGTAATGTGTACTTTGGAATTTGGGCCTTTAATACCTTTAACCTTGGCTTTAAAACTGATTGGTAAATAAGTTAAATTTGTGTTTGGTTTATATATTTTGTAAACTGACTCTGGAATTCTTCAGACTGGTGTTATCGGTGCTTGTTCTGGGGTACATCTGGAAATCTCCTTCCAGGACCCTTTTACCAAATAACACTGAAGCAATACAACTTTCATTAGTATGCTGAGTGGGGATGTTTTAATTACATCTTGCATATCTACAATTATGTTGGAGACTCATTTTGCCAAGGTAGTAATTGGTACTGTCTGTTAGAAATAATTGTCTGCCTGTGCCAAACCACAAGGAGGGATTTGATGATGTATATATAAGATACAATAGCTTTCTTTTTTGCTGACAGGTACTAGGGTTTTCTAACATTTGTGATGGGAATATAAGTATGTATTTTTATAAATAACAAATATGGTATCCTTTTCTGCCTCAGTAATGGGCACTCAGATACTTACATACTATTTCAAAACCAATAATAATTTCTAGTTGAATAATGAGTGCACTTCAAAAGAAACATAATAAATCAATATTTATTTTTAGATGTAACTTAAGGTTGCATCTACTGCTTGAACTGATGGTTGACATGTATCACGCTACTCTGTTTTTTGACATTTTAGTGGTTTTGAATGTTAGCCATTTGGTGTTACAGAGGTGCAGTGCAAATAAGGTCTTATGCATGTATTCATTGTCTTTTCATATGCATATTTGTATCAAATACGACAAAGGAGAGCATCTCTGCTGTGAAAATACTGTGCATTCAGGCCAAGATGCATTAAAATTGCCGTGAGTCATACTCTTCCTTGGAGACAATAGTTCCAGGCAGTCCCACGGGCTGCGATGCAATGTCAGTGAAAGTATGCATTTTCCATTTCAGTACTTTAATAAAACATAGTGTTAACTCAAAAAATCACTCAAACCCACTCACCACTTTGATCCTGTAATGTTCTTGCTGCCTTACCAGGCCCCTAAAAAAAAAAAACCAAACCAAAAATTAAAAAGAGAGATTAAAGTAGAACTTCTTTGCCATGTCTATTTTAAACATCTAGTTCATACTAAAGGCTCATTTTTCTTCGACTGTATGCATCGGCTTTTCAAAAATAGATTTCTCTTGAGAAGCATTTGCAGCTTTTTGGATGCTCTGTCCTTGCCAGGCTTGTGATTGTGACACTACACCCGGCTTCAAAAGGACAGCCTCACCCGTGTATATATATATATTTTTAATCATGTAGCACTACCGAGGCTGCTGCTTTGGGCGAGAGCTGTTGATTTAAACCCTAAGCCCTGTCCCCATCCTCTGGGCCGCAGCGGCTCGGGCCTTCGAGAGCGCAGACAGAGAAGGGGGCTGAACGCCCAGCTGCCGCCATGCTGCACGGGCATTTTAACTGCTTCCCCGTGTCATCTTGTCCTTTTTTTCGCGTCCGAGGGCGCTCACCGGAGGGTGGTGAGGCAACGGCCAAAAGCCCAACGCCCCGCCGGAGCTGAGGGGGCACAACCGCCCCGCGGCGCCCCTCGCCAGCCCCTGCGCCGCCTCTCGGCTCTTTCCGGAGCCGCTCGGTACTTTCCGTAACCGCTCGGCTCTTTCCGGAGCCGCTCGGCTCGCTCTGGCCCTCCCCGCATGCGCCGCTCCCGCCCCGTTCCCGATTCTTGCCGAAGCCCTTCGGCCCTTTCCGCCGTCCGGGAGCCCGCTCTGCGGCGCTGACGTCATCTCCGGCTGCCTATAAAAGGGCGGGCGCGGGCGGCGCGCGGCGTCCGTGGCGGAGGGCGCGGAGCCGGCGGGGAAGAGCTGCGCACCGAGCCGGTGAGGCGGCGAGCGGGGCGGGGGGGGACAGGGACACCGCGCCCGCCTTCCTCCGACCCCCCCCCCTCCCTCCGGTAGATAGAGCACCCCCACAGCCGCTCCGCCTTCCGCCGCTGCGGAGACAGGTGTAGGGGTGCGCGCTCCCCTCAGCCGTGGGGGAGGCTGAGGCCGGCCCTGCCTCCGGGGGCTCCCCGCGGCGCCTCGGCTACTGCTCGCCCTCTCTGGCGGCCCTGCCCTGGGGTTTTTCTATCGCCGTAGAGCCGGGCCGCGGTAGCGCCCGGGGTCTCTCGGGGGAGGGGAGGAAAGGAAAGGGTGGGGGAGCAGCCCCGGGCGCGGCGCGGATAAAGGGCAGCGGGCGAGGAGCGGCGGGATCCGCCCTGGGCAGCCTCGACCTGCGGCTGGAATTTCATTCAGCGCCCTGGGGAGGGGATAAACAGGCGGGTAAATAACAGTGACAGCGAATCTCCGCTTTTGCGGGCAGAGCAAGAGGCCCCCGCCTTGCCCCCGCCCATCCCTTCGCCCCTGTCCGGTGAGGTCTGGGCTAAAACCCTGCCTCCCCCCTGAGGAGAAATCCCGGCGGGGAGATGGAGAACGCGGCGCTCCGCGGTGGCCGGCGGAGGGGATTCATTGCACAGCAATGGCTTCCCTCAGCGCTCCCCAGCCCTGTCCAAGGTCAGGAGATGCAGCAGGGAGTGTGTGCGAGGGGAGAGGAGAAAAAGAGAGCGGTGGAGGGGCTGGGTGCTCCGAGATGGCTGGAGAACCCTCTCCTCAAGGAGCTTGATATCGCTCTGAAATGACGAGCATGTAAATGGCATGCACAGCAGAGGTGTCCAGCCAAGCAGTAAGACATTTAAAAGAAATCCTCCCAACCTGTGTGCCTTTCATATATGTGTCATTTTGGTATATAGGTCAAGCACTACGGTTTCCTTCATAAAAGAATCGGAATTTGTTCCTCCCATGATTTTTTTTTTAATTTAACATAAATCAAAGTAATGACAGTCAAGTGTTTCTCAATTTGTTGCCTGCATACACCTTATCTGGTTACGATGATACAAATCTATATTGCCAGATCATAAATATGTACCAATAAGCTAATCATTTGCCCTGATATTTAAGGAAAAGCATAAGCAGTTATCACTGTATGTTTTTTCAGCAGGTCCGTGTTGACTGTTTAGGATTTTTAGCAGCTATTTTGTCATAAAACAGCTGCGTGTTCCAGTCTAAAATGTACGTGACTATCGAGCAGTCTTTCATACATATTTAAATGGGTTCTGAAGAGCAGTTGTCTGGAGATGGCGAATGAACACAGTAGGGGGGAGAAAAAAAAAAAACAAACCCAAAAAACTGACTCAGCCTGAATGGTTCTGTATCTTTCTGGAAAAAAAATAATCCATTTTCTTTTGGCATTTTGTCTTCAGCAGAGTGCCAGAAGATTCTGATGACTGTATTCACTGAAAGGCCTTGGTCAGGGATTCAGATTTGTTCAAAGCAAATATTAAATCCCACTGTGTGATTTTTATGCATTTAAATGCAACTAGCAATGACTTCTTCCATGAAATCTTCATTTGTCTTTACTTATAAATTGTGCAGAGAAAATAATGAGCGAAAGATTGAAAATGGGATGCTTTTTGCTGCATTGTGTGCAGGATCTGGAACTGTAGTAATGGAATTGTTAAGCTGTGGAAAATACTTGAACCAAGATAGCAGGTTACATTGTTCACAAGAAGTAATTTATTTCCATTCCTGTTGGGAAAAAAATACATCTATACTGTTTGGATTGAAATAGAAATTCTATTTGAAAATCATATTTAGATGTTAGGTTTCTATGAGGTCTGTAGTTGATGAAGTTAACAAATGTATTTGTGGTTGTGTTTTTAATAATGAAAGGTAGCAACAATAACAAAAATGTTGAATGTCATAGACTGTCTTTTAAGTGTTTTTTACACGTTTTTCTCCTGCACAGCAGAAAGGTAGGAGAAGTCTTAAATCTCTTGAGACAGGGTGGTACCTCTTGGTGTGAAATTCCCATTTCTCAACTATTACATTTATTACTAATGCAAATAACTTGATACCTTTGCTGCCTTATTTTTTGTCTACTTAATGTATTTATGGGGTTGTAATTGTTTTATTCATAAATACATTGCTTTTGGGGGGCAACTAATTGCTTCCCCTGTATTGGAGGAAATAATACAAATTCCTCCCTTTTCTCTGCTGTATGTTAGTATAGTGTGGGAGTTTGTTTTTTCCATTTGTCCCTGGAGTGTAGGCAGCAGAAAAATGGGGTGGAGCAGATTGCAGATGCTGTGGATGGAGATTGCCAAGTGTAATCCGGCATCGTGCTCCCATAGCTGACCGTGGATCAAATGGAGTGACAAGCTGCCTTCTCGCTGCTGCAACTGATACACATTAAGCTATGCAAATGCCACAAGAGATATGCACTAGCTTCAGCAGGCACGAAGGCACATAACTGCAGTTGCCCACGAACTGCTTCAGGGATTGCAGCCTACTCATGGGGAAAATGTACGGTTAGGGGAGGCAAGGAAATTTTCACCAAAATTTCAGTGGGTTAGATACGCTTAACACCTACAAAATTAGCCAGCTAAAAAAATACCTTCTGTCACAACTGCTACTTGTCAGGTTTTTTTATTGTGGTAATTGAAAGTTAACGTCTTTGTAGATATTTATATTCAAAACCTTCTTACTGGGTTTGTGTCTTTACATTAAGCCACCACACTTGATTATGCTGTAGCAAGAAGTGTCATTTGCTAAGTCCGGATAACTTTCTGTTTTGACCTTCAGATTATGGTAGGGTTTGTTGTTTTTTTTTAAACTAACTGGAAAGGTTAGTACATACCAAATTAATTAAGTTTTCTGTTGATATTTGTGATCTTTTTTGCATGGGGAGATCTGTTGTTTGCAGTAGCTCGTGTGACAATAACACCAAATTGTTGTATGTGGCAAGGAATCAAAAGGGAAGTATGAAACATGTACTATGATGGAATATGTATTTGGAAAAAAAAAGCCATGTCCTTATGCTAGTCGTTAGTTGAATGTTATCTTGATTTCCCCCTCCCTTTTAGACTCTACATTCCTCCATCATGTTGTCATCATTTCGTAAAGTCAAAGTCCAGGTATTTTTACATAATGCATGAAGTGTCATCGCCATACTTGCTTGCCTTTATTGCAGTGACCTATTTGTAACAAAAGGCTCTCTTTTGAGAGTTTGTTCTATATAGCAGGTGCTTTATTTGTACTTCAGTGTTGAGTCTGATCTGCCTTTCCTTTAATACCTTGAATTTCCTAATTTCTGTCTCTGATGCATGGTGTGTGAACATTTTCTAGTTGTTATAGTTCAGTATGATTGGATTTTGATGTGGATTAATTTTCTAAGACATTTTTGTTTTAAAAAGTACTTGAACAGTATCTCTTTACTTCTAGCATCTAAAAATCAACTGTGGTAAGATTCACGCTGTAGAACATTATGCATTTGAAGTTGGCTTTGGTTCCTGTTCCAGCCACTTGCACAGATTTATAATCCTTGTATTGTTGTGGTGTAACTGTTTATACATCTGTGTTGTTTTCCATTCAGTGGTGGTAAAATAAATAGGATGTGTGGACCAGACTTCAGCTGGGTAACACAAGCAACTAGGTTTTATTTGGAAATTATAGTAATGTAAATGTTTATACTACAATTAAAATTACAATGGAAAGATAACAAATGGGAATGGAAAATGCTGGGGTTAATTACATAATATCACATTACCTGTAAACCCTGCGTTTCTGCAATGCAGTCAAGGTAATTTGCTTTCTCAGGAGTCTGGGCAGAGTGCAGCCCTTGCCAGCACTGCATAGTTTTGTCAAAGGTCTGTGGTGATATTAAAAACAAAACAAAGCCAAAAAACTCCTTGTTCACAAAGGCACCAAATTCAGATAGGCAATTCAGCTGCTCTTATTTGAATAGTGGAATTAAAATTTTAAGATTAAATGCCTAAAAATGAACAGATCTTTAATCATCTCCCATATTTCAAAAGTGCATAGTTAAGGCTGTGCACAAACCCTCTAATCAGCCTAAATCACCAGTTTCACAGCCTGCTTTAGTTCAAACATAATTCACCTTTCTTTCTTCTTTTACTGCTACAGTTTCTTACGTCCCTGTAATACCTACTTAAATCTTGGGGCTTGTTTGAATGTTACCTGTGCTGCGGTTAGTCTTACGAGTCTACAGCATTAAGGAGCGGCTTCAACACATCTTGGTTTTCTGTACTGCAGCACTTGGCTTATTTTTCTGGCTTGGAATTTGTAGAGGTTTGAGGCGGTAGGTGACCTTCCTTAACAGTAGCCAGAAGTATTTGGATGCAGGGTTCTGCTGCACATAATCCACCCTTAAAATGTCTCTATTTTGTAGATTCAAATTCATAACACACCAAATCACCGGGCATTAATTTTGTCTGAATAGTGTTTTAAATCTCTAGTATAGGGTATATGATACAACATCCTTCAGTTACTTCTTTGTAACACAATATGCTCATGCAGTTCCCTTCACAGGAGCAGGAGCCAGTGCCACACATACTTTTCATAAGGATTCTCTTTTATTTACCTGTGGTACTAAATACGTACTAACTTAGCACTAAAACTAGGCAGTCGTGGTGGTTTTGTGTTCAAGACATACATAGTGGCTTTACCTCTTCCCTACTGTTCTGAGGAAACTCTGAATGGGAGAAATAAAAGGTGGAAAAAATGTACTTGTTTTTTCTCTGTCCTTTCCTTTTGAAGGTTATTTTCACATCCAATATTAGGATTCAAATTTTTTTTGCTTAAAGAAGAAACATCAGCAATCCATTCCTGTCCCTCAAGAGGAGCCAATATCAGTTAAATGTTCTTTCGACAGGGCTTACGATGAGTAGTATTGATGAATGCAGAAAAATGCATCAAGCTGCTCATGTGTGTGCACTTGGGAAGCAGGGAGTGTTTTGATAGGGAAAGTTCTTGTATTACAGGCTACTACTAGGGTCATGTATACTGAATATATGTAAAGCACATCAGGACTTGTCTTAAGAGAAAGTAATTATTTTACTATCTCAAGATAGTGATCTTTATATACTGATAATCTGATTGCTTTTCAGGGAAGGAAGTTTAATTCTTTAAGCTTCATGTAATTGTTTTTTAAAATACGCTAAAATCTTCTGTATAGAGCTGAATGTATTTTTACATTCGAGTTTTTAAATCCCTGAAAACATGTTTTGGTAAGGGAAATGCTGACAGCTCTTGTGTGTCGGCCCTGGTGGCACCGCTGTAATTCCTGTTTAACCCACCTCGATACTGCTGTTTCCCGAACTTGAATGATGTTGCTGACATCATCGTTGTTGCACTGCAGTGTCTATAAATATCTGCAGTGGTATATTCACATGCAAATTTTAGTGTACCCTTTGTATAATTTGTCTGGGGAAGGCTAATCATTTTAGGTTGAAGGATGAGAGTAATAAGCTTGTTTTGGGGTTTTTTTGTCGTAAATTTACTTTTTTGCTGTCTTTAAAAAAAAAAAAAATACCACCACAATGGTACAGTGCGAGGAAGCATTTCTGATTATTTTTTCAGTTAGACGTAAGCTGATGAGTGGCTTTCTAAAGTTAGTCTTACAGCCTAACAGTACAGTGGCAAATGCCTTCAGGACAGTTCAGTTCCGCTGGTTTGGGGACGTCTCTGCGATGACACCTGCCTTGGCTGTTGGGAAGGCCGAGGCTCTGGGCAGGAGCTGGCTGGTGCCTTTCCTCCTGCCTGCACTGCCTGGAAGGTTCACTCTGCCTGACCTTATCAGCAGGCGCAGGCAGCGTCGGGAGGGGCCAGGGGCAGCAGCGACGTGGGGAATGTTGTCTCTGCGCACAGCGCCGGGGACGAGGCCCCTTATCTGGGGTCGGGCTGGGCATTCACGTACATCCCACTCTAAGCTGCGTTTGTCACGTTAAAAACATAAAGCGCAACTTCTTGTTGGTGGTTCTCTTGCTGGGGGCACAGAGGTGTATCGCAGGTGATGTCGTGGAACCAGGAAGGTTTAGAAGCATCTTGGAGAACTGTTTCGTATTCAAGGGGGGTACTGCAGTTTGAGCGTGGAAACATCAGAGGTAGGCTGCATCATTCTGCAGCAGCGATGACTTTTGAGTTCAGAGCTCCCCAGTGACTGCTGATCGCGCTCTGGCAGAGCACAGACTTGCTGACGTCAGCTGATCCGCTGCAGGAAAGAACAGTCTATTATTGCTAGACCAAAGCACTTCTTTTACAATTGACTAGCTCGACTTACTGTAGTTATAAAAGGAGCCTTTCTTTTAACGAATTCCAGCAAAAAGATGAGCCAGATTGCGTGACTTGTGTGGTGAGAGGCAAACCAGCCACCAGGCTAAATTATAAGAGGTCTCCTATTTGGCTTTTAAAAATGTAAAAACAATTTTTAATTATAATTTAAATAATTTAATTACTTTCATTATTTAATAATTTAAATAATTTAAAAATTTGAAGCGATTTAAAATCACTTGGGCTGTGGAAGTTATTTCTAATACTGAAATATAAGTTGACAGCAAAAAACTGTACAGCATTCCAAAGACTGACTAGGATTTCATTTTCTCCCAGTAATGCCCGTAGCCAGAATAAGTGGAGAGACAGTCTACAGTTGTGCCCTACATTTAGACTAACTGCCACTTCGTTATTCCTGAACACAGTTCAGTTTAAAAGAAGTGGTGTTGGAATTCAAACACAGTGTTAACAGTACAGGAAGGGAAGTTTTTAGCAATAACTCGCTCTCCTGGAGGGAAAAGGCCGTTTGAAACGGGGCTTGAAAAAACAGCTGCTTTCTCAGGAGAACAGATCTGTAGTTGAGCTCGAGTTATGTTCAGGGTTTTGATCTTTTAACACTCAGATACACTAATCAAGTGGAGCCTTTGGTACCACTGCCAGGTGAAACCTGGACTTCGTTTATATAATACAATCTACACATACTGGTTGTTTGTTTTTTTGTTTGTTTTTTTTTTCTCTTTGCCCTCTTTTGATAATAACGAGTGAAACGCCCAGGCCTGGAAGAGAGGAAAGCTGCATTTTCTTTCTTTCCTTAAACTGCCGCAATGCAGTTGGGGCTCAGAGTTCACGGGAGTAACAACTGCTGCTGAAATGGCTGTCCTCTCGCAGGGTGGGACTTTGGAAGAGAGCTCAGGAATGTGTGAATTCGCCCCCATATGTTCCTTTCTGTCAGATGGTCCCTTTATAAGATCTTGGAAACCAAACAGAAAACACGGCCATATAGATTGCTTCCAACCTGGGGAGTTTTTCACGCAATTATGCAGGATACCTGTCTAATTAAAGCCCATGTAGCTAATGACTAAATAACAATTTAATATTTAACAATGTATTTTATGAGATTGCCTGTGTCTTTTAGTATGCAGTTGTAGACTGGGTTTCTTCCCTATCTTTGATAGGATCGATGAGAAGTACATTTAGCTTGATGCTTACGGAATTTATAATAAAAGCATGAAGTGAACTATACATGTAAACACTTGTACATCAAGACATTAATTGCATAATTGTTCAAGCACGGAGTGTTTATTGCAACAGCTTCTTGATGTGCAAAGTCAGTTGTCATGTAAGTGGGTAGATATCTAAACTCTGATGACAATAACGATACTACTTTTAAAATTTGTGTTACAGTTCTGTTCCAATGCACGGACCTCTTACTGAAAATCAAATTGCTCTTTGAAAGTTTAGGAACTGAAAATTAAAGGTTATTCTAATTTTAATAGAAAGGAGATAAAGCAGAACAGTAGTCAGTTGTTTGCTCTCTGTGGTAACTAACAGGGTTTAGTATATAAAGCAATGTACGAGGGTTTTCAGTCGAAGCAGTCAGAGCAAGGGCACCGGTTACATGAAATGCTCCTTGACTGACTTGTCTAAGGTCAGATCTACGGAGCACTGTGAGCCTTTGTACTGGCTTTTGAAGGGTTGTGTAGGGAGTGGCAGGATGAGTTTGTAACTTTTTTTAATTGTCTGAGAGAACAGAGAGGACGTGGGTCACACAGAGACGTGTGTGTATATATATATTTATATGTGTGTGTGTGTATTTATATGTGTATATATGTATGTATATATACATATATATTTATATATAATGTATTTATATATATTTATATGTCTCTATATATTATATATATAAAAATATATGTGGACCAGTTAGCTGCTGTTTAAAGAACAGTAATATACTTACTTTGGTTTATCTATATTGAGTATTTTAAATAAAATGTTTCCAGATTTTATGTTGTACAGGAAACATTTTATGTCTGTATATCTACTATATATATGTGCACAGAAACATGTTTTTGACATTTGTATTGGACACTTGCATGCTACAGTTCAGGATGACCTGGCCTTTATATGACTGCAGCCATATTTTTCCAAAATGAATAGGTGTTAAATGTCTTTGCAAATATTCCTTTCCCATTATTTTCTGCTAGAAGTGTGCTTTTATTGATTTTTATATATAATATTTATACTTTATGTACATACCTGCACACACAGGGTAAGACTGTAAGTAAACCACATGTGAGTTTAAAAAAGCGGGCTTCTCTTTCATGGATCTCTTCCTACCCTACCATTGTTTTATAATACAAACAAAATGTATTTTTTTTGGCTTTCAGAAAATGGATCCGAGTGGTGTAAAAGTGTTGGAAACAGCAGAAGATATCCAAGAAAGGCGTCAGCAGGTTTTGGACCGTTACCACAGGTTCAAGGAACTATCTTCTCTAAGGCGCCAAAAACTTGAAGATTCCTATCGATTCCAGTTTTTCCAGCGTGATGCAGATGAGCTTGAAAAATGGATCCAAGAGAAACTGCAGATAGCATCTGATGAAAATTACAAAGACCCAAGCAATTTACAGGCAAGTCCTACTGCCATTTTATGTTTCCTGTACTATTAATTTTAGGGCGTACCAGGTCAACTGGGATAGACAGAGCAAACCATAAATGTAACTTGATCTGAGAGTGGTGAGGAAAGATGGATGCAAATACCCTCAGCCTTGCAAAGTGTTCTTCAAAAGCCTGGTTTCTTTGCTGTTATAATTGGAATATTTCTAATAGTGGATTAGATGTTAAATCAATGTAGAAACAGTTAATTGATATAATGTAATGTAAAACCAGCTTTGTTTAATTTTAGAATTTGTTGGACGCTTTGGATCTGTAAATAAACATGAATTAACTCTTATTGTTTCCACCAAAAAAAGGTATTTATAGAAAATAAACTTGCGTGGGTGGAACTAGCTGATGGGCTCTCAGACGTTTGAACACTCCGGTGTACAAGAGTAAACACAATAATGAAATAACTAGAATTGTGATGTTTGAATCCACCCTTGAAACATATGATACAGTTATGATTTCACCTGTGCTATTTTATTGTTTGTTTGTTGGTACTGAATACTAAAAATAGACTGAAAATCTTGATGCTGGGAAATGTGGAGGAGGGCTGTGCACCAAATCTCAGTCACGTTCTTTGATGTTTTACTTGCAGGGGAAGCTGCAGAAGCATCAAGCCTTTGAAGCTGAAGTACAGGCCAATTCAGGGGCTATCGTTAAACTGGATGAGACTGGAAATCAGATGATTAATGAAGGTCATTTTGCATCTGAAACCATAAGAGTGAGTTTTAAAACTTTTTTTGTTGCCTCTTACAGGCTTTTCCTTAAACACATTGTGCAGATTGCATGGATAACTCTATATTCTAAACCACTTTTTAAATTCTACAGATATTTGATTAGTGAAATCACAAGAGAATTTGTATTTGTAAAGCTTACAGATATTCTTCTCTTTCATGAGTACCCAGCTTATATCTTTTCTTGGATCCAGTTCTGAGGTGAACTATCTGCCAGTGGAGTCCAGGAACTTGGACTGGAAGATCATTAGTAATTCAAAGATGTGTTGAAAGTCACAAAACAAATGATTAATTATATTTGTGTTTCTTCCCAAAATGACACAAGGGGCATCAAGAAGCAGCACATTCACAAGGCCTTTTGTCAGGGGTGTTGACCACTAATTTTTTTGCTTATATATAGCATTTTAGCATTTTAATTTTCTGCAATGATAATTATAAGTAACACAAGCCACCATACCAGTAAATTCCAGACATCTAATTTCTGTGTGCTCTGGCTCAGATCAGGTCTCTACTGATCTTTTCTTTCTGGTTAAATTGTACTGGCCATATGTTTGAATCTCGTTGAATTTGCGTTCCACGGCTTTTCTGTGAGCTCCAAGTACAGTGCTCTGTCTGCTCAGTTTATCTGGCAGTGAACATCCCTTAGGACAGCTGCTTCCTCAATAACAAGCACTAAGCTTTTTTCAGATCTTTTTCTGAGATCTACTGTTGTTTTTCTCTTTTTCTCTTAAGTTTCCCAACCTGTGTAATGCAGTGACAAAAATCTTCGCTGCTGCACTAGATAGGTTTACATTTGACAGTATTTGAGTATTATCAATGTTTTAAAAAGTCTGCAAAAACTGTAAATTCTACATAATGACTTGATAGTTATCTTTTACTCCTTCTATGTATTCTTATTTTCTCTGGTTTGTTAGTGTTTTCTTTCTCATTCCCCCACACGTGTGCACACACATACCCACGCATACCCCACCAGTAAACACTTTTATTCTGCATACCAGCTTCCTGTCTAGGAGTCATTTTGTTAAATCTGCTGTTTCTGGGCCTCACTTGTTCCCGACTTGGTTATGGCTGCATTTTTCTTTATTGTTGAAAGCTTTTTCCTTTATAAGATTTGGATGTGAGCTTTTCAAAAGGAGAAATTGTGTGATATTTTTGTAGTGATTATTGAACTTAGCTGATACGCTCATCATTTCATTGTAACTAAGAAAAGATGGTGATTAAGAAAGCAGAGATTTTTTTATACATTGTAAAATTAAAAAAATCTCTAAGGAAATGGTATTTTAGAAATCTCATTGTGATCATATAACCTTTCCACAAATAGAAAAAAAAATGTTTTGCAGTTGGGTGATCTTAAATAATAGTGTATCTTAGCTGCTCAATGTAAGTCGTTATTTGTGTTTGGAGTGGTAATTTGCCTTTTAATGGTTCAGTCTTTCACGCCGTACCGGACTGCGCAGCGCCCAATAGTAACGGCTACCCAAGTTGGGTCCCACATACGAGTAGGTGAAACCTCTGGCTCTGCAGTGCAACTTCTTTATGCAATGTCTTCTTTCTTCCTTGGTTGACAATTTGCACTATCCTTTTGGGCAGCGCTAGAAAAGAGAGTAGTGTGAGCTCTTTCCTCCCTCAAAACCTACCTAACTGAACTTTCTAAGTGGATTAAATGGGTATCCACCCATGCTAGACGTTCAAAAGCTTCTCTAGCGTGACTTTCAAGTTTCAGATCTTGATGAGCAAAGCATTATAGATGATGGGTGGAGCAGATACTTTCCTGTTTTACAAGTTGTGTTTCTGTGTGGGAGTGTGGTTTTTCTTTCAACTGTCTATAAAATTTATGGTTGCTCCCGACAGTTTTGAAAGGCAGAGTGCAGACAGAGAGAGACTCAATATTAAAACTAGTAATTGCTCCTAGTATTTCAGTATTATGTTACTTAACAATGTTGGCTAAATATAACAACTGACTAGTGCTAAGAGAAATGGTTAAAATACTGTAAAGTGGCACAAGTTTGTCTTGAAACAAAATGTGGGGTGTTAAAAATAAAATCCCCAAATGAAGACGAGCTTCACTTATTGGGAGTTGACTTCCAAGTAAAAGACTGAACATTTGAAGGAGACAACAGCAAATTTTTCGTCAGACTTCACATTAGCATACCATTTAAATCAAATTTTATCTCAAAATGTTTACCTCATAGTGATGTAAACATAACTATATGATAGCTTAATAACAAATTTTTAAATACTCAGTTCAGGCATTTCTAATTTTGTGTTGTTACATCACTTTACATCATTTGAGAACTAATGGCTGGAGATGAAATTATTATGAGGTTTGTGCATCCTTTGTCTAAAGTGAGGTTTAGGATGTACAACTTCAGGAAAAAAAAAATCTATTAAGGTCAGGAAGGGAATAAATCCAATCTCCTCTGATACAGGATTTTAATAACAACATCCTGTTGTTCTAGACTCGGCTACAGGAGCTGCACCGACTATGGGAATTACTGTTGGAAAAGATGAGAGAGAAGGGAGTCAAACTGTTGCAAGCACAGAAGCTGGTGCAATACTTACGGGAATGTGAAGATGTCTTGGACTGGATCAATGACAAGGTATATTATTACCTGCCTTTGCTGTGTTCTTGATGAGAAATTTGATGTGTTTGTGTGGAAACTTTCTATCAACGTATAGTTGCTGGAGTTCAGGCACTCACAGAGAGCTTTTAAAGGCATCTATACATTTTATTTAGTTTATTCACATTGCATAAACAGTAGGTATGCAAACTCCTATTCCTTCTTTTGCAGCCACAAAAAATAGGTAGCAGACTTAAGAGGAAGTCTGAGTGTCAGAGAGCACAGTTAAACATAATCAATTCTTTCTTTGCTTTAAGGAGACCTTCATGTTTCTCGTAGTAATAAATTTTCCTGTAAGGGAAATTTACAACATATAAAACCAAATGTTTTTTATAAATGTTCTACGTTATCTGTTACAGAAAGTAGCCAGCCTAACCAGCAAGTAGTGTGTACATAATTGCTTAATGATTGGAATATCTTTAGATATACATTGTAAGGACATTAGCTGCAGGAGAACTGTTGGTTCTTGATTTTTTGAACTCTGAGGAAGCATACCACAAACCACACTATCAAGAAAAAAAAGCCACAAAATGATCACAAAGGTTTTCTTAATGATGGTTTGCTATTTTGTCACTGTGGGTTCAAACTGTAAACCCTGCATAACTGTTACTGAATATAACAGTGCACTTTTCATAAAGAAATCTTGTATCAGAAGCCTACGACAAGTGCCCATAAACAGTCTAAAAATGTAAACAAATTCTAGTCGCTGTGTGTACTCTGAAATAGCATGGACAATTATTTTGTAGTTTTAAAAATTATTTTTTTTTCTGTACATGTTTTCTTTCAGTAATTCAGGTTGTTGTAGGTCATTGTGCACAGAACAGAAAACTTATGATAGAAAAATTGCTTATATTCAATAACTTGGAGAATGAATAAGAGCAAGTAAGATGAAAAAATAATACCCTTAGTGATCTTGCATGTTTTCTGCAATAATGGACAGATGTTGAGGGAAGGAAGTGGGAGTAGAGTTTAATGGAGGAAATTTTATAGTTTTAAATCTGACTTAAAACACAGTGATAGTAACTGTCTTTGACCTATTCAAAATTAGGACACTTTGCTTCCTGATTTTTAGTAATGATTTCCCATAGGATATGCTGAAATTTACATTTTTTTCCTCAATGTGGTAGGAAGCAATAGTGACCTCAGAAGAGCTTGGGCAGGACTTAGAACACGTTGAGGTTTTGCAAAAGAAGTTTGAAGAGTTCCAGACAGACCTTGCAGCTCATGAGGAAAGAGTTAATGAAGTGAACCAGTTTGCTGGCAAACTTATCCAGGTAAACGTTCACGTGTGTTGAAAATCTCTCTTGGCAAGTCTGGTATAACACAACAAGCTTTTGTCTGCAACTACTGCTTTTCCTCCCTGGTTTGGTAGCAGATCTTTAAGCTTTACTCTGCATGTGCCTAGATACTTGGCTGTCTTAATCTTAAATGGTCATCATTTGATTCATTTGTTCTGCTGAATAGCTTGAATAACTGCTCCAGCTGAGAATGTTCCTGAAAATGTGGAGAGTAGTGATTAGTAAGAGAAATTGTTGTATTTGGGGTTAAATGTATTTCCCTTGGACAACCAGGATTGATGCATCTTCTCTTCTGGTATGTCATCTAGGGCTTGATCAAGGTTGGACACAGGGCAGGAAGATTGCATTCCAGGGAAAAAAAAAGATACTGTTTACAGCCCTCTTCCCATTGACTAATTAGTGCATAGGGAAACTTAAACTGCTACAAGAGTATTGAATGTTTACACAGTGAGTTTCAGGGAAACTACTGAGTTGAGTGATCGTCTGAAAAGTACAGTAATGATAAACTGATCTCTTGAAAAACTGTGGTGTTTCAAGGTTTTGGCAATGGATGTAAAATCACAGAACATATGAAAATGACGTTTTTTTCCTTTGCTTGCTAGGAACAACACCCTGAAGAGGAACTGATAAAGTCCAAACAGGACGAAGTAAATGCAAGCTGGCAGCGTCTTAAGGGGCTTGCCCTTCAGAGGCAAGGAAAACTCTTTGGGGCAGCTGAAGTTCAGCGCTTCAACAGGTATGATCTTGGCTGGATCTGCTGAAGTGATGTAATATTTGTGTGGATGTTTAATGATGCGTTCAGCTGCGTACAGTAGTATGGGAAGAGCTATTGTCTGTTATGTTTTTGCTTTACTTTTCCTCATGACTTACTGAATGATGACCTTGTTCTAGAATTGCCTTAGAATAGTCATTCTGATTTAGCTTTTCAACACTTGGCAGTTTTGTTCATTCCTGCTAATGGCAGTTTTACTTCCCTTTCCCCTGAGGGCTTTTTCCCCCAATTCTGTCCTACATGAGCCTTTTAAGGGTTTTTTTTGTTGTCAGATGGATGTCAGGTCAATTGTTCTGAGGGTCTGTGAGCAGTGTCTTCCTATCCTCATCTCCATCTACAGCATTTTGAGATTTGCTGTAATTAAGTTGGAGAAGGGCCCAGAGTGGGAAATGGACCTAGTAGGTGATGGTGCTCAGTGGTGCTATAATTCCTTGGTTGCATCTGGTGACACCATCTGAAGAATGGCCTGCCAATATGCCTCAAGGTTTTTTGAGATTTAAAAAGGCTATTTTTTGGGGGGAGTTTGGGGAGGTTTTTTGGTTTTGTTTTGTTTTAAAGGATGATTGTAGTTGGCTGCAGTGTTTATATATCTGGGTTTGTATGCCAGTACATCTGGCATACATACAGGAAAATATCCTGCTTTCTTCCTTTTTCCGTACAAGATAGACTGCTTTCAATTTGTGCTTTGTTTTGAAGGGATGTGGATGAAACAATCAGCTGGATTAAGGAGAAAGGGCAGTTGATGGCCTCAGACGATTTTGGCAGAGACTTAGCCAGTGTGCAGGCTTTGTTGCGTAAGCATGAAGGCCTGGAAAGAGATCTTGCAGCTCTGGAAGATAAGGTACCCATACAAGATGCATTTTACCTACAGTTTAAACGAGATAACCTGCTTGTGAAAGGCTAGAAGCTTACTCACTGTTTGTGACTGGGTTTAGGTTAAGGCCCTTTGTGCAGAAGCTGACCGTTTGCAGCAGTCTCACCCGATAAATGCTTCTCAAATTCAAGTGAAACGGGAGGAGCTGATTGCCAACTGGGAACAGATCCGAACTCTGGCAGCAGAGAGGCATGGTCGCCTTAATGACTCCTACAGGTAGGAATGCTGTCATGCTGAAATGACCTTTCTTCCTTATTCAGATTTGACAGGGCTCTTGGGAGGAGAAGGAAGGGATGCTGTTTCCAAAATTTTTGGATGATTCTGGTGTTTTCGGAAGCAGTCTTGTTCACCAAATTATATTTTACAATAATTTCTTGTAGTAAAAGAAATGCTTATATTATAAATAAATACTTACAGCTTTTGGTCATTCTCTAGATGTGGATCAATTATGAAAATAAACACCTTGATGTTTTAGGGCATCTGCTTTTTTCCCTATCTGCATTTTGAAGTACATTATCTGACTATATTTTAGTTTTGTTGGGATTTTTTTAATACGCGTATTACAAATCTGTTCACTGTGGAGTCCTTATGATTCTCTGAAGACTGAAGTATGGTGTATTGTTTGATGTATTGTCCTGGAGTAAATGAAGTACCTGTTTCTGTGATAATTGCTTTGTTGCTGTGGGATTTGTCTTCATCCAATCTTGTTTCTATACTAGCCTGGCTGTCTATGAAACATAATGTGTTAGATCACTGTTGAGAAGCCATGCTAAAAAGAAACATCCCAATATGGTGGTTAGTTTGCATCCCTTCTGGTTTTGTTTTTTCTGCTGTTTGTTCTCCTCCACCAGATGTATGGTGGTGGAGACCCACACAAGTAATCATTTTTCCTTTGCCTTCCCTGTCATAATGTCTTCAAATCAATTAACAGCAAATTTAAAAGGGAAGCAGAAACTGATCACTTCTGCTGATAAGTGTTAAGCACATGCCAAAGGCAATAGCTGTAAAGGCATGCTGAAAGGAATCTGAAAATTTGCTTGTTTTTTTAAAGGCTGAGGCATGTGCAGTTGAAACTTTCTGTCAATTCCCTCACACACACTGTGTATGGTTGTGACAGAAGCAGTCGCGTGGGCTATCTTGAAACAGTCTGCTTGAGAACTGTCTTTTGATTTCTGTTGTCTTCAATATGCAGGTTGTAGCTAGGAATATTCCTTTTACTTTCAATATAAGTTATATGCAAAACACCTCTTAGAGAAATTGATTTTGAACCTAGCGTGTTCCTAAATTTAAAAGGCTTCTTTTTTTGATTGAGAGCACATTTAGTTATTTAATATTCTGATTGCATTTTGGTATTGTCCTGTTTTGTTTCTATCTGAGGAACAGCTTTTATGTTTATAACCCTTTCCTTGGAGTAAGGATGGAGAAACTATGCAAACAAATTATTCCCAACCATTTTTTTCTTTTGCTTTCCTAAGGCTGCAGCGCTTTCTTGCGGACTTCCGAGACCTCACCAGCTGGGTGACTGAGATGAAGGCTCTGATAAATGCTGATGAACTTGCCAATGACGTGGCTGGAGCAGAAGCCCTTCTAGATAGACATCAGGAACATAAGGTATAATGGTTATACAGCCAAATCCAGCCAGCAGCCCTCAACAACTGATCTGTGTGTCTAACACAGACTCTGAGTCAGAACTGCTAAGGTTGTATCACTAGAATCCTTTTGTCATGCAACTAACACAGTACCAGATTGCTGTCCTGATTTATATTTTTACCTTGTTTCTTGATAGTAGATGTACACTATTAAAAAATATTTAAGAGTGCTTATGATGCTTTATAAAAAATAGTTGGACGTGATAGTTGGGCTAATGACTGTTTTAGTTCTCCATCACGAGGAATTGCTGTAGGTGAGCAGGAATGCAGCTTAAAACCAACCTTTAGTTTCATTTTAACATATGAATTTATACTTACTTTATCCGCATTGTAAGGTAATACATTTAATTCTAGTTTTCATGTTAAGTGTAATGTCTTTAAAGATAGTTCAGTGTTTATCATTCAAGGTGTTCAGACTGTTGTCTCTGTGTTACTTGCAATATCAGTTTTCATATGCTGACTGTTCTAAGATAAATTTGAGTAACAGCTTATTCGTGTCCCCTTTCATAGGGAGAAATTGATGCCCATGAAGATAGCTTCAAATCTGCTGATGAGTCTGGCCAGGCTTTGCTTGCAGCTGGGCACTATGCTTCTGATGAAGTTAAAGAAAAGGTAAGTTGAGTGCAAGAGCTCCTAGAAGAGTTTTGTCTCTATCTTCCAAGTCCCTTAATTTAAAACTTCATTTCTTCTTAAGATTGTAAGCTGCAAAGTCTCATCCCTCTAGGTTACAGGGCTTTTTTCATGTATTTAAGTAACATGTGCTTTTCATTCTCAAAAGGACAGATTCTGTCTATTAGTAGGAACTACTAGGACTGTTAGGAACTATTAGTATGTCTTTCCTCCAAAAGAAAAATGGGCTAAGTTTAGGTTTGCTATTGAAAGGGTCAGTCAGTATTTAGTATTTCTAAATTTTAGTTTGCCAACTAATGGGGCCTCTCATGAAGTCTGCATATTGAAACATTGGTCAGTCAGTTCAGACACCATAAGTGAGAGTTGGCCAAGGAGATTTCAGAGGCTGAGAGCACAGGATGGTTTGCTGAAGAGCTTCTCTTATGAATAGGCCTGCAGTCAAAAAGAGCAGTTGTCCATTAAATCTCTGTGTAGATTTGGAAAAGGAGAGATTTCTGACTGAAGTCAGAAGGTTGTAGTCACTACTCAACCTTGATAAGCTGAGAAAAGGCTTGCCCTGTATGAGGATGATGATGTCAGGAACAGGAGAATGATTCTTTACGCAGGAGGTCATTTTCAGTCCAGTGTTAACCACTTCTTTAGAGTCACAACCTGATTTTACGTTGAGATGGAAATGAACCAGACTGTTAAATAAAACTATTGTATATTCCTCTTCCCAATCCATTAGTTGACCATCCTGTCAGATGAAAGATCTGCCTTGCTAGAACTGTGGGAGCTTCGCAGACAACAGTACGAACAGTGCATGGACCTGCAGCTTTTCTACAGAGATACTGAACAAGTTGACAACTGGATGAGCAAACAAGAAGTGAGTCCATATCTTTGAACTCTCCAGATGTGGTTGGTTTTCATTTCTGGCTAGTCGTCTGTAGACTTAAACAGTCAGTATTGACTAGTGGCAGTGATTGCCACTAAACGTGCGCTAGTGAGTGGGGTGCTGGCAGTTATCTGGCTGCCCAAGCTGCTACAGTGAGTGTTTCCATCTAATGCTGAAACTATTAGTTGTGACAAGTTGGCTTGAGATTGCTTTTATGTCTTAACTCTTGTAAAATGCTGTTTGAATAAGAAGCTAAAAGAATTATTCAGAATCTTTGGCTGTTAGAGGCGTACAGGGAGCACCATCCCAGTACATCCTCCTTTACTTTTCAGTAATATCACATGGTAGGAAGCATCACTGGCCATGCTTGAGTTGACTTAGAGCAGCTGACCATGGAAACATAAAAATGTGTTTGTTTCCTTACTTTAGGCATTTCTGCTGAATGAAGACCTTGGTGATTCTTTGGATAGTGTGGAGGCTCTTCTAAAGAAGCATGAAGACTTTGAGAAATCCCTAAGTGCCCAAGAGGAGAAAATCACAGTAAGACATTTACATTAGGTGATCACTAAGTGGGCAAGAAATAAAACAAATGAATTTGTTTACTGGAGAGGAGACACTGCTGGAGGATGGCAGAGAAGGACGAGGTTTGCTCTGCACAATGATCCGCTGTTGTGTGGGATGTATTATCTCTAAATTACGTGTATTGTCTCTAAAATGAAAAATAGTGGAAAAGATTGGTTAGGGCTTGATTGCTGCTTCAGAGAGCTGAGTAACCCAGTGCCTGCATATCATGCCAGCACAAGTGTGGATGAAGATTTGTCAAAAATCTGCACTCTTCCACATGTAAGATGACGATATAGATAAAAAGGGTGTAACAATAGCTATCTTAATGGCTTTCTGTTAGTTTTACTGTGATAAACTTTTGAGAATTAATCTACTAATTAAACTTGCACAAAGAATTTCTATTACACCAAGTAAATGGAAACTTGTTTTCTCTTTAGGCATTAGATGAGTTTGCTACTAAATTGATTCAGAATAACCATTACGCCATGGATGATGTTGCTACACGCAGAGATGCTGTAAGTATCTAAACCAGATTTGCACTGTAGACTTCAAATCATGTTCTGCTTTATCATTTTAAGTGGTATGACTGCAGTATAGGGTAATCAGTGGAGCTCTCCCAAAAGTACAGATACAGTGCTGGTTCTTAGCTCAAAGACTTTCAAAACCTTCTTTTTTCAGCTGCTGAGCCGCCGAAATGCTCTTCATGAAAGAGCTATGTACCGTCGGGCTCAACTGGCAGATTCTTTCCATCTGCAGCAGTTTTTCCGAGACTCTGATGAGCTAAAGAGTTGGGTTAATGAAAAAATGAAGACTGCAACAGATGAGGCGTACAAGGTAAACACAAAGATGAACATTAGACTAATTTTAAGGCAATACCAGGCTTAACGTAATCAGTCTAATGATATGAACCAGTGTCAGCCAAAATGTTGCTGATAGTAGGCAGTATTAAAGACAACAGGAGGAATTGTAATTTCTCCCTGACCCCAAGGGGGATTTTCCCATCGTTCTGTAATGATGCTTATTCAGTAGCTTAAGTGTTCTGATTTCAAAGGCATATATTTGGCACCAAATACTTGAGTGACATCTTGGCATGTATATGAATGTAGTCTAATCATAAAAATTCTTTGGAGACCTATAGGTACTAATTCTGGATTGAAAGGTTCTTTTTCTTTCTTCCTCTGTAGGATCCATCGAACTTGCAAGGTAAAGTTCAGAAACATCAGGCTTTTGAGGCAGAGCTTTCTGCTAATCAGAGTCGTATTGATGCACTGGAGAAGGCTGGCCAGAAGTTGATTGATGTCAATCACTATGCATCTGATGAAGTGGCAGCTCGCATGAATGAGGTTATCAGCTTATGGAAAAAACTTCTGGAGGCCACTGAGCTCAAAGGTACAGCTTGCTCGGAAGAATATGGGCAATTCTTTTTCTGGAGAGTTTAGGTGGGAGAAGACAGGAAGTGAGTTAAATGAAGTGGAAAACCTAAGTCGTCTTTTCCTCTTGCCGCTCTGTCTCGGTCAGGTATAAAGCTGCGTGAAGCCAATCAACAGCAGCAGTTTAATCGCAATGTGGAAGACATTGAGCTGTGGCTGTATGAGGTAGAGGGACACTTGGCTTCTGATGATTATGGAAAAGATCTCACCAACGTTCAGAATCTTCAGAAGAAACATGCCCTGCTAGAGGCAGATGTTGCTGCCCATCAGGTAAGGGGAATAATTTTTCTTCCTACCCTTTTAGATCTCCTCACTCAAAATACTCACTCCAGAGACCTTAGCAGGTCTCTATTTTCATAATTTTTGTAGCTTTTGGGCTTTACAGTTATTTATCAGAAATGATTTTGAACTGAAGCATAAATTGTATGTCTCTAAGAACAGTATCTTCAGGACTTGGACAAAAAAAGCTTTCTGGAAAAGTGAAATAATTCCATACTGTGACCTGCTGACAGTGCAGCCTTGTTTTGTGCTGTGAATACCAACTTAAAAAGATGTGCTGTGCTTTGCATAGGAAATAATTCCCCTTTAGGCTCTCCATTTGCAAACAGCTTATTCTTGTTCAGTTTGTTTCCATGTAGCTCTAAGAAATGGGAGGGGAGGGAGAACAGTTTTTAAATGTAGAACTTTACAGCAAATGGTTCCTTCATTTGCAAATGATTTTTAGGGGAATTAAATCCACAGCAAGACAGCAACGTCTGGGTTCCCTCAACTGGAATTATTAGTTGTTAATAATTGACAAATGGTTTGTCTAGAGTAGCACGTCTGTAAAATTAATGTAGTTTTAAGAATTTTTTGTTTATTTTATGAAATTGACAGATAAAAACCAATTACATTTGCATAATGTGTTGAATATTATCCAGGATATAATTATTGCACTGGCAGTGTGCAGCTGGGGCTCTGTTCCTCTGTCACAATATAATTTATTAACTAAGACCTGAAAACATTTTCTGTCACTGCAGCCATCTTACAGAAATTCTGACATAATCCTATTGCTGAATTAATTTTAGGATCGTATAGATGGCATTACCATCCAGGCACGCCAGTTCCAAGATGCTGGGCACTTTGATGCTGACAACATCAAGAAGAAACAAGAAGCTTTAGTAGCTCGTTATGAAGCTCTAAAGGATCCTATGGTAGCTCGCAAGCAGAAACTTGCAGATTCTCTTCGCCTGCAGCAGCTTTTCCGTGACATTGAGGATGAAGAGACCTGGATTAGGGAGAAAGAACCTATTGCAGCTTCAACAAACCGAGGTTGGTCCATCCCAGTATCTCCAGGATTTCGATGTCAGAATTGTTCTGTTATAACTTGTGTCTTTATGGAACATTCCCTGGAAATTTCCGACATGTTTTTTGTAATTAACACTGCCTGGAGTTACGTATTTGCTATGATCCATGGTTCCTTTAACTGTTACGTTACTTTTACAATTTCAGTGGGTAACTTGGTTTTCATAGTGCTCTATCTTCATTGTAATAGTGCTTATTCTGCAAGTTTGTCTAGCACTGGTTGCAGCTTCCTGGAAATTTTTTAGTCTGATGACTCTGAATTAGCTAATTAATTATTTTATATCTTTCAGGCAAGGACTTAATTGGCGTCCAAAATCTGCTAAAGAAGCACCAGGCTTTGCAGGCAGAAATTGCAGGCCACGAGCCCCGCATTAAAGCAGTCACACAGAAGGGAAATGCTATGGTGGAAGAGGGTATGTCTCAATGTTTTTTAATTCTTTCTCTTTTGGAAATCCAAAAGTCTTTATGCTGGACTTTGTTCTCTGGCCCTGTACAATTAAAGAGTTACTGCCTGTTTTTATCCAAGCAATAAGTACCTGCTAGCAGGATGAACTTCTGCTCATTCTTTCACCTGAAAATAAAAATAGATTCCTTGATGGGAACCTGTCATGATTTTCACAGTTCTCCATCTGCTCTTGACAAACACGTATGAGTTCTGTATTCAACAGCTTTGTGCCTATGGTATTTAGTCTGCCATTTTTAAATCTATTAAATCTATTTAAATCTTGTATCTGAGATACATAATCATGATGTGAGAGATGATCCTTCACAAAGACAGTAAGAGTCATTCCTGCTTTTAAATAAGAGTGTATCTTTATTTCTGACTAGGTGTTCTTAACACCAAAATACTAAAAAAAATTTCCCTGATTCTAGGAGATGTCTGAAATCATATTTGTCTGCTGTCAAAACTCTGCCAATGGAAAGAGATGACCTTTCCTGTTTCATCACTGAGAAGAAATGTTATGATGTGGCTTGATTTTTTCTTAATGATTCAAATATTCCTAGTACAGTTTGACAGATGCAGTGTTTTCCAGTCAGGCAAAAGGACAAGCTGAGTTGAGCTCTCATTATTCTAGCCAGAATAGGCTACATAGGTTTAAATGGGTCTAATTTAAATGTCTTTCAAGAAGTACAATCAATCTTTTAGTGTTGTCTCCTTAAGTCCTTCAGTTCCCTCTCTCTCTGTTACCTAGGACATTTTGCCGCTGAGGATGTGAAAATCAAATTGAATGAGCTAAACCAGAAATGGGACTCTCTGAAAGCTAAAGCATCTCAGCGTCGACAAGACCTAGAGGACTCCCTGCAAGCTCAGCAGTACTTTGCTGATGCTAATGAGGCAGAATCCTGGATGAGGGAAAAGGAGCCCATTGTAGGCAGTACAGACTATGGAAAAGATGAAGACTCTGCTGAGGTATTTGAGGTTGTTGCTTGAATCAGTTTTGTATAAACCCAGTGAGGATTTGCCCACTGGTAAGAAAATAAGGAGCTCTGCTAATTTCAAGATTCTTAACAAAAAAGGCAGAAGATTCTACCATCAAACTGAATTTTGGCTTGGGGTCAAAAGATGACAGTTTTTCTTGTTGTCTTAGTTATTGCACATGAAATTTTGGTCCTCAGTATATTAAAGCAATTGTGAGGAAACTTTACATTTGTATTCACTTTTTTATAGGGCTTTTGTAAAGTATAATGAGACTAACATCAGCAAATTCCTCATCTGATATTGGATTTGAGTGGGAGTCTGATTTTCATCAGTTCTCGTTGGTCTGGAAGTAATTTTTTGTCTCTCGTTATTTTACTAGTATTGTTCTGTGGCCAAACACCATGTCTCAGACACTACTGACAGACATTTCACCAAAATGAAGTGCAGTTTAAAGGCATACTTTCAAACTTAACACTATTCCCAGAGTGATACACGGTCACAACAAAAGAATGTTTCTGAGATAAGGTGGAGGAAAGGCACCAGAAGCATTTGGCCTACTATCTAGCCTGTGAATAAATAGAAGTAGTTATTCTCATGAGAGTCACAAGACCAGCAGCTCTGAAAAACCCACATTCCCTGTGTATGGAGCCAAAGTATATGTATTAAGCAGAGTAGTATTTGTAAAATGGCTAGGTGTACATGTTGTTTTTATCTTTCACTTTCAGGCTCTTCTGAAAAAACATGAAGCTTTGATGTCTGATCTTTCCGCTTACGGCAGTAGCATACAGGCGTTACGGGAACAGGCCCAGTCATGCAGGGTAAGGGAAGATGCTAATTATGTTGCTAAAATCCTTGGGTCAGCAGAAGGTAAAGACAAAGCTTAATAAAAGTTGTTGGTTTTGAAACCTTATTGCAGACTGTACTTTATTTTCTCAAAAAGTTCAGTGGTCTGTTTTTATAATCATAACAGGCAGCTATGTTGCATTGGAAGAAAACAGTATAATGTGGTGATTTTCAAGGTCTGAGCCCAGACAGTACCTAAAATACTATCTGCATTTCATTTATTTCAGCAAGAATCATTTCATGGCGCTACAGTAGCTTTAACTACGGCTGAAGTATTTTTTAGGACAACTACGTTGATTGTAATAAACATGGAACAACTCATTTTTCTTCTGCTTCTTTGTTAGCAACAAGTTGCTCCCACAGATGATGAAACTGGAAAAGAGCTTGTTCTGGCACTCTATGATTACCAAGAGAAGAGTCCCCGGGAGGTGACTATGAAAAAAGGAGATATCCTCACCTTACTCAACAGCACCAACAAGGTATGTGCTTGCCTTTTGTTTTGCTGAACTGCTTGGCTCACTTGGTGTTATGTGTTCTGCAGAGCATTTTTGGTTTTGTTTTTTTGATTAAGAGCAATCAAAGTTAAAGAATTTGCACATTTAGTCCATGTTCCCATTCAGCATTTTAGCATACCTCTTCAGCTCATTCTCATGACTCTATAGCTGCCAGCTTTTCTAAATTAAATAAACAACATGTGCTATAGGGCATGTGTCTGTGAGAAAACTTACTTCCCTACTGCTAAGGAATTTGTTGAGAACCAAACACAAGGGAAGTAAGACCTAGATGTCTTCAAGAGGCAGTTTGTTTGAAATGATCTCCATAAAAAAAGAGCAAACTGTTGTGAGCATCACTGTTTTTTTTGTGTTAATAGAAGCCTCTAATTTGCAGCTTTCGGTTGCTCAGCATGCTTCGTGCTTGCCTCACAGCAGTTGCTTTTTTTTTTTTTTTTTTCCTTTGCAGGACTGGTGGAAGGTTGAAGTTAATGACCGTCAGGGATTTGTACCAGCTGCCTATGTGAAAAAACTGGATCCTGCGCAGTCTGCTTCCAGAGAGAATCTCCTGGAAGAGCAAGGCAGCATAGCATTGCGACAGGAGCAAATTGACAACCAGTAAGATCTAACTGATGAGATATGACACCCATCCAGCATTTGCTGGCTTGGCCTTTGTCTTGCATATGCCAGAAATTTAGCTTGATGCCTCTTATACTAGGGAGTAATTAATTGGAGCAAAACAAGGGGCTTCTTTACCAGGGGCACCATATTCAGTTGTTTTATTCTTATTCTAGATTTTCTTGTTGCTTTTCCCATTTTTTAACTGTAAAACTCATGACACTAGACCTCAACTTCCTGTCTGACTTCAGTATTTTATGTGTTCCTTTTGTTGTTGTACCTAACAACTTAAACTTGTTTGTGAGTTATATCTGTCCCAAGCAGCTCTTGTATTTGTAGTTGTCACTGCTTAATGTGTGATCTGTTTTGAAAAGCTTTCTTAAATTTGGTTACATAAAGTACAGTACCCTCCCTATATAGGGCTGCCTCTGGAGGTGACCTCCTTAGAAGCTGTGACTATTTTGGCTCTAGCTCATTATGTTTTTCCTGAAATGTGGTGCCATTATTTGTTGCCATTACATGGGCTAAATGTGCCCTCCTCCTTTTTTTTTTTTTTTTTTTTTTGTTTCTTTCCCCCCCCCCCCTTTTTTTTTTCCCTTTTAAAAGAGGAACATGCCATTGCAAATAGAAAAAACTGCATGGCTGCTTGGTAATAACCTCCTAAAGCACATGGTATTTGTAGATTAGTTCAAGCAAGGGCTGTGGGTGATAGCTGTGAGCTACTGGCTCATCTTATCGAGCCACTTGGAAGCTAAAGCTGAAAGTTTGATGCATACTCCCATCTGTTTACACAGCTATGCTGTCATTCTGCATGAGAATTTCTTCCCGCTCAGTGTTTTTGAGTCACCAGTTATTACAGTGACACACAGTAATTGCTAGCTTTAGCTTTAGAATTAAAAACAAAACCTAAAAACGAACAATGAAAAAACCCCACAAAAAAACCCTGAAACAAACCAAAAATAATAAAAAAGCTGTAGCAGTGAGAAGAAGGGATGCTGGAAAATTGTAACACATTTTTCAGGATTTTAATAATGTGTAACTTTCTGTATAGTTTTGCGTGCTGCTTTTAAGAACTAGAACAGGGTGCCATGTTTTAGAGCCAAGAGAGGGGACCACCCTTTAGTTTACAATCGCATGGCACAGCGATCAGGAAATGAGGAGACCTTATAGAGAGAGTTCAACTGTACTGCTGAGGTTTCCTTATGTGAATTGTACTCCTGGTCTGATTTGCTTTGTTTGCTTCTGAATGACACCTAATTTTCTCCATTTAAATGTGAACTCCTAATCATCTCCTACCACAGACAACCCATGGATGGAGCTGCTGCTTTCATTATTTTTGTTAATCTGACTAATTTTTTGCATGCATTTGCTGTGCTCCCTCTGTCTGTGCAGGACTCTCATAACTAAGGAAGTCGGCAGTGTATCTCTGCGTATGAAACAGGTCGAAGAACTGTGAGTAGGATTAGCCCTTTCTAAACCGTGCTGTCTCCATACTGTCACTGTTCATTCTCCCTTTGTTTGTTTCTTTCTTTGGGAAAGCTGCTCCAAAGAGACAAGAAGGAAGCAATTTCTGCAATGTGAATTATTTTAGTTTAGATGAGTGTCGTGGTATGTGTTTCATGTGTTCTTTATAGCCAGCCATCCAGCCAGCTGCTTATCTTGTTGGTCACCTCTGTGCTGCTAAATTGGTTGATGACGTTATTTTCCGTTATCCTGATTTTGCTTACCAAATGTGGCTTTAGTGATAATCTAGACTGTTTTAAAAAGCATCTCTTGCATTTTCTGAGGTGCAGATAGAAATATTGTTTATATAAATATATAACAAATATATATATACCAAGTATTACGTCACATATGAATGTCTTAGACTTTGGGAAGGGTGGGGTTATCACTGTTTGTCATATAAAGTTTAACATTCATGCTGGGTAGTCAAAAAACATTATTTATATAGTATGATTGGTTTTTATTATAACATTAACTTAATTTTCAAACTTGTGTTCGTGTCTCCTGGAAGAAATACCAAGTTTGCATTATGGTCTTGGAAGCTGCTGAGAGATCCAAAGCAATAGTGTTCATTGGCTGTGCCTGACTGTCTTTTCATAGAGAATATATTTCTTGAGAATCAAAAGTGAAAGTATTATAGTAATCTGTGAACTGTTGCAAAGCAACTTTGAGATAAGGAATTTTCCCCCAGATCCTCTATGAGCTTCACAAGCATTTCATACTTAAAATTGTGTGCTGAGGCAAACAGCAGTCAGGGCAGACTTCAAAACAGTGTTTTCCTCCAATCAGGGTAGAATGTTTCTATCCAAACCTAATACAAAAGATTCTTAATTCCTTTCTATCCAGTCTTAAACCAGGAGAGATAGGAAACCACAAAGTCTCTGCTTCCATGGAAGGACTTAAAGTTCATTATCAGTTTGACGTATAGACATTACAGCCCAGGGTATCAAGAATTTTCTTCAACAGACTTTGTCATCTCTGAGTTACTGGTTAGGAAAATGCTACATCAGTGAACTCTTCAAGCTGGGTGGTGTAATTGCTCAGTGTTTGCCTGTGTGCTCCAAGGTGGAAAATGAAAACATTGTAAGGCTGCCCTTTTCCCCTTTGAGGCCCCTGCAGGTATCTCAGCAGTATCTTATATTATTTGATTTAATAACATCAAAAGGGATATCTTCATGGCTTAATAATGAGAATCAGTTGCCGCTTTTAATTGCTGTAGTAGACCAATGTGCAATCTGATTCGGGGTATAAAAAACCCCATCCACATGCAGCTAGAGTGTCTCATCTTCTGGAAGACATAAAATAGGGTAACAGTAAGAATGGGTCTTAAGGGTGTGGCTTTTCTGAATGCAGGTTCTTTAAAAACAGGCATTATGCATTGCTAAAGAGATCTGTAATTCAGTATCAATGACTAAAACTTCTGATGGCTTTTTTCAGCAGTAGCTTGGGAAAGGTCTTGTAGGAGCATCTGTGTCTAGCTGGTTACCAGGAATCAAATAGGAGACATCAAGTTTTCTTGTGGTTTTAAATAAATGGCTGGTCTTTTGAGGTTTATTTGCCCATTCAAACCAATTTAAACATTTTAGAGGTTTTACTTGGCAATTATTCTAATGTAAATGAGGAGTAATTTCACTGATGATGTTGGGAATTCCACAGATTAAAAAAAATGGTGTAATGAGTTTCATGGATTTCCTAGTTGAATATAGTTGTGTTATCAAAGAAATAACACCTTTTTTTTAAAACATTCAGCAGATTTTGCACTGAATAATGGCTAGGTAAAACATTTGTGTCCAAAAGCTGGGAGGCTAATGGATTTTAATAATCTACTGGCAAACTTGATGTACTTTAGGAAAATACCTCTTGGAAAGTAAGACCCTATGGAGTCATTCCTGCACTGCAGTGCTGCTGTAGCTTAAGAGCCTGCCCTGCCCTGAGCTGTGATTTGGGTTTGCTTTTGCCCAGTGAAGTGTTGCATGTGGGAGATCTCATTTTGGTGTGCATATCCACATAGAAATATGTACAGTTTACATTTACCTAATTAGGTACAAATAGATCATTCTGTAGAAGAAGAGCGTATAGACTGCAGGGATTTCCCACATCTTTGGTGATGCCAGTACTTGGTAAATTACTGTGACTCTGCTCAGTTCAAACTGACTGTCCCCTGCTTTCCTTTTCTGCATGTTCCAGGTATCACTCTCTTCTTGAGCTGGGAGAAAAACGTAAAGGCATGCTAGAAAAAAGCTGCAAAAAATTTATGCTTTTCCGTGAAGCTAATGAGCTTCAGCAGTGGATCAATGAGAAGGAAGCTGCACTCACAAATGAGGAAGTGGGTGCTGATCTGGAGCAGGTGGAGGTGCTGCAGAAGAAATTTGATGATTTTCAGAAGGTATGTTGTAATGCTGCATAAGTGTGTGTTTGTTTTGGCCTTTCTCTTCAGGCTTTCTGATCTGTGATAATTTTTTGTAGCTGAGCATAGATGAGAAGGAAACATGGCTTTGATTGGAAATAAAAAGGTATATATGCATTTCTTTGTTTTGTGAGGATGGAGAGAATCCCACATTCAAAAGTCTTCAGTTAGATTACCAGCTTGCTACACGCTTCCCAGCTCCCAGAGAACTCAAGCTCTCTTTCAACACATTCAAATACAGAATCTGCCAAGCTTTGGAGGAGTTTCATTTTGTGTAAAGCATAACCTTCAGTTAGGCTATTCCTCTTCCTTTTTGTTGAAAGGAAAGATGCTTTTTAGTTTCCATCTGTGGAGTTTTTCCCAAGATGTGGAAAAAATAATTCTCTGCTTCAAAATGCCGGTAGGCTTTCGGTTTTATTTTTTTCTCCCAATCTTCGCAATACTAGTTAATTTATTTTTTTTTTTCTTTGAATGAGGTGTGAAAAAATTGCTTGGGCAGATATATTTATTCTGTTCACTTTGTTAAGATACTAAGCACTGAAATGCAAAGATGTCTGACCTTATACACTGGAAAAGACAGTGATTTGACAGTTCTGTGGACATTATCGTGTCTACAGCTTTAAAGCTGGCTAACAAACAATTGGAGCCAACCTAGTATTGTAGGTGAGAAGATGATAGCAGTTACTGGGTTTGGGTTCTTCTAAAATAAGCTAATGGTTGAAATTAAAATGTGTCACCTATTAAAATTCAAATGCAAGTTCTCCACTATTTCTTTTCTAACCAAGTTCCCTTTCTGCTTTATGGAAGCCTCTCTGTCTATCTGTTTGGCTGGGAGCATTTAAGTGTCGCAGTAAAATGCCTTTTTAATTCGGCCTTTTAGCTAATTCATGCAGTAGTATGGATGATAGCTTTTGATCTTCTTGTTCATGTTGTATACCTGACAGTTTAAAAATGTATTCCATTCCTGGTTGTTAATTAACTTTCGTGTGGAAAGCTGATAGCGTGTTTCTTTAATCCATTGCTGCTTGGCACTGGCAGCTGGGGTTTCTTGGCATAGACTCTCGTGCATTGTATAGTCACTGGTAACTGTAAAGGTCAAATGTGCTGAATTCCTGCTGTTCACAAACCACGTACTTTCTGGCACCCCTGGTGTGCCAGCTTGTTCCACATGTTTTGCTTGTGTGAATGTTAACACTGTGATATTTTACGGTTCTGTGCAGGATTTAAAAGCTAACGAGTCACGTCTGAAGGACATAAACAAGGTTGCGAATGACCTGGAGTCAGAAGGGTTGATGGCAGATGAAGTGCAAGCAGTACAGCAACAGGTCCAATTTTTCTATGACTTAGTCTTTTGCTTCTCAAAAGGATTAGACTTTCTTCCTTTCTTTTGTCTGTTGTCTTCTGCTTTACGTGTCATAGCAGGATTCTGGCTGTTCATTTTTCCTCTCTGGTCTGATAATACTGCTATTTTAACCGGAGATACTTAATGCTGCTTCTGTAGTGTGGCCATCACAAGGGTACCCTTTGAATTGTTTCTTTTTAAATAGTGCTATAGTCAGCTGCACCGTTTAGAGCTTTTTTAGGAATGGAAAGTCTTTTAAAGTAATATCAAAAGTCATGGAGAATCCATGCATTAGCTTTGCTGCTTATAAATTTGAAATTTCAGCCTTTATTTCTTTGCAGGAAAAATGGTGAGGAATGCTAGGGGAAAAGAGAAATAAAATAGAGCTCAACTTACAGTGGAGGGGTTTTGTGGGTTTTCTGGTTTGTGTTTTTTAGTAATATACTTCTTTTTCCCCCCAGCTTTTCACATACTTGTGCTATTTCTGTAAATAATTCTATCTGGCGCCAACAGAATATTCAAGCAGCTTATTTTCTGAGCTCTAAGATGATGCATTGCAGTAGATGGTTGAGTAGCCAAACTCCCATTTCTGCTACACGTTTATGTTGTGTGAGCACTGTTTGGCTTAATGACATCCTGGTAACCAGTTTGTAGAAGAAGGATGGAAGCATATCTCCTGCTATCTTCCCTTTCTCAAAAACAGTAAAAACTTTCTTTCTGTTAGAAAATAACAAGTTGTTTCTGTTTGTCCTTTTTCCTTTTCAGGAAATCTATGGTATGATGCCCAGGGTAAGTGTTAATTTCTGAGATAATGTGGCATTTATAACAGGTTTGGGATGTACAGGTAGAAGTTCAGCCATAATTGTAGTTCATTTCCATGAAGGAGCTCAGTAATGACTTTGAATGGACATAAAAAGATTATCTTATCTTTGATCCCTTTATTTCCTGAGTGGCTTACCCCACGTCACAAATCAATGCAGAGCAGGATAACCCAAAATGATGGAAATACTTACTTGTAAAAATTGATTTACTCTGTTAAGGACTGAACATGGAGAAATTTCAAAGACTTTTAGTATATTCTGATAGGTTTAGATTTTGCTTCCTATTTAAAGTTGTTTCTTCACATTTTCAAACAGGATGAAACTGATTCTAAGACAGCCTCTCCTTGGAAGGTAGGTGTCGTTGCTTAATAGCACACAACGAGAAAGTAAAACCAGAACTACAGCACATCATCTTTTTTAGACTGTACACCTTCCCATATGCCCTTTTTTCTTTTTTTTTTTTATTCCCACCCTTTTTTTTTTTTTTAAAGACTGTTGACAAAGTGATTTTAGTGGTGTCCTAGTCTCAGCAAGTGTTTGAATTGGTATTGGTTTAGGGTTAGTGACTTTCATTTCGCTTTGCTTGTTTACTTCAACAAGTGTGTTACAAAAATTTGTTGAGCATTCAGCATGAATTCACTTTCATATACTTGCATACAGATTCTCTCAATATATTAAGATGTCACATAGGTACTACTCTGTTTTAAAAACAAAAGCCATCTAGGCAAAGTTGAGTGACTACGTCAGCTCTCTGTTTGCAGATATGAGAATAGTTATGAGATTTCCAACAGAATTGCTCTAGCTGTAGGAATTTCCAGCAATCTATTTTTTACCTTTCTGCTGTAAAACTCCATTTTGTTTTGAGTTTGTACTGTAAGACCGATTCCAGTTTTTATACCAATGTTTTTGGGTATTACATGGCCACTAGATGAGAAATGGTCCCTGTTCACTTAGCATGAGTTCTTTTTTTTTTTTATGTAGCGAGCAGAAAGAAATGTTTTTATTCCTGAAAGTCAAAGCCATTTATATCAATATTCCTTTAGTAAGGAATATGGTGTATGTGTATAGCAGTATCTTTGTCTTCCATTATTCATCTCTAGCTCGTTTTCTACAATAGTTAGAAGAAGCCTTTCTCCATTCATTAGTGGCTTACAATGGAATAGCTGTCACCTGCTGATGCACAAAAATATCTTGAATATTTTTGATGTTATCCAACATTGTGCTTTTCTCTAGTATTTCATTCCCATGTTTCATGTCTTGTAGCCACCCTCTTAGACTCAAAGCTGCTCATACATCTTTTAAGCTGTGCGAATGTGGGAAAACCAGCTAAGTATGCAGTATTTTGACAGCATTATAGAAAATGCAGCCATGTCAACAAGAATTGGTGATTTTTTAATTTAAATAATAAAATCCAAAAATTCAGCAGTTTCCCTTGAAACCTTAAAAATCTAGGGTGTTTGTTTCCTCCTACATCTCGTAGACCTGCCTTTTACAAAGTCTGTATTTTGACCTAGGCCAAGTTATTACGGATTTTTAAGGTGTTTTCTTTCAGTCTGATTTTGGCTCTGATTGGTTAGAGTTGAGTTTAATGGTACATTTTTTTATTTCTGCCTTTTCATACAGTCTGCACGTATGATGGTACACACAGTGGCAACCTTTAACTCAATCAAGGTAATAATACAAAAAAAACCATCTTTCTGAGCTGATTTGAAAGCTGGGAATGGTTTTTTACCTTCCCTTTCCATAGTCTTTGTTTTTCATTACTGTTTATAAACCGTTTGAATCAACTTATTGACAGAAGTATTGACATGTACAGCATTTGCTTCTCAGGTTACATCAGTATCTTATTATATACATAAAATCATTTGGTTTTACATATTCAGAGAAACCCTTCAAATTATTTAACTAGGCTACTTGAATTTGTGCATTCTTCTGGAATTAAGCAGAATATAGTAACCTTCACCTGTAGCGAAAGGCCAGTCTTGACTTTTTATTTATCTTACTGACTGCTTGATGAAGTTTATATCCTGTAAAAGAAAGAAGTGTAGCTATTTTAGGAAATCTTCCAGCATTGCTATTGAATATTCTCAGTAGACCCCTGAAATAAAGCCTGTAAGAACGGAGGTGAAGAAGGGGTTGTTGGTGTGTTTGCAAATGTCAGCAGAATAAAGAAGGTGCAGATAAGCATAGTGAACAAAACGTTATTGGTTACTGAAGTTTTCTGTTTGACATCATAAACCTTCAGTGAGTCCAGCACAAGAGTTTCTTATGTGAACAATGATGCCATGAAACTGTGGTCTGCAATATCAGTGGGGTTTTTTGTTTGATTTGCAGGAACTGAATGAACGCTGGAGATCTCTGCAGCAGTTAGCAGAGGAGCGAAGCCAGCTGTTGGGCAGTGCCCATGAAGTCCAGAGATTCCACAGGTGGGGTCTTTGCATCGTATTTGGTCTTAATTCAGTAAAATGCTTGTCTATTAAGAGTTCTAAAACATAGTGGGACCTGTTCTAAACAAATCATATTTCAACCCCCAGCTTGTTCATTAGAAGTTAGACCACCAGTGGTCCAACAAGAATTCTTTATGTTCTTCCTAGAGAAAGAAAGACTTGTTAACATGAAAGCATGGAATTGCTGCAGGCTTGGGAGGTCTGGACTACTGTCCTATTTTGCCAAAGTTCACTTGGGTCGTCTTGGGAAATAATTTAATAGAACCATCAACTACATGAGCTTGTCAGGAACTTGGTGACCTGCTGGGTATCAGAGGTCCTAGTATGACCTCCATTTTAATTCTCTTTTTGCCTTCCCCTCACTCAAATCAGAGATGCTGATGAAACAAAAGAATGGATAGAGGAGAAGAATCAAGCATTAAATACAGACAACTATGGACATGACTTGGCCAGTGTGCAGGCTCTGCAGCGCAAACATGAAGGCTTTGAGAGAGACTTGGCAGCTCTTGGAGACAAGGTAAGATTGTGAGGAGGACAAAACCAAAAGCTTTTTTTTTTTTTAATCTAGCAGAAATGACTGAGCTATAGAAAAGATCCTTTTTGTCTTCATTGTGTTTATTCCCCTTTCTCTAATTTTAGGTGAATTCTCTTGGTGAAACTGCCCAGCGTCTGATCCAGTCACATCCAGAATCTGCAGAAGATCTCCAAGAAAAATGTACCGAGTTGAATCAGGCTTGGAATAGTCTGGGAAAACGTGCTGACCAGCGCAAAGAGAAACTTGGAGATTCTCATGATCTGCAGCGTTTCCTCAGTGACTTCAGGTAAAGATGCTCTTCCTCCTGCCCCCAGTTTGCCTGTCTGGTATATTATTAGTGAAGTATATATGGCTTATTGTTCCACAGGAATATTTCTGAGGAGGTTTCAGAAAAGGACTGTTTTTCCTGTTCTGGCTTAATTCAATGGAGGAAGGGAAAAATTCTCTATTATGTGTTCACAGGGACCTTATGTCTTGGATCAATGGAATCCGGGGCCTGGTCTCCTCAGATGAACTTGCAAAGGATGTGACTGGAGCTGAAGCTTTATTGGAAAGGCACCAGGTATGTGGAAGATAAGTGTGTGTCATAAACATCAACAAACATTTCTTTTTCTGACGCTTTCCATCTAGAGTTCCAAAAATAGATCAGTTTCAGCTCTGCTGTCTGTTTATTTAGTAACACATCTCTGTACCTTGCAGGAACACCGCACTGAAATAGATGCAAGGACTGGCACTTTCCAGGCATTTGAACAGTTTGGACAACAACTTCTGGCTCATGGACACTATGCCAGCCCAGAGATCAAGGAGAAACTGGATATTCTAGATCAAGAACGGACAGACCTAGAGAAGGCCTGGGTCCAGCGCAGGATGATGCTAGACCAGTGCCTAGAACTACAGGTACTCTGCTGCATTTCGAAAAAGAAAAATAATTCCTTCTTTCGTAAGAAAGTTTGCTCTTTTGTAGTGATGAGCAGTGCTCTTGGTCTGTCTTTCTTATGCTTTAGAGTTTGTTTTTTTTCCTCTCTAGCTGTTTCATCGGGACTGTGAACAAGCTGAAAACTGGATGGCTGCCCGAGAGGCTTTCCTAAATACAGAAGATAAAGGAGACTCCTTAGACAGTGTGGAAGCACTTATCAAGAAACATGAAGATTTTGATAAGGCAATCAATGTCCAGGTGAGGAGTGTAGCTGAAATAAGGGGAAAATGGTGTTGCTTTTCTTATGCAGAATATTCACAAAAGAAGCTACTACCATGTACAGTTTCTAGTGTTCAGTTCTAAATATTCAGCCATTTGGGACTTGCTGCAGAAGTTTAGAAGCAGCTAATGCAGATGGGGATGTATTTCACTGCCTACAAACAGTGTAGGAATAGTGACTTGTATATGTGTAAATCTCTTACTCATTTGAAATTATTTTTTCTTTATTTACAACAGAAAAAGGTGTATTTTCAGTTTCTTGTAACAGGAAGCTGCCTGCTTTTAAAGTCCAGAAGATACTTTTTTTTCTAAATGCCACAGGTGAAAGATGTTCTGAAGTTGAACTCTCCAGTCCTGCAGAAGACAGACTTCCTTCATGGAGTCACATTTACAATAATGTATATTTAAAGAAGAAAAAAAAGTCTTGTTCTGTTCCAGACGTTGCTCATCACTTGACTTTAAGGAACCACAGTTCTAATTTATGACTTCTGTTTTTAATAGGAAGAGAAAATTGCTGTCTTACAGTCTTTTGCCGACCAGTTGATCTCTGCTGATCATTATGCAAAAGGAGTCATTGCGAACAGACGCAACGAGGTTCTGGACAGGTCAGTGTTGCCCTGTTAGGTGGGAAGCACATACTGACTGGAAGAGAATGCTCTTCAGCAGCATTTTGTAGCTGTTAATGATGCCGTGTGCAGTCCTAGTTTTTCATTGAATGTCTGTATTTGGTTGCGTACAGGTGGCTTCGTCTGAAAGCTCAAATGATTGAAAAGAGATCAAAGCTTGGAGAATCTCAGACCCTCCAGCAGTTCAGTCGTGATGTGGATGAAATAGAAGCTTGGATCAGTGAAAAACTCCAGACTGCAAGTGATGAGTCATATAAAGATCCCACAAATATCCAGGTGAATATGATTCTCAGCTCCAATACTCTGGCTTGAAAAAAATATGCTCAGGAGTTCTTGTTCGGTGATAACAATAATACACCATGTTGGACATGGTCTCCGTTTAACAAGGAGAAAATGGAAGTTACATTATGCATGAAAGGAGACCCAAAATAGAACTCACTTGGTAATTATTGATGCATTTAATTAATAAGATACGTGATATCTGCAGCAGCAAGTTTCCTGAAGAAACTCCTGAGTAGCTATTCTGTCTTTGTCCCAGCATCTAGATAATAAAATAAGGAAATAGAGTTCTTGGGTCTCATCTCTGTCATGTTCTAAAATGCAAAGTCTCATTTATTTTTCAGTGTTAAGGAATAATTAAAGTTACCTCTTATGTTTTAATACTGGTTTATGAATGCACTGAACTACTTCTCTCGATCTGTTTTATAGCTTTCCAAACTGCTGGTAAGTAGTTTGGACTAGCCCTGGTATGTGAATTTGTTTTCTTTGTATAGCTTATGTGTGAGCACAAGGTCTGGTTGCAGTCTGTTGCTCCATCCGTCAGCTCATGCAATCTCTCTGTTTTCTGTTAGTTCTTGACCTACATCCAGGTACAGCTATTGATCTTCATGTGATGGATGTGGCTTTTTTGTTAATGCCTATTCAGCATCATTTATTTATGTATTCGTTTTGCAGGTGTTCTGCATGATCTGTTTAATTTGTGGTGGAGTAGTGATGCAGTTTGGTGGGGTTTTTTAGGAACTGACCCATGGAAAAATGGGTTTCTATCCTACTTTTTCAGAAATTTGGCTATTGGGCCTGTCATCCTCCTCTCTGGATCTTCAGTGGTGATGATTTAACACATGACATAACGCCAGCTCTGTTAGCTTGTGTTTGTAGAACCAAATGCTGAAGATGGAGGATTCAATAAAGTTATAGACCTAGATAGCTTAGTTCTTGCAGCAGTAGCGTAGAAGGGAATAATACAGAAGGAACACTCCAGAAAAAGTTATGTACCAGATGGCAAGCTGACAGGACTTGGAAGAATCCAAAAAGTGGAGTAAAATGAGGATATATGGAAGGAGAAGACAGAACAGAGAAAGGGGAAGGTGACTAGAGGAAGAAAGGAAGGAACTGTTGTTTGTCACTTTAGGCTGTGGTACATTAATTTTTTAAATTATTTTTTAAGTTGAAAAAATCAGAATTTTATATTAAACCAAAAAAGCTTGTCTGGGATTTGTTGTCATGGTAATTATACGGAGATACGCAATTGGCAGCTTTTTAATTGAATTTTACATGTTGTTAAATCTAGCTTTGAAGGATATGTTTTTATAATCTCAGCCTTCAGGATTAACAGTTCCCAAAATAAAGCAGTTCATGCAGAATTTCTCATGCCAGCACTATAGTATTTTCCATCTTTTATTTTTAATCTAATATTTCCTTTCATTCCATTCTCTCAGGGCATTGTAATACCCATGTCCAATGTTACTAGCATTTCCAGTTAATACTTGTAAATTCTGTCTTGTCATTTTTGTGCTATTGTTATCTTGCTGGTGGGTGGATGGATCATGTATATATGAGAGAGAACTGCATACTTCCTCCCACACCAAGGCTCCTATTGTTCTCATGGTGCTCTCAACTCAGCAGAGCAAATTTTTTAACAAATAATTCAGTTATTTTTATAGAGGTGGTTGATTCATTAATGTATAATGCAGCTGTGTATGACTGACTAATATCAAAACTGTGCAGAAAGCAGGCTGCAGCAGTGATTTCTCTTAATTACTTAAAGATTAGGAAGGGGAATAGAAATTTGTGAAATTACTATAGGAGTAGAAGGGATGATCTACTGTGCTTCTGCTTAGGGTATGTATCATATTGCTGCTTTTCAGAGGTGATGGCATTGAAATGAGAAAGCTTCACTTGAGTAACAGCTAAGCTTAATGCAAGGAACATTGCATGGGCATGTGTAAAATGCAGATGTTGCCCAAGTTATATGTATCAGCTCTCCAAGAGTCTTGCCAGGTCAAAGCTTGATGTTTACTCAGATTAATGAGAGCCACTATTTGAGTGAACAATAAGTATTCTTACTGAGAGAGAGAGAACTTCTTTAGAACAGGCTATATGCAAATTTCTTTATGTATGTCGACAACTCTTGTGCTGTCCTCTTGGCCCATGAGAACAATTTAGGAGCCCTTCATGCAGTCTCTAACAGTTTTGCTTTTATCATATTCAGAGCAAACACCAGAAACACCAAGCCTTTGAAGCTGAGCTCCATGCCAACGCGGATCGGATCCGCGGAGTCATTGATATGGGGAACTCACTGATTGAAAGAGGAGCATGTGCTGGCAGCGAGGATGCTGTGAAGGTAGATGCAACAAGTCTTAGAAGATTTGCTTAGCTTTTGCTTTGAGAAGTGTTCGGATAATTGGGGGAGGAGACTGTCCCTCAAAACCAAATCTTGTTTTATAGAAGCTTTTCTATTTCAACCATGCAGTAGAAATCAGGGTAATCATTCTGCTTTGTTCTCAAGGATGAGAAATTTTCCAATCCTACAATGGGGATGTAAAAGTTGAACTGAATGATAGCTAGGCATCATGAAACAGTGACTTTGTAATCTGCATATCTGGAATCAACAGCCAAGCTTGCATCAAATTCTGGTTTTGCATTATCAGAACTTATGTTTTTAGTTTGTAGCATTTATCTTTTCCATTTTGTAACAGGCACGCCTAGCTGCCCTGGCTGACCAGTGGCAATTCCTGGTACAGAAATCAGCAGAGAAGAGTCAGAAACTGAAGGAAGCTAATAAGCAACAGAATTTCAATACTGGAATCAAGGACTTCGATTTCTGGCTGTCGGAGGTAACTGAGATTGGGATTATTGACTTGCAAGACCTGTCTTTCTAATATTTGATTCCTTTTGCTGATGTTAGATTTTGTGGAGCACAGTCTGCCTTTGAGCAAGTCTAGATTTATTCTGGAAAAATCTTCATTATGACTAAAAATCTTGTGGGTGTTTTTGTTATTATTTATAAACAATAAGGTGAGAAGCATATTTGTATAGAATCTGTTAGGAATTAAACAGGTGATGAGGCCAAGATTTATCCACGCTGTAGAAAATTGAGAAGAGAATTAATTTGCAGAATTTTAAAGACATGATAATTTCAAGGGGTTTGTGAACACAACTCATTCTCCATCCCCTTTTTCCTTCCCTACCCCCAGGTGGAAGCTTTGTTGGCATCTGAAGACTATGGGAAGGACTTGGCATCGGTTAACAACCTTCTGAAGAAACACCAGTTACTGGAAGCTGATATATCTGCTCATGAGGTACTGCTTTCTCTTTTAGTTTTGGAAGATAAATCATAGTAATCAGCAAATTCTGCAGATACCACTTCAATACATGCTGCAGATATACACTTGCTGAAACATGTTTTCTTAATAAAAACTGTGACTCTGCACAGCAGTCAGATTATGATTTTTATATTGACATAACAAACACAGAAATGAGATCCAAGCAATTCACGTGCTTTTTCACCCACGTTTTCCAGGATCGTCTGAAGGACCTGAACAGTCAGGCTGATAGTTTGATGACCAGCAGTGCTTTTGACACATCCCAAGTAAAGGATAAACGTGAGACCATTAATGGGCGCTTTCAGAGGATTAAGAGTATGGCAGCTGCCCGCCGGGCAAAGCTGAACGAGTCCCACCGTTTGCATCAGTTTTTCCGTGATATGGATGATGAGGAGTCCTGGATCAAGTGTGTATTTTGGAAGTTCTAGGCTCTGACGTGGGTGCATGTGCTTGCAGCCAGCTTGCTAACAGCATTCATAGTCTGTAGTATGGGTTTATAACTTGCCCTTTCCACAAGTATGTGGAAATCAGTACAAGGAACCACCTTTGCTCCCTAGTCAAGAAAAACTATATTCAAAACGGCTTCAGCGCTAGCTGGGGTGTGGCTTCTTATCTACAGTTTCCTTTGGTCAAACCCCAAGAAGGAAAACTTTGTCCTGGAAAAACTAACGCTGTTTAGACCTGGACCAGATAATTGAAATTTGACTTTACTCTTTCTGGGAAACTTCCTAGCGAAAGTTCAAACCTTACTTTTTCAGTCTGAAGTACTTTTTTTGTGTGTGTGTGTGTTCTACCCAGCTGTAGTAATTAGTCAAATGCTCTTTCCATATTGGTGTTAGTATCTTGGGAGGAGGGAAAGAAGTGAGCCTGACTGAAATCATTCAAATTAGAGAACTTCTTTTGTTGTGCTTGTAAACTAAAAAAATAGCATTGGACAACAGCGGGTAAACTTTACAAAAGGTATCTATCTTCTTAGAAGGAAACCAGTACAGAGAAACTCTTCTCCTTCAGAGAGAAATGATGGGGCTTCGGTCGCATTCTTTCTTTCCCCCACGTTACTCCTGAATGTGCTGCCAGGAGCTAGCTGCTGTTTGCAGTTTCTTACATCCAAGATTTTTGTGCTGTGAGGAGCATTTCCTTATTGGCAGTGCTTTGTTGTTGTGGGTTTTTTCCCTTTTGTCAGTTTTGACCTTTAGAAGTAATTACAAATTTTATCTTTCTCTCCTCTCTCTTGATTTTAGAGAGAAGAAACTGCTGGTTAGCTCAGAGGACTACGGCAGAGACCTAACCGGTGTGCAGAACCTTCGGAAAAAACACAAGCGCTTAGAAGCAGAATTAGCTGCCCATGAACCTGCTATCCAGGTAAATGCCCCTCTCCTTGTCAGGTTTCTCTGTAAACAGTGTCTTTCTTGCATGTGGCAAATATGGAAGCCAGGAATAGGTTTGCTAGCATCCAAATAGAATGCATAAGAAGAGAGCAAGTGATGTTCCATTACGTGTGTGTTTCTCTGCGTTGCAGGGTGTTCTAGACACTGGTAAGAAGCTTTCAGATGATAACACAATCGGAAAGGAGGAGATACAGCAGAGACTGGCTCAGTTTGTGGATCACTGGAAAGAGTTAAAACAGTTGGCAGCTGCTAGGTATGTGAGACATGTTCTTGTAAAATTCAGTATTAATTAAAACAGTCATATGGACTCGTCATGACCAGATTTACTGAATTTCAGGGGTTTAGGGTGTGGGTCATTAGTAATATGATGTAATAGCATGTCACTGACGACAGACTCTTAGACTATTGAAAAGAGTTTTAGTGATAATGTTCCTCAGTAGAAATGTGAGTCTTTTTTTGAGGTGTGCTGTGTTAAGCGTTTTCTGGCACCAGTTGGAAACCATAGACTTGAAATTAACTGGCCTTAATCCACTGTCAGGATATTTTTCTGAATCGAAGCTTTTGGGACAAAATGATTAATTTTAGTCCTTCAGTAGCTGCAGGCTTTGTGGCCCAGTGAATTTCTAGAGCTGTAGACATTGCAGCCTGCTGCTGGAGAAGCGAAGTATAAATGATGGTGTGTTTAGGGTTCAGTCTCTGTACATTCTTAGTTTTTTTGCTGCTGTAATTTGTTTTTACATCTTGCATCTAAAAGCCATAAAGCAGCACTGTGACTAAGTTTACCTTTCTCTTCCCATACAGGGGTCAGCGTCTAGAGGAGTCTCTGGAATACCAGCAGTTTGTAGCAAATGTTGAGGAAGAAGAAGCCTGGATCAATGAGAAAATGACATTGGTAGCCAGCGAGGATTATGGGGACACCCTTGCTGCTATCCAGGTATGGAGAAAGTTGTCAGCTCTTTGTAGTTCTTGTTGCATTATTGTTGGTTAGAGCTTAATGAACCTTTTCTTGAACTGTATTTCCAATTTAGACGTTATTGTTGGTTCCTTTTGAAGGCCTACATTGTAAAAAACATGAATTAATTTCATAAAAGCATCCCAAGTCTGTTATTTCTTGTAGAAATTACTTGCAATTTGATGTAGCTTTGCATTTCTTGACCCCTGACGGGCAGTCCTGGTTAATTCAGGTGCCTGAATTTCTACTGGAAGTCAATGTCAGTCTCCTTTTGTCCACAGAAAAACAGCAAGTTGTGCTAACCAGCTAAGATTAGTCGTTTTTGTCGGAAAAAGTTTATGCTGATATAGAACAATAATTTTTTTTAAATTTTTAATAAGTGGTGAGAAATTATTTTTAAAAATTGTCTCTCGTATTTGCAGGGCTTGCTGAAAAAGCATGAAGCATTTGAGACTGATTTCACTGTCCACAAAGACAGAGTGAATGATGTTTGTGCTAACGGAGAGGATCTCATTAAAAAGGTGAGCATAAACTGGTAAAAAAAAAAACCTCTTACTCTTTGCAGCTGAATAAGCTTTTGGTGTTAACTGCTTTCAAAGCTATTTCTTGGACAGTGTTTGTACATTGAGAACAAAATATTTCAGTTGAAGTCCTTGCTCTGTCACCAACTTAAGATCATATGGTGTTCATTACTTTTTTTTTTCTCCTGTCATGTAGAACAATCACCATGAGGAGAACATTACTGCCAAGATGAAGGGCCTCAGAGGCAAGGTGTCAGATCTGGAGAAAGCAGCTGCTCAGAGGAAAGCCAAGTTGGATGAGAATTCTGCCTTCCTCCAGTTCAACTGGAAAGCAGATGTAGTGGAGTCATGGATAGGTATGTTCTGTACTGGGGCACAGTACCCTGTCACAAAGAAACTGAAATGCTCCTTCCTTTCAAAAAATCTCACACAGCTGCTTCTCTCTTGCTGTTGCAACGAGCAGACCTAAACCCAAAGTAATCAGCAGTGCTATACCTGATTTATGCTTTTGGGGTAACCTCATTTGAAGTAGAGGGAACATTTGAGACAGAGGTTTTTACTGAATTTGTTTCATTTTCCAGGTGAGAAGGAAAACAGTCTGAAGACAGATGATTACGGACGTGACCTCTCTTCTGTGCAAACGCTGCTCACCAAACAGGTTAGTGCTAATGCTGCTTCCACCCCTAAGTGTGGAGAGGGCAGGTGAACTCTTCTGGAATAGACAAGGATCTGGTATTTATGTTTGAACTATATGCAGGAATTTGGAATGCTTAAATAAAAATACAATCTAAAATATTTTGCTCTTCTTTTAATGCTTCAGGAAACTTTTGATGCTGGACTTCAAGCTTTCCAGCAGGAGGGAATTGCAAACATCACTGCTCTGAAAGACCAGCTACTAGCAGCCAAACACATCCAGTCAAAGGCCATTGAGGCTCGACATGCTTCCCTGATGAAACGCTGGAATCAGCTACTTGCTAATTCTGCCGCCAGGAAAAAGAAACTCTTGGAGGCTCAGGAGCATTTCAGAAAGGTGAGTGGCCAAACCACGGGGCTGCAAAAATCTAATTGTTCTCTTTTGAAGAAAACACTTGGAACTTCTGTAGCTTTTTCATTTGCAGCTAATGATCATGGAGATCCTGGAGACTTACAAGAATTTTTTTTAACGCTTGCAAGAAATAAGTAATAAAAGCAAACTATCACTGATGCATGTTAATTCCAGATCCAACTCATAGAAATTTGCATTACTGCAAACTGAACAACTGGATTGTGTTCTCTTTTCAAGGTTGAGGATCTGTTCCTGACTTTTGCAAAGAAGGCATCTGCCTTCAACAGCTGGTTTGAGAATGCTGAAGAGGACCTGACAGATCCTGTGCGCTGTAACTCACTGGAAGAAATCAAAGCACTGAGAGAAGCTCATGATGCTTTCCGTTCCTCGCTTAGTTCTGCCCAAGCTGACTTCAACCAGCTGGCCGAGCTTGATCGCCAGATCAAGAGCTTCCGTGTAGCCTCCAACCCGTATACTTGGTTTACTATGGAGGCTCTTGAAGAAACCTGGAGGAATCTGCAGAAAATTATCAAGGCAAGTCAGAGAGAAAGACTCATTTCGTCGTTTGTGACCTTTCAAGTCTTTCTTGGAAGCTGTCCTCCAAGATAATCAGTACAAGAGTTTGTCACTACATACACTACAGATGGAAGTATCTCAGAATTTCTGAGCAAAGAAGAATTTCCATTAGCTGTAAACTTGTGCTATTGTCGGTTGTTTTCATGGTCTTTCATTTGCAGTCTTTCAAAAGACAAAGCACATGTGCCTCCCTTCCTAACTATAAAATAAGTCCATGCTATGCAGTAGAGTAACTGCTGGTTCAATTCCAATGCTCAAGATTCAGTAGGAATGTTCTGTTGTCATCTGAGATGATTTTGTCTAGATATCCAGGACATGCTTTGAGTACTCAGTCTTGTTTGGAGCTTTAGAACCGTGCTGGTATGCAGCTCTTAGTTTTTGCTTTCTATTACAGAATGAGGGCAAGCACACTATCTCTGAAATTATTTTTGTTCATTTCTCAGGAACGTGAATTGGAGCTGCAGAAGGAACAGCGAAGGCAGGAAGAAAATGACAAATTGCGCCAGGAATTTGCTCAGCATGCTAATGCTTTCCATCAGTGGATTCAGGAGACCAGGTATAGTTTGTCTTCCCAGGAGCTGCCCTTAGAGAATTCCTCAGCTAATATTTGTATCCAGGATACAAAAAAACTAATATTTGTAATGAGGAAACCTTAGAGCGGCCTTCCAGTACTTAAAGGGGCTACAGGAAAGGTAGGAGGGACTCTTTATCAGGGGGTGTAATGACAGGATGAGGGGTAACGGTTTTAAACTGACAGAGGGCAGATTTAGATTAGATCTGAGGAAGAAATTCCTTCCTGTGAGGATGGTGGGACACTGGCACAGGTTGCCCAGAGAAGCTGTGGCTGCCCCCTCCCTGGAAGGGTTCAAGGCCAGGTTGGACGGGGCTTTGGGCAACCTGGGCTAGTGGAAGGTGTCCCTGCCTGTGGCAGGGGGTTTGGGACTGGATGATCTTTAAGGTCCCTCCCAACCCAAACCATTCTGGGATTCTGTGATCCATCCTACATCTCTGTGGTCTAAGTTGTAAATGTCTCCTGCTGAAAAATGGCTGTTCAGGACTTGTTCGTTTGCTGGAGCTGGGATTTGAGGGAGGCCCTGTTAGCCACAGGGAAGAAGTCGTCCCCAAAACACCAGACTTCAAAAATGTTTATGTTTCTGAATTAATTTTCCTGCAGTAATTCCAGTTATCCAAGACTTCACTCTGGTCCAGTCATTCCTGACTTAGTCTGCAGCACAGCTGGGGGGTGGGGAACAAATAGCTCCAAGCAGACTGTGTGAAGTGCCAGTGGCGTTTCTGTTAATGCTCCTTTTGTGTTGCATAGTGTATCAGAAATGTCACTAGAATTTCAGTAGAGAAAGAAACTGTGGAAAAAAAGCTCAAGACTACTTTGTAATCACTTACCCGGGGTGCTGTTTAATAATATCCTTGCCTAGGGAGAGGGAGCAAAGATTTAACAACTGCATTAAAAATAAAAAATCTCAAGAATTGCTGTGAACTGAACAGCATGTTTCTAGAAAACAGAGGTAACCGTGCTCACAGTGCTGTTAGCCAGTTCTGACGCACTCGCGTTGTGGGTCAGAGGAGGTGAGTTCTGTTTTCATGTAATCCTGTGATTCTCTGTCTCTGTGTGTTTACAAGTAGTTCTGTATGTGTCTTCATGAAACAATGAAATACAAATACGATTTTTAACTTTTTGATGTTTGCTTCCCACCCAAATCTCTGTCCCTCTCTTACTGTCTTGTCTCTGTCCTGCTGCCTGATGTTTGGATCTTCACATTCTACAGGACTTACCTGCTAGATGGGTTAGTATTGAATTTTATATCTTTAAAAATTTGGTGATGTGTTCTGCTCTGTCTGTGTGTTTTCTTCTGTCATTACAATGCTCATGAAAGCTGCACTGAAACCCCTTTTATTTGAAAAGAGCAATCTCTGGCTGAGGTGCACAGACACAGGAGACAAGATTTTGGAGTAAAGTATAAACCAGTAGAAACATAACCATTTCCCAGTCAAAAGCAGAAGAAATTATTAATGGGTAGCCACTGGCATACCATGGAAGTCCAAACTTCTGTTCTTGCTTTTTCTCTGAGGGCTTGCACAGGAAAAGGCTCTTAACGTGATGAGATATGGGAGAACACAGAAGGGTTTGCCTTTGGAAAACAGCTGACATTTTTAGTTTTCCAGCATTCAGAGACTTGCTTAGTGAAATAAACTTTTCCCTTATAACTGTTCTCAGAACAATTAAAGCTCCAAAGTATTGACTGTTTTTGGTAAGGAGGAGGCAAGATTCCTATGAAGAGGCTTTACTGAAATTATGTATCTTAAAACTCCGTAGCATGTAAATATGAACTGCCCATTTTTTAATCTGCTGCGTAACCAGGCCCCACAAGGATTATGTCCTTGATAGGAGGAAACAAAACCTTCCAACGTGAACCTGTGAACTTGCCTGGGTTGGCAGGCCATTTGATGCCTGCAGTTTTAAGTCCACTTTGTGTCCCTGGGAATAGTTCTGATGAGGACGCATGCTGGTCATTTGTCCAGAAGTGGAAAGGAAATAACAAGATCTTTAAACATCTTCAGACTGCCAAACCCTCTCAGAGTGTGTCTGTCCATTTAAATTTCCTCAGTATTAAAAGTCTGCAGCACAATGGAAGCTTTGTAATAAGACATAATGTAAAAGGCTAACAAATAGCGTATGGGCCTGGCGCAGAGGCCTGTGTCCGCCCTGTGTAAAGTGCTGGAGCGGTGGCAGGGGCCTCTCATGAAGAGAGAAGGCTTTTCATAATAAAAGGGTGGAATCTTCGCAGATAACTATGCTTCTTATTTGCTCTGTAATGATCACAGTGTCTTGTGTTCTGCTGTTTCTGCCAGATAAAAATCATTTGCCCCATTTTTGTTGTATAGTTTAATGGAACCGAGCAGATTTTCCTGGAACGGATGCTGAATTCTCTGCTCCTTTGTAGAGTAGTGTTGTAGATTAGTTCTGGTATCCAAGAACGAGCAAACAGAAAGAAGCCATTTACTAAAAGATGTAGGGTCAGGGTTCAAGATCACCATGCCAAGCTCTTTTGTTGAACAAATTACCAGAAGGCTGCTGATATGCCAGGCAGAATTTGACCTTAATTCTGCGTGAATAGATTAAACACGCAGATTTAGCTGAGAGAGGCATTGGCTGTGCTTAGCCTTCCTTGGCAAGAGGGCAGGCAGAGCTTCTGAGAAGTTTCGAGATAAAAGTTGCCATGCGTACACCTTGCTTTTCAGTGTGCTGTAGCTGCTTGTGTGCGCCCGGCGCTGCCTGGAGGAGGTTTTCTTTGGGGTGGGGAGGAAGAATTTGGAGTTTAGGAAGAAGAATGCCTTTAAAGAATCTGTAGATGAGTTAACTGCAAGACTTCAATTTGTCTCTTAGTGAGATTCACTTTTTGTGACTTACGCAAAAATAGTAACAGATTTTTGTGTATGTGCAACCAGAATTTGAATATTTTTCTTTAAGTACTTGCTTGAGTTTGCTGCAAGGTGGTGCTGGCTTGGAGTGTGGCTCCACTGCCGTGGCTGTGTTTGGGTGTGCTCTTTCCTCTGTTCTTTCTTTCTTCCTTTTTGGAATTTACTTGGTTTCTTTTCTTTGACTAGCATAGCATATCGTCGTGTCATTCGTGTCTATCAGTATGAAGTTGGGGATGATCTATCTGGAAGGTTTTTTCCTCTTATTTTCTTACCTCACTTTGGTTTTCAAATGCACTTTTTAATTCCAAGGCTCGCTTTCCTTCCAACTAACTTTCACGGCTTAGAGATGCTTGGAGGTTTGTTTCCCTGTTGACTCTTTCCACGGTTGGTTCCCAGCTTCCTGCTCAGGGTTCTGGGCGTGCGCTTCATCTCTCCAGGCGTGCACTGAATCTGAGCCTTAACCCTGTGGTGAGAAACACCCAGATGTTTGGTGCATTTTCATTGCTACAGAGTGATTCAGAAGCTTCTCAAGAAGCTCAAAAGCATGTAGGAGGATAGATTTCAGTGGGGACAAAAACCTGGTTTTAGTGATTTAAATATCAGCGACTTAAGTTTTAGGGACTTAAACACCCCTGAGTCAAAGGAGAGGACAGCCCACCTGCACAGCCCAGCCCTGCTGTCGATGCAGGTCGTTCATTGCTGCTCTGTAGGAGAGGCCTATAGTTTTCTGCAGAGATTATGCCCTATTAAAATTACTTTTAAACCAAACCAGTAGTTTTCGACAACTTTTCCCCTTATTTTATCCCCACGTAACACACCTCTGTAGAGCTCCTGTACCTTACTGGCAAATACAGCCCATCTCCAGTGAATCACCTGTAGTTGGTGTGTGCGTGTGTGTGCTGGGCACGGGGAGGGGGTGGGACTGCACCAAGTTTCTAATTTCATTAGGTCCAGTAAAGCGGGTGCTTTGGATCTGGCATGAAGTGTGGCTGCTGATCATGTTGCCTTTCAAATGGGGCTAGAAATTAACTATATAAAGAAACAAGAATCAAACGAGATGTGCACGTGTCAGTCGGCAATAGGATGAGTCAGAATAAACAAAACACAAAAACAGTGTTTAAATACCTACAGGAGAATAATACTGCTGTAAGGATTTTTAATTTCAAGGAAGGACTGTTAATTTCAAGCCCCACCTGCCATTTTTGTGGGGTTGGTGCTCTTTCTGACTGTGATTCTGTGTTTAGGTCCTGCATGGTGGAGGAATCGGGAACGCTGGAATCGCAGTTGGAAGCTACTAAGGTAAGCAATGCTCAGCGGCTGCTGAAACACCTTTCCCAGCTGATGACTCGGGAACACAGGCTGGGAGTGGGAACACATGTGACTGTACGGGAAAATCTGAATTGGTTTTACACATTCTGAGTACTGAGGAGACTTTGGGGATTCTCTAATTATGTATCTGTTGTCTACGTACATCACAAGCCGTTAAACAACACAGATGTAGTTTTCCTTTTTGTTCTTTTTTCTAAATGAGCGGGGTAGGGCAGAGAGGATACAGTATTGCCAGCACGTTTCCTAACAAGAGGGGTTTTTTGACTCAAGAACTGCTTTGCAAGCCCTGTAGTGTGCATGAAGAGGAACGTTGGCTTGAATATTATTTTACAAATCCCAGTATACGTATATATTATATATGAAAAAGAAGAAGAGTAAAACCCTTCCTCCCCTGCCAGCCTGTGTTGTAACTTTTTAAGGGTTTTTTTTGCACTCCTCCATTTTTCTCCACTCCCTCCTAACAGCGCAAGCACCAGGAGATCCGAGCGATGAGGAGCCAGCTGAAGAAGATCGAGGACCTTGGAGCGGCCATGGAAGAGGCACTTATCTTGGACAACAAATACACGGAGCACAGCACCGTGGGGCTGGCCCAGCAGTGGGATCAGCTTGACCAGCTGGGGATGAGAATGCAGCACAACCTGGAACAGCAGATTCAGGCTCGGTACTGCCAGGCCCACGTGCAGTGTGAAGCCGGTGTAACTGGGGGGGGTAGAGGGCAGGAGACAGAGCTGCCTGTGTCTGAAAACAAACCTTGCACGGTCCTTGCTGACGAGCCTCTCCTGTGCTCCAACTGACGGGTGGAGCGAGCTCGTGAATCCCCCCCACCTCCCGGCCCTCCTCAGAGGGATGCTGTTACCAGTTTGGAAGTAATTCCCGTTGGCCGTTAGCAATGACAAGATCTTAGAGGAATTGATTTATTCTGTCGAGCTGTGGTGATGTCACGTGTTTGCTCGTTTGTCTTCACCTTCCGCTGCGGACGCTGGCTCGGGGCAGAGGGGCTCCAGCAGAGTTCCGCGGTTTGGGAGCTGTTCACGAGCTCTGCTGCTTCCTTTTCAGAAACACGACTGGAGTCACGGAGGAGGCCCTGAAGGAGTTCAGCATGATGTTCAAGTGAGTCCCGGGAACGCGTGCCAGAGGAATGCTTGGGAGCTGTTCCTGGCACGTGGATGGCTCCTGTTGACAGGATTCCCCTGACCGATCTGGTTGTAGCTCCTTTGTTGTCTGCCCAACTTTGCGCTGAGCTGCTCCGCGCTCTGCCAGATGGCAGGAGCCTCCAGAGCCCCCCGCTGCTGGCAGCCAGCGCCACGCCAGAGCCTCTCCTGGGCACGCTCGCTGCAGGAATTCCAGCTGGCATTACAGCCATTTTTTTGATGCTTTTTAAGCAAAGTAAAAAAATTTGTCCTTATGTTTTATGTATGTTAGACGGGGACTGTTTATTCCGTCAAGCTCATTTATCCAGAGTAGTGGGCTGTTATAATCTGTTCTAGTTTTCAACCCACTGTGTAGCTTTTGATACTCAACAACTGACACTTAAAAAAGGGCTTTTGTGTTTTTAGGCACTTTGACAAAGACAAATCTGGACGACTTAATCACCAGGAGTTTAAGTCTTGCTTGCGCTCTCTTGGCTATGACCTGCCGATGGTTGAGGAAGGAGAACCGGACCCGGAGTTTGAGTCTATTCTTGACACTGTCGATCCCAACAGGTACACGAGTTGCACCTCTTATTTTTCTAGTGCAAAATATTGTATCCGTATCCCTTGGGGAGGTGGCTGCAGGGTCTCTCACAGGCTGAGCCGTGCTTCTGCTGGGGAGAGGCTTTTCACAACACTTCCTGTGCAAGTCTCAGTGAAGGTAGGACTGACACTTGTGAAGAAGAAATTCACTTCAGGAACTGATCTGGTGCTGACAATCTCCTGCGTTAAGCCCTTCACTCCTCCCAGAAAAGCCGCAGCCCCTCTCGGTGGGTGTGGAAGCGCCGTGCTCTGGCTGTTAATGGCTGTTGACACGCTGTGTTTCCTGGCAGGGATGGGCACGTCTCGCTGCAGGAGTACATGGCGTTCATGATCAGCAGGGAAACGGAGAACGTGAAATCCAGCGAGGAGATCGAGAGCGCTTTCCGCGCCCTCAGCTCGGAGGGCAAGCCCTACGTGACCAAGGAGGAGCTCTACCAGGTGAGTGAGTGCTGCTCGTGGCCCACCTGGGAGGAACAGGCGGAGGCTTTGTGTTCGTAGATCATTAACAATGACCAGCGCTAATTGCTTGGAGGTTCATGTCACTGTAGAGTCAGTTCTGAACCTGCCAGGGTCTCCTCTGCAGCAAACGCAGAAAGGATGGTAGCAGCCCTGCCTACCCAGCTGCCTTCCTGCCTCTGGGGAGGAAGAGGAAAAGCTTTAACCGCCAAAGAACTACTTGGGCTGAGTAGAACAAGAGCTAGTCCAGGGCCTGGGAAGGGAGCGTGCTCCCTGTGTCTGTCCTGAGATACTGCTGCTTCCTTCCATCGCTTGGGAGACTAGAGGGAGATGTTTCTCCAGACAGCGATTCAAAGGAGAAACTTAAGCCTAAGCTTAGACAGCAGGAACATCTCCTCCCTTTCCCGGCCCTGCCCAGACAGCAAGTTTTTCCAGTCTGAATCCCACCAGTTGGCAGAGAAACAAAGAGGCTGCGCTGCTTCCTCGTATCGGTTACCTGCTCTGTCTTCTCTTTGGTGGGAAGACTCGGGTCAGACCTTCCAACCCTTAACCACGCCGTGCAAACGGCCCGAGCGTTTCCAGGCCGGGCGTAGTTCTGCTGCTCTGGCTTCTGCCCCGAGCTGTGGGTGCCTCTGGGAAGGGGAGGGCCCCTTGTAAACGCTCCTGTCTCCACATCTCCACCTCCGCCCCGTCTTTGTCTTTCAGAACCTGACCCGGGAACAGGCCGATTACTGCATTTCTCACATGAAGCCCTACATGGACGGCAAGGGCAGAGAACTTCCTTCTGCCTACGACTACATAGAATTTACACGTTCACTCTTTGTGAATTGATCTGAAACACTAGTACCAAAAGATGCAAAGAACATGCTCACGTTTGCTGACTATAGCTTTGCATGTGTCTCTCTCTCTCTCTCTCTTTGTGCTCTACAATAATCAGTGTTACTTTATGATGTAACCTTAAACTGCTTAGCTTAAAAATCTTAGGGAAAACAAACATATTGCAGTGTGCTTCAATAAAAGTTACTGGTCGAACCACATCATCTTGTGTTTAATGGTTAAATGCAAATTTAACTGTCACGTGGATGAAACTCCAGCTGTCGGGGTGTTTTTCAGGCCACCGCTGTGGAAGAGGTGAGTGAGCAACTTTTCCTGGAGCTGGAGCAGTAACGAGCTTCGCGTCGGCAGGCGGTTGTGTCGCTGCCTCAGTCCATGACCTCGCTTGCCAGCTGCTCCAGGCGACTCATTTCCCTGGGTCCCTGCTCGGTGAAGTCAGAACTCAGCTGCCAGACTCTGACCGCACCGGTAGCATCCCCTGCTGCCAGGAGCCGGCTCTGCTTGACATTAAATTCTAGACAGTACACGGGGCGTTCAGCCGTGGTCTGCTTCAGGGAGAGGGCGGGCTTGTGCGAGCTCTTCTCAAAATCAAACAGGTGCACGTCTCCTGTAAACCAGAAACATTTATTGCAGCTTTAAAGCAGCAACTTTGAATTTAACAGCAGAGGAGTATCTACTTGTCTGGAACTTAGAAGTTCTTTTTTGCCTGTTTCCCCACCCTCTGATGGGGTCTAGGCTGTGGCAGCTGACATCACTGCAAGACAGGGTATTCTGCTGTCAGAGGCCTGAGAACCAGCTTGCCAAATTCTGTGAAATCTCCATTCCTTAACTCAAAAATTCGGGCAATCCTGTAAGGAAAAAGTTCTTGTTTTAAACCATTAGCTCTAAACGTAAATGTCAAAACCAAGGAAGCTGGGAAGAAGTTTTAGCCACGGTAACGCTGCCATGTTAGAGCCCTGTGAAGGGCTGTGGCAACAGAAGGTATCGGAGAAAGTGAAAAATAACTGTGACTGAAATCATCCTGCTAGAGTTAGAAATTACTCCGTTACACTAATTACAGAGTACAAACAATGGTCAGTGCTCTCTGCTTGTGGGAAGCGCTAATCAGTACAATTGACTTGTACTAATTAATACCCAGCACAATCTTAACTTTCTGTCTAAGAATAGGCACCTGCAGTTACTTGCCTTCCCCTGACGCAGCTGCGAAGACCAGTGGTCGAACTGGAGACCAGCGTACACAGAAGAGGTATTTCTTCGATAACTGAAGAGAAACGATGGGTTGTGTCTGCAACATGGAGTGCAAGTGAACTTGTCCGTCAGTCCCGCAGCTCAGAAAGAGGTTCCTGGGGGAGGGAGGAAGCAAGAAACAACATGATTTGGCTTTATTGCTAAAGATAGAGAACAAAATTCACCAAAGGAACGTGACCGTGGACGATACTGCTGCTTGGCAAAGGTCTGAGTGTGTTTCCTAAAGCAGCAGTTTCCAGGCCGTGCCCCGGGATGTGGTCGGTAGAGACAGAGCTTTGTCACTGCCCTCAATTAAGGTTAATGAGGGCTTGTGTTGTCCACCCAGGGTTGCTGGTGGGTTGTGGGCCAGGGATGCCTGAGAACTGCTGACCTGGAGCTGGGCATTGTTAGGGCTGGGTTTGTCTCTGCAAATTAAACGCAAACCTGGGCTGTCAGCATGTTTCACAGAAACATGGCTTGGGGCCACTGCCCTAGCAGAGCTGTGAGCTGCTGATTTAAATGCAGGCAGCTGCCAGTAAGATTTCTGATGAGCAGATCCCTTAAGCACTGATAAGTAAATGACTTTTTCAGCTCCTCCCCTTGTCTTTAATTTAATCTTTAATATTAATGTCAAGGATGATCGAAGGAAGGTGTTAATGCTCTACCCTGGCCTGGGTGCAGACACTATTTCATGTTGTGCCCACGCGCAGCATCTTCGCGTGGGCAGCGTCACCAGAGCCAGTGGCCATTGTTTCTCCTACAGCGGGAGGGGACTTGATCAAGTTCCGGATGCCAGGTGACCCTTTTTTGGAACTTGTACATGCTCCCACCCGGGGGCTATTTGAAAAATGCACGTTCAGAGCCAGGTAATAACTGTGTCCAACGTGCAGCACCGGAGCCAATTCCCAGCACTCGCCTGTGGAAGGGCGAGCAGCTCACGGAGTAGACGGGCCCACTGTGCGGGGAGAAGGCGAGCTCCGCGGGAGCCCGGAGCGGGACAGAACTGCCTGCGCCATGGAGAGCCGGCGTCGCTGCTGCAGTGGAGCACTTCAGGGAGTAGCCGCCTTCCACACCCACAACGAACACGCGGGGATCGAAGTGTGAAAAAGAGAGCGAGGTCACACCCACGGCTGCCTCTCCCCAAGGGAACTGGGAGAAAAAGAGACAAGGCTGGTGGGAGCTGGGGGCTCCAGGGAAACACAGGTGTGGTTAGAGCCGCATGAACCAGCCCCCCAGGGCCCCAACATGCTGTTCACGGCACAACTCGCAGCAGCTACGCTGTGTGTAGCACTGCTCAGCCGTTAACCTCTGCAGCACCCTCCTACAAGGGGATTCGTGTGAATTAATGTTGTTACAAACAAGTTCTCTTCTCCATCCCCGTGGCTTCTCTTCAGAGCATGGCAAACCTCGGCTGTTGCCAGTCTTCCAAGGAGTGATTTCAGTATGGGAAGGGAGATGGGGGTCAATGTTAAAGGGGCTTTTCCTGGTCCTTCCCACGTGGAAAGCAAGCTCTGCCATGTGGGCTCCAGCATTAAGAGTGTTTTTGTCAAATCAGCCCTCCTGGAGCTGCTGAACTCACCTTCTTCAGCTGAGTGCTGCGAGGGATCTGCTGAGCCACCATGGCGAATCCTTCGGCCAAGGCCAGCCGCCCATCCTGCTCCTCCCTCCACACCAGGATCTTCCCGTCGGTCGACACGCTCAGCAGCCGGGAGCGGTTTCTGTGCTTGGCGTCAGGTAACCAGGTAACCTGTTCCAAACGAGGGCGACGAGGGCAACTGTCACGGCTGCCCTGACCCGCCCAGGCGCCAGCCAGGGATCCTGGTCCCAAACCAGCTTCTGTGGGGAGCTGGCACGCAAACGCCAGCGGAGAAATGTGCTTGGATGCTCGGGGCTGAACGCTGCAGAGCAGTTTCTGTGGTTCACCTGCCGTCGCTTTTGAGAGGCCGCATTTATAGCTATAAACAGCATTTTCCTGACTTTCAGATGAGAAAATACACAGGTTTCCCAGAGTCACTGGACCCCACAAGGACAAGAAGCATTAGGAAGCCAGACTGTAGGACACGCTTACAGCGGGTAGCGTTAGGCTTCCAGCTAAGGATTTGCTACTTACATTTTTAAGCCACTAAGAGCATTGTGAGCTGCATCAATAAACAGTTACAGCATGGGAATGGGCTTCCTCTTCATTTATTCTGAACAGTGAGAAGTTTTTTACAGGGTGAGTGTTGAGTTCAGTAGCCAGATTTGGGGCAAAATAGCCAACCAAAAGAGAATGTAACTGCTGAAATGCAGCAGCCTGTCTGGACAGGAACTGAAGGGCTGAAATAGAGCAATGGCAACTCTCTCCCCGCCAGCCCTGTCTGCTGTTACCTGATAGACTGGATCAGCGTGAGTGTCACCCGTCAGCCCCGTCCTCCAGATCACAGGGTCTTCTGTCCTGCTGGTATCCCACACCACCAGCTCCCCACTGAAAAGGCCGCCTGAAAGGACAAAGATAAACCGTCTAATACCTTAGAGAAAATCCAAAAATGAAGCTTTGGTGGAAACAGGCCCGCCAGCTTCAAAGGGCTGGCAGCTCTGTGCAGGGCACAGTCAGCTCTGGTATAAGAAAATGCAGCTCTACCGAAATAGGGATACTCTTCCCACCTACACCTGGGCTTCCCTCCCTCATCTCTCTGAGGAGGTGATATGAAGGCAGATGTCCCTGAAAAAGCAGCAAGTCCCAGTTCAGAAGCAACACTGCACTTACAGCGATGTTGGTGAGCATTAGTTCCTCAGTCTGAGGAGCTGCAACACCATTGTTCTGCAAGAAACCTTAGGCTGAGCTGAGAGAGAGGAAAACAATGATTCAAGCTGAAGGAAATCAGGGTACAGGTCAGATGGGATCTAAGGTAAGAGCAACCTACCAGCTATCAGCGATGGCTGGGAGGGGTGGAAAGCCAGGCCCATGACAGAACTGGGAACGTCCACCACTAGGTCAGGGCGCTGCGGATTCAACCCTCTTCTGTCCAGATTCCAGGTACAAATGTAGGATTTCTCTGTGCTCCAGTCCCCACCCTCCAACCTGAAGAAGAGAAAACTACGTCTTGCCTTGTCTGTTCCACAGAGAATCCCAGTCTAGCAGAGCTCGGACATGCCCCACTGGTCACTTCAATGTGCCGCTTTGTGGCTTGAAGGAAAACTGAGGCGAAGGGATCATGAGGTGATGAAACCTCTCTGCAGGCTGGTATATATACAGTACGTGTTGGTGTACTTACAGAACAGAGTGCCAGCAAGGAAATTTCAGATATGATTCACTATTCCAAGACCTATTAACCATTCAAATAATGGGAACAATCTAAAGGGCGCATACAGAAAGTTGCTACAAGTATCTGGGAATGAAAAATCTAAAGAGACCAAATTGCTGCTGATTTGCAAACCACATTTCCTCTAAACAAGCACTCAAAGAGCCAGGGTCTGAGAATACCCAGCAAGGAAATATATTACCTGGAGGACTGATAGGGGCTGAAAAGACTTGCCAAGTCTTGCTTTGCCTGAGAGAAGCAGCATGATTTGAAGTCCAGGTGCCTCCCCAGGAACAGAGAACATTCTTCACAACCACCAAATGGTGCTGATGACCCTGCACAAATCATGCCACATACCCCAGCTCAAGAGATTTCAATCCAGTCCCCATGCCCATTATACTTGTTTGTCACAAGTGGATCATGAATTATTTCTCTGGGATGCCAACAGACACCTGCCACTCTATTTCATTATTTCTACCTGTTTCACTCATCACATGCTCACCAAATGTTATGTGTATTCTGTCACTAGCACCACCTGACCAATGTGATGTCCTGTCTTGCTACAAGGAGATGATATGGAGGACAGAGATCTACAGAACAGTTGGTGGTCAGGACAGGAAGCAATGATTCTGAGCCTGACTTCTACTGCCTCTATTTGATGCTCTTAATCCTTTTATTGGAAGAGATACGATCAAATAAAAGGAGCAATTTTCCATACAAGGGGTAGTTGAAACTCCTTATTAAAGGATGCAGTAGATGCTAAAAGTTTACACAGATTCACAGAGACTGTGTAAGTTCATGGAAGGGAATTCTGCTGAGGGTAACCACAGACACAGAAACCACATTCTAATCCGAAAGCAGCTGTGGACTGGAAGAGCAGGAGCAAGTAACATACACGTTTGCCCTGTTTTGCTCTTCCCTACACGTTCACCCATTAATATCCTTTTTGCTGGGGCTTTTAATCTAAGGAAATGGTAGCAGAATGGAGAAGGAATAAGGGCAGCAGTAGGGCACAGAAAGGAGAGGCTGCTATAGACACGCACTGGATTAGATGACTGTTTTGTCCAACCCTCATTTCAGAAATCCCTACATGTTTGTTAGCACATGTCCGTGGCATCAGGCGCACGCGTGAACGGGTGCCAGGTTCATCCAGGGTGCTAAGAGACCACATTAAAACAACACGATCTTCAGTGAAGATAAGCACCTACTTCCAAACCTCACCTACATATATTTGCAAGTGCATCTGCTCTTTACATTTTCTTTCCAAACAGAATCTATCTAGAAACAAAGCAATAAGAGTACATGTATCCATTTCTGGGGCAGCGGGGAGGTAGAAGAAATAAAAGCCATCACTTAAGACTGCCTGGAGATTTTGTTTCTTTAAATATGAATTATTTAACTTGCATAAGGTGGATATATATACATCTAGTTTATTACTGCAGAGAAAGTGAATGTATGTGAAACTCAGGTCAGCCTGAGACGTCACACCAGGCTCAGCTGCGCTCCCAATCCATTCAGATACTCACCGGCCATAGGAACAGGCAACCACAGATCCGGTTGCATTCCAAGAGACACTGGTAACCTGTAAGTTTTGATCCTGAGCCTCTGGGTATGACAGCGTATGCAAACACAACACCTGGAAGAGATCAGATTCAAGCACTCAAGCAATAACCTCCAAACACAGAGAAATGAGATCTGTGCAGGCCCCTGCATATGATTGTACGGTTACAGCGTTGGCTTCCCCTCTGTCCGAGCAGCACACAGATATACATGAAAAAGTTGTTTAATTCCTATTGGCAAAAAACAACCCACAACACATGACCCTACCAAACCAACTGTCGCCACATATTTACCTCTCACAGGCTGCACGACAACTCTGGAAGGCTGTGCCATGAGGATTTACAACAGCCCCCCAGGTATGACTCCAGCACTCGCTAAGTTTCACAAGCAATGGTTTGAAAACAGGTACCAACATGCACTGACTGATACAAATTGCTTCCACTCTTGAGCACTGTACACTAAACAAATACAATCTAAGTAGGAAGAGCTGCCAAATCACTGCCTGCAACTGCTCTGAGCGACCTGCTACTCTGGCATGCTCTAAAGGGGCTACTGAAAGAGAAAGATAAGCCTACACCAACTGCAGGCTTCCTTCTCACAAAGCTGCTGTAACACAGTCACTAGCAGGAGGAACAGTTTGAGCAAGTGAGGCCAGGCCACGAGCAAGGGAGAAAGCTGGAGAAAAAACAACTAGAAATTTCTAATTATTAGAATCTGGCAAGAACAATCACAGCAGTAAGAAACAGAACTAACGAGTTAGAGTGACTGCAACCCGCTCTGCTTGGGGAATAACAAAGGTCTGAATTCTGTCAACTTACTGTTTCCTTCTGATCTGTCCAGTTCACTTCAAAGCCATCAAAGGCACGGCTTTTCCAGTTTTTATTTAGCTCTTTGATAACAGCATCCTCCACTCTCTGAAGGAATGATAGAAGGCTAGTGTAATCTACTCGGACTTCTTGCTGGAAGTCTTGGACAGCATCTTTACTTTGATCCGTCTGCACGCCAGCATCTCGGCTAGTATGAGACTGTGCTGCACTTTCTACTGTTGAAATTCTCACAGTCTGGCAACTTTTCTAGTAAAAGAAGACAGACAGTCTATAATCCAAACAGAAAAAAAAGAGTGCTGCACAAAACATACAAAGCATCTTCCCCTTTTCAGCATTTCAGAGAGACATTCAAGCACATTTGCACACCTCTGGTTCACGGTTAAAAGCAGGTGCCTCTGTAACTGTCCGGGTGTCGCCACGTATTTGTGACCCTCACGGGATCTGGTATGAGGCAGAGATACATGAATGCTGGTCAAATTCAGGCTGTGTGCTCTACAGCATGGAATGGGGAGGATGAGAGAAAGCAAAAAGGCAGCGAGCCTCCAGAGGGAATAGCAAACACCAAACACGATGACAAGTGCAGCATTATCAGCTCTCAAACTACTGGCTTTGTGGCAGCTGCACGTGTGTTTCTTTGCAAATTTGTATCAAGGGCCTAAATTCGTAAAATGCCGCAAAGGGGCAGAGCCAGGAGGCAGACACCGGCTCTGCAAACTCTCTGCGGGGAAGGTCTCCGTCCCGGGCCGAGCTGGAGCAGCGGGACACGCGGGGGGTTCACCGACGGGCACGGAGGGGACAAGTCGGAGCACGGCCGCCCCTTCAGCAGGCCCGGGGGCGGAGGGGAGGTGCAGGTGCAGAGCCACTCCGGCCCGGCCCGGCCCGGCGCCTCCCAGGGGTATAAGAGCGTGGAGCGAGGCCGAGGCCAAGGCCCCGAGGGCCGCCCGGGGTCTCTCACCGCCTCGCAGCGCGCGCTCCGGGCGCTCCTCCACAGCGACTCCACGTCGGCGCCGGGCGCCGTCCCGTCCGCGAACATGGCGGCGAGAGGGGCGGGGGGTCGCGGCCCGGCGAGCTCCCCCTGCCCGCTCGGCGGGTTCCCATGGAAACGGGCGAGGCGCTGAAAGATGACGTCACCCCGAGCGACGGGGACGCCGGTCCGCGGGCGGTAAACTGACCCGGGCGGGTGCCATGTTGGGGAAGGGCAGGCGCTGGGCGGGTGGCGGCTCCATGTGGCAGAGGGGTACGGGCTGGGCCCGGCGCCGGCGGGTGCCTCGGCCGGTACCTTTGTTAATGCCGTAGGTGGGGCGGGGGTTTCTCCTCCCCCTTCGGCCGCCCCAGCCGTACCCGCGCTGCGCCCCGGCTGGTCCCGCCGCGCCGCCGGGGGCACAAGTGGCCGCACGGGCGAGAGGGCGCAGAGGCTGCCAGGAGTTAAGATGGCGCCGGGCTGGCGGAGGGATGGGGGCGACAAAGCCGAGCGCGGGGGCAGGCTGCGGCGGGAGCCGCGGGGCGGAGGAGCGGGCCGCAGTGCGAGGGAAACGATTTTTTGAGGAGAAATCGGGTATTCGGCGACTGGCGGCGCAAAAATCCCGCAGCGCTCAGCGGTACGAGTCCCCCGAGGCCGCGCCCGAGCCGCGGGCGCCCGTGGCGGAGCGCCGCTGCCTGAGGCCGTGATGCGCGGACACAGGCCTGGGGCTCTGCTCCGGAGGAGGAATTATTAGTAATGCCAGAAACGGGGTGTCAAGTACACCGCTCTGGTGAGCGTATAGCTTGCTGAGGAAAAGGGTACGGGAGGCAACTTCAAACGTGTGTGTAAAGCCCAGGGTACATTTTGATTTCTTTGCTTTTTATGTTCGCTGGTTTTGATGAGGGAATTATGGTAATTTGTACTGTGGGTGAATTACAGTTTAACCTCACTCGGAGCTCGCTGCACGCCAGCTGGGTTGGCGGAGCTGGGCTGCTTTCCTCGCGGGAGCACCGGAGAGCTGTAGTTAACCTGGTGCAACATCTGCCCGTCAGTGCGGGTACAGCTGGATAACTGTCATCTGCAGAAACATTTACTGGTGTCACAGCTTCCTTAAGTAATTATTCCTAACAGGTATGACAGTGCTTATAGGGTTTTTTCTAATTGTAACTCCACTGGAACAACTTAATGATGAACGCACAGGCTAAATTTAGCTCTGGCATAAGCAGGCACAGATGCACTAACTTCAGCGGAGTTATTCCTGCTGTTGCTGGGAAGGAGTTTGGCCTGTATGTAAAAATCAGGATTGCAGGATACAGAGTAGGCGCTCGTGAGAACGGACGTAGCGCTGCTTTAGCACATGTGAATCCATTTATGTCAGAGCTGAGTGCAACGGTTCTTCGGAGGAATTTAAAGTACTTCACAAATAATAGTGAAATAAAACTCATGATAAAGAACTATTACAGCCATTTTACAGATAGTGAAATTGAAGGAGAAAGAGGTTAAGTGGCACCTCCTTCAAAAGTCAGGAAAAAAGTCCTGATGGAACTGAAATCCTGTACTGTGTATCTGCTGTGATTCTTCCCCTGGTTTGTGTGGCCCTTCATGATACTCCACAGTACAGCTAAGAACATAAATGCATTCCTGGGTGGGCCTGATGGTCCTTTTAGCCCTGTACTCTCTGATTAGCACTGGCGTTAATCTGAATTTCCAGAGTTCAAGTTCGGCATCTCCTGCAGTGGGAGGTGGCTGGTACGTGTGGAAGCTCCAACAGTGGCAGCAGGAGATGGGATGCGACTCTGACCCCTTTCATAGCCCACTTCTCCGGTAGGCAGGCCCCTGGCACCTCGCTTTTGGTCACTGCCATATAATGTAAATAATGGACTACATGGACCGTTGGTTTGACCGAGAAGGTTATTTTTTTTTAAGGTGCTTTTTTTGTGGTATGGCTTATTTTTTATCAGGTCAAATGTCAGGACGTGAATTCCAATACTTAATGATAAAGTATACTCTGCTGTCCTTTTCTACCAATTTTAACACAAGTGAAACATCTCAAAAGCCACAGCTCTAGAACTCTTCTTTAGATTTTCAACCAGGTGTCTGGAGCCGTGGGTTTGAGACTACTTCACTCTTCATTTCTCATTCAGCTTTCTGTTTCCACCTTGTTTTAAACATCCATTTACAAAGCAGCTGTAAAAGACATAAGAGCACTGGAAACAATGTACTGGTTTTGTCACAGCAGGATTCCAGGCCCTTCTCTGGAGAAAATACTTGATGTTCTGTCTCAGTGTATTCATTCAAGACCTCAACTGCTATATCGTAAAACAGTTCTCTGCTGCTGTTATTGGTGAAATCCTAGTATGGCGCTTACTGAGAAATGCTGATTTTGTAAGAGACCAGCTTGAAGATGCAAAACAGTGACAAGATAATCCATCCCTTAATGAGTGAAATAAATATATTTTCTATTCAAATGCACCAACCCTATTAAAAGTACATAAAGCGAGCATTGTTGAATGAGTTTTTCTACTGCGAATCACTAAATACAGGAAGGAGGAGGATTTTTTAATCTCAGTTTACTTTGTGTTGAATAACTGATACTAAATATTTGAACCCAACAGCAGAGTGTTTTTTTAAGAGGTTCTTAATGTTTAAGATCTATCATCTATAAATAGATCATCTTAAGTCATCACTAAATTACCTTTAATTGGTATGATTAGAACTGCCAAGGAATATTACTGTTTGGTGGTAGAGTAAATATTACAAGCGTGAATTTATATACCGTCTGCATCATAATAAAAATGCTGAGCACAAACTGCAATTTAAAAACTTTAAATAACTTGTCAGAGGGAATTTAAGGATAAAAGTTTGTGTGTTATGAGATGGCAAAGTGAGATAAGAAAACTGGAATTTGAATATGTGAAACAGACCAAAACCAAATTTTTCAGCAGGCAATATGCAAAGTTACTGCAAATGTAGTACATGTTCCCCGTAATGTGGTGCATGTCTGGACTACTTCTTCCCTGAGGATGAGAGAGGAGCAAACAGCTCCAGAAGATGACTGTTCTAAGTAAGTGCAGTTTAATCCTTCTTTATTCCAGTATCTCTGATTTTCTAGGGTTTCAGTATATCAACAGTATTTCAGTTTTTCTTTCTGGCATAGCAGTATCAGAGACATAGATATTTTTGTTTTGACATAGTAACACTACACTGGAAATAAGGTAAAATCACAGATAACTGCAGGAGGGTTGTTACTAGCCTGAGGCTACTAAGTGTCTAAAGTGGCTATTATTACTACAGTGCTGATCTGTGCTTTTTCTTCTTTGTATTTCATGAGATAAAGTATCAGTAAGTTTTTGCTTTCCCATAATGGAGCTAACCAGCATCAGAAAACAAACAAGAACAAGAGAATATTGGGGTAAAGAGAAAGTGTGGGGAGAAAGTATCAGAAGAAAGAGTAAGATACAACAATAAGCGTGCACACTGGGGGTATGATTTCTCTGACCTGGAGCAAAACAAGTATTCTAAGCTACATCTCAGTAAAAATTCACCCACTAGTGGGTGCAGTAGCCGCCCTCTATTTGTGATAAATGGAACAACTGAGTTCTGCTGAGGCTCCAGACAGCCAAAACAGCAGTCTGTACCCAAAAATAGAGAGAGATAACTGACCCTTCCCCTTTTACATCTTCCCCTCCATTCCCTCCACCCCAAACAGATGCAAGTAAGGAAGGATGAAGAAAACAACATGCATAGCTCAAACAAGAACAGAGTATCTTGGCCTTGAGAGTGCTCTGGGGGCTTAGATTGCCAGTGAGGGGCTTGAAATGGGATCAAAGGCATCGCCTTTTACTGACTGATGGTTCTGTTCAGAGGAACAGAACTTTTTACATACTCTCATTTATCAAAAAAGAAAACAAAACACAGCCAAACAAGAAAACTCTTCAAGCAATAGAAAGGGTTTGTAGCAAAGAATCATCACTCCAGAACCTACTTGTCTCCCTAACTAGTATAACCAGCGAGACCTAATTCTGTTTTTCTGATTGTTCATTTCAAACCTGTGCACTACTGGATTGCCTAGCGTGACAAATTAGGTTTGGATGAGGCCTGGGTACTAAGGGTACCCAGGCCTGGGTACTGTATCGCCTTTGAATTAACCCAAGTATGCAATATAGAGTTTGAACTGGCTTTATGCTGACATTTTGTACTTGTTACTTGGGTACAGACAATACCTGATCCGTTATTCCCCTACTGTTTAGCTCTGAACTAGGTCTTAAGTGTCACTTGCTTTAGAGTGAGGTTGTTTGCTCTACTGATCTAGAAGTTAGTCTCACTGAGGCTCAGAGGTTTGCGTTAAATGGAAATACCTCTAGGGAAAAATAATCGAGATGTTACCCAGAAGGAAAATTACTGAAAAGCCCCTTACATCTGCAGCATTATTTAAAAGGACACCTCTTTAGTTTCACCAATTGCCTGGTACAGCTCGTTTCCAAAGGTTTTTAGCCACAGCAGGACCCTACTGCACTACTGTAGGTGGTGATTTTGGAGTTCAAATGCAAGACCAGGAAGTCATGAGTTGACTGAAGTCTGTTTATCTGCAGTGTTACCTGTGATGCTCCTCATCTCAGAATATACCACAAGCATTTATTTTACCTTTAGTAAAAAACTCTTGGTGCCATTTTTTGGCAGGGAAAATTTCAGGTTTAAGGGTTCGATGACTTACCCAATCATGCTGGGAATTTGTGACAGACAGAACAGGACCCACATTCCTAAATTGCAGAGCAGTGTTTCAACCATATCCAATACGTATTTTGTGGATGCATTGCTAATGTACACATCTTACTTCTTTTTGTTAGAGATTTGTGATTTTAAAACATCAGGTATTCACAGATTCACTAAACCTGAAGGAAAGAAAGCCCACCACAACTGTTCAGTGTTAAGAACACAATGTCAATGTAACCAGTCAGATGCTCAGTAGCTTAATGAGGGTTGTGTGGACTCGGTGGGTTACCTCAGGCTGTGTGAATCCTCCAGCTATTGCTTCTCCAGGGCCGTTCATAAAAGGCTCACACATCATCTCTAATTTCTGACCTCCTTTTCCCTGTTTCCTCTCCCAAATGTCCCTGCAAATGCTGCACCATTTTTGCTTTAAAACCGTATTTTCAATTTAGGCAGAAAACACGTTGCCTCATTTCTGAAGTTCTGTTACACCTAGAGACACGATGCATTATAAAAAGAATCCATCGCCATTAAAATCATAGATCTGTTATGCTTTGTAGAATTAGAGTTGGGGGATCCTTATTAAATATTATAGGTATGATTTCTTGCACTGTACAGGTATTGCCTATCCCATACTGATTTCTACACTGATAATAAGACAAAGATTTTAGTCAATTGTAACCAAAGTGGGAAGGAGCACAGGGAAAGCTTGCTTTGTGGCAGGTGTCAGCAAGCTACCACCACAGGGGCGCAAAGACACCCCGCTGGCGGGTTCTGAATGGCAAGCAAGAGCTGGCACAGGGCCAAGAGCCATGGCATATCGAAAGAGGCATCCGTGAAAGGCTCAGGATCCCAATTCCTGGCTGTCATGGTGCTCCGAATCCGGTGGCAGCTGGGAGCCTCTGCCTTGGACAGAGGCTTGATGCTGTCAACAAGGTGATTGGCAGGGTCTCTCTCCTTTTAGACTCAGCAGCCTCTAGTTCCTGCTGAGTTTGTACCAGCATGCCCACCATCTAATCTCAGAAATAAAAGTACAATCTGGCATGCCATTCTTAAAAGGTAGCTGACCCTTTGCAGCGCTGACAACATGGAAGAAAATGCTGAGATACCTTAAATTAATCTCATATTCGGTAACTATGTATGAGTAAAAATTATTTATCTGTTCTGTACATCACTTCCTCAACTCATACTATGTCTATAGCATCTCAGAACAGTTGTTGGAATTTTAACTGGTATGTGTAAAGCAACTGGCTACGTCAAAAACCATTGAGGACAGGTATTACTCATCTGAATAGAAATGGCTATTCTTTGTAGAAGTGTTGTTTCAAAAAAGGACATTCAGAAATAAGTAGTTACATTCCACTCAATATCATCAGATTTGTACTTATGTAAAGCAAGCAAGCAGAATCTGCATGATAGTTCTTGATCGCTCTTCAGAAATCTATTTATTTATTTATTTTAATTTCTTATACATTATTTCTGTGAACACTGAATGATAAATAAATAGATCATAGCTTTACTGGGATATAGATATGTAATTTAAGAGTGGAGAATAAAATAATGTTCCTACCATGATGTTAACTAATGCAGTAGGAAAGCCAGATTTGCAAGGACTCCTTTTATTGATATAAATTTCACCTCCATTTAGAGAGTTTGCAAATTGCCAGTTTAGCTAGACTGGCAAAATCATCTTACCCTTAGTGTGAAAGCCATTTCTGAAATGGCAAATAAAAATATCCATTTTGATTGGTCTGTTATCCCAAGTATAGCAAGGATCCCAAAGGATCCTGGAGCATATACAAACACACACACACACAGAGATTTACAAAATTATGCACTGCAGAAAGATTACCATCTTCTCAAAAGCACATGGAAGATTAAGGGAAGCAGAAATCTTGTATAGACAAATTGGATATGTCAGTGTGAGTGTTTCGACTGCTGCAGAAAATGCCAAGTGATTTGTAATGATCGCTTTCTTTTTATCGCTTCTGTGAGATGGCACCTTTATCTTTTAGGAGAATGACAGGAGAGTAGTCTGGTACTCAGAAATAACAGAATGAACCACCAATATAGCCAGTCTGGGTAACTTTTTTCTTTAGTGTGTATGTAGGGTTCCCAACACAAGTACTGATGCCAGTCTAACTTTAAAAAAAAAAAAAAAAAAAAAAAAAAAGAGTGAAAACATGACAAAACAGGGCTTAAGAAGGCATGAATGTGGCTCTCTGTGGAGAAGTGTAAAAGACAATTGCACCAATTACATGCTGGTTTTGGAACTCCATGTAGCCTAAGTCTATTGAAATATATATTTGTAAGTAGGAGTGGTGGGGAGGGAGGATGCACTGGAATGAGGCCTGGAGCTGAAATGCTGTCGTAAAGGCAGTAGGAGGAGGGAGAGCTATAAACTGGCTGCGATCCTCAAATTTAAAAAAAGGTCCGGAAACATTTTAATGCCAAATTATGTGACACCTTTCATTCCTGTTTTTCTTTTGTCCTTAGTTTTCCATTTAATTGATTGAAACTTTTCCTATTTATGCTACCAACTGTGGAAGCTGGGTTGACTAAAGGCATTTTTATTTTGCTCTATTCTAGCCTGACAAACTCCTGCTTATGCAACAGCTTATACCTTTAATAACACCAGTATAACTGCATCAGTACTAAAAAGAAACCCGAGATTTCTTAGCATCAACAGGGCCCGAGAGAACTTGCAGCAGTGCTGGGATGTGACAGGAGGCAATTTATAAGGAATTAACTCTGACAGTCACTTTATACAGCTGATTTTCAAAGATCTAGGCACTAAAGATGTGTTAATGAGGGTACTGAGGCTTCATAATTAATTATATTAGCATCTCTTTGTTACTTTCTACAACAGTAGTGCCTGGTTGACATTTCAATAGGAGTCTGGTAGTATTCTTTGTTATTATTATCCAGGAGTACAGTTATACCTTAACTCCCAGAGGGCAACGTTGCATGTAAATGCCTCTGTGAATTGCAAGGGCCTTTGGATCTCAGTAAAAGCCCTTGAAGGAGACCCTGCTGGAAACTGAATGGATGTCAGTAAAATTTCTCTAGTCTGGAGTCTCTCTTCAGATATGGACTCTCCTCCCCTTTCATTTCTCCCTTCCCTCCCCCCTTCCTTTCCACTGTGCTGGTCCTTCTCACAAGGCTTAAGAACAGCAATATCCAGCACTTACTGAATGTTGAGTTCCAAACCTCTAAAGGAAGGAATACTGACCTGAACGAAACAGTGAACAAAGTAACCTGAAAATAGGGAATATTTTCACATGCTTGAATTTTCAGTGCAATAAAACCAGTGCTGCCAGAAGGAGTCCCAGAAGTGGTGAGTCAGATAATAGATGTACGACTGTGGTGGGAGGGAAATGGTCTCTACTTTGTTTTACACCAGCCCCCCCCCTCCCCCCCCCTTGCAAAGGCAGATGAAATTATTTTCCAGTCATACCACTGCAAAAGCAAACACGGAGTTTAAAGGTTATTTCCTTTATGTGTTTCTGACAGACGTTATTTTTGAATCTGAAAGGGGAAGGATGACTTTTTGCCAGTGATGTCAAATTCTACTTTGAAAACTTTTACAGCATCACCTGCGGTGGCAGAGCAGCTCTTGTTTATTGATAGATTCCACTTGCTTGTGTTAATTTAAACAAAACTTACCAAAAAATTTTGCTGGTTTTTTTCACACAAGTTACAATTACAACCTTGTCATGGTTAGGCTAAGTTAAGGGCACAATTTGACAAACACACACCTCTTCTAAGTAAGCAAGACTTATGCAACGTGTTCCTTACCCTTTCCTTGTTCATTCCTGCCTTTGTGGGACCCTCTTTCTTGAGGGTAACGTTGTTCATGCATCTGCACCAGGGAACCAGATCAGGTACTAGTCAGAGTTAAAAATAAATGTTTTTTATGGGGACTATTTGTAATTAAAGTCAGTTTCCTGATTCAATTTAACATGGGGTTACACAAAAAAAAAAAAAACCACAACTGCACTGGCAGAATTCAGGGACAGTGAGAAGGGGAAGAGGGGAGGAATGTGTGGTGGGGAATGCATAAGTAGCAACTTCTACCAAAAAATAGTTGGTCAAACTATGTCCTGAAAGACTTCACATTCCTCCAAGACAGAACCACCTCTTTGCTGTGTGTTCAGATAGCACCTTGCGCAAAGGGATCACAGTCACAGAACTCTCTGGACTCCCAGAGCTATTGTAATACCAAAAAATAATAAGCGTTCCTACAGACTGACACAATTAACCAAATTCCACTTGCAGATCTTCATTGTTGGCAACTCGTGCAGCATTTTATGTAGCCGAAGTTGGAGACTAGTTCTATTCCTGAGTTCTGTCTCTGGCTCTAATGAGGAATAACTCTGAATAACTCTGGCATTCAGTTAACCTACCAATAAAAGAATTACTTTCCTCACAGAGCTTTTTATATTTAACTAGATTTTTTTAATGAGCTTTGACATTCTCAGATAAAAGTAATAACGTGTACAATGTATTATTATAGCAAAAACTGTATATGACAGATCCCTAAGTATTTTCTTCTCTTTTGTTTCACCTTTTCTGTCACTATACTCCTACACAAGACTCAAGATATACTGCAAATGTTTGAATAATGCCAACTTGAAACTACGGAATTGTAAATAACGTACTCGCCCTTCACTGAGCAATGTTGCATGTGTTTACTTTAATCTGGTATTTTCTGGCTAGAAACAGAGGTTACTCCCCCTGAGAGTTCAAATATCGATAGTGCACTACGTAACAAGGGAAGGTTTTAACGACAAAAACAGCTGCCAGTTGGTAACAAGACAATGGATGGAATATACATAGTGTAAAATTTTAGTCTCTACTGCTATTCCGGAGGGACCAAATCTTGAAGTGTTACTCAACTTTGTTTAGGATTCAGGAAGAGTTTTCCTGCTATAGGACTGAGGAGATGATAAGTAGGAGCGTCAGGAATTGGCCAGAGTTAAAATCCTGGAAAGCAAACATTTATAGATTGTCTTTGTAGAAATGTTGGCTCCCTCTTAATTTTCCCATGAGTGGAAAAGAGGGAGAGGATCATGTGAAAGTCTCCTTGCAGGAGAACCCACAGAAGCACAAACTACAGTTCTTCCTAGTCCTCAGCAGTGCTCTACCCCTACTGCTTAGTTATCCTAAAACTTCCATTCAGCATTCATTTAAATTTATAATACTGTCACTTCCATGAATTTTTATCCATGTCTTCTGTGTCTCATTAGAAAGACTCTATCTAGCACTAGAGCTTCTGCCCTAGCTGTGAGGAAATTACAGCCTTTCTTCAGACATAGCACCGCTGAAGGAAAGCAAAGACTAGCAGCTACTTCCCCTGTGAATTATTTCAGGGCCTTCTACATGAAAATTTGGTTGGCACAGCTATTCCAGAATAACTCCCAGTATAAATACTGCAGTATTCCAGTTTGAAAGTGTCTTTATTTGTAATTGATCATTCTACCTAGGAATAATTGTAAGGGGTCAGTTTTTCCAACAACTTCTGTTCAGAGGTTTCATTATGCAGGAGTGCATGTATTAAAATAAAGCCTCAAACATAAACACAAAGCCAACCACAACATATATCCTTTAATCACCAGACTACTTCAAATAAATATCTTGTTCTTGAGATATTTTCTGTGAAACTGTAGCTGTATTAGGCTTGTTGAAGTCTTCCATTGCCTCAGTGCAGCATGGATTGGCTCTAATAATGTCTGTCCTGTCCTGCGACCTAGTAATTTTGTGTCCCTGTGGATAGCTTGTGAACATCCCCTGGTGTGAATGCACCAATGAAATCTAAATACCTGCCCTTGTAACACCCTGCAGGTGTTGCAGATAGTGAAGAGACACGTTTGCATATGCCAATACATGTTTTCAAATAAAAATTTGGTACATTTCAGATCCTATCTTGGACTGTGAACTCCTCAGGCAAGAGGAGATGGATATTCATATCTGGAAGTGGTAGTAGCACAGCTGGACAAGTTGATATTTAAACATTTTTGCTTTTAGAAACTACAATTCAGTAGTTCTGGACTTGTAACACCATCTATATGCGTGTCCATTGGCACAGTCGATCGGTGGTTAACACCCACAGGGCTCCACCTAAGCCAAGGAACAGGACAACATCAATGTCTGAGATAGAAAATCTGAATGAAAGTCAAGAAGGGCAGAAAACTTCTCCAGTGAAATGTTTCTTTGGGCAAGGACTCGTAATTTCATAATGCAGAATGTAACTTCGAGAGAATTTTCCAGTAAACAACTTCCCCTAATATTCTGGAAGGCACAGATAAGTTCAGTTCCCTACAAAATTCACAACTGCACACCTTACGTGAAAAATAGGAGCAAAACATTCTTAAGCACCCACATATCTGAAAAGCTTATGTCTCATGTTCAGAAGTGTCTTAGGTTTCATTGACTTTGAATTTAATTTAAGATTTTTAAGAATATTTTGACTGCCTCTTTGTCTCTAGCATCTGGGAACAAGCACTAGTGTTACATGACCATCCAGCTCTTCAAAGCTTACAAGCAAGTGCTCTGGTAAGTTAAAAATGTTGGTATAGGAAAAATTAAAAATCAGGTTGAGCAGCTATGCCTAATGGGAACTTTACCAAAAATTTTTTAAAAATACCCAAATAGAATCACTGGATTTATTCAACTACATACTATTAGTCACTCCCTGTCGTCTGTGTTACTGAACCACCATCCTGCTTCAAAGGCAGTTATCAGCCCAGAAATATTTTCATCCGAGGGTTTAAACTGCAACAACTGTGAGGACACGTGGAAGATTCTTCTGTCATTATCTAACCATTCAGTTCTAATGCGAGTGCTCGACTGGGAAAGTCTGTGACTAGTGGAGATGGATAAACAGTTGGAGGGGAGGCATTTGACTGTTTAATATGTGTGCCAAACTGCCTTTCTAGGGTCATGGAGACTCGGCAGTTCCTGGGGGCTGTCAAACTGATTACACGCAGCAAACCAGCCGGTGTGTCTCTGCCTGCTGCTTAGAGTGAGCACTGATATGCCAGTCAGACTTTACTATCAAGTACAAGCTTATGTGTGTTTGAGATGTTGTGCAGCCTTCAACTCACTGGTGTACTCAGTAATTTAAAAGCTTTCATATACTCTAAAAAATTTTGTCCTGCACTCCAAGGGGGAATCTTTGTTCCTAATACAGAGTCCCAGTCTGCAAGTTCTTTGTGGAAGACCAGGCTCCCAGCATAGATGTACAATTGTGAAGCAGTTGGTTGCATTTCAGCAGTGGTAAAAAGATCCTTGTTTTATATTTCTCTACAATAATTTCTGTAAAGGCTGTGAGATTCTTTGGGATGGAAGGCTATAAAAATGTAAGTTGCTATTAATTATATTGACTTGCATAATCCTATGTATGCCCATTTTGCCTTGCAGAAATACTTAGAAGGAAATGTACTCTTCTTTCTTTTTCACACATCATTGCATTGTATTTGAGAGGATTTAGCACATTTTCTGATTTCACTTGCCAAATCGGGCGTTCGTGTTTAAAATTTACAGCTGACTTGACATTCCAGAAACTAAGCATGATTACCAATTATGTCTCTGTCTTGTAGTAACATACCTACCTAAGGAAGGAAATATTGGGACATCTGAACTTTTACATCAAGAAGCAAAAATGAGATTATCTTTACAAAGAAGCTCTGTTCATTCAGTTCTTGAGAGAAACGTGCAGTTACTGATACGTTTTATGTAAATTCTAAGGCCATTAATCATTATCAGCTGCTGCCAAATCCCCCCTATATCCCAAATATACATAAAGGAAAACTAACACAAATCTTCTTCATTTGTCTGACAAAGTTATTGCCATCCGGCAGGTTGCAAAGATCTAACTCCCTTATTTGTCAACACCAGACTACTCCTGCACTGAGTTTGAAAGATGCCACATACTGTATAGTTTCGCAACTTGAACCGTGCAATCTGAAGTTCAAACAAAAGCAGGAATACTAACTCTGTAATACGGAGGGAAAAGAACTATTTGTGATAGAGGCAGCATAGCTACTTGGTTCAGGAAAACATGTTACTGTTCTATTATACTGGATGTAATCAGAGTTGAGAAACGTCTTGCAAGAAGATGAGAGAAGGACATTATCTTCTCTAAATACGTTCACCCCACCATATCATAGGATTATAACTGTACATTTTAACCCCTCAACAGTTATTCAGGGACTAAAACCGCCTTAGAGGTTAGTTACAGATAATGAAAAATATTAGAAGTGAAGGGTGGTAACTGAATATTTATCAATTAAACCTCTAAGTATTCATTATTTTTTGTTACAGCACCAGGGATATTAAACAGTTATATATTAGGTCTAAGCATGGCATGTAATTTCTGAAATTCTTGTGTAACAGCAGGTAACTCATGTAACAACAAGGCTTTATACCACCTAGATACTATTTTCCTTCCTTTATAATGAAAGTACATGGGGTTTGGGGTACCTACACAGAGGAACAATTTCAGACTGAGTTGAGAGTTGTGCTGCTACTTGCTGCTTCACAAATATTTGAGTCATGTTCCTCCTGAGCATACATGTTAACAATGCAGCAAGAACAAACAGTAAATCAATTCGGCTGCAAAAGCCGCTGGGTGCTCTCCTCTGATCCTTCCTGGGGCTGAACAACTCCTCTAACTCAGTGGCTTAGTTTTACTTTTTCTATTTTCTATAAAGCAAGGAGGAGAGTGCAGAGAGGGCATCATTCTGTGAATTGTTGTCAAATTCTTTGAGCCAAGCCCCAGAAGCATGTAAGCACCTGTTGTTTTGAGACCTTTTATGAAATGTACCCAGAAGTCAGACCACAGTTGAACTGTGTAAGCAACGCGTTTGAAAAGCAGAAAGTACAGGCTGTTAAAGCAATAGTGCCTGGTCAGTTGAAGAGAAAGAATGTATAATTGGAGAAGAAGTATTGATGTTAACATAACTTTTCTAACAGGAAGAGAACTGAGGAAGAGTTAGGACAAAAGGTTTATTAGAAAGCTGGGAACAACACATCACCAGCACTAAACTGAAGCAAGCAAAAAGGGAAAGTAACTATGTGAAAGAACACAACTTCCTCCCCCCCAAATTGAACTCTTTGCCATCTCTTTTCTCATGAAAGCATAGGTTCGTATTTTATGTCTCAAAATTAAATGTATTTTTAAAGTGTTTCTTTTAATATTAATATATATAATTAATATATACTCTTTTCTTGATAATCGCTAGTTTTAGGGTAGGATAAACAGATCATGGAAATAGTTTTTAACAGTACAGCAGTTAATATTCATGATTACTTGACTTTAGACACATCAGTGGATCACCTTAATCATGTACTTCAGGAATACCTAGGAATTCATAGACTAAACAAGGAATTCTAGAAGGGAGCAGGCAAATGCTGCGTGGATCGTCATGTTCTGGCTTGGAACTAGCTTTCAAACATGGCATGTACTTTCAAATTATAGACCTTCAAAGGTTGGTCTAGAGAAAGTCAATGGAAGAGTAAATTACAGGTGAGAACAGGGGGAAAAAATCAGATACAACTGCATAGTAAAGAGACTCAGTGGAAACAAAAGGAAGAAAACCAAGCCACACACATGAGCTTACCTTGTCTGAATGTGAAGATACCCGTATTAATTGATCTTGGGAGATGCAGACAGAGCATGAGAGAAGTTATCTCACGGTGATGGGCTTCAGTAAGGCCCTGAGACATCCCTCTTGGGAAGGATTTGCTAATCTTGCATTTATAAAGTCGTGATGCTTTGCTTACCTTTTGTGTCCAGCAGTTAAGAGACCTCATTGCTGTATGTAAAAGCAGAGGACTAATGGATGGCAGCTCCTCTCTGCTGCTGTTTGCACAGGGAAGCACTATACAAACTGGACATGCAGCAGCAGTTGTGGGTGGCAATGGAAGCAAGGACATAGCTGGTGGGAAGTGACAGCTGGGAATACAAAAGAAAAAGCAATTGGGATTTGGAAGCAACAGGTGGGAGCAGGAATCAGAAAACTATAGTTAAGACCTCTGAGGAGGCAGGAACTAATCCAGGCCCTGTTGAGTGAGTCCATGGGAAGGGCAACTTGAAGAGGTGGCAGAAAAGGAAACAAGCAGGGAGAATATGATATTGTGTGCCTGAAAAGCAAACACAAAAGGCGAGTTCTTCATCAAAGCTGTACTTTTTTCTTAGCCTCATCTCTATCGTAATATTCATCTGTGAATGATACGCTGCATATTTTGATGGAGAAGAGTGGCTCTGGCTGTTACTTTAAGAGCAAAACAGAGCTAGCTGTAGCAGTGAAGCTGCAATGAGCTCTTCCATGACAGGTGGACAGGAAAGGGACAAAAAGAGTTATTTAAAGTCTGCTTGCTCTTAGTGCAGTGGCAGGTGTGCTGGCAGACAGCTGGGCTCAATGACCTTCTAGAGTTGTGCTCCCACATTAACGGAGTGTGCTGGATGTGACTGACAGGGCCTCTGTGCCCTTAAAATGTAACATCTGAAGTTGTCGCTTTGGGTCATGTTCCAGCTAAGGGAGGGAGTGCAGCGACACGGGGGTCACCACGTCCCCAGAGCAAGGCAGGGTGGAAGTGTGACCTCACCTCACGCAGCGTCTGCAGGCACCGGAGGGGCCGGGGCTGGTCCGGAGGGGCCACCTCAGGCAGGGGGACTGCTCGCCACAGCAGCCGTTTCACGACCATGTGGGGATTGGTGGTCCCATAATGCCACCGCTGTTTCCCCTGGGGGGGGGGCCTTGGCCACCCCCCGCGAGGAGAGAGATTGACCCTGTCCCTGGGCGCGTCCCCTCACAGAGCGGGGGCGGCGGCCCTGAGGGGACGCGCGGGCCTCGAGCGCGGCGCCCGCTGCGGAGGGCGCGCGGCCACGTGCGCCGGGCAAGGGCCGCCGGCGCGCGCGCACACGCATGCGCGCTCCCCACCCCACCCCGCACACCTGCGCGCGCCGCCGCCCTACTCTTCCACCCCTCCCGCCTCTCGCGCCGTCCTCTGTGTCTCCGCGCCCAGCCCCGCCCCCCGCTCCCTCCGAGGGCGCAAGGCCCGGCCAATGGGCGCCCAGCGTGGGGTGGTCGGCGGGGGCGGGGCTGGCGAGCGGCCTCTCCGCGGCTGCGCGCCGGCCGCCCGCGGCGAGGAGGCGGTGTCCGCGCCTGCGCAGAGCGGCGCAATCGCCCTCTCTCGAGGAGCGGAGCGGAACGCGCAGGCGCCTCGCGCCGCCCGCTGCCCAGCGCCCCGGAGGGGGGCTCGGTGCGCCTGCGCGCTGCGGCCGCCGTCCCCCCAGTGCCCCGGAGGGGGGGGCTGCTGCGCATGCGCGCCGCGCTGCCCGCCCCTCGCCAGCAGCAGCAGGAGGAGGCGGCGGTGGTGGTGATTCTGGCTGTGGAGAGCGTGAGGCAGTGCGAGCGCCGCTGCCGCCCCCTGTTATCCGGGAGCCCCAGGTCCGGGCGGAGGAGGCCGGAGCGCCCCGGCGGTGGAGGGAGCCAGAGCGGCGGCGGCAGCAGCAGCAGCAGCAGGAGGAGTCTGTGCCGGGCCCCCCCTCCGCTCAGTCCCGTTACAGCCCCCCCCTCCCTCCGCGCTCCGCTCCGCAGCCACCAACATGTCGGCGCCGGCGGCCAAAGTCAGTAAGAAGGAGCTGAACTCCAACCACGATGGGGCCGACGAGACCTCAGGTGAGGCCGCGCCGGGGGCGTGAAGGGAATGGCGGCAGCCGCCGCGGCCTCCGCCTCGCACCGCGCCGCACCGACCGCCATTTTCCCCAGCCACACGGGCCGCGGCCGGGCCGGAGGCGGGAAGAGCGCGGGGTCGGCCGGGCGGATGTGCAGGCCCCAGCAGCAGCAGGAGGAGGCCATGTTAGCGCCCTTTTGTCTCCGCTCCCCGGCCCGGCCTCCTTCCCCACGGGCGCAGGCGGGGCCGGGCGGGGGGCGCTGCGGCCTTGGCGGAGCAGCGGGACCCCCCCCCGCCCCCCCCCCCTCCCGGAGCAGCATCCGCGGAGCCTCATTGTGCTCCGCCGCCGCCGCCATGATGCTTCGCCGCCTCCTGGTCTCGGCGCCGCCGCGGCCGCGTGGTGCTGCCCCGCCGCGCGGGGATGGAGCGGCGCCGGCTGCGCCGCCGGGGCCTGCCCGCCCCGGGGAACCACGCGGTGCGCGGGCGGCGCGGCGATGGAGCCCTCCGCGCCGTCCCCACGTGCGATCGCGGCAGCTCCGGGATTTTTAAAGGTCGCCGCGCCGTGGGTTTCCTCCCGGCCGCCGCCGCGGGAAGGGCGCAGTGCTCTCCTTCCTCCTTCCATCAGATCCGCCGTCGCGCCCCGCGGTGCTGCGCCCGCGGCCGGCTCCGGTCACACACGTGTTTTCCGTAGCCGGCCTCCCCTCCGTCCTGGGGAGGGGGGCAGCGCATCCACCCGCGCAGCCGGGGAGAGCTGTCCCCTAACGCGGGCTGAGCCGTGCGGGAAACTTACCGGGGGAGGAGTGAGCGTGCTGCACTGCTCCAGCGACTTCCCGCTGCCGTTCATTCATCTCCCGGCGCGATAGGTAAACAGTCCTCCTGTAAGCCAGAGCTTTGCCAGGCTTTGTCGAGGGGAGCTTCCGACCAGAAAATACCTGTCAAACGGCGACTGGGAGGTCTTTTCTGCTCCTAACTGTCCTTTCGAACGTTATTTTCGGTTGTTAGAAGGTGGCATGTAGCATGTGGCATGTTCCCCGTTAACGCTCTGTCTATTGATATTTCTGTCCTCTCTAAATTCCGTAACGTTCCTTCAAATGTGTTGGTCTTAGCAAATACGGCTCATGCTTTTTTAATTAAATTGTTATTAATCTGTCATGATTGACTCATCATTTAAGTTGACTTGTAAAACTGAGTAGGGGAACGTGAGTTGTGATTTCTAGGGGTAAACTGGCTTTGAGTGCCGTTCCGTCAAACTTTTCTGCGCTTCAGCTGTAGTACACCCTGGAAGTAGCTGAAGCTTTAAGGCCTAGTAACACTCATGACATTTAATAGAAATCTCTGCGCACTTCTAAAGTAGATGACTAGAAAAAGTCTTAAGCGAAAACCCCAGGTGATTTGCCAGACTTGAGAATGAAGGGATTTTGATGCATTTTTGTTTGTTTTTCAGAAAAAGAGCAACAGGAAGCAATTGAACACATTGATGAAGTACAGAATGAAATAGACAGGTAAACAGATGTTTTAGCAGAAATGAAGATGTAACTGAAATATAAAAATATTTAGTAAAGTAAGCACTCGGTAGTAGTTCTCAGTCTCTTTAAACTCTGCCAAAAGATAGACGTGTGTTCTGACTTGATTACATGTAAGAAGTATTTGTATATGATAAAAATCTGAAGTAGTGTCCTGGTTTCTTGTTTAAGTATGTGTAATTAAAAAGGTAGAACTCGAGTTTAAAATTTTAAATTAATTGTGATAGTTTTGATAATAGAAATCTATTTCAGAGTGGTTTTTCAAGTTACTGTGTATTCTGTTTTGAAAGAGTTTTTTCATGTTTGCAACCGAAAACTTGGTTGAAAAGTTAGCTTTTATTATACTTTTTTTTTAAATTATACATTCATGTGCTTGTAGAATAATACATAGAAAGCGTCACCGAAACATTAGTTTCGTTTGCCAAAACTCCTTGTGGGTTCTATGTTGGTATTTGCCTGGATCTTATCTCCATGCACACTGTTCTGCAAAGGCTGCAGGTGACTGCTGAGGCTCTGGCCATGTGAAGCTGTTGCAGTATTAGGGCTCTGCCTTTTTGCATTTTTTGCAAAAACCAATTAAATGTTACATCTTCAGATTTTACTTGTGTGGGGTACAAAATTGCTTTGCTGTAGCTTGCCTGCCTGCCCAAAAGTTACAAAGAGCAGGTGATAGTGTTACGTGTTATCCATCTTCAGGTCTTTTGCAAATAAAATGTTTAAGAGGTAAAATACTACTTTGCTTTGCATAAATAAGGGTCTGTCCCTTATGTAATGCTGCAAAACACACAGTGTGTTCAGAACGTTTCATTAAGATCAGTGAGATTGCTTCTGGTAGCATGTTTCTTAAAAGTCGTTAAAGGTTTGGGCCTCAGGTTTTTTTGTTTGAGATCTCATTTGTTGAATATGGCAGACTAGTCTAATCAGACTCAAGCCGTTTTTAGCTGACTACTGATGATGCATCTTTAAATTTCAGTTCTCTCTCCTGTGGTTAATGTGGCTCTTCCTATTACAGACTGAATGAACAAGCCAGTGAGGAAATTTTGAAAGTAGAACAGAAATACAACAAACTCCGCCAACCATTCTTCCAGAAGAGGTCAGAATTGATCGCCAAAATCCCAAATTTCTGGGTAACAACATTTGTCAACCACCCACAAGGTATGTTCTTGATGTCCCTCTTTTTTTTCTGTAAACTCAGTGTTTGCTTGCATGTTATGGGAATATCTTGCAGCGCTGAGGGTTTTCTAGAGGTGTTGCTGGGCATATGTTTAAATGGAAGCCTGCTGCATACGCAAACACTTCCTTTTTGTCCTAGAATACGTTTTAAAAGCTTTTTATTTCTTGCATTTGTTAACCAAAGGAACATTTTGTTCACCAAAATCCCTTGTTGGTTTTCTTTCTGCATTTTAAACAAGTTTCTCATTTTTTTTTTAGTTAATTGGGCCCTTTAAAGGAGGAGAAAAAAAAAAAGAAAAAATAGTTGTTTTTTTTTAATTGGAGGTGAACTCCTTAGGACTCTTGACAACAGACTTTCTGAGAGGGCGAAACAAGTTTGTAGACTGCTTAGATTGGGCAAACTACACCTGTGAAAATGTGTTTCAGAGATGTATGCAGGTAGCTTTTGCTGCTTTTTAATGCTGAACTACAACAAGCGAACATACAATGCTTTCACCTCAGCAAATGCAAATCACACCAATGCTAATAGTCTGTTGGCTGGTAACTTGAAAAAAATGGGCTGCGAGAAGTTGGCTTGGACTGTGTTGCTTTTCAAATCCTACTTGCTATCAATTCCCTGTATTTCATCTGCATGAAACACATTTCATAGCTTTGGTAATATGGGATTCCTAATTCTGTCTTAGTATCTGCACTGCTGGGAGAAGAAGATGAGGAAGCACTGCATTATTTGACCAGAGTTGAAGTGACAGAATTTGAAGACATCAAATCAGGTTACAGAATAGATTTTGTAAGTACTTTAAATAATTCCTTGTGATTTTTCTGATTTTTTTTTTTTTTGAACGTGATCACGTATTGGGTTGTAGTTTGTAGCTTAATCTCTTCAGTTGTCCAGTTAGTACCAGGTATGACTTGGCACGTGTCTTTACATTATGTGGGTTCTAACTCTTTGCTTTCAACTCTGCAGTATTTTGATGAGAATCCATACTTTGAAAATAAAGTTCTCTCCAAAGAGTTTCACCTTAATGAAAGTGGAGACCCATCTTCAAAATCAACTGAGATCAAATGGAAATCTGGGAAGGTATGTATGTGCTTCTGGGAAAGATGATTGCTGCTTTGTGATACCGTCACTTTCATGGTGTTCGTTTTACTTTTTATCGAAGCTGCCTTGTCCTCCCTTCCCCTCTCAACCCACTTTCCACTTTGCTACGTATGTAGCTCGTGCCTACCTTGCAGGGTTTGGAATACCCTGTTTACATGGATATCTGTAGTGAATTCTCTTGCTCTGTTGAGCACCACCATTAAAACCATGAAAGCACAAGTATGATGAGAGGGAGGGATTAACAAGTGCATTAGATTGTCTCTTTGGTGTGGATCTAGAATCTGTGTTCTGTTGTTTTCTTAAGGTAACTGTTAAATCAGGAATTGTGAGGACAGCAGGGTTTAGGGGGTCCGATAGGGATGTGTGATTTATTTTTTGTTGGTTTTCCCTTTTTTCCTCATTTTCATTTCCAGACACCACATCATTGGAGAAGTCACAGCCACACAATAATGTGGGCATGTCTTTCATCCAGACAGTATTCAGCCATAATTAATTTGCTGTAGTTAGTTTCTGTAAAAGTTGGGAGTACTTTAATGTGAAGATTTGAAATGCGTATTTAAAAGTAAAACTGAGGGTTGCAGCTAAGTCACTGCTTGTTTTGTCACCCTCAGACCAAGAAAACTTACTTTTTTTCACTGAGAACTAGAACTTTTCCTCTTGTACAAGAAGTTACAGTCCAGTACAAACTAGCCGAATGATCTTTACAACATACCACAATCAGCGTGAATTCTGGTATTGTTCTTCATTAAACAGTCTAAACCTATAAATGTTGTGATTCTATAAAGAAAACAAATACTAGAAGTTTGGAGTTACCATTTGATCAAAGAAAGAATGGATTGAAATAGCAGATAGTAGTTTTCAGACTAGGCAAAAAGATTGTTGTAAACTTCTGGGGTAAGGTGTTTGATACAGGATTCATGTATGTTTTTGTGACCATATGTTTTAGCGGTTTATGGTGGGGGTTTTTTTTCACTTAACTACACAAGATGGCCTGAAGACTTCAATGTAGGAAATCTTAGGATAAGGCTAGACATTTCTTTATCTCAAGTTAAAGACAGAGCTTAGAGGTGTGGAGACTGAGTGTTTCTTCAGTTGTGTGTATATAGTAGTTGTAGCATTTAGCTGCAATTACAGCTAAATGCTCTGAGTAGTGTTTAGCCATTCTGAGATCTTTTAAGTTCAGTATGTCATTAAACACTTGCTGTACTTCTGCTTCCTTGTGATTGGGAAGCATAAATCAAGTGCAAGATCCTGTGAATTTTCAGTATTTCAATGGAGGTCATTAAAAGAAACAGGCAGTTTTACTGTTTTCCTGTGTTCATGAGAATGCAGTCTTTTTCTGTGAGTTGTTTGGGTTTCAAAAGATTGTTAAAGACTTCTCCCTGAAAGAGGGAGCAGTAAGTGACTACTTGTGGTTGTTCAGACAAGAATGCTTCTAAATGGTGCTTACTAAAAACCTCAACCAACCAAAGGCCATGTAAAGACTGCTTCTTTAGAGAACTTCTTAACTTTCTTTTCAGGATCTGACAAAACGTTCAAGCCAGACACAGAACAAAGCCAGTAGGAAGAGGCAGCATGAAGAGCCAGAAAGCTTCTTTACCTGGTTCACTGACCACTCCGATGCAGGGGCTGACGAACTAGGAGAAGTCATCAAGGATGACATCTGGCCAAATCCGTTACAGTACTACTTGGTAAGTACAGCACGAAGTTGTTGATCCACACCCATAATAGCAGGGTGCAAGTGAAAGTGAATTTGATCACTGTAGTTAATGTTGCATCTGTGTCTTTAAGGTTCCTGATATGGATGATGAAGAAGGGGAGGGAGAGGAGGATGATGATGACGATGAAGAGGAAGAAGGATTGGAGGATATTGATGAAGAAGGAGATGAAGATGAGGGGGAGGAGGATGAAGATGATGATGAGGGAGAGGAAGGAGAGGTGAGTAATCGTACGCCTTCCATCTCTGGTGTATGAGAATCACAAGAAATTTATAAGAGAGATCTTGTAAGAATACTGAGCCATTGTTACAAAGGTAAAATAGTTCTTCACAATCACTGACGAGGTGTTTGGAGGGGAGAAGCAGAACTGTTACTACCTTAACTTGTGGAGTGGTTTCAGTGTAGTAATAAGTTTTTTTGTGTATATGAGAGACAGTACAAATAAGTAGTTTCAGTAAATTTGAAAGGGAGGTGCTCTAGAAGAACTAGGGTATTTGTGTAATAAAATTCATATTTAATTAGTGAACATTCTAGCAAGGCTTTACTTGTAAATAACTTCTGTTGATATAACCAGTTCTGTCATCCTCCCACCTGTTGGTTTATTTCTGCTTATGGCCAGCTTAGCTAAGACTGTTGGGTTCAGGAATTAGAAATTTCCTTTAGTTGCAAGTGAGATTCCAGGGACAGCATTCAAGGTGTTGGTAACTTAAAGTTCAGAATGTCTTGGTTTTTTGTAATTGGGTGTGATGTGTCTGAATTTCAGCAGCAAAAACTTATTTGTATTGAGGTAGGAGGGCTGTTGTGGGCACCAGAATCCTGCGCTCCGTTATGTCACCTGGAATTTAGCACCTGAAAGTTGAAGCGTTTTCCTCTTCAGAGTTTAAAACGAGGGGAAAAAAGGTGGCCCCTTCGCTTCCTAGATGTCAATGTTTGTAGTTGATTCTAAGTCACGGTAGTTTTTAAAACCTGATGTTTCTTCATTGGGACATCCAGTTATTAACTGATTTCTATGTAGATTGTACTCATGGCAAGCATTACTACTCCTTAGTGAAGAGGGAAGGAGAGATCATACAGCATGCTACGAGTAACACTGTAGGGCTGTTGTCTGTAGGGTAGTAAAACATTCTGGTTATTGCATTTGCAAGTTCGTGCTACCTGAAGTTTAGTGATTAGATTTTTTTAATTGTTGCTTATGTTTCAACAGGAGGATGAAGGAGAAGATGACTAATTGAACACTGATGGATTCCAAACCCCCTTTTTACCTTTTTAATTTTTCTCCAGTCCCTGGGAGCAAGTTGCTGTCTTTTTTTTTTCTTGTGCTCAGTCGCCTTGTTCTCTTGAGGTCTCTTTTTCTCTCCTCTACACCATGGTTCACAATTTATTTTGGGGGAAATACCTTGAGCAGAATACAGTGGAAAAGAATCTACCAGTTTCTGTTTCAAGTTCATTTTTATCCCTTTCTGTCTCAAAACAAAAACTGTTTATGGAATCAACACACCATGTTCTGTGGGAAAAAAGAAAACCTTCTGCTCCCTTCACTCTGCTGGAAGCTGAAGAGTGCTAGGCCCCTGTGTAGTAGTGCATAGAATCTAGCTTTTTTCCTTCTTTCTCTGTATATTGGGCTCAGAGATTACACTGTGTCTCTATGTGAATATGGACAGTTAGCATTTACCAACATGTATCTGTCTACTTTCTCTTGTTTAAAAAAAAGAAAAAACTAAAAAAAAATGGGGTTATAGAAGGTCAGCTGGGGTGGGTTTCAGATGTTTGGGTGGGTTAAGTGGGCATTTTGACAACATGGCTTCTTCTCCTTTGGCATGTTTAATTGTGATGTTTAACAAACATCCTTGCAGTTTAAGATGACACTTTTAAAATAAAATCTTCTCCTAATGATGACTTTGAGCCCTGCCACTTGATGGAGAATCAGCAGAACCTGTAGGATCTTATTTGGAATTGACATTCTCTATTGTAATTTTGTTCTTGTTTATTTTTAAATTCTTTTTTTTTTTTTTTGTTTCACTGGAAAGGAAAGAAAGATGCTCAGTTTTAAACGTTAAAGTGTACAAGTTGCTTTGTTACAATAAAACTAAATGTGTACACAAAGGGACTGGTTGGTCTTCACTGAAAGAAACAGTTTTAATATCCTGTTTTGAACTTGCTTGTAGTTTCTTGGCATTTTTGGGGGCATTTGGTCAGTATTTATGTAGTGCAATGCAACCTTGTGGTTGTGTAGACTGATTAATTGGTGCATTTAGTTTCCACTATTTCAGTACTTGTAAAATGTTTCCTTTGGTAGTTACTACTGCACACTCGGTTTCTTGCATTACCTAACTCTAAGACAGGGCTGTAGTAGGTACACGTGTCTTGTGTGAAGACAGGTTTATAGTCATGTTTTTTAAAAAGAAAAATCACTTGATTGTTAGATATTTTTTTTTTTTTAGGTAGTAACTTCCAGTACTGTATCTCCAGTAAATCAGTTTGCATGAAAATATCATGCAAGCTCAGAATAAAAGACCAAGAGGTCTTATAAGAAGATTTGGGTGTTTTTGTAAGTCATTTCAGTTGAAAATAAATCTTAAGTGCAAGCTAATTTTTGGGCTATTTCAAAGAGCAAGATTCTTAGCAAAGCTCATGTATAAAAAGTTGCTACTTCACTGCTTTCTTTCCTTGGTAGCAGCATGTATATATGCTTTCGATATACTGTACTCTTCTTCATTTTAAGAGACTGCTTTTGAGTAGCTTGTAACAATTTCACATAGAGCTTGTTGGTACTGGTATTCCACAGAGTGTAATGAAAGTTGTTTTAACATGCTGTGCTTTTGTGCTTTTGAAATATTTAAAAAAAAAAAAAAGTTGTATCAGCTAATCTAAAATTCAAACAGCTAGTTCTCTTTGGATGTGTAGAAAAAGACTGTCTTCTGGGAAGACTTGCTGTTATATTCTCTGATCCCTTTTCCTCACAGAATTTGCTATAGTCAAATTCAGCTTTTTTTTTGATGCTTAAGAATACACTTAGCAGAACAAGATTAATGTCTATGTGAGACATGCCCAAATAACATGTGTGGAGGAAACATTCTGTAAGTGTCTGGTCCAGCTTGGATTCAATCTAGTTATCAGACAATGCAACGTCCAGTCTGCATGTGATCAATGCAAAAATATGGCAACCGTTTACTTTATTCCGTCTCAACAAGAGCTGCAGCCCTGATCCTGCTTGCAGAGCAAAGTAAAATGTTAATTGGTAATGGTTTCTTATCATGTAGAGAGAGAAGGAACAAAACCTATGAAGTCTATAAATTTTAGATTCTTTTTCAGTCGATTCCTTTTTGTTGTAAGATTGAAAACCGCTTCCTGTTGTGGTAGAGGGTCGATGTGCTATTACTTGCCATGATGCCTCGTTACTTAATTTTTATGTAGTCCTAATTGATTGTAGTTCTTCAAGGAAAATATTTTTTCCTAGTCTTTAATGCTTTAGGAAAAATATTGTGCCATATTTGTTATACCCCTGTTGGTTACTAGCAGAAAACCTATAAAAACTGTTTTGAAAGTAATCAAAGCTTCAGGTTCTGTAAAGTCAAATACCATGAACAAGAAATGAGAACTCTGGATAATGAAATGCTACTTCTGAGATTTTTCTTGCACGTTCTTTAGGATTTTACAGGGTGCCAAAACACTCTTGCTATTGTACTGATAATACTAAATTTCCTGTGAAACTTAAGGGTTTACTCCTGGCAATGGCTAAAGAGTAAACTAACATGCTGAAAGAATAAACCGTATTTGTTAAGTGTAATCTTAATTTTTTTTTCCTAGCAATGGAAAGGAGTAGGGATTAACACATTTCTCTGCAGCGCTGAAGAAATACTACAGATGGCCATCATGTGCTCTTGACTGTTCACTTAATGTCTAATTTGGCTGAATATATGTAATGGGTGTCCATTTTTACTTGATTTAATTTGTATATGCATATAAAGAGCATTTAAAGGTAGATGTGCACCTTGGATAAGAATGGGAGATTCATTCTTATTAAATACCTGTCTGTATCTCATTAATTCCCCACTGCTGCTTGAGCTTCTCACATCCAGTTAATCCTGCCAAGTGAAATTTGTCACAGGTGGAAGCTGAATTCAGGCTTTGTGGCCTGAATTTCCAGAGTTAGAATATAGAGTTGGCAACAATTTAATAAAGGTGAAGCTACTGTGCTGGGGCTGTACGACTTAAATGACTCAAAGGTTATTTTTATTTTAATTTTGAAGTTTAATTGCTATAAAATGGAATCTTTTGTCTGTAATTTCTAGTGCCAAAGGAAAGCAAATACATCCGTGTGTGTAAATACAGTTAGAAAGGTTTGGGTTTTTTTAAACAGATTATGTGTGCTTACTCATACTTGTCAACATAGTTTTTGTCCCTGTAAACAAGCATTATCTGAATGGATTTCTCAGTCATTTATGCCATTCACTTGAAACTGTAAGCTTCTCTTTGTACCACACTAAAACAGGCGCATAACGATAGTACTTTGTTTATTGGATACTGTTCCTGAATTTTGAAGCCATGCTTTTTTTTTTAAGAGAATGAAATCAATGAAATAATTTCTCTGATGTACCTTCAAGATATCCTTCTGTTTGAAGGAATTAAAGTACATTTAACTGTTATTTGATATTACCATTTCTAAGAGTCTTTTTCAAAAGAATCACTTCTTAGTCCTAAACTCAGCATCGTCTTTTACAGGCGAGGTTGACAGGTATCAGGTGCCCAGTGCGATAAGAGTTGACCGGAGGTCACGAGTGACTCTGGAACAAGATGCTTGCTTCCTCCGCGGAACAGATTTATGCTTAATCTCTTGCCCTCCCTCTCCTGGATTAAAAATGGAAACTCCTAAGACTTTTTCTCTTGATCATCACCTTCTCTGAGGGAATGTGCTCTAGTGGAGGGACTCCTCGAAGCTGTAACCCCCCCCGTGCCCGCTGGAGCAGAGCCGGTGGGACTCCCGTGTCCCCGGCCCAGCTGTGCCCCTTGGGGCCGGCTCCCCGCGGCACCCGGAGGATTTCTGCAGCGCCCGGCGTGGGCTGGCGCAGCGCTCCCTCGGGGAGCTCCTGCCTGCCGCCCCGGGAAGGGCATTCCCTGGCCGGGAAGGACCGTGAAAGGGGAGAGTTGGCCAAGGCGAAAGGCGGAGGGCTCCGGGAAGCGAGGGCATCCTTCCACTGCGCTTTCCTCCCCCCCCTACCCCGCCCCGCTTTTAGCGCTCGCCTAACCGCAGGCAAAACGGCCAGCGGCTTTCCTGGAGCCGTAATTCGCCTACAAACCGGTGCCGCACATGTCCCTTCTCCTCGGGTTTAGCGGAGGACAGCAGCTGCCGGTTCAAGGGCAGGGCCTGCCTTAATCCCCAGCACCCGCTCCGGGAGGCGCCCGAAAGAGACCCCGCGGCTCGGAAACCGCAGCCCGCCCGCCCCGCTCCCCCCCGGGCCGGTCACACGCTCCCCTTCCCGGCGGCGATATTATCTTCCCGTGGGAACAGAGGTTGCCGAGTGGGCAGGAACTGCTGATCCCACGCACCGGCCCCCTCCATCCGCGGGATTTGCAGGGGACAGCTGCCCCGTGCCCGTGGGATGGGCTGAGGCCGAGGCTGGAGGCGGAGGGCGGCAGAGCAGAGCACGCACCCTCCTCACAGCCGGGAGCACCCGCCGGCCATTGCCCAGCCCCATCCCTCCAGGCCGGGCAGCTCCTTCAGCCAGATGTCCTCAGTCAACTCCTCCAGCTTCCCAGGCTGCCTGAACTGCCTCCCCTGGAGGGCACGAGATGTGAAGGAAAGCGGGGGAAGCCCCCATGTGAACCCTGAAGGCGGCGGTGGACAAATCTCCTCCTCCTCCTCCCACCAAACCTCTCCCCAGCTGACCGAGCCAAACACCGCCCTGATCCCCGTCTGCTGGGACAGGTTTTGTCTGTCGAAGGTATGGTAGTGTCCCTGCTCCTCTGAAACTCAATCTACACCTACTAGTTTGACTTTCCCCTTTCCAGTATTTCCACTGAATGAACAGTCTAATTAAAATCATTCCTTAAACACTAAACTGAGCCTGGACCAAGTTACAAATAGCAACAAGTTCCAGAAGAGTTTATCTTAATCTAATGCACTTGCTTTATTAACAACAGGAGTTATGTTCAAAGGTTTTATAGAAGTTTAAGGCTTTATTGATTCAACTCAGTTAAGCTAGATTTAAATTTTACATCTTCTGGTGATTTCCTTTTACTAATTACTCAGTTGCAGATCATTTACAAAAATGCTTATGCTAGAAAAACTGTTCTAATTCAAGGAAAATATTTGTTTATTTCTAAATTTGTATGTGGGAATACTATCACCTCCGGATGCCTTCTGACTCAAAGTTGTGCATTGCTCCAGGACCGAAAAAGCGTATTGGTGCAATCATAAGATTATGTAATACTGCTGAGGAGGGATCTTAAAAGTGGTGGTCTTTACCACCTGAAAGCAATAAGTATCTGTTTCACTCGTTTTAAACACTGGGCCTACGACATTACTGTGTATTGGTTCTGCATGACAGGATGGCAGCACGGCAGTGTGGTGGTTTTTCACTCACGACAGCTGGGGGATTACTGCCAGCCTTGCTGATGCATTCAGGTTATTTTTTCACTCAAATATTCAGCTGAAACCCCAGATCCTACATGTAGAGGAGTGGTTCTGCAGAGAAAAAGTTAGTGAAAAACCAGCACTGGAGGCAGGCATCGCCCCCTTTCCAGGGAAGCATCCCACCTAAAGGGCAGTTGCAGTTTGCTTGTTCCCCTACAAACAAACGCCAGTTACGACTCAATCTGGAGAACTAAAACTGGAAACCACCTGATGGACCCAGCGCAGCAACCTGGCCCCAGCCGCAGGGATTTTTCCTCACAGCGCCCAGTGGAGGTGTCAGGAACCGAGCGGGGCCCGAGTTAAGGAGATCTGTCACTGTGGGTGTCCCCGTGCCGTCCCTGTGGCAAGAACCCAGAGTTTTTGTGCCTACAAAGGCCACTGACCCCCTAAAACCTCTCCTTCCCCCGCAGCCCGACGCGGAGGGCGATGTCCACGCTGGGAAGCGGGAGGTACCTCAGTCTCCTCAGCGTCCGGCCTGTCGCGCCTCTCTCCTTCCCGCCGCCATCCCGGGCGCGCTGCGGCATCTCGCCGCCGGGTCTCGGCTGCGCATTTCCCCTCAGGGCGGGCGAAAGCAGCGGGACGAGCTCCTGACAGGGGCGGGAGCTGCGGCGGGACGAGGACCCCGCGGGGCAGGGCTGGGGCGGGGGGGGGTGTGTGTGGGGAAGGGGGAGGCTCCCCGCTCCCTCAGGGCCGCCCGCCGGCAGCTCTCCCGGGCCCGTACCCCGCGAGAGGGCGCTGGCGGCGGCACGCCGCTTCCCGGGAAGGCTGAAGTTTGAAAAAGTGCCGGTTGTTGGCGGTGCCGCACGGAGCAATGGCGGCGGGGACCCCTCAGGTGAGCGCCGCGCCGAGGGCTCGGAGGGGCGTCAACATGGCGGGCGGGGTGCGCCTCCCCTCAGGCGAGCGGGCTCCCGTCTCCTGGGTGGCCCTCTCCGCCCTTTGGGGGCCCCTTCCGCCTTTTGGGGGGTTCTTCCCATCGTCCCTCTGGGAAACGGCAGCCCCCGGCCCTGGGGAGGGGGTGGCGGTGGGGGAAGCGGCGCTTCCCGCTGTCTTCTCCGCCTCTCGTGGTTGGCCGCGCCCCAGGGAGGTGGGAGAGGCTGGGCGAAGCAGGTGGGATCCCCAAAAAATGTCTCTCCTTGCCTCAGCGAAATGGGGCTCGGGCCAAGTTGGTCCCCAATGAGGAAATCCCCTCTCGGCATCGAGGAGGTGTGGGAGGCGAGGCGACTGCTGGGGCTGGCACACGGGAGCCGGGGGAGGGCAGCCAGCCAGCCTCCGTGCTGGGAAAAACATTCATTTCTGGAATAAACTCCCCGGAGTGGAGGAGATGCCCTGCCCTCTTTCCTTGAGGCGTTTCGAGCCTAATCTGGGAAAGAAGGGATGGAGAGATCGGCACAAAGAGCCCGCGCTGCCGCCCGACCCGCTCTCCCCATCTCGGTGCCTCCTGGACTCGCAGCTTTCCACCCTTACCAGCCCTTGGGCAACTCGGAGTGGGAAAGGGGACTGGCTCCAGACAGGATCGCAATTGCCTTTTTCCAAACCTTTTAGTGGCTTTTTCTCATAAAAAGTGAATGCAGTCAGTGTGAGTCTGTCCGACGCAGGCCTCAGCCCTACAGCACAAAGCTGCTCTGAAAGATGTGATTTAAAATGTCCTGGTGAACACGTGTGTCTGCACGGAGGATGGCTTCCTCATCACTAGCTCATTAAATCAAATTGTAAATAAGTTTTTATGTTAGTGGCCAAACTGTAAGGGCCAGGTCTGCTCTGGGCTTTGTGCAGGTGAAGCTCATTGCCAGGCTGGGCGTAACAACAGAGGGGATGGGATGGGATGGGATCTCCCTGAGCTGCAATCCAAGGGACTCAGTGCAACTTTGATACCGCTGAAATTTTTGCTCTTTAGGAAGCAGTCTAGACGGTTCGGTATGACACGAGTCTAGCGGAAGCCCTGGGTGACTTCTGGCAGGCTCACTACAAGTACCAAAAGCAAGCTAATTTAAGCTAGTTTGCGTATTTCTCTGCAAACTGTAAACGTGCTTCAGGATTCCGTTGGAGACATACCCTGAAGGACTGACCTTCCCTGGGAACCCAAGAACAACTGCAGCACAGGCTGTGGCAGTATCCTGACACCCCACCGAAATTCCTGAGTCAGAATGCAAAATGGATCAACCCAAATGCAAATTCCACTTTCCTACCCTCCTCTATAATAGAGTATTTTATCTTCCTGGTGCAGCGTCAATGTTATGGCACCCTCTGGTCCATAGAGGGGAAGAAGGATCCAGTAAAACATACCATGCTTACATTCTAAATATATTTAGAAAATTAGCATGGTGCATTAACTGGTATTTAGACTAGCTCTTGGCAGAGGGTGATGTGGAGGAAAATTGACCCAAGAGCTGCCCAGACTGTACCTGTTCTCGGAATCAATAGCCAGGTCTCTGTATTCAGTACCCTGTGTTGGCATTACTCTTGCACCACTACTCGTTCCATTGCTCTGAGCAGATCCAGGGTGTGGATTGCTTATACCCATTTGCATAGTTTGGATAGAAAATAAATAAGAATGCTTTTTCTAAATATTTAAATGAGAATTGCGACCAGTGAACTCCTTTTGGTCACTTGCTACAGTCTGGATAAAGAGTTTTCTGATTTTCCAACTCACAGCTGGTAAAGGTTGCCTGTGACTCAGGAACTCCATGATTCAAGTTCTTCCTCACAAAACTTTGGATGTTTTTCAAAGTTCTGGCTTAGTTCCTGGCTTTACTAATTGGGCGAGAACTTCCTGGACTCAGGATGTTAATCTGAACCTTTTTGTTTTGTTACCAATCTGAACAACTCCTATTTTGGATATTGTGTATCTGTTGCAGACCTAACTTGGTTGTAGGCCAACTTTAAAACAGATTTTTTTTCTTAAATCTTCTTTAATGATTTTGCTATTAGACTGAAATTGTAGCAAAATCTGAGTGAGGATGTTTGGTTGGGTCTTTGAGCTGCATAACAAAATATACTAATATGATTAAATAATTGTTTCTGTGTGAGTGGCATAGGTTTTGGATGCACAGCACACTCTTAAAGTGCAATAATGTACACAAGTAACAAAAACCCAGTGTGGTTTATTGTTGGAAATGTGGTCAGCCGATTAAAGAGTGTGAAAGCAAGTTGGGATACCCGAGTTCTGTCTTTAGTCACTGCTGTGCTGTGTGACATTAGGTCGGTTAGTGTAGTGAAGCTTGACTGTGTGATGGTTTCTTTTGCATTTAAGCAGGGAGTACGATGAGTCATTAATGTTAGGTTATTAATATATATGCTCTGAATGCCTTAAAGCCACTCCTCGTGTTGAAGAGAAAAGCATAACCTCTTGCTCAGATCTGTTTGTTACGGTGTTAGGTAACATCCTCATGGATAAAGCTCTCGCAGCTCTTGCCTGAGTTCAGTGCTTATTCGGTCACTGAGATCTACCTGTGCTGCTACTGCCTATACTGTGTATGTCCAGAGTCTGTAAGCAGAGCATCTCTGTCCAGAGCTGTTGATGAGGCATATATCACTAGAACAATCAGTATTGAAAATGATGTAAAACAAAGCCCAGAACAAGCTTGAATGCTACTAATGCAACTCAGAATAATCAATGCTTTAAATCGGCCTTGCTAAGCCTGTAAATCTCAAGAACAGAGATTGAGACAACAGTCTGGTTCCCTTTTCAGATACAGCAGAAAGTTAAGCTTACTCTTTTGCTTGCTCATTTGTGAAAAAGCTGTAGGGTTTACATTTTTCTTCTTCAGGGTTAACAACTGAGAACTAATGCATGCTCGTGACATTCCTAAAAAGCTTTAACAGGTTAGAGTTGTGTCTTTGAACAGTCAGCATCAACATACTCAGATAAAAATCTGTATCTACTAAATCATACTAGTAAAAGTTAATGTTTGTTGATCAGAACAAGGGCAAAGATTGTCTGGGCTTTGAAACTTGGAGAATAAAGCTGTGTATAGACATTAAATAACAAGGAGATGAGTAAGATGAAGATTTTTCTCTGTTAGGGTTTAAAACCATATTAAGGCATGTTAAGATCAGAGTTGTGTTCTGTCCTCTGCAATTTAAATATAGGTCTGGTCTTCTTGAAAATTTGGTGAAAAGGTTGGTTTCAGAATTTATGTGAACCAGTTTCTAAATGAAATGAAGGAGTGGAATCTTATGAGGGTATCGCTATATTATAAAAATGGTAGAACTGTGTAATCTCTGAAATCCTCTGGCCCAACACTGCTTGGTTGCAGGGCAGCTGTCACTTGCAGCTGGGCAATGGTGTGAACTTAATGGATCCAAACTTCCAGCAAAAACTGGAGGGTGAGAAGGAACTACTTCGCCGCGCTATACAGAAAGAACTAAAGATTAAAGAGGGAGCAGAAAACCTGCGCAAAGCGACAACAGACAGGAAGAATCTTGTTCATATAGAGCATGTTCTGAAATCTTCCAACCGAAAACTGGAGCAACTGCACTGGGAACTTCAGGAGCTTAATGCAAGGATTGTAATAACAGACAAAGAGGAGAGTAAGACAGGTAGGTGTTGGGTCATGATTGACAGGAAAATTATGTTATAGTGCTTCAATATTTATATATATTGAAATATTTTTCTGTTGAGAGCTCACAAGTAGCAGGAGTTTCTTCTGTTGGTATTTAGCTGATGAAATGATCTGCGGAGTAAAAAGTTGAGAATGGGGCAGTAAAGGTGAGAGGAGGCAACATGAGGGATCAGCGTAGGCAGAAGACCAGCTGAGAGTGCTGGGCATGGGCAGTATTCAGGAGCAGGTTGTAGGTGGAACTGAAGAGATTTGAAGAGTTTTGGGGCAGTTGAACATCCAAGTATCTTACAGCATGAATGAGTATAAAATTGGAAGAGTGCTTTTTAGGATGGGTTCACTGATAAACTAAGAAATATTTATAGATATGAGCTTGAGCTTCATTTGAAACAGTGTTTTGCAGTCAGTTTTGTAGATGAGACCTTTTTGTACCTTATTTTATAGCCTAACCTTCTTTTGTAGAGTCACTCATCTATAACCCAGTGAAATGACACAAGAAAAGATGACTAATGGTATTGATTGTATTGTTTGTGCAGATGGATCTGTATCTCCAGATCCTTGTCTCTGGGATAGAAACCCAGACCCCATGGCAAGGAAGGTGGAAGCTCTGAAAAAGCAGCTGCATGTTGAAATGAAAGTGAAACAAGGAGCTGAGAACATGATCCAAATGTATTCAACATCCAAGGTAAGCAGGAAGAAGCAACCATTTGGGAATGTGGATTCCTGGGTCAAAATTTGTGTTTAAAGTCCATACACAAAAACTCTCTCTGATAATTGGTGTGTGAAAGAAATTAATTTGCGAAGCTTGCTTGACTGAGTCCTAGCTCTGCTTTTTGGTTCTCAGCATAGTGACAGCGTGCCGTGTTACCGCACAGGACAGCCAATACTGCGATTGTGCATTGGACTTACTGCAACGTGTGACAGATTTCAAGAATTTAGCAGGAATCAAAAATGAATTGGATGGTGCATGTTTCATTTGTCAAGAACTTAATCCAATCTGTAATTACTGGATGTTAGGAAAAGGCTTTTCTCAAAGTGTACTTTATTCCACTTCGGCTTGTGATGTGGTTGCCTGTGCCTGTTTCTGAAGCCTCTGGTGGTGATCACTGTGAGAGGGGAGTTATTAGACTGGACAGACGGGCGTAGTCTGGCAGTTTTGATCCTTTTGGCAATTCTTACGTGGCAGATGCTGATTGTGCTTCTGCTCTTGAATGTTGCTCAGTGGTATTAATGATAGAGTTGGGAATCATGTTGTTTTAACTTAGCCATGTAAATCCTTCTGTAGTCTCAGTGGAAAGTGCTAGGTACCTAGAGAGTGGCTTGTGTTATCATTCTTGAATAGATGAATGTCCCTTTGGAAAGACCTACTTCTCCCTACCAGCTACAGGCTCTATGTTGCTACGTCAGAGTAGATGCTTAGCTGGCTGAATGCTAACACAGAGCTGGTAATGCATCTAACCTCAGTGCTCACGGTGACTCTAGTCCAGATTTGAGCCAGAGAAAAGTATCTCATAGGAAGTGGCATGGTAGAAGTGATATCTCTAGAAAAACTGTTCCAAGCCTGGGAAGCTACATTCAGTCACTGATTTGAGGAAAAAAAAGTTAAAAAAACATTAGTATGGTACACTGAGTTGATGTGATGTTTTGATATTAGTAGGTTGTTTAGGATAGAGCACAACATGTGGTGTCTCTTTTAAGTGAGAAAAATTTTCAGAGTTTTACTGGTTTCATATTCATCTCACTTTTTGAGTTTGGCATAATCGTATTTAAAAGTCAAAGGATAATTTAAAAAAAAATCCAGGCTTATTATGAAGCTTAATTCAGTAAGACCAGCAGTGTAGAGGGTAGTGATATTTTTATTTGGTCAAAACCTCTGCTCATGAAAACACTGTAAGCACAGTCAGCCAGTGAACCACAAGTCTCAGTGACTGCAAGGTTTGGTATTAACTGGACATGTCCTTGACCTGTCCTTTCCCTCTACAGATGGAGATAGTGATCTCCAAGTCTTTGATCCTCAGCGGTATCTCCTTTACATAACTGCTTGTGTATCCTGTTTCAGAATCATTTATGACCCTTCTTGCAGGTACCACCTCATCCTCATATGTGAACACATCATTGTAATCCATTTTTAATGAGCATGTTCTCTCTCTATGCTTTCTTTTCGGCAGGAGAGGAAGCTGCTGGCTACAGCTCAGCAGATGCTTCAGGACAGCAAGACAAAGATTGAAATAATCCGCATGCACATTGTAAAAGTATCTCAGTCAGCAGGAGGGATGGAAGATACAGTGGATCCAGCAGGTAAGGTGGTTTAAGTAACTGATACAGCCCAGAACAGATGCGGCCAAAGCCCTAAGATCCACAATACTCAGTCAATTTTCATCCTTGCCATATTTTGTCTCCCAAATGGCCAGTGAGGATGGGGACCACCATCAGTGCTTTGGAGCTGCGTATTGAGGAGCTGAGACATCACCTGCGCATTGAAGCTGCTGTAGCTGAGGGGGCAAAAAATGTGCTGAAGATCCTAGGAGGCAGTCGGGTACAGGATCGCAAGTTTTTGGCTGAGGTAAGCACTTAAGCCTTGAGAGGGTGGTTTCATGCCTCAATGCTAGTGATTTAGCATGAAAGAGCAGAGTTAACCAAGAGTTATTAATTTGGAAAGTTCCTTTGTCTCTGTGAGGACAGACTGATTGGGATCACTTTCACTTCTAGGGATAATGTTCCTTGCTTTGGTGAAATTTCTCAGGAGCATCAGCAGTGACACTGATGGGGTGGTCAGGATCTATGGGAAAATATTTCATCTTGTTCCTTTATTAGTAAGATGTTATCTGGTCTTTTTTTGAAGCTTGCTCTAGTAGTTCATAAAGGATTCATAGTGCTTGGGCTGAGGCTGTACGTTTAAAATCTCTGCCTCCTTTCTGTTCTACTTCATGTTGCTAGGCTCAGAGTCGTTTGCAAGAGTCCTCTCAGAAGATTGACCTGTTGCGCTTGTCCTTGGAACATCAGCTTAGTGAGCTTTCTCCTGATCACCCAAAAAGAGCGCTCATCAAGCAGGAACTAGTAAATACTTCTTCCCTGGGAGCTCAACACAGCAACATCCAACCCACTTCGGTTATCAAACCTACAGCCCTTACAGGTACATAAATCCTGCATGTTGTGAGGAGGACAGAGGGAAAAACGAGTTGCTTTTCTTCTCACTGTTGTAATGCCTCTTGTTATATGGACACTTGATTTTCTAGGAACTGGGCTTATGTCTTCTAGGCCAGCCAGAGCTTTCTGATCATATGGATTTGCAGTCTTATTAATCTGGGGTAAATGTGAGCTATTAACCAAGCAATCATGCATCTGAGAAATTCTTGGATCCCTGTGAGGACAGGCTGACTGGAATCACTTTATCTTTTACATAATAATATTCTTTACTCTCCTAAAATTCCTCAGGAACGTTGGAAGTGAGACTGATGGGCTGTCAGGATCTATTGGAGAATGTTCCAGGACGTTCTCGAATGACTAGTTCTTCTCCCATCTGTGCCAGCCCAAGTGATTTGAGATCCCTTTCCCGAACACGAGTTGGCTTGGGTATCCATGGCCGCAGCGTGGCAGGAAAGTACCTGCGGAATGAAGAGCTGTGTAGTGAGTATGGGGTTCCCTGTTGAATTGTGAGCAGAGTATGGGAGCGTGGGGGCTTCTCATCATGGTACTAGGTTAGCCTGGTAAGAGTGTAATTGTAAGAAACCTGGTGTCTGCAAAACTTAAGAGGGAGAATGAATTGCATTATACTTGGTCCTCCTAGTACTCTCCTGGAAACAACATTTGATTGTTATATTCACATTCAGCATGAGCAGTTTTCTTTGGTAAAATATTAGAATCCATGTTTTCTCCTTTGACTAGATGAGGTCCTTGCTGTGCTCAAAGTGGACAATAAAGTGGTTGGCCAAACAAACTGGGGACCAGTTAATAACCAGGCATGGGACCAGAGCTTTGTCATTGAGCTGGACCGGGTGAGTCTGCCCCAGATTCCCTGTGTTGTGTTTTTCCATTTCACCTTACCTGATTTGCTCGTTCAGCTGCCATTCCACTTCATTCAACTTGGTGTTGCTGCTGTCCCCATGTCCTTTTATGTGCCAGTTATCTCAGCCTTCCCCTGAAGGCAGTGCATCTCTGGCAGATATTCAGCCTGAACAGCATCTGTTGTCCTTCTCTCCTCATCTGAGCAGTTGTATTTCATCTTACCAGCTAAGTGGCTCTCACAGGGATTTCTGAAATGGGGAACCAAGACAGCCATCTCCAAGAGGGTCTGTAGCTAAGAAGATCTGAAAACATCAGAGAAAGCAGGGAGCAGAAGGATTAAAGAAGTTTCTTATGCATACTGTTTAGTTCACTGTTTTTTTACAACAGCATGTGTGTGGCATTTCCAGAGCATGGGCTAGTATGTAACTCTTATGCTTTTTTTTCTTTCCCCTCCCCCACCACTCACCCATCCCCCCAGTCTCGTGAGCTAGAAATTGCAATTTATTGGAGAGACTGGAGAGAACTATGTGCAGTGAAGTTTTTACGTTTGGATGATTTCCTTGATAACGAACGTCACGGGATGTGCCTCTCACTGGAACCCCAAGGAATGCTTTTTGCAGAGGTATAAGTGTAAGCTTTGTTTCTTTTTCAGAGAACTCTCTGTTTAGGGTGCCTGCCCTGAAAGCAGTTGTTCAACCCAGGATACCAGGAGTGGAAGGAGCAATAATCTAGAAGGGTAGAATGACACCTGAAATCCTTCTGCATCAATATCACATATAAGAATAAGGAACAACATGATATAATAGATGTATACATGCCATAGCCCAGAGTGACTCTTCAGCTGCTCCTCTGTAATTATATGTGTGTGTGCTGTGAAATCCGTTGGTTTTTATTTGCTTTCATTATGAGTCATCGGTGACACTTTAATTAAACATATGGCTTAATGGTCAGAATTGAATCACAGAGACTGTAGAATCAGAGATCCAAATCCCCTCTGGGTGTGCTTATTTTATCATCTTTCTGAGGCTAATAATAGTTTGAAGTGCTATCAATGAAGAGATCATCCAGATAATCCTTTAAAAGCCACAGTACTTTCTCCTTTGTGTTGTGATGAAAGTTGCTGTGGTTATTTTTCCAGAAGTAGGATCTTGACCTCATGTTCCAAAACTTGCCTCTTCTCCCTGCCTTCTTGTTTTTTTGTGGTTTTGTTTTGTGGGGGTTGTTTTTGGTTGGCTGTTTTTTTACTTCTGTGCCACGGACTATTACTTTTTTTACCCTATAAATGGCTGTGTTCATTATGCATGGATTTACAAATTAGATTAATTTTGTTTGGGGTATGAATTGGTCTTAATGCTGGGGGTTTTCTGCACTTCAGGTAGCAGAAAATTCCAACATCTAAAACCACAGTTGAAGTAACAGATGTTTAGAGGGTGAAGCTAGAATAATGCAGTCTGGAGGCTATGGGAGTGACTCCTAACTTACCAAATAGATATGAATGGAAAAATTGATGAGAGAGCAGGCATGTGTGAAAGTTTGTGTTCACAGTGTAAATGAAGAATCCTAACAAATTCCCTTTGCTTCTCTGACAGGTGATGTTCTGTAACCCTGTCATTGAGAGAAAGCCAAAACTGCAGCGGCAGAAACGCATTTTCCCCAAACAGAAAGGTGAGCTGCTAGAGAACTGACTGCTTACTCTGTAGGGTGTGTACGTGAGGGCAGGGGTTTGCACCAGCAGGCTGGCATGCAATCCTATCTCCTTAAATTTGTGAGACGTTAAAATGCTTGCTAATTACTGTTTGTAAGTAGGGGGCTTTGTTAGAATGTGAAGGTTTGTTCAGTCACAAAAAGTGCAGGCAGCCTGGCTGCAGCATGGGGTGTAACGTGATACTGTTACGGTGTTTCTATTCACGATTAACACTGTTAGGAAGATATAATTACTAGTTATTTAACAGACTTCTTAGCAAGATCCAGGACTCAGACTGTACTAATTTAACCAGCAATGCTCTTACTGGTGAACTGATATTGAAAGGTTTTCTGGAAAACTGTGAACTACAGAAAACTGTAGCATGAACAGGCTACTGATTGGCTGTCAGGTCTTTAGAGCTGACATCCCAGATTAATAGTTGAGGGACTGGAATAACTTGCATACTTTCTTTTTTGTCTATAAATTCTTTCTTGTGAAGATGAATAAGGTAATACTTTACATACTGAGAACTCCTGGCAGTGGGGATAAATGAGATTTTATATTTATATTCTTCAAGAAGTAGTAAAAATACTGAAAACATCCCAAATGTTTTACTCTTTTTAAGACATTTTCAGCAACTTTCTGTTAACAGGCTGCATGATTAAAATGCAGTGTTGAAATAAATGAAAACACGACTTAAAATCAATTTTTAATGCTTTATGCAATTTCTACTTGAGGATTGTTATCATATTATATGGAACTGAATTTAGGTGAAATAGTAGATCTGTTTCATCATCATCATTATTGAAGTTTCTTTTCTGAAAAGAAGCCCATTCTCCCTAGGGTGGGCTACCTTTCTGAGTAACCCACGGGTGTGTGTGTGAAAACAATAATTTAACAGTATGTGAGATTGTAATTTGTGCATTGTAATCTCGCTGGTATTTTGACTCTGACTCCTCCAGGGAAGGAATTTCTCCGAGCTCCTCAAATGAACATAAATGTTGCTGCTTGGGGTCGCCTGATGATGAGTTTCCTCCCTCCATGTAGTTCCATGAGCACTCTCAGTCCCCCACTTCATGATCCCATTCACACAGACTTCTCTCCAGTTCCCCCACAAAGTCACATTGATTCAATGTCCAAACTGAGCAGGTGAGTCATGTTCTGAGTGTTGCTGGATGACGCTCTGGAACGGGGGTAGGATAGATCTTAAAAACCTGTTGCACCTTACTGAGGTGGAGGAAGATACTGATGAGAAAAATGCATCTGTGGAACTTAATTGAGGATTTTAAGAAAAGCCAATGCTGCCTGAAACGACATGGTCTTAGTGGAGTGTTGAATACGCCGTGGCTGATTTATTGGTAGCAGTTGGACCGATTTGCAGAATTGCTGTCCTAACCAGCAGCAGTGTTCCAGAGCCAGGGGAACTTCAGCAGATTGTTCTTCCTCTGCAGTAAGATCTGTGGGCATTAAAGTGGTGATAAGTAAACACTGAAACAAAAAAAAACCCAAACCAAAAGCAGATTTTTCAGAAGTTATATACACAAAAAGATGTACTGTTTCTGCACTGTAAAAGAAAGAAAATTGCACTCATTATATGTCTTCACCAGTATAGTAACTGAACTCTATGCAAGGTCACAATGTGATTGTTGTGGTAAAAATGCGCTCTTCTTTCGAGAGGTTGAATGTACCACAACCACTAGCATAATGTAGCACTCGGAAGGTACATAGCTAAGCTTTTACATATGCTGTAGAAGAAAATTACTCCCAAAATAATATTTTTAAATTGTTGGAATTAATTAGTCATTCTGTAAAAAGAGCCTATTCTTACTGATAAACAAGACCTAGAAAAGAAAAAAATAAAAATTGAGTCAACAACTAGTCTAGTGAAAGGTGTCCCTGCCCATGGCAGGGGGTTAGAACTAGATGATCTTTAAGGTCCCTTCCAACCCAAACCATTCTGTGATTCTATGATTCTACTGTGTTGCTATTAAAATCCAGTCTTCCTTTAATTCTTGATCATAGTGACTGATTTCTACACACCTACATTTCATTAATTTTATAACATCAGAGAGCTAGTGTTGGAATGTGAGTGTAACCATCACCAACTTAATAGCTCATTTTCTTTTAATTCATTTAGGAGAGCACATGTCTTGTTGATACTTCACAGGTGTGAATCAGGGAGTCCTGTTGTCCAGTGTATTGGACTGAATTAAACTTTGCATATATAATGTTCTGCCCTAAGGTGATCTCCTTCAATTTTGTCTTACAAATGCAGTGACTTTCCTGTGGCTAAACTTACATTTGCTGATGAAGCACCACCCAAGCCTCCACGCATTTTTCTGATGGCCAACTCCAAAGAATCAACTCCGTCTCCTGCAGATTCTCCGGTAATTGTCTGGGCTAATAGGGAGGCTTTTCTTTTTTGATTGGTATTCTTTCAAGGCCTGGTTCTTCTTATTTGTTTACTACTGGAGAAATTAACTGTACTTTAGGCAGGGACCTCCTCATTAGCTGGCTGATCTCCAGGGATTCAAAATCCAGTGAGCTATTTTGGCATAGAGTCTTCACAAAAGTGCTGCACCTTGTTTTTTTGTTTGTTTTGTTATTTTTTCCTCTTTTCCCCCCCTTTTTCCCCACTTTTCCTTCTTTTTTTAAATTAAGTTGCTTTTCTTGAAGAAGCAAAATGGGAGGTAGGTCAGCATTGGGAGTTCAGGGCAAGAGTACAGAACAGGTGACTGCACAGAGAAAGCAGGGAAGGAGGGTCAACAGGCTTTTAGGACCAGATGAAGTTCTTTGTCGTTAAAAAAAACAGGCAAAACCAAGAAGAGCTCTACTTTTCTGACAGGAAGGAGCAGGAAAATTGTTTTGAGTAGTACAATGGTTAATGACCTGTGTTCTACCACATCTTACCCTTTCTCATTTGGCTTTGGTGATAGAGGAAACTGCATTCTTTGGTCATTGTGACTCTTTTTGGCACATGAGATGCCTTTTTTCTAGAAAGGAAACATTTTATCCTAGACTTTTAAAAGTATTTATTTTAAAGGGTTTAACCCTATCAAAAAATATTGTACACGGGAATAGTTTTGTGTGACCATGGACAATCTGCTTTCATGCTGCTTCCCTCCAATCAAAGCCAATCACCACTGCAAGAACTTGTCTGTTGTTATGTTGGATCATGACAGAGGAAAAAATTTGGATATTGGTGTTCAGGTCTGACTTGGTAATTCCAGAAGACAACACACTGTAATTTTCTTTCTGTTCCTAGTGTCTGAAGAGGCTGCATGTTGAGGAGAAGTCTTGCAGCTCTGCTATAACAGAATTTCCAATCCTGGCATCTCCAAGGTAACTGTGGACAGCGTGGGCTGTCTTGGGTCACAGATTAAAGAGGCACTGGGCCGAAATTTTTGAGCATGCAGTATAAAATTCTGCTCAAGGTATGCTTTGGTTTCTCAGCAGCAGACACTTAGTGCTGAGTGTAGACAATACCAGGAAAAGTCTGCTCTGAACTTACTTGTCCAAATGTCTGCTGCACCTTATCTGCTTATTAACCCCAATACTTAGCCTATTGATAGACTGTACACTATGATGTAATAGATGACTTTAGTAGAAGGTAAAGTCACTTAACTGTCTTCAAGTGCTTCCTTGTGTTTGAAGTTTTATGGTGTAGCATATTTAGATGTGTCTGTATTCTAAGTAATACATTTTAGAAACACTTTCGGCATCCCTCACACTCCTCTGTTTCTATTGATATGCAAGATACACTGTCTTTCATTAGGTAGGGAGGCATAAAACAGTTAAGTTGTTTATAATCTGACAGTTATATATACATAATTTGTATGTAATAAGGATACATAGCAGTAAATATATCAAAAACAGGACAAGTAAAAAAAAAATTACTATTGTAGAACAAATACTGACCGAAAAAGCACAAAGAGCAAAATCTAAGCTGATCTTGCAGTTCAGATCATAGAATTATATTTATAATTTCATCATCGCTTTTGAGGGGTCCCATCTTCAAAACCATGTAGTCACGATACAGTCAGGCACCTACCTATCTTCTCTCTGAGAAGGCTGAGGAGGGAGTTGAATCCTTCATGGGTAGATACTTAGCCCTTCATTTCACTTACTGGAGGAGTATGGAGTGTCTGCTGCCTTTTAAAGATGATCCTGGACTAAAGCGTTTAGGGAGTGGGTTGGTTTGTGGTTTTTTTTTTTTTTTTTAATTCTTTCCAAGCAATTCTGCAGCCTGAGTTTCCTTGGTAACACATTGTGGCTGAAATAACATTCTATAGCATCTCTTTATTCAGCTACTTTTTTTTCAGCAACATCTTATGTCTGTTGTCTCACTGTGCTTCATTTCCAATTCCTGTTCGAGAACTTCTTTTTATGTCCTTGTCCTACTAGCACTTGATATACATGTTCATGTCTGATTAACACAATTGCTGTTGAACCTGCTGAAAGGAGTGTAGGCGAAATTGAATTTTCCTACCCCAAGGATGGGGGTGGAGGGGAACTAATCCTGTTATGGGAAGTGACTGAGAGAGTAAGCCTTGGAGAGTCAGAATTGTTGCTCCTGTTGCCAGTACAGATGGCAGTCAGACTGCTGCCACTGGGAACAGTTTCCTCATCTTATGGTTATCTGCTCCTTTCTTCAGTGGCAGAACAGCATCAGCAAGTCTAAATTTTCAGGATTTCAGTTTAGGTGAGGAGTGGTTGACACAACTGTTTGCTTTCCCTTTTGCTATACAGAGCTGCTTCTCCTAACACAAATACACACTCCTTTGTTATCTGTATATACATCTTTTGGGTATTGTCTCAGCAATTCTTCTCTGTTTGTCTGCAGGAAAAGGACAGTTCAGCTTGAGGACTTTCACTGCATTGCTATGTTGGGACGTGGCCACTTTGGGAAGGTAGTATAGAGGTGTACACTTTGTGGGGGAGGGCAGTGGGACTGTGGTTGTGAAGATGGGCCTCTGCCTCCGAGTCTGAATACAGAAAAGATTGGAGTACAGAAAAGATTTGTTGCGATGCAGATATACAAAACAAATCCAGCCCAACCACACAAGCAGCTGATAACTGTTGTTAACAGTCAAAACTCTTGAAGATTTGTGGCTTCAAAAAAACTGTCCTGGGAGTGCTAAGTCATTTCATAAAGCACAGCATTACCATTCCTTTTGTTATCATGGTGGTGACTAGTGGAATAGCTCCATTCCCAAAAGCTGTGTGCATAGTTGCTTGCTGTGAGAGCTCTGAGGTGTTTGTAAAGCTCTGGGCCAGCTGTGATACTACTGTTTGTGAAAAGAATATAACTTACACTGACATCCTTCTGGACTGCTGCGGCACAAAGAGCAGAAAAAAATGTCGTCCATTTTTGGAGTTACTTGAGCTTGGTTTTGAGAATGGCTGTCTGGAGTGCATGGAAATAGTTTGTGTCAATGGGAGTCAAAGTAATCCAAACAGATTTGTTTGAAGTACAGCTTTTCTTTTGTCTTTCAGGTACTGCTGGCCCAATATAAGGCAACCGGGAAGCTGTATGCTATCAAAGCCTTGAAGAAAAAAGATATTATTAGGAGAGATGAAATTGATAGGTGAGCTTTGTTTAGAGATGGTACTATTGTCAGAGGCTACATTAACACACCTGCAATCAAATGCTAGTAGGTGTGATGTGTACTGGTCACAGTACTGTTAAGGTTAAATGTGACCTTAAGGCTCAGGTAACTAAAGCCAGGAATAAGGAAACTTGTAACAGTGCTGCTTTCTAGCTTCTGGTGAAATAACCTGAAGAACACCCTAAAACTCAAGGTTTGGAAATATGTAAGATAAATATTGTATTAACCCTCACTTTTTATTTCTCCAACTTAAGATGTAAAGATTTTCTTCTTCATCCTGTCTTCTCAAAACAGGCTTTTCTGCCAAGTTTTAACATTGACGTTTTCGTTCTTTGAATCCTGGCAGCTTGAACTGTGAGAAGCGAATATTTGAAGTGGTCAATTCTTCTGATCATCCATTCCTTGTGAACATGTTTGCCTGTTTCCAGACACCTCATCATGCTTGTTTTGTGATGGAATATACTCCGGGTGGTGATCTTATGATGCGCATACATGAAGATGTCTTTCCGGAGTATATGGCACAGTGAGTTAGAATTAGTCTAGTTTCCAGGCACTATAAATTTTTTACCTTTAGTCTATAATATATATTTCCTGATAACTATTTCTTTCTTTTAGGTTTTATACAGCCTGCGTAGTTTTGGGGCTCCAGTTCTTGCATGAGAAGAAAATTGTTTATAGGTAATGCAGCAAAGAATCAAGTATAAGATAGTTCAGCAACTTGGAAGTTTATTTTTCCTGTAGCTATAAGTCTGGAGCTCACTATCTGGCTGGGGTTTCTAATCTTTCTGTCTTTATTTTCCCTGTTGCCTGTTGCTATCAGCATGTTCATCGTGCTTACAGTAAAGAAAGTCATCTAGAAGCTATTCATCTGATATGTTGCAGGTGATTAATCCTCTGTGACATGTCAATACATTCTGGGGGGCACCTGTAAGTCACTGCTTTCTTTTTTACTGTAACGTCAAGTAATTTGTCATGCTGTTGTGGGATGCTCTTTTCCAGATGAATAAGCTCCACTTGGCTCCAAGCTGCTTTGTGATCCTTTCATTAAGAGGAAAATATCAATAAATTAAGGGGAATCTTCCAAATAATACATTATTTAAACCCAGTGTAGGCTTTACTCAATTTAGATTTTATTCTCTAGCTTCTGCCTCTTGCAAAAAAAAGATGTTGGATGGCAATCCTCAGACTTCACCCACCATTTTCTTTCCTCTCCATTGCCTGCAGGGACCTGAAATTGGATAATCTCCTTTTAGATGCTGAAGGATTTGTGAAGATTGCAGATTTTGGATTGTGTAAGGAAGGTGAGTGATTTTTGATAAAGCTGAAATTGAACCATCAGAACGAGTTTAGGATCTGGGTTTTAGTAATGTGTTCACAAATACAGATCCTGAGGTGGTTGTGTGTAACTTGTATTCATCCCAATCTTAAAAATAAAACAAAACCCACCAAAACCAAAGCAAAACAAAACTCCAACAAACCAAACAACAAAAAACCTCACCTGTCTGGCCATGGTGAACTTGGAAAGAGTACTTTGTCCCTTAATCTTCAGGAAACTTATGAAGGAGTTTACAATGTGCTTGTTTGTTCAAAGGAAACAGAATATAGGATACTACAAAATTGAGTAAATGAGCAATGGAATCTGCAGGAAGTTTCCTTGCTTTTGCTGTTTATTTAAGCATTGTCTGTATATTTCTTATTTGGAGTTGTTAGGAGCCTCAGGTTTCATACTTCCTTGTTGGCATTTACAAGCATTGATGAGAACCCTTGCCCTGTTAACAACATTAGATTATCAAATGATAAACTCTGGCTTTCAGAAGGTGAGGCTGCATGTAATCCATTTACTAACCTGTGCTGGATTTTACAAAATTGTTCTTCTCCTACAGGAATAGGCTTTGGAGACCGCACAAACACCTTCTGTGGCACCCCTGAATTTCTGGCTCCGGAAGTCCTGACAGACATCTCGTACACTCGGGCAGTAGACTGGTGGGGATTGGGGGTGCTCATTTACGAGATGCTTGTTGGTGAGGTAAGGCCACCTCTCTCTAAGAGGATCTCGCTAAGCAGTCTTGGGGAGAGTAGTACCTGACCACCTGAGATAAAATTTTGCTGAATGTAGCCAACTATTTAGTAGTACTTAAATTACATTTTTCTCATTCATAGTGCTTGCCAAACGCTAGTTAATCCATACAACTCCCTGCTATTCTCATCCCTATTTAATAGTGAGGAATGGGTGCTATGTGGATTAAATAATAAAATGTCACAATTGCAGTCACCATTCCCTGGAGATGATGAGGAAGAAGTCTTTGACAGTATTGTCAATGATGAAGTCCGGTATCCAAGATTCCTTTCATCTGAGGCACTTTCTATAATCCGTAAGGTAATGGGCTTGATGGGTCTCTGGGAGTATGAGGAATTTGCATTTACTGTGTAAGTAGATCCAGAGGGACCCTATTAGGACTGGGTAGCGTTTGTGTGTGTAATCTGGAGCTGCCTACACAGACCGAGGAAACGTTTAAAATTTACACATTTTTCCTTTCCTTCTCTTTACATAAATGCTATTCTTCTGTCTAAGGATGACTAAGCAGGCTCCTTACTGAGGTCTGTTGCTGCTAAGTCTGAAATGGAGACATGTTGATTCAAGGGCAGGAATATCAGAAACATTCAGTGGAGATGGTTTGATTCGGTTTTTGAATGTGACGCAGTAGTCACAGGTGCACGGTTAAGATGAGGTGCTTCGTGCAGTTTATAGCGGATATCTCACTGATGTTGGCAAGTTGTTTGCAAGGAACTAGGTCTGAGCAGATTATGACCTTGCTGCAAAGTGAGAATGAGAAGATACTGAGGGGTCAGTCCATCTCCATTCTTTTGTTTTTCTCCCTACAACATTATTTCTGTCCATCCTTGTTCCTGTTGTTTAATTTGGAACTGATATTTCCTGCAGCTTCTTCAGAAATGTCCAGAACGTAGACTGGGAGCAGGGGAAAAAGATGCAGAAGAGATTAAAATCCAGGCCTTTTTTAAGGTAGGAACTCACTTTATCCCTCCCCCTCATCTCTTGTGTTTGAGCTGAGAGTGATTTGCTTTCTGTTGGTGTTGAGGCATATTTCCATTAGTTGTCAGTGAGATCTCAGTGGTAGCTTCTGTTGCACCTCATTGCTCTATTCAGAAATACGTGTTTCAACTCCTGTTTGAAATGACATCCCCCAAGTGTGTTTTCTGGGGTCCGTGAGCTTCCAGAGCCAGTTTGTTATTTCTGATTGTGCTACTTCTACATACAAATATACCTACCTTTGGAGCCATCAACAAACACCCCTTTTTAAATCAAACTGCAGCAGTCAAAAATGCTGTCTAGTGATGACAGTGATTGCCAGTCAGGCTATTTGATGGCACCTGCATTTGCAGGGTATACATGAATCCTAAGAGAAATTGAGGTTAAAGACACATTTGTTTCAGGTCAAGGGTATATGTCTGTTCCAGGCAAAGGTGTTACCATTCCTCCTTGTCATTATCCATCTGCCAGAAGTTATTAGCCTTATAGCCCCTGGCTGGCTTTGCACTGGAATAAGAAAAGAACTTGGATGTCAGCAGAAATTGCTGGGAAGTCCACAGATCCACCCAGCCACAGCTGTGCTTTAGTTGTCCCTCCTAAATGCAGTTTGAGCTGTAGCTCTGTTTATTAGTGTTCTGAAGAACAGCCTTTAGGCTCTATGGAATCTCTCTACTACTTGGCTTGCACCAACTGTGCTGTTTGTTTTGGATCTTTTTTTCAATTCTTTTTTTTTTTTTTTTTAAATTAGTAGAAATAAGACATGTTGCAAATGTTTTGGAAGGAAGGCTGCAATCCTCACTCTCACTTTCACATTTCATAAAGAATCTTAATGTCAATCTGTCCTGTTCACTTCCTTCTCTTACAGGAGATTGATTGGGATGCCTTGTTTGCCAGGACTCTGAAGCCCCCTTTTGTGCCCACTTTGAGAGATCCGACAGACATTAGCAACTTTGATGAAGAGTTTACATCACAGAAGCCAATCCTTACTCCTCCAGAGGAGGTTGCTCTCCTAACCCGTAAGGAGCAGACTGTTTTCAAGGACTTTGACTTTGTCTCCAGACACCTTTTAGATGTTTGATTCCTGTGCTGTAAGAAACATGAACAGATTGTTACCACCTTGAGAGTGTAGAGAGGACTTGGCATGGGCAATGGAAAAGTCAACAGGATTCGTAGAAGTGGTAGTGCTGATGGCCCCAGGATGAGAGTGCCCTGCAACCTGAGTTAACTACTGTGGTTTTTTCAGCCTTATTTGTTGGAGGGATACTGGATGTCAATTATCTTTAAGGAGTAATTACTGTTTGACTGGATGTATCTTCTGCTGCCATTGAATATAGAAGGTAATTTGGAATTTAAACTGGACTTAATTTAATGAAATCAAATCATGTCTGCAACCCAGGTTACTCTTTGCAAAAAGCCTAAGTAAGCAGCATGGCTTTTTGAAGTTGCATAGTAGTAGGGGGAATAGCCACTTGTCATCTATTTTTCTAGAAAAGATACTTAGCATTCCCTCTCTGTAATGATTTTATGCCCATTCCTACTCATAACTGTGTGTATGCCAGAGAAGGAATGGATTTTAACACAACCAGGACAATGATGTTTGGGTTTGATAATGATCCAAGTGATCTGTCTTAAGGAGTCTCTTTCTACTCTGAGGATGCTAAATTGTAGCTATTATTTTTAATGATATAAAAAAGCCACAGCTTTGCACATGCTATTTTTTTTAAAAAAAATAAAGATACCTTTCCTTATAATGAAATTTGAGCTTTTCATCTCCTTTGTGTTAACCGAATGTTTCAGATCAGGACTAACCATATTCTGCTCAAAAGACAGGGTTTTATTTTTCTCTGTAAATGTCAATAGTAATATTTTCTTCCTTCCTTCTCATTCAAGTGGTCTGTGTACATATTGCATGGTGTCATCAGCTGTCACATACAAATGATCACAGGCGGGTTGTCTCTCCACAGATTTTACCAATGTGTATATCCTATATCTTTTTTGGGATAGCTAAATGATGACAGTGTTAATATTGGAAAATCGGTAAGTTAAAGGTGATTTCATTTGCCTGGTAACATATCTTGTAATTATACTTGTTAAGATACATTTTCTTCTCTTAGATTCATAATGTTAGCTTATTGGGCAAAAAGAGGAAGGGCATCTGGAAATAAAACATCACACGTGACAAATAGGGATGCACAACTATTACCCTTTCAGTTTGTCTTCAGCAGGGGTAGACAGAAGTTGAACTACCACAGTTGTGCTGTATCTGGAGATAAGATTTGGGTGCAGCTAGTGAGTTGTCATTATTAAATCAAGGCTGGTCATTATTAAATCAACACTTCAGAATTCAGAGAGGTAAGAACTATGTTTGTGCAAAACAATTCACACTGAGCCTAGATTTCCTATTTTCAGAGCCAAGTATAACTGCTTCTGAAAATTCCTGTGTACAAATATCCTTCCAACCTCCTGCTCTGCCTTGCAGTGTAATGGCCCCTTTAAAACAGGAGACACATTTTCCTCCCTCTTGTTTCAGCAGTAATGGTTGGCTTGCTCTTGGCCCCTACAGTGTGTTTCGTGACTTTTCTTAAGGTCAAGGCCTCTGTAAAGTGGTAAGTAGCACAGTGGATTGTTAGCACAGGTGAAACCTAGGACTTGGGTTCAAAGAGAGAGGCATAAAGAACCAGAAAAGGCATATTTAATATTTTAATTTATAGTTTATAGTAGAATAAAAAAGACTGTAAATTACCATCCTGGTGCATTTTAAAAAGAATTACCAAACAGAGCACAACTGTGTACCTGCTGACAAATTATTTGACTGATACCTGAAGAACCAGAAATCATTATGTGGCAGCTGAGCCATACTTTAGCAGGCACCACACTGACACAAACAAAATGCAGAATCCTTTCTGGATGGTATACGATGTTATGAAAGCAATTCTTAGTGCTCTGATAACCCTCTGAGAGGGGTTTCTACCCTGAACAAACAGACCACACAGATTACAAACTCTGGAGTTGGTCAAAAGAGGGATCCTTCTACTGTTTTTAAACTGCTTTTGGACTGTCATGCTGTATTAGTGACTACACTCTCCCTTCAGGAGTGCTCATCAACTTTAAACCCTGAGTGCATCCTAGCAGCTTGCCAGATTGAGCTGGTGTTATTTCCTGAGCCAAGGCAATTAGAGCACAAAATAATTTTAACTCAGATTTTGTTGTGGTGATGGTTTTTTTTTTTAACAGAAAAGGGTCAGGACTAAAATTCACAGCCCAAGTAAGCTTTGCTGCTATCCTAGAAAGCTATCAGCACCTCCTCATCTCAGTGAAACACACAGGACCTAGAATCTTTCTTCTTGCATTGAAACTTTGTATTCTTTTATTAAAATGTTAGTAGTATGTTGAGGTAGTAGTATCACTAACAGTGTTACTTTCAGCTAGGCAAGAAGTACCCACCTCTGCTACTGGTTCTCTCCCCACAAGCTACAGGAAAGGCCTGAGCATGAAGTTACCCGCAGAACTAATTCAGTAGGCAAGTATTACTTTTCTGTCCAAAGAAAAGTGGATGGTATCATTCTTTGCTGACTTGATTCAAAATAGTCTGTGAATTGTTAACAGCACCATCAGCTTAAAGGAAAAAATTGTTAGGAAGCTGGTCAGGGCATCACAAAGTACAGGCTAATTATTTCATAAGCTAAATTTGGTGCCTTACAGCTCTTTCTCATGCACATTAACACCTTTAAGCCTCAAATCTTTGTGAAAAGCATTAATTCAAGACATGTGGTGAAAATGAAATTTGCTTTTGACTGCCCAAATATTTACTCAAATATTTCTATTACATGCTCAACGCTACTGACAAAAGGCACTGCGGTTCTCACAGTGAGAACTATGTTGAAGAAAGGCCACAGGAATTATATTGATTCTGGCTGGTTTTGTCTGTAATAGCTGCTGTTCCCTAGCAGCAAAGGAGAGGGAAGCTTTGGGGAAGAGAAGTGAACACTCCTCTTGCATCTCTTCTGGAGAGGTGTGGATCAGGTAACAAAAGTAAGTAAATTTAGAGATATACCTTTGCTCAGTCCAGAAATCAGCTCTGCTGGCCTTCCCAGAACCAGTGTCTCGCCTTTAACCGTGTTATTCTTATATAAAAAATAACCCTGACTATCCTTGAAATGTAATTTGCAGGATGAACAGGTTGTGGAACAGGTTGCGTAGTTCATGATGTACTAAAGTTCCATGCAAGGAAACGGCAGTGACTGCATTAGCAAAGCTTTACCCGGCCACCTGCAGCTGTGTTGGCACTCTAGCAGGTAGGTACTACTGCCACTAGACAGGCTCATTGTTCCTGTGAAAGTAGATTTTCTCCCATGCAGTGAGGTGGCATGAACAGAAGAATCTCCAGAGGTTGAGGATTACCCCTTGGTCAAAGGGATTCTCCAGCTCAGAGTGTCGCAGGTAGGAGATGCGATGATGTGACATGAATTCCCAGGTGGTGGTGTTGCATGAGATCAGATAGAGGTGTGAAATAAGCAGCAGCAGGACAACAATGGTGAATATAACTATCATGAGGAAGGACATGAGGAGGAGAATGTTGTGCTGCAGCCACTCCCAGGACTGTTCAAAGTAGAGGCCTGACCTTTCAATTCAAAGAGAAATAAATTCACAGTTAAAGATGTAGAACTAGTTACATAAGCCAAGCAAACTTGATGGCACATTTAAGTTTGATTTGTAACTGGTGAGCTTCTGATAATCATTCGCTACGGGGAGTCAAAATACTATAAACTCTTAAGAGACTGCACCAGTAGTGACTTAGATTCTAAAGCTTAAAAGATGCTGGCTCCCCTGACAGCCTAGAGAGAAAATCATCTTCAGTTAACTCCTGCCCTGAGCAGGCGTACAGGTGAAACCCTGCTGCAGTTTCCAGTACTTTGATTTGTAAAGAAAGATTGTATCACAGTAACTAAAACAAAATTAACTAGCTTTTGTATTGTTGTTAATTCTGTTAATTTAAGCTTAAAACAAAGGCAAACAATGAAACACAAACTATCAGATTCTGTTCCACTATTGATCAGCTGTGTTGTCCCTCAGCAGATTAAGGGGCTCAGAAGAGCTGATCTCCAGGATGCAAAAGGGGGTGAAGATACAAAGTCAATCCAAGGCCAATCCAGTCACTGCTGTGTTCTACATAAACACTTCAGTGGGGCTCCAGGAGCACCAAAACTTTCAGCAATCTCAGAGGTCAAAGCGCTGACTCCAGGCCTTACCAAGCAACGTGACCTCCCCACAGCAGAACTACAAGCTGCGCGCTCAAGTAGACGACGAAGAGGGGGTGATTCTTCTCTCCCACACAGTTCTCAATCCAGGGACAGTGATGGTCGTAACGCCGTACGCAGTGCTGGCACAGCTGGCAGTGCTTGGCTCGCATCGGTTGCTGCAAAACAAAACCAACCAACCAAACACTAGTCCATTGATTCAACTCTCTGTTTGGTAGAGGACAACATCATGCAATATCATCTTCAGTGGTGTCTCAAAAGCACTCCCTTTTGAGGTAACAGCACAACATAAGCATTGGTAAGACAATGTATTTACAAGGGAATCATGATTTCCCCTGGTACAGATCCAAACGAGTGAGATTCAAATTAAATGACTCTCCTCCACTACTTCCATCTATAAATTTTCTTTATTATCTGCCTATTTATAGGAAGTCCAGTGTGCAAAGGAGGGAGATGGAGCCAGTCTGTTCTGTTCAGGAAAGCACGAGCAGAGTGTTGAGGTGAAAAACTAGGACCACAGCTATTGAAGAAAGTGTGCAGGGATGGGATGTCTTTCTGGGACTGCACAGAGGAGGGAAGTGTCTCTGCTCTGTGTGAATACAAGACACTTGCACAGGAAAGCAGCTCAAGTACCAGGAATAGAGAACATGAAAGACCCAGCTGAGGAAGGTAGTATGAGTGTGCCTCCTAGGATTTGTTCCCTGAAGCATATATATGTTTTACCAGCTTTTCCTCTTGCAATAAGCTGGCTTCTCTTGGTAGATATTCTTGAGGAATTTATGGAAGCTAGGATAATGCTTGATTTTACTAAACTGATAAGGATCACTCTGAAAACAGGCACTCCTAGGCTTTAGGCAAACTGTTTTAAGAGCTAATTTAATTGCTCTAATTTTTCCTTCATACTATCTTTTACAACTCAGGCTAATGTTTTGTTGTTTTTAGGCCTCCAACCAAGCTCACAGCTACCAGCAGTTCTTAGATGTCATGCTCAACTGCTTTTCTGACTCTCTATCAAGATATCTTCAAAAATAGTCTTTTTCACACTACTGTAAGGTCTGACTGATATGGCAGTAAGCATGCAGACTACAATTTTCCCATGGCAAAAGATGGTCCTTGTTTCTGTGACTTGTTTCAGCCTTGGAAAACTAGCATACATGCCAGTGTCCATCACTAATACACCTTTAGCTACACGATTCATTTGGATCACTTTTCAATTCAGGACTGTATCTGAATTCAATTTGCTAGTTGTATTTACTTTTTCTGTTTGTTTTCAGCAGGAGGGTGACCCTATCACAGAATTAATCAGATCTGCCATGCCTCCAAACCACTGAGCAGTCAGCAGCAGTGATAGGGCAGAACAAACACTGGCGACAGCAGCTGAACAAAGATGTTGCCAAAAAATGTAAGCTTGCAAATTGCTCATCCCATTATCTTCTAGTGTGTTATGAATGCCTACCTTCACCATGCAGTAACCACAACGACGCATCTTAATATTACTTGGAACTTGGGGTGCCACCATACTTTGTTCTTCACTCTTGTCTGCCTACAAAAAAAGAGAAAGGGAGTGACTAAGGAGGTTTTGTGTGCTGCTGTCTTAGCGTGACTGAGTCTGGATCCTTTTACTTAACAGTTACACAGTGCTGATTATTGCTGTCATTAGGAAGGTTAAACAAAATAATTCCTTAGAATTCCTACAGAAGCTGCAGACAATTAAGGTACAGTGAGAGAGAACAGGCTCCTGTAACCATCAAAAGAACGTTTGCACAGAGGCAGAAATAATTGTGGACAAGATACCACACTGATCCCAACGTCACACTTTGGGACAAAAATAAACAAGGTTAGACTTCACTTCCAGACACAAGAACGATGTCTTTTCAGTACAAGCAGTGCTACTTACTCAAAACACAGCCAACACTTACATTAATGATGGATGACTAAAATTGGTAATGCTTTTGTCCTACACAATCTGTAAGGCAGTGAACCCGGAGCAGGCTCCTCTCTGTTACTGAAACTTTGCATCTGCATTTACTTCACTGCAACTTGTTTGTGTACATGTCCTCTGAGAGGGCAACAAATCTATAAACAGCTCGATAAGTAGAGCTGCAGAAAGCACTTTCTTCCAACCTTGCCATTCAATTGGGGTTTTTTTTGTACCACTTAGTGGTCGTTAACATAAAATAGGTCATGTATACATTCCATAGGGTACTGCACCTCTGATGCAGGAGAGGAATTATGCTCAAATGGCTCACTGCATTTCCAGCGGGACTGCGGTGTAAAAGACACAAAGTCAGTGAACCCTGCTGAACAGACTATGAATCAGAGACTGTCTGGCCTAATCCCCAAGGGTCTGTGTATGTTTCCTTTACACCAAGTGCAGCAGAAATTGTTTCAGCTTGTTCTTATTTAGCAGAGTGGGAAAAAGAAAAAAAGCCTATAGATTTTATAGCCTCACCACTTTCTTCCATTCATGAAGTGATATACCTCCACTTCTTCTTCAGACTTAACAAAACCCGGATCCATGAGAGACACCTTAAAGTACAGCAGGACAGAGCACAAACCCAGTAAGATGAAGATCAGCGGCTGCAGCAGCTCTCCGCGCTCCACTTGCTTTTGCAGATCTGAAAGGTACCCCAAAAAGAGAGAGTAGTTCCTTGTGAAGCATTTAGGACTTTTCTCTCTGCCTTAACAAAGGGGTCCTGCACCTACGGGAAGGGGGACGGGGAGAAAACGGGGCTAAACCAGGCGGTGAGAGGGCGTGGGGTGCGAAGGGGAGAAGCAGACAACGGAAGGGGCTGCCGAGCACCCCACAGCCCCCCGCCTGCCCTCAGGGCACCCCCGGAGGGCCAGAGGCAGGGCGGAGGACACCCGCCTTTTCCCCCGCTGCCCGGGCGCAGGCACAGCCCGCGCCGCTGCCGCCTCTCCTCAGGGCCGGGCCCGGCCCCCGGCCGCCCCCTCCCCGGGGCGGGCAGCCCCCCGCGGCCGGGGCTGAGGGGGCGGCGCGGCGGCCCCGCCTCACCTGTGCGGTGCAGGAAGAGCCCCAGCGCCAGGCCGCCGCTGAGGGCCGTGTGCGCCGCCCTCGCCCAGAGCCCGCCGGCCCCCATGGCGCCCGCCGGCCCGGAAGGGCGCGCAGCGCCCGGAGGAGGAGCCGCGCCCGGCCCGGCGGGGGAGGGGGCCGGTTTCCTCAGCGCGGCTCTGCGCCCTCCCCTGAGGGGCTGAGGGCCCGCAGCCAGGCGGGGTGCTGACACCCCCGGCTCGGCTCCCCCCCGGAGTGAGAACCGGGGTCTCTTTCCTCCCCCGCCCCGCATTTGTAGGGGGAAGCCCGGCTGCAGCCCGCGGGCCTCCTCCCTTCCCCTCACACCGCCGGGCCTCCATTTCGAGAGCCTTTCCCAGGGGAAAAGTGCTTTCCTTCAGCCCCGCTTCCCGCTTGTCCTCCCACCCTGACCCCCCTGGGCTCTGCACAGCCCTCGGCGGTCAGCCGGGTTTCATTTCAGCTGGGATTTTGGGGAACGCGGGGATGGGGCCTTGGTAAAACTCCTACACGCGAGGCAAATACTGCTCCGTGTAGGTCGGGCGACAGAAGGGGTCTGGCGGACAGGTGCTGTTGGAAGGCGAGGGCTCGGGGTGCTGCCGGGGTGAGATGCTGCACCGCGGTGTGTTAACTCTGGTCTCGCCAATTTGATTATTTCATCTGTTGATTTCCATCCCCTAGAGAGAAATGCAGAGGTTGTGCCTGGCTGAGCGCATTTAGACAGCCCTATTAATGCAAACAAGAGTGTCTGACGTAACTTTGGCAGGAGGCTGCCGGGGTGGGATTTGATGTAACTTCAGATGTCTGCAGTGAAGACGGTCGGATCTGCGCGCGGTCGTTAGACTCCCCTGACAGCAGCAGAGGGAAGCAGGCATGTCTAGAGAACCGTCCTTCTCATCTGAAAGCAGACATCTAAAAGTAGTTGAATTGCACCCTAGATGTGTTTTTATCTCTTGCTAACAATAATAAAAAAACCCAAACAAGATGACTAGCTTAGGTGTACACATTTACACTTGGAGTATCTGTTTAGGGGAGATGAATCTCATTACAGGCCTGTGAAAGTTCTGAAATCAGTGTTTTCTCTTTAAACTTGTTTCAGTTTTAACACAGATGTATCCTGCTGCTTTCGTTACCTTCTTTCCCAGTAAAAATTTGGAAAGAAAAATCACATTCTTTGCAAATTTATCCTCCAGCACCTAAAAAGTAGCCAATTCCTTGGTATTGTTTGAGGTGTTCTTGATTTAGTCTCCTTAGGTGAGTCAGTGACCACCTGCTGATTCCAGGAAAGCACCTGCCTGCACAGGTCACTTAAATGGTTTACCTGAGGCAGCTGTGTTGAAATGTTAGTAAAAATTGTAGTCTAGATTTCCAATAATCATTCAAATCCTTTTGCTTTCTTTGTTTTTATTCTAGGTAAATGCAAAACCTACAGAAATCCTCCGACACCTCATAGATCGCATCAGTGCTTGTCAAACCTCACATACAGAGTTTGTATGTGAGATAGCTCTGCTATTCTCTGTCTGTTTAAATATCCTGAAAATCTTTCTGTTCCTTGAGTTGCAAAGGAAGCCTTCCAGAAGAGTAGGAAGCTCAGAACAGTAACATCAGGCTCTGCCTACAAACAGAAAGGTGGTATTGTCTTTCCGTTCTTTGCAGAGAGGTGCCAATGTTAAAGCTAAATGAAGGCCACTTGAGTAGTAACAATATTACCCACTTGAAAGTAAAAATGTTTTGATATTCTAGAATAATCTGTCCTAAAGAACGTATTCTTGCTCTCTTTGTGATTAGAATAATTTGGTGCGTGTTACGCTTTTTATCTTTTCTTACAGCTTTGAAACCTGTCTTGGAGATCAGAGCTTATCTCTGTCTCAAGGGTTTCAACCTAAATGACTAGTTGAAATTAGGCTTAGTTCCAGAAAGTCTCTATTAACAAGTTTCTGAGCGGAGAATCTAGATTCTTACAGCATTCCAGCTAGGAATTTCATGCTGCTGGAAGGTAAGTCTCTGTACTCTTACAACATGGTACATTTTCAGCTTCCTGGAGGCAGTGCAGTTTCACATGATTCCTCCTCCTACTTCAGCCACCTGGAGTCTGATCCTTTGGAGAGTTTACAATGACCAACATATTACAATGAATTAACTGGCAGCCAAACCCTTGCAGGACTGAGGTCTTAAGAAGAAAGTCACGCTGGCCTTAAAACAGATCGACTGTTTTAAGCTGGAATCTTTTCTTCAGTACTCAGCTTCTGCCCACTTACAAAGCTTAGGCTGTGGAATGCAAGCCGCAGATCCGTTACAGAGTTCAGATGCAATCTGTACAGTCAAATATTGTTCTGATTTTTTTTTTCTCCTCTCACATAATTTCATAACAATACGCTCTTCCTCCACGCCTCTTTTCTATTGACAAACACTATTGTATCCCTCAGAGTGATGAAAGGAAAAGCCACTGAACTGCATCATCAACACATGGCAGTTCCTTTCATTTTTAATGAAATATATGACAGCAAATGAACTAGTAATGTACCTAAATAAACCACATTCATAGACCAAAGGAAGAAGACATTGTTAAGCACTAGGTTTAATACACAGCGGGTATCCAATGGATACAACAGAAAAGTTAATTCATTCAGAATTGTAAGGAAGCAACAGTTGTGCATTTTTTTTTTTTGCTTGGTTTCACCATGTACAAACATTTGAACCAGGCCTCTCAACATTAGGCAGGTCAATGGACAGAGTAAAAGCAGACGCTTGCTCGTTATAACTGAGGTTATTTTTGTTAAGCAAAACAAGGAAATACATATTTGGTTAGCTTAAAAACTTCTTTTAGACAAGAAAAGAATTACAGAGAGAATCAGTGACAATTATATGAAATCAAAATATAGCCTGCTAGAGCAGAAGTGTTTCAGTTCAGCAGCAAATCTCCCTCATTCCTTTTTTTAAGTGCTGTCTTCTCATCCAGCCCCCATGTTGCTTTCATCCATTCCTGACCACCATTACCCTCTGTGCTTCATACGCATGGTTGTCTTGGAGACCAGCTGTTTCCCTACTTTTAATTCTCTTTTTCCAGCACAAGTTACCCTCTAACACCTGAGCTGTGGCAGGCTCCTCCCTAAACAGTCTCAAGAAAACATCTTTTCTGTGTAGTGCCTGAATGCAGCGCCCCTGTAGCTCTCACTCTACTGGTAATTAATTGCCTTCTTCAAGTGATGAGAGGGGAACAGGCTCACAGCTCTGAGACTTTTCTTCCCACTCATCTTGTGCAGAGACCAGAGTGACTGCAGCCCAACCAAGGTGACGAGCTGGGTAGGATTCAGTGCTGAACAGATAATCATTTCAGCCAGCAGGTAGGTGTAGGTTAACAGCAGCCATCGTGTAGATGGGGCAGATGAATTATCTGCAATGTTACTAATTGCCACAAATATCAGTGCTAAACTTTCTTGGCTTGATCTAGATGAGAAAGTCTGGTGCTGCTGGGTGTTAAGCATCACACAAGTAGATGCCAATCTGTATAAGCAGTTCCTCCCACAGACCTTGTAAAATGGAAGCACTTGTGGTAAGTTGCCCACCAATTTGCTCTCTTATCTATTCCAGAGAAAATGGCAGACACCTGGCACCCTGCATGTATCATTGACTTGGGCCACTGACTGGCAATGCATCCTCCAGCCAGGAAGGAAACTACATACAGTCTAAAGGTAGAGGGTTCCTTTGTTGGCACAGTCCTGCAGAGAACGACTGAGTTGTGTTCGTGCTCTGCCTGCCAAGCTTTTGAATATTAATGAAATGTAGTAGTGAAAACTTGAATAAGAATCTGAATGGGATAACAGCTACAGAGCCCAAGGAGCCCCTCTACCATATGTTTACACACTATGAACGTCTCTCCAGCTGGATTTTCATTTGACAAGATAAAACCCTGTTCTAGTTTTCTGGGCACAGTTAGACGTTTGCTCTAGAATTCTGTGGGAAGTTGAAGTCTCGTGGTTTGTTCCTTTGCTCCAGCAAAGCTAAAAGGCCTGAAATGCTTCTCTGTAACAATCAAGGATTTCAGGGTATCCAACTTCCCCTTTTATGTTAGACCTTCATAAAAAATCAGCTACTTTGCCCTCCCCTCCTTTGCAGAATATTGGTATGATGGCAGCAGACAACTATCCTGTTCTGACCTGAGTGCTGGGTCTATGGCAGCAATTTTTTAACTCCTCTTTGCCTCCAAGAACTGCTTTCAGGTCATGGTACATGCATTCTGCCTGGGGTGCAACAACTCCTGTTGTTTCAGTTACGGAATCCGAGGTACAGCCTAGTTTCAAACGCCCAGTTCCAGGAATTTCTGGATGACACTCAGGTGTTCAGAGGATACCTTTCTCTCTTTTGCTCCTTAATGAAAGTAAACGTTATTTTTCGGCTCATAAAGTTTGTTGGCTTGAAGACATTGAAGCTTGTAGCCAAAGCTCATGTTACTTTAACAGGGATGCTCTTTCTTTTAAAATGCTGTCTCAGGAATTTACCTTGCTGGTGGCTTGACTACGTGTAGTTAGCTGTAACAGACCCGTTATAGTTCCCCCTTCCCCCTGGGATCAATGACAGATTTTGGAAAACTAAGCTCTTCTGGCAGGCTGGCCTGACTCCATTTATCACTGTGTTGCTGGGAATTTGGAATCTTTTTATCCTGGTTCAGGCTCAGGTAGAGCTTGATGAGGGTATGTGAACGGTGAGGACAGAGGTTACCTTTACAGCGTGAAACAAAGGTTCAGTGCAGCTCGGATCTTGTTAGTTTGGGATGCCGTGGCCCAGCTGGCAGCAGGCGAGAGTTCAGCAACAGCTGAACTGACAGGGGCACTGGTTTGAAAAACCTAAACCTCTGGGGTCGTGAGGCAGATGGAACCAAGCCATCGGTTGTTCATGAACCTCGATGTAGTTGTGCCCAAACCTCAGCGTAAAGCCCGATTGTTTGGCTCTGATTACAGTGCAAGGCTGAGCTCTGCTCTAGCCGAGACGGGAGCTGCTGAGCTCCAGCTGTCTCCCCAGTGTGGCAGCTGCGTTCTGGGGACGTGGGTTTCTGACACCTCTCACATCTGAGATGTGGCCCCTTCTGCTCCGCTCCCACCTTGCCAACACAGTCAGAATCTTGAGTGCTCTGTCACATGATTCAAGATTTTAGCAGCAGGAGCCTTCACTATATGGGTATTAGAAAGGAAGGAAGCCTAGTGGGTGGCACTGTGACGAGAAACAACTTCTAAAGGACAGCAGCACTAAATGGAGAATGAAATCAGCAAAGCCTGACTCCCCTAATGCACCGGGGCTGGCTGGCAGCATTTGCAGCCTTTCTTAGTTTTGCATCTAGAAGGAAGATTAGCAAATGTTATACAGAAAACAGATCTTGAAATAAGCTTCCCTGTCTCAGAGCTCATAGGGGCACAAATTCTTAGGGAACAGGAATAAGAGAGAGAAAAATACATTTCAATCAAACGACTGCAAAAAAGTATAATTCATCAAGTTTTGCAAACCATATGAAAACAATTCAAAAGTGACACAAAAATATATATAAGTTTGAAAAATACTTAAAGAAAAAAAGTACAGATCTCACAATATCAAAACAAATGACGTATGGTTAAAAAGGAAAAAATAAAGACATTGAGTAACACCATATTGGCAGAAAAAGTAAACCTCTCCAGGGCAGCTGTGTTCTGTCATTTAAAGTGTCAGTTTGTGTATCTAGGATCTGTCTATAATGTGCTCAGCAATGACAACATTAACTCTGAGCATTAGAAGAACCTCATAGCAGCGAGTCAAATCTGAGAGCAACGTATACAAGGGAAAGGAGCAGCAAGGGTTACAGTGCTCAGAGGCCTGAAATGTCCCAGCTCACATGGCCACAGTCTCCTCTTACCACTACCAGACATAGAAATCTTTCCTAAATCCCTTCTAAGGGAAGATTTGTGAATTGTGAGGGAACGGTGGCGAGCGCAGGGCTGGAAGCGTGGACTGCACACTGTGGTGCTGAGTGCCTGGCTGCAAGGCAAACCTTGGCCTTGGGCTTCTTGAGCCTTTATAGGCCTAGATCTTACAGGTGAAGACCACCTTAGTGGGACTCCTCTCACCTACGTCGTGTAAATTGGAGTAACGCTGCTGATGCGCTGGTAGGTGCTAGTGGGAGGCAGAGAACAGGGCCTTCTGCTTCCCAGAAGAGGGGAAGATGTTGGGCTGGAACAAGAGGTGCTACTTCCTGGGATCACCCTCCAAAGGGTGCTTGGAGCTTGCCCAGTCTCAGGAGAGGACTTCAGCACCTCCAGTTACAGCACTTGTCCTGCGGTGAGCTTCCTACAAAGGGGCATTACTTGGCCACTGAGCATGGCTGGCACTGGTGCAGGCTGAGAAAGAGCCGAACAGCTCCAGTCCGTGACTGGGACTTGCACAAGTGGTACAAGCTGCTCTGGACTGGGGCCTCGTAGAGCTTATGACAGAGGGGAAATACGCTCTCTGGCCTTTGTAGCCCTTCCCCATAAAACAGAACACAACTAAAAAGGTGAAGGACTGGAATAAAGGTGTGTAGCCCTTTGTGAACAAACCTTGTTCCTTGTTGCACACGCTCCCTTAGAGAGAAAAGCTCTGTGTGGCCAAGGATGTGTAACTGGTTTTACTGGTCACCCACCCGAGGCTGGGTGAGTGGCAGATCCTCCTGAACCGCCAAAGGGGACAAAACAGACCTCTTGACTTTAAGGGGAATGTCTCACTTCCAAATGACCCACGTACAGTTAGCAACGCTTCCATTACTGTGAGTCTCCTATAAAAAACCCTTTAGGGATTGAATTGGCTTAAAAGATCTTTCTTTTCCACTTCTTCCATTTACAAATATCACAAAAAAGGTCAGTCCTTTTGGTCTAACTCTGGTATTGTGTCCCCCAACCTCTCTAACCAAATAAATAACTCATCACTGCCTGTAACCCCATTGAGCAGTCAATACTGATTCAGGACTGGTGTTCTTGCAGACATTACAGGACCTCATGCAATACAGCAAAAGGGAATTTTCTAAAAAGTGGGAAATAAAAATGTCACACTAGCGATCACACAACTAGGTCTTCAAGCTCATGATCATTTGAGGCTCTCTGTGTGGTCTAAAATAAAAAGGTTAAAAGATACATAATGTAGTTGTCTTTGTTTTTTTGTTTTCTTTTTATACAGAAATCATACACACGGAACTTCAACCTGAAACTTCATAACAAAAAAGTCCACTAATTTAAGGAAAGCATTTTGTTGTGCAAAAAGTCCCTCCCCCCTCCCCTGTTCACCTTCATCTACTGAGGGTCTCACACACACACATAAAGTTTCCTTCCAACGGGCGAGTTGGTAAGAAAGAGTCCTCCCTATATACAGTGAATTAGAGAGAAGCTGGATACAGTGCTGGCAAGAGGCATTAGCTGATTGCCTCTATCTGGAAGTGTCCATGTTCTCCTCCTTAAAGTTACTGCAGTGCTCTATAACTTTCCTATGGATAAAACAAGGACAAGGAGAGACGGTTTAGTTTAAAGCTTATTGCACAACAGTTGTGGGACAGCGACGTGAGAACTGTCCAACAGCTTGGTCTCTGTGTAACTACACCGTTTGCAGCAGGGAGACTCTGCTGAGACAGGCATCCACTGGTATTTGTGTCAAAACCAGTATGCGCCGCAAAAGCAGCTTTAGAGCTCACAGTTCCTCCCCGCGGAATTTCGAGTCATGTTAGTGTAGGCCCAGATCCACCCGTGACCGTTCAGTCATCACCCCCGTATCCGAATCCTCGGATGACTCTGAATGGCCCCAGGAGACACGTGCACACAGGTGTCTGCGCTCCCCCCGCTGTCCTGCCCCTGCTCTTGCCCTTCCTCCACCATTCCTGCACTGTCCCATCGCCACACGCGATCTGCCCGACCGAGAGTCTTCCGCAGGCTTCCGTCACCCCCAGCACTGAGCAACCCTCCAGCTGCCCCCTCACGCTCCCTGTTGCCCGCCGAGCGCTGCCTCCCCTTTAGGTTCCTCCTGCAGGGATGAATTTCTAGCTCGCAGTTTGCCAATGGTCAGAAACTGCGGCTGGCTTTTACAGCTCTGACAGAATGACTCCGAAGGGAGCTCGCCTAACAAAATGCGGTGAGGAAGCTCACAAAGCTGATGGACTCTCCCCACTTTTTTGAAAAATCCTCTTATTTTAACTGTTCAGTCAGCAATTTTACTGATTCTGGAGACAGGGAGCCCCTAGACTATCAGCGTAAGAGATGCCATTAGCCACGTGGCTTCCCTGTCCAAGAAGCCACTTCTCTGACCAATTTGCCCAGCATCCATCAACCCTGAATGATCTGTGTGTATTGCCCACCTATAAATGCCTCTCTAGTCCGCTTTCATCCTTTTTTTCCTGCTCTTCTCCTGTGTTCACTTCTTACCCCTCGTACACATCAGTACAGGCCTTTCTTTGGTAGCCTTACTTGATGTAGGAGAATAAAAACTGAACTAAAGCTGAACTGACTGTTTGATGATAGTGCATTAGTGTCCTACCGGGCCATTTCCTTGGTCTCTTGCCGTGCTGAGGCCATTTTAATCATGTCCTTCAGAAGGGGAATCCCACCTTCTTTGATCAGCAGTGGGCAGTACTTGTCAGCTGCAGAGAAAAGAATAAAACAGGTCTTTGTGACTCTTCACAGGAGCGGTATAAAGGGTGGCAGGAGGGGAAGGAGGAGCCCGTGGCCTGAGAAGCCACAGAACTTTTTTTTCTTAGCCAGTCTGCTAAGGGTGCCCTGGCTGGGAAAACACAGACACAAAAGGGCTGAGAACGTAAGAGCACGGCCAGAAGGATCAAAACATTGAAGGAATTTCCCACACACTATGTCTCATTGTTTTTTGTTTGGCTGTGCTGCCTGGACATTCCTGCATCATTCAAGGAACGTTCTCCCTACCTACACAGCTAAGCTGGGAAGACTTTTTCAGCTCACGAGCTCAGATCTACACCCTCAACTTTTACAGCGCAGTGGATGTGATTTCAAAAAGGGAACTTACGGTAGACAGAGACCAGGTTATACAGTGCCCAGGTAGCCCAGTGCTGGCTGACTGGGGAGATCCCTTGTGGAAGAAGTCGAAGGATTGGTTCAAATGACCTGCATGGAAATATTGGAGAAGTTGTTAAAAATCCAAGAACTGCTTCTTTCAGCACCTTTGCCACTCAAAGCCACACAAACTCCGTGCTCACAGATGCCATAGCAGTAAATCCATTGGCACGTCAAAGATTCTGGCATCAAACAGTCAGTCTGTGTCACACGGCAATGCTGGCAGGCTTACAGGCCCTACCACTTCAGCAGAAACATGCTGCCCAGATAAAAAGCTGCACCGAATGCAACCGAGTCCAAGAACCGATTTCCATCCTCTGTCAGTCATTTCCTCACGACAGCTGAAACCCAGCAGCACTGATCTGTCTGCGGAGGGGCGAAAGCAAAATGATACGCAGCTGAAGGTGGCTGCTCATGTGCAATGGTGGCTGTGATTCTTCTGACAACAATGATGTGTCTGTACTGTAGCTCAGGCACTGGAATGCCATTCGTTCTGGGTGCCTGTCAGGCACTAAGGGAATACACAGTACCTGATACCCTCTTACAGGAGGATTCCACCAGCTGTATTAACCCTTGAAGGGATTTCTGGGAACTGTGTTGAAATATTCCCCAGAGAAAAACGAAAGCTATGGCCATCCACGTGACTCTCGGAAGCAATCAGATTTAAGGAAGTGCAAAGGACAGCAGTCTCAGGGGAAAATGCTTAGGCAGGCCAGGATAGTCAGACCATGGGTTTCCTGAACTACACCATTTCACCAGAAACATGCAGGAGAAATTCTGTTGAGCCCCCACATTTCTCCCATAGGAATTGCCAGGCAAGGTGTCTAATTTCAGCAGCCTGTGTAACATGTTTCAAAGGAAGATGTAAAACCGTCCCTAAAAAATATGTCCTAAAGGAGGATGTTTCTCCTTTACTCTGAACAGAGCCTCCACGCTGAGCTGTACCTCTTCCCTCTCTCTGTTGGTGCTCACTTCCTATGACAATCCTGACTCCTAGGTGAGTGGGACAAACTTTCCTGTTCCTCACCTGTAATTTATATTCCTCCTGGAGTTGATATCCCAGCTCTGGATGGCTGCCCACATCCGCTTTACAACTTCTTCTCGGTGGGGCTCACATATACCCCAAGCCTCTGGACCATCAAACATGATATGGGAGAGCACACCACAGGCGTTATAGGATACCTCAATCCCATCTGCTTTGCTCTCCAGCAGGTTGCTGCCGAGAGAGAAGAGATCATTTAGAGGCGCCAACGCACCAAAGGTTTCAAAGTCTCCAGGTGACTCAGGAGCACCAGAGCACTCCCCCTGCCCCAGCCCAGCTGTTCGTTAGCCAGGCACTCACCTGAACACACTGATGAACTGGGAGGTCATGAGCTGTGGGCGGAGCTCCTTCACCTCTGCTACATTGCCCAGGAGGCCCAGCATGTTGCGATGCAGCTCCTGTTTCTCTGGGAACTCCTAAGAAAGCAAACAACAGGATTACACAACCACAGGGCTGTGGTAACACTGACAACAAGCAATGCTGGAGAATATACAGCACATTTAGAAAGGCTGAATACTTTTGGTAGATCCCAACTGGGATCTCTAGTGTTAAAGGTACATGTGATATGAGAGGATCAAGGCCAGGACCCACTGTTTACTGCTGCTCTACTTAAGGAGGATTGCATACAAGATGGAGAAAGAGGAAGATGTGTTGAGTGTAAGTTTCTCTGTTCTGCTGGTTGCACGGATGGATGTGACAAAGAAGAAAACATGCAAGTTTTTTCTTTTCTGTTGGTGTGACATAGGAAGTACTGCTTATGGATTAGCACAGCCAGGGATCCTGCCTGGGCACCTGCATCCTCTAGAGGAAACCAGACATACTTACTTTCAAGCACTCCAAGAACAGTTTCATGCCGCTGTAGTTAAGGAACATCTCACAGTTATCGGGGGTCTCATCAGTGATGTTCCAGAGAGCGCTCCAGGAGAACTCCATCACCTGATCACACTGCAGAGCCGAAGGGAAAGGGACAGAAACAGCTTTGCTAATGTGGGAGCCCAGTGCAAACTGATCACTTGTGTTTCCTCTCTGCTATCACCCTACATGGCTCCAGAGGTAAGAAAACTTTGTTATTCACTTCCAGCTTGTTAGCAAGTGGGTTTTTTGTTTAATATTTTTTGCCTCCCCATCACATTCCCCAGCCCTCACCCTGGGACAGGAAATTCTGCTGCATCAGCTGAGATGCCTTGTATTTGTTAGAGAAGCTGAGCTGGCACTCCAGACTGATCTCCATGCCTAAGTCAGACTGAAGAGAAGATACTCTATGTATATATTTTTTGGGGAAACACTCACCGTTTTATCAGCCAACTTCTTCTGAATCAACTTTAGCATCGTCTGTGGGCAGAGGAAGGGAAAGAATGAAAAACAGTTCAAGAATCACAGTGCTAAAACTAACTGCTGTAGTACTGCAGGGCTGGCTATGGCCAATGCAGGCGTATGCAACTCTGATCCTCTGCAGAGAACCTACTTGTTATCTCTTTCTCTAAACCAGTGGGACTGGGTTATGTTCAGTGTTGTAAGTATTGACAGAGCTGAAGCATGTCACAGTCCCTGAGCTGTTGAGTTTGCAGTCGAGTCAGTTTTGATCTGTATGACAGAGTCTGGAATGTGGTATAATCGCACCAAAGCAGCGGCCTCTGCAGCTCTTTGAAAAGGTGAGGCAGAGGGGTTGACATGAGCTGGGAAGCTGATGCGAACTCGGGGAGATGCAGAAGGAGCCAGTCACAAGGTGGTACCAGTTCTACCTCTGAGCTCATGGCCTCCAGTGCTGGTAAGCCAGTAGAAGGTGTCATGTGGAAGGGTGGGCTCTGGAAAAGGGCAGCCTGGCTAGGACACTAGTTCCCTCCTGTGACACTGCGAGGTTGGCTCACTGCCTGGTGCACTGCTGCAAGGGAATTGTGCTAGCCTGGCTTAAGGATAAGTAGACACCTTGGGACCATACCAACCATGACAAACCCCATCTTGCCCACAGCTTCTTTGTGATCGTTGTCCACCTGGCAGACCAGAGCGTTACAGAGGTGCACAGCGATGCGCTGGATAGACTCATCCTGCCGGCTCTGGTTGAGGATGTTCAGCAGCAGCTCGTTGACTCGGCGGTACTGGAACTCCAGCTCCTCAGGAATGCTGAAGTTACACAGTGTCAGGCAGCAGTTTCGCTGTACCTGGGTCAGAAGGAAGCAAACACTGAGCCAAGTGGCTACAAAAACATGGACCCCATCACCTCATGTCTCCTTGCTGCTTGGTACTGAAACCATCATCTTGCTTGACTGTGACCACTAATATTTCTGTTACCCTCCTATCTAGCACTGTGCTTTAGCCATGCTCTGTCAGTACCCTCTTCTCTCTCCCTGTCACAGGGAGACACAATCTAGACTCGCAGGGTGACACAATCACCCAATGCCCATCGCTTTCCAAGCCAGTTCCTCGCTGCCTGCAAGCTTTCTACGCAGCAGTCACCATTCTGCAACCCAGTGGCACCATAATGTCAGCTCCCTTCCAGTACAGTGTACTGGGATGATGTTTCTTCCTGTTGACTCAACACCCCCAATGCCCAAACCCCTTTCACTCCACAGTCAGTGCTGTGTGTTGTATACGCCCTCTGACCACTATCATCAGATAAAAAGGTGCCTTGATATCATCACTTTCTTCCCTTTGTTCTGGGAAACATCATGTGGATAGGGAGGAACTGAGGGGAGACCTCATCACCCTCTACAACTCCCTGAAAGGAGGGTGCAGAGAGGGGGGATAAGTCTCTTGACCCAAGGAACAAGCGCCAGGACAAGAGGGAATGGCCTCAAGCTGCGCCAGGGCAGGGTCAGACTGGCTCTTAGGAAGGATTTCTTTGCAGAAGGGGTTGTTGGGCGTTGGAATGGGCTGCCCAGGGCAGGGGGGGAGTCCCCATCCCTGGAGGGGTTTAAGAGTCAGGCTGACCCAGCACTGAGGGATCTGGTGGAGCTGGGAACTGTTAGTGTGAGGTTCGTGGTTGGACTGGAGGATCTTCAAGGTCTTTTCCAACCTTAATGATTCTGTGATAATCCCCATCACTGCAAGGAGCAGATCTGGGCAACAGCTTCTCTGGTGTCTGCCTTGGCTCACGTCCTGGAGGCTTAGAAGATCCAGATGCTAACACCAGGCTAAAAACTTAATACAGGGAGAGAGGGAGCCAAAGGAGGCTGGGTTGCTCTTACTGTGACTTCCTGGTAGGCCTCCATGCCGTTGAGCACCACCTGGATGACCTGGCGCCGCAGCTTTACGCTCTGCTCCATGCGGTACTCGGAGTTGGTCAAGTAGAACAGCGCCGCGCTGCCGGTCACCTGGATATTTTTGTCATCCTTGTGGCACTTGAGGGCTGTGATCACCAGCTGCAGAGGAGCAACATGAAGATTCAGTGCCACTGACTGAGGTCTTGGAGTGACTGTTACAAGCCTGCAAGGAATGTGTGGCCCAGGCATTGCAGGAACGTGCTTATGAAAGGAAGGTACCCAGTTCCACTGCACTACTGGAACTTTCTCCAGAATGGCCTGATATGGTGTCCCAGGGTGAAGAAACACTGGGACTGCACAATTCCCCTTGTCATGGTGAGGTAAATGCTAAACCTGGGGCTTACCTGAAGGGCTCGCAGCAGCTGGCTGCAGCGTTCGATACGGGCAATGTCAAAGAGGAGGTTGATGGCCCGGGAAGTGATTTCTGGCCGGTGTTCAGTGTAAGCCTCAATGGCATTCAGGACTTGCTCTTCATTCTTGTCTCCACTCACCTGGCGTGGAGGAACAAAAAGAGTCAGGGAGGAAATGATGAAAGAGGAAAACCAACATGAAAAGGGAATGCTGAGGGTAGATCTGGAAGGTCAAAGGGTACCAACTTCCCTCTGCCCTGCTGGTAGGATTAGGCCCAGGATGACAGCAAAGAGGTTGAGTCACCTCTCAGCCCGGAGGGACAAGAAATGGCACCTTTGGGGCAGGAGGATGTCATTCACAAGTAAGATTCCTTTTCTTGTAGCCACAGGCATCATGGTCCTTCAGCCAAGATAGTTTTTCCAGAACCTTCTCTGAGGCATGTTTTTTAACCCTTGTAAAAACCATGTGGAGTACAGGTCTTGCCTTCTGATAGTTTTCCTGCATTATCAAGTAGCTATTGAAAGCTCAGAGCTCAGTTGTCACACCTGAGACCCTAAGAACTCCACTCTGTTGGCAGGCAGTAATTTTCATGTTCTTTTAACTTCTACCAAGTACCTACTGCCAATATTCTTGTGACCCCATTACCTTGTAGGCTGGAATATGTGTCAGACGGCAGAGAGATGTTTCAAAAAGGCCCAAGAACTGGAGCGGCCGTTTCAGACCCCGGAAGGGAGCAATGCTGCTCTTTGCTGGCTCAATGCTGAGGAAAAAGAGAGATTGCTCATGTTGGTACTGTGTTTCTTCAGGTGTCTCCTGCCACAGAGACAGCTATCAGCTCTCCATTTGCTCTGACCATACTGCTTCATAACTAGAGTGATAATAGCTACGCTTCAGTTGTACCTTAGCCAGCTTCTCCTAAACGTAACACTAAACATCCATCCTGGGTGATCCTGAGTGAAGGGCTAAATGTGCTGAACAGAAACAGCAGTAAGAATTCACGCAGACAGAATGCAGCTTTCCCAGGCAGAATTTGTCCTGGAAATTCACTAGCTGGGGTGAATGGTTCCTCTTAGAAAAGGGCTGTGGATTTCATTGAGCCAAAGTATTTGCAAACTGGACTGCGTGTCATCTGACAGACACACTAGTCTGCTTCTGGTCGTGCAAAAACACTAGCTTTGCTGTCGTGTTTCTTACTGACCAAGAGCCAATATTTTTTCACCAGCTCTGGAGGAAAGGAGCCAGTACTGTCCCACTTGTTTGCTTTTGTTCAGTAAGTGCTTGGGGAATAGGAGGGGAGAGTTCTGGGCTGGTCTGGAAAACCAGACCCCTAGGTATGCCCCTCTGAGGTGCACCAGGATTTTCAGAGGTTGATCTGCCCAGTACCCAGGTCAAATCTGAAAATATGTCTTTAGATTCTAAGTTCCTAAACACTCAGCCCTTCTATGAACACTGATGTACTGACTCAGTGTAGAAATGTTCTGTCTCGGAAAAGCCTGGATTTCAGTGAGGGTAAGAATGTTCCACGTAGAAAATGTGTAAAGGGCTTTGGAGTCCTTTCAGAAAAAATATAAACCACTGCAAGAGATCCCTGAAAGAATCTGTGTGGAAAAGAACCAAAATATTTCTTCAGATATGTATGGCAGGCAGATAGGATGAGTTCTTTATTACTCTTAAAAGTCCTTACATGTGTCACATACCAGAATCTCAGCTAATTCCCACACCAGTCTTTACCATCAGGAGAAATTAGCAACACTTGTATCCTGCTTTTTAGTATTAAGTAGACCTACACAATTTGGAAACTTAGAGGGAACTGTTCTTAATCCATTTTTGGCTGTATCCATCCAAGCTGACCTCCGTAATTGCCTTTTCCTTACCTTGTCTGGCCCATCTTCTCCTCCATGCTTGGGATAGTGCAGTTCTCCAGCATGGTGTGCCCTGAGATATCGAGCGAAGTGAGGTTTACCAAGTTTTCCACAAACAGGTTTAGAACCCGCCGGGTCAGCTTGAATTTGTAATAACTGGACAGATGGTCTCGGGAGATATCCAAGTGCCTGCAAATGACAGAGAGTGTCTCAGAGCCTGGAAAACATTAGCTGTGGCTTCTGCCTCAATACCAGAGGAAGATGAGAAGCCAAGTGTGATTATTAATTTGTATTTATTTTTGTATTATTTCCTTCACAAGATACAGGAATGTGGTTCTGTAGGATCTGGCAGCAGGATCTGGCCCTGTGTCTAACTGAAGCACTCAGATATCTGGTAGAGGTCTGCTTAGAACAGAGCACAGTGAATCACTTGGCCACACATCACAAAGGGAGTTGCTCCAGGCTCAGGAATGGTCTTTCCCAAGCTCCATCACACCAGCCACCTGAGCATTTCTGCCTGGTGATTAAGATGCACTGGAGGACCTTTGCATCCCCAGAAACATATGTTGCCTCATCCCACAAATTAAGCTACACAAGATTTTTGTCTGCTTCCCCAACCTTGGGGGTTTTTTTTCTACCCCAGGCTACTACACTGCCCTGATTTCATTCAGGTAATTAAATGCTTAAGCTTTGGGGAAACCCTGATGTTAAGGGAGTGGTTGGACAAACTGACTGGTCACCATGTGCAGGTGGGGTCCCTCATAGGACAGGGGCTGCTCTTGCCTGCCAAGACCCTTGAGAGAGACTTCTCTAAACTGCCCAAGCCAGCAGCCAACATCCCACTCACAAAAGTGTCTTCTACCTGTTGTAGACCAAGTTTCATTGCAAGTCACTGGGAGTTAAAAGTACTTGGATTTAGAAAATGTTATCCAAGATGTTCCCCGAGACTCCAGGTCGTACGTTATCGTGGTACCCCCTAGTGTCTGCAGTCAGTAGAGATGATACTAAAGCCATGGCAAAGCATCCTTCATGGGACTAGTACGGCCCTTCTCTTTGGCTTGGAAAGTCCTGGATCCCTTTCCTGATACCACTGTGCAGTTTGAATACCAATTGTCTCAACTGTGTTTCAGGAAGTCGTTTCACTGTCAACACTGTTAGGTCGGGAGTGCCTATTTATTTACACTGTTTGTTGCCTTGGCTGCACCACCCATGCACGGGGTGCTTCCACCGAGCACGGCGAGTAGACAGCCTCAGCTCTGAGTTTTTCCTAGTTTTACCTCAGAGCCAGGCTTAAACTTTGGACATTCCTGTTTGACAAGTGGTTTGGAGGACTGAGCTTCACAGTGTGATTATCGCTGTGTTAGCTTATGCACGCATCTGTAGTAATTTTTTGGCCATCTTTCAGGTACTCAGCTTTTTGTTTGGCTGGGGGGAGTGGTTGGTTTTGTTTGGGGTTTTGTTTTGGTTTTTTTTTTTTTTTGGTGTGTGTGGTTTTTGGGGGGGAGTGTGTTGTTTTCTGGTTTTCCAAGAGGGAGTTTCTGCTAAGTGGTGTCCTTCTGCAAGCAAAACGCAGGCTGGCTTTAGACATGTCAGACACATACAGTGAGTCAAGAGTGAGCCTGTTCTTAGGAAGGTTTGTAACTTGAAACCAGCAGTGGGTGGCTGTTAGCAGGCAAGCAGACCACTCCTAAAAGACCTTTCCCTATCAGTGGGAAAAGGATAAACAAGGAAGAACAGATCTGCTGACCTGAGCTTGCGAAGCTGTGCGATCACTTGGATGTGCTCCTCTGAAAGGTCCATGTTGTAAAGCACTAAGGAAACCAGACTGTCCTTCCACTGGGTCAGAAACCCCACATCATTCAGCTGGATCCCAGAGAGATCGAGAGCTGCGAGGGAGGCCAAAGGCCGAAGCAACGTCTCCACGTTTACCCCTTCGATCAAGCGGCCCAGGTTCAGGAAGCGCAAGCGGCTAAAGCCTTCAAAAGTAAAGTCTTTGACCAAGACCTGGCGAGTGGGGTTCACCAAACAGTCATCTTCACAGCCTCCGGGGTTCTCCTCCTCGTAAAAGATATTACAGCAGCCAAAGAGGCTAAGGGAGATAAGCGTGTGGCTGAAGCTCACCAAGGTTTGCAGACTCTTGGCTGTCAGCTTCTCACAGTTAGTCAGGTAGAGCTCAACGAGATCCTGGAAGATGGGAAATCAAAGTTAGAAATATTTCACAGGCAGAGGGCCCACCCTGTTTGCTACACCACCTCCCACTGGGACAGCCTGAGACCACATATCGCTGAACTGGACCGGTGTCCCCATCCCACTCCCTACAGTGGCTCTGGGAGTCGAGAAGGGAGAAGCTGAGGTTCTCCTAAAGAAAATTTGGACAGTGAAGGATGGAGTCTTGGGAATCTCTGGGTGCCTGGGATTCTAGCTGGTGCCCAGGCAGCAATGCTGCTCTGCAAAGTGGCAGCTGGAGGCTATCTGTGCAATACCACCTGCTTCCTGATGGCCTCCAGGTCCTGGTCCTGCACAATCTGCTCCCGCAAGTGGATCCGAGCTAGCCTGGTGCTCCGGGGATCTGAGAACAGGGTGAAGAAGCTTTCGTGGGGTTCAAAGATGCTGTCTGTCTTCACCAACTCCACGTACCTGTATCGGGGCAATGGTGTTAGCACAGCACGGCACAAAGGCTCAGCTACAGCTCTAGCACCTTCACTGGTTACGGGAACACCTGACCAAGCGCACATGCAGGCTCCCTCCTGATCATCCAGAACAGCCTTTGGGGTGATGGGAACTGGTCTATTACCTCTTCTTGCACAGAACTAACGATCCTTAGGAAAATCTCAGGCAAAGATTTGTGCAAGGTCATGTGTGTGTGAGCAAACTGGATTCTGGCAGGCACAGATGCCAGGATTGTTTTTTTTTCCCCTAGTTGTTTAAAGCTAGTAATTTGATTTTTTTCATTTTTCAGAAAAGTAGCTGGCCAAAGTTCTCTGCCAGGCTTTGTGGGCAGGAATTCAGCCAAGAGAGACTGTGATAGCCAAATTATAGAAATCCCTGGAAACAGGTTGCTTTGTAAAGCTATGGGAGCAGCAGCCGCCTTAAAATTTAACATCTGCTAGCACTTTGCACTCTCATTTTTCTGGTTTGAGAGTGAGTTGTAATGCTTCAGTGGCGGGAAATGGGAAAGCTCCTTTGTTGCTTGCTGATGTTCTTGGAAGAAGCAGTGACTCTCTCACTCTGGGTTTACCTATGTGGAAATGGTGATTTCCACAGAAACTAGAATGATATATAGTGTAGTACAATAACCCCTGGGGATGCTTCTTTCTGAAATTAATGCAAATCCTTGTTTCCAGTATGAGGATCAATTGGAAAAAAAAAAAACAAACAAACAGCCCTATGAATTCTTCCCCATTTTTTTTTTTCCCTTTTCCACCACTCTTTTTAGAGAACTATATTCCCCCTTCCCTGAGCTCCCGGTTCCTTCCCAAACCAGACAACAGCTTCTCCACAGGCCTGAAACGTACTCATTGACAAGTTTGTCACAAATCTCGCTTGGCAAGAAGATGTCAGGATGGAGCCGGAGAGTTTCATTGTCCAGTAGGTAGCAGAGAGTCCCCTCCAAGTTGCGAAGGCAGTAATCTGTGCACAAGGTCATTAGTGACTCGGGGCTATCAGATGCCATCTTGAAGGAAGTTATAGGAAGGGGAAGGGCAGAAGGAAGCTTTTGATTCAGTAGATCCTCTCCTCAAATAAAGTTCCAGGATGAATTTACAGGGACATCAGGACAGCTATAAGCAGAGGGGGGAAAAAAAAATGCATTTAGAAAGGCACATTGGCAAGTGTTCCCACAAAGCTGTTGTACCAGCAGGATGTTGATAGTTGTATTTACAGCCCATCACTTGCTGACCTCAAAAGAACCTGCAGCATTTTGGCCTCTCTGGCAGTATGCCCTTAATTCCTTGGTATCACCACCCCCAGGGGACACGAGTTAACACAAAATGTGTTTGGAAATGGGGCTACACAGCAAGAAAATGTTTCCTCGTTGCAGGAGTTATCTGGCTGACAAAGGCCCTCTGAAAGGGAAGTGGCAGAAACCACATTGTTTGGTTTCCTTCAGAGCGGGTTAGATAAACCACCAGAAAACTTACTGTTGGGATGATCCTTTGTATGGCCCTATGGGAACTGGTGGCCCCATATCTCGTGCTTGTAATTCTATTTGCCACCATTCCAAGTGAAGTTTCATGTTCAAGCTGAATGTTTCTCTGTAGTGCCAAGCCAGAAGCTTCATGCAAGTCCTTGAACTAGACCATGAAGCAGATCAGAAGCCACAGGGAAACAGAGAGACTGGTTTGGCTTCCCTTTGAGCGCAGTGTAAAGCAAGGTTTGTGCACGTGCTGGACATGGGGAGCACTCACCCAAACCGTTCCAAATCTGTCACAAAGTATGAGTGACTGACCTGAAAAAAGGCAAAACACTTTTGCCCTTCTTCATTTTTAGTATAGGATAAAGAAGGATGGGTAAGACAATTGGGAGAAGCTATTCCTGTCTGTCGTCTTATTTGAAAAAAAATCCCACGGCTCTAGTATTAAGACTGGCTCACTGGCACTTGAAGGAGGGAGTGCTGGAGCCTTGGAGGTGTTTAGCAGAAATGACTGAAGACCAACAATGCCATTTCACTTTCAAAGGGTCAAACTGTGTTAGAAGCATCACTAATGTCAACGCTTCTATATATTTCCATGGACACACAAAAATTGTGTTGAAATGTTTATTTTTTAGGTAAAACCTGTGTTTATCAACAAGTATGTCCCTGTTGGCAGGTGAGAACACCAGTGCTATGGAGTCAGTTGTTATTCTTCGTGCCACAACTGAGCAGCCATTGCTGGGGAAGTTGCTGCAAAATGTCCTTAACTATATTCTGTTTCTGATCTTTATCCTGCAGCTGCAAAGATCAGGACACTTGTTTGTGTCTCCAGCTCTCTGCTTCTCTGAAACCTCTGGTGCTCTCTCTTGCCTTCATTCCTGCAGTATCAGGACAAGACAGAAGAGTTTAACTCCCTTTCCTCACCTTAAACGCTATACCAGGGTGGATCAGGCACCTTCCCTCCTCCCCCTTCAGATGCTCTGTTCAGCCACTGCCTGGGTGATGACACCCGTGTGAAGATCAGTTACGGCTGTGGACGAGGTAACCTTTAGAATTCAGGCACCAAATGGTCTGTCTGGGTGACAGGAGCCCAGCTGTGCCTGAGCCTGCCCGGGCTCCCAGCCTTCTGATCCCTCCCTGCGCCACAGAAAGCATTTCCATGCAGACATGAAGGCAGCACAAGCTGGAAATCAAAGCTGTTTTCTTCCTTCCTTCTGTGTTTTATTAATTCTTTTTCTGAGGGTGTGCTTCGGTGCCAGGGACAAAGAGTTGGCCAAGGAATTAACCCAACACAGAAAGGAACCTCTCAAAAAGCAAGCGGAGATCGGCAGAACTGCTCCTCGCCCAGCAGCGGAGGAACGGCCGTGCTGGATCACCCCTGTGGTACAGCCACCCCCGGCCTCGTCCCCCTGGGCCAAACCTTGTGCCAGTGTAAGGGGACAAAACCTTACTGGCAGAAGTGGGCGCTGGTCATGGACTTGTCTTTTGTCTTGAATTTGAGCTACAGTTTCTCCTTCCTATAAGCACCTTTGGGAACTGTATCTGCAGGCAACTGGCAGGATCACGTTCCAATCCCAAACTCGTTCTGACCTACAACTTTCAACAGCCTTTTCAGTGGGGATCTCATACAGGTTCTCTGCTGGTTTTGGCTCAAGAGGCAAAAGGTCTCCAAGAAAAAGCAGATGCTGAGAAAAAAAACAAACCCAAAAACTCAGCAATCAAATTGTATTTAACAGCCTGAACAGAGAGAGTTTAGAGGCCTGTTCTTCTGGGTTACTGTGTCCTGAGCTGGGGTCACAGTAACACAAAACTGTGGCTTTTCCAGAGTGCCACAACAGCTCAGACACCTTTGAGATGCATGTGCTACAATGAAAATGATTAAGATGGGGGGTCTTCAATTTGGAAAAAGAAGGAAAACCATAATCCACAGCCCTCTCCTTTGTAGAGAAGTCAAGGATGAAATGGGCCACTGAGCGCAGAGTATCGTCTCACTGGCCGTGAGGTCCTGGCTAAGGAAATGGAGGTGGGAGGAAGCTGTCCCGTGCTCTGCACTGTGTCTGCTTTGGAGACAAACCCGCTTCACCTCCAGAACAAGTCCCTCTCACAGATTTTGCCTGAAGCTTGCTCGAGAGAATCTTTCCAGAAAGGCAAGATCAACAGGAAGATCTGAAGCAGTTGGGAAACGTGTTCTGCTATCCCTACCAGCTCCCCTGTGCTGTCAGACAGGAGGTCCCTGCAGCCAGTGTTCTTCAACTGTTTACTACCGATGGCCAGAGAACTCGAAAACAAATTCCCATTGACAATCTATTATCACGTGCGGCTGGAAACGGCTAGTGCTTGGGACTTGTCCAAGCAGCTTAGAGCACTAAAGGGCAAGGACTGCCTTCCTGTGGCTCTGACAATCCTCTATTCCCCCTCTGCTGAGACCAGCACAATGTGGCCAGTTGATCCTAGCCCTGGAGATATCAGCTGGCCTTTAACTTCTGAGCTCCCCATGATCCACCAACAAAATCCCATATAGAAGGTTAATATAGAGAATATTAATATAGAGAAATATTAATACAGAGAAAAGTGGTTAAACTGTCCCAGGAAAATAATACCAAAGCAAAGCATTCATCCTCATGATTTATTATGGATATCTGAGTAGCACCCAGAGCTGCTGCTGTGACCTTTTGTAGAGGACATGACACAAACTGACCTCTCCCTCCTCAGTTAGACTCAAGACATGACACCTGGGCAGAGGGAGATGGAAGTAAGAGTGTCAATAGCTGCACTGATCAATATTGTCTCTAGTTATAAGCTCAGTGTGCTGATAAAAATAAATGAACTAGAGATGCTGACAAATCATTAGCATTTGCCTAATCATTATCCTCAGGCAGCTTTCCACAGGCAAACAGATCAGCAAGTTGCCTGCCCAGCAGACTGTCACCAGCTCTCTCCAACGATGGGCAATGAGCTGTCTAGTGCACGTGTGTTTTTGAAGGCTCAAAGACAGACATGTGAAACGTGCCGAAAATTCAAGTGCAGGATTCGAAAAGTGACTAGAACTACAGCTGCCAATATCTTTTCCAATTTATTTCTCTAATAGATTTGCTTCCATATTAATGCATGAAGGAATCGAGTCCCTTGGAGACACAGGAGCAGGCATGTAAAAGCCTGTATACCCAGCTCCCCCCAGCAGCAGCCCTCTCCGTGGAGTGACAGCATGGACCCAGAGGAAGCCGCAGTACATGGAGCTTCGCTCTCCCCCATCACCAGCCTTCCAGGTCCTGCCAGCCTTTTGGCAAATATTGCTTATTTGTAGGCTACAGCCGTATTGTTACGGCATTTCAGGCTGCACTGGCACACGAGGCTTGGGACTGCTCTTGGCACTCCTGGGGCCCCCCATGCCAATATTCTCTACCTTGGACTTCAGACTGATCTCCTCTTCCAGTCTCTCTCTCCAGGCGGCTGCCCAAAGCCAAGCCTGACTCACCGTGGCTCCACGCCAACAACATAACGTTTACACTGTTGCTACAAAAATGATTGGCAAAGCTGACTTTTCCAGCATCAGGGACTTGTCCAAGGAGAGGGCAAACAATATCCACTGACGTGAACTGATTACGATGACTTCAGAGTAACAAATTTAATGTAAATGCAGAGCTTGGCACAGGTTACATTTTGAAGGAAAACTGCACTGTCATTTTAGCTGGCATCTTGCAGCTGCAAATCACTGTGTTTTTATTAATTGATGGGTCATCGCCGCTTGTGCGGGGAAGTACCATCCCTGCCTTACAGCAGGGAAACTGAAGTAGGAGTAGATTGAACTACTCTGTGGCCCAGCAAAACCTGCAATTTCTAAACTTGTCAGCCTTTCGAGACCGACATTGCAAATGAAAGGACTCGTGCTAGCCAGAAAACGTGTTGATCTTTGTACCTGCCTGCAGTACAGATGCTCCTTCGGATCCCTGGATTCTGCCATGGATTTTCTTTCCAAAAGGTCACCTGCCCAAGAGGAGACCCCGGGGAGCCCCGGGGCTACCGCTCCCTGGCCAGACCGCGATGGCCTCTGCCAGCCCCGTGAGGCAGGTCTGGTCACACACCCAAACCCTCCCTCGCTCCCCCGACACGGGCCGCCGGCCCCGCTGCGTTCCCGAGGCACTCGGAGGTCACCTCGCCCGGCAGCGCCGGGGCTTCTTCCGGACGGGTTGCCGCGGCCCAGAGCCTGGCGGGGCCCGGCTGCTCCCGGGAGTCCCGGGGAGGGGATGGGGGCTTCGCCGCGGCGTACCGGACGGCGCTGCCGGGGACGGCGGTTCCGCTTGGGGCGGCGCTGCCTCCCACCCTCCTCGGCGGGCAGGCCCGGTGCCCCGGGGCAGGGCGAGCCCCGTGGGTCGGATTGAGGAGGGGGGACGCCGGCACTCACCTGGCGCCAGGCCCCCGCCCGCGGCGGCGGAGTGGGGGGCGGCGGGAATCCCGGCTCGTCCCGGCGCCGCTCCCCGGGGCGGGCAGGGGGTCCGCGTCCTCCTCGGGCCCGCTCCCCCCGCCGCGGCCTCCGCTGTCAACAAACCCCTCCGTCACTTCCGCCAGCCGGGCCGCCCGCACCGGAAACGCCGCCGCTTCCCACCCCCACACCCCCCCCCCCGGAAACACCGGCCAGCCCGGAACGCTCGGGCCGCGCTCCCGGGCACCCGCCGGAGCCGGAAGGCAGCGCGGGGCCGCCGTGGTGCCGCGGGCCGCGCTGTCCCCCGACGCCCCGTGTCCTCACACGGTGACACGGCGTCACGGCAGCGGCGCTCACCGCGAGGCCATCACTGCGCTGCTGCCCGCTGTCAGGGCGCGGGGCAGAGCGCCAGGCGGCGGCCTCCTGCCAGGGCCTCGCTGGGGCTCCCCTCACGTCCCCCCACAGCCCCGCGTCTCCCCCTCCAAAGGGCCGCGGCCGCCACCACCCGGAGGTTCCGCCAGCGCGAGCCCCGGGTGCCGCGGCCCCCGCTGGCTTCGCTCCCGGCGGCCGCTCCCACGGGCCGTAGGCCCCAGGCTTTGGGGGAGCGTGGCCGCCCGCGGGCTTCCCCCGGTGCTGGGAGCGCCTGCCCGCGCCAGGCGACCGGGGCAGCCCGTCGGAGGGGGGGGGGGGTCGGTTCCTGCCCGCGGGGTGTTTTCTGAGGCAGCCGTAAGCGCCGCCGGCGCTTGGTGCCTGGAGGGGGGGCCCCGGGGGGGAGCGCGGTGCCCGTGACTGGGCGCACCCGCAGCACGACCGCTGCCCGGCAGGGAGCCAGGCCCGAGCCCCGGGAGGGCGCCCCGAGGCCGGGCCGGGGGGGGGGCGGGGTTACCGATGGTCCCCACCGGAGGGGCGGGGCAAATCCGCGGGCGGGCGGGGCCGGGGGCGCGGCTGGTCCCCCCCGCGGGCAGGGTTTCCAGCCGGAGCGTTTATGCGGCGCGCGGGGAAGGGGCGCGGGGGCCGCCATGTCGCGGTTGCACCAGAGCAGGTCGGTGTTGGGGCTCGTTCCTTGGGGGGGCTGTGGGGTGGAGGGTGCTGTGGGGCCGGGGGAGGCCGGTAACACGCGTTATAACGGCCGCGGCTCCGCTCCCCTTAGGATCGCGGATTTTCAGGAGGTGCTCGGCGAACCCACGGTGGCTCTGGGCAAGCTCCGCGATCTCTGCTTCAGCGGTGAGTGGCGCGGGGAGCTGTGGGCACCGGCACCGGCCCCGGCCGCGGCAGGAGGGTCTGGGCACGGCCCCGGCCCCCGGGGGAGCTCCCGTCGGCGGTGGCCCGGGGCTAGTGCTGGCCCCGCCGGAGCTCGGGACCCCCCGAAGGTGCAGGCTCGGGGTGTCAGGGCCCAGGGTGTCCGACAGCTTCGGGCCACCTCCGCTACCGCCGAGTAATCCCCTCCTAGAGCTGTTGTGAAGCGGCGGGTGTTGGAAACCCGAGGCTGCGGGTGTGTTTCCAAGCCCAAGCGCCATCAGGCCGCAGCGGTCCCCACCCGACCTTTGAGCACAGCCACAAACTTCCAGGCAAACCCTTCCACCCCCCTCTCCGGGATGCCTGTGGGTTTCGGTGCTTCTGCTGTGTCTGTCCCCTGCACGGTCCCCGGCTTTCTGCTTCCACCGCCAGCCGCGGGCACGCTCCCCCGTGGGAGGCAGCGGCTATAACCCCTGTAACGCCCCTGTGAAAACTTCTTGCCCCCTGGGGAGGAAAAGCACTGCCTCGCCTGTTTGTGTGGTGCCGTTGGCAAACCGCGGTGAGGAGACTGGGGCTAACGGAGTTGTTTCTCTGCCTGATGTTCCGCAGGAATTCCCTTTGATGGTGGGCTGCGCTGCCTGTGCTGGAAGGTGGGTTTTGCTTGGGGTGCTTTTGTTTCTTGCCAGTGATGCTTTGGGTTGCTTAAGTACATGCTATTTTGGGGCACTTAATTGTAAACAACAAAAATCCAGAGTTTAAAAGCCACTCCAAATCGACAGTAATTTGTGGGGATCAGCACTGGCACAATCACAATAGCATTTACTGACACAGGACAGCCATCGCTGAGGATGATAGAAAGTGGCAGTCTGCCCTTTGCATGAGAACAGCCCTCCCTATTAAGCTAGGAGTGCCTTTCCATCAGGTTAGCTATCGATCAGTCCTACAGATAGGTCTGTGTTGAAAACCAGTCCCCAAAGTACTCCTGACTGCTGCTTAGCAAAGCACTAGGCTTTCTGGAGAAAGCTCCCAGGATTTTCAAAGAGCGAGTTCTGGCCACTGTGTTTGGTTTGCTTATCTTACAGGTATAACAGCTCATTCTCCAGATACTAATTTGTGTGCATCTGTCTTCTGTACAGATACTCCTGAACTACCTCCCTTTAGAGAAAGCCTTATGGAGCTCTTTGCTGAAGAAACAGAGGTGAGGACATCAGTACTTGCTGCATTATTTCTAATGATATCTGCAGAGAAGGAGAATAGTTCCTCAAATAATTAAGTATCATCATAAAATGAATTGTTCTTGTGTGGAATGTGCTGTTCTGTGCACTGTCTGGTGGATTGACCTTCAGCGAAACTCAACTGAAGAGAAAATCAAATGCCTTCTGGCTGAGCAGGGTGGTACAGAGAGATCTGTTTGAACTCAGCCTAGGTGCTTATCTTGATTTAATCTTCTGCTTCATTACAAATTCCCCTTTTCTTCCTTAAGGGATCTGTATTCCCAGTTCCTAAAGGAAATGATTATCCAGCCTGGGATCGCCAAAGCCAACCTGGGTGTTTCAAGGGAAGATGTGACCTTAGAAGATCACGTAAGTGTCGTTAAGCCTTTGTGTTGCAGAAAATTCCCCAGAGCTGCAAACTGTTGTTCTGGAGTCTGGACCCCCTGGGCAGCTCTTGGCTCTGTTCTCAACTGTTTTGCCCTGCTAGCAGGAGGGATGGTTCCTAGGTACCAGCCTGGCACTTGTGTCTTAGTAGCCTTCAGTGTGAATTATTGGTGAAGCACCAGCAGTTCTGAAGAGAGCTGTTTTCAGCTATGCATGTCCCTTCTCCCCTCCTCTGGGACCAGCTGCCCAGGCTGTGGGTTTCCTAGGGAAAGGGAGAGGCTCACGAGAGGTACCTCTAGCAAAGAGACACTGGGAAGTCGGGTCCACGGGTGAACTCAGAGCGGGCTGATCTGAACAAAGGATGTAGAAGAGGCAGGAGAGTCAGGTTGGACTATGGCATGGAAGGCAGGAGACTCATTTCTAGTTCTGCTGCTGGCTTTTTATTTCTTTTAATTGACTATTTCTTGCATCACTTGGCTTTTTCCTTCTCTGAAAGTACTGTTAAGAGTGTACATGTTGGGAGAGAGAGTGAAGTAACTGATCAGAAGAGACTGTAAAATGATACAACTGCTTCCATGACTGGTCTTGAACATTAACTTCTCTGCTAGCGTGCAGTCATCTGTGCTGCTGTGATCTCTGGAGCCCTTGGTGCTGTAAAACTAGCATGTTTGTAAAACTCCACACGTTGGCAGGTTACAGTGATCTTTGAATCTCTTGGAATGTTGCTTTTTTTTTTTTTTTTTCTTCTCCCAGTTAGTTGTTAACTTTGCAAGGATCTTGATGTGGAGAAAGTGTGTGTGTGTGGAGGGGGAGTTAAGTTTGCCATATTGGAAAACTTGTCAGATGCGGGATGAATTGTTCAGAATAATACATTTTAACTCTTTCCTGTGCACAATGGTGGTGCTTAATCAGCCTTCTCAGAGCTGAGATAGAGGGGGATACTTGTAACTAAGAACCACAACTCTTAAGTGCTGAGCGGGTGGGTAACTCTTACCCTAAGTACAAAGACCATCTCCATTGTGCAGGTTGGAGCTGCAGTCAGGAATCTTGTTGACACAGGACAGGATACCTGATCTGGGAACAATGTCATTAAGAGGCAGGTGACAAGGGATTGGAAATGTTGGCTTCTGTCTCTCGAAGTGAACCTGCATGCTCACTTGCTTCACAAGCTCTGATCCACTTCCTGCACGCTGTGTGAAGAAACAACACTAACCGTAGCTAGAGAGAGAAAAAAACCAAACCTGATGAGCTCGGGGCGTGCTGGTACTAGATGATAGAGGGACGGCAGAAGTGTTTAAATCACTATTTACTGAGGATTTTGATGCATGTGAAACATGCTTGTTCTGTTTCTGTTGTTTATTTCTTTAGCCCCTCAATCCAAATCCAGACAGTCGATGGAATACTTACTTCAAGGATAACGAAGTGCTTCTCCAGATAGACAAAGATGTCAGGTGCGTGAGGCATAATGACTCAGGTTTCTGAACCTGAGTGGTTTGGTTAACACATTGTACTTTGAAAACAAAGTTTAATATTAAACCAAGCCTCCCATTTAACATGGGGCATGTACTTCCTTCTTCTTCTGCCTGATTTCCTCCTGTATTTATCCTAGGAGGCTGTACCCTGACATGGCATTCTTCCAGCGCCCAACGGACTATCCCTGCCTTTTAATCCTGGACCCTCAAAATGAGTTTGAGACGCTGCGTAAGCGGGTGGAGCAGACCACGCTCAAGTCACAGACGGTGGCACGAAACCGCAGCGGGGTTACAAATGTGAGATCTAGGTGGGGGCTGCCCATGGGGCACGGCGACTTAGCTGATAAGGGGAAGGGTGTTTCTCAGGCTTTTTTCTGTTTCTCTCTCTGCTTGTGCAGTGGAATTAAGCAAATACCCCAGCAGGTACTGTGTATTCTGGTGGCTAGACAGCTTTGTAGAACCAGTTGGTATGCCTGACAGTTAGTAGGGACTTATAGCTGTATTTAAAGATTATTTTTTCCTGACTTCTGGTGAAAGTTGGAGTCGCAGGAAGATGTGAGTATTTTATGCTTGACATCTGTCTTTTTGATGGGAGCAAAACACTGAAGGGATAATTTATTGAAGCTGAATTTACAGAGTCTTCCAGAACTGGATCTCATAAACCTGCAAGTGGGAAAAGGGCTGGGTATCTGCTGAAATATGTGTTGTCTCTTTCCTCTTTCATGAGCTTTACTGTACAAGTGCCACACGCTGTTGGGGAAGGTGGTTTGCTACCACAGCAGATCTATACTCTTCCTCATACTACTAACAAAGAAGTGGAACTGCTGTGGTTTCTTCCTGCACGGGATCAGGTGGTGCAGTGATTCAGGGGAAGTGTCTGTTGCTGCACAGACTGCTTTGTTCTTCAGGGACAGCCAGAGCTAGGACTTCACTGCCTTTGTGCTTCCTGAGTTACTTGTCTTGGTTTATATTAGCACCTGCCTGCTTGGTATAAGCTGCCCAAATCTTTTGGGGGCCTATGTGTATTAAAAGCCAAGCTTGCCACGTGTACAAAACTATCCATGCCAGCTGGTTATCTTGAATCAGCCCTAGTCTTGTCTTGCTTTTCAGGTGAGCTCCCCTCTTAAAACAACGCCTAATTCTCTGAGTGAGTACGAAGTTCTGCCCAATGGCTGTGAAGCTCACTGGGAAGTGGTGGAGCGAATCCTGTTCATCTATGCCAAGCTGAACCCCGGGATAGCATATGTTCAGGGGATGAATGAAATCGTGGGGCCTCTTTACTACACCTTTGCTACAGATCCTAACAGCGAATGGAAAGGTGAGAGACTCTTTTGGCTGCTCAGTAACAGCTGTCGTACTGCATGCTCTCTGTGTTAATAACTGGTTTTGGAATGAGACTCTTGTTATTTTGACTGATTGGGGCCAAAAAGCAATTACAACAAGAGATGAGGCGTTTTGGGGTCCATAGCAAATTGATAGAAACTGAATGAGCTGTGAGTGGTGAGGACATGGGAAGTGAGGATTTTTGAGGGGGTTTTGTTTGTTTTGCATGGATCTAAGTTGGACTTTGTGAAACTGAAAATCCCCTTAGAAGCTCTTGTTTGCTCATACTGTATATACCTGGTAAGAAAAGAATAGAATGGGAGTGCTTTGTTGCTTCTGCTTCACGGGAGCTCCAAGGGTGTGTGCTGATGGCGGGGAGAGCAGATGATGTTCTTGGGCATAGATAACTCGTTTGTGACCCAATGTCATGAAGACCTTGTGTCGCACACAGGGTCTGTATCTGCAGTGGCTCTGTAGATATTTCTAGCTTAAAAAAAAGTGTCTAGCCTTGTCCCAGACCAAGCAAGCCAAGATCTTATGGGATCTGCTGTTTGAATCCAGTACAGCAACCCAGTTATGGAGCCAGAACGCTTCTAAGTCTGTGTGCCTCTGTCAGTGATGCTTCCTCTATTCCCCCATTATTTTTAAATTTTATTTTTTCTCCCCCCCCAGAACATGCTGAAGCAGACACATTTTTCTGCTTTACCAATCTAATGGCTGAAATTCGGGACAACTTCATTAAGAGCCTGGATGATTCGCAGTGTGGTATTACCTACAAAATGGAGAAGGTCTACTCTACCCTGAAGGAAAAAGATGTGGAGCTGTATTTGAAACTGGTGAGGAGCTAGGTGTTTCTCTGAGTCTCAGTTGGAATGGCAGGAGAGGAGCTTAACAGTGCATTTAAATGTCAAACAATTTTGTTAAACTGTTACGGTGTTTGAATAGAAAGGTTGAAAGAGTGTATGAAGGGCCTACAGGGCATAGAGGCTCTCTTATCTGTGAGCTGAAACAGCCTCTCCTTGGAGTAAGCCTAGAGCGAGCTGACACAGCAAGGCTTTCCTCCCCTGCCTGCCTGTGAAAGCAAACAATAGTTGTTGCAAAGCTGCCAGCTGTGAGGCTAAAGTGACTTGGCCACGATCCCTGGTCACCTGGGTTGAGACCCAGTTGGAGCTGGAGTCTTTCTTCTAGTCATCAGGCAAAATGTGAGTTTTGCTGTAGAGTTCCTTGTAATCTGAGCTTACAGGAATTGTGTCTCTGTCTTTAAAAACAAAACAACCACCCACCCTCCAACATTTTTGCCACTGGATGCCCTGACAGCACTAATTTAAACTGCATGGAGATCATTCCAGAAGTAAATTTAAATCAAGCAAACTGGTCCATCCCACTCACCTAAGTCTCTCCTTCCCCTTCATGCAAGGGTCTCAGAGTGCCTTGGGTTGCTGCGGGTTTTGTAGAACATCTAGAAGGCAGCTTTTGTTGGAAACATCTTCAGGTCCTATAAGCCATTTGGTGTGAAAGTCCAAGGAGAATTTGGAAGGGAAAACTGTTCTTGTTACTCCGACCTTCACCAAATCACGCAGACTTTTTTTGTGTTTAGAGAAATCAGGATATACTTCTTTTATAATCCAAAAGATGGTTTGTCAGCACAGTGACATGACCCGCGGTGTTGGCTGGTGGCTGATTCAGTGGGGAGAAAATAAATTGTTTACAGTTTGGCTGGCAGGAAATGATCTTGGCCGTGCAGCAGCTGGTCCTTAAGAATATCAGCAGGATCCTGAACTTGTTTGACCTTGATTAAACTTACAGTCCCTTGGATTTAACAGCAGAAAACAAGAAAGCTTCAGGCTAAAAGCGCTTACAGTATGTTTTACTGACCATCAGTGTGAATTCTGTTTCTTTTTTGTGAATAGTAAACCTTTTGATAAACACAGGGCTCTGGAAAGGAGAGGAAATCCTGACAAAACAGTTCCTCTGCTAGAGGGGGAGGACTGTGGGTTTGCAGATAAAATGCTGTTCGAATGAGAACATTGAAATTACTTGGCAAGTTTAACGAAACTAACACAAATAGTGCCTTTAGGAATAAAAGCTTCCTTTACTCCATGCTGTGGACAGAGGAGCATTTTCTGGCTTGCCCGTAGACGTGGAGCGTGGCTGCATTTAAAATCTATGTCTAGCTTGAATGTGAGAGCCTCCAAAGGAGGCAGTGGGTTGGCTGATGTTGCAGTGTGAGTTGGCAGCTTTGAGCAGTATCAGGGTGGAGATGGGGATGGAAACATGGGGTGCATTTCTTACTTGTAGGGAACTGGCCGAGAGCACGTATTCATTCTTTGCCTGGTGCATGTCTGACAGCAAGAACAGAACATCAAACCCCAGTTCTTTGCCTTCCGCTGGCTGACGCTGCTCTTGTCCCAAGAGTTCCTGCTGCCAGATGTCATCCGTATCTGGGACTCCCTCTTCGCTGATGATAAGCGCTTTGATTTTCTCCTGCTCGTCTGTTGTGCCATGTTGACGTAAGTACAGAGGTAGCCTTCCTGTTCTTTTCTTTCCCTCCTTTACCTAAATCCAGGGATCCAGGGTCTTCTGTAGGCATGTGTTAAGGCATCTGGTGAATAGGTTATAGTCACTTGTTACAGTGGTCGCAAAAGTGTTTTCAAAAGCCTCTATAAGGGCACAGTGTAGTCTGTTTTTAAACTTCCTCTGTAAAGAGTCAAAAGTAGCTGGAATAATTTCCATCTTTCAGACTAATCCGGGATCAGTTGCTGGAAGGAGACTTCACTCTCAACATGAGGCTGCTGCAGGTAAGGATTAAATATAGTTGGCACAGGGAGTAATTTGTAGAGTCTTGAAATTGTACTGTGAGAGGACGATAGCAGGGATATACCTGGCTGAAGAGAAGTACTAGATTTGTGATGGTTGCATGCAGAAAAATCTTCAGGTGGATCTTACAGTGTGCTCGTTACTGGGAGTATGAATCCACCGCCCACTGGGAAACTGAGCTCATGACAAATGACTGCTTTAACTTCCTTGCTGGTGGCATCTCTGCTCCCTGTGCTGCTAAATGGGTTTTCACTTCCACATGCAGAAAGTGGCTGTACAATCTCTGTTTTGTCATTCTAGCTCTGTATGTTTCTCTTCTCCTTCCTCCCCGTTTTTAGTGCTACAATAGCAACAGGCCCTGTTTCAGAGAGTAGTATTCCTTCTCTGATCTTCTGTTGGTGGGGCACAGTGCTGCTGTCTGGAGCCCAGCTTTGCCATTAAAATAAAGCCTTCTTTTGCTTGTGCACCCATTCCAGCCTACAGAGAAATTGTCACAGACTAGAGGTTTTTAACGTCTTTCGGTTTGCAAAAAAAATAATTTCCAGCAAAGATGTGAAACCGTGTGTAACAGTGTTAAGTTTATTGGCCGGAGGCTTTTGTTTAGTTTTGAGATCTGTGAGAGCCCAAGGTTCAGAACACATGTACTGCATAGTAGGATATCTCTGATTCTGCCAGTTCCTGCTTTGGACTGTGCAAGATACTGGCTTTGATAAGGCTTTCTGGCACGAAGATAACCCTTGTAGCAGGCCAGCTTACTGTACCCTTGGAGGACAAATTAAAAAAACAAACAAAAGCCTTCTTGAAGGGTATTGAGGCTTGATCAGTTACAAAACAGGAAACTGTTAGCTGTTAAGGGAGTAACTGTACATGGCAGAACATTATAATAGGCCAAGATTGCTGTTGTCACAGTTTACCCTGCTCAAGTGGAACAATGTGTACAAGAAATGCTAGGCAGTCATGTATATCGCTTTGTTTCTTTGACATAGGATTATCCTATCTCTGATGTTCACCTGATTTTGAAGAAGGCAAAGGAACTTCAAGATTCCAAATAGTCCATGTGTCTAACAAAAGGTGTCAGAGAAACTGTGTGGCAATGGGTCCCAGGAGACACCCCCATGCAGTGTGGTGCTTTAAAGCTCCTAGTGGTCTCTGCAGGACTTCAGGTTTCATGTGCGGGCTACTGGCCACCTTGAAGACTTCCTTCTACTCTATTTATTAGGTCAAGGACTGATTACTTCCCCATCTACTTGGGTCCTGCACTCCAGATTTTTTCAAATCTCAAATGCCTCTGTGCTGCCAAAAGCAGTTCTTTGTATCTTTTTTTAATGACTTTAAGTTCGGGCAGAAAGAAACCATCTGTCTGCATATCCCTGAAGGCGTAACTTCTGATGGGGAAGGGACAGGCTGAGTCCAGCGGAGTTTGGTGGGTGAGCATAGAAGGATCTTCCTCCTGTGAATAGAATGTATTCCAGTGAAGTCACACATCCTACCGTTCAAGTAGCTTCTGGATTCCTCTTCCTCGTGTCTGCACTTGGCCATCCCTGGGGTGTGCAAAGAAGATTGCATCAGTTTCTGGTGACTGTCATCTGACATCTGGTAGTTTGGACCCCTTTGCCTGGGAAAGAGATCTGGAGAAGCTGAGATGGGAGGAGATGATTACAGCTGGTGGCTTTGTGCATTGAAACTGCCTGAATCCAGAATCGCCTTATCAACAAGGTCTCCTTGAAAGCAAGACTGTGGTGGTTTGAATCAGTGCAGTTTGCAGTCAAGCCTTATTACACACGGCCTTAGAGCAGGAGCTTGTTGCTGCAGGGAGGCCTCACGCTGCTTTCCTGGCTCTGAACTGGAGCATATCCAGCTACAGCTGGGATTCTGAAATACAAGAAATGGGCATCTAGTCACGTGCAATGAAGACAGCCGTGTTGAGGGGCTTATACAGGCACGGCACTGGGGTTTTTCTGCCTCAGTGGCTTGTGTAATACTACCCTGCGTAAGCTCTGGTCACAGTAACCTTGATATTGTCTCAGTACTTCTTTCCAGGAAGAGACATGGTACAGGTCTGACCTACAAGTGAGAGTCCTTTTCGTGTGTGATGCAGAGGGCATACAAGCATTTGTCATGAGCTGACTGCTGGGCTGATCCACTGTCTGTGTACTGGTCCTGTTGGAGTCACGGTCCTGAGTGGGACACTTGTCCTTCCTGAGAGGGAAACTGCTGCATTTCAAATACAGTGGAGCTGGCTCAGCTGAACATCGACTAAGACAAACTACAGAGAGAACTGCTAACCTGTCAGCAGTGTCAAGCTGATCAGAAACAGTAATCCTCAGAGGGAGAAACTGCCAGCACCCAGGTGCTTGGGTGATGCAGAAGCTTTTGAGTGAACACTAATCCAGTGTGCTTTTCCCTTTCTTTCTGTGCTGGCTCACCTCTGCGTAGCTGTTTGCAGTTTTCAGTATTTATGGGTATTGATTTGTTAAAGGTCAGTCTTTGTAAGATCTGCTTAAGCTGCTGATGGCCTAGAATGGCCCTAGCAGGAGGGATGTTGTCAGCCTTCAGCTTTTTCACTAGTGTTATTTCCTTCACTGAAGGCCAGTTCTCTACAGGCTACTGTAATTCTCACAAAGGTGGGTGGGGAGAAGACCGGAGGACAGGTTGATGCATGTACCTGTGTTCTCGTTGGCAATCCCAAGCAATCTCTGCCCCTTCAGAAGATGCTTGAGTAACACTGGTGCAGCCAGGTGTTGCTGCTATGGTGAAGCAAAAGCAACTGAAGACTTAAACCAATCTGTAATTAATACCTGTGGCTAACAGTATCCCTCTCTGCTGCAATCCTTTCTAGAGGGTAGAGTTTTCTTCCAAGAAATACAGAACCAGTAGACCGGGACAGCTGCTCTAACCCCTGGATGGATGTTCTTCCTGCCTTGTATCGCTGAGCTGTTCCAGGTGGTCTCATGGTCTCAGCTCTTGGGTACTCTGCACTGGAGAGGCCAGTAGTCAGACCTCTCCTGGCCAAATGGCTAGCTGGTAGACACAGATGTAGAACCAGAGGGTCAAACTCTTAGGTGGAATTGGACCTCCTCTAAACACTTCTGCTTCAGAACTGCTCTAAATACAGCTGTAGCTCTCTCACATTCCATGTGCAAGCTCTGCGTTCACCTCCCTGAATACCTGGACTGTCCATTTTGGGTCCCCCTGGCAAATGTAGGGTTGCCTTACACTATTTTTTCACTGCTGACAGGAGCAGCCATGAGGGTTCCTGCTCTGAACAGCTAGAAGTCTCCTTAAAATAACCTGAGAAGGCAGCAGGCAAATCAGGATTAAAGCATTACTTGGGAGACGAACTTCTGCTTGTTTTCAGAGTAGCCTTTGGCCCAGAGGTTGGCCTCCTGCAGGGGAGTTGCCCAGCTCTGAGCCAGGTGCTGGTCTGTAGTGCACAGACACTCGAGGCAGACACCAGGGAGGTGGCTGGGTACGGGTGTCATGCTGCCTTCTCCCTTCCTAGGTGCTGGAGGGGCTTATGTTATGCCATCTTGCTTCTCTTTAGGGGGTGACAGTAAATGCTTTTAAAGGGAGTCTGCAGTGGTTTAAGGGGATGCAATGAGAGCTTTGGCTGCTGGAAAGGTTCTCTGGGATAAATTCTCCAGCCTTATCCAGACTATGGCTGCTAAACCGATTGAGTTCTTTGGGGAGAACTTATAACAACTTTGATAACCCCAGACAGTCTAGTTCCTACATGAAAAGCTGTTTTATATTCCTCCTTATCCTCTCCTGTGCAGTTGGACTTCTGTCCTGTGATGAAAGGAATAGTTGTGCTCTTCACAATGGCTTGGAACATTCATTTCTTTATTCCAAGACTTTCTCCTTTCTTTAAGAGTAAAACCAGATTTTCTGAGGGGAGAAAAAGTCTCGTTACCAGCTTTTGAATCTCCTCATGGCTTTGCTTGCTTCGTTCCTCAAAGGCTTTTGGTGATTTTTTTCGTTGTTGTCGAGGTCAGACAGTATTTTACTAGTGGTTCCTTGCTTGTGTGACCAAGTAACAACTGCTCCACCCTGGAGATGTTTCCACCTCTGATTTTTTTTCAGTCCTAATCTGCTGCAGGAGCAGCGAGGTTGGCTGAAGAGGCAGTTCTTCGGGTTGAGAGGTGTTATTCTGGGGTGCCTAGGGGACCCCTTGTTTCATAGAGGCCTAAGCAGAGGACGTTTAAATAGCTCTTACAATGCGTTCCTCACCGGCAGGATTACTGCCAGGCTGGGGAAGGGGGACCCATCTTCAACTGGGAGGAAAAACAGGATGCTATGCTGGATGCGGGGAAAGATGGGCCTTACCTGGGAGGAAGAGGTCTGCTCTACTTGCACCCCACTGTCATTCAGACTTTGAGAAACTTTGTGGCTTTGCCAGTGAGGTAGAAGCAACAGGATACTAGAGATCAAGTCAGTGGTGGTGGTCACTCAGAACACTGATTTTGAGTTTGAATTTTGTGACCTAACCTAGAATTATTCACGCTTTGACAGTGAGTGTAATGAAGGCCAGAAGTTGCTGGAGTCTGGGGTGTTTGGGAAAGATGAGGCTGTTTTCCCTTAAGGGTGTCAGTGACTTCGTTTTAGCTGTTTGGAGTGCTCTTCTAAAATGCCCTATCCCTGAAAGAGGAACAAATAACACTTCTTTTTTTTTTTTTTTTTACCTTGTCTGGAAAGAATTGCCAGAACAGGGTGTAGAGAACACTTCCATCACTCTAAAACTCCTTTTATGCTTCTTTTTAAACACTATTTTTATAACGCTTCCTTTAACTAAACGGGTGGCTTTGTGCAAACATCTGTTGATGTGACTCACCGTGTTGAGCTTGGAGTTAATGCTGCTACAGGTGCTGACTACAGTATTTCGAGATGCCCTCGGTGATGGGGGGAACCGGGGGCGGCGGGGGGGAGCCGGAGCCGCGGCGGGCGGAGCCCTGGGGCGCGCCGGGGTGGGGTCTGTGTGTACCAGCCGTCTCCATCGCCGTCTCCTCGGGGCAGGACGGTTTTGCTTTGCCTTCACCCAGCCCGCCGGGGGTTTTTTTTTGAGGAAAAGGCAGCAACCGCGGCCGCTCTCGGGGTGGGCTGGAGGGGAGCACAGGCCCGGGGCGGGGGGAGCGTGGGTGCCGCCTCGCTGACCGCTCCGCTCTTTATTTTTGTACTTTCTCCCGTGGCCCCTGGGACTCTCCTTTGATGCTGTTCTCCCGTTTGTCCCAATAAAGTGGTTTCTTTGCACACCGCAGCCGCCTCAGCCGCCGCCGGGGGGGGGCCCGGGTTGAGGGGGTGGGGGGGGGGGGTATCGTCCCCTCAGCCTGCGCGGGAGCGCGGCGCCCTCTCGCCCTTAAAGCGGCGATGCTTCCGTCTGCAGCAGAGAGGACCGTCTCTGGGGAAGCCGCGGCCCTTTTAAGCGGCGGCCACCCTCGCGGCGCAGCGCGCGGCCATGCTGAGGGGCCGGTGGCTGCTGCCCGGCGCCTCGCTCGCCCTGGGCGCGGGGCTGGGGGCGGCCCTCACCGCCCGCCGCCGGGCCCAGGGCGATGCAGCCGGGGGGCTGCTGGCCCGCCTGCCCGTGGTGCCCGCCGTGGCGGCGGCCGGTCCGCCGGCGGTGCCGGGCTCGGGGAGGGCCGAGCTGACCAAGTACGGGCTGCCCGGGCTGGCGCAGCTGCGGAGCCGCGAGTCCTACGTGCTGTGCTACGACCCGCGGAGCCGCAGCGCGCTGTGGGTCATCGAGCAGCTCAACCGGGAGACCCTCGGCGGCACCTCCGAGCGCGCCGCCTGCGAGTTCCAGGAGGACGACTCGGTACACGAGTACCACCGAGCCACCAACGCCGACTACCGCGGCAGCGGCTTCGACCGCGGGCACCTGGCAGCCGCCGCCAACCACAAATGGAGCCAGAAAGCCATGCGGGACACCTTCTACCTCAGCAACATCGCCCCGCAGGTAGGACCCGCCGCGGGCACCGGCTCCCCGCAGGGAGACTCGGGTGGAGGGGGGGGAGCGGAGCTGCCCGTGCTCAAGGGCAAACGCTGCTCCCTGCTGGAAACCGCCTCGGAGCGTCTTCGGCTCTTCCGGGGGTTTGTTCCGAGAGTGGTTCGGGCAGAGAGGGGTCAAAGTCACTCGGGGGGGGGCTGTAATTCCTGCTAAACTTAACAGTGGCGATCCTGCTTGCCTCTGCGCTCCTCTCAAGCCGTGAGAGACGCTGTTCAGTGCAGCTCGTTGCAGGAGCAGAGTTAAAACAGGCGGGCAGGTGCTTGCAAAAATCATGGTCTGAGGCGAGCGGGTTCTGTTCCTGGCTGTGCAAACCAGGACCTTGCCGTGCACGGTGCCCAGAGCAGAGATCTCTTCTGGAAAGTGCCCGGGACACTGTGAGACACGTCACCAAAACGGTGTTATTACTCTGAACAGTAAAGAAATTCCCCACTGACTGACTTTGCTGTCCTTGCCGCCCTGGTTGTTTCTAGAATCCTCATTTAAACCAGAATGCCTGGAATAACCTTGAGAAGTACAGCAGAAGCTTGGCAAGGAACAACAAGAACGTCTATGTCTGCACAGGACCCCTTTACCTGCCCAGGTAAACACAAGGGCCAAGCTGGGACCGCGAGTGAGCTGCTAAGGCCTCACTCAGTAGGTGAGACCAGCTGTGTGCAGAGGTTCTGTGGAAAGCTACTTCTGTAGGATTGTGTATTTCCCATTCAGTTAATTATTTCATGAGTAAAGGTGGGTTTCTTGAGCTACAACATAACCAAGTCGCTTTTGTTTGCAGTCCTTAACAATCTAGTAGCAGTAGGTTACTAGATTATTAGATTTACAATTAGACTGCAGACCCCTTCCCTGCAGAATAAAGCTTCTAGGTTTTATTTCATGGACCGTTTCTCCATTTAAGAGCATGACTTTATTTGCAAAGATCTTCACATAGCACTAAAGAGCAGCTGTCTCACGTTGAGATCTCTTCAATAGAAGAGAGACAGCAGGGAAGGGATCTGGGGGAGCAGACCCAATACACAGCTCGGCCTCACCGTGGCACGTTGCCTCTGTTTCAGCAATGTTTCTACATCCCTACCACAAAAGCAGGGCTGCTCCCTGCCACGCTGTGGGGTGGGGGATCACTTTGGGGGGGTGGTGGAGGGCTGAGGGGGCGGATGTGGCACCAGACTGGGAGGTAACATGGGATGTTGGTGTTGGTGCAGAATGGAGGCCGATGGGAAGATGTACGTCAAGTACCAGGTGATTGGGAAGAACAACGTGGCTGTTCCCACCCACTTCTTCAAGGTGCTCATCCTGGAAAAGGAGAGCGGGGAGATTGAGTTGCGCTCATATGTGATGCCCAACAGCCCTGTGGATGAGAAAATCCCCCTGGAACGGTTCCTGGTTCCCATCGAGAGCATTGAGCGAGCCTCAGGGCTCCTCTTTGTCCCAAATATCTTGAAGAGAACAGGTAACCTGAAAGCCATCACAGCTGGAAACAAGCTCTGAACCCTGACTAAACAAATCAAGGTATCTCCTGGGAAGGGACTGACAGCAGTTACATGCAGAATAATAGTTCCTTGTGCAATTTTAAATGTGGGAAATAAGAATCAAACCAATGCTTCTCCTTACCCTTCCCTTTGTTTTGTGTAACTGTAACACACACATGCATGAGGCTCAAGGGCAGGTCCTGCAGAAGGCTCCTGGGCACTTGCCACCGTATCAGGTCTGTAGAATTTGCCCCTAATAGGCAGCACAGAGAGTACTCCTGTAACTGCTCCCTTTGAGTTACGTGCAGCTCATTAAGACACAAAGGGAATTTACTTAATTTCTGCCATTTATCAGGGAAGGACAGGAGCAAGATGGGTGCAGGGGGAGAGGTTCCTGCCTTCCTGTGGCCAAAGAATTGTCTGATTGTTTTCTTTCAGGAGATGGTTTTAGCAGTAAAGCTTTGAACACCCACAGTATTGGTTGTTTCTTATCTGCTCGTACCAAAGCTCTGAATGTCTCAGCAGGAATGGGGAGGACAGTACCAACTTTTCCAGCTGTTTTCCTGTTTAAGCTCACTGTAGGCAGAGCCTAAGACATCATAGATGCAGCCAAACTGTAACGAGCTATGCTGATTGCTTTAGCACTGAGGCCCACCTGAAGCACCAGCCCTTCCTGCTGTTGGGAAGGATGAAGCCTTGAAGTTGAAGCGGGGACAAGGGGAAGTCAGACTGAGACAGGAACAGCTTCTTGGCGTAAGGATTAAGTTTTGATTTCCTTTAAGTCTGAAGGCCACCTGGCTCCAGAAGCACTGAGTGTGCAGGATCTCTGGACCCTGAGTGCCCCTCCTCTAAACCAAGACACTTGCACATGGACTTCAGAGCAGGTGTGGTTCCATACTGCTTTATTCCCCACCCCAGACTCTGAATTGCTGCGACTCAGTGTGCTGCCAGGCTTGTCCCCTTCACTGGGCCATGCGGGCAGGACAGCACAGACCTGCTGCTCCCACCAGCAGCCAGACTCTTGGTTGAGCAGTGCTGCCAGCTTCAGTCATGCTGTGTCTTGGCCCTGCTCCTTTTGGGGGGGGGGGTGGATTTTCCCAGCACCTCGCCTTTTGAACAGCCGCTTCCCTGAGGCAGTCCTCAGCTGACGGCAAGGTCAATGGTTTTCCTTCCCTCAGCTGTCGCTGGGTGTCTTCACAGCCTTGTCGATGTGGGGTCTCAGCGCAGACAGAGAGATCAGCAGTGCTTCCTGGAACAGACCCAGGCGGCACTCAGAACCGCTGCTCTCCGAGGAGCAAGAGGCGAGCTGGCCGCTCTCTGCTGAGGCGTCACACGTGGGCTGTGTCACTGCCCGACCTGCTCCATGCCACGCAGGCATCATGCCCCACCGCGACGACCAGCCACCTGCCCTACCTCTGTCCGGATGGTTCTGCTGCCTTGGCTGGGACAAGTATTCAGGTAGAAGTCGAACAGGACACTTGGGTCGGTGACCTCCAGGTTTGGGTCCACGTCAACTCCAGCTTCCAAGCCTTCAAGCCCTCCAAACACGACAAGGGCATGCCTGGGGGAGAGCACAGGGACAGAGCGGTGAGACTGGCTCCTACCCCTGTATGAAGGCAGATGTTACAAGCTTTAACATGTACCTTGAACATTCAAGTGATTAAGAACTGGCTGCATGTCAACAGTTCTCTTAACTTGATCTGCAGGAAGCAGACTCATTTCTTTTGTTCAAGTATCTGGGTCTGTGTTCAAGCTCCTCTGTGCTCCTGAAGCAGGGACCTGTGTCCCTCGCTGACAATGCCCAGTGCAGCTGCCTCTCTAACAAAGCCCCACAGCACTTGGCCAAGGGGACAGTCCCTGCTACCACCTGAATGGGGAGGACAGGAAAGGAACTGGCATCGTCCTGGGGTACTCGCCCCAGCTTCTGCAACACAGAGGAATGTGCCTTAGTGTAGAAGGGAGCAGCAGAGCACAGGAGGGAGCCTGCAGGCAAGTCTTGCACTTATATCTAGGAGCATTCCTGCCTGGGAGAACACCAAGGCCACAATGCAGCAACTCTGCTGCCTGCAGCGGGCCTCGCTGGGGGCTCCGAGTGGGGCCAAGCAGGTGGGACATGAATCTGAAGGAGGGGAGAGTGGGGGCTCTGAGTGGGCCCAAGCAGGCAGGACACAAACCTGAAGGAGGGGAGAGTGGCCTGGTCCACAGAGCTGCCCCGCTCCGAGGTCCCAATAGAGAGGTCGTAGCCATCCTTGAACGGGCACTCCGAAAAGACAGCACCTGGGAAACAAACACAATACGGGGTTATTTACCTGGTGCCCTTGTCACATACCTTTGGACGGGCTTAAAGACTCCACAGGTGAGTGGTGGCAGCAGAAGGAATTGTTTTTCGGTGCCACCAGTGCAGCAGGAGACAGAAGAAACCTCTCTCCTACATAACTCCCTTGGCTGCAGGAGTCTCTAGCATCTTTCTCAACCGCAACACCTTTTCCTCAAAGCTCAAACAAGTGCCAGGAGCCATTCCTTGACTAATGGCTTATGATTTTCCTAGGAGGTCCAATCAATCAGGAGGAAAAAGATTTTACAGGGCTCTTGAGCTCAAATGTCACTTCTGACTCTGAAGTGAATGAGCAGGAGGGGGTTATGGTGGAAATGGAGATGTACTGGCTGGAGGTGGAGAGCACCAACTCTTGTCTCCTGCTGCACCTTGGCACAACGGTGAGTGGAGGCACAGGGCAGAGTATTGGTGGGTGATGGGCGATTCGCGCCCTTAGCTTGAGCCCTTAAATTTGCCGAGTGGCTGTTAGCTGCATGTGTAAGCTGCCTTTGAGAGAAAAGAGATTTCTAGGACAGAGATGTTATATGTGTGCTGCAGATGTGCAGCCAGTAGGCCTGAAATTGGTGTGGAAGCCAGCCAGACACAGCGGAGAGCAGAGAACTCCTGTGAATACTTACTCAAGCAGGAGGCAAGGCGGACGCTGTAACCCCAGTACAAGCCTGACACCATCCGAGGGTGGTGCGAGGACACCACGGTGCCTTTCCGCACTTTAGCTTCTGAAAGGGAAGCAAATGGATTAATAACTATTATCGCAGGGATTAACAACCCCTGCGATATCCTAGTGAGAGCTGGGCTGGACCAGCCACATACAGCAGTTTCTCACAGGGTACAACCAGAACCGCCCTTTGGAGCACATTCTGGAAAGTGTGCAGGTATGTTTGGGCTGGTTATTGTTGGTGAAAGAGCTGATAGTTCTTTCCAGTTAATTAGGGAGGTGTGGTAAGGGTGTTATTAAAATTGTGCATGGACTGAAAGGAACATGCAGAGCTGTTGGGTACTTTCAAACCTCAGTCACCGGCAGGCTGTCCTCTGGACGGACCAACTCCTGCAGGACTGAAGTTTACAGATGCTGACAGAGCAGCGGGTTACCTGGCTTCTGGGGTTCCTCCAGGCGCACGGTGACTCGCAGACCAGGGTTCAGCTGTCTGTCGATCTGCACCTCCTGCAGTGACAGTCACCATCAGCGTCAGGCATTCCAGAAGTACTGGGGAAGGTGGGGAAGGAAGGGAACCCTCTGAGGGAGCGGGGGTCTGTGCTGGCCTGGAGCTGGAACAAGGAACTCTGCCATCAGGGCCTGTGTGGTGCGTGCGGTGCAGGGTCAGCAGGCTGAGACTTATTTTGCTGCTCAAAGGTTTAACTCCAGCAGTGGAACAATGATGTGCTGGAATGGGGAGACTCACCAAGACTCAGGAAGCCTCAAACATTAACGAGCCAGAAGGGACAAGATAGCAACTGCATTAAACCCTGGACTAGCCTGCTGTGGCCTTCAGAAACCCAGCAGTACCCACCCTGCCTGCTTCCCATCTGCCAGAGACAGGGAAAATTGTTCTGGGATCTGTGGGTTAGACAGACATACCTTCCTCATCCCGCAGTTAACAAAAGAGCCTCTGCCTGGCTTAGTTGGCCGGTCCAGCACTACGCCTTCTCGGTACTCTGACTCCTCATCCACCCGCATATGGTGGGGGCTGTCCAGGGGGTTGAGGAGCCCTAGAACAGCACAAATGAAAGCAACTGCTAAGGAGAGGACACAAACTGTGAGACCAAAGGTGCAAGTACAACTGCTCTGCTGCCCTCTCCCTCTCTGGTCCATCATACCACAGCACAGCAGCTCGCTTGTGCTCTGAAGCAGGGAAAAGTTATTAAATTCTGGGCATACCATACAAAACAAAAGCTCAGGAAGGGAGAGCCAACTGCTTGGGACAGAGACAACTGAATCCTTACCTGCAAACTGCAGATCCTCATGTTTTGGAAAAAAGGATTTCCTCAAGTACCTGTTAGCAGAGAAGGCTCAAATGTGGAAACAGTTGTTTCTAAGGAATACAAGCCTCAATTCGAGTTCTGTTCTGACTTAAAGGCGCTGAGTACAGAGAAAAGCATGCTTAGCTCCCTCAAGTCCCTGATCTACCTCTAATGTATCATGCAGGTTGTATCCTGCATTCACTGCTCTTCTTTTAGTTGAACTTCTGAACCAGGCATGTGAAACAATTGGATCCTGTGTTCCTGCATAATTATGCAATATAAACAGAATTGAGATACCCATGGTAGTCAGTTCTGATGCAAATGTGACGCACAGTCTGACCACGGTGGACTTACTGAGGGCACTCCAGGTACTGCAGGATCCGAGCCAGCTGCACGCAAGCCTTGCCCTTCCTCCCAATTCCTTCAAAGTCCCCCTCCACGCTCCTGAAAGAGAACAGCCTGTGAACTCAGCATGAGACTGCACAGCCCCAGATGGCCAGGTCTCTAGAAGACCAAGCCTTTCTCCTTAATCTGAGAATAGCAGCACGCCCCCCTCCACTCCCTAGAAGGAAATGGGCCACCTTGCAAAAGTGCTACTGTAGAAGTAGAGACTGTTAACAAGTCATATTTAGAACTCTCTGTAAGCCAAATACTTTTTCATTATTATTTTTTTTTAATATTTGTATATTGACACAGCCCAGCAGCTGGATGCTGCAGGATTGCATGGCTTGGCCAGTTAACTCGGATGCAGGTCCAGGTGAAAAGCTGAAGGAACAGAAATTTGTCTTGCATAAGAATATAGGCCCACCCCATCCCTCCACATCAAGATTGAAGAGTACAGGAGAACTTGACCTCCTGCTGCTTTGTCATCCCCATGCTGGGATAAATGATCCTAGTTGCCAGGGCAGTTAACATCTTTGTCCAGTGGTGTAAGGGTCCCTGTAATCCTGGCATTTGAGAGAGGTTCAAACATTTGCTTGAGGTACATGCAGTTCTCTGCTGGTCTTTAATTAAAGATTGAAGAAACAAAAAGCAAAGAGGGAATGCTTTCTGCAGAACTAGATGGCTTCTCCTTACTTTACATCTTCTCCGTGCTCATCAAACACTACGATCTCATCCACACAGAAGATGGCACATGCCCGAGCAATCTGTCCAGCAAGGTACGTCCGCAGCTCCAGCGACTGGGCGTTGTTCAAGATAGAGCCTGGCAGGGCTATGCTCAGCGTGTAGTGACGCCCTGGGGAACAGAGGGTGATCAGAAGAGAGCCACAGCATGACAGCTGCATGTACAGCATTTTATTTACTACTTCAACTGCAGTTGTGGTGGGGGGAAAAAAGGCAACTTCTGTTTCCTAGATTTTAATCACAAGTTTTCTCTTATGAAAGGTCTCTCGTGCAGTGCTCGCTGCATTGTGTTCCTGCCTGTTTATGTGTGTGGATTAATCTACATCAGATCTACAAAGCTGAGCGACACCCTTCCTATCCATACGTAAAACTGACTGACTTTTATGACCAAGTTCTCCCAGCTTTTTCACCCAGACCTCCCCATCGGGTCACATCGGCATCACCTTTGTCCTCCTTCTGCTCCTCCTGCTTCTCAGCTTGTTTTTCTGCCAGCTCCCGCATCCGCTGTTTTTCCAATTTCTTCAGCAGTTTTATTTCCTTCCATTTTTTCTTCTCTGCTTTCCCTGGAACGGAAAGCAGCACCTCGCTTTAAACAGCGAGCCCTGAGCGCTCAGCGCAGGGCGGCTGCGGGGACGGCACAAGGGCCGCGGGCCGGGACACACAGCGCTCAGGGGCGGCCCCTCCCGGTGCGAGGGCCCAACCGGAGACCCCCACGGCTGCGGCCCGGTTTGCCCCCAGCCCCTGCGAGGGCCGCGGCCTTACTCTCCTGCTTCCAGCGCCGCCAGTTCACCCTCCTCTCCTCAACCTGCCGGAGACAGCGACCGTTACCGCCGGGTTCCCCTCAGGGGCCGCCCGCGGTAACCGGGACAACCACCGCACCCCACCTGCACCCCTTTAGGCCGCTTCGCCGCGCTGCTGTCCGCCATCTTCTGCCCACGCTCCGCGGCCACGCCCCTCCGCGGCGGTGATTGGCCGGAGGCCGTGTCACGTCAGCCAATGGCCAGGCAGGGGGCGGGGACAGGGGCCGTGTTTAAGCGGCGGCGCGGGCTTGTTGTTGCGGCCTGTGGGGGGGAGCCCAGGGGAGGGTGTGAGCGTGGCTCCGCTTCTCGGGGGGGGGGGGGGTGTGTGTGTGTAAAATCCGGACACCCGCGTCTGGGTGACTTTGCACAAGCACTGCGTCTGTGGTGGAGCGTGGGAAGATACATCCTGCCCCTTGTGGGGTGTGTCATGGCCTAAAGCAAGAGCCCACATATGTGGGGATGGTGCAATTCTTTATGTTAATAATCTAATCTCACGGTTGTTTATCTGTTTCAGGGACTGCAGCTCTCCCAGCGCTTGGCACGTATGTGGGTGCAAAAGGACCGTCAGCAGCACCCTCACCCACCCAGGCGGCGCAGGCAGGTGAGATGGGGCCTGTCTCCCATAGGTGAAGGCAGGAGGTGGGTGTTTGCCTCCCTCCCGCGGGTGGGTGCAGCTCTGGCTCCGGGGGGATCGGTGCCATCAGCTGCAGCCCGACACAGAAAACCTGCAGAGCCACCACCCACCAGCCTGAGTGGGACAAGCAGCCACCATGGCAGGACACGATGCAGATGTTGTATGGGTGTTGTATGTACAGAGCTGCGTCAGCCCTGTAATCATTAGAGACGTTTACTCTTCAATAATTGCAGTAATCTTTAATAATTTAACTGCCACAAATACTTATTGCACAGTCTGTTGCACATAACTCCTGCGGGATTGATGATGCTGGATTACATTCTTATCCAGGTTGAAATTGAGAATGATGTAAAAATTACCTTTCAAAACGCTGCTCACGTTACCCCACCAGCCCAGTGGGTGGGATGTTGCGGGGGCCACCAGCAGCAGGAGCAGCCTGAGGCTACTGTGCCCGTCCTTCCTGGTTGCCATGTGCACTTGTCTAAGGCCTGAAGGTTTTGCTTTGCAGCCTGGGCAATGCTGCCAAGCCCTGACAAAGCGCCGGGGGTAGTCTGGGGGCTGCAGAGGGAAGGTTTGGCAATAGCTGGACTATTTATGAAAGCCTATTTTCTGGGGGAAACCAGTTACTGATTTTGTGATTGCCTTCCAGAGATGCACAGGAAAAAAAAAACAGTAAGAAAATTGTTAATTATGGGAAACAGCATTTCATTGGGTTTGTAATTTTCAGGATTCAAGGAATCCACCTTCTGATGGGCAGTGATACTGCACAGTCCTGTGGCAAACACAGATGCTGGTGGAAATGCTGTCCTGTGCCCTGGGGTACATGAGTGGGGATGCGGAGCAAGACAAGGCACAGTAACGCCCCAGCATAGCCCTAAAGGTAGGTCCTGAAACACCTTTTCAGAATTTGGTGGTGGAAAAGACCCCTGGAGCCATCCTTACCTTGTGTCTTGCTGGATGCATCCCAGAACTGATTAGCAAAGTCTTTAAACATAAGAAGGAGAAACGTTGAATACTAGCAGTGCATGCGAAGGTTCACTTTTTGCAAGGAACAGTGCAATCATTTCACAGTGACATAAAGTGTCCTCCAGACCCTGGGCCTGGCAAACCTCTTAACCATTTGTCTGAGAGAAAATGTAGTTGAAAGCACAAAAAAAAGGACATATCAAAGTTTGTAGGCAAGCAAAGGAAGAGGAGGAAGAGTGGTTGTGGCTGGTGAGGACCAAGGTTTTGTCTCCAGTGTGCTCAGCGACTGGTTTTCTCCCGTTTCCATTTTTGCAATATGTCACTTGCTGCCTTCAGTGTGGCTTCCTCCTAAATAAACACCGCAGGTTCAGTCAGTGGCTTCCAGCCAAGTCCCCTTTCCCCTCACTGCAGTCATTTATATAAAAATTCCATTCTCATTCTGGAACATCACAAGTGCCCCATGTTCGGTATGAGACAGGCACAGCGCCGCTGGGGCAGGCATAGCTACTGGGCAGTTCAACGTGCACCCAGCAGCTCCCTGCCTTGACCAACAAATGTGGGAAGCTGATGGGGCAAAGCTTAGGCTGGCACTGGCACATCTCCTGTCCTCAGCTCAGCTCACATGTCTGCAGGAGGGGGTTGAACCATCTGTGATGCCACACTCAGGCTCTAATGCCCAAGGCTCTCTGCATTTCTTCGTGGTATTTATTTCATTAAACCAGCCCTGATTATTACTCCCAACCTCGCCTTCCTTCGTGCTGCCATGTATCTCACCTTTGCAAAGCAGAACCGGATGAAATGGTTGTAGTTGTTCTTGTGGGCTCCACAGTAGAAAGCAGAGAGCGGGATGGCGGCAAGTCCCTGGGAAGGGGAAACATGTGGAGCTGAGGTTACTCTTTCTGGTCTGGCGTGAAGCCACCCACTTATTGCTCACAAGTCTCGTGGATGGGCTTGTAGATGCCCTTGGTGCCCTGCCTGCTCCCTCTGTTTGAGCTGAGGCTGCCAGAGTTGAGGCCGGCTGCTGACAGACACCCCAGGCACCCCCTGATGAGCTGCCGCACCCGGCAGTGGTGTCGTGCTGCTGGGTCCCGTGAGCACAGCCCAAGGAGGGCACCAACCCGCCCAGGCCAAACACAGCCGAAAGGGCCAGATGCACTTACCTTGTTCTTGACCATCCACTTTGCAAATCTGGAGTCGTAGGGCTCATCAGAGTCAGGGACATCAGGGACATCGGATTCTGCAGGAGAAGCACAGCAGCGCAGAGGTGGGTCCTGCTGCCCCGTGCTTCAGCCGAGCCCTGAACTCAAGGCCTCTGGGAGCTTGGATGGGAAACATGCTATTGTCCATCCCTGCTTTGGTGGTGGTTTATGCAGGTTCCTGTCTGTGCTAGTGGTACCACTCCGAGCTGGGGCCCCGTACTCAGCCCTGCATGAGCAAAACCGCAGCTGCACCACTCACTGAACTCGGAGATGTCTGCCACCAAGAAGTAAGTGCCCTCAGGGATGATGGGTTTCATCCCCACAGCATCCAGGCTCTGGACCAGCCAGTCTCTCTTCTGCTGCAGCTCCTTGGGTAGTTGGATGAAGTAGCTTTCTGGTTTCCTGTAGAGCTCGAGCTCCCTCTGGAAACCCTGAGCCACAGCCTCCTGCAAGGAGAGAGGAAGCCGGTGGGAAGATGGTCAAGGCTTGTTTGAGAACCAGAGTCTTTGCTCTGATGCAATTCACAGGTGATTAGGGAGCAGGGGGTGATTTCTCATTGCAGCAAGCCAAGCTCTCTGCCTCCAGCCCTCCAAATGGCCCCTTGGATTTGTCAATGCAAAATAAGGAATATTCCCAGGCAGGCTGGACTCCCCCCTTCCTCCTAGGCATGGGGCAACTGCAGGGAGAAGGGAAGGAGCCTCTCCAGGGTGCCACACATCACCCTGTCTGTGCTTTCCAGGTCAGCCATGGGCAGAAGCACCCTCTGTCACCCCTGCTTCGGGGGTTTGGGAATTGCAGGGCCAGTCACAGGGATGTCCTTACCTGGGCAACTGTGGCACAGTGGTACGCTGAGTTTTGGTGCACGGTACGGAGGTGTTGCAGCAGCCGGTTGGGTCCCACAGTCCACCCCACCTGCAGCCAGAAGAGGAGGAGGAAGGTGGTAAGTCTCTGGGTACCTGCTTGGGCTCCTCTTTATCTGCCTGTGCTGGCTTCATTGTATTTTCCAGACAGGGCTACTGTAAAGCAGCTTTGGTACTTTCAGACCCTGAGGCTCAAAGTGGAGTGTGCGGCAGTGCTGTCCCCAGTGCCGTGTTATGCGATCGGACCCACACCTTGGAGCCAAGGGGTGGCGAGGGGAGACAACGCAGCGCTGCATGGGGGAATTCACCTTCCATCCGGTGGCACTGAAGCTTTTCCCAGCGCTCCCGATGGTCACCGTGCGGTCCCACATCCCCTGCAACCTGGCTGGCAACGAAACAAGAGAGAAACACCCATGGCAGAGCCCAGCGGGCTCGCTTCCGGGCTGCATTACTGACACGGCAGGAGGTCTTTGCCCACCATAAACCCGTGGTAGCCTCTTGTGTTCGCAGCATATCTTTCAGCTGGATGAGCCTCAAAGCACACCCCAAGCAGGCAGCCAGGTTTCTCAAGAGCATCTCTTTGGAAATAAGTGTTTTCACATGCATGTACCCAGCCCCAGGGGCTCCCAGAGGTGCCAAGCACCATCACCTTGCAACAAGATGATTGCATGTTGCTGCAACAGGAAGAACAGGCCTCTGAAATCATGGTGAAATGGATGTCCCAAAACTAGAGACACCCAGAAAACTGTGGTGTTATGAAGTGTGGGAAAAAAAATCCAGTTTCCCTACAGCCAAAGGGCTCTTAGCTCTGGATCTCACAATGGGAAGCCAACTCCCTGCTTCCTCTGACTGGCTCTGAAGTCAGGGCTTCAGTTTAAGTCCTGGTTTGGAGGCTGAGACTAAAGTGCAGCAAAATACCTCTAATGGGGCTACATGCCTGGTAGAGCTGTGCATGCAGGCAGCCCATGTAATTGCCAGGGGATCCCAGTTAAATCACCAGTTCCTTCCCTGAAGATGCTGTACCCAGAGAATACAGCCAAGCTCAGCCAAGCCATTCTCCGTACCGATGCGGATGTGCTCCTTCCCATCGTAGACCAGCCACTCGTACACCTCATCGCTGATGCACAGGACATCATGCTTCACACACAGGTCTGCAATGAGCTCCAGCTCCCCTCGGCTGAAAACCTGCAGCAGGCAGGGGGTGGAGCAGAGATGCAGCAGGAGCATTTAAAATCACAGTATCATTCAGGCTGGAAAAGACCCTTGGGATCATCGAGTCCAACCCTCAGCCCTACTCTACAAAGTTCTCCCCTACACCACATCCCCCAACATCACATCTAAATGACCCTTAAACACATCCAGGGATGGTGACTCCACCCCCTCCCTGGGCAGCCTATTCCACTGTCTGACCACTCTTTCTGTGAAAAATTTTTTCCTAATGTCCAGTCTAAACCTCCCCTGTTGCAGTTTAAAGCCGTTCCCTCTTGTTCTGTCACTAATCACCTGTGAGAAGAGACCAGCACCAACCTCTCTACAATGTCCTTTCAGGTAGTTGCAGAGAGTGATGAGGTCTCCCCTCAGCCTTCTCCTCCTCAAACTAAACAGTCCCAGCTCCTTCAATCGCTCCTCACAGGATTTATTCTCCAGGCCCTTCACCAGCTTTGTTGCCCTCCTCTGCACTCACTCCAGCACCTCGAGATCTCTCTCGTATTGAGGTGCCCAAAACTGGACACAATACTCAAGGTGCCCCTGACTGTCCCTGCCTCCCTGCAAAGGCTGCACACCCTGCCTGCACCATCTCCCAAGCCAGGGTGGGCAGGAGCTGGCTGCAGTGGTCTAACGGGGCAAAGCCACTGCTGGCACAAAAAAACCCCAGGCTTAAAAACACCAAAAGAGTGAGCCACAGTGTGCAGTACTGCCACAACACCCATTTCCCTTGTGTGCAAGGAAGGTCAAGCTGCTGCTATGCTGCAAATGTGGCTGGGTGAGCTGTAGCACCCCAGCTGCTTTCAGGGCCAGCCACAGCAAGGTCAGAGGCATTACCTTGCCCAGAGGGTTGTTGGGTGAATTCAGGACGATGGCTTTTGTCCGTTCACTGAATTTAGAAGCCAGTTCAGCTGGGTCCAGCTGCCAGTCTGCACTAGACATCAATTTTCCATCTTTTGGAGCTTTCTAGAGAGAACAGAGGGGAATCTTGGCTTGCTTTGCTACCTCTGCACTTTGCTTACCACTCACTTCTTCACTCACTTTGCTACGACTCCTCCCTCCTTGACAGCTTTGCTCTGACCCACTCACCGGTCTCAGCGGGACAAACACGGGCATCCCACCAGCCATTTTCACCATCGGCTCATAGCAGTCGAAGAAGGGCTCAATGATTATCACCTGGAAGAAAGGGACTTGTCAGCACCCTCCTGGCCTTGCTCAGACCTTCCCTGGGTGCAGAGAGCAATGGGAGAGAGAGGAAATTTTAATCCCTGAATTACTGTAATGAAGAACTTGCATTGCCAGCGTGCAGTGACAGGGAAGAATAACATCACTCAGGGTAAAAGAGTTATTTTGTCTTATGCAGAAATGAGACAGTGCCCTGCAGCAGAGAATTTTTTCCTTTAGAAGCTCAGATACTGGAGAATGGGGATAAAACCTTTCTTGCTCTGCAAAAGGATGATGAAAACCTGCCCCTGGCAGACCCACAGCAAAGAAAGGCTCTGCCAGAGGAAGGCGGCCTGTGCAACAAGCCCAAATCCTGCATTACCTCATCACCTTCATCAACGAAAGCCTGGAAGCAGCAGAAAAGAGCCTGGTATGCCCCCACAGTCACCATCACATTGGTCATAGGATCCAGGTCTCGTCCGAGCAGCTTCCCAAAAAACTGGGCTAGGATCTTCACCAGAGGCGGATGGCCCTGTGTGGTGAGAGGAGGGGTGGGAATTGGATTGCAGAAGCCTCCAAAAACACAGATGAGCCCTTGGAAGGGGCCTGGGCAGCCAAGCACCCTGCAACTGAGTGTGTGGGGCATCTTCCAGTCCGGCTGCTTCAAATGCCCTGGTGAAGCAGGGCGTTACAGCCCTGGGTGGGGGGCACATGGGCTGATGTGTGTTTTGCCTCATGTGGTTTGCCCTGTTTATTGCTGCCTGATGAACCCTGAAGCGGCCAAGGCTAATGGGGAGTGAGGGGGGTGTTGCCAAGGGCGGGGGGGGGGGTGTCTGTCTACGCACGAAGGCACGGGTGTACTGGTGCAGCATGTGGTTCTCCCCGCTGAGGGCTCTCACGAATGCCTTCTTCAGAAAGTCCGGTGGGGGGAAATCAGGGAAGCCCTGGCCCAGGTTCACTGTGGAGTAGGTGGCAGCCAGTTTTACAAACTCCACCCTGAAGAGAAGAAAGGAAGAGAAAGAGAAGCATTTACAGAGGGTCCAGCATGCTGGCACCGGCTCTGCATCCCTTTGGAAGTGGTGAGGTTAGTGTCCTTCCTGTGGAGCCGTCCCACTGCTCAAGGTGGACCAAGCACGGGTCATTTCAGACCTGTTTTAATTAAACCAAGGATGAGGCACTATTGCACTGGGGGATGGTTTTAATTTGTTTACAAAGGAAACAGCCATTGTGCTGTCTGGGTGTGTGGTCGTAGCTGAAGCCACACACTGCTTCTGATCAGACCACACTGAGCAGGAGACGACTCAGAGGTTTTCAAGCTCATACCAGTGCTGTAAAATTTAGCAACTAGACACCATGAAGGCCTCTGCAGAGGGAAGGGCAGGCTGAACTCAGCACTTGTCTCAAACAACAGCCAGTTCATTGGCAGTTTGTAGCTTGAAACCAGGCACAGCAGAGCCTTGGGGAAAGCCCATTTAAAGCTCTTTTTCAAGCACACAGCTTTCCCCATGCCCTACTGTGCCTGGCAGACTGGGAATGGCATTTACAGCATCCCTTCACCTGCCTCCCTGCTTGCAGTGCCCTAGGGTGAGCTTGAAGCAGATGCCAGGCTGCAGCCAGTGTGCTGCAACCACTTGGCTCAGATTTGGGTGCTGCTGGGATCACTCAGGCGGAGGGAGGCCAAGGTGCTCCTGCCTGCCTTCCCGCATAAGCGTGAGCAACAGGCGTAAAGTGTGAGCAGCAGGTACAGAACTGAGCCAGGGTAAAGTCTCCTGGGACAAACTTGCCCTGATGTGCTTCCTGAACAAATGCAAAGCAGCTGAGGAAGACTGCTGCTCTGTGCTATGTGGCTGCGGTGGTTTCTATCTGTGTTAGGCTGCCTAAAACCACATCTACCACCAGCGTAAACCAGATATTCTTTTAACTCACCAGATATTCTTATCTATTCCCTCCAGTCTCCGAGCTTGCACTGGCCTTGACATTTTTGCCTGCAGAGAGAGAAAGAAAGTGAGTTTGAAGCTTTTACTAATGGCAATGGGGCCATGTGTGAAGGGGACGTCTCCAGATATGTTTTTCCCAGCAGAAGGTGTGCCCTTTAGTGTTGCTTCATGGGTTGTTGCTGACTGACCTTAGAGCAGTAACACTGTTGCAGTGGTTTCTGGAAAAAGCTTCACACACTTTTTATGAAAGATCAAGTAGATGAGACCTGGCAGAGGAGGACGTTTCATTTACAAGTTTCAACAAGAATTGAGAAAACAGAGGCACAGAAGAAGCGCGTGTACACCCACTGGGGAGCTGGCAATGCCTTAAACCTCATTTTCAGTTGGAATAAATCGTGGAGTCAAATGAGCTCAGCCAAGCTGTAACAGCCAGGCCAATGACCCCAGACCTCAGGCTTTTGCCTTCCACAGCCTCTCTGATCCTCTATTGGAAGGACATCCTTGTTCTCTACAGGCCACAAAATATCCCCTGTTCCTAGAAGAAGAAACTTTTTTATTCCACACTGCTCTATGGAATAGCAGAAGTATTTACCCCTTTGTCCTGCTGGAGCGCTTGGTGAAGGGAGACACCAAGGCACCAGTTGCCTGACTGGTATCTAATTTCCACGTGCATCATGGCTAGGGGGAGTGGGAAGAAGGACAGTAGAAAACTGAGAGCAAAATCCTCCTTCCAGCTGGATAAGCACAGTGGGAGAAAGTCAGATGTGCTTGATGGGGAATTTATCACGAGGATAATGAAAAGCAGAGGCAGGATTTAATAACTCGACAGCACAGGGAAAAGGTAACCAGACAGTGAAGGGACTGGAAACTGATGACAAATGATTCTCAGTGCACCAAGAAAAGCCAGTGCGGGGATGTGAGGAGGGCGTCTCTGAAGCAGCGAGCCAAGAAAACGATCGCCACCACAACAAATAAAATACATTTGAAGAGGGACGAGGAGGGCACGTGAAAGCGGCTGAGATGTGAGATGTTGAGCTGGGATGTGAGGGGAGAGGGTCCGTGCAGTGCGTGCCGGGATGGTGGTGGGGATACAAGGTCAGCCCCGCTCCCCAGGCTTAGCTGCAGCAGTAATTCCCCACTTACCTGCTCACCTCTGCCGTTCCCAGAGGGCTGCACCAGAATTTGAGAAGTGCCCCAATTATACTTTTTTGTTGAGGTCTTTAGATTTTTATACAGCTTCAGCCCTCACTAGAGATCTTTGCAAATAACTTGCTGAGGAGCCCTATGTTTCAGAGGGCACCGGGTGGACTCTGTGCTCCCCCGTGGTGCCGGGCAGGTAGCCAAGGGCGAGCAGAAGTTGCTGCCTCCCCAGGTCTAGGGGAACCCCACTCCTCTCCTCCAGCCCCCTGCTTTGTCCTTTCTGCACAAGTTCATTGATATTATAGTCAGCAAGATGCAGTGCCTGAGTTGATTTTGGTGGGAGTAGAAGGGTTTGTGGCTTGGGAAGTAAAAGATAGCTGGAGTGAAATATTAACAGCTCCAGTGCTGTTCTCATGCAGCGGGGCTGCTGCTGGCCACAGTTCAGAGAATCCGACAGCATCAGCAAGTGCGATGGGGGTCAGTGGGAAGAAGGTGCTTTAAGCCTAGAAATTCCCAGTTCTGAGGAAAAGCCTTGTCTGCTCCAGCCCTTTCAGGAAGGGAAATGACAAATGCTTTCTTCTTTTGGTGTTCCCCCCATCCCATCCACAGCCTGCATGATGCTGCCATGGGTGGCTGCCCATCAGGCCAGAGAGCAACACGGGCTTGGGGCCAAGCAGCCCCCAAATCTGTTTCAGCCTGTTGTGTTCCCCAAACCAAACAATGTGCTTCTCCAGTTGCAATTTGCCTGGCAGCCAGACAGGATAGTTGAGTGCAAATGTAGAAGACTTAGACGGCCACAACCCTCCACCACTGACTCCCTGCCGCACGTGACTTCCTTGCTCTGCATGTTTGTATTTCCAAGAGGGATGCTGATATTTCCCAAGTACTTTGCAACCCAAGAGGCTTTAGTAGAAGAGCCCATCAGACGAGGCAACCCCACAAACAATGAGCTTTCTTCTGTACGAAGAATATTCTCTTGCTTATGAGATGTTCCTCTTAAACAGGTTACCTGGAAGTAAGCGGGCACAGAGGAGATTGCACCAGTGTGGCTTTTCCTGACGTGCCTTATCTGCGGTCGCTGCCAAGGCCAGCTCCTGGGCAGTGACCCACCCGGGCTCCACACCACGGCAGCCTCAGCCAGGGCCCAGGCTGCCAGCCAGAAACAGCCCCGCTGGGCATTCAATACCTCACTGGAGTACGAGCTATATCCAGCGCCGCTCTTCCTCTCCAGCAAGAAGTGACGCAGAGACGGCCCTGCTCTCCTGAGCATGCCACAGCTCCTGCTGTCTCACTGCTACGGGCACGGACCTGCATTTTCCCCAGACACAAAACAGAGGGATGAGACGATCGCTCCGCAGCTTCAGGTGTAAAGCACATGCTCCATGTACCTGGGGATGAGGCAGGTCCAGGGCCAAAGCTGTGGTTATTCTGCCACAGAAAGGAAAAGGGGAAACAAGCTGCTTTGTGTGTTGCTGCTGCAACGTCAAACAGCGGTGGGACTGTACTTTGTGCCTGTGACACGCACAAAGTCAGGATCACAAGGGCAACCATGGCTTCTGCCTCCTCTCTCCCCAGTTCCAGGCTCCCCCCATTTTCCTCTGTGCTGGGGGGAGCAGTACAGACACCATTGAGAGGGCATCTCGGTGTTCAATATCAACTCCCTATCCAGTTTCACCGGTCCCAGGTATCTCCTGGCTCTGCCCTTCCTCCCCTGCAGCACCTCCACCTTCCTCATGATGGAGCTGTGCTTGGCAGGGCTGTTTGGACACCGCCTCCTGGGCCTGGCAAGTGAAACAAGGGGCCTTAGGATGCTGAGCAGACCTGCTCCACACAAACCCACCCTTTCCTCTTCCTTCATGTTCTTAAGGTTACCAGAGAAAAAAAAAAAAATCAAAGAAAGAGTGCTGCTATTTTTGAGAATCTCTGGCCTCTCAGCTGCTGCAACTCCAGGCTGTTTAGTCACAAGTTTTATTCTGATTAACAAGATGTCAGCTTCCATCTTCAAAGTGATTTTGGTGTTTACTTTTCCTTCAAGGCCCCAAATTAATTTCTGTGCCTGATGCAGCCTGTTCCTCCACCTCAGGTCCCCTCAGCTATTCTACAGCATTGCTTAAACATGATATTTAAGCTAAAATAAGATAAAGTTTTGTTAGGTACTTGAGATAAAAGCAGTGAGTCTGGAGGAGGCACGCACCTTTATTTTGACCAGCCATGGATTCATTCACCCAGCTGCCAAAAAACCAAATTAAAACAGGTTTGAAGTTGGCCAGCCCACAGGTAAGTTCTCGGTACTGCTAGGTGCACTTTCCACCCTTACATGCAGAATGTCAGTCCCCACTGTTTGCATTTTGTGTTATTTCTAACACAAGTGCAAAGCAGCTGCCAGCTGAGACCGGTGGGATTTTACATCTCTTTGCCCAGGTGGGAAAAAAACAGGACAATTTATGGAAAAATGGGAAGCCACAGCATAATATTGCTTGGAACTGCAAATTATGCACCTGTGCATGGGATGGCTGCATGTTGGGGGCAGCCACTGAGGTGTGGGGGGACACTGCAAATGAGTACTGGGAAGAGCGGGCTAACCCTGCGGGTGACAAAGCAAAAGTGTGGCAGTAAAAAGGGCTTCACTGGATTACAGGAAACTATAGAGCTGGTGTAAGAGCTTTACACAAGGCTCCTGCAAAGAGCTTGAGGCAGCAGCAGGGTCAGGGTGCTGCTGCCAGCGGGAGCAGCTGTCCGGGGGTAGGGCAGAGGGCTCTGCCTCACCTCCTCAGCCCTGGACAATGTTTTGGAGCGGGGTCAGCCACCAGAGAGTTCAAAAGCCTGGGAAAGGCTCAAGGAGCCTCTCACCTGGTCAGGCCTTTCAGGCTGTGCTGTACGTACACTCCCTGCAAGGGAGCTGAGGCACCTCTTGCCCTGGCGGGGTGCACAGGAAGGAGCACACTAAGGATTTTGGAGGTGACAGCTGAAAGGTCACCGCGGGGACCGGTCACTCACCACCTCCTGCCCTCCAGCCCATGGGCACCAGCCATCTCCGCTGTCCCTGTGCTCCCCAAGCACCTCCACGATGCTGGCCAGCCTGGCCACTCGCAGGTGCACCCAAAGGGCTCAGGGGACAAGGGTCCCCCTGAATCCGTCACACCATTGGGTGCAACGCTGCAGCGGGAGCACGGGCAGCAGCAACAGCCAGCAAGCGTGTACACGTAGGTGCAAGGCAGCTCCCAGAAGGGGTGGCGGGGGGTAAAACCGACTTACATCAAGCTGGGCCACGCTGTCTCACGCTGCCAAAGTCTGGCACAACCGCCCAGGCTGCCTTCGCACACATGCTGCCCTCTCCCCGACTCCGAAATGCTTCATCTGCAGCTAGGACTTCCTGGGAGGAGTCAGAGAGGCTGCAGGAAGGCAGGAGTCGAGCTACAACACTCCGACAGGGAAAATCGTACCGGGGAAAAGGAGATCTCAGGTCGCTCTCTAAATCACCAGGGTGAGGGAGAAGAGGGCTTTTGGGAGCAGGTCCCTTCCTCCCGGAGGCTTGGAGACAGAGCTGCCAGAGGATTTCGGCTGCCTGGGAAAATATGTCAGCATATTGTTCAGATGGAGGCTCATACTGGCATAATTATAGCAGGATAATTTTTGTGGTATGGCTATAATTACTTTGGCATGGCAATGGCAGGGAATTTCCCTTTGAGTGAAGCCTTCAGTCATTTTGAAAAATTAATTTTTAAATCAGTCAGACACTCTCAAAAATTTCACCCTGTAGGCTTAATATTATTAGAGAAAAGAACAGATCACAGGTACAGAAGGTGAAGGCATGAGCGTTGGGTTCATCAGAGGATAATGACCACGATACCACCTAAAGCAGGATCCTGCAGCGTTGTCAGACCCCTGGGCTGCGGATGGGCAGGAAGACACAGAGCAGCCTCAGAGGGGAATTTCAGTGCATGGATGCAGGGGCTGAACTCTCCATCAGCTGTTTGAGAGGTGACAATTGCTGCAATGAGGTGTAGAGAGAAAATTGTCCTCTCTTGGCTTCCCTCTTCCTTTTGTGACAAGGCTTTACAGGCACCGATGAATCAGGTCGTGTAGGTCTCCTGAGTGAGTAATTGCTGTCTCCCTTTCACAGTAGGAAAAAGTGAGCCAAGGGAAAGGAAGCAGCTGATGTCTGCTGTGCCAAAGGTTCCCAATCCCAACCCGACGTCCGGCCGCTGGGCTCACAGCATCCCTGCCATGACTAAACAGGAGGGAATGTCTGTGCAGGCAGATGCAAACTCTTTGTTTTCTAAACTTCTGTTTAACTCAAACACTGAAACAAACAGATGGAAGAAAAACTTGTGGTTTGCTTCTGTAAGAATGTACACAGCACGTTGTGAGCCATCTAATGGCTCAGTGCCATTTTATCCTCTCTCTCCTGCTGCCCTTGCTATGCTTTCTTTGCCCTCTCCCCCACCAGCCTTGCACCTTCCCTGGTTGTTGTTTGCCCATGAGCTGAGCTCACTTGACTTGCTAAATTAGCAAAAAGCCAACCTTTTGCAGAAAAGCAGAGAGTTTTCTGTAAGGTCTGTCAGTTGAACTAGCTCAAGGAAGGGTGGGTGTGAGTGCTAAAGGCACTGCAAGGAAATAGAGATCTGGGTAGGGACTAGAGCAGAGAGGAATGGGGAAGAGAAGGGATGGACAGGAGCATGAGCCCTCACCTTTTTTAGCAGGATTTGGCCTTTATATTGGTTTGACTGTAACATATAACTTCACCTTAAAATTCAGCAGAAATTGCTGGATAATATACAGCCAGCAAGGAAAAGGACACATCTGACCTTGGAGTTTGGACTGTAAAACTCAAGGAAAATTAGGACCCTGCCTTTCTTCAGGTTGTTTTAATTTAACAAGTGCATCTGGACATGAACAATTCTTTTTAATGACCTTTTTTTAAAAAAATCTAGCTATTGCACTGGACTGGTGAGTGTCTGTCCCCTGGCAGGTGGGATCATAGCTCCTTGGGTACAGGTCCTGTACATATGGCTACAGGACGATGTTAAGACATATAATGTTCCTAGAAAGCCAGAGATATGCTTGTTTTACTATAGCAGGGATCACTGGTGTATACAAGTTAAAATTGGCTGCACTTAACCACTCAGAACTGCCTCTTGTACACTAATGAAATTATAATGAATGCCTTTGAACCATCCTTTATGAATTTTAAATAAAATGATGCTGCCCAGTGTCCTCCAATGAGTCAGCCAAATGAAAATAACCATTAGTGAATCAGCCTGCTTTTTTCAGGTACCACAAAATGACTGTTGGATATATCCTTGTAACACACCAGGGTTACTATTCCTGCTGCAAGCATTTTTCAGTGGCCTTAGTTCAGTGAGCTGTTAGAGAAATGGAATGGAGTTTTCAAAATATTCCACTTTAGAAATGTCACATAGGTTGGTTCTTAAGGAAAAAGTGGTAAAAGCTGAAATTGAAATTATTTTTATTCTCTTATTGTTAACTAGCCTTAATGTTGATCCTGGTTGTATCCACTATTTTTTATTTGAGGCATCCAGTGAGATGTGCACCAGATTTTCTCCACCAGTCTGGACCCTGTGCCCCTGGTCCCTAAATACAGACGATGTCTGTGGCCTCGGTTATTGTTCGGTGATTTGAAGGATGGGAACCGGGCATGCATCAGAGTTTAGCGCTGGTGTGGGTGTGTGAGAGGAGGACTGGGTGGTTGGGCCTGGACTATGTACCATTCCTCCTGCCACACAGGGCACAGCCAGAGTGAGGCAGATGAAGCTGATTTTAAATGTTTAGGAGCTAAGGAAAGGGTTTAATGTCACCTGAGAGAAGATAGGGCCCTGACAAGGAACGACACAGCCTCCTTTTTGTCTCTGAGCCTGGAGGTGATGCACACCTGGTCTGGACAGCCGAGCGGACACTCCTCTCAGGGCTCTGGATGGCTTGAACCATGCCGAGCGGCTAGAACTGAAACAACGTGGTGTCAGGGCATGGCAGCTATCCTTTTTCACTCTTCTGTGTTTTCACAGCAGTGACACCAGCCTGAATCAGAGCCTGAAGAGGTCCTTGGCAGTCTTGGCTTTCCTCCCTTCTTCCTGAGAGACTGAGGCTCCTGTCCCTCAGCGCCACAGGCTGTAAGACTGAGTTGCTGTACATAGAATTACATTAAATGAAATAATGATAGAAGGCTCGATCATGATTGGGTCATAAATCTTATCAAAGAGGTCAAAGAGGTAAATTTTTTTTTTTGACAGAAAGAATCAATTCTGTACTCCGAAGTCCTGCTGTCCTGCCACCTTCCCCTTCGCCTGCCCAGCGCTGAGGCTGGAATTGTGGCGGCCCCTTTAAGATGCTCACAATTTTGCGCGCTGCCCTTCACCAAGATGGCGCTCCCGCCCTCACTTTCCTCTCCCTCCCCTCATTATCCCCCCCCCGCCCCGCCACCATAAATGCCGTCCACTCACCCAGGTCGGCCGCGCCCTGCACAAAGATGGCGGCGGGTCCTTCTCGGCGTGCCCGCTCCCAAGATGGCGGCGCCCTCCTTCGCTCCTCGCTAGCGGCGGCGGGACGGGCTGATGGCCGCCATGCCGGGCGGGTGAGGTCAGTTCCGGGGTGGGGCCGCCGCGGTGCGGTTAGGGCCGAACAAAAGGAGCCGGAGCCGACGTGAGGGAGGGCGGGGGCCGAGGTGGCCAGGTGGGTGTTGGCGGAGGGGTGCTGCGGCTCGGCTCAGCTCACGCCGCGCTCCCCTCAGCGGCCCGGGTGCGGACGCGCGGGGTTGCGGGGACGTGTCCCCTCGGGTGGGGCGGCCGTGAGGGGAACGGGAGCGGCCCCCGCCGTAAGGCAGGGCTGTGGGGCCGGGGTCCGATGGCGGCGGGGCGCGCCTGAGGGGCCGCAGCCCTGAGGGGAGGGCAGCGGCCAGGTGGGGCCTGAGCGCCCAGCTGCTCCCCTCGCACCGCCCGGGCGGGCGGGGAGGATTTGCTGACTAATTCGGCAGTAATTCGTTTCCTCCGTGTCCCCGCCGTCCCTGCCCCGTCAGGCGGCTGGCGGCGAGCCGGGGCTGGGGGCAGGTGAGTCCCCCCCACGTCCGTGGGGCGAGGCAGGGCAGTCCGGTGTGTGTGTGCTGGGTGTCCCCTCCGGGGGACCTTGCTTCTCCGGCAACGGGGGGAGACGTCCTGTAGTTGTTACCTGGCAGCGGTGCTGGGGATGGACCCTGGTTGGTTTTATTATTTATATCTCCTAATAGAGGATGTCTGTTGAGTTTGTGACAGCTGCGGCGGTGGGGCAGGCTGGGGGGCAGGCGGGGCTGGTGCGCAGTCTGCGTGTGGGGGAGCCGGCACTGAGTGGTTCAGGCTCTGGGCTGGTGCCGAGACCGTCGCCTGGGAGGAGGTGGGGGGAGAAGGTCAGAGAGTCCTCTCCTCTGAACGTCTCCTTTGCTGCAGTCTGTCACGGCTGGAATAGAATAGCTTTGATTATGCGGGTGTTGCTTTGAAATCTGTCAGCTCTAAGGGTAACTTCGGGGTCAGGAGGAACGTATTCTTGAACAGCTTCACCAGTATGTGGGTTTTTTTCCTTCCAGTGATGTCCCTTCCTTTTAATTTTTCCCAATTGTTGACAAAATGCTTTCTGATGTTCTGCAGTCCTCTCCTACATAGCTAGGAGGCTGGATGCTTGAGAGATCTCTCAAAGCTTAGGTCTGCTCCCTTGACTGTTTTCCCATGCCCTATGCTGACATGCAGGAAGCAAGAGGGGGAAAAAAAAAGCTATTGTAATTCTTGTTGATAGTGCTAAACTGCTGCCACTTTAAGAAGATATGTATTTGTAGGTAGGTGTTGAGAGGAAAGGGGACAGTTGCTTGAATCCAGAGTGGTTAGGAACATGATCTATATTTTCAGATATTCCTGACAGTAACATTTAAAAAAAAAAAATCAGGCTTTTCAGACTAGAAAGTGGTTAGTAAAGCCATTAATCCTTTTTCCCATCTAAAAAAAAAAGTTCTTTCAGGAAGCTAATCTGTCCCTACCAGTTCGGGCTTAGTTTTATTATTAATACTCAGCATCTCCTTTGGCTGGGTCTGCAACAACCTGCTTTTTGGTAACTTCTGTTCAAATAACAGATGTTGGAGATTCCTTATTCCGAAGAGTTTTACTCGGCTCTTAGAGCTTTTACCATCTTTCTAGGTATCAGGGTGTCTCTGGTTCCCAGTGACCCTCTACATTGCTCCTCACTTCTTAATAACCTTTACCAAGCTTTTACATGACATGGTCCCTCTGAACTTGATCCCCTCTTCTCTGATGATCATCTCTGTTTCATTTCAGGGAAGCTGTTCCCATGGCGTGTGGGGAATGCAACGCTTCAGCACCTGCTCAGGATCCAGCGCGCAGGAACATCGTCCACTTCCAGCACAGAGAACTGAAGTGCAGATAGCAGAACCCAGCTGCAGGGTAAGGGCTACAGGCCAGCTCTCGAGTGGTAAAGTAAAGCCAAAAAATGACCAGGATACTACTTAAACATAGTTGCAAAACACAGGGCAGCGGTGAGATGGCTGATAAGGGGAAAGGTGGTTGATCAGAGGGTGATATGGGGAGAGTGGTGGTATGCTAATTAAATTCTGCAAGCCCTTAGTCAGCTTGAAGATGAAAAAAGGGTAAAGGAACTGAGCATTGTCCAAAGTAGAATGTGACTCTTACATATTCACCCATACATCTAACTCCTGGCTGGCCACATAAACCTGGACCTCTCAATGCACTAAATGGTAAATACTTGAAGGCTGTCCAGTAAATGGTTTGGTGACTGCTACCTAAAAGGAATGCAGCTGAGAAATAGCAAGAACTGTTCAGTTTGGTAGGTGCTCTTCCGTTTCCTGTGGGGTGGTGTTTGTAGTGCTGTACAGGCGTCTCCTAGGCAGTTGTTCACAGTGAGCTCTTAGGAGTGCGCTGGCGAGTCACCCATGTGGGTGTCAGTTAGGCAATGACAGAAACTAGTTGCAAGAAACTCCCTGCTTCCTTGGTTCTTCACTAGGATAGTGACGAAAGGTGTTGCAGAATTCTGTGCTTATCTTCAGGATGAGAAATGCTGTCCAGATCGGCAGTGTTCCGAGCAGCGAGATGTGCAGTATGTTGCTTCCACAATACAAGTATCCCTAAGACTTGTCTGGTGTTCTGGTTAGTGTTATGGCAGTTCACTGATTTGTTTTTCATACAGATCCTCTCATGGTATTTGGAAACCCTAACTTTATTCATGTAGGTCAAAGACAAGGTGCATAAATATTTTTCTTAAAGTATGCCAGAAGCCATGTGTTTAAAAGTTAATGTTTCCATGTTTGAAATGTGGAGTGCCTGAAGCCTTCCAGTGATGACTTACTGAATGCTTAGAGTTGATTTACATTCTAGTAAATGCTGCAGGCATTCAGAAAGATGGTCTGTGGTTTGGGGTTCTCAGAGACTTTTTTTTTAAATAAGCAGTGGAGGTCAGCTTTATAAGTTATTGTGTTATTGCTGTGTGATTGGAGCAGGCTTATTAGAGGCCTTCATGTAATTCCTCCACATTCTAAAGGATTTTGTTTAGTAGAGTACTTAAAAAGGAAAGGAAACTCACTTCTGTTGTTAAATTGAGCCTAACTGGTGTCTAGGAAAACAGAGTAATGTCAGGTGAGTAGTGGTGGAGTGCAGAGGAGAAGGGTTTAGGAGTTTAGTGTGAGGCTCCTTATCATGGTGGGGGTGTGTGTGCATAGCTATTGTTTTGGTAATGATTAAAAATTAACATATTCAGCTGCAGTGTGGTGAGCCTCCTTTGTGCATTTTTTTCAAAAATAGCCTCAGTTTAGAATATGCACACTAATACTGAACAGGTGTTTAACAGTCTACATGCTTTGAAGAGCTTATCTTGAATGCTTCCAAGCAGTTTTTTCCTTAAACTGTTGATGTGATGCGTGTACTTTGATTTGCAACTTGAAATCCAGTTCATGTAGCTGGATTATACATGCCCCTCCTGCTGCTATGAAACTGCATTTGAAACCAAAAGCTATTCAGTCATGACCTCCCTGCTGAAATAATAGTGCTTCCTTCTTGTGTGCTAAGCATTGTTAACATTTGCTATAAAATTACCTTGGCAATTCACAAAGCTCCTCTTGTGACAAATTTGCAAGCTGCTTCTCTAGCTACAGCCTACCTTTGTGAACAGTAAAGGTGTGTACTGGACTAGTTAACAGGTTCTGCTTTTGAGTCTTGGTTTTGTCAGATCTTGGTGGTGAAAGGATAGATGGCCTGTCATTCTGCAGTCAGAAAGTGTTCTGAGCTGGAAGTCATAGTCACTGTTTTGGAGTCATGGTCCTGAAGACAAGGCTTATAGAGTATGGTGAATGGGTGAATATGTATTTATTCCCCCTTCTTTCCTCAGACTGAGGCTAAATATTATTGTGCTGATAGCTGATATCTTACTTATCTATCTTTGCTCTCATCTGCATCTTCTTTCATCTTAACTGGCTCATCTTTTTGAGCTTGAAAACAGCTGTGGCAACACCCATGGATTTCTGCATGTTGTGACAGTCTGTCAGCAATCAATTAAGATTATCCTTGCTTAAAAGTTTTTACTTGCATTGAATCTAGTGTCTTGATTTCTCAATCTGTTGTTGGATATGTCAAATCTCTGTTCTGTCCATCATTTCTGTCTTTAGCTGAAACCAGCTGGTTACCTTTTCTTGTATGGCTCTTCTCAATGCTGGAATTAAATGCTGAAGAGCCTTCTCCGGCAGCTGATGAGGTGCTTGAAGGTGTTCCGGTTGTTACAAGTTAATGCTGTTGCTGTCTGTTTATCTTAAGTAGTAACTAACAGAATTAATTCAATCACTTGTGTTAGTCAGTGCAAGGGAGTGTTTCATAGTGTCCTGTTGGAATAAGGCAGTTGGACTTTTCCAAGACAAGCTCCAATGCCCTGTCCTTGAAGCATCTTTTTTATGGCAAAGAAAATTAATTCTGGATAGGAAGCCTGTGACCATGTACATTCATAATTTATAAGCTGACACAGACATTTTTCTCTGGTTTGCATCACTGTTGCAAGTCATCTGATAGCACTTAAATTTATGTAGCTGTATGACACCGACATACAGTTCCTGTTCCAAGTGTCAGTGGTGCTGATAACTTCAAACTGTTCAGTTCTATGCAGCTGGGGCAAAATGCTGTCCGAAGTCAGAAAATGTGGCAGGCCAAGCCAGGTCTCTGGCATGGGTTGTTCTGATAGTGCAGATGTTCTTCCCTGTACTTGTTAGGACAGGCTTGCTTGTGTGATGGTAAACAGGAGCTGTTGCACTGCACTGTTAATGTCAGTCTTGCATCTGACAGGAAGAATCGACTAAGGGATAGCTGTAACGATGATAGTGCTGTCCATAGTGTGGGTGGATGATTCTTTTTCATGAGCTTCAGTAGATGTTGCGACCCAATCAATTCACTTTGTCCTGCTGTATCTTGTGGCTTGGGTGAGACTGAACGTTGCCTACAGCTGCTGGATGGTTGTGTGAAAACCAACTTACCTTGCTCTCAGGGTTGAGTTCACTGGCTGTTCCACTAAGTGAAGAGTGTAAGTTCTGGCAGCTGCTGTTCCACTACTCTATCCGCCAGTCTAAATGATAAGTGACCCTTTAAACTTCACATGTTCACTTCTCTGTCTCAGAAGAAATTTTGTTCCACAGGAGGGATTTATTTTTTTAAGGCAGAAAGGGCCTGATGTAGGGATAACAGTTGGTCGGCTTTGGCATCTGGCTTCATTGCTGTTTATTTCCAAACAGCAAAGGACAAAATCACTTGAGTTGTTCCATCTCATGTCTTGGACTTTTCCAGTTGATCACGTGGCTGTCCTTGTGCTTGGAAGGTTTTCTGAGGGGTGCCTGAAAGCAGCTCTGTTTCAGCCTCCTTTTTTTTCTTTTAATACTGGGCCTACATGGGGGAGGAGACACGTAAATTGCTAGTCCCATTTCTGACCAGCAAAGCTCTTGCATTTCCTGGTTTTTGAACAAAGAGCTCTGTGTCATGCCCTTCTTTAGGATTTCAGGTGGCAGCATGCTGGGGAGGAAAGGTTTGCTCTGTTGAAAACTTATTGTAACATGTTGTAGCTCGTCAATAATCAGGGCTATAGTCTTAACAGCATCAAGGTTTTTCTTTCCCTTATCTACCTCTGATGCTGTCGGCACATGAACAATTCCTTCTTTCTCTGGGCTTCTGAGAGGTAAGAAATTTTGTAAGCAGTGCTTGACTTCTGCTTTGCTGTCCACAATCTTAGAAGGAAATCCACTGAGAATTAAGAATATATATAGTGGAAGCTAAAGAGTTGAACTAACATACAATGCATCCATGTCTACTTAGCTAGAACTGTATTATGAGTGTGCCTCACCTGAAAGCTGCATGCCACTAAAGGTGAGGAGGACTTCCCTGATTTCAGGGAGGTTCTGGGAGCAAAGGGTGGAAACTTAAATTCTTGTGTGTGTCATGAGATCTTGCATGTAGTCCTATTTTGCCAGTAGCTCCATTAGTAACAGAATGGCCAACAGAAAGGAGGAGGAAAGAGGAGCCTGGATAAAGTGTTCAACAAATGATGAGTCAAGCTGACAAACTAGCCAGTGAAACAGAACAGTGATGTTGTTTCTGTTCACTTTGTCCCTAGCTGGATATGCTGGCCAGCGGTTGCAGGCAGGAATTTCAAGCGCCGTTCAGCCAGGTGTCTGTCAGCAATAAGTCAATCTTCACTTGTTTAGGTTGGATGGTTTTGGATAGAGGATTTGTCCAACTCAGAGGATGTTTGCTCCTGCAGCAGTTGCTATCTTAATACTTTGAACTTGTTAAATATCACAGGCGTCCTGGGGCTTGTGGAAAACATTCACACTCTCAGCTTTGTCAGCCTTTATCTAGTAAAGTACATGCTGCTCTATGATGTCTCTGTCAGCCAGATACGTTTAATCTTGTTTCTGACAGGTTCTACTATTTAGGTGTGGTGTGCTCAGAATGTCCCTGTTCTTCTAACATGAGTGATTATCTTTCTCCTCCAGGTGTGTCTAGTAAAACACAGGATTAATACTGGTGATGCTTATGGTTGGCTGAAGTCTGGGTAGGTTTGGCAGGCTGGTTATGTAAGTCTGAAACTGCTGTTTTGTCTGTTGTATCAGCCTGTTCAGCATTAATGATGAGGCTGTGCTACACATAGTAGGTAGGTGCCCAGCAGGCTGAGGCAGGGATGGTTGTCTGGCAAAATGAGTCTGTGGTGGGATGCAAACTTGGATCCAGGTGAATCTGGAGGCACTGAAGAGGTATGTACTATTTAAATGTGGACTGTGTAAAGATTTCAGGAGCCCATCTATTCAGTCTGCTTTGATCCTGCTGTATGACAATGAGGCTTTAGCATACAGATCTTTCCCTGTACAATCTCGGATGTTGCGGGTATAAACTGTCCTAAGGTGGTTCTGTATTGGATACGAATTGTAGTGCTGCTTTGGTGTAGCTGAAACTCTCAAAGGTGAAGTCATTTCTTGGGGAGTGGTGGGTGAGGGACTGCTCAGGCACTGCGTGGTAGTTAGGAAAGCACTGTGGAATGCAAAAGCTGAAACACCTCAGAGATAGACACTTGTAAGATTTATTTTTTTGTCCTTCAGCATGCAATACCTAAAGCCTGCCTATTTAATTATACCCTTGGAAATTTTACTTCCTTATGCTTCTGATAAGTTGACAAGAGTTTAGGCAGAGATGTTCTGAGCTTATGCAAGTTTAGTGAAATCAACTTACCTTTAAACTTGAGTAAAGCACTCTTTCAAAATCTCAGTATCGATGCCTTCCATGTGGCAGAGTTAACTCTACTGTCAGCAAATTGCGTGTTTCTGAGCCCTAACTGGCAAGTTCTGCAACTTGAGGTCTATATGAAGGAGCTCGGATCCTTCTTCACCAAGACTGCTCTGACACAGTACTTCCTTTCCAGTTATGACTGTTCCTGTCTAAACTCCTTCACTCAGTTCATGTTCTGTGCTCAGCCTTCAGTGAGGCTACATGACAGAGCTGACTTAGGAAATGAAGCTTCTTCCCAGTAAACACTTTCCTGCTGACAAAGCACACCGGAGTTCAACTCTTGAAAAGAACAGAAGCTTGAAATCTCTGCTGTTTGTCTGCTGGTCCTGTGGAGCTTGGTCTGGTCTTGGTCACAGGGGAGGTAACTTTATTTTTGGTAAGCTGTCTTCATGCAAGGATTGTTCCTAGACTTACGCCAGGATAATATCCTCTGTGTAAATCATTCTCCTGTACTTGTTGGGAGAGTGTGTTCCAGCTACCTGCTTGGTTTCTACATAGTGCTTGGAATCACAGTGCCTATGGGAAGAATCCTACCGTGCAGGGGAGCATCAAGTGACTGAGATGGCCCCTGAGAATCTGATTTATCGGAGTTAGTGTGTTGCTGTTGTCAATCCCAGCAGCAAAACTGCTTGCTCTAACACGGGAGGGAGAGTGTTGAAACAAGAATTGCATTCTAAAATGATTACAAAATAAAGTCCATAAAATAAAAATGATATTTGCATCTCGATGCAGAACTGTCTTTCAGGAACTAGAAATGGATTGCATGCATGGGAGATCTGGGTGAGGAGGGATGCAACTTTCTCACCTACTTTCTCAGGTTTTTGGTGGGCAATTTTCCCTTTTACTGCAGATGGAGTAAGATTAGATAAGATGTGGCAAATTCCAGCTTCTGTAAAGGTGGCCCCTGGTTGTATTGTTCTTCTGGGACTTGGAAGGGTCTCCACTGCTGCCAGGAGGAGTGAGGACTTGCTGTGAATGTCCTTTTCTTCCTCCAGTGACCCTGTCATTGTTACTGGAAGGCAGGAGATTTCCTGCTCCACCCTACCGGGGTAATTGCTGACACTGAGCTGTAATAGACTATCATGGGACACTCAGATGATTTTTTTTTTTAAGCTGTCTTGTAGGTGCACTGTGTGAAGGGAGATTTCCTACCCCATGTAACTGGTAAATAGAATTAAGGAGTCTGCTGTACTAATTTCTTGCTGATTTCCTTCCTAGCGATCTTGAGATACAAATCAAAGTAAGCACAAGGTTAACTTCTTGTGGGAAGAAATTCGGTGTTTCCTGGATTGGGCAAAACTAGCAACCCAGTACTACAACTGATGTCTGAAAATGCCTTAGCCATGAGACCCCAATTACTGAGAAGAATAAGCCTACTGGGGGTAATTATGAAGGGTCTGATTCCTGCAAAAATTCCCCACCAAGAGTGATGAAGCACTGGAGGGAGGAGGAGGGATCTCTGGGGAGAAGTGGCATCTGGGCAAGGGAAGGAAAGAGATAAATATGTATTTTTTTCCTCTATATGGAATAGGAGGAGTAAAGAGTTGTTTAAATAGAGTAGCTTTTTAATGAACAATAGCAGTGTTTTCACTGCATGTTCCTGAAAAGAAAAGAGGGGTAGGATCTTACACAGCATTTATGGAGAGGAATGAATGGTATGGCAGCATTTGTTACCTCTTAGATGTAGTTTAGAAGGAGTCACTACAAAAGCCTTCCATTGCATCTGGCAAGTGTTTAAGATAGATGTGTACGTGCTGGGAGACTGCCATCAGACTCTCATGGAGCCTTAGGGTGGAGTGTAGTGAGACCTCTGGCTCTCAAAGCCCCCCTGGGTTACAAGTCTGGTAGAACTGAAGCTGTGCTCAGCTGCAAGTGTAGTTGGATTTCGGAAGCTGAGCCATGTCAAAGTTAACTGTTCCAGCAGGTAACTTCACTAGCTTTCATGTTCCCCTTGTGCGAAGCTTTCCAGGCTTTCTCTTATTTGTATTGTAGAAGTGCAGGGCTCTGCTCCCTCAGTCTTATTATGGTGGGAGGGATGCAGGGGGTGACAGAGGGCATGTGTGTTCTTGTCTTGTTTGTTTTTCCTTGTGGTTCGGCAATATGTCAGTGGTCCTGCCCTGGCTCTCAAACCTTTCAGTAGCTGAACTTTCATTTCTCTATGCATTGGCTTGCTTTCCTAGCCCGATGTAGTAACGGTCCTAACAAAAAAACCAAACGAACAAAAAGGCAAAAAAAAAAAAAAATCAGGTATATATCTTGTTTTGATGCTTCTGAAGAGGGAGGGAATGGATGAGTAAGGGGCCTGGGATAGTATGAGGCTTCTGTTGCGAGTGATTAAAGGCCTCTGTCCCACCTAGAGATTCTCCTGCAGAAAATACAGGGGTGAAGTGAGTTTTGACTTTGAATTTTCTTGTCTGTGTAGACAAACTGAGGAGACATACATCACCAGGAACTGAGATTCAGGGAGCTGTTTAACTGCTGGCTTCATTTGAGGTGTTCTGGAGTGCAGGGGGTGTAAAGAAAAATTCTGTACCCTGTTTTATTCTGGAATTAGTATTTCTGTAGCATGCACAGACAGCTTTTCTCTTGCAAATGGACTCTTCTCCCCGAGGTGGATGTATTCAGAGAAGGGAGCTGAGGCATGGCTGAAATGCCTTGCCTAGGGCCTTGCAGTAAGCTAGCAACAGGACTGGGAGGGGGGCTTTGGACACCTTGTCACTCTTATTCTAGCTGTTCAGAAGACATTCAGTTTTGCCTGTTCTTCCCTCTCGCTGTGAACGTGTAATCCTCTTGCCCAAATCTGCTCAATGCACTCAATTCTGCAGAGGCATGCCAGCCACTTCTCTAGTGCTCTGCAGCCTAACGGGCCAGTAGTTTCTTCTGACAGTGCTGTATATGGCTGTTTTCATCCTTTGTTTCTACGTCCTGTGCCAGGCCAGGATTCCATGAATTTACTGGTTGATAAATTAATAGATTTGCTGTTCTGCCTTGTTTTACGGATCTTCTAGAACAGGTATTGCCATTTTGTCTCTCAAAATTCCCACTCTAAAAAAAAAAAAAAAGGTAAAAAATTTGCATATAGAGTTTCCTCAGGTCTGTCTTTTGTGATGAACTAAAGTAGTATTGGAACTGGCTGGGCAGAAGGGCAAACACTTCAGGGATGGCTGTCATCTTTCAGTCTACCACCTCTGGTTGCTTGCAGCCTTCCCAAATAGCGCTAAGTCAAAGCTGGCATTTTACCATTTATTGTTGTAAGCAGCAAACCAGGGAATAGAGTTCTGTATTTAGTGTCTCCAGGGAGTGCAGTGCTTTTTGAGTTCATATTAGGAAGGGCTTCCTTTGCAGTTCTGTGCTGGAAGTTCATTTTAAATACAAACTTGAATTCTATCAAAGCAGGTGGTGTGGGCACCCCACTTGTCAAAGAAAGCTTTCTGCTATCGACCCTGCAGGTACCCCAGGACTTGTTGGGACTGTCTGTACAAATGATATCTTATGGGTTGGGGAAACATGATGGAATTTTTGCTCCTTCTCCTTTACCATCAAATTCATGTGAGTTTGAAAATGACTGAAAGATTAGTGCTTGTCCTACTCCTGAACTTTGCTAGCCAGCATGATGTGGTATTACTGCTTTTTCACCATCATTAGAACAAGTTACAATGACTTCATGTTCCTTGCTTGTGTTGCCTGTCAGAAGGGGAATTTTGGGATGGATTCATGGATCAGTCAGGCTTCCGGGCTTTCTATGGCTTGCTGAAGAATGTGCTCGAAGTTTCATCTGGAAATCTGAAGAACAGAACAAGCACTGCCATAAGGCCTCTGCTTCCCAGAACCTTTTGATTTCCTTTGTGACACTGAAATCCCAGCTGAGATGAACTCTAGGTGGGAGTGGTTGGTCAGGGAAGTGAATTCTTCTAAGTATGTTTCCCCCTTCCCCTACTTCTGAAGTAAATAAGGCAAAGAGCAGCTGTTACAGGATTTCAGTACTGAATCTATTGGAGGGCAAGTAACTAATCTTTCCTTGGAGAATTAATGCAAAGGGAGGAAGGCAAAGCTACTTCCGTGGAAGGAAAAGTCATTATAGCAGGCACCTTTGTTCTCTTTTCCAGCTTGCTTTATCAATGCAAAGTGATTCTAGGAAATATGACTGTGTTGTACATAAATCATCTTCCTTGCCCCTGCAGTTGAGAATCACACAAATGCAGAATTCGAACTGTTTTTAGAGAGCTAGAAAATAACAAACTCATGACAACTGTGCTCTGTGCATGGATTTTATTGCTTCTAACATGCTGGCAAACTCCTTCATCCCTGAAATAAACTCCCTAGATGAAATAGTAAACTCCCAGATACTGGTCTGGCTGGGGTAGTTTAAGTCTGTCCTGTGAGCTTTCTTTTAAGTGTGAATGTCTTTCCCCACAGACTGCTAATGGTAAATACCAGTTCTGATGTTTTGTGACAATTGATCTGTTGGGGAAAGACAGCAGCAAATTAACTTCACAGCCTCAGCCCTGGCAAGTTACTCACAGGGAGCCTCATTCATTTGTCTCCAAGTGACTTGAAATTTGGTCTCAGCTAATTCCAGTCTTGCTGTGCCAGTGCTTAACGTGAGTTTCGTGATGCCCTCTCGAAAAGAACAAAAAACCAGTTTAAGCTATTAATGCCTGTTTCTGGTTTCCTTTCAGGTGAATCATGATTCCAGTCACTGAATTGCGCTATTTTGCTGACACTCAGCCAGCGTACCGCATCCTAAAACCATGGTGGGATGTCTTCACGGACTACATTTCCATAGTGATGCTGATGATTGCAGTATTTGGAGGGACGCTTCAGGTCACCCAGGATAAAATGATTTGTTTGCCCTGTAAATGGGTTACCAAAGACTCTTGCAATGACTCAGTCAGAGGTTGGACAGCTGCAACCCCAGAACGTACCTACTACAACTCTAGTCTTGTGCCCTCTACTGATACAGGGCCTACAGGGATCCGATATGATTTGGACCGGCACCAGTATAACTATGTAGATGCGGTGTGTTACGAGAACCGTCTTCACTGGTTTGCTAAGTATTTTCCTTACCTGGTGTTGCTACATACGCTCATCTTTCTGGCTTGTAGCAACTTCTGGTTCAAATTCCCAAGGACCAGCTCCAAGCTGGAGCATTTTGTGTCTATTTTGCTAAAGTGTTTTGACTCTCCGTGGACAACGAGGGCATTATCTGAGACAGTGGTGGAAGAGAGTGATACCAAGCCAGCATTTGGGAAAATGAATGGCTCCATGGACAAGAAATCCTCCACAGTCAGTGAGGATGTGGAAGCCACTGTTCCCATGCTGCAGAGAACAAAGTCTCGAATTGAGCAAGGGATTGTGGACCGGTCTGAGACTGGTGTCTTGGACAAAAAGGAAGGTGAACAGGCCAAAGCACTCTTTGAGAAAGTGAAAAAGTTCCGCACGCATGTGGAAGAGGGAGATATAGTTTATCGCCTGTACATGAGACAGACCATCATCAAAGTGATCAAGTTCATTCTGATCATCTGCTATACTGTTTACTATGTCAACAACATAACATTTGATGTTGACTGTAAAGTGGACATTGAGAGCTTGACTGGCTACAGGATGTACCGCTGCGCTCATCCTTTGGCCACTCTCTTCAAAATCTTGGCATCTTTCTACATCAGTTTGGTGATATTCTATGGCTTGATCTGCATGTACACGCTGTGGTGGATGTTGAGGCGATCACTCAAGAAATACTCCTTTGAGTCTATCCGGGAGGAGAGCAGTTACAGTGACATTCCTGATGTGAAAAATGACTTTGCTTTTATGCTCCATCTGATCGATCAGTATGACCCACTGTACTCCAAGCGCTTTGCTGTTTTTCTGTCAGAGGTGAGTGAGAACAAACTGCGGCAGCTCAACCTCAACAATGAGTGGACTTTGGAGAAGCTGCGCCAGAGGATCACCAAGAACTCCCAGGATAAGCTGGAATTGCATCTTTTCATGTTGAGTGGCATTCCTGACACAGTCTTTGACCTCATTGAGCTGGAGGTCTTAAAGCTGGAGCTTATCCCTGATGTCACTATTCCTCCAAGCATTGCTCAGCTCACCAGCCTTAAGGAACTGTGGCTCTACCACACAGCTGCCAAAATTGAGGCTCCAGCCCTTGCCTTCTTGAGGGAGAATTTGAAATCTCTCCACATCAAGTTCACAGACATCAAGGAGATTCCTCTTTGGATTTATAGCTTGAAGACTCTAGAGGAGCTTCATCTGACAGGGAATCTGAGTGCTGAAAACAATCGGTACATTGTGATAGATGGACTGAGGGAGCTGAAGAGGCTGAAGGTGTTGAGGTTGAAGAGTAACCTCACCAAGCTGCCCCAGGTGGTGACAGATGTTGGCGTGCATCTTCAGAAGCTTTCCATCAACAATGAGGGCACCAAGCTCATTGTTCTCAACAGCCTTAAGAAAATGGTCAACTTGACGGAGCTTGAGCTGATCCGTTGTGACTTGGAACGCATTCCTCACTCTATCTTTAGCCTCCACAATCTGCAGGAGATAGACCTGAAGGACAATAACCTAAAGACCATCGAGGAAATCATCAGCTTCCAGCACTTGCATCGTCTCACTTGCCTTAAATTGTGGTACAACCACATTGCCTACATCCCCATGCAAATAGGCAACCTAACCAATTTAGAACGCCTTTACCTGAATCGTAACAAGATAGAAAAGATCCCTACCCAGCTTTTCTATTGCCGAAAACTTCGGTATTTGGATCTCAGCCACAACAACTTGACTTCCATACCGCCAGATGTTGGACTTCTTCAAAACCTACAGAATCTGGCTGTGACAGCCAACAGGGTAAGTGAGCAAGGAGCTGAGTGTTCCTGTGTGAGTAAAAGTAATTCTGGCACTTCTGTTAATCAGTGTGATTAAACATGCTACAGTGCTGTGTGAAATACTCCTGGCACTGCTGTTCTATTTAAATTCTCAAGCTTTTGTTTCTCTCCGAGAGGTTTATCTAAGCCAAAACATTGCAAATACTTCCAGGGGCAAGCCGTTCTTCCAACAGCCCTTGTTCTGTAGCATTTCCTCTCTTAACAGTGAAACTGCTTCTGAGTGCCAGTTGGAGGCTGCTTAGAAATCCTGCCTGTGAGTTGTTTCTCTGCAGTTGGAAGCCTGTAGTCTCTGGAACTATGCACTTAAGCCTGTGTATTTCAGACATGTACATACACTATGGCAGCAGCCATCTGAGGCGTGTATGTGTGTGGCTTACAGCTTTGCATTTCCAGGGAATACTCCGTAATTTGGTCCTGGAAGCATGCACTTCTTGTGGAAGGTTAGATATGGACAGACTTATGAAAAATGGTTCTTAAGATGTCACTCTTAAAATGCATTGTTTTATTCCACAAGGGTGACTTTGGAGAGACAGCAAAGACAGCAAAACAATCTTCTGCAGTGTCCTTACTTGGGGCAGAGTGAGCTAAACCCATTTATCAATTGTCAGTCAGATGTGAAAGTGTGAACTGTGGCAATTCCTTGACTTTCAGTGGGGAGGAAATAGGATGGCACCTTGCTGTGTCTCAGTGTGATGGCTGTGGGTTTTCTTGTGTAATCCCAGATAGGTTAAGTCTAAACCTTAACTGTTTAAGTCTGTCTAAGCACTGGGCAGGTTAGAGGGGATGACCAAATGTGCTCTGCTGCCTGATTATACCACAGGTTGTATCTTGGCTTGTGTTGGAGGGTGTTTATTTGCTTAAAGCAAACTGTACCCATGTTTTTTCCGGAATCTTTGTTCCTGTGTTTGGGATTACGGAGACTTCACTTACCACATATCACAAAGATCAGTCTGTGACTGCCCAGACTGATGTGCTGAGCTGAATGGCTTGTTGAAGCTTTCATTCAGTCTGTCTGCAAATTCCTGGGAGGCTCTTTTTCTCAGAGTTTATTACCACCTGAAGTTACAAAAGGCTCTGACATAACTACAAATTGCAGACAGATCTAATTAGTGGCTTCTGGGTTCTTCTGAGAACATGCAGTAGAATTGTCCTGGAGCAGTCCTGGTTTTCACTGTCATATATGAAGATTCTTACTGCTATTGGCAAGACATATTCCTAACTGAACACTGTCAAGCTGCCTGTGAGAGGCAGATAGAGCAGCTCTAGTATGGTTTGGCTTTTCACAGGGGAAGGGCTCTCAAATCAAGTATTTAATTGCTAACACAGGATTCCTAAGACTCCAGCCAGCATTTTGCAGTCAGTGTCTGAAAGTTCAAGTCTTTTGTTGGCCACTGAAGAGTAGCTGCAGACAAGCAGCAGCCATTCAGCTATCCCAGTTTAATAGCTCCTTGCTCAGTTTTCCCAGCACTAACAGACTGGATGGCTGTGCATCTGTTCATATGGGTAAGCTCTGGTAAGCTTCATGGTATGCACACATCATTTCCTATTAAGTTAAAAGCCAAAATATTTTCTCAGGACAAGTGGAGCTGATATGGGCAGTTTCTGAGGGTGACATTCACTAAAGATGAGGGATTCTTAAGCTCCAGTTCAGAACTTGGATAACTCCGTGCCATTTGTTTTCTGGCAACCTTCCTAGCACAGCTTCCCAAGGGTTAATCTGCAGTGTATCCTCAGCAATCTTGGGGTGGAGTGTCTCTTGGATGAGAAATAGAGGCAGCTCCATTTTCTGCAGCACAGTGTGGCACCACCCATTCTCTCTGAAAAAAATGCTAACGAAACAGGAAGGCTGGAGCAGCCTTTGCTCCCCTCTGTTCTGAAGCAAAAGGTGGTGGGGACCCAGTGAAACAGCTGAGCTGTTTGTATCCTCGGCAGGTGTCTGGGCAAGGCCACAGTTGCCCTGGGGCTCTGACAGCCTGGTTGCTTACAGTAAACAGTGACTGCAAGAAACACAAGGACTGGTAGGCTGGCATTTCCCAAGGCCAGGAATTCTCAAGTGTCCTCTCCTAGCTCAGCAGTCTTAGCAAATAGAGGCCTCTGGATTTGGCTGGTACTAGTGTACCATTCTGGGAAGCAGGCTGTATTATAGCACACTGCTTCCTTCCTAAACCAATACTTGTCCCTTAAATAACACTATTATTTTCAAAAGCCTGTGATCATTTGATTGCATGTTGCTGTTTGCAAAACACTCAACGGTACCAGTAACAATGACTGAATTGAATTGTCTTTAATTCATCTGGTCTCATCTTGGCTTTTCCTTGGACTCCATCTCATTCAGAACTGATTACAGTCTAATTTAGCCATGAATGATATTGTGCATAATTGAATTTAAAAAAGGACACAGTTGCATTTAAAGGCAAATGATAGCCTCTGAGATGAGATTTTGAATTGAGGGGAGAATGCTAAATTGCTACCTTTAGTTTGTAGCTTAGTGTTTGTTAAACCTTCACCATATTGCTTTCCTAGAAGTTCTTTGGGAGGACTGGACTATTAAAAAGCTTTAATAGAAGTAAGCCTTATTAAATTAGTGACTCATGGATACATGAAGGTGGTGGTGGGAAAGCTAACAGCTGGTGGCTTCAGGTGGTTTTTGTTGTTAATTTTGACACTGTCAAAAACCCTGTGCTTTGGAGCCTAGAAAGTCTTTACCACAATTCAAAGCCCTACAGAAATGATGGAAGAATAGTCCCAGTTCTCAGGGCCTGGAGATTGTACCCATGTAGCTTCTGTTCTTATTACAGCAAAATTAGGTTTTCTGACTAAATCTGGTCTTTATGGTGTTCAGTAGAATACCAGTTGTACAATGGCTACTTAACACAAAGGAGCTATGATCCAGTGACAGTATAAAGGGTTTGGGATGGAAAGAAGCTAATACTGATGGGAGCATGTGACAGTATAGGCCAGCTGTGAGCAGCTTTCTGGTCCTCTAACTCTGTCCTTGGTGATGTCTTTTGCTTTAGCAGCCATCACTGGTGATCTTTTGTAACTAATGCAATCGAGTGTCTGAAAGAAGAATCCATACGATCATGGTCTAGTGACTTTTACTTGGGGAACAGCCCTTACGGTGGGAAGCAGGAACTTACTCAAAGGAGAATTGGATGATTTAAAAGCAATGCTCTGTAAACCTTGAAGCATTGTGTGGGCTTGTTGGTTTCTTATGAGCATGTGTCCTGTTTGCTGCTGACTTTGCCTATGATTGATTTTTGTTTTTTCTTAGATTGAGAGTCTCCCACCAGAGCTGTTCCAGTGCAGGAAGCTGAGAACCTTGAACCTGGGAAACAATGTGCTGCAGTCACTCCCGTCCCGGGTTGGAGAGCTGACAAATCTGTCACAGATAGAGCTACGAGGGAACCGCTTGGAGTGCCTGCCTGTGGAGCTGGGAGAATGTCCTCTGCTGAAACGCAGTGGGCTTGTGGTAGAGGAGGACCTCTTCAACACACTGCCCTTGGAAGTCAAAGAGCGGCTGTGGAGGGCGGACAAAGAGCAAGCTTGAACCCCTGAAAAAAGGGAAAAGCCTCTGACCAACAAGAAGGAAACAAAAGGCCATTCCAGTCCCCTTTTCCCCAGATCCTCCCCTTTCTCCCCTCCGATCACAACCAGACTAGCCAAGGAGTCCCTGAACAAGCATGACTCTGAATGAGGCGGCTTCCTGCCTCAGATGCAGGATGGGGGAAGCTTGGGATCAGGATGAGGATCAAGACAGCTTAGTTGGCCTCTGAGCAAGGGCCAGTGGGAGTAAGAGGTGTTGCTGTTCTTCTGGACAGGAAGTGGGGTGAGGTGGATGGTACTGGTGAGAAGAAATGAACTTTGAATGGAGGAGAAAATGAAATGTGGTGATTGCTGCATTGCTCCAAATGGGGCTTATATGTGTCAGGGACTGAGAGTGTCCAGTGTCCTGCAAGCAAAGATCAAGAGACTAGGAAACCTCTTGAACCTGCATCTCTGTGACACCTGGTACTGTTCCCCTCTGACCTGGAGATTCAGTCAGTGAGGCCCCACGCTGGGGTGGGATAGGATACAAACAGCTGATTTTATCTAGATGCTGGCATTAGAATTTGGGGGATAAACTTCTCAGACATCAGCTTGAATGCAGGATCTTTTTTTTAACCAATTGTCTTTCCCCTTTGCACTCCACACCTTCTCCTCTGCCCCTGGAGAAGGAACCAAACCACCCCAACTATCTGTTCATTTAAGATTGCACTATTTTAACAGTTTCAAGTCACTTGTGCTGATGAGTAGGTCACGTAGCATCCTTCTCCAGCTGGTGTGCTGGAGGAACTAACTGACATAATTCCAGAGCTTTAGCCTGTTCTGAAATGGATGGTTATAGTGCAAGTGGGAGAAAGATCTGCATAAAAAGCAGTTGGACTGTCTAATCTACTCGCCCAGAAGCACTGAGTTGCTTCAAGATCTGGCTTTTAAAGTTTTTAAGCTACTTTTAAATTCCTGGTATTTTGTCATGTATCAAATATGAACACACAACTGGCCAGTGTGTTGGGGTGTCTCCTGGGGTTGTGGTGTTAGTACAGAGGAACACTCGGGTTTCCTCTGCACGTTTTGCCTCCCCCCCCTTAAGTTGTTAGATGCTTTGCCAGTGTTTTTCATGAGTGCAGTCTATGGAGCTGCTTGATTGGGATTTTTTTCTGTTGTCCTCTCACTTTAACAGCTGTCAGTTCCTGTTACACCTCTTGACGTAAGGAAGAGGCTAATGCTGATTGAACTTGGTGCTGGAAAAGAAACCTGTCCTCCTATTTCTTCCCCCTTTCATTCTGTCAGCATTAAGGAGTGGTATGAGAATCCTCCGTGGACTGAGTTCCTCTAGATCCCTGGGACAGAGCAGTTTTTATTGAAACAAGTCTGACCTGTTTGGTATTGTTTGACAGAAAATAAACCAAAACAACCTTCTGCACTGGCAGAGGTAGATAACTTGTAATAGCTACTGATAATCATGTCCTTAAGGTGGGGTGGTTAAGGTGTGCCTACAATACACCCTAAGTCTGCTCTTTTTCATCAGAAGGAAGAGGAGGCTCAAGGACCTGCAGGTCCTGGTTGTAATACTCTGCATCAGACCATCAGGTTGGCTCCAAGGTGCTGCAAGCTGAGGCATGAGAAGTTTGGAGGCCTCCCATGTGTACAAAAGGGGGAAGCTGCAGCCATCTCCAGAGCAGTTCCTGGCAAGCTGCCAGTGAGTGCCCTGGCTTAGCAAATCGTGGTGATCCCTTGGATGTTGGGGCAATAAGGCACACTGTGGCTTTCTTCATCAGATGTAAGATATGAAATATATACACTAAACATGCTGAAACCATGAACAATGTTAACTGGGCTCTGGATTTGTTGATGTTCAGATGCTTAAATAAAGCTGCATTAAAATCCAGGAGATCTGTTTATAAAACTGCTTTTAAGAAAGATGTAAATTCTGCCTCCCTTAGGCCATTCACTATGAAAAGTTTAAACAGTCCAGGGAATAATGTAATTAAATCTCCCTGGGAGGCAGGGTACTGTAAAAGCTCTTCTTGTTTCTAACAGGGTTAGTGTCTTGAAATTGTGTTAGAGTTGCGGCCACTGCTGAAAGGATGGGGAAATATTGATGCTGATGCTTCTTGGATTGTACTCGTTCTATTTGCACAAGCATTTTGGATCAACAGAGAGGGCAGAAATTGCTAGGTGGGCTTAATGCTTCTCAAGTAAAGCAGGAATGGCTTCAGGCTTAGCTACAGTAATACTGTTTTCCAGTCAGTTCCTCGTGCTGGGTGTGGGGATTGTTTGGATTGTGAAGGAAACTTTTTTTTTCCCCCTTACTCTGTGCCAAAAGATAATGCTGGAGAGTAATGGCTACTGAATAGAGACTTGAACTGTTTCGTGTTCAAGGCTACTAGCTAACTGGTATAACATGTATTTTAGACAAGGTGGGACTGAAAGAGCAGAGCACCTCACAGGATTTTCACCTAGCTTACAGGAGCAGAGAGATTTCTTCTGTATGCCTAGATCATTGTAGATGAGTGCTTTGACTCTTGATTCTAGTTGTGGTCTTAGTTACACAAACTAGGCTTTACACAGCTATGTTAGAAGTTTCTATAAGCAGCTCCTGAAAGTATGCTGCAGCGCTTCTAGAAGCTTGCAAGTCTCCTGAACTGCCATGTATCTTGGTGCTGAGTCCCTAGGACAAGTGGGCAATAGGCTACTCTGCTAGAAATGAGAGACTGTCTCTAACTTCTGAGCAAATAAGAGCTATACTCCTGCTGCTTGCTGCGTAGAGACTGCCCTATGCCTGAGGTCTACAAAGCAATTATAAGACAGGCCAGTATTGATCATGCATGAAAACACTAGCTTTTTGCTGCTCTTACAATATTCCAAGCTCAGTTTTTTTTAGGTCGTGGCTGCTAGGGCTTGAGATAGCTTCCTGTGTGGCAAAATTGGGGTGAGCAGTCTGATAACTTTTTGTACCAGAAACAGGTGGTACAAAAATACATTGCCACTCTGGAAGAGAGCAATATGTTTTATTTACTCCTGATATGTGCTTCTTGGTCTTCCCTCAAATAGATACTGATTCCAGAGTATCAGTCTCGTGTGGTGAGATGGAAGAAGCTTTAAAACTTCAAAGATAGGGTCTAAACCATGAGGTCCTGAATGTGTTTACTGCTCAGGACTCCTGCAGAACTCAACCCACAGCAGAGTGAGTCATCCACTTCCCATACTTGTCTGGATTGCTCAGTCTGAGGGATGAGCTTACATCAACAATCAGTGTATATTTTCTCCTTCAAGTTTCCATTAAACTGAAGTTTAGGGGTTTTATTTCTGAGACTGATCTGTGCATTCAGAAAAAAAAAAAGTTCAATTTAAGCAAACAATCAACAGTCTGGTCAGTGTCTTGTTCTCCTGACAGGCTTTTCAAAGCACTCTAGTAGTAGCAAACCAGATTATTTATTAGCTGCTAAACCATACAACAACTTGAATTAAAACCAACTGTTTCCTTAATAGCACTTCTGAGCTGACTGAGTTCTTGGAGCCCCTGTAGATCACAAGCACACTCATCCCGTGTTAGGACTGAAGGTTAGTAATTCTACCTTTCCTGCTAAATACCCCAAAAAGTAGTAAGTTGCAACTAATTATTTTGAACCAGCTGAAAGACAAGGAATACCAAGCCTATTAAATGTGTTAAATCTTGCTGTATCTCTGAAACTATGCACTGGAATGTTAGCTGAAGTTGTACTTTAAGATTGTTTTCTGATTTTATGATTTGGTCTCTGGTTAATACAGCAGCTGGAATTAATTTACTCTGCCAGTCTGGTTAAATAGCTGTTATAGGTATCTTTCATGATGTGGTGTTCTTTGGTATTAATTGTCACTTCCTGATAATATCCTACCTCATTTTTTATTTTTTTCTTATTACCATTTATACACTCCATTTAGCTCACTTCATTTTAATTAAAGTTCTTGGTGTTCATTACCATAAATAGTATTAAGTGGCTTTCTGTTGCTGAACCACACTGAGGTCCTGTTTTTTTTTCTCTCTAACAAATTATTCTAGGAATTTTGAGAACAATAACATATCCTTTACAGATGATGAGGTGTATAGTAAAAAATTTCAATTGTTACCAATTCAACATCTGTGACATTGTTTCCTTTCCTTACCTTTTTTCTGCTTTGGAAAGGGACTCGCGTGGTTTGAGCCCTTTGGATTTTTTTTTTTTACATCTTTTTTAGTCCTCCTTCAGGGGAGGAGTAACTTTCTCTTTTTTTCCCTCATTAATAGCTGTGCCTTCTCTAGAGATACATTAATGTAACTTCTCCACAGAGGCACTTGCTCCTTCAAGTGTGTTTTAATAGTCTCTGCCTGAAGCCAGCTGTTCCCTCTGATTCTTTTTCTTTCAACCATGGAGAGATTTCTTAATTCTTGGCGTGACTTCTCACTGACAAACAATATTGTCATACTGTAGAGTCATCTACTCTGAAATGTTACCTAAGGTAAGGCTGTGTGAATGCTAACTAGTAAAACTATTGCTTAAACTTCACTTTTTTTCCTTGATGCATTTGAAAAGGAAAATTCTGCCCCCCCCCCCCCCGGGCTGTCTGGCCACATAGTGGATCCTGTAGTTTTACTAAGCACGTGCCAAAACAGAGTGAGTTTTCTGTCTTACCTGCATTCTAACAGTGCATGAAGCAGAACTGGAACTGGACGAGAGATTTGTTTGACTCAGACCTTTTTCCCTCGATCCCTCCAGCTGCAGTGGTGGGTTAATATTCAACTGCTTTGGAAATAGGAAATCCTCCAGAAATCTCACCTCTGAAATCCCTTTTCAAAAGTAGCTGTACTTGAATTGCTGGACCCTGATAGTAAAGATGAACTTTGTGGGAATTCACACAAAGAAAGGCTTAATTTAGGATTTCTGGAATTACCCTTCCCTTCCTCCTTCTGCCTCCTTTAAAGGAATTTTATTGAACAATGGGGGAAATTTTTCTAGAGGAGACTTAATGAGAAGGGGGCTAATGAGCCTGAGTCATCTTTTACAGCTGACAAACGTGTCCATTTAAGACACTACTCATGGCTTAAACATTGTTCACTCCCACTTTGTAAATGCACGAGCAGGGTTGTGGTTTGGCATCCGAGACCTGCAACTTGATGTAATGTAACATTTCAGAATCATGACATTCACTTTGTATGTGGGATTGTTTGGGCAGCTGATCAACAGCACCTCCACCTTAAGCACTGAAGGCTGCTATTGTTTTCTCTGAAAGACTTGTAAGACTGGACACTTTAACAGAATAAAAGTTTTAATTTTTAATTTGCATTTTCCTTTTATGTCTGCTTTCTTTTAAGTTTTCTGTATGCAAAGGCACTTGGCCTTTCACGATCTCGCTTTTCAGAAGACAGATGTTAATAATTCCAGCTATTGTGTAGGATTATTGGGTTTTTTTACTCATCACATGAGTCCTTGTGGATTATGACATTCCTTTATGAATAAGCAAAAAGTAGATGTACAGCAAAAGAGGTCCTGCTCAGTGACAAGCCTGGACTGCTTTACCTGTTTCACCATCACTTTAACAAATAGCTGAAACAGTTTCATTGCCAAATATAGGACTGTTGGGAGTATTGTCTACATAGGCCTAGAGAAACTCAGTTGGATTTTCAAAATGCATATTGTGCTCTTGGTCCCTAGGAAAGGGATAGGGACTGAAGTCAATGGAGAAAACTGCCTGTTGCCATAGAAATAGTGTCTTCAGTCAACGGCTGGTAAAAATTGTGTTTCCTAGCTGTCTGCCTACCCCACGCACTACTCTTTCAACTGAAAATGCTGGCAGATAGCATCTTTCCGAAGTGAGCACGTTCATCATGTGTTACAAAGACTCAGCCTGTAACAGTTTCAAAGACAGTTTGAGTTTGTACAGCTCATTTATTGTATGGAAAGGTATTTCTCTTGTGTTTTGCCTTCCCTGGCTTCCTTTGTCCCAGACTACTTGACCACAGTGACACTGGCCTCACTCCAGGGACAAAATGGGAGCAGGCTGTGAAACAGGTGAAAGGTCGTAGGCTCCGATGCTGCTTATTAGCATTGATGAGTTTTTTTAATGAAATGCTTAGCAGGACTAAACCAAGAAAGGAGAGGACAAAATGCCCCTTGTCACTTAAGATTCTCTTGGACTGCAGTTCCTTTTGGCAAGGGTTTACCAGCTCTTTGGATAGCTGAGCAAAAGGAAAGAATGAAAGGTATCATCAAAGAAAACTGGTGCTTGGTGGATTCCTGCAGGACTCTAATACAGTGATGGGGAAAGAGTCCAAGGGTAAAGAACTGATCTGTCTTTGGAAAAAGACTTTTGATCCTGATGATTCCAAATTTTCTATGTAGCTCACTGAAAACCGTAGAGTAAAGATTCAACACAGGCAGCTGGAACTATATTGGTTTTATTCTGGTAAAATCCTCTTGCCCTACTGCACCATAAGCTTTTTACCTTGCTGCTTTTCAAAGTAAGTAGCCATCTTGTTATTTACCTTTTGATGCCAATGAGAATTCTCTTGATGGAAAATTACTGCATTTCTGAGGCTTCTGATAACTTGAAAGAATGGACTGTCAATATGGGGAAAACAAAAGTATTCAAGTATCCATGCCACTTTACAATCTAATATACAATTTAAATAGACATTATGGTTATTGTTCCTGTGCTCCTTGTTTCTCAATGAATATTCTGTCACTTGTTGCTGATCATACAGAATACTCGAGGAGAGGTGATAAGAAATCAAGCTGAAATTTTTGCTTGCCTAATAACCCTGGCAGCTCCAACAGCAGCAGTTCTGGTGAGAGTGCTAAGCTCTGGAGAACTGGCAAGCTGGCTTGGCTCCAAATGGTTTCAATAGGAACTCTTATTGAGGAGGAAATTAGGATAATTGTGCCAGTCAAAAAGACATTTGAAACACTTGTGCTTTGTCTGCTGCAGGGTTGTCCATGTTCCAGATGCCACTTGCTCCTGTACCTTTGGTACAGACATGGGATGGGCTTTGGCAGCCTCCAATGGAGTTTACCAGAAGTGCAGTTTTCTTGTAGAGCTGGCAGGAGAAAATGTTCTTTAATAGTCTGCAAAAGAGCTCTCTGAGGGGGAGGAAGGGAAGGAAAAGGGGGTAATTTCCCAGTTTTGTCCAAGTACTTTCTACCTTCCTTATTTAAACTTACTGGAAGAGAAGATATTTACAAAGATGACATCCTTCTCTTTGACCTTTTTTTGGGCGTTATGTGGCGGGGGTGGTTTTCCTCTTGCAGAAAAGGTTTCCTAAGCTTCAAAATAGGAGGATGCCTGGAGCGGCAGAGAACTGGAGGGTTCCTAAGAACAGACGCTGATGAGTGCTGCTGTAACCAAGATGGGTTGCCTCTCCTAGTTTATGCAGTCAGTTATTCTCTGGTACTTGCTGTGTTGTGTGCTGCGATCTGCTGGTTATATTGCTCAAAACAATCCACAGAGCAGGAAAACTGCGGTTTACTGTCATGCATATGGACTGAAACAGCTTCTGAAGTCATCACGTGTGCGTAAGGTGGGGAGTGGAGAAGATGACGTACTAAATTGCTGGAAAAAAAAAAAGACTGGGAATGAGAAGTACACAACATCACGGATGACGGAGGTAACGCAGAGGCCCTGAGGAGTGGCACGGGAGTGTGTACAAGGCATGTCTCTCCAGGTCTGCTGCCGCCTGCTGAGGGGTGAAGTGGGTCCTCACCAGATCGACTTACAATCAGTAGCTACAGCAGGGTTTTTTCCACTGGTTACACATCTTCCTTAAAAACTTTTCAGCTCCATCAGTTGGTAAGAGTCTGTTAATGGGAAAGAGGAACTGCTTGATTATTTGAGTTTTGCAGCATTGAAGGCTGTTTGTTTCCCCTCCGCGTTTGTAGCCAAGCAAATAAAATTTTGCTTGGCTGCAAAGCTAAATTTTTGCTCTAGCAAAATTTAGCTTTTTAAACTACTGAATTCATATCCTCTTGTGTGCAGAGAAAAGTTTGAAAACAAGCTGTAAATGCTCACACAGAGAGGTGTTCCAGTAAAAACACTGAATTCCTTTTTTATTAAAAAAATAGGAAAAAGAACAAGATGAGGAGAGATTTCCTATGCAGAGTTGATTCCCTTACAGACTAGAGGACTTTTTTTTTTTTTTTTCAAACATCTCTTTAAGATGAATTTTCAGTTGCTAACAAATATATTTGGAAGTGAGCACCTTCCCATGAGCATTTTGCACTCCTTCATTTTATGGAGTTTTCTTTTGGCTAGGTGAGTGATGCATAAAACCGCCCCCATGATGTTACTTTGTGAAGTCCTGCTGAAAGGATCTTTTCAGTGTTTTCTGCAAGAGCCAAACACTTCTTTTCTCTGGAGAGAAAAATCTGCCCCAGGGATTCCAGTGCGATGGGAAGGATGTGTTGGCGGGGAGCGCCACCGCTGGGCTGGCGTCTGTTCTTCACTCTCTTCTGCCTTTTAGATCTACATTTTGCATTTTCTCTCTCTGGTTTAAACTGTGGCTTTGGGTTTATCTATTTACACACACGTTTGGAGCTGCAGGAGAGCAAACCGAGCAAGTGAAGGTGTACATCACCAAAGAGCAGCTGTGATGGAAAATAACAGCTCTATGAATCTTCCCAAACCCTTAGTGAAAGCTTTTTAGCTTTAACACCCTTTAGTCTGACATCTGTCATCTCGTGGGTTGCTGGAGTCCCTTTCAGGTGCTGAAGCACTGGCAGGACTCACTGACAGCGTAAAAGGCTCTGTGGGAGCCTGAATTGCTGCTTCAAATTTGTTTCAAAACTTTTAGATCTTTTCATCCCACTTGAATCTTATTTTACCTCCCTTATCTTATTTTACCACTGTGTTTACCATCTTAACTGCTCTATTTTTTAAATCTGGGTTATTAATTAAAGCAGTGATTTCTCCTTCGAGTTAAGTGAATCAATTTTGTGATCGCATCCGAGCAGAACATTTTTGTGTACTTTGTTACCACCAAGAGCCAAAGCAAAACTTTGCAGCCCCGAATGTCCCTGCCAGGAACAAATGGCCAGAGCTGGGGACAATTCCTCGTGAGGCAGCTCTGTTGGCTGCGCAACAGTTCGGTTGCCCAGCACTTGCTGTTATCACAGTGATCAGGATCACGTGAAGAGGCGGGGAGTCAGCCCTGCAGAGCCTGGGTGGCTTCTGGTGTTGCTGGTTGGATCCTGGGAACTTCTGCCCCGATGGCGTTTGTAACCCAGCATCAGATCCAAAAGGTAAGGAACTGCCCTCTGGGGAAGGAGCCTGTCTGTAGTGCAGCCGGTAACGCTACTTGTGGGATAAGGTCACTACTAGTTAACCTGTGGTCAGTTCTGGCGAAGATCTGCTTTACAAACACTATATTCTTCTCAGCTTCTTGTATTACGTTCATTTTGAGTGTGTGAGGACCCCGTCATGGCTACAAACTCTTCCATCGGGCAACTTGTCCTGCAGAGCTCTTGGAGGAATTTCTCTCATGCCCTTCTGTCTCTGCTGCTCAGCTCTCATCCGTGAACTCGAAATCTGCCTGTCGAAGGATAATCTCCAGGGTATTCTATATAAAGAAACAGTAGTGCCAACAGAGTTCACTTCATTTTGTAAGGGATTGTGTAGTCATCTGTGAGAAATCACCCAGGAATTGTTCTCTTAGAGAAAACAACCCTTTTCAGCTTGTAAAGGAATCTCATTCTTGTTTGGGGTGCAGGTATGACTGCTCTGTTCGTGTTAGCAGGCTTTGTAATTTAATAGTTGCTGGTTGTGTATCTTAGGTAAGATATCCTTAAACCACAGAGGCTTTAGTGATGATATCTTCTCTGCTTTGTGGACTGAGAGGTTGAGGTATGTCATAACTGAATGAAATCTGAGCCTGTTAACAAACTATCTTTTTTACAATAGAAACCCTTCCTGAAATTAAAAATTACGAGCATGTTGTCCAGCTGCAGAGCTCTAAGCTGGGATGCTTTTCACACTGAGCTGAGGCACAGCAAAGGGTCAGAACTGTTTTCTCTTGCTTTGTGCTGCTCCCCTGAGGACCCTGGAGGAGAGCAGTCACCCTGTCTCTTCCAGTTCCGCGAGGATGGCTTCCTTGTCCTAGAACACTTTTTCACTGCAGAGGAGTGTGACAGCATGAGGAATCAGATTCAGAAAATCGTAGCGGAGATGGAAGTGCCACCGCACTGTCGCACCGAGTTCTCCACCAAGGAAGATGAGCAGCTCCAGGCGCAGGTACCGAGAGGGGCAGGGCTGTCCCCGTCGGGGTGCTGGAAGGGGAAAGGGAAAACGCAAATTGCTGTTCAGGATTCACTCTGGGGGAACATGACTCTTTCTTCTAACTGAACATAACGCTGTGAGAGGGACTTGCTCTCCAGCTTTCTACAAATGCTTGGTGGTGGTCTTATCAGAGGGTGAAGGAGGAGAAGCCACGTGTGGCTCTGCTGTGCTTTCAGCCCCCACGACTATTGCCCTGGTAGCCACAAGCATCTCTCACAGGTCACTTTGTACTTGTTCTGCAGACAGAAAATAGGTTATTTTCCAGGCAGCCAGCAAAAGAAAAGCAAGGGTAGCCTCTATGTGAGATGTTTTTGTGAAGTCCTAATCAAGGCCAAGACACTTAGCACTATGGAAAGCCTATTTATGAGTGATTTCTATTGACTGTGTTTTGTTTATGCTGCGGCTTGATGGGAAAAAGATGCAGGTGAGTGTTAACACTTTGATTGAAAGTTCATTTGTGTTTTTACAAGGATACTATCTTTACTGGGCTCTTATTCCTGGCAGGGTAGCTCGGATTATTTCCTAACCAGTGGAGACAAGATTAGATTCTTCTTTGAGAAAGGTGTTTTGGATGAGAAAGGTAAGCCCTGGCCTGAGTTAGCCACAGGGAGGGGACAGGAGAAGGCTGAGGGAGGGGCCAGGGGCCAGTTTCCAGCTCTAGGAGCAATTCCTGCTTTGCAAACGATGTGAAATTCTGGTTTTGTTTCATAGGTAACTTCCTAATTCCAAAGAAGAAATCAGTCAGCAAGATTGGCCACGGTATGTTTAAAGGGTAGGGTTTTGAGAGTGATGCAAAAAACAGATGTGGTTTTGAGACATGAGGATTTCTTCAGACCTACTTGCTATAAATGTCCTTGGCCATCTGACTTGAAACCTTTCTGAGCAGAGAAACGACTTCCCTCTTCTGTTGCTTCTCTGTGCCTCTTGGGGACGACTGCATCAAATATTGCAAACCTCATCCCCCCCTTGCCATTGTGGCCACGCAGCCCCTGTCTTTGCAACCCTGGGCTGTTTTACTCTTGGCTGCTGCGTTAAATTCTTCAACTTGATTTCTACACGTGGGTCTGCTTTTCCCCATGTCTCTCTATCGCTGTCTCTGCAACTCTGTGCTGCCCCTCACTCTGCTGTCAAAGGATTTAAGAATCTTCCATAATGATCCTTTTCAAAAAACCCTTCTAGGAGGTTTTCAGATACGCATAGCGCAGAGTCACTGATACGTGAAAGTTTGGACTTCAGCCCTTGTCTCTTTTCTGTAAGAGATTGCTCTAATTTACCACCTAAGACTGGTCACATTCAGTACAGCTCAAACTGTGGTTCTGTGTCCTGTGCCGTGGTGGGTTGCCAACACTGAAGCTGTTCTCCCTCCTTTGGTGTCACCAGCACCTTTTCTGTACCCTTATTGGTTTCAGTTTGTCCTATTTCCTCTCTTCCAGCTACCAAACTTGTGTTTGGATCCCTTTTGTTTTCAAACAATACACGGAAAATGAGAGCAGGGTTCGCTGTGTCTCCAAACACGTGAACTTTGTACAGATTAAACTTCACTAAACTTGGAAATTCAGTATTTAGAGTTCTTGGTTCTTTGGTTTTCTCAGAACGACTTTTGCCCTCCCAGTCCCCATGTCATTCTGTTACACTTCAGCTTTTTCCCAAGGGAAGTGAAAACAACTCTAAGTGCCTGCTGACTCAGCAACTTAACAATTCAAAGGGCTTCTCTAGACTTTTTTTGTAATTACTCCTTTTGGTCGAGTCTTGCCTCATCCCTTGCTCAGGAGCAGCCCCTGCTGGACCCGGTCGTGTGTCCTCGTGGCAAATTTGGTCGCGATGAGACGGAGGCACGATTCCAAGTCTTTGCTTTATGGTTTTGTCAGAGCTGGGCTGTAGCGAGCGTCTGTATGCAACCAGCTCTGACCTGTGGGCTGTGGCTCTCTGCAGAGGGCACCGAAAGTAAGCCCTAGCTCATTTTTGCAGTAATTACCTTTTTGGTAGGTCTCAAGAATTGTGTTGTTGAAGGGTGAATTCACCTATGTGCCTTAGGGTCATGTATAGTGGTTGTGTTGGCATTTGCATGAGATAACCACATAATACTCAATTTTTGTTCACTCTGTTATATGCTATTTTTTATACAGTTGCAGTTTGTGGCCAGTGAGTGATTACATTTTTGGTCTCTAAAGAAGATTGTACAAATCTACAAGTGCTGTATCACCTTAGTCATGATAAGCCATGTATATCCACTCTTGGGAGGGATGAAAGTTTCTGGCTGCAATTTATCTTGCTTGGCTGTCATCTCTGCAGCTTATCATTGAGAGGTGCCAAGTTCTCTTCTGTTAATGAACTCTTCAGTCTGAGCTTCTTCTTTCCCCTTAGCTTTACATGCTTATGATCCTGTCTTCAAGCAAATCACCCACTCCTCCAAGGTGCAGGTGAGCTGTTACTGTTTCCTAGAATGGTCTGGGGAAAAAAACATCTACTTCTGGAGCAGTTAACTTTCTAGACTCCCAAGGATAGTAATTTTGTCTGTAAAAGGAAATTTAAATATCTTCAAAAAATAATGCTTTGTAGTGTGCAGAGAACAGCAAACATTAATCTTGGAAAGTTTTCTTGCAGGAATTGGGAAGAAAACTAGGCCTTGAGAGACCAGTAGTTGTGCAAAGCATGTATATCTTCAAGGTACAGTAATTCAAGTCGTATTGTCACTCAAGAAATAAGACCCTGTTACGTGGGTAGCTGTGAAACACTTTTTTTCACACATCAACTTTCTTTCCTTGCAGCAACCTGGCATTGGTGGTGAAGGTGAGATTTGTGTTATCTCTTTATCACTGCAGATAATACTCCGTTAGAAAAGGAGTATTACCAGGAAAAAGTCTCAGACTCAGACTTAAGCCTGTGAGTTTTGTGGTCCAAACCTTAAAATTATTAAAAAGCATCCATGTTTTCCAGAAATGTTTCTACATCACATGCGACTTGAACAAAGAGCTACTTTTACATTTTGCAGTAGGCTGAAAGGTGGCATTTTTATGGAAGATTTAACGTGTACAACAGATGGGTGGGCAGGGTAGGTCAGGTCAATAACTCGGGGAGAACAAACCTGCCGTCCTGGTGGTACTGAGTTCCTCAGGCATTAAAAGACCCTAACGACTGTGTCTCGTTGCAGTGACCCCGCACCAGGATGCCACCTTCCTGCACACAGAGCCTCTGGGCAGAGTCCTGGGGTTCTGGATTGCCCTGGAGGATGCCACGCAGGAGAACGGCTGCTTGTGGTTCATTCCTGGCTCTCACACCAGTAAGAGTCGCTGGTAGCTTGGTGTGTGCTGTGAAACTCTCTCTCGTCTTGGTTAAGGGTGGAGGGTAACACGGACTGTGTCCTGTTCTCTGCATCTCGCAGTGCCTGCACAAACACACTACTACTCTTATTGTTGAAAGGGTGACTTTATTTACTACAAGGATCTCCCCCTGTGCTGTTGTCAAATCTACAACCACATATTTCAGCAGGTTATTGACTGTTTCATTTTGCTCTTGGCTACCAGTCCATCGCATGATCACAATACTTTTTAATAAAAAATAGGTAGTATACATGACTGACACTGTCTAGTTTTGATATCTAGCCTAGAAACAAAGAATCCAGGGTACTGGGGCAAGGAAGGACAGTCCTCCTGTATTTTTATTTACTTCAGAACCTGTTAAGGGGAGGCCTATTAAAACTGATCCTGAATCTTTCCTTTTCACCTCAGTATTATTTCAGAAGCTTCCCCTGCAAGATTCAGAGTCTTCCTTGCCAGGCCACTGAGATTAAAGACTTTAGTGTAAAGAAAGTCTTAAACTACTGCGTCCTTTCTTCCTGTAATGAAACACGTCACTGTTATATGTTGGTGCTCCTTCCACAGTTTTGACTGTAGCCCTGAAAATGTTTATCAAGTCTGATCTGGACTGCAAAGAGTAATAATCCTTCGAGAGTAGGAGTACACTGAAAAAATCACTCTTCCCCCCTTCACTCACAAAACTTTATTTTCCAAGTTGCATCCCCTTCACAAAGATCTCCCCTTTTGCCCTGGCCAATAACATTTTTAGTCCTGACAGACGTATGTGAGGGGAATAAAAATCCTCATACACACACACACAACACTGTCAAATATTGGTCTGAATTTCAGTAAACAAGGAAAGCCTCCCAGCCTATGCAAGGATCGGTTGGACACCATCCAAGCCATCGGAGAACTGTCAGTGTCCCAGGGAAACACACAGACAAAACCAGATGAGTGCAGACTCATGTAATGGTGGTTGTGACCGATGGTAGTTGCTGTGTGTGTGTAACCACTAATGCATTACCAGCAGAGTTTTCTGTTTTTCACTACCTCTAGGGCACACTAATCAGCTTTAAACTGTTGCTCACCTCGGCATTCACTCAGTGAGTGTAATCATAGTGCTCTTGAGGTTTGAAGGCACTCATCCCTCATAAATTCTGGAGCCAGCTGCACTCTAATTGCAATTTATGCTCTTATAGAAAAGAGAAATGGACCAAAGGTTGGCTTTGCATAAGTGTATGACTATTTGTCTTCCTAAAGGGCTATGTTGCAATGCACAGAAAGAGACAAATGCAAACAAAAAGCAGTTTATCAGTTTCTGCCATAGCTGGAAAATCCTGAATATTTGCTTATCGTACAAAGCTACCCAAATTACTAAGGAAAAAATTAAATATACTATAATAATAAATTTCCTATCATTGCCAAGAGAAATCACAGACACTGTTCCTCTGCTGTGCAGAATGTAGCTAGCTGTTTAATTTTATGTGTGTTTGCTTATTCTGTGGATTTGCAGGTGGAATTACCCGGAGAATGGTCCGTGCACCTTCAGGTACCTCAACATGTGTAGAGTTTGTAGGGTCAGAGCCAGGCTACGATGACAGCCAGTTCATACCTCTGCCTATAAGTAAAGGTAAAAACAACCCCCAAACAAGTCTGCTTTACAGCTCAAGGAAAAAAACAAGAGTGCTAAAATTGTATTTTAACACTTTCAACTTCCCTTATATTTTAAATCTAGCACTGACAATGTGAACAAAGCAATACGAATGTTTCTTTCAAACAGGTGGACTCATTCTCATCCACGGTGAAGTTGTCCATAAGAGTGAACTGAACAGCTCGGAGTCTTCTCGCCACGTGTTCACCTTCCATGTGATGGAAGCCAAAGACACCAGCTGGAGCAAGGAGAACTGGTAAGGTTGCCATCCTAACAAGCAGCTGAGGAAACTAGAGCCTTTTCAATGTAATAGCCAGGATAAACTTTTATTGGTGGTCCTGCCTGTCACAGTTTCTGTTGGTAGTATTGATGTCACACCGGTAGAATTGGAATAGCCTCTGAAGTCTTGTTTTTACCTCTTCCTTACTCCCTAGGCTCCAGCCAACTCCTGAACTGCCTTTTCCATCGCTCTACACTTGAAGTTAATGATTGGCTTCTGGAGTCAATAGTTGATCAGTATTCCTTTCTGATCGTTTGCTCATGCTCCCTTTAAATACAACTTTCACTGGATCAGCTCTCAAGATTAATTTCTCCTCTTCTCAGGACAAGGACCCTTGACACAGCCTGCCTTAGACAAAAGCTTCTACTACAGCATGAGCCCTACTGGTATCAGAATAGTTGCCCAGTCCTTTTGGTAAGGAAACTTCTTCGGTCTTGAGAATAGACCATTAAAGACCATTGCACCTTGACTGGGACCAGTTAAGTAGTATTTCTTCTTGCAGATACTCAGTATTTTCTTCTGTTTAAGTCAAGAGCTTGTCCAGTGCATTACTTGGCTGTGTCAATCCCAGCAAAGCAGGTGAATGTGTCATGTGAAGATGTCTGACTTTTACCCTTAAGTCTCTCTCCTATTGTTTAAATAATAGTGATTAAACAGAAACCTATTGTGGGCAAAATGAAGCAGGAAGTCTACTTTTGTAATCTTTTTTAGAATACTTTTCTAAGTATTCTAGCAAACTGTGGCTGAGTGTTTGATCTCTGGGTGTGTTGATTAAAAATATTACAGTTCTTAGAGTCATGCTGAAATTATGAAAACAACCCCAACCAAACTCCTATCATTTAAATAAAAAAATAAAAACTCCCCTTTTCATCTGCTTCATCTTTTGTTTGAGGAAGACACAGTGTGACCTTCTCCCAACAGATGAGGCCAGCACTAAGTTGTCTGATGACTGCTTTGAACTCTCAATGTGAACAAGAACAATTACTATCCCCAAAACTCCAGCAAAACCAAACCAACTTGTATCAAGGTGAAACCTAAGAAATGTAAGTTACATCTGAGGGAAGCTCAAGCCTGTATCCTAAGATGAACAGAAGCTGTGTAGGTATAATTTCACTGGCACTGGTGCAGTGGCAACCCTGAGATATGAGCCTGGTATCATAAATGCACTAATTACATCTTAGTAACCTTAAGACTGCTCAGAGTCCTGGCAGAGTGAGCCCCAGTTCTTACTGACTCATCCCTTTTCAAAAGGCATTTGTTTGTGAAATAGTCAAATTTGGTTTCTTTATGGGAAGAAGCTTGCTTTCAGCCCTTTGGACTTTAGGTGATGCAGAACTGGTTCAGTAAAGCAAAGAATTCATCGTAGAGGAATGAATGCTCAGGTGGCTGGGGTAGGAATCAGGAAGCTGGGTAATGGCAACAGCAGTAACATTGAATTCAAAGTTTCTGCACATACAGCTTCTGCCCTCCCCTACCTTTTCTACAGTTTGTTTGAAAGCTGTAAGTGGGGTGGAGGGGAAAAAGGCTTTAACTCCAGTACTAAAGCAAAAGCTAAAGCTTCTTCTGTATCTTTCCATTAGAAGTAATAATATAAATAGCACCTTTCTGCTGAGCAGTGATAGTTTGTCCTCTGATTATATGCACTACCACCTGCAATGTACAAAACCATCTAGTTCAAGTGCATAAATAAAAGCAAGAAGCTGGATTGGACTTGCAGGATTTCCTGTTAAATGTGAAGGAAACTCAGTCTAGCGCAATTACCGACTTTGGTTTCCTACAGAGAGTATCTGATAATTTATTGTGTTAACCAAAACCAACTCTGGACAATTTAGACATCCTCAGGAAAAGCAGTATCAAATCTCAGGAGCCCTGCCCGGGCAGGGGGGGTAAATTGGGCAATGCTGCCTCTTGGCTAATTGAGTCCTGGCTGGTTGCAGGGACAAACACAGTATTAGATTCTGGGGCTAATTTTGCTGGCTGGCTCTGCTGCCCCAGAGCTCTAGTTTCACTCCACCCTGGTCTTATTTTCACTCCTAAGACACAGTCTCAGGACTAGGACTGCAGGATGGTATTGTGTAAAGTATCTTGGACTTGCACAAAACTGCTCCCAAAAGTAAGGAAGTGTCAGAAGTTAACTTCACCCTGCACACAAGAATCGTGGAATGCAAATTTTCTGCTTGGACACTTCTCAGGGAAGGGAAGGGGCAGGGAGGACGCATGCTAATGCGTTTTGTACTAATGGACCCTTGACAAACTGATGAGAAGAGATTGTCAATACAGGAGTGTTTAATACATAAAAATGAAGTGGGTTTTTTGGCCACAAAATGGTAGGTATAGCTTGAATGAAATGGATAGAATTAAATGGCTTTACTCAATTTGTTGGTAGAAGCATTTTTATAAATTATTTGATTAAATATCTAGCTGAAAAAAATGTGAAAAGTAGAAAATTGTAATAGTATTTGAAAAGTTTATTGACTTTAACAGATTTTCTGCTTTCAGGATTAATGTATAATTAGTTTCATCAGTGACTGTTTAGCTTTTTCCCCTATATTGAATATTATTCCAAATGAATTCAGAGTTTAAAATCTTGAAAAAGATAAAACATTTCTTCTTGTTGCATAAACCTTCAGGGCTAAAACTGCAACCCTCTTGTTAGTAGTTTGGAATAACCAGTCTGGTACATTCTCAAATCTCCCCCCCCCCAGGCTGGATAAACTCAGCTGTTACAGCTACAGTCTGAAGCTGTGCTTGTGCTTCGCAGTGCATTAGTTGATGGTGACTGGATACATTTGGACCGTCGCACTCACAAAACATGGTTTAAATGGTGCTAATACAGAAATGAGGAGTCCACATGCTCAGTAACACAAGATGGCAGGACTCAGTACAGCAAAACAAGTTTTGGCTCTGATACAACAGAGAGGCGGCAACATCTGAGAGGTTTGCTTATTTTTTTTTCTCCTCTAATTGACTTACCTCTTCTTCCTCTATTTCCTTTGCTTCCAAGTACCTAGCAGAAACTTAAATTGGATTATTAAACACAAATGCTATTTTTATCAGTCATGTTTGTGTTCCTGTGAGAACATAAACCAACTCATGCTGTTTTAAACAGGGAAAAACAAGACCAAACCAAAACCTTTATTTTAAATGTCTCTTTCATTTATGTTTTTAACAATTTTATCTGCTGTACCAAAAGCAGTGTTTAGATCAGCTTTGAGCTCTCATTACAGTACATAATCTTTTACCATTTTTTCTCTAGAAAGGGAGAAACCTCTGTTCCTGTAGTGCTATGCCATAAACATTATGTGGAGGTAGAGAGGCAACAGCAGGTTATCAATTTGGGTAGTGTAAGCTTCCAAAAGAGAAACTAAGCTCACAGATGCCAGAATCCAAGCATAGCTGGAGTTCAGATTCACACTGCTGTCAAAGATCAGAATAAGAGCCACAGCAATGATCTGAGCAAAAATAGCTGTCATTGTCCCTTCAAAGGTCTTCTTTGTTCCCGGCCATTTGATTTCCCCCATTGTACTGCCAAAAACAGAGGCAATGGTGTCTCCTACCCCTACTGCCAGTACCCCAGAGTAGGGGACCAGTGCTCCTGCTCCAGACAAGGTACCTTTAGGAGCACAAGATCTAGGGAACAACCACACTGGGAGGGACATGCCAAGGAGGAGATAAATATGAGTCAGGATTAAAGGTCCACTGTCTCTTTCATCCAAGAAGAGAGACAGCAAATACCTAAGGGTTTGGCCAAATGGTTTGATCCTGAAGTACCGAATATACTCTAAAAAGATAAACACTGCCAGACACAGTACTGCAGCAACGTAGAGAAGCTGGCGGTCATAAATTAGTCCAGGAACATAAGTGGCTACAACAATGAAATGGAAATATTTCCTGGTTATAGTTGAGGCCTGGTGTTTTTTAGATTCAGATGATCTTTTAGCATTCTGGTAGAAAACTATGCCACATGCTGAAGCAGCCAAAAAGGTCCAATATACAAGAAGGTAAATTCTTGTCTGTGTCTGAAAGAGAAACTGGAGTAGCCAGAACAAAGGGTTCTTCTGGATCAGTCTGTACAGCCAAGGCATGATGACCCCTAAGCCTAGCACTGCTGTCATCATGTGAAAAAACATGGAGGAGATCCACGTACCCGAATCCATGAAAATGAAGAGCACAGTGAAAAAAAGCCCAAGAAGAACAACTCCAACAACTGCTACCAGAAGGAAAAAGTCTATGGGATCACCTCTGCCCTCAATTACGTTCAGTGAGCGTTTAATGAGCTGATTGAGAACAAAACTTATACCTCCAAGAACTAGCAATGCTTCTCCAGGAGTAAAACATCGAGGCAACAAGTACAGCAAGATCATACTGAGGTAGACAAAAATTAGCAGCACTTCTAGGACCTCTATCACTTCTGAAACAGTCAAAGAGTGCTTCATAGTATAGATAATTATACTGCCAGCAACACCAGTAAGTATGCAAGTGTTGGTTGGCACAGGTTTTGTGACGCCAACTGCTATTACAGACAGAAAGAGAGCAACCAGCATGCCCGTGGAAGCTACAACTATGCCAAAACGTTCAAAGTACACAATGCCAGCAGACTTGCACCGCTCCTTCATCACTACCCCCAACAAGGGGATGACCATGCTAGCTGGCAGGAGGCCGCTGTTCGCTGCTGTACGGAACTGGAATACGGCCCCACCCAGCTGAAGCAGCCGGTCCCATTTGAATTGGACATAAAAAGCCTGGACGGCGAGAGCGACAGCGCACCAGGAATACCGGTCCCACACCACTGCGTGCACGAGGAGAACGATGATGAACACGATCAGGGATTCTGCCAGCACTGGCTTGTTTAACATGATTCCAGCCCGACGTAGCTCAAGCTTTCAAAGCTTTTCACAGGAGTCCCGATGCGCTCAGTAGTTGTCCATTAGGAAGAATTCCCTTTCATGCTACTGCAATTCCTATTTAAAAAAAAAAAAAAGCAAACAATTGAAGTAACTACCAGAAAAGCTGAAGCTTTCACACAGCTGTTTTTTTCTTAAGCTTAATTTAAGCTGATAGTTATGTGCCAATTGTTAATGACAACATACAGGTGAATAAAAAAAAGAAAACCAGTGAGGTAACAGATCAGCCCAAACTGTTATTCCCCTCTGAGAATTATAGAAGTCAGCCTGCAGCGACAGAAACGAACCACTGAATACTGGGGTATTCAGATACAGTTTTAAATATTTCTGTTGCAGTGTCTTTGAATTGAAACGTGAAGCAAACAAGCCATAAATATTCCCTGAACACTTCATTGTGATGGTGTGAATTTGAAATATAGTTAATTTAAAAGTTTAAAGGTAATTTTAGAACCTAATTTTGTATGCGGCTTTCACTGTATTTTTACAGAATCTTCCTCCTTTTATTAGTATTTCTCCTCCCACTGCTGTGCAAAACCCCCTCAATACTCTCTCCCCTTCTGTTACTGGTGTTATGATTGAATACTTCTGCTACTGCAGCAGGTGTTTTATAATGCTACATAGTATTTACGATAGAAGTACGAAAGAAAACATCATAGCCATTAAAAAAAAAATTGTCAAATGGCATACTTTATCTAATTTTGATCTATTACCAGAACTGTCAAGATAAGCTAAGTTGGAGACCTGAGCACAGAAAATGAAATGAACAGACTTCATCTTGCCTGGAGCCATGACAGGATGTTCATCACACCCTGAGTATTAAGCAGCTTAAGTTGTTTTGCTTCTACAGCACTGCTGGGTCATATTTGTTACAAAGATATCTCTTCTGAAATATGCTTCTAGTCCATCTTGACATATTGGTAATACTCTGTTTAGGTGTGTTGTAGCCATATGATTTAACTATTATACACCTTCATATGTGAGTAAATGAGTCTGATTTATTCTTCCTTACTTTTAAAGAAAGGTATTGGCTTCACTTCTCTTTACCCCATGGCACAGCCTCTTCTTGCTGTTGGCTATCTTGATTCCCATTTTCCAAGCGAGAACCCTGCACTCCTATTTTACACAGACTCTACATCTGTATAAATAAGTGAAATATTTTAATGTTAACAAATATTAGCAAGTCTCATCCCCAAAATGCATCATTACTTCGTGATTTGTTTAACCTCTGGTATGCACTATTTTCCTCAAATTATTCAAGAGTAAGTAAACCTTGTAAGCCATTCTTGATCATGATCTAAAGCTGTCATTGTTTTCTATATCCCCTTGTCTTACTGCATTTATAGCACTTTACCTTCTCTGACTCAAGGCTCGCAGCCAATGACAGCTGCATTGCAAACTAAGCTGTCCTTTAAACTTTTGGACTATAAAATGAATAGTTGAGATAATCAGCAATGCACACAATGACTCTATAGGTTAAATCATATCTTATCTTTTTCAATGTATTATGGGCATTCAAACATAGTGTAATTCTCACCAACGTTTATTGCTTTCTGGCAACCTTTACTTCTCCTTATCCATAATGTGATGTTATGTCTTAGCCATACCTACGTATGCCATTATACTGGCATCTCTTTTAGGTTCCTTTAAGGTATCAGTTTCTGTATTTCTGTTGGCAACAGAATGGCTGATCCAGTTGTATGTATCCCTGCTGGATAAGGTATCTTGAGCTGAAACTTTGGATTGCTTCATCCTTTCTGGCCCACTCTTAAGCCGACCGCAATAAACTCTTATCAAATTCTGCTTCCCCAGTCTCATTATTAATATCTACATTAGCCCTCTCATGGGAGCCTGGACATTTATTTAAAGTTCTGGTTTGGGTTTTCACCCAGTGTTGAATGGTGTCACCAGAGTATACAGCTGATCGAGATCTTAGTAGTAATATTACTGGGTAACTATTAAAGTTTGTACCATTAAACTCCTTTACACTGTGGGTCTGGAGCATTTAATTATTTATGACTTTGTACTGAAAACTCTTATTATTAATAGATTGCTTTTCGGCATCCTTATTCATATAGCCTGAAATACTTGATTGCCAAACAACTTCATTACATTTACTGTTCCTATACAGCTAGATCGGGCCAAGTGTAACCTTTTTGCCATCACAATTAATTTTTAAACAGAATAGGAGAAGAATTAATCACATAGTCAATGAAACAGAACTGGCATGGGCAATGTCTACCTACAACCAATAATTGGTTTGGGGTCCCGCTCATTGTTTCTGAGGGCAGAAGTGGAAGCTTAAAGTTTGAGAAGAGGCAGGGTAAATACCACAGGCTAGTCAAAGACTGAAAAAGACCTCCCACTCAGTCTGGCAACTTTAAGGTTGCAACCCAGCTCTTGCATCAATAATGACACATGACAGCTTCCCCCAGCAGGCAACCTGCCAACTGGGCTATAAAACAAGAATTTCACCCTATGAAACACGGGTGTCTTACTGTAACGCAGCAGCTTTGAAAGCCACTGACCTGTGAATTTGCAACACAATGTATTTCACTGCTGAATTATTTCCTTGTGCCTGCTGCAATTCTCTCCTCTACCCCTTCTTTGAGGTAATGCAAAGCTCTTTTAACACTCCCGCTCTCTCACACATCGAACGGGACCCATCGCCCCCAGTTTCGAGCCGGACTAAGCGTTTTCCGCCCGTTTCGCGATCTGCATCCTAGCTGCTCTGGGTAGGGAAGCTTTCCCACTGACGTGCTCCCAGACGCCCGGCAGCCCTCGCCTCGCTGCCGCACCTGCCTCCTCCCTCTCTTCCCTGTGTCCTCCGCAGCGCTGCGGGCTCCCTTTGCCCTGTCCTTCCGCGCCGCCTCCACGTCCTCTCCCCCTCAGCCGCGGCACCCCGCAACCCAGCCTTCACTACCAGGAAGCTGAGGCGAGGAACGGGCCGCAGCAGGGATGATGGCCGCAACACCTCCCGGAAGGCGTCGGAGCCGCTGCCCGGGTGAGCGCCGGGTCCCGCCGAGGAGCTGAGGCCTTTCCCACCCGCAGCCCGGGAGCCAAGCGCGCACCCACCTCCCAGGACGCCGCCATCTTGGCACTGCCGCCTGTCACATGACCCAACCCGCCGGGTGAGGGCCGGAGGCGGAGTGGCGGCCCCACCACGTGACGATGGCGCGAAGGGGAGGGGGGACACGGCTCCGCGCGGCGGGTCACGTGAGAGGGGAGCAAAGATGGCGGCGGGCAGGCAGTGTGCGAGGTGCGGGGAAACGGCGGCGGCTGCACCGGGGCGGGGGGAAGGCCAGGGCGGCCCCGTCCCTTGCTGCGTGCGGGCCCTCCTCTGCAGGGCAGGGGGACGGAGGAGACGGGCCTGTGGGGAGGGGGGGGGCAGCGCCGGCGGGGGGGAGCGGGGTGGGAAGGTTTAACGGCAGCGGGGCCCGCGCCGGCCTGGCCCCGCCCCCCGCGCGCGCTGTGAGGCCCCGCCCCGTCCCTCGCTGAGGGGCCCCTCGGGGACCCCCCAGGCGGTTAAATTTCGGTGTTAGGAGCGACTTTTTAGTGATTATGCGATTTAGTTTGCCGTATTGTAAAAGATGAAATGTTAAACAGAACTCTGTAAAAGCCTTTGCGAAGCTGGAGTCTCGATTTACGCTGACATCTCGGAGGTGTCTGTCAGACCTCTCAAGTCCCAGAGCTGCTCTCATGAAGAGCAGAGCATTTAAGGGTTGATTTTTCAGCTTTTGGACAACTCTTTGCAAATATAAAATTCAAAATAGAAATGTGGAAGATCTATAAAGGAAGTGATTCAATGAGTCCCAGGTTCAGTGATCACTTTAGAGCAGTGCTTTCATTTGTCCTGAGCACGGTTTTTGACATTTGTGGTAAGGTTTTTATGCTCTGGAGTGTTCCTAGATGTCTAATTTTTATTAAACGAATGCCTATAAGGCCTAATGGAAACAAGAACATCACTGTTACATGTGATCACATAAAGAGAGCTTTTCTTCCTTAGCTGTCTTGGAGTCTAATGAACTGGCCACAAACCATGGTCTGTTTTATTCACAGAAGAGGTTAGAAGGGAATGAAAAGTGAGGGGTTGGCTCTGCTGGACTGGTGCTCAGTTCGACAAAGTGATTATTTTCTTGGTAAAATTCTGTGGTGTTTCAGTGGTCTGTGTGAGCTGGAGAGGTTGCACCCACAGCTAGTTGCTGACCAAGTCAGGAAAGGTTCGTTAGCTTATACGCAGGGAGGTGCAGCTAACTATCGAGGAATTAGCAGGTAGAAATTATGTTGATAGGTGTACTGGAAATAATAGATCTTGTCATTCATTTAAGTGGCACCATGTGTCAGAAGCTGCAGATGACTTTCACTGCCATTGTGAGTTATTTTGATGATGCTATTCAAAAAATAAGTTAATGAGTGTTCTTGCTTTTGTAGACAGTCTTTGTGTGGGGAGCTGTGGTGTTTAACTCCTGATTTGTATGATGCTGCTAACAAATCATCATTTGTCTAAGTTCCTGAAATACTCTTTTTGGCAAACGTCTTTTTTCAGAGCTGTAGTAGGGAGACTTATTTTTCTGGATGCGTACGCCAGGGTCAGAATTTGATCTGTAACACCTTATAGCACAGATGGGCTTTTCTACAGAGTTCTCAGGAAGAAACAAGAAGCTGAGGGTAAATGTTCTGAAGGCCTGTGGCAAATTGTTCTACCTTATGTAAAGGTGTTGCGATTTTTCACTTCACCCAGTTTTATGTTCCACTTAGAGTGAAGGATGAAACTGTTACGGAAGAATTTATTTGGAGGAGAGCATTGAATATAACTGAATAAAATAATGCTCTATACTTTCATTAGGTTTCTTTTTACAAACCTCAGATGTCCAAGTAGCAAAATCAAATCGAGCTGGTAAACTGATATAAACGTGATGCTTCTTTGATGAGTTTGCAAGTCTTGCTATATCAGTTGTCACCCTCTTTGGGTCTTTCCTGGGTTCTTCCAGGACATGTGAAACTGGTCAGCTAAAAACTAATGTTCCTTAAATCATTTTTCTTGTATCTTGTATTGCAGCATGATCTGCTCCGAGTTAATTGCAGGTTTGAGAAGGTGTAAGCTAAATGGAAGCCTGAAATAGTGTTTGTTATTAAAATACTCTCCACCTTTTCCCTTTGTTTACAGGAGCAGCAGAGAATTATGGACAATTCTTCTGGGCAGATCAGCTTTAAGAGAACCAGTAAGTCTGTGTCTTGCTAAGCAGGTTTGCCCATCACTGAATGGACTCCATGGTCATATATATAATTTGTATGTCTCTTTGAATATTAGTGAGAATATGTTTTGCTGCTTTTCCCTCTTCCTCAGTGCAATTTTTGTTCCTCTGTCTCTGCTACTTGTTCATTCTTCCACTCCTTGTTTATAGCTGCTTCATGAACTACCTGGTTCTCTGTGTGGAGCGGACTCAAGTGCTACTTTCTAGACTGGCTGGCCTGGGGTATTCATGAGTAGTACAGCCTGCTTCCTTATTTTCAGGGACGGAGCCAGTGCTTTCAAGAATTTGCCCAGAGGTTGGAAATCCAAATGTTTCTGAATCCAGTCCATTGCCTCCTATTTCCTCTCCCTTCCTGTGATTAGGCAAGGCAGCGAGCTGTCTCATACAATAATACGCCTTCAATCAGTCTGAATCATAGATGCTTGTCTTGTGTTGTTCCTGTCTCTTTGTGGTGGTGGAATTTCTTTGCTTCGCTTAAATTTAACAGATCTGATAGGCAGCACTCTACGTTGAGGAATCTGTTGAGTAGTATTTGGTTCTTCTTTTAGGCACAGATTGCGGCAGAATTGAACAAACACTGGCAGAGATTGTTAGAGGGACTTTCATATTATAAACCGCCAAGGTATAGTAATTGCCTGATTTTTAGAAATTAAGCTCTAAAATGGGGTCTCCTAATAAGTAGAGGAGCATGTTGAATATTTCTCTCTGATTAAAAATAGATTTTTACTCTCTTGCATGACTTGAGATATCAGGAGAGAAGTAGCAAGAGAAAGTACTTAATCCACATAACATTTTTGGGCATGAAATACAGACCAGAAAGAAGTAACAGCAGTTTCTGCTGTCATTACTAATGTTAGGTAGCTCTTAACGCTTGCCTCTGCTGAGCTGCAGTGGTCGTGTGCAAGTATACAGCCTGTGGAGAAGTGACTCCTCTTGACACTCAGTCACCCCAGAAAGATATCGAGGTTCCCTCACTGGAAAAGGTGGAAATGAATATAGCCTGCATTTATTATAGTAATTCTGGTTACAGAATATTGTTATATGAAATGTTGAAAGGCCATTGAGGAAAAAGCAAATGATCACTTTAAACTGGTAAAACTAACACCTTTGAAATTAAGCCTGTTTAGTTCATTCCTTGGGATTGCTGCATTTTTAATGACTCATATTTCTTTTTTTCCTTAGTACAACTTCAGCAGAAAAAATAAAAGCTGATAAAGATGTATCTGCTCCACTGAAAGAGTTGGGTCTGAGGGTCAGCAAGTTTTTGGTGAGTGAAGGTGCTATATGATGATTTTTTATCCCTGCGCTTGGAATGCATTGTTATTGGGATGCTGATATTTAAGTAACCTTCTTCATATTGAATAGAAGCAAACTTAAGTGCCTTTCCATTCAAAATAATCTAAAGGATGTTAGAGGTACATGTTGAGGCTGTAGGTCAGAATTTTCAAAAGTGATTAGTGACCTCGAGGTGTTCTGATTTTTCTGATTAACATCCCTTTCTGCTGGAAAGAGCCGCGCTTTTCAGAAGCAGTCACCTGCTTTTGGTCTTTCTTGGGTTCTTTCAAGCCATCTGAAACTGCTCAGCTAAAAACTGATGTCCCTTAAATCAGTGGCTATGTTTGAAAATACCCGCAAGGTACCTGCAATGTTCCTTCAAGCCAGAAGTTTAGAATTCAGCAACTGGTGGCAGGAGCTTTATTTTAAATGATTGTTACGCTCCTTTTGCTGAAGTTAAGCTGGCTGTATCTAAGTGACAGCAAAGCTCATGTATTTTGCTTTAAACAGAAGTGCTGACTAAAGCAAGCATCTGTCTGATGCAAAAATTTTCTTTTGGAGTATTTTGGAAGTTACTTGTTTTGAAGAGAAGAGCTGCCTGAACATTTGGAGAGAATCTTCATCTTTAATGAATTCAGATGCCTTTTATTCATTTCAGAGCTTTTTTTTTTTTTTTTTCAGGGTCTGGATGAAGAGCAGTGTGTGCAATTGTTAGAGTGTTATCTTCAAGAGGATTACAGAGGAACAAGGGACTCCCTGAAGGTTCGTAGCTCGCATTTATGTTCTATTTGCTCCACATCTGTTCCTTAATACCAGTGGTTTGTTGATGCGTATGGTCACACGTGAGTCTGAGTTCTGATTTGGAAGTGGCTTTGTAGCTTTTCTTCTCTGAACCCAGAATGCTCAAGTGCTGCTTTAAGGAAATGTGATAGCAGATAGCCAGGCCTAACTTTCTAGTACTCTTCCTGCTTGAATGTCTCTGCAGGAGCTCAGCTCCTCTCTCTATCACAGGAATACGGGAAAACTACAGATTAGTGAAGGAGAGTGAGTGAAAAAGAATAAATACATGGTTAAAAATGAATGGTTTGGCTTTGTGCTTTTAGAATCTCTCTTTCCAAAAGAAATGGAAAGAAAAATTGTCTTTCTTTACTTTAGCCTTTTTTTTGAATATGTATTTTCAACATGCATTTTGTCAGTAGGTATTTCTGCAATAGATATTTCTTTATTTTGTTGTGGTTTGCTTACAGACAGTTCTTCAGGATGAAAGGCAGAGTCAGGCTCTGATGCTTAAGGTTAGTCATTTTCATTTGTATTTTCTGTCGAAAAGATCTGTTGACAGAGAAGCTATAGATCCAGAAAATCTTGGAATAATTGAAGTATTCCTTCATATAAAGAACAAATTTTAGAAGATGCTTCTGAAATAGGGGGATGTGCTTATAGATTTGAACAGTGTTAATAGTTGCTACAGAAAGAAAATTTTTGGCTTAATATCAGGGAATTTAGCTGGGCAGACACACGCTCCCTTGTTTTTCAAAGCTTGTAGGTTTATATGTTATTGTCTGAAGTGACAACTCTGAAATGGAGACTGGTGATCATAACTGACAGAGGATAATAGGGATGAGGAATGAAAGATCATCTCTCTCTGTCTTTTTGCCTTACTTTTCCAAATTTTCTCACTTGGCAGTGTAATTATAGTCATGTCCCAATGGGCATGTTTTATTGAATTCTGTCAAGTTAATTAAGTTATCTGAAAAAAAATACTTAAAAACTACTTAGTTGAAACTCCATCTGTAGTAATGTTTGAGCACCATATATTTTTGTGATGAAGGCCTTGGGATGGGAGAGGAAAGTGCATGGGAGTTGGACACAATACCAAACTGCTATTGATGACACTATATATTCACAGCTTGCTGACTATTACTATGAGGAGAGGATCTGCGTTCTGCGCTGTGTCCTCCATCTACTCACTTACTTTCAGGATGAGAGGCACCCTTACACAGTGAGTACAGGAACCTTTTCCTGCCTGTGATGACACTGAGATAGGCTGAATATGTAACTTGTGTAGTAATTGTCCGCTTGTGATTGTAAAAAGCATGTGTGTGTGCGTGTGAGAAGTTCATTTATTTATTTGTTTATTTAAGGCACAATACTTCCAGTGTGTTGAAAAGTTGGACAAGGAACTAGTTCCTAATTACCGGAAACAGTTTGAAGCACTGTACAAAGCAGAAGCTCCTACATGGGAAACTCATGGAAATCTCATGGTATTTTGTTTTTTGCTATTATTTATCAAACTTATAAAGTCTTTCTTTATATGTAGTATATTGGAAAATGTGTATGTGCCGATGCAGTTAAAAAGGATGTTTCTCCTGGTCTGAGAAACCTAAACCTCGTTTCCTCTCTAGCAGAACACGCTTTTGCTCAGAAACAGGGAGTTGCATGGAACGTACTGTTCCTTCCAATAAATCCATTGATAACCCTAGGCTGACAGGTAGTTGTTCATAATCTCTCTGCATCAGCACCCTCTGTATTTATAGTGGCTTTCCTTGCCATTCATACAAACTGCTGGCTACACAAACTGTTGAAATGCTTCAACACTTCTCAGTTTCTCACTGCTTTGGCTGACCTGTGAGCTTCCACATATGATGGTCAAACTTTTCCTTCCGCAGACAGAACGTCAGGTTTCCCGCTGGTTTGTGCAGTGCCTCCGTGAACAGTCCATGCTCCTGGAAGTCATCTTCCTCTACTATGCATACTTTGAAATGGCACCCGATGAGCTTCTGGCATTTGCAAAGATGTTCAAAGAACAGGGATTTGGCACTAGACAAACCAACAGACATTTGGTAGATGAGAGCATGGATCACCTGGTGGATCGTATTGGGTAAGTATCGCGGATATTTGTGAAGTGAGTACAGAGAAAAGCAGTTGTTTTCCTCAGGAAAAAAGCATTTCTAGTTCTTGCTGCTGCCTCTTGAAATCACTGCTATTTCAAGCTCAGCTTATTGTGATGAAGGCAGAATAGCTTTTCTGGTCACACTGGAGGTTTGTGTCAAAATGAAGGTGTGATTGCAAGTAGAGAGGTACCCAGATACTGGCTTTAATATCTAGTATATAATCTCGCCCCTGATAAGAATGGCAATGAGGACACGGTACCACTCCTTCTTAGATGGTCTAGTGGAGAAGTGAGATTGCATTTACAGTCCTGTGCTGGCAGTCCTTCTGCTACCTGCCTGGAGCTGTGCACACTCTGGCCTGTATCGTTAACTGTGCTGCCTCAGCTCAAGCTACTGTGGGTCTGCTTATAAAAATGGCAGGAATGTCTTAATTTTGCTGCATGGGACAACTCGAGCTGCAGCCAGGGGGAATGAAAATCCTGGCAGGTGGCAGAGAGTTACAAAGGTGGAAAAGCTATCTTCAAATTTCAGTGACTTTTTTTGTCTGTTCAACCAGAAATGGTAGTTCTGAAGATTGTGATCTGTCATATACTAGCATTTCAATACAAAATTTGGATTGCCTGCTGTTAATATAATTTTTTATTGCTTCAAAGAACAGCTGAACGAAAGCAAACTAAAGGTTGTTTTTTGACCACTTATTACTTTTAACCCCCCCCCCCCCCGAATTCTTAAACAAAGTTTCTGACCTACTTGTTTTTATTCTTTTCCTGCCCGTAGCTACTTTAGTGCTCTTATTCTGGTGGAAGGGATGGAAATTGACTCCCTCCATGAGCGTGCTTTGGATGACAGGACGGAGGAGCACAAGTTGGCCAATAACGAGCGCATCCACCAGGTAAAGCACTGGCAGAGGGACCCCTTGTCAGGCCTAACAATACAGAACTTACTGTGATTATCCAGGCAGTGCTGTTTAAAGATTATGTCTGTAAGTTTCTGTTCCTTGGGTTTGTTGACCGAGTGTGGGAACTAGCATCCACATAACATTCTGGGGCAAATAAGAATGAAATTAATTCCTTTCCTGCTTATATTTCCTTGGTGTTCCTGGGACTTTTTCTAAAGAAAGTTGTGTGCAAAGGAATAGGCACTGTGACGTTTCCAGAAGGGAATGAAACAAAAGATTAGTAGTGTCAGTGTGTTTAGGACAGAGAACATCTGAGGTTAGACCAACTATAAGTCTGTAAACCATGCAGAAAAACAGACTGAAGCTGCAAGTGTATAATTTGGTCAGTTGCATGTTTGCAATAATTATCTGCAAGGGAAAGGTGACTGGTAGCAAGAAGACACAATCAGATATATGCTTGCTGAATATGAACTTCTTTCAGAAGTTCTCAATTATTTTGCTTTTGTCTTGTCCTTGCGCAGGAGATGGACAATCAGCTGCTGCAGTTAGGGGATGTCTCACATCATGCTCTGGTGCTTTTGGCCTGGGCTCTGCTCCGTCACACTGTAAACCCAGAGGAGTCAACAAACGTTATCAGGAGAATGGGCAGCACTGCTATCCAGCTGAATGTTTTCCAGTATCTGACAAAGCTGCTGCGATCGCTGAGCAGCGGGGGGAAGAATGTGAGTTTCTTGTATATGTAAACTCTTGAAGGTTTTTAACTGCTACTGATGTAAAGATATGATGGGAAGCGGATGATTCTGAACCAGTGTTCTTTCAAACTAAATCTGCCTTTAAGCAGAGTATGCAGTAAAGCATGTTTTGTCATCTTGGCTTCCTTCAGTGAAGATCAGAAATCAAGTTGAAATGAAAGAGATTTTCATGCGCAAAGAATAAAAAAAAAAAAAAGCTTTTGTAAGTTGAGAAACTACATCTCTTTTGAGCAGAACAGACTGCATTTGCTGATTTGCCTCCATAAGTGTACTTGCCATTGTGGATCTTGAGTATTAGATGATTTAACTCTGCACTATTCTCTGTATATGGTTTCATTAGACAATACCATGTAAGAGAATAAGCTTCTTTGTAGGCAGAAACCAGTGAAAGCAAATCCTTTTGATTTCTACGAACAGTTAGTGCTTTTTTTTGATGTTTGGAGGGCTTTTCTAATGATAATGGTAGTGGCAAGATTGCTTATTTCAGTGAAATGTTTCATGTTAATGTTGAGCTTAACTAATGACTGCTTCCTGTTTTGCTGCCCCTCTGCTGACTGCAGCAAGGATGTATGAAGAAGGCAGTTGCTCGGTCTGTAAAGCAGACTGAGTACAGATACAGTGTGTTCTGTAATTCATAGTCTTTCTTGTAATGGCCTTGTGTATCCTTTCTTTCCAGTGTACTGCCAGCACGGCCTGTATGTGTATTTATGGACTTCTCTCCTTTGTCCTGACATCACTGGAATTACATACATTGGGCAATCAGCAGGTAAGCATCCAAGGTTCATTGTGTCTGTTACCCAATTTAAAATAACCTGTCATAACTGGTGCTAATTACTTTTGTTAAATTTTAATCCTGCATTTGAGACTGCAAACTTTATGTGACTTAGATCTAGAAGAGTGATTTGCTGTTTGTCTTACTGCATTTACACAATGCAACCTTAGTAAACACCTCTGCAGACTGACTGATTATTAATGGAAGAGCATATCTTGCATTTGAAGTCCTATGGATTTGAAACTAATTGTTCACGTGTCATTTCCAAAGCAACGGAAATAATACATGCTCCATTTCCAAGTTTGAGAAGACATACAGCCCTTCGCAGATGCAGTGGGCATGTTTGTCCTGGCCCATCCATTCATGATAAGAAGCAGGCTCTAGGCTGGCTGTGTGTTCTGGGTTTGGCTGTGGTGGGTGTGTGTTTCTCTTCAGACTAGAGGAAATAGTTACATCTTGACTGGTAAACATGGAAACTTAAAGTCCAAAGATGTGGCAGAACTTGGTTGGGATGAAATCCCCCTGTGTAAAGTAACTTCTTCATCCTCTCTTCCTTTGAAGGATATAATTGATGCCGCATGTGAAGTTCTGGCAGCTTCCAGCATTCCTCAGCTCTTCTGGAAGACGGTGTGTTGGCAAGTCCTTTGACCTACCTTGCTTATAACTGAAACCTGATAGAAGATCCCCTTGTAGGAAGGGAACAGACTGATTGTATTTAGTTAGTTTCTAGGAGGGCATAAGGAGCTAGTGGTCGTTTGTATCTGTCTTTGATTTACTTTTGCCCTTTCCTGCCTTTTAGGTACAGCCTTGGCTTTACTCTTGAAGGATACTGGAACAAGTTTTAATATAGGTGATAGTTTAAACCAGGGCTGGGGTTGCAAGGATTGAACTAACTGCTGGCAAAGGCATCATGCTTATTTTTTTGTTGTCACAGAATTAGGATGATATGTAACACATTACAGTCTTACTTCCTGCCTTATACTTGCACACTGCCTCATGCTTTAGTCTGTGCAAGGACTGGAGTGATACTTTTGTGCATGATTAATGTTAAATGTACAACTTAAAAAGGAACTGTATCCTTGTGCTATACTGAGACCATTTTAGCATTTTCTTTTAGTAATAAGACATTTGTTTTCTATTTCCACCAACAGGAACCTACTGCAGGTCTGGGTATTATCCTGGACAGTGTGTGTGGAATGTTCCCCCATCTTCTTACTCCTCTCCTCCAGCTGCTCCAAGCCCTTGTGTCTGATAAATCTACGGCAAAAAAGGTACAGGATCACTCTTGGTGTTTAAGAGATGATTTATTTCAAGACAAGGATAACATGCTGTGCGATACTGCTGTGTGACTCTTTGTTTCCATTATATGTGCTTATCTCAATTGCAATGTTAGATAACAGACATTAAGCTCTTGTCAAAAACAGTGTACAGGGGCTCCTTTTTACTGTTGTGCTGTTGCAGGACACTGTTTTCTAGCGTTTAGAAAACTTTTCAACTCTAATGGCTGAAGATTAAGATACTGCCTAATCTTTCATGTTATACTTTACTCATAAGAAGTTCCTGATTCATTAGATGAGACTTGTCTGGACATGTGGACTGTCTAACAATGTTTTGGTAGAATTGACATATTAGAAGAATATTGTGCATGTCAAGAAAACTTGCATATTCCTGAAAATGACCTGGTTTGATTCATTTTTAAGAAGATCTGGCTCTTTGGCTGTGTTGTTCAAGCTGTCTCTGTATGCAGGTATACAGTTTCCTGGATAAAATGTCCTTCTATATTGAACTGTACAAGCATAAGCCTCCTGATGTGATCTCTCATGAAGATGGCACTCTTTGGCGAAGACAAGCTCCAAAGCTCCTCTATCCTCTTGGTAAGAAAACAGCACTTAACCTTTTCTTATTGAAATGCTTTGGGGAATTTAGTTCTTTATCTGGTTTCTAACTCTTGGGTAAATTTGTGACTTTATTTCACCTGCTTCTTCAATCTTTAGGACTAGGTCAAACAAATCTGCGGATACCTCAGGGAACAGTGGGCCAGGTGATGCTGGATGATCGGGCTTATTTGGTACGATGGGAATATTCTTACAGCAGCTGGACACTGTTTACCTGCGAGATTGAGATGCTGCTCCATGTTGTATCGACAGCAGGTGAGATAGGCTGGGAGTATGAAAGAGAATAAGTGTTAATTGGTATCCATTTGAGGTTATTAGTAGGATTGAACAGCTCGGAATACTTTCCCAGAAACATAATTTTTTAAATTACTGTTATAATACTGTAAAATTCACTGCTAAAAGCTAAGAACAGGTACTGAGATGAGGTAAATTTTAGATGAGGGAGAAGTCGAGATAGATAAAATGTTTTTTGGTATGGGGAATGATCATGGGGATGTGTGGTAAGATTAACATGTGTTGTTCCAGATTTGGTCACTGCTTAAGTGTGACTTCACATTCTAGTGTTCGTTTTCTTTACCCAGATGTGATCCAGCATTGCCAGAGGGTCAAGCCCATAATTGATCTGGTTCATAAAGTCATCAGCACTGATGTATCGATAGCAGATTGCCTTCTGCCAATCACGTCGCGAATCTACATGCTCCTGCAGAGGTAAATCACTGACTGGCATGAAGTCGCTAACAGCAGAGGTACCTGAGAAGAGATAATGAGCTGGAAGAATGGCTAATTACTCATTTTGCCAAGAGCTTTGCAAGAAGCCTGTCTCAGTGCTTAAACTCCCCAAGACTGGTATTCAGTTCTCAAGACTGTTCTGGCTACACGCTGTTCAATGCTTTGATGCAGCAGAACGGCCCCTCTTCCACTTCTTTGCTGAATATTGTGCAATTTTATCCATTTAAAGGCATTTTTATTGGTAACTGTATTTACATGAAAGGGGAGTAAGACATATCATTAGAGCTGTAGCTTCCAGGTGTTAAAACAGTTGCACTTATTAACTCTCCTCTCAGTGTTAACTGCCTGGGAATTGATGTTCTGCTGCATAATTATTGTTCTCTGTGACAGTCTGCTGTCTTGCCAGCCTTGCCTCTAGCAGTAAATTGATCTGACTCAGGTGTGAGGGGGAGGTGACAAGTCTAGACTGAAAGTGCAGACTCTGGAGTCTGTATTTACCTGCTTAGATTTTATACTTGTGTATTTCAGTGAGAGAGAAGCCTCTTTGATTAAAAAAAAAGTATACAGGCTAGACCACAGGTGTCAGTGCATTTTATGCATACTATTTCTCTTTTGTAGGCTAACAACTGTAATCTCTCCCCCTGTGGATGTTATTGCTTCTTGTGTCAATTGTTTGACAGTACTGGCTGCTCGAATGCCAGCCAAGGTGAGGAAATGACCTTCTGGGTTTGAGAACTAGTGGACACATATATGTGAGTGAGAGGGAATATCTGTACTCTTTCTCTTGTAGGTTTGGACTGACCTTCACCATACAGGGTTCTTACCATTTGTTGCCAATCCAGTGTCCAGTATGAATCACATGATTAGGTATTTGTGATCCCTTCCCCCCTTTTTTTTTGGTTGTGTTGGTTTTTTTTGTTTTTGGCCTAACCTATTCATAACATGTCATAAGAACTTTTTCCCAGTATGAAATCTGTGTATCTGATGTCTCTCACTCATGTCAGAATCCTGCTCTAATAAACCCTCTTGCTGATTTCACAGTGCAGAGGGAATGAATGCTGGGGGCTATGGACACCTCCTGATGAGCATAGAACAGCCTCAGGGCGAGTACAGTGTTACCATCTCCTTCCTGAACCTGGTAACAACTCTTGTCCGGGTGAGTGCTGCTGGAATGGTCTGCATGTGAATCAGCTGTTGCGATAGGAAAGTGAAATACAGCCGTGTCTGAGATCCATCTCCTGTGCAGCAGGTCTCCAAGTAATCATTGGTTGACACTGTGCTACTGCTTGGGCTTTCTCTGTAGTCTTATTCTTAAAAAAAAAAATTTGATTCATCTGCCCTACAAAGGAATAGAAGTCACTTGTAAATCTATGTCCCTGTGCTTGATAGTTTTCTTGCACTTTAAAGACATATGACGTATCTTCCTGAAAACAGTTTCTTGTCATTTTAACCAGAAGGGGGACAATAGGATTTCTGTTTCTCCTAGGGACAACTTGGTAGCACCCAGAGCCAAGGCCTTGTGCCCTGCATTGTGTTTGTCCTGAAGGAGATGTTACCAAATTACCACAAATGGCGTTACAACTCTCACGGAGTGAGAGAGAAAATTGGTAAGGATGTTGAAGGGGGAAGAAGAAGGAGGAGGGAGGGGATAAAAGGGATCACTCGTCTTCTCAGACAGTGTGTGTGAATTTTTCTACCTTTTTTATCATACCTTTTCTAGCAGCCATTTGGGATTTGCCTTGTATGTCTACCAGTATTGCTAGACGCTGTGATTTGTTTGAAAATAGTAGAAACTAGGCAACAGATCTTCCCAAAAACTGAGCAGTCCATTTCATTTCTGTTTTAGGATGCCTAATTCTGCAGTTGATCCATGCTATACTGAATTTATGCCCTGAAATGGATCCTCGCAGTAGGTAAGACACGTGATGGATTTCAGATCTGCGCTAGCCTGGCTTACAGTGCAGGAGTTACTATGATTTTTGTTTCAGTTTTTGAATGCGAATGACTAGGAGTGAACTGGCATAGTTGTGTAGTGCTGGTTTCAGCTCTTTTTTGTGTTACTGAGTACAGGAAGGGTAGAAAAAGATTAGGGATAGAGCAAACCACATTGGTTTCTAGAATACCTGGTGAAGAAAGGGAAAACAGTAAACAGATTTCCTGGGACAGACTGCCATCCACTTTCTAATTTGGTGTGTCCACTCTGAAGAAAGCAGAAGGGAGAACGAAGTAGGGTCAGTGGGGGTGTAGAAATTAAGAGGTTACTTTGTGGTAGTTTTCTAAGTGCTACGTGGCAAAATACTGCATGTGCTCCTAGTGATGAAGTCCTGTGTGGTTTGTGTCTCACAGCAATGCCCCCAGCCTTCAGTCCTTGTGCATCTTCAGCCTGGCCAACACTGAGGCAGGGCAAGCTGTCATTAACATCATGGGAATTGGTGTGGACACTATCGATATGGTAATGGCCTCCCAGCCTAGTAGGTGAGTGGTGTGTTTCATTTCAGTAGCGTGGGGAAAGAAGCAGATGATATTTGAAATGTAGCTTTTACCTGATTGCATTTAACGGGGGGGTCAGCGTAGTGGCTGGCCGTGGCAGCCTGCCTTGTATGCTCTGGAGGAACAAGCCTTGTTTGTTCCAGGTCTGTACATAGTCTTTGCTGTGCACTCCATTTCATGCAGTTGTTTTAGTTTTCTCTTTCTAAATGACATTTGGAGTATGCTGGTGGGTGTAAATGTGCTCAATTGTTTAACGTTTGCTAGCAGTTACATTTTTTTATAAAGAATTCACTTGAACTCAATTTTGTAAGATTGAATAACTGAATTAGAAGCAAGAGGATTAGAGCCAAAGTTAGAAGTTCTCTGTCTTCAGGTAACACCAGAGTTCAAGTCAAGCTATGCCCATGAATAAATTGTAATAAAGGTTGAACTGTAATTTTGGAAGTGCTAGGGATGATCAGTCTATTCAGGATGGTCTGAAGGCAGCTTGAAGTACTCTGGAAGTACTGAAGATACCTTCAGTGTTCAGTGCCTTAACTTCCTTGTGTGGCTTTCTGAAAGCTTGAATCTTTTGATTTAGCTGTGGTTGAATCTCTCTCCATCCTCTGTTCTCTTCTCCTGGCCAACTTTATTTGACACACAGCCAGCCAAACTTGCTAGCATGTTGTTTCTAGTGTTTTCTTCTTTCAAAACAAGTCTGGAAGGGAATCCAGACTTGTTGAGGAGAAAGTGAGACCTATTTGAGAAGTCTTTTTGGCTTTAATGTCTCTCCAGAATGTTTATCTGATAAGGAAAATCTTAGGAAAAAACCAGACTTGGAGACAGTTTTATCTTCATCCAGTTTTGTTTCACTATAACTTTCTGTGAGATTGATTCTGTAAATGTTTCTCCCTCTGTCTTAATACATTTTAAATCTCTGTATCCCAAAGAGGGGAAAAAAAAGTGACAGTAGGCTGTCGAGCTCTTTTTCTTTTGTTTGATGCTGAAAACTCAGGGCTAGGTAGACAGTATTTTCTTGTGGATATGTGAGGGTTTGTATTTCAGCAGCTTGTATGTGGTGACGTGACAGTCTGAGTAAAAATGTCTTATAACCCCTGATTGACAGAGTACAGAATTTCCTCTTTGAATGTTGTGCAAATAAAAAATGTCGGTTGTCAACATCGTTACTTACTTTGATTTCTTTTTGGAAACACAGTGATGAGTCGCAAGGCCAAGGTCAACTGCTGATCCAAACAGTTAAACTGGCATTCTCGGTTACCAATAATGTCATCCGGTTGAAGCCCCCCTCTAGCGTAGTATCTCCATTAGAACAGGCACTTACTCAGCACGGTATGTATTTGGCCAGGGGGGGAGCCTGGGCAGCTGTGCTTTTGTTATTTGCAAATAGTCAGCGTGTGTCTCATTAGGAACAGTAGTTAAGATTTCAAGGTTCCAAAAAGTGGTTCTAGTGATGGGAGAAGGCCTATTCTCACTCTTCTAAGACATTCTTCACCTCTGGGACAGCTTCTAAAGTATTAAGCAAACGTGGCTTGTTGTTTGCTGCTTTGTGATAAGTTAGGTGTAGTTACAGAATGTAGTAAATCAGCTGCCATTTGTACCTCTGGCTGGGCCCATGCCTTGTTCTTTTGGGAGAGTGACCTAGTTCTCACCTTCTGTTATGGAAATTATTGTTTGGTAAATAGTTACATCTTATTGCAGTTTCTTCTCTGATTTTAATTGTGTTCTCTCCAGGTGCTCATGGAAACAACCTTATTGCGGTCTTGGCCAAATACATCTACCACAAGCATGACCCTGCACTTCCACGCCTGGCCATCCAATTGCTCAAACGACTGGCTACGGTAAGATGCGACTCCTTTGCTTCTCCCCTTGTGACCGATTCCACCACTGAAAGTCTTTAAAGATAATTTCTTCAGGCTTTTTTGTATCAGGGAGCTTAATGCAAGTCTGGTGAAGGCAGTGTGGACTGAAAGCTGTAAGGTAGAGCACATTAAAAATCACATAGAGGGTCCTTTAGTTTTTTAATGTAATCTGCTGTTTCAGAAGTCACTTAGGATCTCACTGAGAGGCTTCACATGAATGGGGTGTTTTCTGCAAAGTATTTGCACCTCCAGTTGATCTCTTTCCACTTTCTTGAGCAACTTTCTCAAGTCACACTTGTAAATACAATTCCTACACCTTCTTAAGTGAAACGTTAACATCTTACTGAGAAGAGGAGCCTATTTAAGTTTTTATCGGGAGCTTTCAACTTTGCCTTTTAGACTTACTCTTTTAGCTACTAAACTCCTGAGAATGTATTTGCAGTTTTATTAAAGCATATAGATCCAGCTCTGAGTTTCTTTATTTCAAGAAACATTATTCCAAAACTTTGTCTTTCCCAGTTTTGTCATAACCCTTGAGAAACAGGTGAGGGATAGAGCCGAGTTGCCAAAGAGGAAAATGTGGATCATTTTGCAGGTTTCCTCCCGCTTAATGACAGCAACTTACTTTTGAGTTCCCTCACATACATTCATAGATTCAATATCAAATATTTTGGAGTTTCAATTTAAAGTGCAAATCAGCTTTTATATAGACAAGAAGCATTCTGTAGTTTGGTTATTTTTGCTTCTGATGTTTCTTTCCTTTTGCAGGTTGCTCCCATGTCTGTTTATGCCTGCCTTGGCAGTGATGCTGCTGCCATCCGTGATGCCTTCCTCACCCGCCTGCAGAGCAAGATCGAGGACATGCGTATTAAGGTCATGATACTGGAGTTCCTCACGGTTGCGGTGGAGACACAACCTGGGCTCATTGAGCTGTTCCTGAACTTGGAAGTGAAGGATGGCAGTGATGGGTCAAAGGTAGAATAGCAGATACATGCCCAAGGACTCACTAGTCTTTTACTGTAGCATTCATAGCAGTCTTACAGCACTAGTCTCTAAAATTGATAGTTCTTACATGAAACCTGATGTGCTTAATGTAAAGATAAATGTAGCTTGTGCTTGCAATGAATAGATGTGCTGCTATCCCGTTTCACTTTTCCCTATAACCAAAGAGAAGCTTTCCCCAGTATTTCAAGGCAGATAGTGAGTTAACATAAGAACATCTACTGGGTCAGACCAAAGACCAAAGATCCCTGTGGCCCGTTCTCTTGACTCTGATGGTGGCCACTCAGTGAGAAAGTTGAAGACTGAGGTACAATGGATACTATCAGTTTTCCAGAATACCCACTCTGGTGCTTTGCAGTTCAAGGTCTTCTTGGGTTGGGACCTTTTGAAGGCACTTGGTCTCCTTAAGTCTTAGCTTAGCTCATTTTTTTTTTTCCTCTAAAAATATTTTTTTCCTCTCCAGTGTTATGACTGCATTCTTTGTAGTCGTATACAAAATATATAACAGCATCATGTACTCAAGAATTATTTCTCTGTATATTGTTCAAGTCGAATCAAGCACATTCTGCTTTAATAGATGCCTACATAGTGGTTCTGTGGTGATGTAACCTCTCTCATTTCCTTTTTTGCTTTAGGAATTCAGCTTAGGGGAGTGGAGTTGCCTCCAAGTAGTCTTAGAGCTGATAGACTCCAAACAACAGGACAGGTACTGGTGCCCTCCCCTCTTGCACCGGGCTGCCATTGCCTTCCTGCATGCTCTGTGGCAGGACCGTCGAGATAGCGCCATGCTAGTTCTGAGGACAAAGTGAGTTGTTGTTTTTCTACAATGCATTTTCCTTCCTTTTTTTCCAAAACACTTTTTCTTTAATTCATCAGACTTTTTGGGGACATTTGTGTCTTAGTCTTTGTGTGTGCTGGCAAGGGTATGCAGTGTGTGGGCTTTGAACTTAGGTCTCTCAGGAAAGAAGATGAGAAGCCCCTGTGGGCATGTTCAGAAGCAAATATATTTCTTTCTTTTATACAAAGCTTGTATTTACCAAAGCATATTTTCTATAAAGTTTGGAACAGTCAAAATGCTGCTAGGCATGTGGTGTGGGGGAGATAACTGATACTACTTCTGTATGTATCTTTTAGGCCAAAGTTTTGGGAAAATTTAACCAATCCCCTTTTTGGGACCCTTCCTCCACCTTCAGAATCATCAGAGGTGAGTTACATCCAAACAAAATGAAGGTAGTTATGTACTTCTCAGAAAAGGTTTCTAAGTGATGTATGTGGCTCTTCCCTCTGCTTGCAGTTTTCTAAAAAGAATTATGGTCAAGTGGTTTAAACACAGGCAGGAGATGAAGTGAATGCTTTTGAGCTTTGCAGAGGCTCTACAGCCATAAACTGTCTTCTGAAATTCTCTGCTCTTTATTCGCATATGAAACAAAAATAGATGTTACCTAGCATCTGTGGGAACACTCTTTGAAAGGCATGCTGTCTGTAGTGTATCTGTACTGTATGTCATGTGCTGTTTGGCAGAAGAAACTTTTTTTTCTTTAGGCATAGCTCAGGCTGACTAGTATCACAGAGGAATCGATTAGGTTTTTGTTATTCTTCCTTTCTGTGGGAGCTTTCCCCTTCATTATGAAAGTCCTGTGATCTCACTGAGTGCCACTTTGGACACAGAATTCTTTCCTTATTATCACCAGTCTGTGGTCAAACGACATAACTATTGCTATTCTGGGAGAAACAGGTCTCCCGCAAAACTGGATTATCAGTCACTGCAAGTGGATGGGTAGGGATAAATCAGAATTCCACTTACCCTGCAGAGCTAGGCGCTCAGATTTTGCTTTTTTTTTTTTTTTTTCCTTTATAGCTCAGCGTCTTGGATACTTGTGCCTTAATCATGAAAATCATCTGTTTGGAGATCTACTATGTTGTCAAGTGAGTCTTTGGTAGTCTCTCCTTCATCCCTGTACTTTTTAATTTTGTGTTAAATCTTGATAGACCATGCAGGCTTTGAGGGACAAAGTACATGTAATCCTGTGAAAATGTGGGAGGAACAGTGATTTATAAATAAATTACAAACAGGCATTTGAGATTCTTGTAATCACCAACTGCAGAAAGAGATGTTACAGTCTTTCTGCGGCCTGTAGGTGAGAATGTAAGTATTTTCCTTGTATCCTGGAATGAGAATATACAGTATTTATTAAAGCTAATTGTAAACTAAGCTAAGTACACCTACTATAGTGATTGCTGAATAACGTTAGTAGTTTTCTCACACTCATTTTGTTTTCTTGAACGTAACTGTCCTTTAATATGTTGAAAAGTTAGGATTAACTAAAATCTCCCCTTAAAAGAAAAATCATAGATTTTCTTCAGGGATCATGTTTTTCCTTCACATTTGATGCAAAAAGTGGGATTCCCCGCACAGGTCTAATATGTGGAATAACCTTCACTTGCAAGCTGTGTCCTTGGCTTTCCTACCTGAATCTCAGAAGAAGTATATTTTCTGACCAAAGAATAAATGAAGATAACTTCTCCTCTTGATTTGGTCAGGGGCTCACTGGATCAGTCCCTGAAAGACACACTGAAGAATTTCTCCACCAAAAAGCGCTTTGCCTATTGGTCAGAATATGTGAAGTTACTGGCATATCACGTGGCAGAGACAGAGGGTAGCAGCTGTGCCTCCATGACAGAGTATCAAATGCTCATCTCAGCCTGGCGGATGCTGCTGATAATCTCTACTAGCCATGTAAGAGCTACCTCTCATCTTTCATGATAATCTGAAATGAACATTTTGAATAATACAGTGTCAATTCTTAGGGCCAGCTAAGCTTTAATGAAGAATTCACTGTTTTTTCTTTCACTTTTGTTGTATATATGCTCACAACACAAGTTGGCACGAGCGTGGTACAAGAGGTTAGAGTCAGTGGTGTTTTGCTGTTTGATCAAAATGAGCATACTGTCTGCCTGAGCAGAGGAGAGAGGTAGTAAATCATTTTTATAGCAATTCTAAGTAATTCTGTAATCCTGAAGAGATTTTGCTGAGTCAAGTGAGTCAGGGATGCACCATTAGGGAAGTTAGTCATTGCCGTCTTCTTGTCAACTATTAATGTATTACTTCAGTGATTTCTGTAAAACTGCATCATTCAGCAGCTGTGAAATTTGGCGAATTCTTAAAGCAACAAATTAAAACAGTAGACTGATGTTAGACTGCTAAGAAGGTGCATCTTTTGTTGTGCTTGATTGATCTCTGTATTTGTGGTTCTTAGGCAGATATAATGCATCTGACTGATCCTGCAGTTCATCAGCAGTTGTTTCTGGATGTGCTAAATGGGACCAAGGTTTTGGTAGGTGGTGCTTCCTGTCAGTTCTTTTAATTTCCCAATTGCTCATCATCTTTGTACTGTGGGAGTTCTGTTTCTGCAGCTGCTTGCCATCATAGGTTTTTTTAGATCCTGTGAAATTGGGCTGAAACAAAGTCTCTCTTCCTAAATTGATGAGCTTCTTACAAATCTGGATTTTTGTGTGTGTCATTCTTGTCATCACTGAGTGACCCTGCGAGGGTCATGACGCTGGTTCCCTCGCTGCTGGTAGCTGCTGAGGAACAAACCTGTCATTTGGTGGCGGTGCTCGGGCTGAGGATTTCTTAAATGTTCTTCCATGTCACTAGTGCAACTGTAACTCTTGCAGTATTTCTTCTTAGCTCCTAGTTCCCATGTCAGTATCCTGTCTGCAGCTGGGGTCCATGCTATGTACCCTTCTCCTGATCCTGCTCAAACAGTGGAAGAGGTAGGTATTTTGTTTGGATAACTGTTAGTCACTGCTAAATATAAAAACTTGAGAGATTATGTTTAAGTGTTTTGCTCTAATGAGATTCCCTTAGTGATTTGGGGAGGAAACTGAAGCTTTATCATAGAATTCTCTTTTGGGATGGCAAATGTCTGTCAGCTGTTGCTGAAATCTCTTGTAGCAACGCATTTATGGTTTGGCTTCCTGCTTGCTGGTGAAAAGTGCATCAAAAAAGCTTTTGTGATAGTCAGTCCTGCATTCTCACTGTACTGTGGAATGTCTTTAGTGAGATCCAGGTGGTGACTTAAACTTTACTTGGAAGAAATGCTTTTATTTGTGTGGGTCATAAGTTATATGATCCTCACAGCTCAGTCAAGCCAATATATTTATTGAGGGATCTTGTCTAATCTGAAGAGCTCTCCCTTTTTGTTGTCAGCGAGTTGGGTTCAGTGGATAAAATCATAAACTCCTTGACGCAGATTCTGGAGGGAGTACTACAGGCAGATCAGCAGATGATGGAGAAAACCAAAGCCAAAGTGTTCTCAGCTCTTATCACTGTTCTGCAAATGAAGGAGATGAAAGGTGAGGTGGTGCATGTACAAGTGTCAAGAGCAGGGCTGCCGTGGCTGAATACACCCTAACGTTCTAGTGTTTCCAAGATAAAAATGCATGTGGTGTTAGTAGTAGTACAGGATGCTGGATATAGCCACCAACCTCTGGGACTTCTTCACCTTTTTCTTGTTTTAGCTAGTTTTAGAAAGAGATGAGGTTTATCATTCACAGTATGTGTATGTCTTCCCTTCTTTTCTCCTTCCCCAACAATAACCTCTGGCTTTGATTGGTTTGATAGACACAAGATAGGGTTCCCACGTGTTTTTGAATATAGCCCAGCAGGTGTGGGAGGGACCTCTAGTAATGCCATCTCACGTAGAGCTTAGCTTCTGACATGAATTTTTAGTTAGAGATAAAAAAAGACCCAAACACAAGAAAGTCTTCTGAGGGTACATTTTGTTACAAACCAGAGAAACTAGACCGGTCATTACTCCTGTCACTTGTGGGGCATCTTACATTGCAGTAGCACGCAAAGACCCTCAGTGGAATCTGGCAGTGTTTCTCTGTACAGCACATACAGAGGCAGCTGTGGTGTTGTGAAGTGTATCAGCTTATCTTTCTGTGTCTTCCTTGTCCCTGTGTCCCACTGCTTGGGCTCTGCAAGCCCATATATTTTGGAAAATAAATAGAAAGTGAAGGGTTGTTTTAAAGGTTTTTCTTCACTGTTGAATTTGAGTTTCCAGTCATGCTGGTAAAAGGTGGTGCAATTTATTATAATGGTTTTTGATAAGAATATAGTGTTTATATGGACTCACAGAACACAGAGTCACCCATTCTGCATGGGCCACTACCAGCAGTCTGGAGAAATGGGTAGGAAATACTGTAGTGGACAGTTACGGAATAATCTGTCCATAGTAGTGCTTGATTTGTGCTTTGAGATGTCGTGAGTTTATATGACTTCTTGGTAAAACTACATGTTTTTGTTATCCAGATGATCATCTAATCCCTTATTATATCCTTCTAGACTTAATGATTTACCTTAGTCACAGTTTCTCACATTCTGTTTTGTAGGTTTTGAAATGAAAATAGAGTAAATATTAACTCCAAGAAATGTGGCCCAGTGATGTTATCAGTTAAGCTGGAAACCTAAGTACAAGGATTGTGTGTTAACTGTTGTCTGTTCTGTGTGTGTCCCAGTGAATGAGATCCCACAGTACTCCCAGCTGGTGCTGAGCGTGTGTGAAACACTCCAGGATGAGGTTATTGCGCTCTTTGATCAGACTCGACACAGCCTGACCTTGGGAGATGCTACAGATGACAAGGACAGCATGGAAACAGATGATGCCTCCCGCGTTAAACACAAAGACCAGCGAGATGGGGTAAAAGACCTGTTCGTCTGCCTTGCAGTCACATTTCTTCTCTCAAGACAAAAGTTTTGTGTATGTTTGGAAAAACTTTCCCTTGCAGCCTGCTGCCTTCAAAGGAAGTTTCAACAGTTTCTGTTTCAGAATTACTCCATGTCTTTTTGGCACACATCAGTCTGAGAAATTGGCTGTTGCTGCCTCTCTTTCAGATCTGTCCTAAAAAACATTGTCATGATTGCTAATACAGCCAGTGAGTGTGCAGAGTGTAATGTGAGGGATACCTGGTACCTTCATTTAGGATTCTGAGAATGATTGAACTTTAGGTTGTGTTAGTAAATGTTCTAAAAATTTTCTTGGTACCCATGTCAAGCCTATACCTTGTTCTCCTTTCCTTGTCACTGCAGGTGTGTGTTCTGGGTCTGCATCTGGCTAAAGAGCTCTGTGAAGTTGATGAAGACGGAGACTACTGGCTGCAGATTACTAGGAAAGTCCCTGTGCTTCCTACTATCTTTACCGCACTGGAGATCAGCCTGAGAGTTAAACAAAACCTTCACTTCACAGAGGCCTCATTACATTTACTGCTGACCTTAGCAAGGACTCAACAGGTGAGACATGCAGAGAAATGAGAGCATATAGCTATACATTTTTAATAGGAACCGTATATCTCATTATTCTGTCTGTGATGCAGCTGAACAATGATCTGTAGATAAAGGGGTTTTTTTAGAGGCTGGCAAGCAGTAGGTCCTGTACGTAGTCCTGCTTAGTTTGCCTTGTTCTCGATAATGGGATGTCTCGGATGGAAAAGCTGAGCCAGCCAGAGCAGATGTGTAATTTAGACCAGGTACTTTCACTGAATGTATTCTTCTGCAATGCAAATTATCCCCCCCTAGTTAAAACAGCATTAAGTGTTGGAACCTGCTTTCTCATTAGTTGCAATAAAGTGTCATTTATCTATTAAAAATTCAACTTGTGTGGGGCTTTAGGTGAAAGCAAGGTCATTCCCAAGCCAGCTCTTTTCAAAGATTATGTATGTACCAAACTAGGTGATATCTAAATGAAATTCATAATACAGTTATGCAGGTTAGATGTTACTGGAAGAACAGTGTTGCTTTTCTTGATACTGAATTTTTAGCAACGTGGAAGTGTGTGTAGATGAAAGTTCTCTAAAAGGGTGGTGACAGTGCAGAGGACAGAAATATCTAATGCAAAATAAGTCTCTTCAGTCTCAGAGAGCAGACGCACATGCAGATTTTAACAGTAGTTTGTTCTGTGCCTCGCAGGGAGCAGCGGCGGTGGCTGGAGCTGGTGTCACGCAGAGTGTCTGCCTGCCCCTCCTGAGCGTGTACCAGCTCAGCACTAACGGAGCCATTCAGGTGGGTGCTCCTTCCTCCGGTGTGGGAGGGCACCCGGAGAGCTTGCCCTGCCCTGCCTTGCAGGCTGTGGGATGGAGCAGCCACCCCTACAGACTGGTGGCTTCCAGAATGGTGTGGAGGGTTTGTGGCGTGTGGGCAGCAGTGGCAATAAGTCATTTATTTTTGTATCTGATTTCTTCAGACATCTGCTTCCTCTCGAAAGTCTCTGGATGCCCCCTCTTGGCCTGGGGTCTATCGTCTCTCCATGTCGCTGATGGAGCGCCTTCTTAAAACACTTAGATACAACTTCCTGACGGAAGCGCTGGACTTTGTTGGGGTCCATCAAGAGAGGATTCTTCAGGTGTGTCACATACTTCCTTCACGATGCTTCGCTTGGCTTCTGTGTTGCGATAGCAGTGGAAACGTGTCAAAGTGAAGAAGCTTTGACAAGAGGCTCCTGCCTCAGAAAGATTTACAGTGGAAATAATTCAGGAGTGGCAGAAGGAGGACAGAATACACAAGCCATGTGGTCAGGCAGGGATGACTGTTATAACACTTGTTAGAGCTGGGCAGTCACCATCTGTTCATCCTGTTCACTCTTGGGGTTATGACTTTGCTACAGGTGTTTAATGTACTTACCCAACACAGTAGCAAAAGTGAGAGTTCGACTGGAACTCACTTTGTGGCTGCCTGTTCCGGAAAGAAGAGTATGAGAGCTGTTCTTGGAGGTGGCTTCAGCTCAGCCTTGCTCAGATAATGAAAATGGCTGTGGTCAGGGTTCAGTCACCACTGGGACCAGCAAGCTCTCAAGTGCTGCAGTACTGAAATACCTGTACTGGCTGGATTGTGTCAGCACAGACGTGCTGAAGAGTCCTGTTTGTATGTAGGTGCTGAATTACCTGTTGACGAGCCCCCTCCCAAGACAAACAGCTGCCTGCTCGTGTGGCAGCACGGTTCATGAAATGAACTGACCTCTGACTAGGAATATAAAGTGCTCTGGGTCTGCCCATGTGCTGTGTGGCTGCGTTCATGAATGGATTTTCTGTCCCTAAGGGCGGATTTTCTGTCCCTAAGGGCAGATTCTCTGCATCTTCAGCTTTTTTCTTCTAGAGAAGGGAATGGGCTTTTTGTGATTTAACTGTCCTTGTGCTGATTTACTTCTCTCTGCTTTCCAGTGTCTGAATGCAGTACGGACAGTACAGAGCTTGGCCTGTCTCGAAGAGGCTGATCACACCGTTGGCTTCATTCTTCAGCTCTCAAATTTCACAAAGGAGTGGCATTTCCACCTGCCACAGCTTATGAGGGACATGCAGGTAGGAATCGGGATATTGCTGTGGATAATACGTTGCCTTGGGCCACAGGGATTTGGATGTGTTAAGAGAAAATGGCACTATATTACCTTTCTATTACTGCTCTCCTAATAGGAACTGCTGTTGAGGTCATTTAAATGTCTGTTTGGTCAGTACCTTGTCTGAATTGAGTGATGAAAGATAACTGTTGGCATAAGAGAGATGATAGCTTGGAATTCAGTTCGGGGAATTCAACATCTTACTCTCCGTTCTCACTGGCAGGTGACTCCAAGAAAATACTGAGAAATCAGGAGACTGCATTGATCCTTTACGATCACAGTGTTCTGTTTAACTGGATTTTCTAGCTTCCACCGATGGTAGTGAATAGATGGGTTTTGAGTTTTTAAGAGATTTCTCCCTTGCCTTATTTATTTCAGGTGAATCTGTGTTACCTGTGTCAGGCCTGTACCTCCCTCCTGCACAGCCGCAAAATGCTCCAGCACTACCTGCAGGTGAGGAGGATGGGGACTGTACGCCGAGCTGCCAGTTAGGAGTGTTGCATGCCCGTGCTCCCTGCTAAAAGGCAAATACTATTCAATCTTCAGGCTCCTGGATGTTGAATTGATTGTCAGTAATCCTAGTGGTGATTAGTGACAATCATCGATAGTCAGGTTTTGCATTTCTCCACAGCAAAAAAATGTATAAATAGTCTGGACTCTAAAAACTCTGTAAAGCCAGTCCTAGAGAAACAGCAGCCTGTGTTTAAATGGTGCTGTTGTGATTTTATAGCTGCCTACGCTGCAGCAAGAAGGCTGCATCGCTGTAGTACTCTGTAGTGCCATTAATTAAGCCACTTTTGACCTAGTGTCCTTGATCTGATTTGTTTGAGAGAGTGCTCTTGTTCTTGGGGAATCCTTAGATTCATGAAGTGGAGACGATGCATTGCCACTGATGTGTTACTTCAGCATGGCTAAGGCTTGGTGTGTTGATTAGAGATTCTTCTTATGGAATGTGGAATCTAAACAGCCTCTGCAGCTGCCTCCCTGCAATGCAGTGCCTCCCCTGATGCACACTAAGTGTAGATTCTCATGCTTCTAGCAGGTGACAGACTTTGGGTGCCTTATTTCCCCTCAAAATACCCATCTTAGTGCAAAATAATCATATCGGTATTCAAGACTTTTTTTTTTTCTTTCTCCACAGACAAAAAATGGTGATTCCCTTCCATCAAGTGTGACTCCACGAGTGCAGCGTAATCCCCAAGCCTCCTCCAAACATCCCAGTCCTGAGTCAGAGGCAGCAGAGCAGAAAGCACTGCTTATGGTGCAGTACAGCCTCTTGAAAATCCTCAGCAAATGTCTTGCTGCACTGCGCCATTTCACCCCTGATGTCTGCCAGATCCTTCTTGATCAGGTAGAGAAAGAGGAGGGATGCTGCGCCTTGAAGGGGTGGTTTCCAGCATTTCAGGTGATGTTCTGGGTCCTTATAGGGAGGAGGCACAGTCTGTCCTGCTTGAGATGATGACCCCACCACGCCTCTGCCTGCTGTCCTGCTGCACAGGGCAGGAAGGCAGGAGACAAGGAATCAGGCACTGATCAGTGTGGGAGGAAGGTTTGGCTGAACTGTTGTGTGATCTGCACAACGCTGTGTACCTATAACCTTCCTGGAGCAGGCTAATAACCCAGCTAGGGTTGTGAACTACCTGAAAGGAGGTTGCAGAGAGATGGGGATGAATCTCTTTAACCAAGGAACCAGCGCCAGGACAAGAGGGAATGGCCTCAAGCTGCGCCAGGGCAGGGTCAGACTGGCTCTTAGGAAGTATTTCTTTGCAGAAGCGGTTGTTGGGCGTTGGAATGGGCTGCCCAGGGCAGGGGGGGAGTCCCCATCCCTGGAGGGGTTGAAGGGTCGGATTGACACAGTGCTGAGGGATCTGGTGGAGTTGAGAACGGTCAGTGTGAGGTTCATGGTTGGACTGGATGATCTTCAAGGTCTTTTCCAACCTCGATGATTCTGTGCTCTGGATGCCACTCTTCAGAAGAGACATCCTCTTGTTACCCTCCTGTGTTGGTGTGATGTAGTGGCTGGTCTCCAAGTGCAGAAAAGGAAGGTTTAACCCTTGATTCTGGCAGTGTCCTGCTGCTAACTTTTGGGTAGTTAACTTCCTTTTCCTGTGCCTCTAGGTACATATGCCTGGGTGTTTGAAAACAGTCTGGAAACAGTCATTACTTTAGTTTGCCGCTTGGTGGCAAGCTGTACGGCTTGGGAGCTGGAGAAGGTTCGTTCATGTGAGGAGAGCCATATCGTCTGAGTGTGCAGTGCTGTACAGAACGCTCTCCACTGCTCCGTCTGTGTACCTGAGATTTGGGAAATGGTCTCGTTCTAGTTCTCCATACAAAAAGTGTGATACAGGGACTAGGCATTCCTGTTACTATGACAATGGCATACTCATGGCCTCAGAGGTTGCTCACTCCTCTTTCTGTTTCTCCACAGTCGCTGGACCTTGCTGAGTACAACGTGCTCTTCGTTTTGAGTTTCACCACACCAGCCTTTGATGCAGACGTCGCACCTTCCTTTGGGACCCTCCTTGCCACAGTGAACGTGGCCCTTAACATGCTGGGAGAGGTACTAGCCACTTCTCTGTTTGGGAGAGCACAGCAGTTGCAGTGGTCTCAGAGCACTCATTCAACTGATATTTTGAAGAGTAGGAGTATTTCCTCGTTTGTATCTCCTGTCTCTAATGCCTGTCTTTTCCCCTCTCAGCTGGATAAGAAGAAGGAACCTTTCCCTCAGGCTGCAGGGCTGAATATGCAAGAGGGAACCAAAACCCTCAAGTAAGTTTCTAGCTTTTTGATTTAGTCAAGCAGAACCAAGTGCTCCTCAGATCAGAACTGAGGTTTGCAGGCATTCATGTAGCTTCAGAATGGCTCACGCTGAATCCAGGGAGTTCAGATAGCCCATCAGTTCTCCAAAGCAAGCAGGGATTTTTTTGGGGAGGGTGTATGAAACCATCCCATCCTAAGATGCAGTGTAGAGAGTTGTTTGACGCTTATTTAAACATTTAAATCAGACTTCCCTGATGGCCAACAGGAGTCTCTACTCTGCAGACCATAGCTTTTGAGTATTGCTGCTTGAGCAGAAAGAGAACTGTAACAGCGTTCCCTCTTATGTACTGTGTGTGTGACATCTCTCTAAGAGTATCTGACCTTGAAACTAGAGTGTGCTGACCTTTTTGGCTCCTGCTGATGTGTGTTTCTTCGCACAGGTCTCTGCTCATGTTTACAATGGAGAACTGTTTCTACCTGCTCATCTCCCAGGCCGTTCGGTACTTGAGAGACCCAGCTGTGCACCCCCGTGATAAGCAGCGGATGAAACAGGAGCTCAGCTCTGAGCTGGTAAGCAGCTTCTACCATCCTTTCTCACTGTAAATGTGTCTTGTGGGAGAAGGTCATTTGCCTTTGCCTGCCCATAGAGCCCATTCCCCAGCATGAATCAACAGCCAGGGGCTGCAGGTACCGGCGCCTGTTCCTCTGCTGCCGGCGCGTTGTGTGGGGAGGGAGAGGGGCACGTGTTTGAAAGAAGCTCACCTATTACCTGCTCCCGATTTCAGAGTACACTGCTCTCCAGCCTGTCTCGTTACTTCCGCCGTGGTGGCCCCTCTTCACCTGCCAGTGGGGTTCTTCCCTCTCCCCAAGGAAAGTCGGCCTCCAAGCTGGGTCCTGAGGGGCAGGAGCCTTTGTTTCAGCTCGTGCAGGCCTTTGTCCGGCACGTGCAGAGATAGATCCTGTCCTGCCCCTGCCTCCCTCTTCATGACGTGCACCAGAACGATTCACGTCCACTGCAGAAGGCATCACCTTTGGCAGAGCTCGCAACAAGGACTGGGAAAGGGAGGGAGGCCTGGGGTGGGCAGTGGTGTGAACCCACCTGTCAGAGCAGCAGCGAGATCCCGTTGAACTCGTGCAACCCAGTAGCAGAGTGAATGTAAGGAAAGCCGAGAGCGGCTCCTCGGCGATCAGCCCACGGGCACAGCCCGCCCGCTCCATCTGCCAGAGCATCCTGGCTGGGTACAAGTGCTCAACAGTCAAAACCTTTATTTTTATAGCTTGTACCTCAGCTGGGGAAGCTGTGGCTGGATGGAGAGAGGAGACAAACTTTCCACTGGGCATTAACTCTGCTCTTAACACAAGGTGCAATCTGCCTCTCCCTCGCAGTCAGAGTCCAGTTAAGGCACAACCAAGGGATCAGCCAGCAATTCAGAGACCATCTTTCTACTGCTATTTTTGTACTGAATGGTTCCAGGCAAGATGGTGTATGTGTGCTCACGCCTTCCCTTCACCCTGCAGTCTGTGTGTTGTGTGTGTTTCTGAAGAGCAAGGCCTCACTCAAGGTTTTTAAGTCAAAGTTCCATTGCTCCAGTCTTGCAGATTTTTGTAACTGTGCCCTATTTATACTGATATTAAAACCTTTATAGACAGCAGCTGGGTTGATGGTTTTGTGTTGGACGTAGCAGCCTGCAGCACCAATTCTGCATCTTCTGTGTCGTAGTTCTGCTGGGCTGAAGTCCCAGCTGACAGTGGTGGGAGCTGTGGCTTGGGAGTGACAATCCAGATACTGTTTGAGGCGATGATCATCAAAGCTGATTCCCTCGGCTTTCCCACACCCACTCCCTTTCTCTTACTCTCATGTTGGGGAACTCGTAGGAGGTTTTAAACGAGCATCACTATAAAATACTCCTCAGGAATGATTCTTCTGCACACGATGGTGTGGCCCACGTGCATGGATTACTCTCTGCACAGGTCCAAGCTGCTGCTCTGCCTGTTGCAGCAGCAGGGGAGGGCGTGGGTTGAAGCTGGAAGACAGACGCTGTCTACAGTGAAGCTGCATCGTGCTGTTGTAGCTCTCTCAAGTAGATGAACAAACCCTTTAAGGTTCTAAGGCTCAATGTGTGATGGAGACAGTAAGAGAAGGTCAGTGATCATTGCTTAAAATAAAGCCTGAAATCTAGACAGACACTTCTAAGGTAAGAAATCAAATTTCAATGTAGCTGTGAGTTGGTAGCCTACCAAATCTTTCCTAAAGAGACACTTGATTGCTGTACTAGTCAGAACCTTTTTAATCTCGCTGGTTTTAAGAGACTAGAGAGAGAAAATTAGATTATCTTGCTTTGAGGGTTTGTTTTGTTTTTTTCCTTGTAAGCTTAGGTGCTGGTGATATTCTAGCATGCTTGTTTGATCTGGCTTTACTTGCCCTGGAGGCTTTGGAGAGATCTAAACTGGCTGGAGCAAAGTGGTCTTAAAGTAGAAGGCAGAGGGGCTTTGATTACCTTCCAAAAACAGGTGAGCTGCTCTGACAGGAAGAGAGGTGATGTGACAGTCCTAAGCCTGGTCTGTAACCATTAACGCTTTCTGCCACAGGGGAGCTGTGAACAGGGAGATTTGAAGGTGAAGAACCGTGCAGAGGAGACAGCAAATTGGTGCCAGGTAGCTATGGGGAGCGGGAGTAAAGCCAGAGTGCAGCACATCTGAGCAAGTTCAGCAGTGCTTAGGGCTGTTACTTGATAGCTCTGGTAGGTATCTTTCCCTTTGTTACAGCTTTAGAAGTTACACATGGTGCTAATCGCTTTATTAGTGTTCAACGAGAATGGATAGAATGAGAATTGAGGGAGAAGTAATACATTCTTTTAGATATTTACTCAAGCACTAGAGTGAGAGTTTATGGCGCTAGGCCAGAGTCCTTGGTGCCAGGTAGCAAAGAACAGTGGATGCTGCTGGTCAGATCTGTGCTTTAGACCTACAGCTTCACTTTAGATGGCAGCATTTCAGCCCTCAATTGTACCTTTACCTGCCCCTCGGCCCCAGAGAGATGTGGAACAGCCTTTGGCCAAGACATCTGCAGATAAGCAGCAGGAGAGCATAATCTCTGCAGAGAGCCAGTTCCAGGTAGCAACAGATTTTGCATGTGCTCTTTTCTAACACAGAGGGAGGGGAGTGCTGCTGCTAGAAAGGCAGGAACAGACTTTCTTCTGGCTGTTCAGAGGGAGGAGACACCATTTTCTGCATCATTAAGCTGCTGCTGTTTTTGCTAAAGCTGTTCTTCCTCTTTCTTTAATGCACCAGGGAGAGGAATAACAGGGAAACCAGGATGTCACTGGCCTGAGGGAAAGGTATACATCCCAGAGGCTGGAAGGGAAACGGGCAGGGGTAGATCTATAAAAGGTAGAACTGTGGTATTGGTAATCATGGCACTTGTAAAACTAACTAAAACAGTAATGTGATTTCCCCATTCCCTTTCATGGGAGTTTAACTAGAAAAACTGAGTGCTGTTGCTACACTATAGAACATTTCAGCAGCTGCTTTTCCCAGGAGTTCTTTCCAAGCTGGGTGCTAGGGACAAGGCTTTAGGATTTTAGATTAGCAGCAGATCTAGTTTCCATAACAACAAAAAAATGTCTGTTAGCTGTAGAATAGCATTTCCAGTCTCTCAGCAGCTAAAGTCATACTGCTGCTCTATTTTCGCTTCAGGTTAAGGAGGAGCTGTTGGTTCTTTGAGTCCTGAATCTGTAGTACAACTGAGATGTGTCATCTGGGAGAGGAACTGCAAGACATTAACAACCTTAAGGCGTGTTGAGAGTTTCAGCTGGGACAGGAAGGCTTTGTTTTTCTACCCAGCTCCCAAGACTGGGATGGCAGAAGGGCACAGCCCCCACCCCCCCACCCCCCCCCCCCCCCGAGCTGCCTCCCTTTGCCTCCCTGCCAGCGCAGCTTGTCCCTACAGCCTGTGGGCACGTGGCTGGAGAGCAAGGGCAGCCCAGAACCCACACAAAACCCTGAGGCAGGAGGTCAGGCAGTTTGTTTATTGGCAAATAAGTGCTGAAAACCACGAGCCCTACATACACAGGTGCTCAGTGCCCTGTTACATTAGAGTGGTCACAATACCATGGGGGAAAGTGCAAAAGATCAATAAACAAGCCAGGTTAGTTCTGACATACCAAGGGGAAGGTTGTGAACAGAGAGCTTGGTGCAGGGGAGTTTCTCTTCCATCCAGCTTGAGTGGAAAACGAGTTATACAGCAGCAGAAGTCCTTTAGTTGAGCTCTAGCTCAAAAGCTTCTTACGGGATTAAAAGGCATACACACCTGAGCACTCCCTTTGAGCTAAACCACCGCATCCATCAAGGGCAGCTGGGATTGTTTAGTGTGTGTGTGGCCAAGAATAGCTCATGGTTGGAGATAACAGCAAGTGGGACTATCCCTTACCGTACGAGGATGCACCAAGTCTGTTCACTGCAGAGAGGGGAGGGGAAGCGTTAGTTAAATCAGTGATCTAGGGTGAAAATAAAGTCAGGCTGAAACATGCCTGGAACAGACACACTGAAAGAAAAGCCTGGACAATTAACACAAGGAGCAAAGCTTATAAAAAGGCTTGTAAACTCTTTGCAGTCCAAGAGCAGTTTCTCAGAGGAAATGCAAGCAAGATGCATGGTCCCTTGCAGTGAGGTTTGATTTTTGACATACAGGCCCTGTTGGGTCTTCACAAAGAAATTTCCTTCCAGCTTCTGAGGACCATTCTAGATTGAAGCCGTCAGGCACCATGGTAGCAAGCATGGCTCTTGGAGAGCCTTGCATTACTCTTCTCCCACAGCTGAGCAAGGTGGATGGGTTTAACAGGCTCTTAATTCTTAAATTCAGCTTCCTTGCCTTAAGAGCCAAGACATGTCAGAGGGTTGGCGTGGGACACCTCCCCACTGGAATGCTTAATGGTTTGACTTAGGCAATTCTACTGCTGAAGAAGAGAGAGGACAGGAGGGGCAGACAGGCACTAACCCACACCAGACACAAGGGAAATGTAACTCAAACTCCGTGAGCAGCTGCTGCGGGAGACGGCTCACTGGCCCTGGGAAAGCCGCTGCGATGAACAAGACTAGGGTAGGGTAGGAAAAAAGGAATCAAGGAATCTTGCATCATCAAGACTAACCTCAAAGCAGGCTGCACGGGTAGTTAACGAATTCAGTCTTGGTGCCATCAGCCCTTTCCCAAAACCTTGCTGTCATGGTTTTCCTACTGTTTTCCCACAATTCCCCTGTTAGCAATGGAGTGTCAACCCTGAAGAGAGCAATGGTCTCGGATGAAGAAATCCGCATTAGAGGTGCCAGGAGATGAGGGGTGCATTCTGCTTGTACGTTCTTCTTCCTGGAGACATTTAGCTTAACAGTTCCAAGTAAGTGACAGGAACTTTCCCTTTCTGGTTCCCTCTTTCCCCTATGAGCCAGTCTGGATCCATGCCTGGCAGGCTGTACACAGTGATCATCTGGGGAGAGAAGACAGCGTTAGACAGGCCCTCCCTCTGCAGCCAGAGCCCAGAGGTTCAGTCAGAGGGGTACTGAAAGAAAATAATGCCTCAAGTTCCTTTAGCGGGCATCTGTGCCCTTTCCCTCAAGCTATCTGCAGCTTTAATAGATCTACAGAAATCTGCCTGCTGCCTTTTTGTTCTCCAAACTGATTTAAGGTATTTTTGCAGACAGGGGGGCGTGATATTGCTACATCATCCTTTCTGAATACAAAAGTTCACTCTAGTGAACAAAAGAGTTTGCAACTTGAATTTCCTTTTTTCTCAGCATGGTAAGACCAGACCTCCAGCCAGTAGCTTATTCCATTGCTCTGGGATAAGGCAGCTATATTTGAGGGTCACAGTGAAGATACTAAGTCTTGGGGTAGTTTGTTAGCTGGGTATAGAAGAGGAATAGAAGAGTTGTTGGCGTGATGTTCTTAAATAGCAAATGGCCATGAGCACAAGCTCACTGCAACTCAGTGGATACTAGTGTCAAGGAAAAGACTCAACTAGCAGTTCCATAAAACGGGGGTTTTAGGGGCAGAAAAAGTAACCAAGACCTTGCTAAACATGCAACGAGCTGGTAGGCACTCACGGCAAAATTCAACACAAAGGAAAGCTACCAACCTCATCTGCAAGAAGTGCCAGCTCAGTGCTGTCAGCTGCTTCGTAATCATAGAGGACTCTGGCCTTCCGTGTCCCGCTGGCAGGAGGCTTGACTTCATTTGGGTTCAGGACGCTCTCTGCCACGGTGTTAGGCACCCCAACAATCGTGGGCACAACTGGAATGGTAGGCACAGCAGGGAGTGTGGCAGCAGCAACAGCTGGAGGAGAGGTAGCAGCTGCAGGAGGAGATGTGGATTCTGCATTGCCTACAAATGTGCCTGAAAATCTTACACAGGAGGAAAAAAGCAGAGTTCAGTAAGGCTCTAGTGTGAGGAAACCAAGAAAGAGCTTGCTTTTTCAGTAGTTACACTGCAGAGATGATGCTCAAGAGTTCCAGCTAACAGCTGTAACATATCTACACTGCCCTTTGAGTGGGGAAAGGTGCTGAGACTATGCAACAGGTAATAGTTGTCTGCTTATTGTGATTGCAGTGTCCTGTTACAGGCCTGGCACCCAGCCTCCTGAGCACGCCACTGAAGCGTGGCCCACAGCAGGGTCTGGGCAGGTGCTGTTCTTGGCTCTGCAGCTGTTTTACGGGGCCATTGGGCCGTGTCCTCACCCTGCTCTCACACGGTCTGTGTTATCTGTTCAGTCTGCCAGTTCTTCAGGAAAGGGACAGGCATTGTTGCTGTTAAAGTGGGTGCCACAGCTAGAGGCTCCCAGGCTTTCTGGGCTCTCTGTCTAGAGACAGTAATGGAGCTCGGTCTCATTTATCTGTAGATACCTGCCTCTGCACGAAGGGCGTGCAGCTCTGGCCCTTGCTGGCCTTTGTAGCGAGTCTGCAGAGACTCCAGGGTCTGGGGGAGGTGGAGAGCTCTTAGAGCTACTGTGTGCAACATCCTACTTACATTTCTCCTTTGGAGCTGCAAGCATGGAAGAGAACAGAACAGGAATAGTGAGTGATCATGTAGAGGAAACAGCCCCTCCTGGGTCAAACCACGGCGCTGATGTGGCAGGTAAGAGACAAACAGCCCTGCCCGTGCCCAGGGGCTGTGCAGCCAGCAGCACTGAACTGACTGCTGCAGCTGAGCACGCTCAGCCTCGCTGCTTGGCAACAAGAATTTGTCTCCCATGTGATTTAACTAATTTAGAGGAAGAATGTTCCAACTCTCATGGCCATCATGCTTTGAGATGAATGTGTACAACCCAGATGAACCCAAGGGGAAAGCCTGCTCTAAATGCACTGCCACCAGGATTGCTCACCATTCTGTAAGCTCAGAAGCTCTGTCAGTGCTTGGAGGGGGCTTTATAACTTCTACCCAATGTTGTGACCAGGGGTGGGGAAGGAGGCCTGAGCTAGGGGTAACGAGATGAGTAACCCTCAGAGAAATAAAAGCAGTCTCTTGTCTCACCTGCCCAGTTGCTTCTGCAGGTCCAGCATGTATTGGTAACACTGAGCATAGTAGTTGGTCTGAGACTCCACAAACTCGTGGAGACAGCGAAGATGATTCACCTGGAGGGAGAAGGACCATAAGCTGGTCTGGGAGTTTGGTTGCCAGGCACAGGATCTCTCTCCCTGCAGCTACTACCCACCCCACAGGAAGCACGCGTGTGCAGGCCTGTATTTAAAAGAGCTACTTGGTTTGCTTGAACACACCAATTTAAGTCTGGGAATGCTGTATAGGCCCAAGGGTGGTCTCAGAGAGGAGGCTGCTCCTGGAGCTCTAGCCATGCCCCTGTGGCCGGCCCGCAGCTCTAGTGAGAGAACAACAAGGTTTTTCTGGCTCAGAAGCATTTTGAGGACTGCAGAGCTGCAGATGCCACAGTGGCACTGCCTGTGCATGTTCATTATGTTTTCAGTTTGAGCATTCCAGGTCTTATGAGGAGGTTGCTGTAGCATCCAAATTTATGACCTCTTCTACCTCTACGGTCAGTGCAGGGCTCTGTCACCCTGGTGGCATTCTTCTAGAAGAGTCTCTGTAGCCCTTGGAACTCCCAGGGACCCAGGAGGACTCACGTGTGTGCTGCTGATCCCCTCCAGCAGCAGACGCGTCACCTCTGCCTGCCGATCAAACTCGGTCTGCGTGAGCCTCAGCTCATGCTCTGCCTGCAAAAGAGGACAGGGTGTTCAAGCCAGCACAAGGCAGGGACCCCTGCTCTGCCTCTTCCAGGGAGAGGCACCACCCACCTCCTCCACCAACCCCCCCTTTGGCACCGAGACGAGTGTGCTGCTGGCTCGTAGGATCCACGTGCACCCGTGACACTGACCATCAGGCACGAGGACCCCTGAGGCCTCTGGCTGCACTTCAGCTTGATTCCTGCTTGATCCTGCATTGGATCATTGCAGGTCATGGAATGGCAGCTCAAGGCTGATGCATCAAGCTAGGAAGCGCCTACTCCCACAAGACTGGAACATGAAGATGGAGAGGCTTGGTTAACCCTGAGGGATGTGGAAAGCCAGTCCCATGCCAGCACCTGTCCGTTTAACCCCCTCTTTAGGCATAGGAACTAGGAATTTAGGCCTAGGAATTTAGAAATAGGAATTACAGGCATAGGAATGTGACAGCCTCCCTACATTTCTCTCCAGAAGTGCAACTTTTACCAGTTATCATTTTTATCATCACAGAACAAAGGCTGAGGCCAGGGAACATTTATCAAATTGCTGTTACTAACCAAATCTCCCTGCAATGGAGATGAACATCCCAATCCAACTTCTACCCCAGGCTCTCCTTTGAAGCTAGTTACTTATCTGAGCTAGGAGGAATTAAACAACGGTTAATAGAAGGCAGCTCTGCAGCAGACACTGGGAATTCAAAGACAGACTGATACTGGAGCCCCTCTTTACCAAACAGAGCATCTCTCCCCCACCAGCAAACAGCGTACTGATACCAGGGCAGTTTTGCAGTACCGGAACACCCAGGTGGATCTTTGCAAGGAGAAGAGCTCCAGAAGTGTTGGAGCTGTCAGGCGCCCTGGTGCCTGCTCTCCCCTCCCACTGCCAGAGGGAAAGGGGTGATAAACAGGCACATTTGTTCCCTCTAGCATGTGTGCTACTCCTTAGCCCCAAGCAGAACGTGCCAGTTCCCTCTTAGGACGTGCTGTGACCAATAGCACAGAAGAGTGATGTCCACTCAGCTACAGTGTACTGGAAGGAGAGGAGTTGGGGTTCTGTGTCCTCTTCCCCCTCTCCAGGGGGGTGCAGCAATCGCAGGGCTCCTGCCTTGGTGCTGTAGTTCCTGCATGGCCCCAGTTCTGGGAGAGCGCTCCTGCTGCTGCTGCTTTGGAAATGATCATTCTGGCACAGGAGTGACTTGTTTGCACTTGATCCCAGAGGACTAATCCAGAGAGGCTGATAGAGCAGAGGCCACATCGCTGGTGTTTGAGCAGGGTTCCCCCAGAGGAAAGCCAGCCTTTGGAGCAGGGCAAGCCAGAGGAGCTGCTGCGGGCCATGACAGCCTTACCAGTCCTGTTGTATGGCTAGGCTAGAACAAAGACTGTCTTTTAATCAGATTTGTCTATTTTAAGCTACAACTGATCTATTTTCTTGCATCCTCTGTATGAAAGGGATTATTTAAAGGAGAAGGGGGAATGTAACAGGAAATACCAGTGCAATGCCTTACTAGGCACGAAGATATTCTTGCTCCAGTGAGCTGAGCAGGGACTTCAGTAGCAGCAGAGCTATCAAACTTGTGACAGGCAGAGCCAGCTCCATTTGGCACTGCCTGGGATTTCACCCATTGCCTCTCTCTGCTGGTTCTGAGCAGTTGCAGGGTGTTTCCTATAAAGCCAGCACCAGACTGACCGGGGAGGTCCCTTCCAGCTTCTCCAAGAAGAGAGAACTTTGGCATTTACTGACATACTTTGGTCTATCTAGCCAGGATAGACCAAAGAGAGAGCTAGAGGAACAGAGCTTTCCATACTTAGAGCTGACTGCAGTCAGCTTATTTGTTTGAGGGACCGAAGGATTTAGCATACAGGATGAGCTGGTTCAAAAACAGCCAGTCTGCTCTGAGGATGCATTTAAGGCAGTAAAGGTTGCTATCATGCACAGCATGCAGGAACGTGCCAGTTCAGGCTTCAGGCTAACGTCTGCTGGGGGTGTTTGAGGTATGAAAGGCAATGGGATCCCAGAAGGTGTCTCTGGGAGCTCCATACTGTGCTGGAGCTCCACACAGAGCTCACTCTGGTCTCGAGGCCACTAGCAGCTTTCCATCCATCTTCATGGACAAGTCACACTCCCGTTGAGGAGCCCAGAAAATAAACAAGATCTGGGACTTTGCTTCCACGGACCCACTCAGAAGGGTAAGTGCAGCTCACCCAGACAGAATCAACTCCACGATAGGCTCCAAACCTCCCTCCCTTGTTCATGGGGAGACCCTCTGTCCCTGCTCGAGCTCTGCTTAGAGCTCCTGCTCAGACCCCAGAACACGCAGGCAAGGGGCTACTAGAGGCTAATGCAGGGCACATGCAGAATTGGAGCAGGCAGGGCCTTTGCCACCGGAGCAGAGCTGAACCACATCGCAGGGCACCAACTCTGCTCCTGTGACACCGGTGCAGGGTTCTCAGAGTTGCCTTTTATCCCAAACAAACGCACGCCTGGTTTGCCTGGGAAGTCTGACACTCGGTACAGCCAACCGGCCCACGGGGCAGGCTCTTCCCACACCACTCTGAGTCACGCTGAGCCATTCAGCTGCGGGACCAGGACTGGGGCTGACACCAGCAACATCCCAGTGCTCCCACCCTACACGTGTGCGGGCACACGAGCAGGAAGGAGGCCACGGCACCCCCACCCCCTAACCACCACCAGCACACCCAGGTTTGAGCACAATTTCAGCTGGGTACTTACTTTTTCCACCTCGTCGCTCCAAAGCTGTAGGGGCCACAGAGCAACAGGAAAGGAGATCAGTGTTGGAGACATCGAGAAGCACTCGGCATTAACACCAATTGGCAAGGACGCTCCGTGGACATAGCAGGCCAACTCCGGGGACAAGCTAGCCCTTCACCCAGCAGCAGCTGCCAGACCGATGCCCCTTCCCCTCCTTCCTGCACCCTTGAGCTCAGTTTCACAACGGGAGAGCAAGTCCATGCCACCTGAGCCAGCAGCACGTCAGCTCTGCTCCCTGCCAGGGCTGTTCCATCAACTGCATTCAGCAGGCTCCAGGAAGGACAGGATTAAGCAGCAGAGTCCTCTGAACAGCAAGGGTTACTTTGCTGAAGCCTGCAGAGGTTGGTGTTAAAGAACAGCCCTTCTTTTACGGTTATGGAAAGGCAAGTGAGCTGCTTGCGCCCACAAATAGGCCCTGGGAACTGCTGTGAGCTCAAGCCAGCCAGAGGCCAGTGTTCCTCACCCACTGGTCTAGAGAGCTGAGGTTAATAGGATCATAATCCAGCCAGTCTGTGCTACCAACTGGCATGTTTAGCTACAGGAAGGAGGAAGCAATGGCTGTATGTTGCCTTTGAGCCAGGCAAAACACCATGGCACTACTCCTTCCTACTCTCCTCACTCACAGGGGCACATTCGGGGCAGCACAACACTGCCAGCTGCTTGCTGGGATCTGACTCCAAGGACATGAAACAATTGACAACAAAAGTCACACACAGCAGTGGGAAAGGGAGAGAAGAGGTAGAAAGACACATTGATCCTTCCTAGAGATCCTCGGCTTGGCCTTTCCTCAGCACACAACGATTCCCTCAGCCCTGGCAACATGAAGAGAAATCCCCCTGGATCAGCTGAGAGCACCCCAGCCTGCAGCAACACCCCACATCAGCAGGGCCAGGGCAGATGGCCTCTGAGGACCTCGGCTTCCCCCTCTAACATCACTTTTGCCATCAGGGAAGTTCACCATAGCATGGCTGAATTTGCACTGCAGGCACCTGGGGGCCCTGTGCTGATGCTGCTGTGTGGGAGGGAGAACACCCTCTGTTTGGACCCAGGGTCTCCCAACCAAACCTTGCTGAGGTTTGCTCAGCAGCAGCTGCCCTCAGGTGGGCCGTGGTTCCCCCAGGTGCAGAGACAACTCCACCAGCCAATACAAGGAGCACCTGCAGGAGCTGCTGCCTGGTGAAAGGCTGCAGCAGGAAGGCACTATGCTGAGCTCTGTGGCTTGCTGCCTGCTCCTGTTCTGGCTTCTGCCCCCCAGCCTTCAGCTCAGCTCCTGCTCTGTGGTACGTAGCCCTATGGGCAACTCTTCTTACTTGAGTGGAGTTATTGTAGCTGGTCCCCTTACGATTGCAGGCTCTTCCTGTGCAGTGCTCCATGCACTGAGACTGCGTGTTTTCTCTGACCTTTAGGTGGATGTTTTGTTTCTGTAAGTCAGAAACTGGTTCAGATAAGGCCTGGGCAATTTCAGCCATGTGTACGGACACAAGCCCCTTCCCCTCCTCAGTCTGGGAGCTCCTACTCTGGAAGGCAGGTCCTTGAGGCAGCTGAGAGAAACAGGTCCCAGCCTCAACTGCTGCTCTGGCACAAGGCCTCTGTCAGCACACCCTCGTGTTTTTGGAGCAAGGTTTAGTGCAGGGGCAATGGGAAGCTTTCACTCTGGCCACAGGTCTTCCTACTTAGATGCTGTAGACAGTACTTTAGCTGTTTCAGGCCCATTTGGTCACTGCAGTACCCTTTGAATTTGTAGCTGGATTTCTCTTCTGTTGGCCTTGCTCTGACCCTGCGGTGCTCTGGGGCAGTCCAGCTCTGTCCAGATCTATCCCTGGGCTAGTGCACCATGTGGCTCTAGTCAGAAGCGTTTCAGACAGCTCAGGGAGCAGAAAAAGCCATGATGTGCACCCATCTTCCTCCACCCCAGCTCAAGCCAGAGGAACCCTCTTTAAGGTACTCAATATGTTTTTCTTGGAATCATTCCTAGGAGCACAGTGCATGGCAAGTGGCAGGGGCTGAGAGAAAGGGATATTTAGCTTACACGGCCCACGTACACCTTCTTACACAAAAACAAAAGGTCAGTGTGGGAGAGAGGAGAAATGGCTCCTCAGCCTCCAACTCGTACAAAACGAGGGAGGTGCTTGTCTCCAGGTGGATCTAATTCCATCTAAGCCCTCCTGTTATGGAAGGGGAAAAAAAAAAAAATAAAAGCACCATGTTATCCACCTCTCCAAAAAGCAACAACATAAATTTAGAATCCAAATCAGAGCCCTGCTGAGGGCATATGGTCCAGGAGAGGGCTGACCTGTTTGCTCACCTGTAAGACAAAGTTGTTACCTGGGCATAAGCAATCCCTCCCTCCAGACAGGAGCAAGGTGAGCAGCAACCACTACTCTATACTGTCAGAACACACTAAGACTAAAGTAGCACAAGGATTCTGGCCTGGAAGAAAAGCAGAGCAATAGTATGAAGAGCTCCTACCTGGCTGCAGTGCCTGACCCTTGGGATGAATGCTGGGATTAGAGAGCTTGTTGCAAAGCAGTCCTGCCTGCACTGAGCTGGGGAGCAGTCTGGGCTCAGCCCGTGTTTGGCAAATAACTAAAATAACTAATAGCAAATTGTTATTCAAGTCACCCCTGCTAGTGCAGCTGGACTTAAGGTGGCACTTCAGCCACCAATTGCAACCTCTGAATTAGAGAGTTTGGAAGCCACGAGGACCACCGCTGGCCAGGCCAGCAGGTTTCTTACATGTGCTCCTGGTAGGACGCCCTGCTGTGCAACCATCAAACATGATTAAGTGATCAAGGTCAGTGCTGGCTGCTTACCTAGAACAAGTCTGTCTCCTAGAGCCCAGCTCTAACTGTCCAATATCACCATCGCTGCTGTCAGAGCTTCTCTAGCAGAGCTCTGAAGAGGAACCACTGAACCACAGAGATGTGCCAGGGTAGACACCTGGGGGCTAAACCCCCCCCCCCGCCAAAATCTAGTTCTCCTGTTGTGTTACTGTACTTGGCACCTGCTCCCCAGAAAAGCTTTGCAGTACAGCAAAAGCAGATCAACTTGCAGTTTGGTGATGACTAGACATGTTCAACTGAGCATGTGGGCACTCTGCAAGATGCTAGTGCATGTTATACAAATGCTTACCTTCAGGCCTGCTTTAGAAAGCCTCAGGAAATGATCAGGACACCCTGGTCTAATCAGAGCTATTCAGAGGCCAGGAAAGCCCAGCTTCTCTCCTCTGATTCTCCTAGAGCTCAGTTTTAGTCCATTATTGTGCTGTTCTTTGAACAGATCTTTCCAAGGGAGAAGCCAGAGCCACAGGCTCGCTGCTAGTTGCTGCACTAGGAGAGATGGAAACTGAGCAGTTGCTACAGCATCACTAATATCAGCTTCTTCCTCAGGAGTCCCACCACCAGGTCTGTTACCTGTGGAAATAATTTTCTAGCTATTGTGCAAAGCTATTTCTGATCCCAGCATCACTCTCCAAGAAGGTCAGGACAGATCCCCCTGGGAACTAACACTGATGCTATCAGCTCAGACATACCTCTTTCTCCAAATGGGATGGGCTTCCCATTAACCAAATCCAACTTGTTTCCATGAGGTTTTTTGTTCGCAGGAAGGCTGGGCTGTCCCTTTTCATACCTACAGATCCCACTCCCAGCCCTTCCACTCCCAGATTATTCTATTAACAGGCATCAGTGTTGTTCTGAAGGCTATTTAGGAAGCAAGATGATCAGTTTTCAACATTTTAACGAGAAATGTGACATTGTGCAATGGGGAGCCATGAACACAGCACGGAAAGTCAATTGCTTGACTACAACCACTCAGTGCAACACAGTAGAGATGCAACAGGCTATTCACCCACCCCCAGCGCATCTGACTGCGTAACAGCCACCAACAGACAGGCCCCAAGACAAAAGGAAAAAAAAAATTGATCTCTATTTGCAGAATAGACAAGACTGCACTGTCAGCCTACTGCGTTACTGATATGATGAGTGGCAGAGAAATTCCTGCACCTCTGCTCCTCTTGACCAGCTACAAAGCGTGAGCACTGACACCACAGTACTGATCAGGCAGTCATGCATGTGACATTGCCAGTGTACAGCTGGAACCATCCAGAAAGGCTAACCTTTGAGGTTTTTGTCCTTTCAATTGCTCCACTAGCAATAAAAAACAGTCAGAAGATTCCCCCTAGAAATGTGGAAAAGGATTGGCAGAGAAACTGGAAAACAAACCAAGCAGCAGAAGTGCCAGACCCTGACCATGCACCCCTATGGGGGTGATCTGCATCCTTAAGGTTGAGTCAGAGGAACCCTGGGCAGCCCATGTCACATTAAAATGTTGAAAACAGCAGAGCACTAGGTCTGAGTTTAAGTCGGGTGGAGAGAGGGGCAGGAAGAGGTTGGAGAGGCAACATCTAGGAGGAGGCAATCTTACCGCTGATGCGCTGGCGGAGAGAACGTAATTACGAGGTCTAGTCTCCTGAAAGTCAGGCACAGCCTAGTGGGGGGAATAGAGTTTCATGTACAAGTCACGCAGAAGAGTTGACAGGAGTCAGTTGGGCAGTGGATGGAAGAAGGGACTAGTGTTTTTTTCCTGTCTGTGCTGGAAGCCTAGCTCAGATTCTTATGGGGTGGCAGGAAGGAGGTCTCCCAACAGTCTGGGCAGTGGTGCGTGGAAGCTCTCCCCAGATGGAAGCCAGGCTTGTGCAAGAGGAGGTGGACTGGCTCACGCAGTCCCACCCGGTGCCTGAACAGCAGATATTTCTACTGTTAGAAACTCTGCCTGTACTTACAGCTTTCCGCTCATACAGCGGCCAGTTGGAGTGGAGATGAGACAGCACAATCTCAAATGCATTTCCCATTCTCTTGCAGCCAGCAGGTTGCTCACGTCATGTTGGCTCCATCCAGTGAGCAGGAACTTCCTTCCCCTTGCTTCCCACCTACAGTCCTAGACATGTCCCTGTACAGGGCTTTGGCCTTAAAGTGGGCATGTTTACGGGCATCAGAGCATCCTTCCCACAGTGCCTTTCAAAGAAACACATCTACTTGTTCTTACTCTCACCAAGCCTCTGAGCATGTTTCCTCTTAACAGACTCGGATATTACCCTTACTGCTATTTTTAGTAAGGGGCATGGCTTAGCCAAAGCAGATCTAGTCCAAAGCCTTGCTCTTGCCAAAGGCAGTGTATGAGTTTTCAGCCCAGAGGTCAGCAAACCTCGGAGCCACCTTCTCCATAGTTAAACCTCTGCCCTGGGGCAGGAAGACTTAAGCACTCTGGAGGTTTTTCTCATTGGGAATGCAAGTGATCCAGTCCACCCCCACACTAACTAACCGTCACACAAGGTCTCTCTATTCAGCTAAACGAAGATTAGGCCTCCTCCTCCTCGGGCCTTTGGCTGTAGCATCACCCAAAGAGATAAGCCAACAAGCTAGCTTAGATCAGGACCATCGCACTGGTGCAGTGGATCAGGGTATCCTCCTGGTCAGGCTTTACTAAGCAGTAAATTGGTGTGCAGGCTGGCACACAACCCAGCTGTAGCCCAGCTACGTTGTTAATCCTCTCAGGCCCCACGTTTCCTCTCCCAGGTTAATCTCTTTGCAGCTCACCCAGATCTACTTATACATGCTGATCTGATTTGCTGGGCCCCAAGCAGCCTGCTGGAATGAGTGACCAGTGTGTGGAAGAGCAGTCAGGCAGTCCCAGCAAGAAGAGATTTTTTTTTTAACCATCTGGAGTTTTGGGGATGGCTGGAGGAAGGAATAAGGAGGAGCAATTCCTATTACAAGTCAAACCTGAATATAGGGAGAAAAATGCACCAGTAGGATTTGAGGCCAGCACGGCAACTAGGCTTGATTCCTCCCTGTGGGGAGATGTTTCACAGAAAAAGCTTCTTAGGCTTTTTTTTTTTAAAAAAAAGATCAAAAGCAACCTCTCCTCCCATTCCCTGGTCTCCAGGGAGTCCCAAAACTAGTCATAGCACATGGGATGAAGGAGGCAAGCTGCTCTCGCACTCCTATGTGTGGAGAAGTTGTATTTGCAAGCAGTGGTCAAAAGACACCCACCTCCCTCCCCCTTCTGCTCTTGTAATGGGGAAAATGGGCAGAGCCCTGGGGCCTGGCGGACAGAACAGCACCACAACCAGATGAACCTGCCTGTCATTGTCTCTGGGCTGCCTCCCTTCCAGGAGAGGGACTTTCACCCAGCCCGACCTCCTCCTGCCAGCAGCTGGAGGAGCCTGAGTGGGTCTTTACGGGAGTCCCTGCCTCTCTTGAGCACTGCTTGCAAGCAGCGTTGATGGAACCCAGGGCACGCTCCAGAGGGGCTGCAGGCAGCTGACAGACACCCCCATCTTTCTGGAGCACCTCGCCCAGGCAGCCACAGCCCTGACCATGCTCAGTACATGCGCCAGGGCCAGTCCCAATGGGACAAGGGAGATATGAATTTTCATTAAAAATGGGAAAGAGACAATGAGAGGTGTTAAAGAAAAAAAAAAAAATCACAGCACTGTTAGCACAGTCAATACTCACATCTCCCTCACACTGAGCAAATTACAAAGAAACAAAACAAAAAGGTTAGTAAACAAAACAGCATCAACAGGAAGGACAAAGCACAAAGTCCGAGGGAAATGCACAAGCCCAGACGCTCGAACAGCAGCTCACAGGTCTGGGCAGCAGCGCACTTGGAGGGTCAGTCACGAGACAGAAGCTGTGGGAACACACGTTTGCACTACAGAGGGGGAGAGCAGCAAGAGAGTGGTGAGCTGGGAGGGGTGCAATACTTTAGGCCAGCTTGGATGGCGAGGTGTGACACGGGACTCCGGCGTGTTACAGGGAACATTGTGGTCTAATGCTGAGTTAACACGCCGAGAGCAGAGGCAGCATTTCTCTCCCTGGTGCTGGGAGCTTCCACCTGTGCCTTGTCCTCTAGTAGTCAGTGAGGTACCCAGAGCCCCGAGGGCAGGGACCCCACCTTTAAGCTAAGCTGGGTAAGAGATGTGTGCCCACAACAGCAGCTGAGGTTGCTCTTCTGTTGTGTGAGCTCTGTTTCAAAGAAGCAGAGTGGCTGAAACGTGGCTTGAGGCGAACGCCCTGGAAAGCCTGGACTGGCTCTGCACCCTCCCTGGGGCACTCCAACCCAGCAGTTCCAGTGGGAAACCAAGTTTTTCTTTTTTCAGCTACAGGGAAGTCCCTCACCCAAGGGTCTGTATGCAGGTGAGAGGCCTTGGGATCACTTCATATAGGAAGCAAGGTAAAGAGGGTGCAAAGGGAGAAAGCACAGGAGGTATCTGAATCCCTGCTCTGATTTGAGGTTAAGATAAAACAATGGCACCACTTTCCACTGAGACTGGGGGCACCACCCCCTTCAGAAAGGGAATTGGGGATCCCTGAAGTTACCTTCAGTGGAGCTGGGTGACCTGACTGATGAGACGAAGCTTTTTTAAAAGGGCAGCTATCCCTTTTGTTCACCCAAAGCTTTGTTTAGAGCTTTTTCACACAGGCCTCAGCGCTGCTAGACCTGCTGATGGAGGCCACTGAGCTTAGCACAGCCTCCCCATATGGCATGTATGCAGTCAGAGCTGAGAAGAGGGAAAACACCTGGGAACTGGCCACCCAGGGAGCTGCAAGGCCAGAGGCCCCGCTGAGCAGATGGCTAGAAAACAGGCTCATGGCAGGGCTCCCAGGCTGGTATCCCAGTGCACCCCAGAGACTGACTGACAAGGATTCCTGCCTATTCTGACTGCACACATTTGTTAGTCGAGTTCCTGGCCCCAGGCTAGAAGCATAACTTGGCAAGTCCTTGTGCCAACAGCCAGAGTGCTACAGGATGGCAATCTGCTTCAGGAAGGTCCTCCAGGGACACCATCAGTGCCCAGCCACATCCCCTCTGCCTCTGCCCGGGGACAGCCCAGTTCCAGGAGATGCCTCAGGCCCAGTGAGCACCCTGAGCTGACAGGTCCTGTCAGCCTCAGACAAGTACTTTTAAGTGCTTGTCCCCATTGCTCAGGCCTGTGGACAGGGACACTGGCTGACTTAGCAGTCCCTTCTGCACCACTCTGACCTGGGGCCTTTGCTAGTTTACTTGCTATGAATTCCCCAAAGCCAGAGGGCAAGACTAGCCTGTAACTAGACAGCATCATGAATTAAGTGAATAGAGAGGCTGAAACAAGGACCTCTTGGCAGCCAGTCTGACCCTGGCCACCCCTTCCAGGCTCCTGCAGCACTCCTGCCTGGGGAAGACTGAGTTGGCAGAATCCTAACTGGTTGGAAACTGGGACTGCTGCAGAGCCCCAGCATGCTTTTCCCTTGTGCACCTCCCAGCTCAGCTCTCTCTTGGCTTGCTTTCAGATCCCCAGGGAAACTTAGCAAGTCCTCGGAAGATGCAGCCTTTTAGTTACTAGCACAAGTCATCCAGCGACCACTATCAGACAGAAGGCAGGAGCCTAGGTCATGTAGAATTTTCCAGACTCTAGAAGCTCAGAACTCTTTGTTTCAGCAACTCCTCCAAGGGAGGACATCTCTGGAACAGGCACATGGCTCCTACTCCCAGTTCCCTTGCATACCAGACAAGGAATTCCTCCACCCATGCCTGCCAGAGCCAGGACATAGTAGGGCAGCCTAATTTTTGTCCATGTGAGCCAAGCCCTGGGGCCAGAAGGACAGAGAGGGGAATGAGGGAAAAAAATTACCGCTGCTTTTGCCTCGGCAGCTTTGGCTTTCTTCAACCTGGCTTTGCAGGCATCCAGATCCAGGCGGCGGTTCTGCAGGATCCTCCGCTCTTTCTGGAAGGGACAGAAAATGAGCAAGAGCAGACTGCTTAGGAGCGGTTGGGGAGGGAAGGGGACAAGGTATCATCTAGAAATCAAATCTATTCCCTTATGATAGGGAGAAAGAAGTGTGACCAGCAGAAGTAGGGAGGTGATAGTCCCCCTGTACTCTGCACTGGTGAGGCCACACCTGGAGTGTTGTGTCCAGTTTTGGGCACCTCAATACGAGAGAGATCGAGGGGCTGGAGCGAGTGCAGAGGAGGGCAACGAAGCTGGTGAAGGGCCTGGAGAATAAATCCTGTGAGGAGAGATGGAAGGAGCTGGGACTGTTCAGTGTGAGGAGGAGAAGGCTGAGGGGAGACCTCATCACTCTCTGCAACTACCTGAAAGGACATTGTAGAGAGGTTGGTGCTGGTCTCTTCTCACAGGTAATTGGCGATAGAACAAGAGGGAACGGCTTTAAACTGCAACAGGGGAGGTTTAGACTGGACATTAGGAAAAAATTCTTCACAGAAAGAGTGGTCAGACAGTGGAATAGGCTGCCCAGGGAGGGGGTGGAGTCACCATCCCTGGATGTGTTTAAGGGTCGTTTGGATGAGATGTTGGGGGATCTGGCGTAGGGGAGAACTTTGTAGAGTAGGGCTGATGGTTGGACTCGATGATCCCAAGGGTCTTTTCCAACCTGAATGATTCTGTGAAGTAGTTATGTCCACCTCATTAGCAAGAGTTTTGGGCCTGGCTGCCGAGGATACAGGTTAACCTTCTGGAAACAGGGCAGCCTATGGGTGGGTGGTGCCCACCAGGCTGCAGGAGTCAGGAAAGGAGTTACCTTCCTCGTGTGCATCAATGGGCAACGCTTCCCTGCCACAGAGGGAACCCTGAGCAGATCTAGGACTGGTATTCCCCCATCCTTGCATTCTTTGAGGGAAGGGTATGGAGTCCTCCTTTCTCATAGGGAAGGAAAACGAGTTCTTCCAGCACTGTTTCCCTCTCCCCTTGCCCTCCTCGTCTCTGGTGACATGACAAGCTTCCCCTTCCCTGTGACCATACTTACGGATATGGTTCGCCAGTCCCCTTCCAGGAAGTTGCGCAGTGGGGTCAGGAAGTTGATGGAGGCAGAGTGGATGAAGTCCCGTTCTGCTGCACCTAAGCGCCTTTGAGTCTCTCCAACTTTTATCAAGGTCTTCCCTGCAATAACAGGAGCCTTCAACTCCAGGAGAAACCAGTTAACACTGTGTTGGCTTTGGCCAACTCACCCAAAGGTACCAGGCTCCAGCACTGGGGGATGAAGGCACAGGGTACCCTGCCTGGACAAGGTAAAACCATGCCTGTACCACACCAGCTTCACTCCTAACTACAATCTGCTTTTAGCTTGAGGCTTCTTCTCAGCTGCTCCCAGTGCAGCTTTGATCTTATCTATCTTCTGAGGCAGTTATTCCACTGATGTCCTTTTACTGCTACACCTGCTTGTGCAGAATGATCTTTGTCTCATAAAACAGAGGCACAGGAACAGAGCAGCAAATTAAAAAGCACCAGAGCAGAAAAAATGAGTTGATTAGGCAGTGCTGGCTATAGATGCAGTTATGGCTGTTCTGCCTGTAACAGGACTTGCTATTGAAGAACTATTGATTTGGAGAGCAATAACAAAGCTCAGGGCAGAGGGAAGGACAGATGGAAGTTAAGGCTGTGCTTCTGTGCAGGTCTGCTGCTCAAAGAAGCCCAAAATTCCCCCAGGAAGGGGCAACGGCTAGGATTTAAGAATAGAAGGATGCTCTGTGTGGTCAGGAAGGGGCCTGCTGAGGCTTGTAGCCAAGCACCAACCTTCCCAAGTCTGTTTTTCTGTTCTCTTTCTGCTGGAGAAAGATTTCCACCCTTCACTTGCAGGACAGTTATAGTTCTCCTGTGCAGAGTCTAGAGAAACTGTGCAACTAGATACCACCTTAGACTAAAAACATGCTCAAACTGGGCAAAGCTAAAACCATTCACTGCGACTCCCTGTTCAGTCTAGTTTAGAAAGCCACAGAAATAGCACAGAATAGCTTCTGTGTCCTGTAACCGGTTCCACTAGCTACCCTGGATCCATGTGGCTTCATTTCTTCTCCAGCTCTGCCAGACTCTGACTCTATAAGGAGTGGGGAGACCCCTTTTCCCCCACAGCATGGAGCATGCTTTCCTGTGGAGTAAGACTTGCCTTCCTACTCCAGATGGGCTGCTTGCTTCTGTGCTAGAGAAGACCCTTCTCTGGCATCAGCTTTGACACGCTAATAGGCAGGTTGCCGCAGGGCGAGCAGGCCACCCTGACCCCTTCAAGAGGCATGCTGCGGAAGTCTGAACCCAGAACAGTCGTGGGGATACTCTCAGGAAGGATGGATTCCCAGGGCTTTTTAATTAGCCAGGCTGACTTACCATAAGGTGTCCCTGGTCCAAAGTCATTAGCTGCTTCTGTCATGTACTGTGCCAGCAGCTCCCCGTTGGTGACCCGGGAAGGCACCTTCCGGTCAAGCTTCTCATAGAGGAATTCTTCTACTCTGGCACCTGGAACAAGGATGCCGCTGGTGGTTACAGGATGGCGGATGAAGGAGAGGCCCCTGGAACTGGCATTCAGGGTAGCCCACCCCATGCAGTCCTCAATAACACACTGGACAGCAAGCACCAGCACCAGGAGAAGGGGTCCCTTCCCCAGTGCTCAGGGACGCTGCCAGGCTGTGTAGGGCAGCAGCCAGTCATCTCTCAGCTACACAGGGAAGGAAGGACAGGCCCTGCAAAGAGATGTTTCTTCCAACCCCCCCAAACTCAATGCAACAGGGCTCTCTGCCAGGGGGCATGTCTTTTAACACTGAGCTGCAAGTGATATTTGTCCTTCAAGCATTAGAAGAAGCTGGACTTACTAGGGTTTGGCTGTAGCAGAACTTCAGTCTGACGCAAGATCTTCTCTGTCCAGTTCTTTGTGGAGTCTGCTCTGGCCAGAAGGTTTTCAAAGTGGGCATCTAGTTCAGTCTTCTCAGCCTGGCCCAACTTTTCTTCAGTAAACTGCAAGGAAAGAGGTAGTTGTTAGAAGGTCTATTCTACTAAAGCAAAATTACAGTGTGCTACAGGGCTATTAAGAGACACTGAGGCTTCTTCTGTCTCATGCATTTATCTTCGAGTAGAGCTAAAAAGCCTTCAAGGTGTCATTCTTTGTTCCCAGGCATCTTTCAGGGGAAGAGGGCAAATTTTTGCCCAAGAGTGAAACAAGCACTGAGCTAAAAACAGTCCAGGTTTGAGAGGTGTTCCAGAATAAGTAACTTTTAATAAGGTCTGGTACAAAAATACTCTAGTTGTGAGGAATCTATTTAAATGGGCACATGGTTTCCAGTACTTCACGCAGGAGAGCAAGACATGCTTCGCATGAGGGAAGGTGCCATCTCCCTTCACCTCCTCCTAACCAACTCTGTCCTACAAACCCAACAGGATCAGGGGTGCCACTACCACCTCACAAGTCAGGCTTTCTTCTCATCTTATTAGACAAGCATGTACACAACATCGGTTTTGCTACAGGGCTTGTGAGTGCCCTCCGCCAGTCGTCAGACTGACAGTGTCTGTTCCTGCCTTGCTGGCAGTGAGCTGCCAACTGAGCATCTGAGGTTTAAGGAGGCTCAAACTCGGGATTGAGATAAAAATGCTTCCAGCAAGTGACTCTTCCTCTAGGACATGCTCTGAAGCAGGGTATTGAGAGAAATGTAACGGTGTCTGACTGCTCTCAGCACTCGGATTCATACTGGCAATGGACTCTCCCTCCCTCCCTCCATGGTTTCTTTTAAGTTTAAAATTAGCAACAGGGAAAAGCAGGCTGTGCAAGTCTTCAGTGTCTTCGTACTGGGCAGTAACATCTGACAAACAACGTTTGTCAGTCTGGAGGTGCAGTGTCAGATGGCCTGGACACCCCCCATTGCTTCTTTGGGGGATTTCTGAGAGAAGAGCCCATTCCCTCTCATCCCATCCCCATTTTCCACTTGCTCCTCTCAGTGACATTGGCCAACTTCAGTGTATTTTTAAGCACAATTTCCTGCTCTTGATGAAACAAGCATCTTGTTGGGTCATACTAAAAGACCCCTTTAGGCAGCTATGCCACTTGGGATTCTACAGAGGTTGCAGTTGTCCTTTTAGCCCTTGTTGCTGACCTCTGGTGCCACTGTTGAGTTATTAGGACATGGTACTGTACAATACCTGGCGCAGTCAGGTGCCAAGAGATTAAAGCCTGGCTAAAACTTTTCGATAAAATACAACTCCTGTCTGGTCTGCCACTTGTAGTTTCCCCTCTGTCCTCCCCTATCCCACAGCTCAGCTCTAGATGGGCCAAGATGCCCTCTTCATGGGGTCTTGGTCTGGTGTCTTCTGCCCCTTGCAAAAGGCTTTCTGGCAAGCTCTGTTCCTGCGGCTGCCCGACAGCCCCAGCTGCGTTCACATCCAGTACAATGCTGGGAACAAAGCGAGATAAGGAGCAACCCCAGAACCAGCACACAAGGCAGGCAAACAGCCTCCAGGAGTCCTGTTACCAGCCCTGTGCAAATGTTACCAGATGTCCGAGATATACAAGCCCTGCAGGTATGTTTACACAGTGACCTGTTTGGGCAAGATTCGAGCTGGAGCCAGTGAACTGCTTTGCCAGATGTAGGTGGTGACAGATATTCAGCTGCAAGGACAGTCACGCTCCCTCCTGCTGCTCGGTGGGGACAGAGGACTCCCAGCCATGCATGACCAGGGATCGTTCCACTAGTCTCCTCAGCACCAGTAGCCCCTGGTTACTGGCACTTATTTTCAGCTCAGTCTTGCCGTGGCCCCATGGCTATTGCTGAACATGGTTAAAAGCAGATTCAAGGTGAGAGGGTGCTTGTATTGCTTTGTACCTAACGTCTGTGATTGTCTTTGGGGGACACACACGACTATCAGACATGTGTGAGCGGCTGAGGCTCTCTTCCTCTGTCACTGTTGGAAGCCCGGGGCTGTTTTCAGACTCTGCCAGGCTGGGCTGAGTCACTGCCATGCAGCAAACTGGGGCTTCCCAGGTATTTGGCACCAGTTCGAGTCATCTGTTTAAGAGCTTTCTTAAACAAGCCAAGACTCTTTGATGCAAGCATAACAGTCTCTCTCGCCCCCCCTTCCCAGACAGCTTTTTGAGATCTCATCTCACTTTCATGTCCAGCTCTTTTTCCTGCAGTTTAGACTCATCCTGCACCAGCATCTTCCCTGGAGCTGTCAAGCCTAAACCCAGGCTGAATTTAGTCAGCTTCTTACAGCATTGCTGCAGAGTCAGATCACTGCTGAAGCCCTCCAGCATCTCCACAGTGCTACTGCTGGCCTCTTGAATCACTCCAGCTCTGGGGTCCTCTGCTACATTCACAAGCAGCATCTCCAAGCATCAGTGTCCTTTGTGGCTGTTTTCCACGACCCACCCCTTTGCCCAGTGCGGTGAAATAACACGGTCATTTGCACAGCACTGGGTCAGGGAACAGCCAGGACTCAGAAACTCAGTTCTTATCTCAAGTCAGGCACTAAAGCTGTTTGTCTTGCAAGAGAGCTGAGGACACGCACCACGACCAGTGCAAGCCTGGGAGCTATGCAGGAAGGGGAGGATGGGCAGGAATCTCAGTCACAGCCAGTGGCTCCAAAGGGTCAGGCCAGAAAACAATCTCATATTCAGGCTGTCTGTCAGAGTTGGAAAGCAGGGCATGAACCTCATGAAGTGGGTGCAAGGCCATGGCAGGCTGCAGCTCCCATGCTGGGAGGCTGTTACTTGCTCTATTTACACTTAATTCCCTGAGTGTCTCCCACACCCCTGCCCAGAAGTCAGCTATGCTGCAAAGCCCAGACCCAGTTGGCACTTCACTGAGGGTTGCTGCAGAGGATGCTCGCTTCCTCCCCTGCAGTACACTTCTACCTCCTCACCTGTGCATGAGGAGTCACTGATCCAGCTCAACTTGACCTCTAACGTGACTTTTTAGATGGATCAGAGACTCACCTCACAGCACTACTGGGAATGTGTCATCAGGTGCAGGGGAGAGCAGGACCACCTCTTGCCGGAGCAGCTTCCAGTGAGATCAGATGAAGCTTCTCATGAAAGCACAGCCAGCGAAGGAGATTAGAGGTAAGCTACACCACCTTATCCTATGAGCTGGTTCTTTTTCATGGCTGGTGCAAGTGGAGATCTGAGCTTTCAGGGGGCAACAGGTCTCAGCTGCTGATCCCCCCTTAACTGGCTGCCCAAGTCAGTGTTCCCAGTGAAAAGCAGGGTAGAAAAGCCATTTATGAAGTCTGGCTACTCAAGCACTTCAAGCTGAACTCCCCCATAAAGGATTTTTGTTCCTAGGATTTTGTTTTCATAACACTTACAGAAATTTCATTATTTTTCCTTCCCATTGAACAGACATAAGATGTCACTGTGAGGCCAAAAGATGCAGGAGAAGAGACAAGCTGATCACACTCATCCTCCTGACCGTAAAATACAGATTAAAAAATATTTTGTGTCTTGCTGCTCCTGGACTAGAGGCATTGCTGTCTTTTGCAGCACCAAATACTCCAGACTGCCACAAATGGGGGTGTTACTTGGTTTTACCAAACTGGCATACAGGCTTGGTGCATGTCCACCCAGGGGGAGAGAGTCAGGGCAGGCAGAGCACACGTAATTGCAATGCCTGGGGAGAACTTAAGCTCCTCCATCCTGCTGTGGCAGAACTACTCCCGTTTTTTTCCTAGAACCTGACAGTTGGGTCAACAGTCCTGCTCTGAACCCATTCCAGGATCTGCATCCTGGGATGACGTGCCAGGTCCCAGTGCTGAGGCTCCACAGATCCTGCTCTGCAGGAAGCTGACCCAGCTGAGCACCAGCCCCATCTTTGTGCAGGGAAGCCGATGAGGTGATTAATAATGCAGGGCAGCCTTTTGTCAAGTGCCACTCTCGCTCTCCAGGAAGAAGAGAGTCGTGCTGCATTCCAGAGCATCAATAATTCAGCCAAAGGTTGGGTTTCCTCTGGGAGGCTTGGCTGGCCAGCAGGAACACTAGATGCATTATCAGGGCCCATGTGGGGCCAAGCAGGCTGACAGGTCGGGAGAGCAGCACTTGGGTGACAGGGCCAAAAGAAGCAAGACTCTGCTGGACTGCAGTTAGGGCAGCTGCCTGCATTCACAGCTTGGGGGGGAAGCTCCCCTTTTCCCAAGAGAGTTGGTACAGACGCTACCAGGATGTCAAGAGGGTGAGCAAGTAGAGCTGAGCTGGATGGGTCCCTCTGTAGTACAGCTACAATAATCAAAAAAGGCTGTGCCTACAGCCCTAGAGACTAAAGGCCATCAAGTTTAGGCTTTAAAATAGCAGTTGTTGTTTTCTTTGCCGAAAGCATTAGCACCTTTCTCCCCTTTAAAGCAAGGGGAATAAAATCCCAGTGCTCCCATAACTGAGTTATGCCAACACCACAGCTGTTTTGCACAATGCTGCATGAGTTGACTTGTGACTCTTCCAGGCTTGTGTGATTTTTTCCATCCCTCTCCCCTCTAGCTGGCCCAGGCCTGGATGCTGTGAGATTAGACAGGGTAGCTGCAGCCCCCTTGCAGAGGATCTGGTGGCAGAGTTCAGGCCCTTGTACCACTTGCAGGGTCCCCAGTTTTTCCAGCTGGACATTACTTACCACTTTCCACCTTAAAACACAAAGATCAAGCCAGGGCCAGAAGTCTTAAACCAGGAATAGTCTCCTGCACCTGCCAGTAAATTTGAGCCAATGGATCTTCTGAAGCCTCTGAACAGCTTCATAATGCCCAGGCTATTGGAACATTTGCTTTTTCGGTGATCAGAGGCATGACAGAATCAGTTCAGGCAATCTACCTCCCACCTTGCACAGGGTTGCAGTAGGAGAAAAGCCACAGCCACTCAGCATCTAAAAAACTACCTGAATCTCAGCAGCTCTGGGCCTGATACAGAGTACGCTTCAAGTATTTGGTCACCAGGAGTCAGGAAAGCTAGGCTGTGAGCCAGCTGAAACTGTGCTAGAGGACAGAAGGAAGCCATTAACAGGACAGCTTGGTTAACTCATGAGCGAGGCATTTAGGAGAGGAAAAAAATACCACCCTGGTGGATTCATAGGTGTGTTTCAAACACCTCTCGCCTTCAAAACCCTTTTGTTAAGTCACCTCCTGTTCTCTTGACTTAAGGTGTCCAGCAACCAAGGTATCAACCCCAGTGAGGTCAGCAAGCAGAGGGTCTATTTAATTTGTTAAAGATATTAAAGATAGAAGTCTATTTTATCACCAGAGTTCAGGGAGATGTGGGTGTCTGTCTTTCTTCAAGAGCAAGTAAGTCAATCTTTAGCTGCTAGTAGTAATTGCATTAGCAGTGGGATAAGCACCCAAAAGCTGTACTCACGCTTCGGCAATTTCACCCAGAGCCAGTTTACATCAGAACTGACAAAAGACAGACACCTACAATTATTTCCAGATACCCCCAAGAGAACCTGGCTTGCAGCCTGTCTAGAACAGACACATCTGCCGTGTTACCTTTGGAAGGAGAGATGCGCGTTCTGCAGGGAGGCTGGAGCTGTTAGCATAGCCTCCTCTGCAGAGCTTTGCTATCAAACCCACTTCTGATAACTGGAAGGTGCAGCTGATCAAAGAGAAAGGCCTTTTTCTTCTTCAGTGAAGATGAAGAGAATGACCTGTTTGAAGTCTTCTGCAGGTGCCGCAGCTGCTAGGGGCTATGTGCTGTATCCCCTCTGAGGATTCTAACTCAAAGGCTGCGACCGCTGGTGCAAGTGCCAATATAGTACCTCCTCGAGTGAGATGCTGAATCCTAAAAAAGCTCTATATCCTTGCAGCTGACCAAGCCTAGAAGCTTCTTCCCCACTCCCAGAGTAGCAGAGCTGACCTCCACCTTCCTGCCCCAGCTTCTACTGTCTGCTTTGCTTTTCTGAAGGAGATCATGAGATGCCACGAAGCCCACAGGCCACAGCCTGGTCAGGGGGCTGCATACACAAGCCTGGTAAGATAGTTACTGCTTACACAGCTTTGGGGAAATAGTACACAGCTGCTTTGTCACAGCCACCTCTGTCCTGCTCCTGCTGGAGGCAGGTATGGGATGGCCCACCCAGGAACACGTAAGTCCTTCAAGCTGCCTAGCTTCTCCTCAGGTAGGAGTCCTGATAACTGGTGCCTGAGCTAGAAAGAGCCATGTGAAGGCAGCAGTGGGTTTACAAGTTTTGGTTTGGGGTTTTTTTTTGTCATGAGAGAGGTCAAGCCTAGTCCAAAATCCTTCATCCAGCACCTACATTAGGTTGTATTTGATGGGATTGAAGCCAGGACTGCTCCTGCCCTAAGCCTCAGGGAAGCCACCCCAGAGGAGGTGTGCTGACCATGCCATCTCCTTCCCCCCTCGCTGAGCAATGCTACAGCCCTTCCTCCAGTTCGTGTTCAGCTCTTGTGTGTTGGCCAGACAGCAATAGCTAATGCTGTCTGAGTGGCACAGCACGTAATGGCCAGTCCATTTATCTCACAGTTGCTGCAGTTCCAGTAAAACATCACTTTGTTAAATGCCTGGAGCTGAAGAAAGCATCTTCAGTGCTATAGAAAACAGCTTATTCTAGGCAGGTCTTATTCCCCACCTAGATCTGCTGTGCTAAAGAGTGCTACAAACCCAATCCTCACTGCCAAGAGCAGACCCCAACTGTCATTTGTGGCTCTTGGTGGAGACAGGGCAGTGCTCACTGACACCAGCAGCAGGAGCCTATGGGGACAGCACAAACAGGCCTAATTCCCCCAGTAATTACATTTCAGAAAGTGGCTTTCAGCCTCAGCCATCTATTTCCTCCCAGTCAGCCCTCCCGACACAGACACCTGCATGCTGTCCACAAGTACCAGTGCCCATTTTGTTTTAAGAAATTACTACTGTAATTAGGCAGATGAATATTCACATACGAGATTTTTGTGGAGTAGGTGTAGCAGGCAGAAGCCACTATTTATAAACGCCTCCTTGCTCTAGAATCACTGTGTGCAGACACTGTTCCCATGCCTGTCTCCTTCCTACGCCTTGAAGCTAAAAACCACTTATCAGAGACTTACAATAAGGCTCCTAAACACAAGATTTCTTTACAGCATTTCTTCCTTTCTTCTGCTACCAAGGTCATTTGCATGAGAACAGCATCTTTAAGCTTTCCATCTGCTCCTTATTTTGCACCTGTAGTTAATATCTCTCTTTTTCATAACATATGACTCATTGGCGCGGTTACAGAAGGTGATATCTGTTTACAGGAGACCAGTTCCTAAAAGCCAGAATTACTCCACCACACAGAAGGTTTGGAACAAGACAGCACTGCTCTGTTTGTTTATCAACCCCCACACAATAGGTAGAACAAGAAGCCCAGTCCCAGAGTCACCAGCTGGACTTCACTTTTCAGGCAGGATCCCAACCAACTCTGACTTGCCTCTTTCCTCTCCTGCCCAACCAAAAGCAGTTTTCCAGTTATGCCCCAGAAGCAGACAGACTCAGCAGCCACATCTCACCACCTGTAGCACACTTTGCTCCTCACGGGTAGCCAAATCTCTTCACTCTACACTCCAGGGGATCACTGCATCCCCAAGCAGCTTCTGATTGCTAGTTTGTGAAGGATGCTCCTGGTGCCACGTTACCCTACCGAGACGCTCCTTGCTCAGTCTCAGCACTTTAACAGCACTGTGTTTTGTCAGGGCCTGGGAGCTGCCTGACCTCCGGAGGGGCTGAAGTGCAGACCGTTTGCAATGACACCTCTATCACATCTCCCTAGCAAAAGGGAACAGCTGCCCAGTGGGTCTGGGCACAGCTAACTGGACAGCTGTTTGCAAGATAATGCTTTTCTTTAAGAACAACAACAATTAAGCAAGCAAAGTGCTCTCCACACTCCTCTCCCCCCCCCCCGCCCCTATCGACGTACTGGTTAGAAGCATCTCTGGGCCTGTTTGCCTTTACCAGACCCTCTCACCACAGCAGCAGCACCACAGTTTAGCTTAACCCCTGCTCGGGGTCATCCAGCACCGCTCGGAGCCCCCCGTGTCCAGAGGTGGCTGCTCCTGGGGCTCAGACAAGCCGACCCATCCTGCTCCAAACTCCTTCTCCAGCCTCCCTCAGGCCGGGGCCTCGACCCGCGGGTCCCTGGGCACAGCGCAGGGCGCTCCCTGTCCGTGCGGTGGGAAGGGCCCAGCGGGAAGATGCTGCCGGGGGAAGGCCCGGCAGCCTCGGGGAAGGCCCGAGCACGCCCCCTCCCACCCCTCCTCCCTCAGGCGGGCGCCGTTGCCACGGCGGCACGCTGCGGCCCTGCCCGCCTCACCTGCATGGCGCGGGAGAAGAAGACCCCCGCGTCCGACGCCAGCTTCTTCACGTTGAAGTCCATGGCGGTACCGGGAGCCGCCTCCGCCGCGCCGCGCCCCCGCTGTCACCGCAGCCGGTGCGCGCTCGCCCTTTATAGCGCCGATCGAGGCCCTCCTCGAGCCGCGCCGCGGCCTCTTAAAAGGGCCGCGAGTCACCGGCGGGACCTGAAGGCGCCGAGCCGGCCGGGCGGGCGGGATGGCTGGCGGGAGAGAAGGGCGCAGCCGTCCCGGCAGCCCGCGGGGGTCTGGCCGCCCCGGGGAGCGCCTCAGGGGGCGGGGGCGCGGGCGGCGGGCGCGGCCCCTTTAAGCAGGGCCGCCGCGGCGGGGGGAGCTGTCAGCCGCCGCCGAATGGGCGCTGGCCCCGCCCCCCCGCCCCTTCCCCTGGCGGCTCAGCCGCACTCACCGCCGCATCCTCCAGCCAGGCCCGGGGGAGCACTTCGATTGGTCCGCCGGCTGACAGCTCGCCGCTCTTATTGGCTGGAGGGGCGCTGGGGGGAGCGGTTGTGCTGCCTCGCCGCCGTCGGCCCCGCCCCCGCTCAGGGTAGGCTGCGGCGCGAGGGAAGGAGACGCTGCCCTTCCGCGGCCATGGCGCGCGGCGGGGGGAGAGGGCGCCGAGTAGGGCCGCGCGTCCCCCCGCCACGGTGAGTGGTGCCGCCCGCCCGCTCGCGGGGGCCGGGCCGGGCCGGGCTGCACCATCGCTGGAGGGGGAGTGGGGGGGGAATCGAAAACGGGGACCCCCGGGTGGAACTGGGCCTGAGGGTGGGGGGACGCAGCGGGGTGCAGAGGGTACGGGACGCCCCCGGGATGCACGGGTGCGGGAGGCTTGGGGGTGCGTGGGGTGCGGGTGGTGCCCCGGGGTGTATGGGTGCAGGAGGCCCAGGGGATGCTCCAGGGGTGCGAGGGGCCTGAGGGACCCCGGGGCGCAGGGGCATGGCGGGTGCCCAGGGGTGCAGGGGGTGTGGGGATGCTCCAGGGAGCCCCGTCTGCAGGGCCCCAGCTTGCTGCAGTGCTGGTTACGGGGTGTCCCGCGGCGACCTCCCTGCCTGGGGCCTGCCTGGCCGGTGGGTTTTACCCCCCCGCACCCGGGGGTTCCTTCACCGCTTCGCCCCGAGAGGCCGCGGCAGGCAGGGCTGTGGCGAGATGCCCCGGCTGGAGGGATTTCACCGGTGCCTTGCTGCTGCCTTGTACTCCCCGGCCAGGTGTAGTAACCCCCAGGCTGGTTTCTGTGCCCAAAATTTCTTGCACTTTGCTCTCCTCATCTCTGCTCTGGCCAAAACGTTGCGTTTAACCTTGTGGGGAGAGTTCGTCCCTCGTGTCTGGTCCCTGCGGGCTCCCGCCACCTTGAGACTATTTCCAAACGTCGGCTCCTGGATGGGGTTACAGCAACCCATGGGCTGTGGGGTGTGAGGTTGCTGTCAGCTCTGGGGTCAGGCAGGAATGGGGGGTTGTTACGCGGCTGTAACACCCCGGGTGGGTTTAGCTTGTCGGTGTGGGGAGATGCCAGAGCCCGGTGTGGCCGGAGCACGGCCGCACGCAGGGTAAGAGCAGCGTCTCCTCGCTGCAGCAGGGCTGGGTTGCTGCAAAGGCTGGCTTGGCAGGGAGCGGGACCAAAGGGTTTACAACTTTGTGATGTTTAAAAGACAGTCCCCCCTGGTTTCAATACATTCTTCTGTAGCTCTGTCCTTGACGTGGAGCTCATCCCTGCTCCCCAGTTCCCAGCATGGCCAGCAAAACTCTGTGTAAACTCAAGCAGCTTTGAAACTTCCTGAGCAAACACCCTTTGGTTGGTGACTCCTGAGCAGGTCTTTGCTCTTGCTCAGTTTTCTGTGTGTCAGAATTTTGCCAATGAAAGTGTACGTGTGGTTATTTGTAATAGGTTTTATTTTTTATATGGGGACTGCAAACAAAATCCCTCCAGCCGTGTGCAGCCAGTTCTGGTGCAGGTAGAAATCTCTGGCAGCTGTCGAGCCCAAGGATGCTGCTGCTGTAGAGCAGTTTGGGAATCTGACCCCGTGGCTGGTAGGACAAGCAAAAAAAATTGCTGCTGTTGGTGAGAAGATGCTTTAGATCTCCTGCCTGCTTGGCTCTAGCAGCATTATTGCTCCAAGTGACCTGGTGTGTGGTTTGTGAAGTGCAGTACAAGGAGGCACAGGTCATGTGTTCCTTTCACTCACCTGATTTTTCTCCTCTTCCTGTAGGAGAATTGCTGGATGAAGGCCGACCCCAGGACTCTGAGCCAGATGTCAGAAAAAAGTTGGATTTCTTTGTGAGCAGCTCACACAGCATCCGCAAGTGCCCTTCCCCTTTGTGGCTCCTGGAGGTGCCAAAATCCTCGTTCAGACATGGCATTTAGAAGGACAGAGGGAATGTCCATCATCCAGGCCTTGGCAATGACTGTGGCAGAGATCCCTGTGTTTGTTTACACAACGTTTGGGCAGGTACAACAAGCAGGAAAGACTTTTCTGTTGGGTTCCTTGGGTTTTCTCTTTGGGGTTTGTCTGTAGAGAGAGAAGTGTCTGTTTTAGTTGTGAGGGGCAGAGGCACGATGGGGCGATGCTGGGGGACCTGGGTGGTTTGAGGGTTCATAAGAATTGCATGGAGAGTTTGGGATGGTGGGAGAGAGGTGCTCAGGGTGGGCTTGGGGAGGAGAGAGAAGGGCTTCCCACATCCCTCCCTGGGAGAACATCTGGGTTTGACCTTTCTCTTCTTCAAAAGCACTAAAAAAAGACTTTTGTTTTAAAGATTATTAATATATTTCACACTTGTAATAATGCAACACTTGGGGCAGTAAAGTTCAGCTGCATACCAGGGTTTCAGAGCTGAATTTGGGTAACTCAGATTGCATCTGTTACAGGCTGTGTGCAAATTTTGCAGTGTGTTTTGGTAATGATAATCGAGACCAAGTTCTCTAGGTTCTGTCAGAATGGTGCAGCAGTTTCTCTGCTGCTAAGTCTTAGTTGTGTAGCAGGGGCTTTGTTTTGTGGGTGGGAGGGGGAATGCTGAGGTGTCCTATGTTTAAGACTGCTTTAAAAAAAAAAAAAAGGTGCTGGAATTGGTTTTTCATTGTTGCTCTTTCATATCTTTTGTGTTTAAAGTCTGTCTTCTCTCAGCTGCGGCTCTCTCCAGGCCTGCGTAAGGTGCTGTTTGCTACAGCTCTTGGGACAGTTGCGTTGGCTCTTGCAGCTCATCAGCTGAAGCGTCGTCGTCGTCGAAAGAAGCAGATTGCTCCGGAGAAGTGCGGCTTTAAGCCTGGAGGGATCACAGTGCCCATCTTGCCAACCAGAAGGGTCTCCTCTGTGAAGAAAGGTTGGCCTTGCAGAAAGGGAGAATCTCCAAAAACCTTTTGTGGGGGAGCAAAGAGGGTGTACAGGGGCTGATGAGAAGTTCCTGACAGCTGGGGGGAGAGGAAAGCAAAGCCATTTGTGTAGTGCATCGGTGCAGAATGAAATTAGAAGCCTGAAGCACAGTGCCATGAACACAGGGTTAGCAGAGGAAAGGGGAAGGACCCTGAGTTCAAAGCCCTTGTGAGGAAAAAAGTGACACTGAGGTTTTCACCAAGGTTTGCAGTTCCCATCCCCCTTCCAACAGAGAGACTGTGGACCCGTTACACCGTGCTTCCCCTGATAATAACGATCTGGGGCACACGGTGACCTGGTTGCGTATTGATCTCGGTGATGCCAATATGATGCCTGACCCAGGGATCCCACGTGCAGCCGCGTCAGCGAGGTTGGGGGGTGGAGGGGAGGGCGGCCTGGGCCAGGCTGGGGAGGTGGGAGTGTCCGTCCAGCTCTGCGGCAGCTCCTGGACCTTGGGCAGCTTTTTCACCTGATTGTATTGATTTTTGGGGCAAGACTGACCCAGGGCATCAGCAAAACACTTTAGGGATTAAGCATTTGTTCTGTGAAACGTATGAAAATCTTTAAGCATTTTTAACAATAACCAAGGGAGTGACATCTGTGCTCTGTCTGGCCCGAGGGAATTTGGAGGAGTTTCTTTTTGATGCTTTCTATTTGCCTCCTGCCATCCATAAGTGGTGAATAAATATTCATTCCTCAGCCTCAGATCCCCACTGATACCAGCTTTCTTAGTGTCTCAGAGCAAAAAAGAACACACAGGAGATCTGTCACTCATTTCTAAGTATTGGATACTGCTTTGCCCATTCACAGTCCCACTTGACAGGGCAATGTTCCCCTCCCTGTTGCAGTGAACTGGGTCTAAAATCCTGTTTTTGTGTGACCTTCCCAACTACAGGATACTCCAGCAAGAGAGTCCAGAGTCCTGGCAGCAAGAGCAATGACACGCTCAGCGGAATTTCCTCCATCGAGCCCAGCAAACATTCCAGTTCCTCCCACAGCCTCGCCTCGGTAAGGACCTTCTCAACTGGGCTGGGAGAAGCAGGGCTGGGAGATGTGAGTGTACCTACCTGTAACAAGATCACTGAGTCCTTGGGCTTGTACTGGCTGACGGATAGCGCCAAAGCTTTTGGAGCAGAACAGGTTGCTGTAATTGTAGGGTGGGTTCTGATATTAACCTCACAGTGACTGTCTGGAGTTGCCTGTGTGAAATCAGAGCAGCATTTTCCTGTGCTCAAGAGCCCCAGGGTACATCCCACTTCTTTGGCCAACAAGGGGCTGCAGGAGGGACTTGTGTGTGGGACATGGCCGTGGTTCCTCGGGGCTCTCCGTGACCCCCTCAGGGAGCAAGGCTGGGTTGTCACTGGGTCTCACAGCAATGGGGGGCTTGTTTGCTTCCCTCTGTGGTGAGAGTTTGGGTGGCCCAGCAGCCCCTGTGCCAGCACAGCCCTCCTGTGCTGGGGCAGCTCACAGGTTGTTTGGTTGTTAAAACCAAGTTAACTACCAAAATCTGATAGCTCTGTTCGGGAAACAGTGCTAGTTGAGAAGACAGCCTAGTTGTTCTACCTCCTCCAAAGCCAAAAGCAGCCTATAAATACAGGTAATTCAGGCTTAACCAGGCAGGAGCCATCACTGCTTATATTCACCTCTTGTGAGACCAAATGCAGAGGTGCTGGGGAGCGTTTGTGGCTTTAAGACCTGTTTAACATCCCCATTCCTCAAAGCCTCGCTTGGTGCTGGAGCAGCAGGCAGCACGAGCAAACCTGCAGCTTCACGCACTGTGACTTACTGCGAAACACCCCCTCGGTGTCACCTGCCTGGGCTCGGTGGCTGGTTAGCAATGCTGGGGCAAGAAGAGGGAAAAATCACCCTTCGGAAGGGAGCTGTCGGCCAGCAGCACCCTGCAGTATGTGCGGGCATCGCTGTATTTTAGCTTGTCTTGGATGGTTAAAGCACCAGAAAGTTGCCAAAAACCTGTGCAGGCCAAAGTGTGTCTCCAGCAGGCGGCAGTGCTGGTGCGGCGCTGGGAGAGGAGCCCTGCACCAGTATGCCCCCGGGGTAACTGGGATGTGCTGGGACGTCTCAGTGCAGACCAAGCTGTGTCCAGCTCTAGCCTCCCTCCCTCTGCAAGGACTCTCACGTCCATTTAATTCCCCCACGGCTTCTCCCTTCCCACAGATATCGTCTGGGTTTTGTATCACTGAAGTCTGTTTAGATAAAAAACTGTCTAAATTCCTTTTTCCACTGCTGGTGCAGGGGTGGGGATATCCACACGGAGGGGGATCTGTTCCCGTACCCCCTTCATTGTGTGGGAGCTGAGCGTCTGTGACGCTGTACTCATTACTTTCATGTTACTTGATGGGAAAAGAGCTCATCCTTCACACAGCTGCAGTTTCTGCCAGCTCTCTTGTCTGCTTTCTGGGGCTCTTCTTTGCCATCTAGTAAATAAGTCAGCAGCAGTGAACTGATGATTTGCAGTTCTGGATCTCAAGGTGATTTATTAACACTCCACAGAGATTAATCAATGGAGGCAGGGCAAGAACTGATCTGTCAGACGATTATTGTAGCTTTTTTCCTAGTATCAGGCTCCCATTTGGACATTTTTCTAAGCCATATGAAAGCACTAGTGACTGTTGAACTCAGCACTCTACTGGGTCAGACTTCAAAAGACATTTATGTGCTAGTGTGAAATTGGAGAAAGCTGATAATTTGCTGTGTGCATCTTGGTGTTCAGCCCTCCCAGGAGTAGGTTTGGTTACAAAGAGAAGAGTGAGGATCCCTCTGGACAAAGTCCTCAGCTGTATTTTTGCTGGTAATCTGTTCCTTCGTTTGAACTGTGGCCGCTTGCCCCCACTTCCCGTGATTTTGGTACAGACAGATGGGGCTGACATGAACTTTCTGTCAAAATCCTTGCTCTTTTGTAGTGATTGCATTGGAGCTTTCTTAGGCTGTCGCCTCCATCAGCACTCACCGTTGTAGAGCTCACCATTTCCTAGTGAAGCTTCAGTGTAAATTGGTTGGGAAGGTATTTCCCACACAACTTTCTGTGCTTTCAAAGACAGCGCTGTGGTGCTGGGGGGAGAAGGGCAGGACTTCTCACCTTGCGTCTCAGCACTGTGTGGCTGTTGACAGCTTAGTGTGAACCCAAGTGGGAGCGGGCCAGTAACCCTTAATACCTTCCCCTTCCCAGACAAGAGAGTACTGATACGGGGAAGCACAAGGGCGAAGATGGGGAAGGGAAATGGCTTATCGTTGAAATTTAACTGGTGGTGGTGTTTGCGTGGTCTTATGTTGCTACCCTTGGAGAGAATTCAAAAGGCATTTGCTGCTCTCTGCTCCCTTCCTGCAGATGGTAGCAGTCAACTCTTCAAGCCCAACACCAGCAGGGATGTGGGAGGCCCAGGCAATGGGCGATGCTGGAGCCATTGGTGATTCCAGTGCAGAAAGCCTCTACGTCCAAGGTGAACAAGCACGAGGGTAACGTTGCTCTGGGAGGGTTGTTTATCACTGTGAGAGCAAAAAGAGAGTGTAAACTGCCATAGAGCCTCAGCAGTTCAATGTAGAGCTCTAACAGGAAGCTCTCCCATTCTTGACTTAAACTTGGTCACTTGTTAGTTATAAAAATCCCATCTTCTCCTAAAGAACTATTTCTCTGTTTTCTCAGTGAATAATTTACTTCCAAAATACTGTTCTTTGAGCAACAGGCTCACCTTGTGCAGAGAACAGTATTTTGGAAGTAACACAGCTGACACTTTAACCAGTTTGGGGATGTTCTTAACTTCTAATCCAAATTAAACCATATTTAAAAGGGAAAGAAATAGAATACATTTATTCTTTCTTATCATTTGGGGAGAGGCTTCCTTCTTTGCTGCATTGACTGAGTGAGCAAAGACTTGTGCTGTATCGCTTTGTTCCCACATGGCCTGGGACTCTCACAGCTTGTGTTTGGTTGTGTCACCAGGGATGGAGCTGTTTGAGGAGGCCCTGCAGAAGTGGGAGCAGGCACTGACCATCAGGCAGAGGGACAGTGCTAGTACCAGCACCCCTGTGCCCTGGGACAGCAAGAAACAGCAAGAGAGCATGTCTGAGAACATCCCAGAGGTAGGTCCTCGCTTTTCCGTTGATTTGCCAGCTGGGGAATGTGCTGAAATGCCAGCCTGGGTGCTGGAAGCAGTAATTAGTAGGAGGTTAAAAGAAGAGCAAATTAAGGGCAGGGTTGGACCAGACTCTGTTTAAGAGCTGTCTATATCTGCAGCTTCCTTATGCAATGTGAGTGGGTGTTTTTAATTTCTTTTTCTTTTTAATAAGTCTCGCCCCCTCATTCCCCAGCTTTTTCTACCCAGCTTCCAGCATCATGTCAGTCACTGTCATGCAAGTCCTCCAGTAGCAGAGGCTGCGGTGGGAAAAGGCTGTAACAAATACAGCGCCAGAAAGGAAGAAACAGCTTTTTGCCTGGCAGTGTTGTGTCTGTAACTTTTTAACACACTTGAAACTGGAGATCTTGATGGTCACTATCACTTTCCTAGGAAGCTGGGTGGAGGAGCAGAGGCCAGCTGCCTGTGTGTATTAATGAGTAAAGCGAAGTGGTAACTCGGTAGGAGCTAAGTATGCTGCTGCTCGCTGAGCAAGTGGGGCAGGGAGGTGTGTAACTCGTTCAGCCTACAGCTACAGGAACCAGTATTTTAGGACAATGCCTTGCTGTCTTGGACTTGAGGACTATGGAGGGAAGACCCTCTGATAAGAGGAGATCCAAACTAGAATGGCTCAGTGACAACCACAAAGCTAAAAAGAGCAGCTGTAGCTCAGGACTGTGAAAGGAGCCAAACTCCCAACTCTCCAGGAGCTCTCGCTGGCAAAAAGTGTTCCCAGCCTCTTATAAACACGACCTGGTGTAGTACGTGTGGGGGATATTTGTCTTTTGTGCTGGATAATATTTATCCAAGTCAAATCTGGATTGCCTTGTTGTTGTCTCTCCTTGAAGAGTCCTATAGTATTTCTAAAATTGACTTAAAACCAGTTGATTTATTATCAAAATAGATTTTGTGCTTCTTGTTAATGCTTCTGTCTTCTGGGTAAGATACTCATGCAGACACAGGGGCATGAAGGCAAGATGCTGTGTAAGTCTTGTTTTTCTGCCCCCCTGCCCCCCTTTTTTTTTTCCCCCTATCCTCCTGTGCTGCTTACAGCAAACTTTGCTTATACCCAGCACCTTAATCCAAGGACTCTTACTCTGTTATCCAGTTCTGAATACTCTGTTGTATTCAACACAGGTTTTCTGATGTGACTCCCTCTTGAAATTAGGCTGAAGTCACAAGTCAGGAGAATTAAGTGATCTGTAACTCATTAAAATACCTGTTTTTCTGGATGGCAGGTTAAAGTTCTTAAGTTCATTCTTCCTTTTTTAACAAAATTGTGAAGCTAAAAAGCCAGAGGGTTTGAATAGGCTGCGCAGAAGCTTCCCTCTCCTTGCGTTATTAGCTGCATTGTAGGATTAATGAGTCCCCTCTCCCCTTTAAATCATTTAATCTGCAAACTGTAAATCCCATTTTACTGAAAATTCCCTTCCATATTTGTGCTGTCAATCTGTCTCTGCCCAGCTGGCTAACTAAAGGTGGCATTTATGTATATTCAAGGAGGAGTCCCAGAAAAGGGAGTTTGCCGAGAAGCTGGAGTCCCTCTTGCACCGAGCCTACCACCTCCAGGAAGAGTTTGGGTCTTCGCTCCCGTCAGACAGCATGCTGCTGGATCTGGGTATGGGAGCTGGGTTAGAAATGCATTAAAATACCAGTTTCTGTCTGGTTTTATGTCTTTTCTGTAAGCTAGGCAATGAAGTAGTGACAAAATGCTGTTTGTGGGTGGGGGTGAGAGAGCACGGGAGTTAGGAGGAATGGTAGTCCACAAACTCCCAACACATGCAGCTTCTTCCTCTCCTCCAGAGAAGACTTTAATGCTTCCGTTGACGGATGGGTCACTGCGGCTTCGGACGGATGATGAAGACAGCTCAATTTCCGAGGACTCCTTCTTCTCTGCAGCAGAGGTGACTTTAAGTTTCAGCTGTGTGTTGCAGTCCAGCTGCTTGGAGGGGAGCCACAAAGGCAGTGGAGCCAAACACATCTTGGTTGAGGAAGATGGTGAAACATGGAGCAACAGCCCCAAGCTGGGAGGTTCATGATCGATGTTGGGAAAAGCTGTTTAATTAGGGGCATGGTGCAGCCCTTTCCAACCAGCATTTCCATGTCATCTTCCTTATCTATGGTAGAAAACATGCCATAACAGCTAGGAAAGTACTGTAAATCTAATGTAACGTGGCTTGGTTGTGTAAATTTTAGGGGATTAGAGCTGTGTCAGAGCTGAGACAGCTTTGAAACTGGTGGGAAAAGAAATATCTTTGCATGAAATAATTGGCACTGACAAAAGTTTGCTAGCTGAAGGCAGCACATCTTGCTTGTGTGCAGTCTCTGAGTATTTGCAAATATTTAACAAGATCATTTTTTTCTTCCCATGCCTCTCGCCACCTCTACAGCTCTTTGACTCCCTCCACTTTGAGGAAATACCATTCCACCTCTCTAAGCCAGTGGCGGCATATGAAGAAGCTCTGCAGTTAGTGAAAGAAGGGAAAGTTGCGTGCCGGACGCTAAGGTGAAGTGCCAGCTGGAGTTGTGGGTCCTTGTGTTGAGGCTCCTTTGAGCAGTGCGAACACATCATTTGCCTTGAGCAGCCCTATAACCAGAATAAACCTTTGGGGTTGGAAACTCTTAGCATCCTTCCTGCTGGTTCAGAATTCCCAGGGAACTAGCCGCAGATTTTAGGACACATGTTAAGAAAGGGTAATTGTCCCAGGAAATTAGTAATGAGAAATGTGCCTGTTCTGGCTGGCTGGCTGGCATGGTCCTGTGCTGTAACAGCCTTTGCAGAGGTGCTGTGGTCCCCCAGGGAGCTGTGCAAAGGGAATACAGTTGTTACTTTCTCCTAGGCACAGACTGGGAATTACTTTTTTTAGGGGAGCATAGTTGTTAGGAACACAGACATCAGGAGAGCTGAAATTTATGCAACCCTTTCCCTCTAGGACAGAGCTCCTTGGCTGCTACAGCGACCAGGATTTCCTTGCGAAGCTGCATTGTGTCAGGCTGGCCTTCCAGGTGAGAACAGCTTGAGGCTCCTGGGTTCCCATGGCGCATTGCTGCCAGCAGCACGTTCTCCTCTGCCTGTGGGGGGTGAAGTCTTTCCCCCTCTAGAGCAAGTAAAAGCAGAAGCAGCAGCAGCCCAAGCTCCCCTTGCTTAACTCTGTAATCCCGTCCTGATCGCTTTGATTTGGAGAGGGAGAGGATCCCCTGGTCCCCGTGCCCAGCTTGAGCATTGGTTACATGGCCACTGACACTGGTTTAGTTCTGGAAGTGAAAGTTTGGTAATTTCAGAGCTGCCCAGGAGCTGCTACTCCCACTTAAGCTTGTCATTGGTCTGGACTCAAACCTCTGAAGTGGGGGAGCGAGGTTTCCTTCTCCTTACTGCAATCTGCATCCTAGCACTGTGTGTCTAGAGCCTGAACAGCAGCTTTTGTGCCCTGGCCCCACTACCACTGGCTCCCGTGCCTCCATTCTTGCCTCTTCCAGTCTTTCAGCCTAATTTTAAACTTGCTTCATGGAGGAGAGCAGTTTTGTTTAGATTCTAGACTCCATCTTATTAAAGGTTAATGATACTGGTGTATGCAGCATTGCACTGCTTTATGTCCCTTTTTTTTTTTTCTCCCAACTCGGAATCCGTGTGGGCGTAGGTGCTCACTGGAGGCTTCTTGTGTTCCCTTTGCAGGAGCTGCTGGAGGATGAAAGCAATCAACTGTTTTTTGGGGAGGTTGGCAAGCAAATGGTGATAGGACTGATGACAAAAGCTGAAAAGGTAGGACGTTTGTATAACAACTTATCTGTGTCTTGCAAGCACAGGGACGCTTATTCTTCCATCCCAACTCAGAGTTTTTCCAGTGTCTTGTAAGAAAGAAACTTGATCTGTATGCTGGTGACTATTGTGAGAAATAAAATGCCTGTGCTTTTAATCTTGTTTAACCAAATTCTCTTGAAAGAACCTCTCTGTGCAGCTCCTGTCCACACTTTGATACTATGCCTTACGGCAGCAAACAGAGAGTACAGGCTGTGCATCAGCAATGGCATCATCTGAAGGAATATAGGAAAGGGGAAAGAATCAGACCTTTGTGTCAACCCCATAGCAGCTCTCAGATCACTGCTCTAGTCACTGGTTATCCCCTAAACAGGGAGATCGTCGCTTGCACAGCGTTAGTCCCTTACTGGCTTGATTTGCTTACAGGTGTCTCTAGCTACTTCCTTGAAGAAAGTGGAGCAGCATAGGTGCTTTGAGTCCCAGCTGAACCTGGGGCCATCCATGCCTCCCAGAAATAAATTCTCTTTCTGCACAAAGAGTGTTTTGGCTAAAAACTTCAGCCAGTTGCATGCATTGGTGTTGATGTTAGCTCAAAATAGTCATCAAACTTTGGTGAAATGTGCCCACAACTGTTGTACCTTCTGAAGTGGTTTGTTTCTCTGCTTTCCCAGAATCCCAAAGCTTTTCTGGAAAGCTATGAGGAGATGTTGCATTATGCACTGAAGCAAGAGACCTGGCCGACCACCCAGCAGGAGCTGGAGGGAAGAGGGGTTGGTAACGACGTTCTCTCTAGAAAGTTCCAGAGGAGTTGGAGGATAATGAATATATAGAAATGGCTCAGGAGTGGAAGAACTGCTGCTGAAATGCGATTGTTTTGCAATTATACATTTTTGGGGAGGGCAGGGGCAAAACTGTCTGATGGGGTGTTTAAACTTCATGGCAAATCTTGCCTTCAGCAATGTCAGCACTACTGTGGTTAAAAAAACCCAAACCCCAACTCAAATTCCCAACTTCTTCTAGAGGGCACAATCTACTGTCTGTAGGTCTGTAAGATTTGTTTGCCTTTTGACCGGGCTTTTTCTGGACACAGGATTAATAAGTCTCTTGGCCAACCCCTCTCTGGAGACTGTGAACTGAGTGTACGCAGTTCAGTCCTTCTGCCTTGGTGGGAAACTTCACCTCATTACATTTAGTTGCTTTGAAGCAAAAGAGTAAAGTCCATCTTTTTTTAAACGTGTCTCCTTTACAGACTGTTCTGCTCTCTGACAGGTGGTATGCATGAGTTTCTTTGATATTGTGCTGGACTTCATCCTCATGGATGCTTTTGAGGATCTGGAGAACCCACCCTCCTCCGTGCTGGCTGTGCTGCGCAACCGCTGGCTCTCCGACAGCTTCAAGGAGACGGTGCGTTAAATGGGGAATCGTTGCGCTGAGTGCGAGATCGCAGTGCCAAGGCTAGAAAAAGAGTATGACCTCAGCTGTCCTGGCTGCGCTGAATTTTCTCTTCAGAAATACCATGCCTTCCTGAAGCTCTAAACAACAGTCTTCTGGTACATGTAAATTGTTTACAGGAAAGCTTTCCTTATTTTAAAAGCATCTGGTTGGCTCTAATAGACTTACTTTTCTAGTTGCCTTTATCGCTGATGCCATGGAGATGTTAAAAGATGACAGCGCATATTTTTGTGAATAAGAGGATCAAAATGCAGGGAAAAACCTGTGTGTTTTTTTAGCACTTGGCCATTCGTTTGGGTGGTACCTCAGCAGACACTCAAATAGCAGCATTTTCCTCTAGTTCTGGCCCCCAGCTGCATATTTGACTGATTAATTTCATAGACTGAGAAGATGATGGTTGGGAGGCACCTTTTAACAGCTGTCTGCTTACAGTCTGCATTCAGGGGTGTTTGGCAGCTATGTCAGATCATATTGGCAATCTTCAAAACCACTTCAGCTTTTCAGGAGCAGGTCTGGAGTGGCCAAATCTGCTTCCAGTTCACTTAGATTTTTGTCAGTAATTTTAGAATTGTTGGCAGCAAAGGGCCACTTGTTTGATATTGTTATGGCAACATGTTGGTAAACTGTTTTTTTTGTTGTGTGTTTTTTTTTTCTGAAAAGTAATCCCAGTAACTGATGGTCTCTTTTCATTAATCATAGGCTCTAGCAACTGCCTGCTGGTCAGTTCTGAAAGCAAAAAGGAGGCTTTTGATGGTAAGCAAAGTTAATTAAAAGAGAAAGAGTCTAATGTATTTGAAGCTGAAAAGATAACACTTAGATCTTGACAAATACAAAATCTGAGTGGTATAAGACTGAACTGAATTGCATTCTTTGTGATGTTTTAGAGAGCTGGGGTCCTGCCATCATTGCTCCAGTGCCATTCAGTGTTTTACTGAATCCGTATGGGTTTATTCTGCCTTTTTCTTAATGTGAGGATTCAAAAGACAACGTTGCCTGTCTGGTATTCCCTCTCCCTGCTCAGAATACTGTAAGAATGGTCACAGACACCAAGCAACAAGGGGCTGCTCCTGAATTGTAGTTTCCCTGCTGGCAGCGCAATGAATGGCTCACGGGCTTCTCCGCTTGCCAGTGCTGATTGCTGACTAGCTATTACTTAATGCATTTCCCTTAAATCTGTGGCTTTCTAAACTATCGAAGCAGATGAGTTCATGGAACCTGGGGAACAGGAAGCCGCAACTTCACAGGCCCCGTTCTGCCACAGGGTCTGTGGCCTCTGGCAAGTTTTCAACTCCTATCCCACAGCCAGCTGGTAGGACTGGATTTGCCTCATGAGATGGTACAAAGAGAATTGAAAGCGTAGGAGGCTGTATTGGTGCTGTCATGCAGTAGCTTTGTCTTGGATATTTGCATGTCCTTTCCTGGCTTAGTCCAGAGTCCATAAAGACTGCCCGATGGTTGCCTTTCATTTTCTTCTTCTATTTATTTTTCTCCTGAAATAGTAGTTTAGAAACATGAAGATAGAAAGCTCTAGTCATCCTTCAAGGCATCTGAAAGATAAATGTAATTCTGCAGGAAGAGATGTTCTTAAATAGCTTTAAACTTCAGTTACTGAAGCACGGCGCTTTCTGGCAGGGAATGCGGTAGCTGATATGGAATAAGCTGCTAATTCTGTCTGAGAACCAAGACCAACCAATTCTTCCCTTCCCTGTGGCAGGTACCAGATGGCTTTATCTCTCATTTCTACTCCGTATCGGAGCATGTCAGTCCTGTTCTAGCCTTTGGTTTTCTGGGGCCCAAGCAGCAGCTATCTGAAGTCTGCAGTTTCTTCAAGGTAAGATCGTTTTTCTGTACCTAATCTGTGTGGGACTCCTGCTGTCTTCTAGCTTAAAGCTGTAGATCTGTGCTTTTAGTGACTGACACGGCATTAAGAAACTTGGCTCTGTACAAAAGCCTTCTGAAAAACACTGGGTTTTGAGGTGCAGGTTGCTGAATTCAGATTGATAAAAGTTCCCAGCACAGTTTACCATAGCTGATAGCAAAATGTGTGATGAGATCAATTTATACCATCAGTATTGGAAAAGATTATGGGTGCATATGCTGAAATAATATCTTGTCTAATAGTACATGGGATCTTTCAAGTTACATATTTGATCTTAAAGCCGAAGTCCTCTTGTCTTGTAGATGATATCATGAGAGGCTGTGTTGCATTCATTACATGTTTGCATGGATATTGCCATGATCAGCATTGCTCTCCTGACTTCAGGAGCTCTGCTATCCTGTTTCAGAGGTGTGAGGGGATCTGGCCACAAATGTAATACCCAGCCTGAAGCAGATCTTTGGATGGCAGACATGCAAAATTCCTTATGGGGTTCTCTGCTTGCTGCAGTCCAGGCAGCTGCTGTTGGCAGGTGGGAGGAGGTCTCCTGACTGTAAACCTTTCCTGGTCTTTGCAGCACCAGATAGTACAATATCTGAAGGACATGTTTGATTTGGACAACGTGAGATACACAACAGTGCAGTCACTGGCAGAAGACATTTTGCAGCTGTCGCGGCGGCGCAGCGAGATCCTCTTGGGCTATCTGGGCACCGAGACTTCCCCTGCGATGAACGGCGTGCTTCCTGGTGAAAATGAGCCGCTGGGGGAACTCATCTGATATCAATCTGATGTCAATCAGGGGAGGAAAACAGTTTTGTACAAGGACCTTTTTCCTCACAGAGATGGATAAAACTACCTGCAATATGCAGGTGGCAGCAAAGACTATCTTGACACAGCAACCTGGTGGGACCTTCTGCTTTTTGTAGCCAGTAGTGTTTGCTGGGATGGATCCAGGACCACTTGCCAGCTTATGGTTTGAATTTCTTCTTTGTTCCACCTTCCTGTTCTTTTTATTATTATTTTTGTTAACGTGTCATATAAACCACAAACTGCCTGGGCCCAGATTTTTGCCCAGTTCTCTTGAATAGGGCAACATACGTACCCGTTTCACCTGTGCGTTTCCTGGGAGAAAATCCCTGACGTTTACGATTGTGTGTGGGAGCAGGAACATCATTGGTAAATTCTCCACTTGACCCTTAGCTTCTCAAGGAGGCTTTGTTTGCTTTGGGATTTTTATTATCATTCTTCTGTGCTGTGTTTCTACAGACATTACTGCTGATTTTTACCTTATGTGTTTTAATGCATGCAATGTGACTAGCAAAGATTTCTTTCCCAGGGAGGAAGAAATACTTCTGTAAAGCACTGAAGTAAAATGCAGACTTTTATAACCAGTCTGAAGCTCTAAGGAAGTTGGTCTGTTCCCTCTGTGTTGCTCCTCTTTGCAGGCCAGGTGACGGGCTCTGTGCCGTGGTCATCCTTGCTTAGGAGATTGCTGAGGTCTGTTTGCCCCTAAGGCAAGCTAGTGTGAGGAGGGGGTGGATTTTCATCCTGCCCGTGCATGCACAAAGTCTTTAACATCCATCAAAGTGCCTTGCTGTATTTCAGAATGAGCCAGCAGCAGTTCTTGCTGGGTAGGAGGTGTGGGGCGTACACGAGCAGAGGGAACCGGTATAGCGTGGTGCCTGTTCCTGTTATGCACAAGGTAATAAGAGGTGTAGATGTTGGATGTGATGTACGAAAGGGGTTATGTGTGCAGGTAGCTGGAGAGCTGGGATCAAGCTGCCAGAGAGGAAGTGACTCCAGTCTGTCAATCCTAAGAAACATAATGTAGTGTTGGGTATAGATCAACCACATGTCTATGTATGGCCTTGTAGTGCTGGGACGGGCTCTTCTCAGATGCTGTGATCCTGACTGCCCAGCCAGCACCTGAAATCTGGCTGCTTTGGGACATGCTCTGAGTTGGATACTAGTGTAGGGTAGCGGCAGTGGAGTGTGCTGGACCTGAGGCGGTCCTGGCTTTTGTGTGAGGTTTGCAGTGATTTGCTGAGTCCTCTGTGAGTGCAGTGTCACACATGAAGGTTGAGGGTCCAGCCTGGGCCTTCTCCTGTTTCAGTCCACGTACAGCTCCAAGTCCTAGCCTCAGAATGAGGAGGTCTTCAGGGAGAGAAAAGGAGGACTTTCACAAAAACACAAGCTTCACTGTTTGTTGTTTTTTTTTTTTTTTCTCCAGACTGATTAGTTATCCCTCATGTCTGTTACAGGTAAAAGGCATAAGCCTTATCTAGCCATATTTTTGCAAGGGGGAAAAAAAAAAATGTAAGAATCTGGAGTTTCCACGTGAGTGGAAAGTCAGTGCATGGGCTTGGAGAATACAACTGTCTTCTTTCTTCCTCTTCAGATATCTAATGTGGATTCTGCTGGCAAAAGCAGGAAGGAAGTAAACAGGGAAAAAGTAAACAGGAGGATATAAAAGGAGTAGATAAATGCTCTTGAGATTCTTGCAAGAGGGTAAGTGTGGAGCACGTAACATCTGTTGCTCTACAAGCACGTCAGGCTGATGTGGCTTATCCTGAAGACTAGATTAATGCAATAAACAAGACAGTGCTGAGGCAGAAGTGAGGAGCAGCTGACCCAAGTGAGGCTGCATGAAAAAAACTGTTATGAGAATGATTTAAGAGACAGCAACTGAAACTAGGAAAGGTTTCTGAGGTGTCTTGCTCCTGGCAGCATGCAGTGAGAGAAGAAAGAGATGTTGTATTAGCAGGACATACATGCTATATGTAAACTGTGAATTCAAGGTATGTTATATTCTGAAAGCAAGTTACTTTGCCAAAAAAAAATGTTTATAGTTCTTTGTGCTCTTGTATGGCTGGTTTAGAAGAAAGAGTAACTTCAGCAGCTTTGTAGAGTGGTTAAAAAGATGCTAAAATGTGAAGATTAATGTAATAAGAGGGATTGTAATTCTAAACAATCAATGCTGTTAATTTTTCATTTTTAGAGTTTTTATGTGTATTTATTTACTACTTCGAGTGTCTTTTGGCCTCGGTGCTTGGGGCAGCCTGCCTGCTTTGTGTACAGACAAGAACACTGGCTGCTGACTTTGGTCTTCGCACATTCTTGCAGGAGAGCGTACTGAAACAGGGTCCCCGTGAAGCAAACACTAACTTGCACTGCAGCTTTTTAAGCTTAGAAATTGTAAATTCCTAAACTATCAAAAGGAAGAATGACCATTTTATTACAGCTTTATGCTTTTCCTTAGCCCTTATTGCAAACAGGGTATGTATGCTGCCTTCCCAGGGAAGGTAAAGAGGAATCCTCCTCGACAATATCTGCAGCTTCTTGAATGTTGAGTTCTCCCTCTCTGCCCACCAACACTAACTCGCTCCTGCACAAGCCAAGAATGTCAGCTGAGACAAACTGATTTTCTCTTTAACAGGGAGGATGTTAAACTCCTCTACGTGCCCTGCCCCCCCTGCTAGCTCATTGCTGCTCTTTCTCCCTACCCACCCCCAGTGTAGCTTGAGAGGAAAGGCAGAAGAAGGGTGGCTGCAGCCTCTGAAGGGTACTGTTCAGATCAGGGGGTTCAGAGGAGCTGTTCCTGTGGAAGAAGCTCTCCCTGACCTGAGGGGTGGTGGTCAGTACCTGCTGTGTTCAGCTGCTTTGGATGCAACCCTGAGCAGGGGCTCAGGCTGCTTCCACTGATCCATCCCATCCAGAGCAGGGCTTGGCCCAAATGGCAACCACCTCATACTCATCTGTTTTGCAGGGCAGAGTAAAACGTTATGATGAAAAAACTGTCTGCCCTCTGGCTTCGTAAGAGATCACTAGAAAATCCTTCTTTCCCCAGCAGATTGTGTTTTAGCAAAGGAAACTCTTCAGTATTAGTAGCAGATGAGATGCATATTCGGGTAGAATCTCTAGAGATAAGATATTTGCCTTTTTTATAATGAACCCTTATTCTCAAGGGGTTAAATCATTCTGGGCTGACACTTGCAAGATTTTAACACTGATGGGGATTTAAAGTGGCTTAGCAGCTATGAAATAAAATCCTTCAATAGTTTCTGATGCTTAAACAGAATTTCAAATATGCATGACTTTCAGTTTTTATGTGGAGGTTGTAACAAGCTTCGCCAGTGGTTAAAGTACATACTCAGTACTTTAGTATGTATGTAGAGACTACACCAAATGGCTCTAGGAGGATCTTTATGATCTTTAAAGCACAAATACATTAATAAAAAAATTATGAGGAAAAATCTGTCTTCTTGTATCACAAGATCAGCGTGGCTTTGAAGAGCATGAGTTGTGCTGTCTCATACAAGGAGGTGGGAAAGCAGGATTTTATTTACCCCTCTTCAGTAGAACATTCCTCTGCCATATGTGAAACTAATGAATGTAAATTTGTGCCTATTTTTTTCTCGATTTCCTAAAGGTGTACAAATCTGTTCTTGTTTTGCTTCTTTCTTTTCCTCTGCAGCTAATTTTGTTTTTAATACCTTTAATCTTAGGATGTGGGCATTACAAGTCAAATAAAATTTTCCTTCATGATTGTAGTTTTTGTTTCTAAATTTTCTGGCGAAACTTGCTAGAAACTCAAGTCTTTGGTTTCTGATTTAGGTGGTAGTTGTGGTGACACCTCTGGTGCTAGAGTGATGGTGTAAAACAAGGCTCTTTTTTCCTAGAGTCAAAATGCTAAACTTACAGCAAGTAAACTTAAGGGTTTTGTTTGCATGAGGAGTCTCCCTGGTTCTACTGAAGAGAAGTCCTTTGATTAAGCAGGCTATAAAATAAACAAGACAACTCATTGTACTTTGAGCAGTGGTTGAAAACTGTGGTGTTTCATTTTCCATATTTTTCTCTTTCTGTGGTGGTTTGATTGTGTTTGGGTGTGGTGTGGGTAGGCTAGTGGGCTATGATAAAGTGGTAACAGAAATCCCAGTGAGGAGCAGAATCTCTTAAGTATGCTACAAGAAATTGGACAATGTTTATCAGCCTCCCAAACTATGTGAAGGAAACCCAGAGTAAAGACTGTGGGTTGGTATCAGAGATGCCCATCTGCTGAGCAATGCAGGAAACTCGTCTTCTCACTCTTCTGAAGCAATTACAGTATGTTTAAATACTTTCGTTTTCAAATGATACAGAAACCAGATTGAATCAGATAGGCCGTTTGCTTCCCCACTGATTAAGATTTCATCCATATACTTTAAAATTAAGAAAAAAAAGAGCCTTGGTTAGCATTAATGCAAGCCTGTCAAACTATGATATATGCAAATAAAATGTTCATGAATAGGAAAATTTTTGTCTCATGCCCCACCCTGAACGTCAGTTGAAAGAGTTAAAAGGAGTTTCTCTTAGTTTCCATGGTGTCAGACTGTATACTCATTACATCTCCAGAGCAGCTTTGTGCTTTCTTATGCTGAAGGAACAGAGCAAAGGCTGCTCTATGTATTGACACTTTCTTCTTATGTTCAGGAAGGAGTGGGTGAATATAGCAATGAAGCCCACAATTTTCAGTACTTGTCATGGTACATAGATCAAATGTAATCCACTCTGCCAGCATAACTCTATATTCAATAGCTGGGAAAGGAGGAGATTTATTTAACTTGAATAATGAAAGCAGTAAATCACTCATGCTACCTTGTAGCAGTCTTCTGCAATGAACTGAACTTCTGCAATAAATATTTGCTCTTTCTTTCCAAATAAGAAGACTTGAATGCTCTTTTTTTTTCCTGCAATGCCAGGAAAAGTATCAACTTTGAAGAGGCTGTTGAAATTAATTGGACATAGTCATAATTGCTGTCTGAAAATAGGTGTATTACAACTTCAGAACAAGGAGTGTTCTCCCTGTTCTGAAATCTTACTCTATGGTGAACTTGTTAAGGGATGGAAATCCTAGTCCCTGTGCTTTCCTGATGTATAAAAATTAAAGGCAACCCCTTGCCTATGTTTATCACTTCTTGCACTGCTTTTGCATAATTATTTTTCTGTCAGTTTTATCTTCTAAAATTGAATTTACTTTGGTGGTTTGGTCTGAAGGTGTATTTGCCTCCTACAAGCTTTTCTGTATAATGCTGCTCATTTATCTCACTTCTGAAATGCTGTACTGTTTGTTGTCTGCTTTTTCCTCAGGCTCCCCAGGTGAGTATTATTCTCTGGGCTCACATATGGGAACATTAATTTTGGTTTGATCTTCAGAGTGGGTGTTTTCAGTGGCCAGAGGTATTTTGGGGGAAGAAAAAGGAAAGGTATTACCTGGACCAGGTGGGGCCTGGCCTTTGCAGCACCTCTTAAAGAACATGCAGGGTAGCAGCAGCAGCATTCCGCTTTCGCTTGAGATTCGGGAAGGACCTTATTTCATGCGTTGTTTTCGCATGTCTGTGTTCACACAGGAGCTACTGGTCCTTTAGAGAGCTATAAAGGAGTTGTGGCTATCAAAATCCATCTTCTTCCTAATGTTATTTTTTTTAAAAAAAAGGCATTTTCAACAGTGCTTAGGCCTTGTCAGTTAATCACTCCTGTGCAGGGGTGAGTAGCAATGTTATGCTTAGGCTAGTGCAATAATCCTGTTATGTAGTAGTATCTGTAGCAATACCATTTATAAAATGATTCCCTTCTTAAAACACATCTTTTCACCCTTGAAAAGGGTGACGAAGAGAGAAAGCTGGTTTGGTTCTTATTCATTGACAAGGGGGCAGAGGAGGAAGCGGCTCCTCCTCCCCTGCCCTCAGCGGCAGGAACACCCGCACCGCAGCAGGAGGCCGTGGGGCGACTGCAGGGAGGCGGTGAGGGGGCTCCTCCCGCGGGCACCGCGCCCCCCAGCTCCACAGCGGGGCACCCGGGGACTGTCCCGGCGCGGGCAGGAGAAGCCATTTTAACCGCCAAGTCGCCAACAAGCCCCTTCCTCAGCCCCCCGAGCAGCCACCCCAGCGCCGCAGCTGATTGGCTAAGAGCTGGCGGCAATGGAAGATGCTGATTGGCTAATCTACATCGCTCCTTTCGCCAATGACGAAGGGCAATGGCGCCCGCCTTTCTTGCGATTGGCTTTCCCGCTACCTGCGCCCTCCTCCTATTGGGCACCGATGCTAGTTGGCTATTGGCTCCGCCGCTCCCCGGGTTGGATTTTTAATTGGGTGGCTGGGGGTTGGCCGGCGCCTCACCTGCCGCGCAGCGTCATTGGGCCGCCGCTCGCCGCGCCCCCGCCCATTGGTCGCACCGCCCCTTAAGCGCGTTCTGATTGGCCGCGGTGGCCCGGCCCGGTATCCGGGTAAGATGGCCGCAGTCGGAGAGTGCTCGCTCCCCGCTCCGTGGCGGCCGGTCTCCCTCACTCACGTCGAGTATCCCGCAGGTAAAACTCCGCTTCGCCCCCGCCCGGCTCCCCGGTGGCCGCCGCGCCGCTCTCCTGGGCGGGCCCCGCCCGCCGCTCCACGGCCCCCCTGAGGGCCGGGCTGGCAGCTGCCAAATAGTGAGCCATTGAGCGGCAGCCCTGAGGCGGCCGGGCGCGCGTGCGCTCTGGGGGCGGTGGGACTCACTGCCGGATAGTGAGCCGCGGGGGGACTCGGCACTGCGCATGCGCCCTGGCGAGGCGCCGGGCTCCAGGGGCTGCCGAGCCCCAGGCGGGGAAGGGGGCTGGGGGGGCACGGCCGGGATACGGCCCTGTCCCGCCGCTGAGGGGCCCCGGGGCCGCGCCTGCCCTCCCCTCCCCTCTTCACACCACTGCCTCGCACCCCCTCCGCAGCCCCCAGGCATGCCTGGCCATGTGTGTCAACCCCTGGGCCTCGAGGTGCGGGCCCCACCCAGGGTGTGCCCGCTCCCCAGAGCCCCGGTGCCACCCCACAGGGGCTTGGTGGGGCCGGGTGTTCCCTCCCTGCCCTGCTGTTGGGTGTCTGGGTTGATGCTGGAGGTCTGCCTTGGTGTGTCAGAGGGCCAGCGGGCCCTGGTGTGCCCTCGTGGCATCCCAGGGAGCTGTGCAGTGGCAGGGCGGCCCTACCACTGAGGTGGGCTGTGGGAAATGCCCGGAGGACGACAGGCACAGGGCTTCCTGTAGGCCAGTGCTTGGTAAGCGTTTGGATTTGGATACAGTCAGGGGTGAAGTCAGGAGTGCCTGTGTGCAGGGTGGGCTTCTCTAGCTGGGGCAGTGGTGTGATCCACTAAGGTCCTGTGCTGTGTCCCTGTGGCACTGCAGTGCCAGCAACCTGGCCCACGTTGAGGTAGGATGAATCCCTGACCTACCAGTGTGCAAGAGCAAGTGGGTCTGTATTCAAATAGCGGCTGTCTAGGTAGTGTCTCATTAGTAACTGTGGTCTTTAGGAGCTCCTCTTCAGGTGCTTTGCACTGGGCTGGTTTTGGGTGAGATAGAAAAACTTATTTTTTTAGCTGCTTGTTGTAATCAAAGATAATAGAAAAAGCAGGGTGTGACGTGTCAGAGTTAATTGACGATCTGGTCAAAATCTAAATTTTGTGTTAACACTGTTCTCAATAGTTCTCCTAGCAAGTCCCGAACGTGCCGTGAAGTGTTGCTGTGTGTCCTGTTTCAATAGCTTGATTTTAGTTTCCGATGAAAGCTCCTCTCAGTAGTGTGCAATACCTAAAGCTTCTAAAGTGCTTTGGGATCTTCTGAGTTGAAAGTACCCATTTAGCCAGAAGACTTGAAATGTGGTAATGCTGAAAAGATCTGGTGCTGGAAATACATTATTTCTTGCCCCCTGCCCCTGTGTATGGCTGTTTTGTGGTTTTCTGTGATACTTTATGTGAAAGACGGCATTTCCTTTTCTGTCTTGCATTTTCCTTCATCCTGTACGTTCTTCTGCCATCCCCCTTCTCAAATATATTAATGTGACAGTTTGGGGGAGATGGGGGAATAATCTTTCCAGTAGTGCTGATATATTCATCTTTGTGTCTTATCTCTTTATCTGAACCTGGCAGTATACAGAGAGCATCCTCTGGACCATTTGTGGGATTGGTTTGGGAAATGGAGGTGGTTGGGTGGTTGAAATTTCTGCACAAGGGTTATCTGTCAGACCTTAAAGAATGTAACATAACGTGATTATTTTCTCTCAGCATTGAGTGCTTTTATACAGGCAAATGGAGAAGATGATCGTGTGGAGGGGGTAAATCGCCACTGAGATTAGGGTTATGTGTTGAGGGGATGAACGCTGCGTTTGTCTCGGATAAAACATAATTATGGAAGTGGGAGAACAGGACTAAAACATTAGAACAGCTGGAGGTACAAAAGTTTCTTAATTTACTTTGGTCTAGAGAAATGAGTTGCAGTAATGTGGTAGGTCTGATACTTTTACTTAGATTTGGGGAGAGTTCTCTAACTTTATTTAGAAAGCTGTTTATGTTCTGTGTACAGCTTAAGTACAGGTCCATAAAGCTGCTAGATAATGTATATTTATAAAATAGTGATGTTGGCAGTATGCTCAGCAGGTGGAGTTAATGTAGCCTTGTGCTGATAAGAGAGGGGTCAGAATGAGAAATAGATCCTGCTTTTACCAACATAAATTATTAAGCTCTCCTGGCATGTCATACACTGTAGTGTGGCAAATGTTGGCTTTTGCTCTTGGCTGATCCCAGAGACTGCTGGCCTGGAGCGTGGTGTGCTGAGCCCCTGTGGCAACCGGCTCTTAAAATCTCATGTCTTTATAAAGACTTGCAGTGCAGAGCTGCTGTCATCCCAACTTTCATCTGCCAAGAGTGATGGTCCCTCTTGCTGTGACCAGGTGAAAAGCAGTCACTGCTGATTTCTGTCTGACAGATGAAGCCCGTTCTTGGGCTTCTGCTTGCAATTGTGGAGAGCCCTGTCTTTATCTAATGTTTCTTTATCGATAGCTATATAGTGCAAAATGCCAAACACCCATCCTCACTGCTTGTGGGGCTGCTCAGTTCTCCAGGGCTTTCTGCAATGTCAACTTTGAGCAAGATCAAATGAAAACCAGCAGATGAACGCTGTGGTAGTTAACTGCAAACTGGTCTGAGTCTGGTCTTGGAGACCTAACTGAAATACCACCCATAGTAAATGTCAAGTTCAAACACGGAGAGAAGAAACCAGCAGTGGCACTGTTACTTGGCAGCGTGTTAAAGCATGCTGCTGAAGAGGACAGCCTTTAAAAACATCATTCTGATATTGCTTTCAGAAATGTTTGGTCCAGGAGCTTTTCATATCAACAATTGTACTTTGGTGAGACCAAGGAATGATCTGGCGTAGTGTGGGGTTGCTGGCAGGTAGACAGGAATAATCCTTTTTCTGTATGTCTTTCCAGTAATCAGCTGGTGATTGCATCAGGATTGTTAACTCCTTTGGTGGATATATAAAAGCTCTGCCCTGAACAAGTCTAATTGCTCTTTGAACCCATTTCTGCTTTGGATCTCACAGTATCCTTGGCACCGAGCTTTGAAACTTAATGTGGTTGGTTGTTTCTTTTCTGCTTTTAAGTCCACTGCTCAGTAGTTTCATCACTCTCATGTGCAGTGAGAGGTAACAAGTGTTTGCTGTCCATTTCTCCATAACATTTATGACTTTGTAGAACCGGTGTATCCTCCATTTTCCTTTTTCAGCTGAAAGTCCGAGTTAATCAATATTTTCCAAATGGCTGCTGTTGCATACTTGTTATCTTTCTATTTGCCTTTCTGTGTTTACTATTCCTTTTTAGATGGTGACACCAGAATTGCATAGTAAACTTTTGTAGTGCTGTAACAGTAACTTCTGTTTTGCTCTTAAGAACGTTTTCTTGTCTTTTTGACTGCTGCAGAGCATTGGATACTACTCTGAAGGTATTGGCTCACACTAAGCCTGAGGGGTTTTGTTTGATAACAACTCAACTAAATCATGTCATGTTGTGTGTATAATTAGGGTTGTTTTTTCCCGTATGCATTGCTTTGCATGGGATGACTTTGTGTTGCAGACTTAAAACTCATCTTCAGGGACTTCCTGTCTGTAGGGTGAGTTTCACTGGAGAAACACCGAGTTCCTGGTTTGTTTGGGTTTTTTATTATTATTTGGAGAAAAAAAAAACCAAAAAACTTCCTCTCTTCAGTGCAGCTGGGATTCTTAATGCTCTGGGACTTTCTGGACCTCCTCTCCTCACGTTGGACAAATTCTTTAAGGAGAGAAACCTGGCGTGCCAAACTCTTTCTCTGCAGAACGACAGAGAATCTTCCTGTTTTCTCAGTTGGAAAAAAGGTGTTTACTACAGTCGGGCAGCGTTGGAGAGGCAGGTGTGCGGAATCAACCCGGTGAAAAGGTGCCTCGGAGCAAAGGTGCTCGTGCTGTGTGTGTACTTTGGCTCAGCAGTTCTCGTTGCTATTCGCTATCAGCACGTGTTGCTCCTATAGGAATGTTTGTTCTGATAACCCTCGCTGTGATTTCTGTTTAGGGTGGTAGCTCGCCAGTCAGGGCTCATCTTGTAGCTAAGTAATATCTGTTGAAAGAAGCCACTCAGTCGTTTGGCTTCTTTAATGCAAGGTTTTATGTTTAATCTTCCTGCAGGAGTTTCATGTCCGATGTGTGCTTTTTATGCTGTAGTTTAAAGCCTCCTGAAGATATTTTTACTGTCCCACAGCTTGTGATATCAGGATATGTGCAAGTAGGGGAAATGACGATCCATCATGAATATTTACTGGTGTAAATGCCTGTGACACAGATACACCACATGCTGTCTGTGCAACTTGCACTCATGCGTTTAGTCAAGAACATACGACCAGCAGCAGTGCCACAAATAGATGCTTCAATAGGAAGCAGTGGTGGCGGTGGTAAAGCTAGATCTTGCGGTAGGATGTGGTTAGAGTGCTGTTGATTCACATTTTTACATTATATACAGGTTAAGCTAATGTGGTAAAGCTGGGATATTTCCACTGAAAGAATGCTGGGTAAAATGTTGAATTGGAGCAGAAGTAGATGCTGAATGAAGGCTGAAAAAATAGTGTGCTTCTGAGCTATGTATAGTGTTTCACCTATTTATCTCTTGGGTGCCTAGAAATGAGGTAGTTGGGTTCTTTATTTTTGCCTCATGAGCCCCAAATGATGCTCAGGGGAGGCTGGACTTTGAAAAAGCAGAATTTAAAACAAAACAAAACCCAGGCTGTGTATTAAATAGATCTTCCTTTTGCATTTTTTCCAGATGTTTTGTCTCTGTTCTTACTGTTTGGAGGAATTGCTTTAAAATTCCCAAGTTTAGTAAAATGAAGAAAAATTAATTTTTATAAAAAGGCAGTGGGGGGGGATCTTGCTAGATCTGATTGGACTTCAAACTGTCGGCTCTCCTGCAAGTCCCCTTTCTCTGGGAATAAGTCTGTGAGCGCACTGGAGCGTGAGAGTAGATAGGAGTGACACAAGTAATCACGCTCTGAGGCCCCGGGAGCGCTGCGCGTGCTGGCCTTTCTCTCGCAGCTTGCTTTGCCTTCTTCACTGGGGATTTCCAATCATTTTGGAGCTGGCTTAGTTAGTGCAGCTCTGCCTTGAACCGCTAATCTAGTGAGTGCAGTTATGATGGCGTTTGTGAGTTCCTGGTGTAGCTCCCAGGGCATAGCAGAAGTGCCGCCTTCAGTTAGTGCGCAGCTATTTATTTGCCTCCTCCCCTAGAAAAAAAGTGGCTTCAGAATATGATTTTGTTTGATTGCTGTTAGCCGCAGTAATATGAAATATTATTAATGCTATCTCTGTTCTATTTTAAATGGACAGCTGAAATGTTTACAGAGCTATTATGTTAAGATTGAGTAAAGGATTGGTACTCTGCCTGCAGGCAGCATCTGGGAGCGATGGTTTCTGGTTCTCCGCTTCAGGTTCAAGTGTGTGTTGTGTGCTGGTGAAGTCTGTGTGGCTTGATTTATTGGGTATGTTATCTTATAACATAATGGAGGATCTTGAGTTTGGTGCTGCTGATGCTATTTAAATTAAAAGACTACTTCTTTAAGTATTCTTCCACCATCTGCAGAAGAAATAGAACCCCCCTGAGAAGATAAACAATCTCGTTTGGTTTCTACTTGACAAAATTACGGCTTTTAGTCTTGAAGCGCTAAGCCTTTATGTACCACGGATTAACAGTGAATGATCTGAAACATGGCGATTCCTTGATGATGAGCTACCTTCAGCTGGTAACACTGGAACTGAGATTATTGGAAAGTATTACGAAGGCTTTCAGGGTAGTTTTGATTATCTGGTGGCTTGTCTCATGAGTTCCCTCATCATTTAAGACAGGATTCATTTTGTTGAGAGTGTGTGATTTATGCAAAACCATAAGGGGCTTGATTCTCTATTGCCAGGTGACTGATGCTGTCACATCCACTTTGCATTACCATAATACATTGCTGTTCTGCTTTGGGAGCATTTGGAACCCACCTGATGCAAGGCAAACCTGCCATATGGTGCAAGAAAAGTTTCAAATTCAGTGTCTTCTAACACTTTTCAAGTTAAAACCAAAATAGAACCTCACTTCAGTGAAAACCCAGTATTCTTGTGGGTTTTGTCCTCCAACTCTTCCCAGTTTCACTGGTGTTGCAAACTAAAACTCCTGCAAGTAATCCTTGCTGACAATGTTGCTGGTTCCCAAATCTAACCCAGTCTGGAATTCAAGAGGGATCTGTGCACTGCACCTGAGGTAACCACAACTATGTGGCAAGAACATCAGCAGCGTGAACTTTGTAGCAGTGCAATAATTTTTTTTATCAGTTCCAGTATTCAGAGGCTGAGGTTAAAGTCCATTTTGCCAAGTGCTGTTTTAAAATGTGGGTGCGTGGGCTGGGGAGACTCAGTATCTTGCAGTGGAATTGATCTAGGAATGAGTCCAATGCTCAGCCTTGCAGAGGCATCCTGTTTCCTTTTGAGAGGAGGGAGGAAGGATAAATTTATGTGGAGGCTGATCCTTTTGTATTCAGTGATGGGATGGAGAAGATCTAGTCTCTGAGAACCAATATAGGAAGTACCCCACCTCTGAAGTTGTTCACTGGGTTTATACCACATTTTTGCAGTGACTACTGTCTTTAAAGATTCTCTGGTAGATAGTTCTCACTCTCCAGATGTGAATTGCTGATCTTGGAGCAAAATTACTCTGGTAATATTTTGTTCCCTCGGAATTTATGCTGACATCTTCTCTCCAAATACTTTTGTGTGTGTCTTTTTTCAGGGAAGAGAGGCAAGAGAAACTTAGATCAAAATACATAGCTGTTTGCCTACTTCTGTATCTGTGATAGTTCAGGATGAAGGTTTTGAAGTACCTTATGACCTCATGTGGGGTCCCATTGCTGCTCCCCCATTCTCCCTGGGGGATGACTAGACTGTTAGCTGTTTGGGGTGGAAGCCCTAAGTCACTTCTGTGTGGTACAAGTGGGCTACCAGTTAGAAAGCAGAGTTTCCTTTTTTTCCCCCTTTATCTCCTGCTATGTTTAACTGTTTATTTTCTCCCCATTTTGCTAATGCTAGTGTTCATGCAGACACATGGTGAGACTGATTAGGGAGCTGATCCAGCTGAAAACTAACCCATTTTAGTAAGGGGGTGGGAAAGGATTTGTTTGGGGAGTGTTTGCTGGTAATTGCTGGCAGAGGGATGCAATGTGAATGAGGGGGAGGGAAAGACGCTGCCTCTTTTGCGGCAGCCTGTGCTTATGTTGGATTAAAGTGACTCTGGGCCCACACCCATGGTCATTGTTGTAAATTGGCTGGCAGCAATCTCTGCTGAGGGATGCCAAGCTCCTCTCATCCCTGCTTTTGAAGCTGCATGTAAGGACTGCTGTCTTCCTTGCCTCGGCTCCTCTGGGCTGGAGCAGCAGCAGCAGTCTGCAAAATGGAGACTTGCTGCAGTGCTGAGTTTGCCCCTCTGCTCTCAGTGATTCAGGGCACCAACTGACCCATGCTCTGGTGGCAGGCAAGTACCTGTGGAGTTCAAACTGATTTGTTTCTCTTGTTTGTTTCCCTAGGTGATTTCTCTGGTCAGCTTTTAGCTTATTTGAGTCTTGGTCCAATATTCATTATTGTTGGCTTTGTAACACTCATCATATTCAAGAGAGAGCTTCACACGGTGAGTCCTTCTCTCCCTTCTCAGCTTCTCCTTATGACAGAAGTCTTTTCCTTTGTCACCTGGTGCTCCTGTATTCACACTTCTTTTCCTCTCTTTAAAGAGTAAGCCTAGGTAAAGTGATCTTCCTGTCAAAGAACAGCAGGAGACACTTATCACCTGTACCAGGTTAAATGACTGCTTAGCCTTTGCTGACTTTTCTGTTACTCTGTGGTATGTTTTGGGCATTGCCTGCCCAAAAACTTCAAGGGAGATGTCTGAGGAACTAAAGCTGTTGCAGAGTGGGAACGCTCCCAAGATCCAGTATGATCATAGCACTAGGAGGTTCCTGCAAGATGGGCAGCATATGCAGGAGATTGTGTCTAACTCAGTAGGATGTGCTTTCTTTGAACTACTGAGGCAGAAAAGGGATTCAAAATAAAACCTGCAGACTCCCACGGGAGTGGATCCTTCTGTAAGGACTGCTTCCCAGCTGTGAATCAAATTCCAGGGACAGAAGAGACTTGCTTCTGTCCAAATGACCGATGAGGGACTTCTTAGAATACATGATACTACTTTCTGTCTGCTCTGACAGGTAGTTGGAAATCAGTGTCATGGATAAATTCCCTTTAGGAGGTATAAACCTCTTGTAACATTTGCCCTCGGTAAACAGACAAAATAGGGGCCAGTGAAAGGATTTTGGCAGCAGATTTCTAACATAGGGCCATGGTGTCATGGGAACCAGTAGCTTGGGAATGGGACTTCTAGGTTATTAAGCCAATGCTAACTAGGAGAGGCAGCTGTTAAGTTTTGGGAACCCAAAGGTTTCTCGTTGACCCAAAAGAGAATAAGCTAGAGTAACTATTGCACAAATCCATAAGGTTTTGAATACAGGGGCTTGTTAGGTGTTGGTAATGAGAGAAGTGTTGAGGTTGATTCCCAGTTCTTGATGTGGGAAGGCACCAGCTGGAGAGGGACTCTAGCTGGCTTGCAGCAGTCTGACCCGTAGCTCAGGACATAGAGTGAAAAAATTGCTTCATCATCTGGAATGGGACTGAGTGTTAAGGAGGCAGAGTATCATCACCAGCTGGGAATTTGATCACAGCAGCAGGACTAATTTAGAGGAGGTGTATGGACTATGGAATTAAAAAGTAAAAATAAATGCTACCAGTCTGGCTCAGTTCAGAATGTGACTTCATTTTAGACTGAAGACAGTGACCTCAAGACGAAAATGTTCATGGAGGAAAAAGTCAGAAAGCCTGAAAAGTCACCTTTTTAAAGCTATTTTCCCAAATAACAGTGTGGGCACTCCCCCTGTTGGTCGTCGGAGAAAGACAATCCCTCAAAACCCACCCTGTTCAAAAGCATCACTTTCTACACTTGGTGGAAGTATGCTAACAGAATTACTATACAGTGTCATTTTTGTCTCTGTGTATCATCTGCTGAAAAGCTGCAGGTACATAATGTGTTGCCAAATACACAAAGTGGGCTGAAAAAGAACTGCTTTTTTTCCTCCTTTCAATTTTGAAGCCGTTGGTTTTAACTCTAGTAGTCAAAAAAGAAAATTAGGAACATACGGCTTGGGGTTTTGTCAACAGAGAGAGCCTGGTAAGTAGATGGATCTTTTAGATAGGATGACACAGTTGTCTTGCCTTCACAGATCTCTTTCTTGGGAGGGCTGGCATTCAACGAGGGAGTGAACTGGTTAATAAAAAATGTAATCCGGGAGCCTCGGCCCTGCGAAGGTATGGTATGGCCCATTGGTGTCATGGTGTCGGTTGAGTTTTGAGTGGAATGCTAACTGGGGGGGGTTAGAGGGTATTTTCCCCTTTGCCTCATGTTGGCTTTGGATGTCTGGGTGTAAGAAGGCTGGCAGAGCCATCTGAGCAGAGACGTGTCCTGTGAACTCATGTGCACATACTGCAGCAGAGTGGTCTGGCTTCACATCTGGAGCGTTCCAGCTGCTATGTACAGAGTAGACCTTGACCATACTCTTTCTTCTTCTCTTCCCAGAAGCCCATTCAACAGTGACCACAAAATATGGGATGCCGTCCAGCCACTCCCAATTCATGTGGTTTTTCTCTGTCTATTCCTTTCTGTTCCTTTATTTAAGGTAAAAATTCAATGTCAGGTTTTGGCTGTTAATATGTTGAAACACCTGAAATAGATGGCTCCCTCGCTGTGTGCCACTTCAGTGGCATAATGGAATTAAATCTGAGGAATTGCACAATTCACTGTGGCTAGGGTGGATGAAGCATGTCTGTCTCAGGACTGTAGTTACCAGTGCTGAAAACTGACGGGTACGGGTGGGCCTCCTATGCCTGTCTGGGTACAGGTCTCCTGATTTGCTTTTTCTAAGCAGTGATGATCCACCAGTGTGAGGGAAGATGGGGGGGGGAATAGGGAGGAGGAAAGAAGAGCTGCTTTCTCATGTGTCTACTCAGTTTTGTCAGTGGGGTTGTCTGCAATCTTTTAGATAATACCTGTTGCCCACTTGCATGACCTTTTAGTTCATCTCCCTTACCGAGTACTGGTTTTACATGCTGTGCTGTGCTTTTCTGAAATTCTCGCTGGGGCATGGCTCTGTCTTGTGGCTCCATGTGTGGAGGAAGGCAAAACTCACAGTTCCTCCTAGCTTTGTGGACGATGGAGGGACTCTGACGTCTTGGCTCCCTGTTGCATATGCTCAGCATGTGCCTTTCACATCACTTGCAGTAATTGTGAGCATTCTGCCTTCCATCACAGCAATCCCTGTTAACAGTTGGAGAGAGAGAAGTGTGGCTTTCTGGCTTCTCTTTAACTGCTGCCTGTGGGACGGATTGCTGCTGGGATGGTATCGAGCTGCCCATGACCCCACTGGAGTAGAGCTTTCCTAGGGTTTCAGAGATAGTGAGAACAGAGATAAGGACTGCTCAGCTCCCTGCCACTGTGCTAATGGCTCTCCATCTCTTTCAGAATGCACCAAACAAACAATGCGAGGTTTCTGGATTTACTATGGCGACATGTGCTGTCCATCTGCCTCGTCACAGTGGCTTTGCTAGTCTCATATAGTAGGTATGGAGCAATTGTTTGTCTTATGCTCTCATACAAGTCCTATGGCCTTTAGCAGCCAGCAGACCTGTCATTCTTTATCCTGCATTTCTGATGTAATTCTCGACGACTGCATTGTACAAGTCAGAGCTTTGCGGAAGTTGCCGTGTTGCCATGAGACCCTTCAGATAAGCAAAGGTGCTACACGTGTGGTGCTTCACAGGAGCATTTATAAAACCCAAGATCAGCTGAGCTTGTGCCAATTCCCCATCGGCTCTGTTGCCATGCTCTAGCCTCACTGCCTCGCCCTCTTTCCAGCACTAATCACGAAAGCCTTGCACCATGCCTTGACACACCAGTATCTGCAGCATGTGGATTGCTACAGTCGATCAATCTGATTGTTTTGCTTGAGCATTAGTTAATAAAAACATTTATAGCTGTTTGACTTGCAAGATTTAGTTGTATTAAGATGAATAAAGAAAATGAAGCTTTGATAATGTTTTTTTTCCCTTTAGTAGATTCAGGAAAAAAAAAATACATACAAACACATAGAATGAGCTCCACTGATTGGAAACCAGACAAATTCAGGCTAGAAATAAGGCCATGTTTTCCACAGGAAAGTATTTACCTGTTGGCACAGTTGACTGTACACTACAGCTGATTCCTTATTCCTGGTTATTTTTAAAATTCTGACAGGGCAATTTCATAAGAGATATATGGTCTAATTCACACAAAAATTAATTTGAAGAAATCCAGTGGTCTGTGCTAGGCAAAGGGTCAGATAAGATGATCTTAATAGCTTTATGATAAATGAGTAAAAAGAATTTTGAATGTGACTCATGTAGCTCATGTGCACGGGTGACTTACCAGACCATTAGTACAGCTTTGTGTATGGCTGCAGTCACAGTAAGCACGCTGTGGTAGTGCAGCCTTCGTGCTGTCGCGTTTGAGAGCAGCAAAATCGTAACAAAAATGCTGTCTGTGTTCTTAAAAGCCTTTAAGCCCCAGCTTTGGTGCCTGGGAGGAGACTTGTCCCATTACTGGCTTTGGAAAAGTCTCTCATGGGAACCTACAGTAATAGTTGCTCAGCTAATCCAAAGGTAGATGAAGAAGAATGTGGAGGGTTATTGAATTATGCTCAAAGTAGAAGCGCTCTAAGGTGAAACTGCTGTAGGAGGGAGGACAGTTTTTCCCCACTTTTTTTTTTTTTTTTCCCAGATTTTTAATGAAAAAAGTAAAGATACCCACTTTTCACATCTGGAGGGTAACTTGCTCAGGATGTCTGAGGGTCCAGTGAAACATCAGCCCTTGAGTCGTGCCTCCTCTTGTTTTAACGTCTGTCTGGTGACTCTTCTCTTCCACTGCAGGGTTTATTTGCTTTACCACACCTGGAGCCAAGTCTTATATGGAGGTGTGGCAGGAAGCATTATGGCCATAGCCTGGTTTGCCTTCACACAAGAGATATTAACTCCTCTCTTCCCAAGGATAGCTGCATGGTAAGTCTCTTTATTCTGTGAAGGTTTTATTCCTGCAAGTCTGCATTCTGTGGGTTGTTGTTATGCTCATTAAATCAGTCCCTTGCAATGAGCTGGTAACACAGGTGTAGTAGAATTGCCTGGCAAAAGAAAATTTTCCTAATCAATGGGTGTAAAAATTGTACCTTGCGTGTGAAGCAAAACAAATGTAAAGATACTTCAGTCTCTAAAACTTTAGTTGTAGCTGTGCAAGGCCTGGCTGTAAATGGGCTGCTCAAACTTGTATGAGCCCCCAAAGTTACAGATGTTAGAAATGAGAATTCCTGGGTTCTGTTCCAGTTTTGCATGCTGACCGATGTGTAACCTACTTGTTCCTCCATGTTTTCTTGTGCATGCGTATACAAAGGATCATATATCCATGCTTGATGGGGGGCGGGGAGAGAGGAACTTAAAGCAACTGTTACGTTTGTGAAGCCCTACTATGGCAGAGTGCTGGTGAAGCTTTTTGAGCAGAACAGACCTTTCCTAATGAACGTCTAATGACCTAGTGAAATTGGAAAGGCATTAAGTGTAATATAGCCTGGAAACATTGTATAAAGAAAGAAAAAAGAAGAGAGGTTTTTTGATTAAATTAACAAGGAGCCCTTTTCCCAGCCTGAAGGGCAATAGAACAGTAATGTTAGATCTAGAGCAGGTTTTGTGCCCTTTTTTTTAGTCAAAATTGTGGTGGGGAAAAAGTCTAATTGTTTCTCCCTTTCCATCACCTTGTCTCTTTCCAGGCCAATTTCAGAGTTCTTTTTAATCCGAGACACCAGCCTCATTCCTAACATCCTGTGGTTTGAATACACAGTCACGAGAGCAGAGGCAAGGTAAGTTTTACTGGGGGTGGAGGAGCTGCAGCTGGTTTGACTTGTCAAATGTAGTCATTAATTTATTTTCAAATATGTAGATAGTTGCTGCGGGTAGAATAGTACAGAGTAAAGAAATAACCAAGTTGTGTTTTAACTACTGCGTCTGGAAGGCGAGTCTGGAGAGTGTGAGATTAGAGAATGTTTCATTTAAATAGTATTTCAGCTCCCTAGCCCACGTTTTTTGCAAGCAATTGTTTATAATCTTGCATCCACATGTGAGCTTGTGCACGTTTAAGATACGGTGGGTGTTTGAGGACTGTAAGAGGTAGGAAGGCCTGGTCTCCCTGTAGAGTATGGTGGGGCCAGCTTTATTTTTGTGTGGAGCTAAGCAGAGCCTTACTTTTATCCTCCTATCTTTTGCCCCTGGTTTGCTGCAGTACCCTGTGGTAGGGTTGGGGCCACCTCTCTCAGCCTTCCCTCTGTGTTGCCGTTGCAGAAACAGACAGCGCAAGCTGGGTACGAAGCTCCAGTGACTCGAGAAGTGTGAGGACCAGAGTGCACGTTTTAACGGAGACAGACAAGAGCAGAGACCTGGGAGCAGCAAGGAGCCTTTTAACAGACGGACCAAAGGAACAGGCAGGGACCATACCCAAAACCTGAAAGCCTTTGCTCTGCTTTAGCAGCTAGCTGGATGCTCCCTGATGCATGTGGGACCGTGCAGGAGTAGAAACTCATTTTCAACACAGATGCACATTGCCGGTTGGAATGTACCATCATGTCTACGTCAGGGGAGGGGGGAGAAAATGCCTGGTGTCATGTTTGGGGGAGGGAAAACCAAAAATGAATCCTTTCTGTGACTTTTCTTTTTTTTTTTTTTTTTTAGCATGAAATATACACACTATTTATTTATTTTTTTAAATGGAACTATTGTTTTTGGGGTGGGTGAGGCATTGATTGTGTGTTTTGTTTTTGCTTTTTGTTTGGGTTTTTCTTTTTGGAAGAAGATGACAAAACTAATCTCAAGTTGATCATGCTTAATTAGGGCTTTTAATTTTAAAAAACTTCTTAAGAGGGAGGGGAACTAGGCTGGGGTGACCTAGGTGGAAGGGAGAGGAAGACTTTCTGTCCTTTCTGCAACCAGTTTGGGAGATTAAAATCAATTCCAACTGCACTTTGTACAGATAGAAAGAAAGACTAAAGATCTGGTTTTTAACACTAGTGACGGTTCTGCAGGGAAGCCTGCATGGATACCATTAAGGGGAGTGTGTGTGTAAAACAAAGGAAAAACTGAAATATACTGACTATTATTTTTTTTCTCACTGCTGCTCCTGTTGTGTAATTAGCAAGAGTGTCTTTCTCAAAATCTCTTCTAGGTGGCAAGATTATCATACGTATCTCACGTTGATTCCATCTCTTCCTTTATACTTTTATTACCTCAGGGTTGCTGTGATCTGTACAGCTTCTGTTGTTGTACTGAGTGTGCTACCGATGGCACTAGAAAGCCCATTGGTTATAAGCAGTGCTGCACTCCAGTAAGAGTCAGCCCAAAGCCTTACAAAATTCAGTTGCTAGTCTCTGTCTTAAGCACTGGATTTTAATTTTTTTTTTTCTGTTAAAGCTTAAGGGAGGGATTTTTTAAGAATGAACAAAGTGACAACCATAAATGATTAACAAGGCGAATGACTAATAACTAGCTCAGCTGCTGTCTGAATTATTTCTTGAAGAGTCCTGTTAGAGTCCAACCATGAACTCAAGCAGTGAACTTGTCCTAGCAGAGACTCCTACCCAGTTATTACAGTGGCTTGGTCGGAGTTCTGCAGTAGTAACCTTGAATGCCGAACTCCTACAAGCAAGTTTTGCTTTCTGTCCTTCTTCCATTCTGATTCTTCGTCTGGCCAGTCAGCTCTCTGGCTGCTGTGTCTCTGTGGGAGTGTGCCTGCCATCTGTGTGTGCTGGTGATGCCTACAACTTCTGTGATCCATGAGTTAACCTGGCAAGGGCTATACTCAAAGTGCTTCAGGGCTGTGCATGGACACTTTCTGTATTTCTGGTATATAATGCAGCAGTTCAAGTGTAACTACGGAGAAGTATTTATTCAAAGCACAACTGACTTGAACTTTCACAGATAAAGGACAGCTTCTGAACTGGCTCAAAGGTCATCGGTGTGCCTTCGATGCAGTCATGTGAGCAGAGGTAAAATGACTGTCACATCTCGGTCTTGCTGCCTGTTTTACTATCTCCACTTTAACCAGACTCCTGCATTATAAAGCTGCTTGAAGTGAGATGTGTTTCTGTTCATCTTGATTATTTTTATTTTTTTTAAGTTTTCATCTGTGCCTGTTGCCATAGGAGTTTGTGTGTTCATATGGAGTGGGAGCTGCTGTAGAGAGTGTTGGACAACCAGAGTGTTAACTGTAGAAAGCAGTGATCCTGATCTAGGAGATCAGGAGTGGAGACTGTTTAAATTTCTGTGTTTAAGTAGCTATGGGTAGTAAACTAACTGTTTTCCATTGTTACAGCAAATACATATTTTTTTTTTTTAAGAACTGTTTAATATTTGCATAGCATGAGCAATCCTGTTAACATCTGAAGGACCTGAGCACTGGATCTGCTTTAATGGTGCATCAGAATAAAGAGGGATCTTGCAGCTTTCACAAGGACATTTGATCTGACTTAGAACAGCTCTACTAAAATGAGACAGGACATCAGATAGGCCACATGACATGGTGGTACCATATGTTTCAGTTTGAAAGCTGGTACTAATCACTTATGTCTTGCAAAAACATTTATTTTCTCTTTATATCTCTTGTAAGTTAACTTACAAAGCCAGAAGGGAGATCACAACTCTCTTCCCCAAGGACAAGGCTGGAAGAGGGGATTGTTTCAAGAGTGGCTAGCACTTCCCTAGCCTCTCTTAAGCTGTTACGACAGACTGCTGGAAAAACAGTATGTGGAAGCACCTGTTGAGAACTAGAGCATAGGGAAGAGGTTTCATCTCCTCATGGAGAGCAGTGTAATGTAAAAAGCTGTTCCACTTCATGTTGCCTTCAAACCCAAGCTTCCTACAGTAATTCTTAGGAGTAAGGGAGAAGAGCTCTTGTGAGACACTGTAATAAACTCTCCTCTGTTCTCTGTGAGTTGTTTGTAATCTGCATCTTCTGCCTACTTTTGCTGTACCTTTCCAGAAATCTTTGCAATACTTGATATAGTAGAAATTCCTTAGTGATCCCATGGATTTTCTGAACTAAATGGTGCTGTGCAGGAAAAAGATTTGAGCTCTGCCTTATTATCCTACACTTGTATGAAGTCTCCTGCCACTAGTTTTCTGAAATTGAGTATTTTCTCTGGGGTATGTGGCTTTGCAAGCAGATGCTTTCTCTTCCTCCCCTGTACTCGAGGGGGCTGGATGGAGATACTAAGACAATAAAAGGAAGGTGACAGAATGCTGTGGTTCACTGTTCTTGCTGTCCCCACACAAACATCCTCCCATAAGGGTAGTTATGTAACTTCTGCAGTGTCTAAGGAGATTTAAGCCTTTTTTGTAGCACTGTTTATTGTGTTTCAGTTTATTCAAAGAACATTTCAAACCTCTGCATGACATGGATTACACTACCAAAACAGTATTTAACACAGCTAACCAGCAAAGCATGCAACACTACCAGGCTGTGTCATAAATTGCACTCATACCCCAAGAGTTATCTGAATATTTTCAGTCTGTGCATTTCGTAAATTATTTGTTCCAAATCAGTAGTTTTTTCTGGAACTTAAGTTTCTTGTACTTAATGTGCCTTTAAGACAATGGACATCTCTTGATAAAACAATCAGAAACAGGGAGAGTAGTATTCAGTAAGTCAACACCGAGAAAATCAAGAAGGTATGAATCAGAAGGACATCACATTTTAGAACTTGTACAATAAGAAAAGACTTTTTAAAGAAAAAACCTTGTAATGATTTTAAAGTCCTTTCAAGCACTTCAAAAATCAGCTTCATTCATCGAATTTCAGCTGTGTATATCATTAAGGATGCATTAAGTGGTTTATGAATCTTGTATCTCTTTCAGTGTGATAGTCTGCTTCTTGCAGCTGTACTCTGCTGAAGCTAATGAGAGATCCAGATTTAGACCCAGAATAGATCAAGCCCATCTTCTGAGATACAGTCACAGCAGTGTGTACTTCTGCTTAATCTTTAATAGGCACTTTCCTTTGAGAGCCTTCCCCTTGTGAGACAGAAGTAGAAAAGGGCCAGTCTCAAATACTTAAGTGGCAATACTGTAGCATCAATGGTTGAAGGCATTGCAGACAGAGAAAAATAACTCATCCCCTAGCAACAGAGGTTGATTCAGTACAGGGGGAGGATTACTTTGGCAAAAGGAGTATTTTTTTCAAAGTAAAAGGCTCCATAAACCCAGATGTTATTCCAGCAAGGTTTGGTCTTTTCTGTAGTATTTACACAATCACTTACACTTTGATAATACTGAGTATCCTCCTTCAGTTTTCAGTCTAATTCATACAGAGGAGTCAACAGAGCAAGGACGTGTGCTTGCAGGTTTGTAGTGCTCCTGTTGGGTTTTTTTAGACTATCTCACTCCATTCAGGATTCTTCTAAAAGATCAACTAAATCCATGTAGATGATGTGAAAGTGGCAGTTCATACAATCACTGGCTGTGCAGGTGAGTTTCAGTTAAATTTTTATTTTTAAGGTTTATTTAGGTATAAGATAGAAGCTTTGAAATAACATCCTTTTAGGAAAAAATGCAGTAGTGTTGGCTTGTGTCTTTCAAGAAGCAAATTAGAATGATTTTTTTTTTCCTTTTACTCTAAACAGGTTTAGTGCAAATTTCTTCATATATGTTTACCAAGGCACTTTGATCATGTCCCTTGCTGTTCTATGATCAGAAAAGTAGCAATTATGGTCAAATATTTCCCTGTTAACAAAACGGGCCATCAGACTCCTAATGCTTCTTGTTTATGGTGATGTCACAGCAGCCACATCTTGAAGGCTGTGCAATTTAAATATTAAATTTCTGTTGCAGAAATAGCACTAGAATTCTTCATTACCATACGGTTTTACTAAATAAAAGTAGAGTCAGGAGCTTGGATTCTGGCAGATTCATTGGAAGTTGTGCTTACAAAAATTCCTATGCTACAACTGTATGTTAATTTTTATATATAATCTTTTACTGTCTCAGGTTTGTCAACTGAACATGAAAAGACTATCATGAGATCACTCTCTCACAGAATAGAGCTGGCACAAATCTGAGTAACATTGCAGTAAGAAAAAACTCCAAGAGTGGCAGAAAAGGTGCTGTACTGTTACTGCAGGAACAATGGCCGCCACAGTGCGCAAACATCAACACTGCCTGCGTGTTCTCAGCTTTCTTCCTGCTTTTCAAGATTTTCTGCCTTGTTAAAGCAGAGTGATTTGGAAAAAAGGGTGATTTTGCAGCTGTTTTTTCTTTGGCTCTAACAGATTTGAACTCTGGGGGCCAGAAACAGAAGCATGTTCTGGAGTTCCTGATCAGGAACATTCTTACTTGTCCATGATTTAGGCATAACACATTAAGCACAAATATGTTTCTGAAAGCAAGGTATAAAAACACATTGGGTTAACATGTACCCTGAAGGAGACTAGGTTTGTGGCCTTCTAGCTAGTAAACAGGTCAGCATCTCTTTCTCTTCCTCGATTCCAAAGAAAGGTACAATGAAGCAACTGTCCTGCTAAATGCATAGGCAATCCCTTCTCATCTCTGCTAATGTTAAGGTACATAAAGCCAAAGCAAAACCTGTGTGAGAAGTTTTGTAGAAGCTTTGTGAGGAACAAGCTTTATGCTGAGCCTGAAGATCAACGGCTAGGACCACAACAGCAAGCTTAACGAAGAGCCCAGAACAACAACAACAACAAAAACCCACCTTAGTTTGTAGCAAATTATATTCTGTTGTTAATAGGGTCAGTGCAACAGAAAGGACATCCCAGCATCCTAAAATGAGGGGAAGGGAACATTCCCAGGTCTGTAAAGCCTGTAATGGTCGGAGTGCCTGGGATAAGTAGTGCAGTGCACTCCAACGAGACTAGATCTGCTCTGACTTAAGAACTTCTTTCTCCCCTTGCCAAAGTTCAATGGTGAAGTTTTGCTGGAGCAGCAGAAAAATCTTCAGTCAAGTTTGAAAGATGCTGCACTCTTCAGAAAATTAACCCAGCAAAAAGACTTGGTCTTATAGTAGTTCATCATATAATAACATTCCCTGCTTTTCCTGGAGAAGAACTACCTTCCTCACCAAATGGATTTAGATACTGGTAAGGACTGTGCTTTCTGTATTCCTTTAGAGTAAGTTCCATAAAAATCATGTTTCAGTCCTCTTTGAGGACAGGAAGGTGCACTTGGCATTGATGGGAGAGGACCAGTCAGTTCTACTTCAGCTTAAGACAGTGTTTCCTCTCACCAACAGAGTCTTAATATCTGAGGATGACTATTCTGTAACCTCTTCCTGGAAACAAATGGTAGATGCCCTCCTAGGTTCCAGTCAGGGAAGCTGTCCCCTCAATCATTTTCTGAGGAACTGGGAACTTCGGTGCCTGAGGGATAGCCCCTTTATTTGGGGGTTTTGCATCATGTTTGCCTCTTACAGTTTGGATTTGGGAGTGGACTGGAGCAAGATCCTCATGTCTAGCAGTGCCTTCTCAAGATAATGTGCCATGCGGGCTGCGTTTGTGTCAGCACAGCTGTTGAATGCTGAAATTGCAAAGTTGATGTGTTCATCCATAGGGTTGTAACAGATTCCGTAGCCATCTGGAACCACGGGACCAAAACACATCACGCAGTCTGTCTTTGCTGGGACCTGTGGAGACAATGTGATTAAAAACTTCAAACCAGTCAGAGAAATGTAGCCATCAAATGCTAACAGCCCTGTCAACAGTAGAAGAAGCTGCCATCTTGTTAAAATGCTCTAGAAAAGGGTGGTTTTGGTCAGACCCACCTAGCACCACATGCATGCTGGATTGTACTGTTTAGTAGCAACATGTTCTCCTATGCACTCACAAAGGAGTACTTCTCCCCAAGATAAGTTTCTAATAAGTCACAAGCAGAACTTATCAGTGAGAATCACAGCACAGGAGATGAACATAAAGCTATTCTGGCAGCTAACTTTGATTGATCTCACTTGCATTTAGACACTTCTGGTGATCTTGGCTCTGGTTATGATAGTTTTTTACAGGGTTGAGAGGGACTGTGGCAGCTGTAAGCTCAGATCTGCAGCTTTATGAGATCAGTAGCTGGCTTAAAAACTTTTGTCCCCAAATGAAGATTGGCTTCTAGCAGAAGGGATTTGAAGGAGAAATGTGGAGAAGCAAGGCAATGAAAAGAAACAGCGCCCTTCTGTCTTTGCTCAGATGAGTCCTACCTGGCTGGTTGAGAGATTGAAGTGTGTTGCAACAGCATAGGCCGTGTCCATGAACAGCTCAGGCATGCTCACGAGGTCCTCGATAGCTTGAAGCTTCAAGCCTAAGAGGTGACGGTCTATTGCATTGCCCCTTATAGCCTGGAAGGAAGGAAGACTAGATGAAAGCCTGTCTAGCAGGCAAGTGAGCAAAACTCAATTTCTTTGGGTTAAAGAAAAGAATACTTCTAAAAATCTCTAAATGTTTGAAGTTAGAAGGAAACTAGATCTTGCCTTTAGGACCAATAGTCTTGTTTGGAAAGACTGTGAAATAAAACACACCAATGGAACCAACCTTACAGTTCCTGCTCATGGGCTCCCTCTGGTTTAAAGGGTCCTCATGCAACTTTGGCATTCAGCAACAAGGACAGTGAGAACTGAAGCTATTTTCATATTTGATTTTCTCCTTTAGGTCAGTCTCAAAGGACACTTAAACCACTAGCTAGAGAAAAAGGATTCAGTCTGTGGCCTAAGAGCACTGTCAGATCAGGGTTAGACCTATGCAACAGCCCTAACAGCCACGTTGCTGTGTCAGCAGAGAGCTCTCAAGGCCTTGTCTTTCACCAGAACCCTCATTTGGTAGGTAAAACCCCAAGTCTGGCTGCATAGAGGACACTCACCATATCGGTGTATTCCCTGTGGGCCTGGGTAGCTCTCCTCAGCAAGTCTGCTTTCTCCTGGTCCTGAGAACACACAGATCTGTAAGTTTTTCTGCAGAATGGAAAAATCTCATTTTGGCTGTTCCTCTAGGATGGAGGGTATTTCTGCCTTGTGTGTCTATACTAGACTAATTTTTAGATTTACTAGATTTAATTTTTAAATCCTTTTGTTTGGCTGTGTTACTCTATTCAGAATGGAGTTCTCCATCCATCAGTAGCAGAACTTAGTTTGCTAAACAGACTTTTAGAAGGGACATACTTCTTTTTGGTGGGATTAAAAATGTCCACGTTGTTTCCCAGGCTTTCAATACATGTGAAAGGAAAGCCAAATGAAACCCAAGGTCTATAACTATATACTCCAAGCTATATTTTAGCTCAGCTTCCTATCAGGTGCAGTTCTGCTTAGCTGAAACCAGCTGACAGGGGGGTTAGCCAGATAAACAGCTTTCCTCTTTTTCTGGAGCGGAGTCCTCTTACTCCACTTCTTTGAGATCCTCACCGATTTGTCAGGGCTGTCCATTGATTGCACAAACTTAAGAGAGTCTACAGAAGTGGAGCGGATGGTGTCTGTGCGGCCCAGGCGGAACATCCTTAGCGACGCGCTCTCATACGTGGCACAGGCGTGGCCGTACATCCTGGAAGATGGAGAAGAAAGTCACAGAAGTGAGTTTGCCCTGGGAGAAATGGCCTCTTGTGAAGCGGAGGAACTGGGAGGAAGGGGAAGACTTTATGTGAGTGAGTCCCACTGACAGCTGACCTCTGATGCCTCCTTGCTAGGATTGTACACACAAGAGCGGTAAATCTCACCTGCTGAAGCTGCCACAAGTGAGATCTGCTGTTCAGTCCCAGTGCATGGGGAAGACGTGGGACTTCGAAAGCAGGCCCTAGCAGCCCACCAGAGACTGGTCTGTGCCACCTTTATCAAGCTTACATGTTTGAGTCTGATGGTGAAGAGGTTGAGAAGCTACCTAGTGGTGGTCTTACCTGTAGTATGCCAGCTGCAAGGCCAGCTGGATAAAAGCATCAGGACTTATCTTCTCTGACTTGGGGAAGGCTTTCCCAAATTGATGAAAAACCATGACTTTGACATCCAGGTCTTCGACCATTCTGCAAGGAAAGAAAGAGGAAGTGTTCCTTTGCCTGTTGCTTGTTCTTGTAACGGAAAAGGTACGGATTTGCTTTCACAAGGCTCAGAGAACAGGCTGTCTGGATCTGACCTATGCAGGGACAGAGCGCTCCATCCTTTGCTTGGGTGGACCACAGAGATGAGCTTTTTTTGGCCAATGCTGAAAATTTTCACCAGGTTAGATGGACTTCTGTATGTGTTTACATGCCAGTATCCCTAGTTAGATCCAGTAAAGCCCTGTTCTTTCTCAGTAAATGGGATGGATCAGTAACTACTCCTTTCTGGCACCTTTGAATTTATTCCTGGCAGGTGGCTTTAGTGTGCTCTTCAGCGGGGTTCAGTGCTGTCGACCCAAGAAGTCACTGGGAAAACTCCCTGCCTGCAGTAGGGGGAAGCCTCATTTAAACCACTGACATGTTCCAGAGGGATACATGAACTACTCCCCCAGTCACTCACCAGACCTCTCCACTGCTTCATACTTACATGTTGAGGTTCTGCTTTGCCTTCTCTATGTCATTCTTGATTTCTGGGGTGATGTTAAACCGCAGCTTTTTGGGCATTGGCAAAGGAATCATGGGTGATCTTACCAGCTCGGGTTTCTTCCTGCGTAGAGAAATGATTATGTTTAACCAGACCTGGCTGGTCCTAACCAGACCTAACATGAGGCTCAGCTAAGCACACCAGAACCTGGGTAGAAATGCACAGATCTTCCCTAACACCTTGTGACACTAGTTACAGGCTGAAAAGTTCTTCACAGTGCCGTTACAGTGTTTTTTGAAGAGTATGAATGAGATGTCTTCTGTGCCTTCTGCCCAAAACAAACAGCTCTTCCAGGCCAAAGTCCTGTTAACTCTGAACAGTGCAATTCCCTGAGAAGGGAAGTAGTAGCAAAACTTCTCAGAGTAGCTTGGCCACTCAATTCTCATCACGAATACGAGAACTGCAATACCTCATTAGCACACCACTACCCTTCCTCCAGAACAAATTCCTAGGGGGTGAGCTGGGAAGAGGCATGTTCCTGGGGAGCAAGTGGTTTAAAACCTGTCTCCAATGCTGAGGAAAAGTAGAGGAGGCAGGACTCACGTGTACTCCACGATGTGATCCAGAAGAGCAACAATGGGTGGGCCTTCTGAGGGAGCATGCTCGTACACAAGACCACAGGAGCCATCTTCAGCAATGATGAACTGTGAGAGAGGCAGGAGAGGACAGTGTTGAAGACAGACATGAGTGTGTGAAGCAGGAGCTATCCAGAGAGATCTCAGTATCTCACTGCTCTGTATCAGAACGGACAGTGATCCTGTCCTTGCACACTGGAAAGGTAATGCAAAGGTCTTATTTAGCAGAACAGCAACGGAAGCCTTTCAGCAGGCATAGAAGATCTGACAGCACTGTTACAGCTTTGTAAAATCAACTGGATAAGGGTGTGCTCATAGATACGTTGGTGTGCTCAGTGTCCCGGCAATACAGAGTGGTTCAATGGTTTTGATTTACTTAGATGCACACATAATACAGGAATCATATCACCATGTGCTAGCTTTCCCTTACTACTTAATTAGCAGGAACATCTAAGCTTTATCCCATCAATGAAGAGTTCCAAATAGGAACAAAATAGCTGAAAACATTATGAAGGGTTCAGCAGATATGAGAAGAATCTTTTAAAGCACCATTGCTACTATCCACAAGCCAGGCTATACCAACTAATGAAGGAGAAGCTCGAACAGTGGCTGCTGTTGAAAGTTCTTGATGAGACTGAACGGAGAAGAGATCAGAGGGATGCCGTGGGATGGCAGCTTATGTTTCAGAAAACAAAAAAAAAAACCACCATAGGGCAGCTTCTGGCAGAAGCAGGAAAAGTGACAAGCCTAGAGGAGATACAAGGAACAGTTCTCCCTACATCTGAGCTGCCTCCAAGCAGATGAGGCATTGTTCACCACAGGCAGAAAATTGATTTACAAGGAACACAAATAACTGGTACACTGAATAAGCGTGGGCAGAGATAGTAAAAGAAATGAAAGTCCCTGAGGCAGGAACGAATGCTTGTGGTGGCTGCAAGGGAAACTGTAAGATTTCACACTGTCAGCCACCACGCCTTGTCTCCTCTCTTTCTCCACTCTCTTGATATGAGGAAAACTTTACTGCAAAAATTTGCTGGATTTCTTGGACCTTTGTAGTTTCACGAAAAAGCATCTCCTCTAGACCCAAGTCTTCAGCATCTTTAGAGCATCAGCACTTACTTGAAGGGTTTTGTCGAACCATCGGTTCCCGCTGTTCCAGCGACTGCCTCCGCCATGCAGCATCTGAGCGGCCACGCGGCTCTTGTAGATGTCCTCAGACACCCGTGGCATAGGTGCATCAAGGCAGACAGTGCAAATGCTCTTCTCGATTGTACGCACAGATTCCTTGTTGGTCTTATCTGGGAGAGAAATGAACAGCAAATAAGGAAGGGGAGTTGAAAAACTTGCATTTTAGTTAGATTGAAATCTGAAAGAGCAGGTTTGAAGGACCTGGTGTTGGCTTCCCATTGTACCTCCATGCAATACTGGTCATTTAGGGGTGTATATAGTTATTAAAAGTGTAGCCAGCTGGGTTGTTACAGATGTGAGCATGTTGCATTCACCCTCCTTTTTTCATGTTTCTCACATCTCACTCATTTGCAAGGCAACAAACTAGGATTTCAGAGTTCCTAAAAAACCAAGCTTCAGACCTTCACCTGTGCACCTTCCAAAACAAAAATAACAATACTTTGCAGTGAAATCAAGTTGCATCTTTGAGGTGGAAAGCTCATGTTATCTGTCCAGAACAAGCTTCCAAAGGAAAGAACTGAGGAAAGCACAGCGGTGAGGTTGGTAGTTCCAGTGTTCGTGGTGTTCGTTGGCACTTGCGTGTTAGGGGCTCTACAGACCTTTCAGAAGGTTGTTGTAGGCTTTTGCCCAGCTGTTTCGGTGGTTGGTGGTGAGGATCCCAATAGGTTCTTTGTTTGTTTGGAGGGAGGTGTTCCATATCTTCTCCAGCTGAGTGAAGAGCTGGTCAGTGGTAAGGGGACTTCCGTCACTGTTGTAAACATCCAGCTCAAAGAACTGAAGGTGAAAAGAATGGACAAGGACAGAGAGAGCATATGAGAGGAGATCTTTATTGTGCAGCTCCAGAAACAGGGAACAGCTGCTTTGAGAAGGTGAGACCTGACCTAAGAACTCAGCTTGTAAGGAGACCTTTGAAAGACGTTCAGAATTAAGAGACCAAAGTCCAACTTCCCTTGCAGGGCATAAATACAGTCCAGGTTTAAGCTCAGAAACCATGGTAACGAGGCCAAAACACATGAATTCCTATTTCTGAGACACAGCTGTGGTGGTAGGGTTTGTTATCCAATTTCCACTTGCAATTTCCAATTCCAGACATGATCTCTGGACTTTGAGAGACAGGAATTGCAGGGACAAGAATCAGAGGAAGGGAGCATTTTTCTGCCTCGTAGTCTGCTGCTCACACACGGCAATGGAGCTGTTGGCCAGCAAAGGCCAAAGGGGATAAGGGAGCAGAACAAATCCCTGGTGAGGTGAGCCTTGTGGGCAGAGACTTTCTGTTCTTCCCTTTCCTCTGGACCACGGCTAGCTGAAAGGGACACCTGCATCTGAACAGACCTCAAAAGCTCAGCTCAGCCATACCTGGAAGTTGTGAACCACTGTGATGTGTCTGGACTGCTTCTTGCCTTTGGCATAGTTGACAATGGAGTCCCGCTTGGGCCCGGGAATGCGGCAGGATGAGAGGATCTGGTAGTACTGGTTCATGCAGAGGGGCTTCCCACCCATGTACTCCACTGGAAGGGTCTCACTGGAGACACAGCAAGGTAAGGAGGAAGGGGGAGAGAAAACGGATGGGTGAGGTGGCCTGCACTCCCCCACACAAGACAGGCACAGGCTCAGCTGTGCAGCTCCTGTCACTCCCTCCAGCAAGACCTAAACGTGTTGATGGTATAAAAAAGAGCCCATCCTTCCCTATTCCTATCAGCTTTCTTAGCAGGGGCTTCAAAAAACATCTGTTTGCTGGCCTTTCATTTGGCAAGGGGAAAACCACTGTAACACCAGAGAAATAGATCTCTGGACCTACTACATATCTTAGTATGCACCATGCTGTCTGCAGAGCAGAATCCAGGGCACAATATACTGGGAGATGTACTGTTTCCTGTGGAATGGCAGAAAGGGGTTTTTGGCTATAATTTTGAGTGGTGAGTGTCTGATGTGCTAACTGTGACTCATGAACTAGACTGGGACTCAATCAGTTGAGCAGTCATATTCCAACTACCCTTCTCACGGCTGGCCCTGAGCCTTGTCTGAATTGGGATGTAAAGGTGTGATGTTGGTAATCATATTTTTGGAACATAAGTAAGGCACGTTCAGCAGAGGTTTGTTGGTGTTCAGAAGAAAAAGGGTAGGGAGGAACAAGTTTCTCTAGAGCTCATCCTGTCTAGCTGGGAGATGAGAAACACCAGAAACCCAAAATGAGAGAAACAAATTCCTGCTGTCTGAGCTGTAACTTGTTCTGTAGGCAAACAAAAGTATGTAGCTCCACAGGACTGTCAGTCAGGCTCACTCCCTCTAAGCATGTACATATGCCAATGAAAGTATTAGGGTAAACAGAGAACATGAAGCAAGTAAATTTGTTTTTCTAGTGGTGGTGACCTTGGCAGTGAGCAGTGATGTTGATTACAATATCTCTTTTCAAATATGTGCTATCTTCTCTTGCCTTTCTATTTGGAAGGGAGAGTTATTGACTAGGCTCAGCCTCTCTATGACAGTAAAGAACATGTGAGAAGTCAGGAGGGTCATGAACTCACTTGTCAATCATGGTCTTGAAATCTAGGATGCCCTCGATCAGCTTGGCAGCAAACCTGGAAAAATACCAAGTGTAACAAGTTGAGATTCAAACACAGAACATCTGGGGCTGAGGAACTAGCTGAGGAGGGCTGGCAGAGCTTCTCGCTGCTCCTTACAAAGCTCAGCCTTTCTGCCAGGCCCCTATTGTGCCCATCTCTGGTTAGATGATACAGTCACTCTGGGGCTGTGATTTGAAATTGCTGGATAGTCCTACCACGTAGCACTTTCTTTTTTTATGTATCTTACTGTATAACCAAGGAACTCTGGACAACTTTTAAGAAAGCAGCGTTTGGTCCAGATGCATAAATGACTGTAACAACAGCATTTTTTACTGATGTGTTGTGATTTTATCACATCCTACTTCGGAGTCTTAGCATTAGAACAGCAGCAATAAAAGGGGATTTCTGCCCTTCCCTGGCCAGGGGCCACCTCTAAGCTTCAAGCCAAGATGCAGCTGTATCTCCCTGCATCCAAGACTGCTGACTTAGTTCTCACCCGATGTATGTTCTGCTGCTAACGCAACTCTTAAAAGCATGCCTCTGGCATTGAGGCATCTGAAACAAATGCAGATGTGCCACATGCTGACGCTGAGGTGTTGTGTTTACCAGGATCAACATAAACACTGCCAATGCCAACTCCCAGCAGGGAGGGGGGCTGTGACAAGCCACATCACACTGCTTAGCTGGGAATGACAGGTTGGCCTACTCTGACCTGGGAGCTCTCACCCAAGCAGGGGAGGAAGGAGGCAGAAGGTCACTGTGACAAGGGGTTGCAGCTGAGCTTCAAAGGCTTTAAAGTGGTGTGAGCATTTGGCATTTGCCGGCAGTGTCATCTAGATTTGCTCAGCCTCCCCATCCCTAGTGAAGATCAAAGGACATAACTCCAAGAACCTAAGGGCTGCTGAACAAAGAAGACATCCTGCAAAGTAGTTTTCAGTGAAAATTTCCCAGCCTTATTGCAAAACCTGAGGAAGCAAAACAGCTGGGACACAACAGTGAGAGAGCCTGTGTTCCTTTCCAGAGAGCAAACAGCTGGGGAGCAGAGTTAGGGCTTGAGGGGGAGACGAGGGAGAGGTTAGTTGATTTGTTTTCAGCCAGCACTGTTGCCAAATTAAGGAATGGAGAACTCCAATTTCTAAACTCGCCTTCTGGTTTCTGAACCTTTCGTCTCAAGCCGTGCTGCCAAACTTCTTTCTGCAGCCACAAACTATATAAACACACATTTAGATAGTATTTTACATGGGAGCCCAGATTTTTATGCAGCTGCTCGATTCCACTGGTTGGGGCACTGGTAGCGCTCCAGATATTATCTTTTATTTGGATAACTTAAGAGTGAATAATATGAGAGCGCGCTTTCAAAGACTTTGTCTAGTCTTGCGCTGTCCCTGTAAAGCTCACCCTCTACACCTCTGCTCAGGCGTATCCAAGGGAGTGGGAGGGAGAGTTTGTTCTTGGCCTCACTGCTCTCCTGACTGGTACTTTTGATCTGCCAGAGCTGTAATGACTGGCAACTGTGGCAAAGGTAACTGTATAAAGGTCAATGCTAAAGTTTTGCAGGTGGATTTAACACACTCGTGGTGGTTAAAAATTAAAGGGAGACCACAAGGAAGAGAGGACATGGCAGGGTTTGATTGCAGGGAAAAGCTCAGAGTGGAGAGGCTGGTCACTGTTAAGTTTCCCAAACCATAAATCAGAAGTGAAACGACACAATAGGGGACAGTCCCCTGCAGGAACAGACCGAGGGACGGTCCGTGCAGCAGGTTCCCCCATCCCTATAAACTAGCAAACTCCAGAGGTGTTTCTGGTTGGTCTCCCTTACATGCCTGAGTTATTTTTTATGCCTCTTTTAATGGCGCACACAATCTTAGTGCCTCTGAGTCTTGAGATATATCCTCAAAATGCCTCCAGCCAGTGATTTGGCCATCTTGCAGTGAAGATCTGTGCTAGAACAAAGGCCAAAATGTAGGTTTTTTTTAGTCCCTGTTTCGTACCTGAACTACTGGACTCTTTGGTTTTCCCCCTTGATGAAATACTCAGTCTGGTGCAACCTTACAGCCTGGCAGCCTTTCCTAATCTGTACAGCCCTCTTGCACAGCACAGACAGCTATCAAACTTGAGGACCACATGGTAATTACTTTCTTTCCAATCAGCCTGAACACCCTCCTCCCTGTCCAGCAGATAGCTCATCCCATCTGAAACCTAGGGAAAGGTACAAAAGGACTTTACCTGAGCTGACCTTGTCGATCCAGAAAATCCTGTTTAGGTAAAACCACACCTGGGCTGGAGTGGACCACAACTGGCAGGCGATATTCCAGGTAAGCTGTCTTCAGCCACCAGTCTGAGAGCTGGGATGGAGAAAGGCAACATGCAGGCATGGCATCTGCTGCTCTTTGACCCAAGCCCAGCTGAACAGTCTCAGCATCCTGCCCCCAGTTCTGTCCCACACTTTGCGAACAAACTGTTTGGGTTTTATGCTTTGTACGTGGAAGGGCAGAGGGGGATTGGAGCGAGGCAGTGGGGGCTCTTGGTGCTGGGCTCGAGCAGAGCGTTTCCTTCAACTTCTCGGGGGGGCAGCTGTGTGATGCTAACAGGTTAGAGGCTTCAGCAGCCACAGACAGGGTCAGTGACTCCCTGTTCTGCCACAAATCTTTCTGCTCACCCAAGTCCTGGTAAGGAGCTTGCACAGCTCAGGGACGTCAGCAGCAGACTGGTCACGAAGGTGATGCCATAAAACCACAGGTGCCAGGGGATGCAGCCAGGACACTGGAGAGGTGTGCGTCAGACCTCCACCCTCCCTAACCAGAGCCTGGGGCCAGAGTCCCGACCTACCCAGTTCTCTGTTTTCTTGGCTCTTCTCTCCAGGCCTTTCTGCAGCCTCTCCCCGACGCCTCCTGGCTTGCGGAACTCAGCCACCAGCTCCTGCGTGTGGTTCAGCTCCTCCTCGCTGATGATGGGCTGCAGGGCCAGCAGGTAGCGGTCCAGCGTTTGCTGGAGCGGCGGCACGGGGAGATGGGGCAACGCTTCCTGATGAAGTTGGAATCTGCCTGGGATCTTGCCTAAAGCTGTCGGCTTCAGCAGGCCGTAGGGCCTGGCCTGCAAAGCACAGAGCAAATGTCGAGACAAAACTTCCCCCCGATGTGCACGAGGTAGCAAATAACCTGGATGTGGGAGTCTCCATCCCAACCTCTCTGAGGGCACACAGATGTCTCAGCACGGGAGCAGAGCACACAAAGTACAAACGCAAGGCACAGGTCTACTGATTGCATGCTAGAGATGGTTGTAGGACATCCAGAAAAGCTGCAAAAGAGAAACCTGATCTCCCAAGATACTGATTCTCAGCTCATCAGAGGAAATGCTGCCAGGATAATGATCTATCTCCCACTCTCAGGGCACCTTCCAGCTGAGAGTCTCCATGTGTTTGACAAAGTCAAACCCTTCCATCCCATGGTAAGTGGGAAGAAAGTAAGTCACGAAAGAAATATTCATCTTATAAGCTGTCAGAAGCTGTTCCATTCCTTCTTACAACAGCATAAGGCTAGAAAGTTAAGCAGAACCCTTGTGCCAAATCAAACGACCCTTTTAGGCTTTGAGGAGGCAGAATTTAGGTAAGTTTGAAGCAGGAATAAAATGCCTCTTCTCGGACTGGCCAGGGATCGTACATCACCACCGATGCCAGGGAAGGACTGGCTGAGATATGTAGGCCTTGGGGCAGTGCTCCTTTATGCCAGCGAACCTCCCAGCTATATTAAGAGAACCTCTATGCAGTTGTACCAGTACGGGACTGGCCCAATTACAGGACCCTTTGGAGGGGGAACAGGGAGAGCTCTTCAGGAAATTGTGGGTGATACAAAAAAGCTCCTGAGGTTCGACGGGGTCTTGTGGGAGTGAAAGCCTTAAAAAGCACTGTATCATTTCCCTGGGTGGAGGAATGAAACGGAGCAAACCCAGTTGCTAAAGAGGAAAGGAATTTGCCAGTTTTCCCCCCCAAAAAATAACAAAATCCTCTTGGGTGAACAGGATTGGACATCCTTCAGCTTGAAGATGTTTACATTGTACTCTCAAGGTTTTCAGTTCCCTCTGCTCCTCCCCCTCTATTGGATCGACTGAATCAGACGCTCTCACAGGACTCCGGACTTTGCATCCTCAGTGTACTGGTGAGAACATTCCCTTTCATTTCCAAGGCAATGAGAGAGTAGCTGTCCCCCCTCCTCCTCCCAACAGTTAAGCACAGAGAAGAGGAAAGAGCTAAATCTGCAAGGTAACAAAGCCTCTGCGTGGTGCTGAGCCCCCAGAGAAAATGCCCTATGCTCTCTGTAGGACCTGGCAAGAACTATGAGATCAAGGTTTGGAAAGGGAATGTTGAAAACAAGAGAAAGGGGAATTACTGAAGCATCAAAGAAGAGTGGGACTGGGAGGAAATTAAGGGTATTAATCATGGCGGTGTGGGCATACTGTACCTTCTCTGCTTGCTTCGGCTTCCTATCCATGGCTGGTGGGACAGAAAAGATCGTAAACCTCTCCCTCGGCCTGTCTCCTCTTCCACCTGACAATGTGCTGCCCCTGCAGGGCGTCACCTCATTAGCAAACTCCCACATGATTGCTCTGAGCAGAGGGCTCAAGGCCAGATACGGTCCCCAGGAGAGGACGGGGGTAGTCAGGGTTGCGTCAACTGCCGTAAAGGCGCCTTTCTGGGAAGCCCTCCTGCGGCCACTGACCACTGACTGTCAGCCCTGCGTTGCCCAGTCGGTGCTTGTGGATCAATACTGTGTGGGCAGAGTCTCTCTCTGATCAATAGCTCTGGGCCTCCAGCCACGGCAGAAGTGAAGGTGCTGGGGACATCGTTCCCTCAGCCTTTGCCTGGACCATGAAACTACAGTGGCTGTTATGAGAGAAGGCTGAACATCAGGTGGGAGAGACCCCAATTTACATTCTGGAAGCAGGTGAGATTGTGGGCTCTCACCAGATGGGACAAGCTGCAGGGAGGGCTTATGTGGGTGATGGGGAATTTAGTCCCTTTGCTCAGGCAAAGGTGGCCAAGAGGGTGTCAGATATCTGAGGGTGGCTCTCCAGCAGGGACAGTGACCCGGCATCACTGTGGGTGATGGTAGGATTAGCTGGAGATGGGAGCAAATTCAGTTTGGGACAAAAGGTGGTATCTTAACTGCCCTCACACCCCCAGCACATGTGCTTATTATTGCAAGCTGAGACTGGGGAGTTCTGGGTTGTCAACGCTTAAAAAAAATAAAATAGCTATCTCCAAAGCAGGGCAACAACACAGGTGTGCAGTCCCAAGGAATATCAGCCCCTCCTTCATGTCCGTCTAATTGACTGAGGGGCAGACAAGCAGAGTCTTCTACATAGCTAAGATCAAGTATGATGATTCCAAACAGTTTCAGATTTTCCCTGGGGTAACAGTGAAAATCCCAAACCAAATTAACTGAAAACACTGCACGTTAAAGTGGGGAGTAGATTTGTATTTTTCCTCTTTTATGTCCTCTGCTGCTTTGGTTTGAGGTCAAACTTCAGTGTTTGGTGGGAGGAGGAATAGCGATTGCAGCTGAACAGAGGAGGCAGCTGACAGTAAATAGAGCAAACACTCCACCTCTCCCCACAAGCAACAGGGAAGATGAACAGTAGCAGAGAGTGGGGCACGCAGACACAGCCAGCTTGTGGGCTGGCATTGCTCCCGAGCCACGTTCCAACGCGGCAGATGACCTTTTCCAGAGCCTGCAAAGCTGGTGGGCAATCCACCTGCAGCCTGGGGCAGGGGGGCAGGAGGAATTTCAGAGCAGTGTCTGATTCCCAGCACGGCCACAATATTTGGTGTCAGATGACAGGTTTGTCTTTTTCTTTTATTTTTAAATTAGAAGCTGGAGACCCCCTCAAGCCCAGAGACAACCAGCCCTGCCTGTCCCTTCAGAAATTGTCTCCGGGAGTGAAACCATCACGTAGCTGCTGTCATCCCACTCTGCCGCCTCCTCCCCGGGATCCATCAGTGTTTGCAATAAACGGTTGCTAAGACCGGGTGCCGGGCTGACAGCTCTGTGGTGTGTGTAGCCTTCCCCCTGCTTGCAGGGAAAGGCATGTTTTAAAGGCGAAGCCTGCGGCCACAGATGGCTCCTTCTTGGGCTTTCCTCGCCCCTGACCATGGCCAGCATCCACCTTCCCTCGTCCAGCCCCAAGCCCCCCATCTCTGACAGCGCTGGCGGCCGCTCCACCATGCAGTGCTGCCCCAAAGCGTGTGAAGAACCCAGGCCAGCTTGGAGGATTAACTTCAGCAGCGTCCCTCTCTGCCGCCCGGGATAAGCTGCGCTCTCCCGGCTCCCCGCTGGTGGCCGAGCCCCTTCCACCCCTCCTCACAACCGGGATCCTCGTCCTAGAGAAACCCCTGCCCGCAGCGTGCCTTAAGCGCTGTCCTAGCCAAGGAAGCCCTGTTTCTCCCCCGGGTTTAGGGAGCGGCGCCGGACCCTGACAGCAGCAATGCCACGGATCAGGCATCCGGGACTGAGCCCTGTGGAGCCACCTCGGCCCCTGCCCCTTCCAAACCCCTCCGAGCAGCACGAAGCGGCAGATGGGGCCGGCGGAGGCCCCCGCGGCAGAGCCGGGCCGTGCCCTGACCGCCGGCGGCTCCTGCCGAAGCCCGGGGATGACCGGGCGCCGAGTGCCACCTGCCCAGCACGGGGAAGCCCCCGGGGCCACCCGGCCGCCACCAGCCCCTTCCCTCCCGGCCCGCTGTCGCCCGTCCGGCGGGTGGCGCGGCCCGTCCGCCATCTCACGCCCCCTCCCGCACCGCCGTCCCGGACCCACTGGAGGCCTCCCCCCGCCTCCCGGTGTCTCCGCTGCACCCCCCGCCTCGGAGCTTGGCTGGCACTCACCACAGCCCTCGCCACGAAGGCCAGCATGGCTCCGCGCCTGCCCGCGGCCCCGGCCGTCGCCCGCCGCAAGGACACCGGCGACACCGGGCGCCGCCGCCCCACCGCCCCGTCCTGCCGCCAGGGGGCGGGGCCGCCGCGTCGCCATCTTGGAGCAGGGCGAAGCCCGCGCCGCCATCTTGGGGAAGGGCAGGGTGTCGCTGTGAGGGGAGAGAGGGCCGCGTCCGGGGTGGGAGCGGGGAGGCGGTTCCTTTGTCATTTCTCCGGCAGTTGGTGAGAAGAGTCCCTCCCCTGTCCCCTCTCCCCTCCGCGCACACTCTTGGCAGTACTATAGCGCCCAGCACAAATATGGCCGCCCCGCGGTCCTGTGTGGGCAGAGGCGGCAGTGCCCCGTACAAACATGGCGACGTGGGCCACGACGGTGGCTGGGAGGGGTCACGCCGCCGGCTGACAGCCCCGGGAGCCACAGGGCCGGGCGGCGTGCCCTGCTCAAAGATGGCCGCCAGCGGCTTCGGCGTGTCTGGAGGTGAGAGGTGAGGGGTGGCAGCGGCGGTGGCCGGGCTCCGGGAAGATGGCAGAGAGCGAGCGGCGGGCAGGTGAGGGGCGGCCGGGGCAGGGTGGGGGCGGTTCTGGGGCCTTCTGGGCTGGGGGCTGCGCTCGGGGCCCTTGAGGGGTGTCTTCGGGGCCGGGGTGCCGGGCCTAGGGTGTACGGGGGGGTGTGTGTGGGCTGGGCCTCATGCTGCGTGGGGGTCCTTGGGCCGGGGGCGCCGGACCCCAGGCTGCGGGGGGGGCAACGGCGGCGAGCGCTCGGGCCTGTGGTGGGGTGAGGTGGGAAGAGGCTTTGCTGAGGTTACAAAGGGGCCCTGGGGCCGCCTGACCCTCGGCCGGGTGGGGCGGGGAACCCCGGGACCAGCAGCCACCCGGCCCCGCGCCGTGCTGAGGCCTGCTGGGCCGTGAGCTGCCGGCACGGCGCGGGCCGGATCCCCCCGAGACGGCGAGGGCTGGGCTGGTGCTCCCTGAGCGATCTGCACCCCTCAGGGGCGGGGATCAGGGATGGGGCGGGGGGACCCTCTGTCCTGTGAGGGGTGACGGTGGGGGGGTCCATCCTGCGTATCCCAGGGTGGATCGGGGTTTAGGCTGCCGGAGAGCTGGAGTTGGGGCTCCCTGTCATCTGTAGCCCATTTTTTTTTGTGGTTGTTTCCCGTTGCTGAGATGGGTGGTGGTTGCTGGTGTGGTAAGTCTGTCTCAGCTGAGTTTGACTCCCCTCCCCACACCACGAGAATAAGACTGAAAGTGTCTCTTTTGTCCAAGTTGCTTCTCATCGTAAAACTAACCCGTTCTGCTCCTGTCTCTGTCGCATCGTTAGTTTTGGACTTTTGCATCTGTATTAATTTTATAGTCTTGTAAGCTCTGCAGCTCTCACTGTGTTTCCTTCCTTGAGTATTTGTGGTCTCCTCCCCAAGAGGAAATGCACAAAGTGTGTGTCAGAAGAAGCGATGGTTGAGAAATAAATGCAGAGAGATGAAATAAGTTCTGTGATGAGACAGAAGTTGGGCTGACACCTGGATCCCCCTGGTCCAGGACACTGCCCTGGCTACATCTGTGGTCTTTATGCATCATCTGCGTTAATGGACAAGTCAGTATTTGCCTTTTTACACCGCTGCTCTGGAGTTTTAAATTGTTTTCATGTTATAGGCTCGTTTAAAATAAGAGCTCTGTTGTTATGATGCTAGCCATTGTGAATTGGGTGCTGAATTTTCAGAAGAGGCATGCGTATCTTTAGTTTAAATTCCTTGTATGTTGTTTCTCTCATCCTTGTACCGGAAGTTTTCCTGTAACTTATGCACAGGAATGAACCAAGCACCGTAACTCCCTAGGCAGGTGATGAGACTGCATTTGCTCTGTAGATGGGGAACTTGAGAGACCGAGAAGTTAAATGACACTTTCTGAGGTTATGTGACAAGTCTGTAGCAGATCCTGAGTGGTTCCTGGGACTTTGGATTCCTTTTTCCCTGATCTGCCTGCTAGACAGTGCTGCTCTGCTGCAGAAAAGGCTGCTGATGCTTCTGGGTAGTATTTTCTATGTAAATACAGCTAATAATATTTTAAGGAGTTGGAGTTTGGTGGTGTATGTTAGGGATCCAGTGCCTGAACTTGCTGTAGTGTGGAGAGCAGTCACTGAAGTGTTGCCAGGGTGGCTGGTGCTGAGCAAATGCCTTCAGATTTTCTAGGATGAAAAAGATGACCTGGGTGACTCTAACAGAATTCATATATTCACATTAGCACCCAGTTTCCTTAACAGTGGTCTGCTGCACTGCTTCTTGCTATTAAAAGTTGCACTTACAGGAGCATAATGCAAATTACCTCTAACGTCATGGAGCGTTTCTGGCTCTGCAGTGTCCCACTGCAGGACTGCCAGCTGAGAGCAGAGCTCTGGAGAGCGTGGGGTAGGGGTCACCCTTACAGCAGGGTTGGGTCCTTGGTTCGGATGCTGGGAAAAAGAGCTCCTCTAATGCGTTAACAATTTGCATTTGCGCTAAATATTACATTCTGAGCTCTGAGAGAGCTTTAAAATTAAAAGATGTTCATAGCTGCCACCTGGAAGAGGCTGTGTCCTGGCATACTCTAAGCCCCTGTGCTGCCTGGACTGGGGGCTGTGGCTCTGGACTGCCATCTATTGAATTGCTCCAGCTTTGTCTTTGCAGGAGTTGTCCTCTTTAAAGGAATGCACTTCAGGCTTAACATCCTAGAAACAAGGCACAGTTAGTTTGTTAGGGGAGCGCAGTGCTTCAGCACAACCTGAGGCTTGCTTCACTAGACAGAAATAATTAAACTAGCTGGATGTTGTCTTTGTTATCTTCGGCACCAGCCTCTCTGTCCGGATGAGAAATGCATCTTTAGTGGTGAAACAGAACATAATGCCATTTTCTGAAGCTTTGCAGTGTCCTTAGAAGTATATTATCCAGGAGTGGGGAGGATATCGTTTGATGAGGAGGACTTGTTGAGATAATGGTGCAAGCTGGGATGGATTTGTTTGCTCCTGTCTCCTGAGAAATGAATGTTGATTTCTAAGAAAGGAAGCTAGAGGATTTCTTCTTCTCCACTGCCTCTATTTTACCTCTTTTTTGCATCTCCCAGGCACCTCTGAGGAGGTGGCTCCTCCCCTCCAGCAGAACTTCATGATCCCCAAAAAGGAGATAAACATGGTTTCTGACATGGCCAAGTGGAAGCGCTCTCAGGTATGGCTCTGGGGTCAGGGAAAACTGGTAAGTGCTTATTATGCTTCAGTGGCATCCAGGTCTGGTCTGGAAACAGCCACAAGGTAAAGCAGGTTTTGGCAAGTAATGGGAAATTAATTGATTTGTGTTTTAAAGCAAAAGAGTCACTGCTTGTTTGTAGGAAAATGACTTGACAGTGAGGTGTGGAGTCTGGCAGCCAAATGCTCTGGCAAAGGAGTGAGCCAGGGAGAGCCCAGAGGTTGAGGGAAACCAGAGATGCTTAAAAGTCATTACTGCTCCCTCCCGACAAGCTGGACGAGAAGTTGGTAACTATTTAATCCTACCTAGCCTGCACATGATATCGAAACTGGCTTTACCCATTGCTGTTTGAACTCGGCTTGAACATGGCCCTGCTGCCTGGCCCTCTAATAGCATCAGGCTGGGTTGGTTCCTGGGGCCTTCCCACCTTGCTGTGCTGGAAGGGGCTCTAGAGCCGAGGCCTTCAATTTCCTGGATAATGTTTGTTTCCAGTATGTGTGGAGCTGGTGGAACAGGCACGTTCTCCCCTCTCTGCCTTTGAGGGATTGGTGTGTTAGCTCAGACTTGTCCCACCTCTTAGGAGCAAGTTCGCGCTTGATGACTGATCTGTGATGTCTTAAGAGAAGCTTAAGTTATAGCCCTGTCTCAAGCAAACCTCTGAGTGCAGCTTCCTTTGTTAAGTCTCCTGGGTTTAAGGACTTGCTCCTGGTCAGGATTTCTGTGCAAGAGCGGCCTGAGGAAGGAGAGGTGGCAGCATGCTAGGCTGGTGTTTACAAAGACTTAGAGCTGTGGAGCTGCACTGAATATGATGCTTCAAAAGCAGTGAATTTAAAGAGAAGAGCAGTGAGGAGCCTGGGCTGTCTCCCCCTTCTCCATCATGAGTGAGCATGGGAGAAGAATGAAAGGAGGAAAGGGTTGATAACAGTGTGGGTCTGGGAGAAGCAGTGCAGAGCGGGATGTCTAGTCACAGCTTAGACTGCAGAGCCAAGGAGTTTGAATTTCACCTGATAGGAGGCAGGGAGCTGAGGGAAGGATTTTGGGGGCGATGCAAGCTTTTTTAGGATTCTCCTCTCTGTAATTTTTACAGTGATGCAGAGTTCTTAGTGCAATTGCCATCTGCCTCTGAGGTCTGCCGAAAATAGCAGTAACCTCTCAGTAAGCCCTGCACCCTGGGTGTCTCCAAGAAAGCAGCATTGTGTGCTGGGAAAGGTTCCCTTGGCGTGCAGGAGTGCTCCCATGCCACGCTGCTTGTTCAAACGGACTGTGGGCATTCACTAACGCCCTGCTCTCTCGGGTGTGTTTGCAGGCTTATGCAGATTACATGGGCTTCATCCTCACTCTGAATGAAGGTGTCAGGGGCAAGAAGCTGACCTGTGAATACAAAGTTTCAGAGGTAGGAGAAGATTTTTGGATCCCTTGTTTCTCCTTTTCTGTCTTTTTTTTTTTTTTTTGACTCTACAGTGAATATTTCCTAGGCGAGGAATGAGTTGGCAGTTTATCTGGGAGACAGGGAGAATAAATGCAGTTGGCTTATGCTGCTGGTGAAAAGGAGGATGAAGAAAGGACGTGTTTTGACCCTGTTTTCTCAGTCTGGCTTCAACCAGCGATGTGTTGAAGATGTGGTATTCCCTCCTGGCTGCAGGCAAAAGGCTGAGATGTCTGTACCGTTCCTGCTCTCCCACTGCCTTTCTGTGGGACCTTGGGCAAGTCACTTGTCTCCCTGTCCCTGGGTGGGAAAGGACAGACATCCTCACTGGAGTTGCTGCTGGCCTGAGGCCTCTCTGGGTGCTGCTGGGATCTGCAGAGCATGTGGTGGCCACCAGCTTCGCTTCTGTCTTGCACACTGGATCCCCCTCCCTTGTTCTGCATTGCAATGAGGAGATTCTTGGGTATGTTTTTACTGTTCAAACTTAGCACAGCTGTGCAAGAAAGCTGGGAATGGTCTAAAAAGATCCAAGCAGAATGGGAAGCAGGCTGGGCCCTGTGTGTTTATAGCTTATTCTGGTGCAGGAAGGCAGCCCATGACGATCTTTAACCTAGTCATTTATGTCTGAAGCAGGCGTGTTAAGCCCAGCCTTCCCTTCTAGCAGCCAGTGTGTGAATGAGAAACTTGCTTGTAGTTCATGGGGGGGATGAGGGATAATGAATCCCTCCCTAACAGGCTTTGTGTCCACCTTTTGTTCCTTCAATTCAGTAGAAACTGCTGTCAAATGCTGCTCTTGCTTTCCACTGTTTGCATTTCACCTTTGAGTTTTGTCTTTGTCATGATCTCGCTCATTCCCAACCATTCACAGAGCAGTTCTAGGGAAACAAAGCATTAAAAATGAGCAAAACAAAGGGGGGAAAAAACCCACAAAACCTCTTCTGCCAACTCCTTTGAGCTGTCAGCTATCTAGGAAAAGCTGTATCTGTGCTGTGTCCGTGCAGCAGATTCCTCTTGGAGTGAATGTTTTCCATCTACTGTCCCAGTCCAGGTGATAAACAAGAGACACGATGCCGACTGCTTGGGAAGTGTCAGGGAACATGTCTCATTCCCTGCGCGCTGAGGAGAGCAGAAGCCTGTGACTTGAGGCACAGGTGGAGCATCCCCAGGGTTGCCTTGTTGATGAGGTTGCCTGTTCACGCGGGTTCGTTTGTAGATCAAACTGCTTATCTGTGCTTTTAAAGGCTCAGCCCCTTGTGGCCTCTGCTTGCATCTCTGCTCTGCTTTATTCTCTTTTGCTGTACCTGCTGCTGATGTGCTTTTGTGCCGTCCCATCTTCTTCCCTGATCAAATGCTGGGGACGCCTTCCTTTGGCAAATGACCTCCTGGAATCCTTTCTGCTGAATGCGTATCCTCTCCGCGACTTACCGGTATTGCTTTGCCATGGGAAAAAAAAAAAAAAAAAGAAAGTATGGTCTGCTCTGCTTTGAAAGAGACAGCTTAATGGTTTCCAGAGTAGCGTGTGTCGATACCAAACTGTCTGCTGGAGCGAGAGCTGGATCCTTTGGGGGCTGAGCCCCTTTTGAGACTTGCTGAGCTTGCTCTGCTCTTACTGAAAAATTGCATGGAGCTGTCTGGGGTTTTGCTGGAGGCATCTGACAAGTAGTGATAGCGGAGCTGTTGTTTAGGACTGGCGTAGACACTATGTCTGGCACAAGGTTGTATGACTGATAGGCTGTGACCTGCCTTCTCCTCCTGGAGGGAGCGCTTTTCACGCGGGGGATCCATGCAACGACTGCTGGGGCTGCAGCCTGAAGCAATTTTTTAAAGCTGTGTCTTTGATCAGAGGAGCAGTGCAGCAAGGAGAAGGTTAATTTTGGCCATGCCAGGAGCAGACCTTCCCTTCAAACAGTTTGATGCACTGAGGGATCTTGGCCAGCCTTGTGGCTTGCAATGGTTCCAGGAGGGGAGTGGGGGAAGCAGCAAATGCCCCAATTTTAGCAGCTCCCTGCTCCGACAGGGCCCCACAGGGACAGGCTTGGTCCCCGCGGGCAGCTCTGGCTGCTGTGATGCCTTCTCAGCACCTCCGTCTGCCTGGCCCCTGCTCTTGAGAGATGCTGACAGGTCTCTGCTCTGCAGGAGGCTCTGTGGTTTGCCTTTGGGACCGGTGGTAGACTCAGGGTCAAGGGGATGCAAAATCAGCACAACGAGAAGAGCAAGGAGAGTCGGGGGCGGGGGGGGGGGAGGGGGCGGGGAGGCTGCCCTTGCTTTGATCACTGGAAAGGTAAAGCAAAAATAGAGCTTAAAAACCCAGCCAGGCAAAACAAGGCTGTGGTGGTGCTGATGGTTGTGTTCCCGTAAGCTCTGCTCTTCCCCTACTTCTCCCCCGCTGGGGTCAGCCCTGGATGCACAAGTTTCCTCTGCTGGACAATGGGAAGCTGCTCCTTTAGTAACCCCCTTTTCAAAGGGCCTTGAACCCAAAACAAGCCACATCTCTTTAATTATTTATTGGCGTGGCTGAGCCGGCAGCTGGGTCCTGCTCTCCCGTGTTCAGTGGGGCTGGGCTTTTTAATCCCTTTAAAGCAAGCAGTGGGGAAGGGGAGGTTCGACTCTCATGCTCCCCAAGGCCTGCGGGCAGATCTGGGGAGGGGGAAGGAGCCGCTCCTTGCCAGCCATTTATCCAGGCAGCACCGAGTGCTCACTGAGAGGGGTTTGAAATACGGTGGCTGCTCGTAATGAGCTGCTGGTGCTGGCGGATAAATCACCAGCACGATTTAATTATTTAATGCAACCCAGTGCTGGGAACGCTGTTGCTTAATTGGAGGGGAATGCAGTAGCCAGGAAGTAGAGCTGAGTCCAAACCTGGCCTGGTGCAGTGGGGAGATGCCGGGTTTCTGCAGCATTTTGGGCAGCAGGGAGCTGAAGCAGAGGGGGTCACGTTGCCTTGGTCCACTCGAATCTGGGGCACTGGCCCATTAGTGGCTCCAGCTTGCAGCCTCCCCAGGGCACCCAGAGCTTCTGGCCTCCCATGTCCCTTGGCACTTGGGTGTTTTGTGCTCCTGGGGTGCTCAGGTCTTGTCTTCTGTTGCAGTCTCTAGCCTGGCTCAGTGGCCAAATATTGAGGTCTCATGGGGTGGGCGGATCCCTCCCCTGCCTGATCCTGCTTCCCGCTGGTTGATTCCACCATGTCCTTGGCTCTGGAGGAGCCGCTGTCTGGGGGAGGCTGTGTCTGCCATGAGACCCTTCTTCCTGGGAGTGGGGGGCATGGGGAGCGATCCGCAGCTGGTTCAGCAGCAGCACGGTTCTGCCATGCCTGTCTCTCTGCCCACCCCCTTCGAGTGGCACTTCAAGGGCTAGAAACTTGCTGGGCTCGGCTCTTTCCTCATCCTCCCGGCAGGCAACGTGAAGAATTGAACCACAGCCCAGGAGACCAGCCGGCTTCACACGGTCGATGCCTCCAGCAAAGTCAAACCAGCCGCCGCTTCTGCTGTCCTCTTTGTCCCCTTGAAGGAGGAATCCCCTCTTGAGACAGAGGAGCCTACATTGCCCGGGGCCTGGCCAGCTGCTGTGGTGGCTGACGGCTCTCCAGCTGCTTGGAGTCGGGTGAGGAGAATCCCTGAGCCTCTGGCAGGCTTGACCAGTTGTCAGCAGAGCCTCCTAAAACTGATTGGAGCTGCTTAAAGCGCGCCTATGGTGTTGCCTCTTGGTGCGTGGGGTGTGGCCGTTTCCCAGCTGTATGGGCAAGGCACAGAGGAGGCTGCGTGTGCTGGCCAGCCCTGGTCATAACAGTACAGCTTGCGATATCATGCTGTATCGCCTGTTGCACCTCTCTCCTTTTCCTTTGTGGCCACAGCAGCGCCGCCTCCAGTCGCTCTCGTGCATCCTACACAGGTTTCTCACATCCTCCTTCCAGCACTGGGTGTAAGAACTGTGGCTCTGTTGTCTTGCAGTTGCATTTGTCTTCCCATCAGCTTTGTGTTTGTATTGAGACGTTTCTCTGAGAGCCAAGAGCTTCTCATGCTTGCTGTGATGAGGCCACTGGTGGGCAAACCAGGCTGCCTCTTCCCCTGGGTAGGTACAACCTGGGTAAGTTGTATTTTGTCACGTGCACTGGGTGTCCCTGGGTTGGAGCTGCCATGGCAGTCTGGTTAGTCTGAGTTTGAAGCAACAAGAATCATGCTGGGAAGGTTGACTAGCCGTTAGGCCCTGCTGCGCTGGGTGCTGCACAAATGCTAACACCATCACTGCTAATCCTGACTCCTAAGAGACACTTCAGGACAAAGATTAGAGGCCTTGAGAAGGGCTTCTTAAATCACATCGTCAGTCACTGGTGAGGATATACGGTAAGTGCTGTGCTGTATCCCGGGGGGAATGCAGGACCCTCAAGATGCAGAGTCTGAGTTTTGTGTTGGATATCCCTGAATTGTGTAGCACTTCCCTGTCTCTCAGCCCTGTGAGCCCTACAGCTAGGAGCTTGCTGTAGCTCCAGAGGTTTTAGAGCATAGTGCTGTTACAGCTCATGAAAGACTGTGTGGGCGACTGGAGAGCCTGCCTCAGGCTGGGCTTTGTACTAGGCTGATCTTCTGAGGGGAGGGATGGTTTTCCTGGCCCCTCTGCATTTTGGGGAGGGTTGGCACATCCTGTTTCCGTTTGTCACCCTTGGGAAGGATGATGTGGGCTTTAACGACTTCAATCCAGGGCAGAGATGTCGGAGCCTGATGGACTGCTCTGTTTTATGTCACCATGACCCCTCATCTTCTGTGTCTCTGTAGCCCATTGAAAAGCTGGTGGCTCTTCTGAACACTCTTGACAGATGGATCGATGAAACCCCGCCAGTGGATCAACCTTCTCGCTTTGGGAACAAAGCCTTCAGGACCTGGTACGCCAAACTAGACCAGGTGAGCCTGTCTTTCACGTGTAGTGAAAGCTGCTACATGCAGCTCCTACAGAAGGGCAGCGTGCCCAGCAGGAGTAGCAGAATGGCTCCCTCACTGTGTGGCAGCCAAGCAGCCTACAGAGGAATTGCTCATATAAGCTCTGAAGGCTCCATCTCTTGATATCCATCACTTACCCCTGATCTGGCACTGTCTTCTCCTGTGAGAGCGTACAGGCTACGTAAATGCCCTTGGCTGGGTCTCCCAAGTCCTGGATGAGCCATGAGGGCCCCCCAAACCCAAGGAACTCCTTTGCTTTTTAACTGCCCACTGTGTCTGCTAGCTGATGGGTGACACACACAATCAGAGGAAGGTTGTGAAACTGCTCGACTTCCTTCAGCTCGGAGCACTTGCCCTGCACCAAGCTCTGGAGGCAGCACAGGCCCAGCAGCAGTGAGCTTGCAGGTGGTCTGCTGCTCTATGATGCTTTTGTCCTGGACATGACTTAGTGGCCAACTGGGTTGATGTACTTGGATGGTGGAGCTTTTTTTTCCTCCAGGATGTGTGTGGCCTGGGTAAGTGTCAGGACAAGCTCTCCCTGAATTGCTCCATCTCTGGAGTTGACTTCTTCAACAGGAGAATTTGCTCCTCTGTCATGCTGGCTCTGTCCACTGTAGGAGTGCACCATTGCAGCTCCCACTCTGCAACAGCGTCTGAGCAGAGGGTGACTTGTTCCTGGGAACTGTGACAGATCTGCACTCACTTGAGGGAATCTTTTGTGTCTTTCAGGAAGCAGAAAAGTTGGTGGCAACAGTGATTCCCAAGCATTTGGCTGATGCTGCACCAGAAGTGGCCGTGTACCTGAAGGAGTCTGTGGGGAACTCCACCCGCATTGACTATGGCACAGGTACCTGGGCACGCGCGCTGGCGAGGCTGGACTCCCTCGGGTAGTGGCCCTTCGGAGCCTGGTGCTGCGTTTATTTAAATGTGTTATTGCTGGTATTTTGAGTGTCAGCTTGAATCAAACACCTTCCTTCTGGGGCCTCCTCACCTCTACATCTAGTGTGGGCTGTGACTGAGAGAGCTGGGGCTGGGAGCAGGGCTGTGCCAGACCTATGACACCCTGTTCACGTCTCAGCTGAGGAAATATGAACCAAGCTGTGCAAGCCCTTCTGGGATAAGCTGTAGGAGCTGCTTTACCGCATACAGCAGTCCTGTACCTGCTGATCTGCAGTAGGCAGTTTAGAGGGATAAAATACAATTGCTTGAATTGGAACTACAGTGGGAACCAAGTTCGTGTTCAGTGGGAGGTGTCTTGAGGTCTGGTGCTTCCTAGAAGTGACACCACTGTTTACAGAGGGACTTTGTAATCTGAAGGTAGAAGCATTTTGCACCTAAATTGATACTGAATTGCAGGTTGAAGTAACCACACTGGCTTTAGTTAGACTAAATCCAGAATCGTCTATGTGCTCTGCTCCTCTGTCTGGAGGGCAGGTGTGTCCTCACCAACAGGCGGAGAGCAGAACTGTGGGTGCGAGGAAACACAACTTTAGACCTGGGCAGGGAGAGGACGAGGAGGACGTGAGTAAAAGGATGAAGAGCTGGAGGCTGTGCAGTGCTTGCCAGGAGAGCTGCGGCTCGCTGGCACCAGGGGGAGATGTTGTCTTTGGAAAGGGACCCACTGGCTGGGGTTTTGTCAGCTTGGGGAAGGAAATTCAGCCTTTCCTCCCCTCCTGTGTGTCCCAGGCCAGAGGCCCATGTCCTAGCACAGTGGCTAGACTGTAGGTACACTTTGTTCCCACAGTGGGATCTGCACTTCTCCACAGCATGGAGCTGCTGATCTTGTACTCTCCCTTCTTCTGTGGTCCCTTTCACTAAAAGACATTTCTAGGTTTGCTGGTTGTTTCTTTTCATTGCTGTTAACTGGGGGACCAAGCTGCAGAGGCTCAGCCTGAGATCCTGGTACCTTCTGGGACGGACTGTTCCTGGCAGCGTCATGGGATCTGCATCCTTCTGACAGCGAGATATTTTTGAAGTGGGAGGAAATCTGTTTACTTGCAGATGTGAGGTTCCCTCGCATCTCCCGAGCAGATGACTCTGCGGTGCTACACTTCCCCTGCTGTGCCAAGCTCCTGGGAAAGGCCCTGCCTTGCTCCCAGCATGCCCAGTGCTGGAGCTGTTTTTCCTCAGGAACTTCTTATTTTCTCAAAGTTAATAATCACCTTATGAGTGTCTAGAAGGTATACTTTGGGTGGGTGCTGCGTGGGGATGAAATATTGTCAGCTCATGGCATTAATAAGGACAATAGGGATGGGGCTCTTGAGATGGGGCTGTGACTGATGTGATTTCTGAAGGGCCATTGTGCCCACAGAAAGCTTGTCCTGGGGACCAGAGACACCAGTGTCATGTCTCTTCATGTCTTTTAACTCTAGGGCACGAAGCTGCATTTGCAGCCTTCCTCTGCTGCCTCTGCAAAATCGGTGTGCTCAGAGTGGATGACCAGATGGCCATCGTCTTTAAAGTATTTAACAGGTGAGGTAATGGAAGGAGAAGGACTGGAAGCACTGGGCTGTTTGAGGGTAGGTCCCTGACAGTGTCCCCTTCCAGCTGAGATGTGAGCTGTTACTGCCTGTTCTGCATGCCAGGCTCCTCTTGAAGTCTGGGCTGATTGTGCCCCCTTTCTTCCACCCATTCGCACCAATTTGGGAGTAAGAAATTATAAAAGCCTCCTCCTGGGGTGTGAGCTGGGAAAATAAGGGCCTTCTACAAAGTTGTGTACGTAATTAGAGAACGTGAGTGCTGAAGAGTTTGCTGGCCTAGGGAAAAAGGGCAGAATGGGAGAACTGAAGACAAATTGAAACAAAATTAGGAGGCAGATGTACTTTTTAATGGACTGTGTTGGTGACCCATTTTAACTATCTCCAAAAGAGGTGATAGCACCTTGTCTGTTAGGGGCTGAGTGTCCTTCTGGAAAGTTACTTTACTTGAGCACAGGTTATTGTGCTCTGCAGAGGTGTGTGGGTGAAGCTCTGTGCTTTGTGATGGACAGGAAGATCTGATCAGAGGATCTAACATCTCTTCAGGCATTAAAAAACCCAAACATCTACGAAACTGGCAGGCCTCCACTGCTCCTAGATGTGTTTCCAGCCCAGGAGGTAGAGTTGGTAGTGATGAAACTGGTGGAATGGGTGTTTGGAGTCGAGAGATCTAATCCCAGCTGTATCACTGTTTGGTGGCATGGAAACAAATTCCTTCAATAGTACTTCCAGCTTTAATTTTCCACCTGAAAAGTGGAAGTAGCAGTTGCTGCAAGGTGGAAAGCTTTCTGAGCTCTTTTGGAAGCTGTTGAAGGAGAGCGAAGTGTCAGTGTTTTCAAACAACAGTGGAGTGGGGAGAGATCTGCACCAACATAAGACGCTGCAGATAAAATAACCCCCTGCCACTTGATTTCTTAGTGAGTCTGGTGTAGAAAAAAAACAACCCAATTTTTAAAAAGTGCTGGTATTTGTTACTATACGTACTGTCAGGCTGCTTTCTCTGTCAAAGGAGCTGAATATATATCCTATGTACTGTGCTGGATGTGCCGGTCCTGCTTGCAAGCGAGAGTTGTGTCCCTCTCCAGACTGATTGTTCTTGTCCTCGTGTAAGTCAGTGAAGACAGAAGAAGGTCTTGGCTTAACCCTTCCTTCTCTCTTTGGTCTCAGGTACCTAGAAGTGATGCGAAAACTTCAGAAGACCTACAGGATGGAACCTGCTGGCAGCCAGGGCGTGTGGGGCTTGGATGACTTCCAATTTCTACCTTTCATATGGGGCAGTTCCCAGCTGATAGGTACTAACAAAAATCTTCTCGTGTCCCAGCCTGCCCCCTGCCCCATCTGTCTAGGTTGCAAAGATGATGGGGCTTGGGACTGACTTTTAAATTCAAATATGTCAGATTTGTGTATAATACAGCAGAAGTTTGCTTGGGGCTTGGATTTTTTTTTTTTTTTTCCTCAGCTTTTCAAATAAAGCTAGTTGCTTAGGTTGGGAGATGGAAGGCTTTCTTGTACAGTACATCTGTCTGTATTGCAATGACTACAAGCTTTTTAAAAGGAGAGTCTTGGTTTTGGTGCTAGAAAACACATTTTCTGCCCTGGGGAGTTTACCAGGTGCTCTCACAGCTGAGGTACTCGAGTGGGAGATGAGATGGAAGGGAACAGCTCTGTGCTGATTTCTGAGAAGCTCTGATGGGAGGATCATGTTTCTTCTGGAGAAGGGGCAGGACAAGACCTGACTGAACTTGATCTCAGAAGGGGGGTGGCACACAGGTTACTTCCTATTGTCTCTTACTCTTTTTAGACCATCCAAATCTGGAGCCTCGACACTTTGTTGATGAGAAGGTGGTAAATGAAAACCATAAGGACTTCATGTTCCTGGAGTGCATCCTCTTCATTACAGAGGTGAGGACTGGAAGGTTTGTCCCACAGGGAGGTTCTCTTGACATTAGATTCTTGGCTCTGGCTGTGGTTTTCTCTTCCTCCTTTGCTCTCATGGAACTGTGCGGATGAACCATTGTTGCATGTCTGAGGTGCTCTCCTTGAATGAGTTGAGACAGGGATGTTGAGAGGAAAGTATAATTAAGCTAGATGGGCTGTGGATTGCAGCTGAAGGGAGCTGTAACAAGAGCAAACAAATAACCTTGGATCAGTCAGTGGGAACTTGAATGGAGAAGGCTGGTGCCTGCAAGTATGCGAGGAAGATGAAGTCGGAGCTGCAAAACGACTGGGCTTGCCAAGATAACCTCCCTTCCCTCCAGCTGTTGGGTGCTGCCTGGCAGGCCCTGGGCCTCCTTTGCGTAGGGCAGGCTCCCAAACCTCTGTGCAGCTTGGTCTCCTGCAGATTCTACCGAGAGAGTTGCCCATTAAATGCTCGCTATTTGCAAATGATCTAGATGGTGCTGAGATTCACCCACCTGGCAACACTCTCAGGGCCGGTGTTTCTGCTCAAGCACTGGAGGGCCCTTGGGTGAGGGACTGGGGATATTCAGCTTGTTGCCAGCCGTGGGCAGTGTTTCTCAACGAGGGAGCTCACGGCTTTCTGCCCTCAGCCGCCGTGGATGATCTGGCCCCCTTGTTTGGGCAGGGAGAGCAAGATCCACATGCTCTGTTGTGGTGAGGAATTTCTTGTCTCTGGCAAGAGAGAGTTGATGGGATTAATTTTGAAGGACAGTGTGGTTCTTTCCCTTTGTTCTGGTTGCTTCCCCCCCTCCCTTGCCTCTAATTTAGTGATTAGATGAGAAGGGAGGTTACAGAATACGAACTTAGCTTTTCATGTAGGAAATTTTCATAGGAGCCTTTGGCCCAAACCCCGGGAGGTGCTGTGTCAGGTCCTGCTGAATCTAGTAGGGTTTGTTGGTACTTAGCACCTCACAGGGTTTAACCCTTAATGCAGAGAGAAATCATGCCATGGGTAGTAAAAAGGTGCTGACGAAAGGGATCAAGATGGGGACAGGAAAGCAGGAGCCAAGGAGCTCTAAGATTTGTTTTAATTTGGGCCTCTGTAATATCCAGACAGTGCACTAACCTGTTAAAAACATAAAAACATACATCTTCTTGACGTGTGTGTAGAAAATTCTTCAGTGCACAGATGACACGTAAAGTTTAAAATACACAGCACCATACTGCTTCTTCAGGTCACTCTGCTTTTGCCTGCAGAATATTCGCTTTTTAGTAGGCTTTTAAAATAAGTGATTTCACTTCTTTTTCTGCACATTTGTTGAGAATATTGGAATTCAGTGTTTCTGCTGAGTTCCTGAGTGCCACCTGGTGGCAAGGAGCCCTCCTCTCGGGCCCTGCTGGCGTGAGCCGCTAAGGGATGGCAACAACCTGGATTATCAAATGCGTGGTGTTTTCAATCCATCTTCATGCAGGCACTGGTACCTTTTTGTAAAGATTTTGCTTTTAAAATTTGTTTTTTCTCTCCCAGATGCCTGGGAAGGCTGTTACTGCCACTAGGGGGGGCTGAGACAGCCTCGTGTGTCCTCCAAATGCTTTCTCTCCAAAATCAACAACAAAACAAAATAGCAGGGAAAAAGATAGAAGGGATTAAAGACTTTAATAAATGAACGATATTATTTTCTTCTGAGCTTGTCAGCTGGAAACAGCTCTCCTTTAAAGGTGTTAAGGATGTAGCAAACACCATAACAGTTCCCACAGTGGGTCTGGTACGTCTTACCGACATGAGAGCAGGTTTTGTTTCAGCAAGCTACAACCGAGGTAGGTTGTTTTCTTTCAGCCAAGAGAATATTCTCTTGAGCAGGTATTTTTCTCAGCCCCTGGGTGACGTTTCGGGGATATGAATATACACTGTCGTGGTGTTTGCCACGTGTATATTTAAACCTCAGGCTCTTCAAGTAGCAGCAAGATGATGTCCAGGCTGAACCCACGGAGGCATCCTTACAGCAGCACCACCCTGCACGGCGCGCAGGCACGGCAGCGAGCCTTGCGTAAGCTGGCCTGCTGTTGGGAAATCTGCGGGGTGGTTTTGGACCTGAATGTTTGGTTCTTGAATAGGGTGAGGTTTATGGAGCCGGCTGGGACTCGAGCTGTCCCCCGTGCTGCTGCCTTGCCTGCCAAACCGTGCTGTGGGGTGCGTGTGGTACCTGTAGGTGTGAGGATGAGGAGGGTTTGGGAGCATCTCTGCGGTGCCTGCTGTGCTAGGGGCTGTGGATGGCAGCGATGGCAGGGCTGTGTGTGTTTGTGCAGAAAAGGGGTGCTGGGTACGCCCCGGCTGTTGCGGTGGATCAGTGTGATCGCCCAGATGCTCCTCCGAGGGCCCAGGGCAGGCAGCAGGAATTTCAGCTTCAATCTGGCTTCTAAATTTGGAGGTTTGGGAAGGGAGGGCTCGGGTTTCGGCTGGAAGGGAAGGAGCTGACAGGAAAGCACGGCCTCAGCCGTCCCCCTCCCCCCGGCACTGACAGAGGAACCATTTACAAAAGGCCGATTCTCTTGGGAACCGAGAGGCAGGAACGCCGCGTCTGTGAGTAATTTCCTGCTCAATATGGCTGCTCTGACTCACTCCGTTCCCCTGGGGTCACTGCGGGACTGCAGCGCACTCGCTGCCTCTCGCTCTCCCCCCCAGCTCTCTCTCTTTGCCCTTTGTGGCTGGAAGGAGATGATTTTTTTTTTTTTTGGTTCCCCCCCCCCGCCCCTTGTCCCCTTATTTTTTCCCTCCCAGTTTGAAACTGTAGCCAAGCCATCCCTTGCTGGGTGCTGTGGGTGAGGAGGGCCTCGGTGGCGGCCGTGCCGGGTGCTCACACAGCCCCAGGCACGAGCGTGGGGCCGGCCAGCCGCGCTCACCTCCTCTGCACTCTCCGGCACGCTCGCTCTGGCTTGGGAAGGGGGGAGAAGCAAAGCACAGTGGTGGTGGTGGCTGATGCAAGCTGTGCCCCTGCGAAGGGCAGCGATGCTGGAGGGAGGTTTGGCGTCGAAACACACGCAGCCAAATCTCCCATACGAGGAGGAGGGATGCTTTGAGCGAACCGCCTGGCGCTGAGCTCCCTGGCAGCCTTTAACTTGGGTGCCCGCCGGTGCCAAATCCTTGCGCTTAATAACACGCCGGCTCCGCTGGGTAGTGTCGTGCTTTGTGTATCTGCGCGTTTCATCTTGTATCCGCAAGGAAAGCACGCACGGCCGAGGGGAGCGGGAACGGCTGAGCAGCTCATCCGTCATCCCCCAGCTCACGAGAAGCGCCGAGGGGAAGCGGGGATGCGTCTGCGCTCTCCCGGCAGGCGGCAAAACTACAGACCCGCTTCCCCCGGTGCTCTGGCCCTGAGGTCAGCAGGTTTGAAACACGTTGTTCTCCAAGCAGTGGGGTGTTTTGGGTCCCCCCCCACCCTTTCCCTCTCTTTCTCTGCTGCAGGCTGGTGCCACACAGACCTCGCAGAAGGGCAGCAGCAAGTTCCCAAAGCGGATTGATCGGCCTTGCTTGCTTTTACAGTAGGCAGAGAGGTGGATTGGAGGCTCTTTTTCCGCCCTCGCTCCAGGCCTGTGCGTGCGTGGAGGGAAGGGGTTAGTTGTTCGAGCCCCGAGTTGAGAATGAGAGTCCAAGAGATTCCTCTCTCCCCACGCTCCTTTTTAGCGTGAGCTCCGGCCTTGTGGTTTCTGATGTCATGGGAACTTTGCTCAGTCAGAGTGGCTGCGTTGTATTTCTTTTTCTCCCTGAGGGTCTGTTTTTGTTCATGGAGGAGAAGGAGAGACAACTACCCAGGGAATCTACATGCAACTGTCCCTGATTGCAGCTTCCCCCCTGCCCTCCCTCCTCCAAACCCCTCACCCTGGGAGGAGAAACACTGGAGTATTTAAAAAAAAAAAAAAAAAATTAAAAAAATGTAAAGCATCTGCTGCAAGCTAGCAACTCGCAGCTCTGGAGCCCATTTGGAGAGCAGGACTGGAGCATGTCCCCCCTGCTCCTGCCTCCCCCCAGAGCCCTCCTCTACTAGAGGCAGGTGTGGAGTGGGCTGCGGACACCGGAGCTGCTGCCAACCTGCGCTGCCCTCTGCATTCAGGGAAGGCAGCGGCCGTTGTCGCTGCTGCTTGTTGTTGTTCTGAATGGGGAATGAGTCATTTTCTTGGAAAGCCCAGCAGTGCTGCACTGGGAGGTTTCTGGGTAGAATAGGAACAGCGTTAAGCCACGCTCTGCTGGGGGGGAGAATGGGCCTTACATGGGGCTTTTTTAATGCAGTCATTAAAAGGGAGGTGTGCAGAGGGAGGTCTGATTAGGAAAGCGTGGCAGGGAAAAGGCTTAATTTTATCAGGGAAGGGGGAGAGCTGGATTGCCACGGCTTCATGTGATGTGGCCACAGCAGGAGGGAGTGTGGAGGGAGGGAGGGAAGGCGCAGTGAGGTGGCTGGTGCGTGGGTCACAGGGCTTGGTGGGAATGTTTGCTTGGAGAGAGTGTGAGCGTGAGTCACTGCTGGTGCACGAGCTTCCTGGCTGGCCCCGCTCCCTCAGCCCTGCTCTTGGGTCTCTTTCAGATGAAGACGGGCCCCTTTGCTGAGCACTCCAACCAGCTCTGGAACATCAGCGCCGTGCCCTCCTGGTCCAAGGTCAACCAGGGCCTCATCCGCATGTACAAGGCAGAGGTGAGCGCCGTGGGCAGGGGGAGGCTGCTCGGCCACATGCCTCCTCCCTTCCACTGCGCTGTGGGTCAGCTCTTCTCTTCTGCCGCTCCTTGGCGTGGGGGCCCCAGCACGGCCGGTCGCTGCCCTGTGCTGAATGTGGCTTGGGAGCCCTTGGCAGTTCAGGTGCTGCTGGCTAGAAGGAGGCTCCTGCCTGCCTAGTGTTTGCCCCCAAACCAATCCCAGAATGGCCATTCCTCTCAGACGTGATTTTTGTCATTTCTCGTCTTTCCATAGTGCAAGTTCCAAGTCTCCAAATTAGGGCTGATATCTTGTCCTTCTGGTCCCCGCACTGCTATTTTAGCAGCTGGAGGAGACTTAGTTTAATCATCCCATGTTTCAAGAGCTCCAGAGCAGGCTGAATGCTTCCCACTAATCTCCCCTCTCTACAAGTCCCATCCATACAGTGTGCTGGGCCGGCGAGGCCACAGCTCCCCCCCGGCTTGGCAGCCCTCCACCCGTCCGGGTTCTGCTGGCGCTGCCCCAGCAGGCTTTCCTGGTGAGCCCTGACCTGGGGAACCGGGCAGTTTTGGCTCTCCCTTATCTCTCCTTCCTCCTCGAGCTAACCCTGAGCTTGAGGAAGCAGGACAGGAACCGCCACATCTGGGCCTCCTGAGGGAATGGCTGACGGGCGGCATCTCTTGCTGGGAAGGATGGAACCGTGCTGCCTCTGCGGGCAGGCACTGGCTGCGCTAAAGACACTGGAGAAGCAGGGATGGTGCAGCTCCCTGGTTCACCCAGGGAGGCCGGTGGTGCTTGAAGGAGTTAATCCTGTACCCTGTGGTCTCTGCTCAGGTCAACCATGCTCCTGTTGCTGGGACATACGTTGCTGGGACGTAGGGCAGAGGCTGGGCGGGCAGCTCTGCTCAGACCCAGTGCACAAAGGGGTTAACTGTGCCTAACTTGGTGCGCTCCCTCCCCCAGCCCTTCCTCTGCACTGCACATCCTGTGTTTAGGTTCCAGGCCACATACCTCTCTAATCTGTGAGGTGTCACTCCCAGGCCCGCTGGCTCCTTCCGCCCCCAGCTCAGTTTTCCTCCCAGCCTCCAAAGAGGAGAAGCAGGGCTGGGGGTCGACCCCCTCAACTGGCTGCTCCTTGGAGGGGTGCCCCTGGGCTGCCCCTCCGGGACTGCCCCTGCTGACAGCTCCCTCACGGGCTGGAGACGCTGCCTGCGGGGAAGCCTTGAGCTGGAGGCGCTGGTGTGAGAGCTGGGGTGTCTGAAGGGAAGACCCCAGCCCTGGGAGCGCTGTTAAAGTGAAACAGAGGTCCCCTGAAACCTAGAGCATGATCTGCTGCTGCCTCAACAGCCCTGCCTTGCTCCTTCCTTTCCTTTAGACCAGTTCCTTCGCATGCTCTTTGGGTGCTCCCCTGGCATCCCTCATGCCCCATGCTGTTGGGGTGCCCCTGCCTGGTGCCCCACATGCCCTGTGCCCTATGGTTGTTCCCACCCATGTACCACATACGTGGCTGGAGGAGCTTGGCAGTGATGTGCCCATGGTGCAATGTGCATGTCCACTGATGTCTTGGGGCCACCATGTGCTGGCAGATCTCCCTGGCCTGCTGGGGACAGCACAGCTCGGGGCTCCTCTAGAGACTGGGAGATTCTTTGGCTCTTCTAGGTTCACTCCAGACACGGCCTTTTCTGGAAGCCTTGATCTGTTTTGAATAGCAGATGACATTGTGTGGAAATGCCAGATCCAGTACTGGTGGGTTTCTAGAAATATCTAGAGATGTAGCTGTGTCAAGGGGAGGATGCAAAAACTGCTAGGAAGAGTTATGACACAAATTTAGGCTAAGGTGTAGAAAACATTGAGTCAACCAAAGCGCTTTAAATTTAGTGTTTTCCTCAAAGAATATTTGTAGATCTTAAAGGACTATTCCTAAGCACATGATCCTCATGCAGCGGTGTCCTCTCCTGGCATGGCATGGTGTGTGTGTCCATCTGGATGGGCAGAGGAGAGGGGGCACTGCTGAGTTCTCCCTGATTCCTTGTATCTGCTCTGGGGAGTCTCCCACCCTGCTGCTGGCCCAGACAGTTCCTCCCTGGCTTGGGAGATGAGGAGCATGGACATGGCAGTGTGGCTGGGCAGAGCTTTCAGTTATGGCCTGCCTGGCCGTGCAGGTTTTACCGATGTTTGCAACTAGAGGATCTCTTTGACTGACTTTCTGGGAATGACACAATGTTCAGGAGTTGCTGAGGCTTCACCCTTTGAAAACTAAATCCTTCTGGGTGTTTCAGGCTAGGCACCCGCAGTCACTGCTGAAGATCTTGTCGGTTTGCTACTGGCTCCTGGAGCAGTTTCTGTAGCTTCAATGTAGCTACAATGGTATAGCTTCACCATTGCAGTCTTTCTCCAATTAGCCCCTGCCAACATTAGCAGAAGATAAGTGAGCCAACAGCCCCCAGGTGCTGACATGGGTCTTTGTCCAGCTCAAGACAGGCATTTTCTGTGGCAGAGCTCAGAGTGTGTGGTAGTAAAGAGGGAAGGTTTGGGCTTGTGGTGTTGGTGTTGCTTTTTGTCTGACTGGCTAAGGTGAGAGCAAGATTTCCTTTTTGTTTTTTTGTGTTTTCTTTTTTCCCCTCCCTTCTCCCTGCCCCTCTGATCACCCGTTGCAATTAGATCAGGTGAAATCAGACACTCCAATGGAGGCTTTCGCTCCTTAACATGTCTGGGAGGGCTGAGAAGTGCTTGGTGCCGGGCGGCGCTGACCGTGACCAGGTTTTGAGTGGAGACAGCAGCGGGGCGAAGGGGTCACTTGCTAGAAGCAGACCAGAAGAAATCAAATGCTCACTCGCAAACTGCCCTCGCTTAGTAGGAGAGGGGCAGTCCCCAGACCTGGTTCATTTAAAAAAGCATTCTGGATGCTTTATCTCTTCTCTGTCCCCTCAATGGGATGACTTTAAACAGCCAACAGAAAGCTCGGGTGCGTCCGTGTGGCTGGGAGCTCTAGTCTGGATCCCCGCACTCCCTGTGCTTGCTGCGGGGTCTGTGGATGGGCAGTAAACTGAAGACGGTGTTTCTTCAGCTCTGTGTGTTTATGAAATCTCAAATGTATCTATTTATGATATAAATATAATGGGTGAAGATGTGTTTGCTTGGAAGTGCAAGGGCTTTTCTTATTCTCTCCATCAAAGGCGAGTGAAGAAGTCGACAGAATAGAGTGTGGTTAAAGCAGCAGCCTTGATGTCTTTCCTCTGAGCCTGCTTTTGAGTCTCCTGACCTTTCCTTCTCTGCTGCAGTCAGTCAGGAAATACTTTCCATTATAACTAATCTAGTCCCAGTTCCATCTTTAAAGGTTGGATTTGATGCATGAATCTGCTCCCCCAGTTGAGTCCCAAGCAGACCTTCAGCATGGTCAAGATGGTGGCAAGAAGAAAATAAGCCTGTTCCATCCATTGAGCTAGTGTTGGCTCCATCAGTTTCACCCACGAGTGATGCAAGGAACATCCTGTCTATTGGCACCTCTAATAGTCCTGTAAATTTGTGCTAGTCCTGCTGGATAGAGGAGGAGAAGTTTCTCTGCTTGTCTCTTCTTGGGCTGGCGAGGTGTTAAGTGGAATAGATACCCATTCTTCCCACTGGTGGTAAAATCTCTTCATCCAGAGCCCAAACCAGCCTGGTCTTCTGTGGGACTCCTTAGAGCTAGTCAGGCTGACATTTCTAGCTGTCAACATCTCCAATATTCATTTCTCTCTGTTCTTCCCTCACGTCACTGTTATCCAGCACTGCTTCCTCTGAGGATTTGTCTAAGTGGTTGTGCGGGGAGGTGGCAGCAGCTCTGAGCATTAGGAAGCTTTGAAGGTGATGTGCCCTGATGGTCACAGGACTTACTTCTCCTTGGTGCCTCGCCATGGAGGCCTGTGGTTTTCTGCATGGCTGTTACTCCCCAAAAGTGGATACAGCCATGCTGTACTTTCACCACCTCCGAACTTGTTTTGGCTCCAGTGTGCCTGGGAGCAGTTCAGTTATGCTGGGACCAGTTGTCTGACCTCTGGCTCCAAAGGGATTACCATAGGCCTGGGCTTCTGAGTACAAATCCTCCTGCTTGCCCATGACGACAGCACGAGGGCAGGCTGCCTGCCTCTGCCTGTGCCCTGCCTTGGGATGAAGAGCTGCCTGCAGCACACCGCTTCCTCCCCGTCCCCAGAGCTGGGATCTCCCCTGCTGCAGCGGGTTCAGCTCAGCCCCGTGGAGGGCACAAGGCTCCTTCCTATGGAAAGGAGAGTTGGAACTACGGCATGGTTCTTGCCTCCCTTTGGTAGGAGGGAACTGTGCTTCGAAGAAGTGCCTGGAGGAGCGAGCTGTGCATCTTGTCCCCAGGGTCTGCCTGGGAGGCTGCTGGTTGCAGGCAGGAGCCCGTGGGGCCTTGACACCCTCCTGCTGCTGGGTCTGCAGCTTGGGGGGAGCTGGGTGTCTGCCTAGCGCAGCATCCCATCCAGCCTGGCTCTGAGCAAATACAGTCTGTGCCGAGGAATTGCTGGGACTAGGTGAGCTCCTCTTAGTCGGTAGCTGCTGTGCTTTGGTTGTATGTACTTCCTACCTCCTGTAGAGTAAGACTCCCAGCAGCAGATCCGTGCCTTGGCTGGATACAGGGCGTTCCTCCCAAAACACAGGGCACTTGGGTCTCTTTTCTCCTCTTCATATCGTGCTGTCTAGGCAGGGAAGAATTGCCTCTCTGCCCGCAGTGAGGAGGTGGCCACCATCTCACTAGCCATGCCCCAAGCAATCTGGTAGGTGTGTGTCCCCTGCAGCATGGTGAGGTGGTCTGTGGCCCTTGTTTAGCACAGCTCCTCACAGCTGCCACGGCTGGTGTCAGCGTGGAGGCAGCTGCTGGGTTGCTGTACACATACCGCTGAGGGTCGTGTGTCTGCAGGTGAGGCAGAGTCTGTTCTCTCTGTGAGCTTTGGGCAGTCTGAATTTGCAATGACAGAAAACGGAAGCTCTGAGTGGCTCTGCCAGGTGAGTGCTGGCAAACTTTGATGTGGTTATTGACCAGAGTCACTGCCCTTCCTGCCCTGGCAGGGTGGGGAGCAGAAGGGGCTGTGCCCACGCAGCCCAGCTCTCCCTGTGCAGATCCCGGGCTTAGCTGGAGGAAGCAGCTCGGAGCTAAGCTGCTGTGTAGTGGACATATATGACCGATCTGTGATCCACCCTCCCTCTATCATTACTCTTCAATGGGGGGTGGGAATTTCTGGGGTGAGGGGTTGTTGGGGATAGGATCATATCTTAAACTATGGCAGCAAAGTCACTGGTGCTTGTCTATCAAAGAGCTGAGAATCTGGAATGCAGTTTGGGCAGCGCCTTGTGGCTGCAGGATGGTGCCTCGAAACCAAAGTGTGGGCCCTGTCCTGGGGAGGGAGAGTCTCTTCCCCGGGGGATTTCTGCAGTTCTCAAAGCGTTTGAAGGGTGAAGCTCTTCAAAGAGATCAGCTTGAGCAAGGAGAGGTGGTGAGAGAGAAAGCTGCTGACACAAACATGCCTCTTCTGCTCATGCTCCAGGCCTGAATTTCAGCAAGCGAAAGGCTCTGGCTGAAGGGGAGGGGATGGGGTTATGGAGTGTTACTGCCCTGAGAAGCCTGACGGGAATGTGGGGGGAGACATGGGACTGATCCTTCTGCATGCAGCTGAGCTGAGTGGCCCCAAGCTCGCCGCCTCCTGACCCGCGAGGCAGGATGTAGCTCTGGCTGCGTGCGTAAGGTGGAAATGTCTCCTGAATTCACCCCTCTTTATCTCCCCTCCTGCAGTGCCTGGAGAAGTTTCCTGTGATCCAGCACTTTAAGTTCGGCAGCCTGCTCCCCATCCAGCCTGTGACATCCTAAGGAGGCCGCGGGAGGAGTCGAGGCAGCGGAGGCGTAGCGCGGCGCTCTTCCTCCTCCCCTCACCCCCTCCTCGTCACCTTGCCCGTTACACACAGCCCATCCATTCCTGCACATCCTCATCGGCAACCACAGATCCAAAGCACTCGCCGGCCTTGCACAGGAGACGGGACCTGGAGCGGCTCCTCCTGCACGTCCCCAGCACGGGGATGTCTCGCCAGCGACCAAGCCGGGGCTGTGCTTCTCCACTGCGCTGCGTCCACGGGCAGCGCGACCGCCGCGTACGGCTCTGGGCATGGGAACGGGGTTTGAGTAGGGGCTGCCTTGCAGCAGAGGCCCTCTACTTCCCTTCCCAGGAGGAAGGGGGTGTGGAGGGGAGGAAGGCACGTGTGTATGTGTTGGGCAGTGGTAACTGCAGTTCCCCTTTTGAATTTCATTGAAGTTTCCTGTTGCTGTTTGGTTTGGGAAACCACTGCAAGGGGTGAAGTGTGAATCTGCACGTGGCTGTAGGCAGCCACCTCTGCTTGCACGGGGAGGTCTGAAATGGGTAAAGGAAGTTGTAGGGAATGTCTGTGGGTTGTTAAAAGCCCAGGGTGCCATCTCTCCCTTTTTCTGGGCAAGGAAAGCCCCCTCCCTCCATCTCTTCTGCAAGGTTCCCTGGGTCTTCCTTTCCCACTGCCGCCTCTTCTCTTGGGTGAAGCTGGGAACCTTCTGGGCTGCGGGGTCTGAGCTGGCTCTGGAGCTGGGGACGAGGTCCCTGGAGGGACCCGGCTCTGTGGGAACCGCTATGCAAAGACACCGCTTGAGCGGCGCCTGCTCAGGCTCCCTCTTAACGGGCACAAAACCTCACATGTTCACACACGTCCATCGCTGGGTCCAACCTGCCCTCTGCACTCCCCGGTTCCTCCTTTGTGCTTTGCTGCCCGGGGCTGGGCTGGCCTCAGTGGCACAAGGTGACCGTGGTTGCTACTGCTTGGCCATAAATTGTAGTGACAGCCCCACAGCAAAGGGATTTCCCCCCATGAAGCAGCATGTTCTCCAGCTCTTTTAGGGAGGCATCCCTGGAGCAAAGGCAGCATGAGCGGGCAAGCATGCAGCTTTACATGCATTTATATACTTGTGCTGGGAAGAAAAAGCATTAAGAGCCCAGGACAGCAGGTTATACCTGCAGAGAGCTCTTGTCCTTTGTCATTCCTTGCTGGTGTTGCTGTGCTGGACCTTGGGCACCTCCAGTGCTGCCAGCAGTGGCGTCTCAAAGGCAGGTGAATGGATGGAGACGTGGTCCAGATCGTACCAGCAGCATCACTAGGAGGGCAGAAACGGCTGGTGCTGGGTTTGGGATGAGCTGTTGTGTCCACAGGCCTTGACCAAGGTGGTTCCCAACTTTGCAGCTGGAGAGGGGATGTTTCTCTTGGGGTTCCCAGGCTGGGTGTGGGGTGGACAGGGCTCTGGTCTGGTGTTTGCTGGGGGTCAGGGGCAGCAGGGATCCTTTCTTGGGCACTCCCACAGACCACAGAAGGGGCAGTGGGGCTGCCCCCAGCCCGGCTGCTCGGCTTTCGCTGCTGCATTGCTTTACTGTTGGGAGGGGGGAAAAAAGAATAGCCTGCTTGTGAATTTTGTTTTTCTGCAATTTTCTTTTTGCCAAACCTACTTGCTCCCTCTTGTAAAGGTTCTTGCAGGCACTCAGGGGAGGGAGAGCAAGAAGAGTCTAAATTAAGAGGCAGTGGAATGCAGGTGTCTGCAGAGCTAAAGCAGAGCTTTCTAGCACTGCTACTGTCCTGTCTGCTCCTGGCTCAGCCCTGGGCGGCGGTGGGGGGCTAGGATCTCTTGAGCTGCCTGAAACAACTTTATAAACTTGCATTTTAAATGAAAATGGAAGACTAGGGTTAAGTCTTGTTTTACTCCTAAGTGGGACGTGTGTTTTGTCTTGGCTTTCCAAACGGATCCACTCCTGGAGCGGTGCTGGAGATCTGTGTGTTTGCTGGGACTTGATGAGTCCATCTCCAGTGCAGCAGTTTAGCAGCCAGTGCCTGGAGCGGGGACCCCAGGCGTCCCCACCTGTGCCCCCTCGTGCTGTTGCCTGGCTTTTGGCAAGTGTCACTGTGCTTTAAACGGCTGTGCAGCATCTGGCTGGCAATGGCTGAGCTAAAGCCCGTGGTTTCCCAAAGCAGCCCAAGGGTTGGGAATGCATCTCTCCTGGTCATCTTATGGAAATGGGGCTTCCGTGCAAAAGGGTGGGTGGAAATGTTGACATCCATGCATGGGAGGGACACCAAGAATGTGAAATACACCACCAAAAAAGGGTGGGGAGGTGCTTCTTTCCCCTGCAGCTGCAGCCACTGCTCCCTGGGGACGGTGTCCCTGGGTTTGGGACCTGCTGACGAGGTGAGAGGAGGCTCACATAGAGCTCTGTGTTTCTTGCTTGCCTGAGTCTGCACACCTGTCCTGCTAGGAATTTTTGGACTTCAAGCAGCTAATTATTGTTTGAGTCTTATCAGCCCGCTTGGGATGTGCCCCCGTCGCGTGGCAGTCAGCTGCCTGCCTCCCACCGATGTCCATCACTGCTTCTCGGGGCTCTGCTCCTCTCCTGGGAGGTCCACACACGTAGCAGCACCCAGGGCCGCTCGGTGTCCGAAGCAGCACTCCCCCACCTCCTCCAACATTGTGGTTTTAATTAAAAGTCTCTGTGTTTTGCACCGGTGACTCTGTTGGTCTCTCTCAGACTGGGATTTGCTCCTGCTTTCGGAGCAGAGCCAGCGAAGCCGATGGCTGGAGCCTTCGGCAGAGGGAAGAGGCTTTGTGGAGGCACTTGCCGTGTCGGTGGTTGATCTCTTGCACCAAAATTGACTCGTTATTTAACTGCATGAAGCAAGTATATCCAGTCTGTCTTTGTGTCTTTCTTAGGTGTCTTTCTGTCATATAGTATGTTTTATTTATTTATTTAACTTTTTTGGTGTGCCCACCCCCCTCTCTCCCAGCTTGGCTTTGGCAGGTAGGTGATGTGCGAAGCCTGTTTCCAGGGGCCAGCAAATACCTCTTGAAGATCAGAGACTCTCATAACCAAAAGACGTTTGAGCCTTGTTTCTGAGGCAGGGTGAGAACTGGAACCTTTTTTCTTCAGATGTTTTTCTTGTCCTGCTGTAGGGGCTGACTCAGGACTTCCAGCATTGGTTTAGCTCAGCAGCTTTGTTGGATTTATATAGAAAATTATACCTGGACCTTCTCACGAGTGGTTGGAGCTACCATAGATGTGCTTAGCAAATGCTAGTTTTCTTGTCACTGGGTTATATCTTCTCCGTCAACGCAGGCCAACTGTGTGAGTGCATGTTGCTAAAAGCGGCAGCAGCGTGGAGGGATGGATGGTGAGCAGAAATGTCATCTTGGATCACAGATGTTTTCTTTGAAGGCACTTGAATTCATCTTGAACGTGTCCCTTAGTGAACGTGATGCGCAGTGAAGGGGAAGCAGCCGTAGTGTGGGTTTCTCACCACCTTCCCGCTCAGCCCACTGACCAAGCCAGGTTTTTTTAAATTCAGTTTTCAGAACTGGATCCTTTGGGGTTGCAATACGTAGGCTGGTTCGTGTTTCTGTTTAACAGCTGTTGCCTTTACACAGGGCGTGTTTTGCAAATCGCCGTCAACCGTCCCCCATCTCCTTCTTTGCAGCCCTCCTTTATAAATGATCGTTCATGGCAGCCAGTAATAAATGAAGAGTTAAGAGAAGCAGCCTCGTGCGGTGATAGTAGTAAAAGAATAAAAAATAGAACTGTTTCATGCCATTGTTGCTGTATTAACTTGTCCCTGGTGTGCGGCTCAGTTCCATTACGTAGTGCTGGGTTCCTGCTATTAAATAAACAAAGAAGTCCCCACTGCAGGACCAGCATTTGTTGAGCAGCAGAATCTGAGCTGGCAGTTTCCAGGATGAAGATGTACTTTGTACCCCAAGGAACTGGTGTTGAACCACGCAAGAGCCCTGGATGCCGCGCTGTGTCCCTGCAACTGTGTTGACTTCCTTCCTGAGAGAGGGAAGGAGGCAGAAATGAGTGGGAGAAGGTGGAATTGGTGGTTAACGATAACTGCTAACGTAACCTGAACTCTCCCGCTGCCAGTGTGCCAGTGGGAACCTTCTACGGTTGAGAAGCTCATGGGGATCTTGTTGCTGTTTCAACAAGGACTCTCCTGGCTCAGATGTAGAATTTAACAGGACTTTTGGAGGTTATTTCATGCTCTAATAGCCAAGAGGAGAGATCTTCGTCCTTTAACGTTGCTTCCCCTTCGGAGGATCAGCACTCTTCCCACTGACATCAGAACGAACTCCTTGAGCGTCCCGGGGACAGACATGTCTTTCCCTGGACTGATCTTGTAAAAATTGTGCCAAGCTTCAAACTAGGATGAGCCAAATTGAAAAAGAGCTGCCTCCACATCAGATTTAGCGAGGGCTGAACCATGATGGGCATCTTCAGCTTGGAGATCTGCTTGTTCTGAAGAGCACAAGGCTGTGAGCAGGCTTCGGAGGTTAGAAAAGGCTTTTGAGGGGGTGGAGTGGGTGCTTCTGCTTGCTATAAAAAGCCTGGGCTTGGGAATGTCTACATCGGCCGGCTCTACGCAGGGCGTAAATACAGTTGTCACTAAAATTGGAACGAGTCACTCCCCATGTTCCCAGTTGCAACTGTAACACAGATAATAAATAGCATTGAAATCCCTCATCAGAATTTGGGCTCCTTAATGCTGGGTGTGTGTAAACCCATGGAAACAGGAGTGGGGTTGTGCGGGAACGGCGCTGCGGGGCCCTGACCCCGCCGGCACTGAGGTGTGTGTTTAAGTCCTCCTGATCACACACTCGCTTTCTTTTATAAAAATAGATTAAGGATGTGCTCTGGGATTTGCTGAGCCTATAAATGGAGGAAGGAGAGAAAGCAGAGGAGCAGTTCCTTATCAGTTCTTCTGTTTCTAAGACACCTGGGAGAGATAAACCCAAGCAGACTGCGCTGCACAAGTCAAGGTACCCAGAGTATCTATTTTGACATGATTTCCTCCCAGTTTTATGTGTGGGAACAGTTTTTTTGGAGAGGGTGAGTTTACAGTGCTGGACTCCAGCCTGGTGAATAGTTGCGTAGCTGTAGCCCACCCCACGTATGCAGGGGGAGTGAGGTACACCAGCACTGCGCTCTCCAGCCTTCGTGTAGACACACCACTTTGGGTTTCAAGTGGTTCTGCTGCTAAAGGGACTATATGTTGTACCATTGCTAAAAGAGCAAAACATGCCAATATTCCTGAGAGTCGGTATGTCCTATAATGGCTTCATACTATATAAAATTGGCTGGTGTGGTGGTTAGAAGAAATTCCAGCAAGAATGTAAGATACTGGAACGTGTTCTACTGGGTGCTAGCTGATCCCTGAAAGTGACTGCTCTGCACAGGGTCTTACTTTTCCATGTTCAGAGCATGTACCTTTAAAAATATTAGTTTAGGTATTACATATCCCCTTTGAAAAAATTCCCTTGTAGGCAAGAATAAAACTTACAAAAAGGCTGTTATAGAGATCATCAGCTCTCTATTAGATAGCTTGGAATATGCTCCACTAGCACCAGAGTTTAGTCTTCTCCAAATTACTGTAGAGGATTTGACTGTATCTTGCTGATCCATCCACATTTTAATTTCCTCTGCACGGATACATATTGCAGGATGCTGGAAATCCCCAAGCCCACTGGAGCTGCAAGACTGGATGTTTCATCCTCTAACACCAATAAAATGTTAATGCATACTAATAGCAACAGCAAAGGGGTTTATGGAGCGAGCTCGGAAGTATTTTATAATTGCCAGGGTATCTGTGTCACAGAGAATTTGGGGTTAGAGTCATCAAGTATTGCGCTTTGTCAACACGGGAAAAGAAAACCCCTCAAATATACCTCAAACCTACTAATTTTTATAATTAAAGGGGGAAGATAGGAGATGAGTCCCTGGGGAGAGAGTCAATCATAAATTGCATATACATGAGAGAGCTGCCCACTGGTTTGGATGGATTCAGAAGATGTGGGTTCTGTTGCCTACTCTACCACAGACCCCTGCTGTAACCTGAACTAAGGACATCGCCTCGGTTTCCTACCTGGAGACCAAGAATGAAAGCGCTGTCCTGCTTTATAAACCCAGTAAATCTGGGCTCGAGGTGTCACAAACATCAGTAACGTGAAATTCAGGGAGCTGGAGCATGGGTTGGCTTCTTTGCACATTGTACTGCCCGGATGGAGCATCTCGTGACTTCTAGCAGCTCCTCACATTTCTGCTCAGCCCAGCTTGGTGGTTTGGTCCTGTTCACTCCAATCTAAGATACAAACAAACAAAAAAAAAGATAAATTTGAAATGGGGGTCGGAAGGACCAGGTTTCCTCCATCGTGCAGTGTTTCCACGTGCTGCTCTTGCTGGAGCTGCCAGCCTTCGGTCGCACCCCTCATCCTGCCTGTCCTGAACACGCATCTCTGAGATGCTCTGGTTGGCGTTGGAGGACTGTGGGACAAATAAAGCAGCAGTGAAGCCGTGGAGATCGTGCCCCATTAGAAGCACCACCCCGGGAACTGCTGATCCGCCCCGGCTGGCCGTCGGCTCCGCCATTTCTCACGCTGGACCGGAGCACGTGGTCTCCATGGTCCATAGGCAGAAGGGGAAGAGCCTGGATGACCACAGCGCTGCGTGTTTTAATAGACATGCTCCAAAACCTGGGGATTTTCCAGAGTCAACAGATCTTGAGCCAAGGTATAAGCCAGAGGCATTGCCTAACCCAGCAGGCACTGGAGGGCCAAGCTGAAGAAGCTCTGCATGTAAATACTCCTTAAACAATGTTAGGCCGAGTTAATCCAGCGGCAGCTCCGGGGGGACAAACTGAAGGCTCAATCCTCCCCCTTATCTCTCCTTGTCACTGAGCTGGAGGACCAAGCCCAGCGCACAGCACCGTGGCACCTGGGATGTTCGTGGCCCGGCTTTCGGGGCTTTTTAACCATGTTCTTGCCTTCCAGTTCCTATGGGAGCGGAAGAGCAGGGATGTTCGTGGTGCTGTGGGGACCATAAGCACCTTTTGCTGGGGTGAAATGGGTGATGGAGGAGAGCAGCCCCGGAGCCTGAGCGTGGGGTTGTCCTCTGGCCCTGAGAGCCCTCCAGGCTTTTGTGGCATCTATAGGATCACACCCAAAGTGCTGCTTTGCCCCTGCATGGGGTCATCCTGCATCCGAAGCTGTCTGCAAAGCTTTCCCTTGCCTTACCCCGGCACGGGGCTGCTGGGGGCGAATCCTGTCACTTCACACGCAGATTTTGGGCTGGTGGTTGCTCTCCAGCTCCAAAGCAAATGAAACGGTGGGTTTCCACAGCGCCGTTCCCTGAGCTGCGCATCCAACAAGCCCTGGCTCTCTGCTAGGGGGGAGTTCATAGGAATATCCCTGAATCCTGAGCACCCTGGCACCCTGTTTGCAAACAGTTTAGGAGCAGGAGCATGTTCCTGTTTGGGGTGTGCAGCCCCAAACGCTGCTGAGCGTGTGTGCTAACGCCGGCAGCGCCGCGCGGGGTGCGGGCAGCACCCGGCTGTGTGCGGCAGCCACGGCGAGGAGGAGAAGTGGGCACGGGCACGGCACGTCGTGGTGGTGTTTTGTTCATCCTCGGTAGGGAGCAGAGGAGAAACAAAAGCTGGAGCAGTGCAGGGCACTGGGCTGGCTGGGCGAGGAGAAGAAAACAATAATTGTGCAGAATTTCATCGGGGAGCTTGAAAAGAGGCGATTTTGTGAGCAAATAGTCGCCTCCCGGAGCAGAACTTCCCCGTCTCCAATTTCAAAATTCCGTTCACATCAACATCCACTTTCATGTTGTAAAACCTGGGGAAAAGGGAAAAAAAAGGCAGCTTCACATGTTTCAATGAAAAAGCCTCATTTTGGCGAGGAAAGGGGAGGGAAGGCACTGCTTTGGTGGTAGTTTATAGAAAAACAAGCCCCCCAGATGAAAGTGTGGAAATACTCAGGGACCCACGGCAGGCGTGGCTGCCCTGAAGCCTGGGGCTGCTCCTGCCTGTGCAGGGGTCAGCCCAAGCAGGGCCATGAAGTGGCCGCTGGAGTCCAGCCCCAAGCTTAAAAGACGTGACTTTTTTGCTTTATCCTGCTCGGGGAGAACGAAAAGCTGATTTGGTTGGGACCAACTTCAGAAGTGCCTCTGGCTTTGCACTGCAGCCACCGTCCCCGTCTCCCACATCAGACAGGCGGGAGCAGGGGGCACGGTGCAGATGCTGCGCTCTGATACATATGAGTCCCCATGAGTTTGGCACGACTGAAGCAGGGGGAAAACACTCCCCTCCCGGCCATGGTTCCAGCCTGAGGGAAACCTGCCACCCAGGCAAAAAGGGGCAGCTTTGGTCCCATAAAAGCAGCCAGAGGAGGGTAGCAAGGAGCAGGGTTGGTCCACAGCAGCATCCTGTGTGGCTCATGGGGGTTTCATCACTTCAGGGAAAGCCCTTTCCCCTCCTCCAGGCAGCAGCACGCACGGGGTTAATGCTCTGCCTCATTCCCACAGGTGTGGGGCAGGTGCCTCTGCCCAGCTGGCCCAATCATGGGGCCAGGAGTGAGGATAAGAGCAGGGTTTGGGGAGCTTTATCCCTTTTTTTGCTCCTCTCCTTCCTCTCTAGGACCTGGAGTTGGTTGGTGTCTTCCTTGAGGAAGAGGAGCCAGGGCAGAACGTGCTATTTGGCTTTGGGCAGGATCCCAGACGATGCTCATGGTCATCTTGCCTGCCTGGCAGCTCAGCTGGAAATGCCTTTTGCCCTGAGGAGCAGCTGGAGAAGCACCCAGCCTCCAAGCACCTTGGCCCAGGAGGGGACCAGGACTATCACAGCAGCCTCCTCACCCAGGGCCAGCAGTGACACCAAGGACCCAGTGCCCAGGAGAGCAGGTGAGCCCGCTGCTGGCTTATGGATTTTGCTTGGCTGAGCTGTATCAGTCCCAGTGTGGAGATGTTAGCAGCTGGGTTTCCCCATTTCCCAGCTTGTGGGGGTAGCAGGTCCTTCTCTGGAGACCCTTTGTTGGGTTTATGGGGTGGAAATGTGCCTGAGGGGGTCCGTGCACCCCTGCTTTGCTGCAGGGATCTGCCCAGCTTGTCTCCGTGGTGCCAGCAAACCCCCAAAGATCCAGCAGCGGCACCTTCTGAATGCTGGGGGAGGTTTTTGCTTCTACTATACAACTGAGATACTCGTGCGTCGATGGTGGTGGCGGTGTGTTGCTGAGATGGCTGCTTCGTGCTTAGCGTCTGCTGCTTCTGTGCAAAGCACTTTTAACTCTAATTTTTCTAGCGTATTGTTTTTGCTGTTAGATATAAGGGACAGCATCTTCTGTCACACAAGAGCCTCCTCTTAACTTTCCCAACGCGCGCTGGTAAATCCAGGGTAGGCTTAACTCAAGGAGCAACATTAATCATCAAATCTATAAGCAGGATATAGAAAGGCCAAGTGTGAATAATTACTTCTCAGATGCTAATTACCCAGGCCCAGACCAAACCCAACATATTAAATACACCGTTAACGGGAGCGGCCTCTCGACCATGTTGCTGTGTCCCCTGTAGCTCTCCTACTGCTCTCTCTGCAGGGGACTCCTCCAAACATCTGCTAACATGTGCAGATCCCAAAATATACTTCTGCTCATTTGTATTTGAGCTGGGGAGATGAGATGGGAGGGATCTGACTCACAACCGACAGATTGAAGGACGGCCAGGTCCTGCACTGGGATCGGCAGAGCACAGAGTTGCTCTTCTGGGACTGGGTGCAGTCTCACTCTTGGCCCTCATGGTTTAGGAGGACACGGAGCAGCTCTGTCTGTGGGTCAGCACCCAGGAACCAGTGCCTGGCTCATGGTGCAAGGGTGGCTTTTCCTTGGGTGGGTGCCCAGCCCCTCCTGGGGGAGCTGGGTGCTGGGGCAGAGCTGGGCTGGCAGCCCAGGAGGTGAAAGGGGTCAGTTCTCCTCATCCCTCTGGGTGTGGAGGGACCTGCTGGGCGAGCAGCGATGGCCTCTCCTGGGCTGAGCTGCTCCAGCAGCGCGAGGACCTGGCTGGGCTGTTGGTTTTGGCACTGGATTTGATGCACGACTTCCTAACGCCGGGTCTGAGCCCTCCAAACACCTGTGGGGTGCTGCTGGTGCTGGGCAGAGCCCCGGGACTGGTGGGCGCTGGGGACTGTGCCACCCCTCTGCTGTCGGTGAGCCCAGCCCAGCCCCGCAGCAGCTCTGCGATGGCCTCTGGGTCGGGGAAATAAAGGCAAGAGCTGTGCCGGACCCTCCCGGGCTCTGCAGGCAGCTGCCAGCTGCTTTCTGCCCCTCCTGCCCGCTCTGCTGAGGGCAGCTCCTGGGAAAAGCCGGGGGTGGGCTCAGCTGCTGCACCGGCCTCGGGTTGAATTTCTGCCTCTGTTACCCGAGGCAGCATCTCTCCCCGGGGCAGGGTGATTCTTCCCCCAAACCAAGGGGGTTCAGCGCAGTGAGAACACCCCAAAAGCTGGATCTGCCTGCAGAGTTTTGCTCGGTGAAGGGAAGGCCACAGCTGTCTCGCAGCTGGCGGAGCGAGCGGTGTGTGCAGGGAGGCGGTTCCCTCTGCCATGGCATGGTGCAGGACCCCCCCGACTCCCCTCGCTCTTCCCCATCTCCCACCTCCCGCAGCTCTGTGCCAGCTTCCTGCTCCCCGCCCCCCCCCCAGGACCCCTCTGTGCTCCAGGGCTGCCGGCCACAAAATCCTGGCGGTGCCCATTCACCCCCAGCCGAGGGGCACTGAGGGGAGAGAGGACACAGAAGGATTTTTAGGGTCAAACTCTTTGGTATCAGCAACGTCAGCTCCAAGGTCGGGCAGCACTGGGGCACACTGCGTGTTGGGGGACAGATCGAGCACGGGGACAGGCGCTGCTGTGGGAGCAGAGCTCACGGCTGGACTGGGGGGGTCTGGTGGTGGCAGCTGAGCTCCCCCAGACTTCGGGTCCTTCGCCCTGCTCCAGCCCATCTGTTCAACGTCTCTCACCGGAGGTGGGGACCGGAGAGGTGGGGGGCTGAGGCGGTGGGTGCCTAACAGGGTGGGGGAGGCACAGCCCCCTGCCCTGCAAGCGCCCAGGGGGTTCAGCCAAGTTGTGAAGGGATCAAAACATTTTTGTGCCTGGAAGACGAGGAGCGTGTGTGAGAGTGAGGATGGGCTTGCGTTCGGGGGTGCAACCTTCCCCTGTCACCTCCCTTCTAGCCTGAATGCTTCTGCCATCATGATTAATTTATCAGGTACTTATGAATATGCAGATGAGACTCTGGTTTCCAGGCTCTGCTTTCAGGAGGGAGGCTGTGTGATGGGCTTTCTGCTGCTGCCGCCTTCGTAAGAAGAGAAATGTCATGTACCAGGGTTTAAAATAAATAAATAACTGCGCCGCCGAGAGCATCTGAGTCTTAGTGGCTCCGTGGGGCTGTGGGATCGCCTCGTTCCTCAGTGTCAGGGGGTTTTAGGGGTGTCGCTGTGGCATATGCCCCCCGTTCCCCCCACCCCGCATGGTTACCAGTGATGCCGAGGCGTCTTTGCCAGTTCCAGCCCTTGAAACCTTGACTGAAGCCCCAGAAACTTCCACCGCGAGTGGGGGCGAGGGCTGGGTCCCCCCGGGAGAGGGGACATTCGGAGGGATGGGTGCGCCAGGGGTGGTCGAGTCCTGCAGGAACGGGGTGGGGGGGTTCTCCTGGTGATGGTGGCTTTACCCCTGGACACCCCAAGGTCTGGGAGCCGGGGAGTGGTTTGGGAGGGGGATGAGTGGGTGCATGTGGCTCTGCCACTCTCTGGCTGGGCTGCCTGGGCGGGGGCTGCGGGGTGGGGGCTCTTGGGGGTTGGGGATTAAGCGCCCGGCTGTGCTGACCTATAGGCAGTGGCAGAAGTACCTGGGGGTTAAAACTTCCCCCAAATTCTGTGTGGGGCAGCCAGGCTACGTGTGCAGGAGCTGCTGCTTCTGCTCCTCCCGCTGCTGGGGCCTCTCTCCAGCCGCCTCCGTGCTGGGGACCGCGACGTCCGGGGCAGGGGAGCAGGATGGGGCCAGGGGAGGCTTTGGGGCTGCCGCGGGGTCCCGTCCCCAGGGCCTGGCACGGGGTTGGGGGGCGCAGGGTGGGTGAATCTCCCCAGGTCAAAGCATCCAGCTCCCGGGTTTCGCCGAGCGCTTGTGCGTTCAGCAGCGCTCCCGCCACCGCCGCTGCGCCTGGGCAGGGCTTTTCGAGGTTTTATATTTTTTGAATTTTGATTTTCTGGGGCTATTTGGAGGAGCAGCAGGAGAGGGGAGCGTGGCTCAGCCCCCCGCAGCCGGGTCCCGTTTCCACAGCAGGACCGGGGGGGACCAGTGCAGCCCCCCCCAGCCCCTTCCTTTGCCCCGCCGTGGGGTCGCCCCCCCCCCCTCCCCCCATGGGCGCTGCGGCTCCCGAGGCGGGCGCCAGGGGGCGCTGTGGGCGCGGAGCGGGGCGCGGGGCGCGGAGCGGGCGCGGACCTGGGGGTGAGGGGGGAGCGCTCCGCGCTTCGGCTCTTCTGCGGCTGTAACACGCTCGCGGAGCCCCCCCCCCCCCGCAATACTATTTTTTTTTTGGGGGGGGTGGTCCCTCTCTTTCTCTCTCCAGGAGAGGGGAAGGTTGCGCTCCCGCGGTGATGCGCGGAGCTGGGGAGGGGGTTTTGTCCGCGGGTTGGGCTGGGCTGGGGGATCCCGGGGGGTGCTGAGGCGTGAGGGGGGTCAGAGGAGCGGCTCCAGCTGCGGGATTTGCGCTGGATGCTGGAAACTGCGCGTTTTGCACGGGATTTAAAAAAAAAAAAATTTAAAAAATTAAATTCTCCCCTCCTGAGGTCGGCCGGGGGGTGGGCGAGGAGCGCCCCCGGCTTCGCTCATTTGGTGTAAAGGAGGGGAGGGGAAAAAATATATACACACACAAAAAGGGGAGGAAAAAAAAAAAAAGGAAAAACCCGCACGCACCACCAAGCGGCCCCGCGCGGTGATAACAAACTCCAACTTAAAAAAAACTTCCCGAGCGCATCGCGGGGCCGCGGAGGAGCGCGGAGGCGGCGGCGCTGCCCAGGTGCCGGGAGCGGCCGGGCCGCGCAGCCCCGCGCAGGTAGGGGCAGGGCTGGGGGGGTCCCGCCGCCTCCCCCCGCCGAGGGAAGGACACAAACCCCGGCCCCTTCCCCACCTGGGACTCGCTTTGCGTGGCACCTCCAGCCCCACGGGGGCGGGGGGGGGTGGGGGGTGTGTGTGTCGCCTCCTGGCAGCCGGCGGAGGGGGGGGGCCTTAGGGGTGAAGCCGGGTGGTGTTGGGGAGGGGACAAAGGGGGGGGTTGCCGGAGCCGGGGGGGTGCACGGGTGGGGGTCGGAGCCTCCGCAAAGACTCCCCGGTGCCGAGGGGAAGCAGCGGCTCGGGCGAGGGGCTTCCGCGGGCTGCGGGGTGAAGGAAAGCGAGGGCACAGCAACTTTATAATCGACTTTTTATTAAGATTATATATTTAATCAAATCCGAACAGTTTTACCCGGTGATATACAATTCCATACGCACAAAAATACAGGCTTACAAACAAAGAAAAAAGGAGGAAAGAAAAAAAAAAAAAAGACCCCAACAGACCATTTGGCAAAGCATCCTCAGTTACACATAGTGCTGATACCGTGAAGTTGGGAGTGGGCAGGCGGCAAAAAAACCAAGGAGGGGGGATGACCAGAAAAGCCACCTTTTTACAACAAAAGGTTTTTCTTGTTTAAAAAAGAATAATATTAAAAAAATAATCAAGAGACTCTACGGGAGACAGATCTCTTCACAAGGGCAAACAATGCTGGGTTTATGATTTTGGAAGGCTGAAAGCGGAACAGTTGAACTTAAGAAAAAAAAAAGGGGGAAAAAAAAAAAAAAAAAGAGTAAGAGACCCGACAGAGCACCCCGGAGGCGTGAGCGGCGTTACCGGTTACCTGCGGCATCGCACCCCGCGGCGGCGGCTCCGGGCTGCCGGGGGCGGCTCGTCCCCTCCCCAGCGCGGCGGGGGGCAGCCCGGAGGGACCCCCGGCCCCTGCTTTAAACCCCCCCCCCTCCCCCCCAAATTGAGCTCTCGTCACCCTCCTGCGTCCCCCCGGCACAGGCGGCGGGGAGAAGTCACAGCGCACACGTTTCTTCTGGGAGGAAAGTTGAAATTTTTTTTTTTCTTTTAAATATAGAAAGAAACGCACAAAAGCGAACCGGCAGCAGCGGCTCTTCCCCCCCCCACCCCCCTCCCTGCACCCCGAACCCGCCCGAGCCGCGGGCGGAGGGTCCCCGCCGGGGCCGCCGGGCCGGGGCCGCTCCCGCCGCCGCGGGGTCCCGGGGCCGGTGCGGCGGGGCCGGTTCTCACGTGGCGCTTCCCCGGCGAACCCGGGCGGACACAAAGAGGATTATTGAAATAGGTGCTTCGGCGGGGGTTGGTTTGTTTTGTTTTCGTTTGTTTGCTTTTTTTGTTGTTGTTGTTGTTTTGTTTTTGTTTCCTCCCCCCCCATCTCTGCAAAAATAAAGTCCCAAGATCTTAGATTTTTTTTTCTTTATTGTACAATTTATAAAACACTAGCGTGGCTCTGCCCTCCCACCTCCCCTGCGCACCCCTCGGCACCCCCCCACCCCCCTTCTTCCCTTCTCCCCAACCCCCCCCCCACCCCCACCCCCCCACTCCCCGCCTTTGTTTCAGGGTCCCCCCCTCCGGAGCCGCTGTCCCTCGGATCGCACCCCCGGGGTTTGCAAACACCCCCCCGCCCCCCCACACCGCCCCCCACCCCCCTCCTCTCCCTCCCCGCTCCCCCTTTTGCTCCCCGCTCCTCTCTAAAACGCGACGATGGCCCGAGTCCAGGCTCCCAGGCTCGCCAGCGCCTGCTTGCCGCACAGCTGCCCGTTGAGGGGCTGCTCCGAGTCCGCCTGCTGCCGGCTCACCAGCCCCGTGAAACCGGAGCCGAAGATGGAGATCAAGTTGGAGATGTTGGAAGAGTCCTGGGGGTGCTCGGCGCTGTACTCCTCGAAACGGGCGCGTTTGGTGCACGGGGCGAAGGGGGGGCCGCCCGCCACCCCGCCTCCCCCCGGTTCCCCTTCCTCCACCCCCTCCTCTTCCTCCTCCTGCCCCGGGTAATACTTGCGCTTGGTGCCCGGTGCGGGCGGCGGGGAGGCGAGCCCCGGTGCCGGTTGGCAGCAGCAGGGGCACTGCGAGCAGCAGTCCTGGTGCAAGTACCCGTTCTCCACCGTGGTCACGACGTGAGTGTCCAAATCCAGCACGGTGGTGCGGCTGCTACAGTGCGGCGCCCCGCCGCTCCCGAAGTCACAGCCGGCGGCGTAGAGCAGCCCTGGGGCCGCGCTGCTGCTGCCGCCGCCACCGCCGCCGCCACCACCGGGACCGGCGCTGCCGGCCGCCCGGTAAAAACCCGGCGAGGAGTCTCTGCAAGGCGCTCGCTGCAGCTCCGGGGGCGCCGCGCACACCGGCACCTCCAGCAGCTCCGCACCGCCCCGCACCGCCGCGCAGCTCCGAGCTTCGCGGTCCTGCGTGTCGGCGGGTAACGGGAGAGCCGCCAGCTCCGGCGGGGCGGCGGCGGGCGGCGGGCAGGCGGGCATGGCGAGGAGCGGGGCGCCGTCGGGGTAGTGCTGCTGGCGGCGGTAGAGCTCGGCGTAGCGCTCGCTCAGGTAGAGCTGCCGGGCGTTGCGGAGCACATAGGAGACGAGCAGGTTCTTGTGGAGCTTGATGCCGCCTCGCTGCGTGCGGGAGCTGTGGATCTTCCGCAGGGAAATACTGATCAAACTCTGCGCATCGAGGGTGCACTCCATCCTCCTCCGGCCCCTCAGCATCTGCTCTCGCCACCCGCGCAGCCAGGCACCCCGGGCCGCATCCACACGGCAGCCGGGAGGGTGCGGAGGGTCGCAAAAAAAGGAGGATAAAGAGGCGTAGAGGGGGGGGGGGGGAAAGGGGGGGGAGGGAAATAGAAAGGGGGGGGAAGGGGAAAGGGGGGGAAAGAGCCTGAGGTCGCTGGAGAAGGGGTGGGGGAATAGAGAGGGGTGTCTTCAGGGGACGGCCAGCGGCGGGAGCAGAGCGGGCATCGCCGTGCGCGCCGGTGGCTCCCGCTGCTGCCGCCGCCGCCGCCGCGTTCCGAGCAGGCACGGCGCGTGCAGGCAGCGCAGGCAGCGCCGCGCGCGCCCCCGCCCTCCCCGCGCGCCGCCCCCGCCCGCCCTCCCCGCGCGCGCCCGGCCGCCCCGCCCCCTTGGCTCCACGCCCCCCGCGCCCCCCCCCCCGCCGCCAGCCGGTACCTGTCGCGCAGCGGCACTGAGCGCCCGCCCGCCCAGCCCCCGCCTTTTATAGCGCCGCGCCGGCCACGCCCCGCCCCCCCCGGAGAGCGCGGCCAACGGGGCGGTGGCGGGCGGCCTGACGGGCGGGCGCGGCGGCCAATAAGGGTGAGGCGGGCCCCTGGCGCTGTTCAAATGCTGACAGGCGCGGCGCGGCCCGGGAGGGCGGCGGGAACACGGGGGGGGTTCGGGTCGGCGGCGCCGGGCCTGGGAGGGGGGAACGGCGGGTGGGGGGGGCCCTGCCGGAGCCGGCGGAGGGGCCGGGGCGCCGCCTCTCTGCGCCGCTCCCCTCACACAGGTGAGCGAAGCGGGAGGGGGGGAGCGGGTCCCGCCCCGGTGGGCGGCCCCGAGCAGTCGTGAGGGCGGGGGCACCCCCCGGGGCCGCTCCGCTCTGCTCTCTGGGGTCAGCGGACCCCTTGCACTCCTCAGTCTGTGACACCCCGGGGCACTGCCTATCCCCAGCACCCTTGGTGGTAGAGGCACCCTCCGTGCCCCCCTCTGCAGGTCCCGGGGCTCCCCGCTCCGCTCTGGGCTGCCCCAGCCCTGGCGCGTTAAAGGTTCGGAAGGGCTGGTGGCACCCCAGCACTGCTGGTTCCTCCCACACCCCGACCCTGAGCAGCCCCCGAGGGGCAGGGACACCCCTTGTCCTGCCTTGCAAGCACTCACCCTTACCCCATGCTCGGTGGAGAGCGCTCAGATGTTTCCCCCCCCCACGGGAGCAGGACTGTGCATCAACCACTGCCCAGAGAGTGCCCCAATCACACCTGGTTTTCCCCCAAAGTGGGAGCAGGCCAGCGTGCGGGTTGTTGCTAACCAAGGGCTCCCATCCCACCTTGTTGCACACAGCAATCGTGAATCTGCAGGGCAGTGGCCCCCCTGCTCCGACGGGTGCCCCCTCACAGGGTGTATGGATGTGGGGGGCAGGTCTGGGCAGGCCCTTGTGTGAGGGATGGGGTTAGGGGGGTGCAGGGGCTCAGGGCTGACTCTGTGCTTGATGCTTAAAGGACTCGGCCGTGGAAGGACCCAGCCGTCTGCCCAGGGAGAAGCAGCACTCGGGGAATCCAGTGTCATGGCAGAGGAGCGACCCTTGGCCAGCAGGTAAGAGCTGGGGGCTGCAATGTCTCGGTGAGAAAAGAGGCTGTGATTTGGGGAGCCTGGGAGGAACTGCAGTGCTGGGGCAACGGGAGCTGCAGAGCTGCTTCTGAAATGGCCTCTTCTCTAGAAAGCAGAAGGTAGGAGAGAGGAGGGGGTTTACCTGCTGACTGTGGAGGTTCCCCATGCTGGGTGCCTGCCTGGGGACGTGCTGGTGTGCCTACCATAGTGGTGAGTGCAGGCAGCCTCCAGTCTGCAGGTTGTGGGGAGCCCACTGGGGAGAGAAAACTTCCGAAGCCCTCGCTCCCACCAGTGCAGCCCAACCTTCAAACCACAGGGGCAGTTGTGCAAGGTGGTCACTGGGCTCGTCAGCTCTGGAGGGGGCTATGGGGGCATGCTCGGAGGACTAGGGCTTTGCTTGCTTCCTGGCCTGGCTGGACTCTGCTGGTTCAGCTGACCCATGTCCTCCACCCAAGGGAATGGGAGCAGGCCCAGCACCACGAAGGATTTTCTCCCTGTGGAAGAGCTCTTGGGTCAGCAGCTCGTTGCCCCCCGAGTGGCAGCTGGCTAAGTCCTTGCTTGTGCAACCTTGCTTGTGGAGCAACCTTCTCCACAATCTGCTCTCAGCCATGCAAACCAGGGTGAATGACACTCTGTGTATTCCCAAGCTCTTGTAGGATGCTCTTGACTCGCTTTCCTTGTTTGTAATGTGGAAAATGATCACAGCTCTGTCCTAGAGGGTGACTGTAGCTCAAGGTGGTGGGTATGGGCAGCATTGGAGATGGGGGATTGTGCTCTGTCCTTCCTCTCCTCTCCCAGTCCCTTTCCCTTGTGATCCTTCCTGGCTGCAGGTTGGCTTTTCCACGGCTGTGGCAGTGCTGCAGCTGGAGATCCGGGAGGTGATACCTGGAGCTGCTCTGTGCAGATAATGTGGGGTGCAGGAGGGCTGGGGTTTGGGGCACATCGCACAGACCAGTGCTGAGCTTTGGGTGCCTTGGTGGCTGGAGTCAGGCCTTGCTCCCACTCAGTGAGATCAAAGGCTCTGCCTTCATGCGGTGTTGGTGGACTGAGCCCCAGCTGTGGTTCTGCAGTGTTTTCTGTGGCCACCTGGGAACCAGGGCAACAAGCACTGTTGCTGCCAGCCCGTGCCACATCTTCCACCCAACCAGTGCAGGCAGTGATTACCTCTCTTGCTCAGCTGGCATTTGCTGCTCCCTGGCCCATCTCCAGCTGTAAAACTCCAGACTAGGTGGTCCAGGCTAAGAGCCTGAATTGCCCATCGGCCGGCTGCTACGGGGTGGCTTGGGCAGCGCGGATGGTGCCAGCTGCAGAGCATTGCCCTGGCAGACGTCCTCTGCCTCGGCTCGGACTTGCAGCGTGGCCTCAGGACACTGCCCAGCACCGGCCCTCTGCTCTTTAATCATCATGTGGCCCCACTGGCCTTGGGTCGTGGCTTTAAGTGAAGGATCAGGTGGACTTTACAGGGCCCTGCCTGCAGCAGTGCTGGGTTTATGGAGGTGCAGAGGGTCTTGCAGAGGGTGGTGCATCCTCGAGGCCGTTTGGGCATCGTGGGGCAACCCTGCTGCAGGAGATGCTTCTGTCTCTGGCTGTCGGAGAAGTGCCCTCTGCTGTAGCTGCCTGAGAAGCTTCATGGCACCAGGAAAACCCAAGAGCACAGCATGAGCCTCTAGGAGATGAAGATAGAATTAAAACTTTAATCTTATTTAGACTCCGGGTAATTAATATAAAGGCTATAAAACATGGGCCTGATCCTCACGCTGACTGCTGGGCACCGTGTTGCAGCTGGCGACGCTGGCGGTGGCTACAGGTTCTCTCTCCTCCCCGGCTGGCTCTCCTGAAGGGTGCGAGTGTTTTGTTTGCAGACACGGTGGCTTTAATCCTAGAGCCGGGATGGGCTGTGCGCTGCGAAAGCTGTGCTGCTTCAGTTTGGCCTGTGGACTCCAAAATCTCCTGGAGACAGGAATCTGGCTGATACCTGTCTTGGCACAAGACTGTAGGCTCTGCTTTTCTAAGAGGATAACGAGTCCTGTCCGTTTTCTGGCTCTGCAGAAGCAAGCTGGGGCAGGATGGATTTGGTGCTTGCCTTTCCCAGGGAAATCTGTGTCCTGTCCAGCATCCCTATTCCCTGGACTCCGCAGGGGTTTGTGTGCCCTTCCCATGGGAAAGGGCCCTAAGGACCCTACTGCCGTAGGGGACAGTTGGTCTAAAACCATCTCGGTTAAACGTAATTGCAGCTTTTAACTGGCCATTAAATGGCGAGTACCATTATTTCCCCAAAGGAAAGGAGGATGGGCCCAGGATTTGCTGTCTGGAGGGTTGTAGCTGCACGTTTCCTGGTGTCCACGCTGCTGGTCCTGGGGGTCCATCTGCGGCGCGGGTGCCGTGGGGCTGGCCCTGGACTGGGGACGGTGCAGCTGTACCACAGTCGGTCCAGCCCTGCTGATGTCCTGGTGCCAGGGCCGGTTTCGCAGCCGTCGATCCTGCAGCGGGCTCCAGCAGCAAAACCTGGCGGTCCGCTGCTCTCAGCTGCAGAGTAAACAAGCTGGCAAGAGAAACCATTTTGCTTCAGCTAGTAGGAGAAACCCTTTTTAGGTAGCACTTCCAACTGGCAATGCTTTCCTTCATTAACCCCCTCCTTCCCTTTCCAACGTGAAGTTGCAATGATTGGAGATCAGGCACTTGCCAGTGCGTCTTTGCCACCCAGAGCAACGAACACAGACAAGAATTTACTGCTTGATCTCGTAATTTCAGTGCAATTAGACTGGCTGCTATAGAGCAATTTCCCCCTGAGCCTCAGAGTCCTGGGCCTGGGCATTGCCCAGCTTTTCTCAGACAAGGAAGCGGAGGCATTTGGGTATTGGCTGAAACATGAGGTTTTTTGGGTGCACCTGGAACTTGACTCCCTGGAGACGTGTCTACGAGTTGGAGCTGTGGGTGCCTGGCATGTCTGAAAAGGAGCCTGCTTTTCAGGCTTACTTATTACAAGTCAGGCACCCAAAGCTAGTGGGAAAACAAGCCAGAACAAGGTTTTCAGGCTGAGCTCTGGGAGCAGGGCTGGCCTCTGCCACCCCCTCCTCTGTGCTGGGCAGGCGCAATGTTGCCTTGCTCCCCAACTTGGGGGGACCTGTAGCACGGACCCGCGGGGTCTGCTGCAGTGTGTGGGGGATGGGGCACGTTGGCTCCAGAAGCCAGCAGCCCTCGGAACAGCGCATTCATCCGTATTGATCGAGCGGGCTGGGGGTAAGGCTGTCACCCCACTGTCGTAGCTGTTAGCTCTTTCTCACAGCTCTGGTACCGCAGTCACTTTGTACAAAATCCTAGAGAAAACAGGGATGAAACCGTATTGAAAATTCATCCATTTAATTATTGTTCATCCGTGCTTTTAGCTGGGGAGCTGTGTAACACCTCCGTTGCACCACTGTGGCACAGGGCATGTATGAAGTGGTCGGTACTTTGATCTGGTCTGTTCCTACCTAACTTCACCGACTCGTCTCATACATTTCTTGCACCCTGGGCACTGCTGTGCAGGGTATGGGTGCAACCCATAAGCTTCTGCGCTGTTGCTTCATGGCCTCTTGCTGCTGCGTGGCCAAGCACAGCCTATCCCATCCCTGTGCCCAAGGTGGTGCTTACAAACTCACCCCGTGCTTTCTGTGCTCCTACCAAAGGGTTGGGAGGTCCCCTTGGATGGGAATTGCATGACTCTTGCTTTGACTAATGCTGGGAGGGTAGAACTGAGGAGGTGATTGCTACCAGGATCTTATTGCTGATCCTCTCTGCAATGGGCTCTGCTTATCCTGCCGTGAGCAGGTGAATGCTGGTTGTGTCGGCCAGCTGCTGATGTGACCCAAAGGACAAGGGGGCCTCTGCTTGCGTCGATGTTTTTTAGCCCGTGCATACTTTGGCTGCTGGCTTGCTGTGCTCATAGGTCCGTTTGCAGTAGCAGATCTGTTCCCTGCTAGAGCTGGGGGGAACAAGTTGCCGATGGTGTTAGCAGAGCTGTGGGTGTTCATGGGGAGGCTGCACCATCCCAGTTGGTCTTGGGGTGATTTGCTTGGCTCACCTGGCACCCAGAGCCACTGGTGTGGTGCTCTGCAGCGGCAGCACTGTAAAGCTGCTGGTAGAGGTGATTCCCCAGGTCTCTAGCAAGCCTGTCCTACTGTGCTGATCTCTGCTGGTGCCTTGTCTCCTTGTTTCTGGCATTTGGAGGACATGGATTTCCTGCAAAACCATTGCAGGGTGCTAAAGGTGCAAGATAGCCTGGGTGTGACAAGCTTAGGAGCCGCTTTTTTGGGAAGAGGGGATGAAGCTGGCGTCCACTCCCTCCAGCAAGTTAGTTTGTCACACCTTGGACTGGGTGCTCCCCTGGACCCTGTCACCCAGGGAACTTGTTGCAGCAGCATCCCCGCAGCTCCCCTGAGAATTTCTGAGCTGCTGCAGTGGTCAATGTACCCACAGCCTCTGCCCTGCTCGGTAGTGACTTGCAGGTGATCCGAGCCGGGCAGCTTGCAGTGGTGATGGCACCAAAGCTCACGCCTGACCGCAGGGCTGCATGGCTCTAGGCTGGGCTCAGCTGCCTGGGTGATTTCCTGGCTGACGTGTGGGACCTGCGCCAAAGCGCTAGAAAATCTGGGGTGCTTCTGCTCGTGAAACCCAGCTGTGCTCAGCAGTGGCTCTCAGCTAGGCAGAGCTGGAGATTGGGACTGCAGGGGGGTCAGGATAGGTCCCTCACCCAGGGGACTTGTGACCACAGCTTGTGGAGTCACTCCTGGGAGGATGCTTTGATCTGTGGTGGCTCTTGGGTTAGGGACGGGAACAAATAGCACTTAGAGTCCACGGAGAGGTGAACACCAGGCTAAAGGACAGCTTTGAGCTCTGTCCCCACCTGGGAAATAAGCTTTTGTCTCCATGGTCTGGCTGTGTGCTGAGCAGTCAAGCTGCCTCTCCATGCTGGTGTTTGGTGTGTTGGTGGATTGTCCTGGGAAGAAATCAAGAAAAAGGCCCCAAGTTATTTGCTGCATTTAGTGCCAGGTCCCTGGAGGGGTTTTGTTGGAGGCTGTGGACCTCCTTGGAAAAAGCAGGTCTGTGCCGGGGGCTCCCCCGGCAGCTGGTGGCAGCTGGCTCTCTGGAGCTGCTTTGGGATCTCACTCCTGCCGCCCCAGAACACCACTTCCAGGTGGGATGAGATGCCCTGGGCAGCCAGGGCTGTTTGCTGGGCTGTGGTATCTGATAGAGACCCTATTTAATCGCTAGGTCAAATATCCCAAAGTCTTTATGCTGCGTAGCCAAGGGTTGGTCCCTGGGTTTGGTCCTGATCCAAACTGGAAAGTCTGTCTCCAGCACCAGCCTGAATGAGGGTCGTTACCTGCAGATCCCTTTCCCATCTGTCCCAGGTGGAGCAGGATGGGACTTGCTGGGGACCGAGCAGGATTTGTAGCCGTGCTCCCTACCAGCGATGGGACCAGCAGGGTCTTGGAGGAGCCCAGGTAGCAAAGTGTTATACAGTGATGGGAGGGCATGGAGACCAGGCACCTGTGATCTAGGGCTAATCATGTCTCTCTGCCTCTGTTTCCCCTCCCACCAACCCTGTCCTGTGGTTTCTAGATGTTTATCTGTGCAGGGCAGGGCCTGTCTTACCGCGCAGACAGCGTCTGGTGCAGGCAGCCCTTGGGCGACTCCTGTGATAGGAATTGCCCATCTCCAGTGAGACCACCCTCCTAGGGCTTGCGACCACCTTCCCAGGGCTTGCAGTGATGCTTGGCATTGAGAGCAACCAAAGTGGCGAATCCTTCCCTGTTCCCTGTGCTTGCCAAGTCCGTCGGGAGGGCAGTCAGGGCAAAAATTGTATTAAAGTTGGAGCTGTGGCACGGGTGGAGAATGAACGCTGGGATAGTGCGTGGGACCTGCCTGGGCTCCTGGCCCCAGGCACGCTGGGAGTCCCCTTCCTCTCTAAAAGTGACCCAAGGCGTGTGCAATTAGTGCTGCCAGCTGACGCGGAGCTTCGAAATGGTTAATTGTTGCCTGCCTTCAATAGAGACTGCAGCTACCCCCGAGCAGAGCCCTTCCAGCCGGGGAGGAGTGTGGCCTTGTGCTGCCCCACGGATGGACAGACGGATGGACAGCAGCGGGAGGACTACAATCCCCGGCAGGGAGCAAACCCCCGGGGGATGCCGGGACTAGTAGTCCGGGGCCTGGCGTGGGGGTCCCCGCTGCCACTCGTGGCTGGGGCTGGGGGACCCGGAGGGAATGTGCAGTCTCGGGGAGGAGCCAGCGTGTTCACCCACTTTGTTGTTAAATACCTTAAAGGAGCAGTGGCTGTGCCCGAGCGAGCTCCCTAGCGGAGCCGCGCAACCTGGGCTGTGGGCTTTTTAAAGATAAAAATCACTCGTGTGGCCTTCGCTATTAATGACATCTCCCGCTCTCAGTAACTCCTTCGGCGCCTGGGCATCGCCAGCCCGGCACGGCGACGGGCCTGCCTCGCCGCGGGGCTGTGTGCGCGACCCGGACCACCTCTGGTCCTGCATCCCCTCCAGAGCATCCTCCTCTGGGCACCCTATGGCTGAGAGCCTGGTGCTGCCAGGAGGTGGGTGCCAAACCGTCCGGCACTCTCCATGCCGAGGAAAATCAGCGCCGTGGCTGTTTCCTCGCAGGGGAGACATCCCCGTTCATGAGCCCTGCAGATAAAGAGCTCCAGAGCGAAGCGCGGAGCGCTGACGGCGTGGGCAGCGATGCTGATTTCTCATGCCACTGTGGCACAGCCGTGACCTGGAGATTTCTCCCCCCGCCCCCCCCCCCCCCCCCCCCCAGCATTATTCAGTCTGGCACCCGGTGCCTCCAGCCAAACACCCTGGCCTGGCCCTGGCATGTGCCCAGCAGACACCCACATCAAAGCCACCGCGGCTTGCCTGGCCCCCTGCCAGCAGCTACCTCTAGACAGCTTGTGCAAACCTGGAGGGAGATGATAGCGAAGCATGAGCCCCCGGCAGCTCCTGCCTACTGTGGGGCACTCGGGGCTGGCCTGGGTGCATGGTGGGAGCCACAGCTGGGTGGGTGACCCTGCACTGGGATCATGATGAGGGTGTCTGTGAAACATCTGCCCCAGCAGAGCCAGCCAGCCACGGGCTGGCACCTGGCTGCCCTGTCCTGGCAGTCCTTGCCTCCATGCCCTTCTGAGCCTCGGTGGAGGGGGATAAAATCCCTCTGGCAGGGAAATGTGCTGGAGAGGGGCTGCTGGAGCACAGCACGGGAACCTTGCTGACTGGAAAAGCAGGAATAACCACAAAAACGTAACTGGTGGGGAAGGGTGTGAAGCTGCAGGGAGCGGGCAGCTGAGCTGGTTGGCACTGGGTGATGCTCTGGGGCAGACGGCCTGGGCCTGCCTGTGCTGCCCAGGGTCGCATGCTGCAGCTCACCCGTGGGCTGTCTTCAGCGTGGAGGCAAGGGGACGGCTTGGGTGGCAGGGCTGAGCCCAGTGCTGTTGGCCAAGCCTTTCTCTCCTGTGCTGTTGGGTGCTGCTCAGCCTCCTCACAGCTTGGGAGTTGGTGCTTGCCTGCCGAGGGACTGCACTCAATCCTTTTTCCCTCCTGGGTGCAGGTGTTAGAGAGAGCATTGGGCATGCCTGATCCTGCCTGGAACTGGGCTCCAGCTGGTCCATGCTGCGAGTTCAGGCTCATGTCCATACTGCTTCCAGCCTGGTGCCTGGCCCAGCGTGGCTAGCAGCAGGCAGAGCTGCTGGTTTTGCTTGGATTTGGGGTTGTCTGGGTGAAATTCATACCCAGAGCACAGGAAGTCTTCCCTGGGATGCAGAAAGCTCCTGGTGCATGAGTGACATGATGGGAGCAGAGGGGCTGAAGCCCATCAGAGGTGGTGGCTGTGGAGGGACCTGCAGTGCCAGGACCCGACTGCCCTGCATGCAGGGACTCGTGGGGTTGGGTGCTGGATCACAGCCCGTGTAGCTGTGACCTCCTGGGTGCATCGAGGGCAGCAGAAAGACCCTTCTGGGCTGCAGCAGAATCTGCACCATGTCATTTTCTGTACAGAAGGAAACAGTGAAGTGGGAGAGGCTGCCTGCGGTGAGCTGCCGGCTGCTGCATCCAGTGAGGAACCTGGGGTGCAGGGAGCCCATGCTGCTTCTGTGCTGTGGGTGCAGCCACCCTGCTGCCTCATGGATGCTGAAGTAAGCAGTCTGGGGGGTCCTTCCCAGGCTGCGGCCAGCCCACAGCAGTGTGTGGGAGGACAGAGTGACCAGTGTATCCTTTATAGTGAGGTGTGAATGGAGATGATCGTGTAGGAGGAAACAAATTTGTCTTGCCTGGACGCAGGGGAGAGGGAAGGGGCTCAGTCTAACACCTCTGGCTGTGCCTGGCTGCTCTTGGGGGGCTGTTCAGGGGCTGGGTGAGGTGGTGTGCGCTGTGCGATGGGTTGCACAGCTCAACCCACAGCCACGCTGCCTGACCTTGGTCCAGTCACTTACTCCCTGTGCTCTCTGTGCTCCTCCGTGCTGTGATGCTGACACTCGCTGTCTCACAAGCAGCTCTGGTACGTGTGCCAGTGCCTGGCCCAGCGGGGACCCAGCAGCGTGCGCCCTGATACAGCATTTGGGGAGGGGGGTTCATGGTCTGCACAGGGACCTGGTGGAACTGTCTGGTGCAGGAGGGCACAGGAAAACTCTCCTGCGGGCCTGTCTAGCTCTGTTGCTTGTTCCTTTTTGCTTTTTCATCCTGTGCCTGCCATTTGGGAACCTCATACCAGGCACCTTACGGCTGCCTAATGTGTTATGGTGGTTGTGTTGCACCAGGTGCCTTGGAGGAGCCCTGCACTGAGGCTGCTGAGGTGCGCACCCCTCCGCGTCCCCAGAGCTGATTGCTTCTGACGCAGTCGTTCAGACCTGGACCAAGCCTGGACCCTTCCTGATCTGATGTTGGAGCAGAAGCCCCAAAGGGTGAAATGCAGCTGCTGGAGGAAGCAGCAGGAGCTGCGGGTCAGGGTCCTGGAGGTGAAGCTGTTTGCAAACAGCTCCTGGGTGCAGTGCCGCTTTGCGCGCTGTGTGACTTTCCCACGTGCGCAGGCATTCCCAAGGCTGAAGGGAACTTTTCCTGCTCTGGAAAGGCTAATAATGAAATATGGATAATATTGCTAAGCTAGCACTGCTAGAGGAATTAAGAGCCAAGCAACTGCATCCATAGGAACCTCAGTTCTTCCCTTACCCCCTTGCACATCGAAGTTAATTGCATTTCCAACTGACACATCAAGCTGTCCTGCCACGGTCGTCTGCAGCAAAGCCAGTGCGTAGTGGTTGCTCCAGGATATAAACGTCACCTCTGGTGTCTCGCTCTCTTGGGGGGAAAACTTCTTTCCCAGGGCTGTTTGTGCTATGGTCAGGTCTTAGGAGCCCAGGGCTCAAGCTGAGTGTCTTGCCAGGTCTTTACGGGTATCTCTCGAAGGTGAGACTTGTCAGGCTTAAGCAATGGATGAAATTTTTTTAATGGGTGTTCAGCAGCCACTGTGGAGATGCTTAAGGGCATAAATTTTTTAAGAGCATAATGGATGTTAAGCTCTCAAAAATAAATCCTAAGTCTCTCTAGCCTGTGTTTCCCAAGGTATTGGCGGCTAGCTTAAAATGAGAGTGCAAGTGAAATGAAATAAAAGGCTTTTAGATGGTGCAGAGCACCAATGTGGATCTTCTGCTTTCTTTGTGTGTCTGAGTTAGCACTCAGTCCTTCAGGATGCTGAGGGTCAGGACAGCAAGGTCTTAATCCTCGGTGGGTGCTTTGAGGACCTACATTGGAGAACAGAATTAAGGTTTTTTCTCCATGCCAGTAAAATTTGTTGGGCAGAGTGAGCAGTGCCAGGCTCTAAAACCTCCTGCCCAGAAGGCTTATTGATGGCAACTGGAGACTCTGGTGCAAAACTGCACAGAGGCTTTCCTGATGAAGCATAGTGAGCAGAGTCTGGGCGTGGGAGATGGGCCAGTGCCTTTAACCCTCCAGCAAGGGGCAGGAAGACCTGGACAGAGCAGCTCTGCCCAAACCATCGCAGGGAGCCAATGATGGAGCTGGGAAGCGCCAGGGCCTCCTGGTTTCACCCTCATAGCAGGAGCCTCCTCTTCCATCCTGTGCGGATGAATCTTTCCTAGGGAAGTGACAGCCCTGTGTGTGGGTTTCCTCCACGGCTCTTGTTGCAGCAGGAAGGAGATGCTCCCCTCTGGCTGGTGCGGTGCCCTGGGGTTGGGAAATGGGGAGGAATTGGCTCCATCCTTCCCCAGCTGCTGTTACCCTGGGCTGGGAAGCAGAGCCACTGCTTCTCTCTCTGCAGACACAGCAATGCCAAGAGGGAAGGAGGTGGAGGAGCACCGTGCTGGCATGGACAGCATTGCCAAGGGTGCTGAGAAGCCGACAGCCCAAGACTTGTTCAATGCTGCTTTCTTCTCCCGCCACTGGAGCAGGGAGGACGGCTGCTCCAGGAGCACCCAGCTCCTGCTTGTCTCCTCCTGCCTGAGGCTGGCTCAGGGAAAGCACGAGCAGCTCCAATCCCGTGCACAACCCCGGGAGGCAGCGGGTGAACGTGAGCGCTGGCATCCTGCAACGCTGCGCACTCGCACTGCTCTTGCCAGCTTCCCTCCCAAGTCTGGCTGGAAATGCTGCTGCCTTCCCCTTGAGGTCAGCTCCACTGCAACTCTGCTCTCCGAGGTCGGCTTGTACATGCTGAGGGTTTGGCCCTGTTTTATAGAGCTTTTCCATGAGGTGTGCCCTGCGAATGCCCTCCCTTGGGCTGTGGTAATGGTGCTTGGAGATGAGCAATGACTCTGCCTTCAGGAGACTGATGAAGTTGGGGCACCGAGTGACTTGTGCCAGGTCTTTCTGCTCTCTTCTGCTCCTTGCTTTGGTTTTGGGGCAGGTGTTGACCTGCTTTGAGGTGACAGGTCCTGAAACACACCAAGTTGTGAGTGCCTCGCTGACAGAAAGAAGTAAGAAAAGTGGAAGATTTGGGAATGGTCAGGGAAAACTTACTCCTCGAAGTATGGGTTGATGCAGAATTGTTACCTGCTGCTTTCTCTAGTTCAGCCTAACCCTATGCCCCAGTCCTGGTAGTCATTGGTGTCTAATTATGGAAATTGGAAAAACATATTTTTCTGATACAGACTGGGTCTGCTCAGAGGGCTGTTGTTCCTGGAGGTCCGACTGCCTGCATTCACCCCAAAGGCAGCTCTGGATTCGCTGTCCCCATCGGTCCTGAGACCTGGGTGTCCTTCAAGGGACAAAAAGCTCTATCTTATCCTCCTCTCCAAAATCTGTGAGGATCAGGGCTCCTGCTGCTCCTTGAAAACACAAGGTGTGGCTGCACCAAGAGCCTCTGGCAGGAGGCTAGCATGACATGTGAACAGACCCTGGTGCCTCCTTCCTCTGATTTGCACTTCTGGATTTTCTTTCCTGCTTCTCCAGCCAGCTCCAAGCACCGCTCAGCCCTGCTTGGGCTGGGAGAGCATTTCTCGGTGATTGCTGCTGGAGTGACCGCGGGTGGAAGAACGCCCTCCCACCCAGCATGAGTTTGCAAGTTCTCTGGGTTCCCAGCTGCTCTGGCTGCTGCTGTCTCTTGGGGGAGGAGAGGAGGGACTGAGCAGGGGTCTCTACTCCTGGCACAGCTGCACTGGGGCTCTCTGCAGCTCCCAGGCACAGCAGCTCTTCCCCAGATGGAGGACGGGGCCCTGGGGGTATTGGCCGTCTGCTGCTTTGCTGCCCAAAAAAGCCTGGAGGTTGTTTTGCACTGCTGCTCTGCTGTTATCCATTGAATTGCACCAAAACCCATGCTCCCCCCGTTATCCCTGAAGATGGATGCAGATGACTCCCCTCCTGACATGTGCGTGATCTGTGCACGCTTGGCTCTCCTCTCTTCCCAGGCAGCTGGCAGGTTATTTTTGGTTCTGGAGCAGCCCAGATCTGGTTTCTGCTGGGGCAAGTCCCTGCCCAGCGCAGCTCTTGCATCCCCTGGGCTTGCGGGAGGTGAGACGCTCTGGCTTCCCTCGCCCATGTGTCGGCTGGAGCCAGCGGAGATGCTCCGGTGCTCACCTGCCGAAGGGCTGGTCTGGTATCTCTGTGGAATGGCTGCAGAGAAGCGAACGTCGGCCAGGTCTGTGGGGACTCACCTGGACGTAGCGGCCTGGGAAACCTGATCTGTGGGCCTCTCTGGGGGGAGAGGGATGGGCAGGAGCAGCTGGTGCTGTTGCAGGGCTTGGAAATCCAAGCCAACACCTAGTCACGTGCATCTCCCTTGGCTCGCAGGCTGGAGGAATGGCAACCCCCTTCCCTCGGCTCTTGGCCTTCTGCCTGGGTCCTGTAGTGGAAACCCCTTTGGAGGGGCATTGTGGGCGCTGAAGGGTTTGCTGGGGGCAGCCCTGGGGAGATGCTGGGGACCTCCTGCCCTGCCTTTCCTTGGGAAGGGCTCACGGTGGGAAATGTGGGTGCTGCTATCTGGCTGCCTCGCTGCAAGGATGTCTCTCCTCTCAAGCCTCCCTGCAACTCCAGGATGTTTGAGCCCTTTCTTAAAATCAAGGTTTGTCCCAACAATCCTGGAGCAGTGGCTTATTCCATTGCAACAGGCTGCTGCTCAAAACATCCTTCCCACATCTGCATGTTGGGGTGCTCTGGGGTACTTGCTTACCTGGAGGGGGAGCAGAGGGCAAATGCAATCAAAAAGGGCTTTTCACCAGGTTAGACACAGGCTGAATATTTGCTGGGCACTGTGGGCTTCATGGAAAAGCGTGACTGCTTGTTTCTCAGCACGTGGCTGGCTCTGCGAGCCGTTGGCGGTAAGCACCTTGCTGGAGCCAAGCCTGCAAGAAGTATTTTGAGAGCAGGCATCTGTGGTGAGAGTGGGTCCCCAACCACGTCGCCTTGCTGTATTCAGGAATCAGTATTTGATGCTTTAGTAGACTATTTGATGTTTTTAGTAGACTGGTGTCCTGTATATCCCGATATCTGGTCCTGTGCTCCCTATGGATGCTCCAGAGCCTGTGTGCCTGGTGGTGCAGGTGGGGTAGAAGCCTGTTCCCAGGCAGTGCTCACTGCCAGGGCTCAGGACACTGCATCCAAACACGCCGGGTGTCCAACGGGGAGAGTGGGACTAAAATCATGGTGTGTGTACTTGGAAGGCGATGGCTGGCAGAGGGGAGTTGCCAGAGATGCTGTGGGTGGATCTGGGTGTCAGAGCTGCCCTGACATATCCCTGGGTGTCAGGGGGAGGCTGCAGAGCTGCCTGTCCAGTGTTCCCCATCCTCCCTGGCACAGCTACCAAGCCAGGACAGCTTTTTCTCACTGAAAACTGTGCCCTTTCCTCCAGGGAGGGAACATCAACACATCCTCCCACGCTCCTGCTCATCCCCTTTCAACAAAATGCCGCTCTGACGTTTCTCGCTGCTCCTGGCAGGGAGTGAAGCTGTTTCCAATCTCTAGCTGTGGGGCTCCTGGTGTAGGGTCGCAGGTCTGGCCTCTCCTGCTCCGAGCATCTCCCTTTTCCTCTCTGTGTGGGGTTTCTGACTCACCTCCCAGGACCCACCTGGCTCCTAACTCTGCAAGGCTGGCTCCTGCCAGCTCTTCTGTGGGAGAGCTTGTCTCCCCGTGAAGCCTGAGGGTCTCAAATGTCACCGAAAACAGAACCAAATCAGCTGTGAATAGGCTTTAACTTACTATTCAGGAGTACAATAGAAAATCAAATAGATGCTAAGTCTCCTTCGACTTTCTGTGTGCCTGGTATTCTTTGTTGCAGGTGACTGGGGGAAAGAAAATAGGTTTGTTATGAAAGCACCAGGTCCAAACTGCCCTACTCTGTTAATCTGGAAACCAAGAGATGTGAAGGAGGTGGCTTGTGTGGACCAGGGCTGCTGTAGGCAGGAACAATGTGAGGCTGAGGTTGGTGGCTCTGCAGTGTGCAGGGAGCACCTGAGCTCCGCACTCCACAGCAGGTTTGGTGTGGATGGCTTCATCCAGCTGTTCATCCCCACCGAAGCCCTTACAGAGGACATGCTGCCTCCTCATGCCTCCTGGTTTTTGGCTGTACAGCCCGGAGCACATTTTGTGCTTCTGTGCTGGTCTGTGGTCTGTTTCTTCCTTGGTCTGGCTACTCTGTTCGGCTGGGCACAGTTGTTGGCAAAAATCACCCAGACTGAGAGTGAAATTCAAATGCACAAAGCAAAATATTTGGTGTGAAGCATCCTAGGGCTGTCCTGTGCCACCAAGATGTCTCATGGGGCATGTGGCAGGGTTGCATTGTGCCACAAAGCTGCTGTCAGGGCCGTGGTGCTGAGCAGGGAGGAGAAGGCAAGGGGTTGTCTCTCCTTCCAGCAGAGCTGATTTCCAGGAGCTCTGCTTTTGGGGTGGGCTTGTTGGCAGGGGGCTGAATCCCAGCCCTGCAACCCCCCTGAGCAGGGCTCCACATCCAAACCCTCCTCTCACCTCTGGCTTAGCCAGTGCACTGAGCCATGGACGGACAAACGGACATCCCCAGCCGAACTGGGCTGCAGGGAGGGGAGGCAGCAGCGTTGCTGCATCCTTTGCGAGTGCCCGACTTGTCAGGCCCCACGCGAAATCCTGTCAGCCCCGGGTGTGGGTGCGGGCAGGAGCCTGTGGTTAGGCAGCGCATTGGACATGAATGCGATGTGAACTCAGGCTTCCCTTTTGAAGTTTGACACCCGGGATTTTCCCCACCCACTAGCAGGACTGAAGACAAAAAAGAGCAGAAAAGAAAAAGGGGGGGGGGAAGCCCTCTTTAAACTGCTGGTGAGGACATGTCAAGGAGGCAGAAGTTAAAAGGGGCTGTGGGGGAGGGCTTGGTGCGTGTCTATCTGGCCGGCCAGCTCTGACTCACCAACACGTGCAGGTACAACCCTGCTGCAGCCTGGTTTCGGGTTGAGCCTCGCTCTCCAGGCGAAGCCGAGAGGGGTTTGCAGAGACAGGAGAGAAGCAGAGGAAAGTGAAGAGCTATTGTGGCTTGCACTCGCTTTCTTGGTGTGTGATGGCCCTGAATTGTGTCCCCTCTCTTGTCCCTTGCATTCAGTCTTCCCAGCTTCCCAGCTGCATCCCAACCTTGGGTGAATCAAGAGAGCCAGGATCTGGCCCCACTGATGTAAAGGTTGCAGGATTAGGCTGCCTTAAACAACAAAGCCTTGCTCCACCTGTCAGACGGTTACCCCAGGGGCAGACTGGAAGGGTGTGGAGTGGAGGCTCCTCTTTGCAGAGGTAGGATGGGAACGTTTTCTGGTCCTGCCTGTCTGGTTTAGCACTCCCAGCTGGGGCTTGGATGATCCAAAAGAGAGCTTGATCTGAGATGCGAGGCTGTGACTTATTATTATTTAAAACTTCTAAAGCTTGAAGCTGCAAAGCTGTAACTTGGGCCCAGATTCACCTGACAGACCCGATCTGCCAGGGATGGAGCGGTGGACATGAGGTTGGATGTGATGCCTGTTTGTGGAGGGTTGTGCAGGTGCAGCTCCAAACAAGACCTGCAGATCCCACCCTGTCCCTTGCCTCTACCCAGCTGCAAGCCTCAGCTTTAGGTTTGAAGTGAAAGCTGTAGGGGGTTGAAGCTGACTGCCTTTGACATCCCAAAACCCAGGCTTGACTCGCACCGAGGGTATGGTGTGTCCTCATCTCTCTGGAGAAAAATGAATGTTTTGTGTGACTGAGTGTGGCCAGACAGGTCCTTCCAGCAATGGAGGATCTACTAGACCCCATCAGAGCCTGGAGCAATGCCTGCACCCGTGCAAAGTGATGTTTTGTCCATCTTGTCCTTCAGTGCCATGAAAAGAGGTGAAATTCCAGTCCCCGACACCATCCTCTACCCTGTCCTGGAGGGTGGGAGGGGAATGTGCTCTTGCCAGAGCTGCTCTCACCACAAGTGATCCTACCAGGAGAAGGGGCTGAATGCTGGCAGCATCTGGAAGAGGAGAGGATTTGTGACCACATGGTGTGAGATTTCCCAGTGGGACCTCACTGCAGCTCGAAACAGCCACCGAAACAGCCACCCTTTCTGTGGTCGCCCCGTAAGGTTAAGCTCTGTGGGGTGTCACAGGGAATACTTGCACCTCCTGAAGCTGCAAGGAACTGCTGATGTTTTCTATTCCTCGGGAGGACAAACGGCTGGGCCATCGCCCATTGCAGTGGTGTCGGGACCATGCCAAGTTTTGTGTCTAGGTGGTCATCACTTGGTGAGGTGAGCTCACCCATTCATGGCAGGAGGAGAGGTACTTTGTACTCTAGAGGTGGCTGGGGCTTGGCTGTACTGTGTCCCCAAAAGCTTGGGTCCCTTCATCTTCCCTCCTTCCTGGCCATGCAAGGCCATCACAAGACCCTTGTTGCAGGCAGTGGGGTTCAGCCTCGTGATTTTGGCCCCCTGAATGTCATGGTCCACTTCTCCTTTGCGAACTTGTAACCTGCTGCAGAACAGAGCAGTCGCCTGGCTCTGTCTGAAGGCGTCCTGCCCTTGGCGCCACAGCCGTGCCAGATGCTGAGGTCTGGAGAGCAGCACTGAAATCACTATTTCAGCTGGAGCTGCCTGCTCCTACCCTCATGGGAGGGATGCCATGTACCAGTTGCTGGCTGCAAGAGCCATGTGAGTGCACAGCCGAAGGAGAGAGCTGCTGGGATGCCTACCAGAGGGGAACGGCAAGCTTTGCCCTCGCTCTCGATCCTGGGGCTGTGAACCACAGAATAACAGAGGGAGGTAGCTGTTCCACCAACAGGGTACAATAAATGTGCTGGGATCCTGCTGTTAAACACCCATGCTTTGCACATTTCCATGTGAGGGGAGGCTGCTTTGCAGGTGGTATGTAGGCAACTGCTGTCTCTGTGCATTGCTTTCGGGGAGGGGAGCCTGGTCCGTGCTGCTGGCATGCTGCAGAAGAAGGGAGCTGATCTGGGGAAGGCTGCCTGCACTTGGCAGATGGGTTGAAATGGAAAGAGTCTCTTCCAAGACAGCCCTTGATGGAAATTAGCCTTGCACAGCTCTGGGGGTGGGCTGTGGGGGTGAAGGGTTGGGAGATGATATGCATGGTGTCTGCTAAATTTAGGAGGACACCATTTTGAGGGTTATCTCCTTGCCTGGTGCACTAGATCATGTCCATGGCTCATAGCCTGGTCCCGACTGTCCCTGTGGTCGCTGTGGTGCCTATCTGTGTCCATGCATGGGAGGAGATTCTTCCCCTCCACCTCCCCTTGCATCCTGGAGACCTTTAATCTTTCATGCTGTCTAAACCAATCCCCTTGGGGAAGGAGATGGTTAATTAGCCCCTTCTCCCCCCGCTCCTCACTACCCGTGTTTTCCGGACCCCGCTGGCTGGTGACCCCCTCTGCAACGTGTCTGTGAAGCTTGTTATCTGCCCTGTACAGATTTCCCTGGCGGGAAGGGGAGGTGATGCTGCAAAGACTCCAGCTCCCATCACGAGTGTCTGCCAAGGTGTGGGGAGCTCTTCCCAGCCTGGCCTGGCTTGTGAAGGTGTTGGGGCTGTTCCCTGGGCCCAGATCCCAGACAAGGTGGGAGGACATTGTTCCTGAGCAGCATTGGTCCTGAGATGGTGCGGGACATGGAGGGGACGGCCACTGCTGTGCTTCTCTTCAAAGTGGGAGGGAGGGAGGCATCTTTCACTATGGTGGCACTGGGAGATGAAGCGTGATCCTTAAGAGCTGGGCTGCTTTAGGGCCTTCCCTCCATTTCTCTGGGGGATGCTGGTTCTCCTCTGTCCTCGCCTAATGTCCTGAGAAGGCTCAGCTTATTGCAGTTGGGCTCTATCTGAAGCTAATCCCAACAAGAGTAAAAAAACCTCTCACCTAGAGCTCCCAGCTGGCCTTGTGGGACGCTGCTTGCCTTGCTGAAGCTGTAAAAGGAGAGAGGGAAGGAAAAGGGGACTGGACCCGTGGACGAGGGAGCACCCGGGCTTGTTAGTGAGCTGCTGCTGTGCAGGAACCGCTGATCCTGCAAACGGGCTGGGCCGTCGCCGTCTCCCGCGCGTGTTCCTCCCAGCGGCATGGGGCTGCGCACGCGAGCATGTAGCGGGGCACCCATGCCTCTCCTTGTAATGAGAAGGGAAACCAGCTCTGCTCTCTCCAGGCGAGGCTGTCCCTCAGGCTCCGGTGTGGAGGACAGGGTGCCCGGGAGAGGGGTGCTGCCAGTGGGCTGCTCCCCCTCCACGCTGGGGTTAACCTCCTCCAGTGGTGTCTCACATGGCTGCGACAGATCTGACTCCTGCAGCTGGGGTAGAGGAGGGAAGGAGGAAGCCAGTTGTGCAATTGTTCATAGAAATCAAATGTGAAAGGGGTGGGAATGCAGTGGTGCAGAAGAGGGCATCTTCAAGGGGAACCTGTGTGCTACCTGTGCTGTGTCCATCAGTCTCCTCCTGGTCCAGACGCTGAGCTCAATGCTGCTGAGACGCAGGGAATGGTGTCCCTTGAATCCCCCCTCCCTCTCCCCACGCAGCATGGTTGAGGGTTTGCAGTAAAACCGAAAAATGCCTTGTCCTAGAACTGTGCCTTCTGCCAACTTCTCTTATCAGACCCCGTGCTTTTGCCTAAAGCCAGTAGCTGTAAGGATGGAGATGGGGGGAACAGACTGTTACAGTGCTCTCTCGCCTGCAGCCTGTTTGCATTCATGATTGCATCTGTGCATTAAAGTGCTTTGAGCTCCTCGTTACCAAAGTGCAGACTCTGAGTTTTAACGAGCCACCCATGGGAGCTGGGACTGGGAGAGACGAACCGTCGTCCTGCTGAACCGAGGCAGAGCTTGACAACAGGCACTGCTGCCTGGAAACGGTGGGCAAAGGCTTTATTGACCACTGGAGGTCACTTTTTCAATAATGCAGTACAATCCAACTTTATTTTGTCAGTACCTTTCATGCAGGCTGCTTCTGAGCTGCTCAGCAGACCCAGTGCAAAGGGAGGGAGAGGAAAGACTTCTCCCGGAGCTGGGGAGGTGGAGGCTGCTCAGCAGCACGGGGTGCGGAGAAGGCTCTCGTGCTTCAGCAAAGAGCTAGAGGAGGAAAAGAGCAGAAAATGAAGCAGCCTGGATGATGCTCCCCTGTACTGTAGGTGCACCTTCAGGCTCTTCATGAGCGAATAAACGTGTTTGACACTGGTGGGGGGGCCGCAGGAAGGGTGGAGGAGGCAGAAAGGTGCTGGGGAGAGAAGGCAGCTTGGCACAGGCGAGCCTGGGTGCTGTGTGGGGAAGGTCAGCCTGCATTTCTCAGTCGGAGACAGGCAGTTGTTGGGAAACGAAGGCCCTACAGCAGCATGGTCAGAAATCCAGCTTGCTGCAGCTGTTTGCTTCTCCCAGAGTGAAGGAGCTTCAGAAACCCCGTGATTTGAGCTCGCGAAAGAGCTCGGATGTGGGCAGGCTCAGGCCAATTCTGAGCCAGAAATTGTGCCTGAATTGTGCTCCTTTGCTCCCTGCCTGGTGTAGAGCCATTCCTGGGAGGGGACTGTGACCCTCCTGCCTGCACAACCTACCTGCTCCAGGCGTCGAGGCGAGGTTTCTGCCTAGGCTGATGCCCCACAAGGGCTTGCTCAGGCACCTCTTCCCAGCCCCATGCAGGCAAAATCCTGAATGCTGTCCTTAGACAAGAGGAGCTGTGGGCAACTGTGGAGATGGTGTCTTTGGCCACTCCGAAGTCCCACGCAGGGACATCCTGGGACTCTCCGATGCTGGCAGCTGCTGCTTTTGTGAAAGAACTGAGGGAGTTTCTGTGCTGGGGAAGAGCAGAGTCCCCGAGCATGGGAAGGGATGGAGGTTGCAGGTGGAAAATCCAGCAAAAAGCCTTTGCTAATGAGTCGGTAGCAATGACTGGTGCATGAGCTCTTCTGTCAGGCTGTGTGCTTCCCTTGCATGGTGACACGTGGTTTCCAGACCTGCAGCTTGGGGTGCTGGATGTTGCCTGCCATGGATGTTACCTGTGGAAAAGGCACCACTCAGGTGGCAAACCTTTCTGAAAGTTTTCTGTCTCCTCTCAAGTTCACAGCCCACAGCCTTGACTGCACTGGCTGTGCCACAGGCAGGGCTGAGCCCCGTTTGCAGGGAAAAGGTCCCCTTGCCCTTCAGCCCAGGAATGGAGCTGTGGTAGTGAATGGTCACCTGTGAGAAATGTGGCTCTTCTGCCCCGTAGCAGCCTGGGGACAAGGTGCAAGCGACCCCCCCTTTCGAGCAGCGCTAGGGCCACGAATACAGGATATTTGCACGTAGGTGCCTGGGCACGTCGGGTCCCAGGAAGGGGACAGACTGGTGGGCTTGGACAGAGCATCGAGGGTCTAATCTAGAGTCTTGAGGCCTGCTGGTTCAGAGGCATGCAGGGGATGGGCTTGTTTGGTTTGTACATCCCTCTGCCCCACTCCCGTTGCCTCCTGTTGCTCCCATGCTGCCTGTCCTCTCCTGCCTGAATCCTTGCTCTTTGCCCTTCCTCTGGCAGGAACGCAAATGCTAACCTGCATCCCCTGTGTTTTGGGGTCTCTGTTCTGTACCTCCAGCATCTTCTCAGTGCCCAGGCTTAAATTCTCCCCTTCTGCCTGGGGAAGCAGAGGTCTCCTCCTGCCTTGTCTGAGCCTGTTGGAGCTGCATGAAAGGATTGTGGGGTTTCAACAGGACTCTGCGAAGCCCAAAGGCATCCGGCCTGGCACTGAAGGAATTCAGTCTTCTCAAGTTTCTTTTTGCTGTGCTGGAAGTCAGTTGGGAAGCTGGTTGTGCCAGATCTGCCATGCAGGAACCGCTTTTCCCTGCTGCCCTTTGGGGACCTGGCATTCAGGCTTGCCCAGGGCCACGAGTGGCTGTAGGTGGCCTGGAGGGTCCTTGTGTCCAGGCTGCAGACCCCAAAAGCAGATGACAGTGTTGGCTCTTGTGATGTTGCTTGTTCAATTCACCATCCCCCGATTCTTAATTCTGAAGCGACTGGTTCAGATGGGGAAGTTTCCATCATCACCAAAATGAGCAGATCTGGGATTTTTGGCTGACTTGATATTATCATTCCCCTTTAAGAGTTGGGAAAGGAATAACTGGTTTTCATGTCTGTTTCTTCTACAGCTTGGGGAGGAAGGGGCTGGGTTTGCATGGAAAAGTCAACGTTGCACTTGGAGACCCTGGGTCTGGGCAGGGGCAGGGAATTGCTGCTGTGCTGCAGCCGCTCTTCCCAAATTGCTGTGGGAGCCGAACGCATGTGAGGACCGTGAGCGTTTAACCGCCACAGCAGATGGGACTTAAGACATGTCAGAGCAAATATTTAAAGATCCAGTTTTATAAAGCCACCTTTTGGCCGATAAACCACCCGCTCCACAGCTCCCAGCGCCCATTGCTCTGAACTCCAGTTTGCTGCTCCTGCTGCTCACTCATGCTTCCGACTGGCAGGACTCAGCCAATGCGCTGCCTGGGTTTAGTGACGGGTTTTTCTCCTTTCCCCCAACCCTGGGGTTTTATTTAATTTATTTGTTTGTTTTATTTATGGAAGGGATTTTCCTGCTCTTGGCAGAGTGGAACGGGAAGTGATTGCTCTAGCAAGGGAGGCTGTATCCTGCTCGCTGCCCAGCTCCGTCCCTTTCTCCTTCCTGCTCATGAAACAGTTTTTACTGTCTCGGCTGCTGTTGCTGGAGCGGCAAATGCTGAATCTCTTGTGCTGGAGACAGGAGCACTCCCTCGTCGTGCTGCCTCCTAGCCCCTGCTCTAGGACAGCCTGGGAGGTGGGGACAGGGGGATGTTGTTGGAGGGGAGCTCTGAGTCTCCCTTTTATGCCCTGTTACCACTCTGTGGGGTTCCTGGGATCTGACAGACTTCAAGGCTCAGTGATATGTGGCCAGATCCTGGTCGATGTCTTCCTGCTGCCTCAAATACATTTTGCAAAAGGCTGAACTGAGGAACATGTCTCCAGGGGGTGGCAAGGCTGGGATCTTGTGTCCCCTTTTGCTCCAGAATGCGTCATTCACAAGCGTCAGGTTCCCAGAAATGATCCTGGACTCGTTTACACAGCGTGGAGTGGTCTCCGGTTTGCTTTTCCCTTTGCTGCTTTGTCTTTCAGCCTCTGGAGCCAAGAACTGACGTGGCTGCTAACACAGGCAGCTCTGCTCCTGAATGAGCAAAAGAAAAATAAATAGCATCTCAAATTGCAGCTTGTGTGCAATGGGCCAGATTTCTGCTCTCTTTCCAGCTCTGCGACTCGGGGTAGTTACTTCTGACTTACATCTGCAATGAAAGTAAGATGATAATTGGGCCCAGGGACATTTTGGGATAGACCCAATTTAATCTCCTGGTACTTCCATTTCTGCCTTGTATTAAACCCTGCTCAAACTCTCCTAGGAGAGTTGCTAACATAACTCACTGGTGTCTCTGCAGTGCTTTGAGATCCTCAGATGCGAGTGGTTACAGAAGCTTTTAATAGCACTTCACTCCTCTGGAACGGAAGTCCAAAGCAAGGGGAAATTCACAACTGATAAGAAAAGCCATGTTGGTGCACTAGGTTAAACCCAGCATTATGCCCTCTAATTATGTAGCGGTGGCCTAGGCTGCTAGAGTAACGGGTGAAGACAGGATGGTTGTGCTCGGCTGGAGGGAACCAGGGCTTGATTTAGTGCCTGTTGAGATCAAGAGGCCTTTGATTTCAATGGGTATTGAATCAGGTACTGCAATATCAAATAGGCTAATCAGATAATAACTTCAGATCGTCTGACATAGATTCGTGTCCCTGAGTTGGGGCAGGTGGAGTAAATTGGGCAGCCAGCTGGGCGAGGCTGTGTGAGCCAGCGGGCTGACGACTTGTCCCTAATAAAACGGGATGTCCAGTAACAGATTGGTGGCAAAGATGGTCCGGTAGCTGGGATGGGGTATGGGCCAGGCACTGTCCCTCCAGGCCAGGAGATCTAGCATGAGTCTGTGCCCCTCTCCCACCTTGTTCCTGGGTGGGAGCTAATGCAGGGACTGGTGTGCAGGATAGGGGCCAGAGGAGCTGAAGAGGCAGAAGAATTTGGGGTGATCTTGGATTGTTAAGCCTGTGCTTCCAGGCTTCTACAGGCTTCCTGCAAGAAAGGATTTTTTTTTCTTTGAAGTCCTTGGTGTATCAAGCCAACACCTGAAACCATTTCTTCTGTGTTCTAAATAGGGAGATTGGGCACAGCAAGAGGTGTGCTGTAAAGGGAAGGATGTGCTGATGCTCCTTAGGGATGTTAAATCTCCAGGATGCCTGTTTGTGGGGTGGTTGTCCTGAGACTTGAGCTTTCTGATCCTGAGTCTGGCTATGCTGGGAGGAAACCCGTTCTGTAGCATGGGGCATGATCCCTTTCCCAGGATCCCCAGGGAATTTTACTCTGCTCTCGCAGGAACATGAGATGTTTACAATGTCCTTGATCTCTCCTGCTCTGTACCCGTGGCTCATTCACTGGGGTCCTTGGTTGTTTTTCATTTGACAGCGCCTGGGAAAGCGTGTGGTGGTGATCAGGGCAGGGGGCAGGTATTCTGGGGTGGGGTATGTATCCACAGTGATTATAGCATCACCCATCTCTCTGCTACTAAATCTATCTAGTGCTGTGGCTGCTCTGCTGGGAGAGTGGTGGCTGCTGCAACATGGCCAGCTCTGAAACAGCTCCTCCAGCAAACACCTGAAGCCCAGGGTCTCACCCCACTTCTGGCCTTGTAGATGAAAGGCTTTGGATGTGCTGCTTTGCAGGGGTTGGAGCCTGCAAAGCCCGATTCCTCTGGCTTTGTCTAGCAGTTGGGTTTTAAACCACAAGCTCTAATTGTGAAGCTTGTTCTATTTTGTTTCCCTGTGGTTAGGGAAAAAAATCATAGTGTCTTGCTCTGTGTGCATTGTACGATGTCTAAGCAGAGTTTGCACCCCAGCCCATCCCACGATTGCTCTCTGTGGCTGCAGGAATGTTATCTCTGAGGTCTCCACCTGCCCTGATAAACTTGGCTGGAAGTGGGTCAGTAGGTTTAAAAGTTCTGGGGAGATATGTTGTGATCGTATCAGCATCATACCATAAAAGAAGCAGGCTGAAGTCAAATTTAAGGCAACAATGAAAACTTGGAGAGGAACGGCAAGAAGAGGCAGAGGATCAGCAGATGCAGAAATCCCTCTGGGTCCTATCAAGTGTTTTGCCAGTGTTAAATGCTGAGTAAAATACAGTGCCTGAGAGATCAGATCACTGGGTATTCCCTCTGGACGGGGAGACCCTGGGTTGAATATTTCTTCGGTGAATCATCTTCTGGAGCTGTCAGAGCAGAGATCTGGCACGGGGTTATCACTGTGTCTGACTAGCTGCTGGAGGTGACATTGCTTCTGTGCTATTTGGGCAAAACTACTTGAAGAAGACACATAAATAGCAGCATCATCCAGCTCTCTGCTACTAAAGCTCTGTTTCCTGGATGCTTGGATTCAGCAACAGCAAACAAAACCCTTCTGGGGTTTACAGGGGAAGGGGCAACCAGGGGGGTTTTGGTAAGAGTGTGCTCTTCTGCTGTTGTCGCCAGTGGGGCTTAGGGGAGACCAGCCCACAAAACTTGCTTCACAAATGCATCTCCTGAATTTGCAAGGCCCATTGAAGGGCTCTTCCAGGTCTTCAGCAACACATGGCTGTTTCATTGAATCCTTCTCTGTGAGCTGAGAGGTGGGTCACTGGCAGCCAAAAACGTAAGAGACCAATACAGGGGAAAGAACCAATTGCTAAATGACCTTCATGAAAGATGTTGAAGAGCCTGTGTGGCACAGGGAGGTGTCAGGCCCTTATGAGAGAAATCCTATGAGGAAAGCCTGCAAAGGAGATGGTCCAGTTAGATTTTTTTACTTGTTTTTTTCCTTTAATCTCTCACAGAGACTCTTCCAAAGTGGGGTACAGATGTATAAAGACTGTCTTATATTGCAAGAAGAGCATGATGGGAGGGACAGGAGTGTGCAGCCTTCATGATGCTGTGGTGATGGGTTGTCTTCTCCCAGGTCTGGTCTGGGGACACGCTGAAAGGAAGAGGTACCTGATGCCCCTCTCCCTTGTTTTGGGGAGCCGTGTGTCAGCTGTAGCTGGTCCTGGGGATTGCTTGGCTGCATTCTTCATCTGGGATCATTTGAGACAGTCCGTGTGGACAGCATGAGAGTTGCAGATGCTCCATTTGAAAAGCTGTAGAATTAACTGGGAGGGGGAGTGGGTTTAAATCGTATCTCCTCCAATAAATCAGCACAGGCTGCGCCTCCCTGCCCCCATGGGGACATGTGTTTGAGAGAAAATCCAAACCACCACTGGTCCCTGCTCAGGTCTGCCCAGCCTTGCGCCAGGACAACGGTCACTTAAACACCAATAACATTGTCTCAAGCAGTAAGTAAAGCTAAAGCAGGGTTTGCCTGTGCTGGGCTGCTCTGCTGCTTTGAGTACAAACAGCAAGCTGTTCCTGTGCGTGGGCTACCGTCGCTGCCAGGAAAGCTATTCTCATTCAGCAGAGAGAAATGAGCTGTGCAAAAAGAAGGCACGTCTCGTATTGATAGGCATCGCCTGCCAGTTCAACCAGTACGTGGTGGTACTGCTGCACGGGGCTGGCTCGGTAGGTTTGATACGGGGCTGTGTTTGATGTGGGTGACCCTTTGGACTGTGCTGGTATTGATAAGAGAATCACCCTGGCTGCTGTGGCTAAATCAGTATGACCAGTCCTGGGTGGGATGCTGCAGCGATCACTTGCAACAGGAACAGAGTGAGACACTGTGATGTGACACAGTAGAGGACACAGTCCCTCGTGTGTCATGCTGGTGTTAAAAGTGATGTCCCACTGCTGCTCCCAAGGCATTTTCACCCCTTCTGGCCCAGAAAGAACAATAGCGTAGAGATGCCTTGGGCTGCTTTTTGGGCTGCTTTAGTCTCTTTAACATTTTTCCTTGTGTGGTGTTTGAAGCTTGCTGAGGATGCTGCCCTCGCACTGCACAAGGAAGGAATTTTTTTCAGACCTTCGCTTGCATCTTTCAGGAGGAAACTCCTGGGAGTTTAAAAAGAAATGTTGACACCGACCTTCCTTTTGGAAAATTTCAGCTCCTGGTGAAGGTGTCTGGTGTTGAGCAGAGCCCTTGAAGCCTCTGGCTGGGTGGAGGGTGCTGAAGCCTCTCCATGCTGTAGCTTGAGGGCTCTGATTTTCAGCAGCGCCGGGCTGGCGGGGCGCCGAGCCACGGGAAGGCTCCGTGGGTGCCGGTATCTCCTGCAGATCTGGGATCCGCTGAAGTGTGTCCGCCCCGACGCCAGCCTGTGCTTGGGTCTGCTCTTGGCGGCTCAGAGGGTTTGTGTGTGTGCCTGCCCTGCGATCCCTTGCCCCATTTTGGAGACAGGAGCTGCCTGTGGGATTGCTTTCACCTGCGGTTCGGCATGGGGGAGCGAGACAAGGGGAGCTGGCTGGGGAAGCGGGCAGATTTTAAGCCATGTCTCTGGGGTGGGAGAGGAAAGCTCGACTCCTATGTGTCTCACTTTGTCATATCCCCCCCCTTCCTCCCCCAAAAAAGCCCTCAAAATCCATGCAAGGAAGCGGGAGCCGTGTCTCGCCCTGCACGCTCCCCGTGACAGCCCTGGGGAGGGAGGAGACCCCAACCCAGCTCTGCCTCACCGGGACACAGCCCCCTCCTCTCCCTCCCTTTTGAGGGGCTGTGGGGCGCTTCAAGCTGGGGGCTGGTGTCCCCCCCCCGCCGTGACGGAGGCCCCCAGCCCGCTGTGGGCCCCGTACCCTGCCGGATATCAGGGAGCCAGACAGGCCGCCCCGGCCGTCGCAGCTGAGCTCCCGGCCCCGAACAATGGGGCCATTGAGGGGCTGGAGCCGGGGGTGAGGCCCGGCCGGCCCGGCTGCGGGCTGTGGATGGGGAGGACAGCTGAGCCCGTTTGTTCCACCCTGGCCAAGCTACAGCCCAAAATAGGTGCCTGGTGGTCATTCGGAGGCCGGGCCTCTGTCCGGAGGCTGCGGCTTGTTTGTGTGTGGGGTTTTGTGGAGTATTTATGGCTTGGAGGGGGGAAGGAAGGAGAGAGCCTGGCAGTTGTGTGAACTTATTTTTGTTTGGTTTTTGGTGTTAAAAAGGCAGGACTGCTGGTATTTTTATCCCTGCCCCACACCTTCCCATAGGTGCTTACGCTTCCTCACAAGCTGGGCACTGCTGTCCTGGTGCAAGAGTGAGAGGTTTGCTCCGCTGGCTGCCGCGATGGCTGGGCAATGGGGATGAGGGGCAGAGAGGAGGAAAGCCCCATGGTGGGGTCATGGTGCTCCCCAAAGCCCTTGACTGCGGTGGGTGAGAGGGACAGAGAGATGTCATGTACAGCTGGTGAAGCCACTGCACTGTCCCCATTGTACATGTTTGCCCATCGTCATGTGCCATGCCGGTCACTAGTCCTGGGTTCCTCTGTGGCTGCCAGAGCCACCTCCTGCCCCGTGGGGTGTGTGTGGGTGTCTGCAGATAGCGCTTCCCCGTCCTCCCTCACCAGACCCCCTCCGATCCGCTTTCCTGGCACTGAAATGGATGCTGTCTGGCTCTTGTAGACACCAAGCATCTGCTGTGCCCAGTGACTCCGAAAATCGCGCCTCTTCTGTAGCCGTGCGTGGATTTAAGGGCTTGACGTGAGGTATCTGAAGAGGTGGTTGTGGTTCGAGCCTGTTCTGAGTCGTGCTGCTGAAAGCGGGGGTTATGTCTGCGTTGGGAGGGGTGTAAAATTAATGCAATGTTTGGATCAGCTCATTAACTAACTGTGCCGGTCCAAATCTTGCCCTTGGAGGCATGTGTGTTGCTGCCAGAGCCATCAACATAAAGACTCTCCCCAGCACAGCCGGGGATAGGATTTGGCCTGTTTATATTCATGGTGCAAAAAGGACCGAAGGATTAATGACTGATTACTTCTCGGGCCAGCGGGAGCCCTGGGTACCCATCTAGTCTGCAGATAAAATGCAGGGCAGACCAAGACAAAGCTTTGCAACAGAATCCTCCCAATTACCTCACCGATCTCCCCGCGCGCTGTAAAATGCACCGTCAGCTCTGCAACCGGCTAGCCAGCGCTCAGCCCGGAGACGAAACACCTCCTGACGCTCCGAGCTGCCGAGCTGCTCTGCAAGGTTTTGGGGAGAAAAGCCTCGATTGTCCCCGCTCTGTGTCACCCTTCTCCCTGACCTGGGCATCATTTGAAGGTGGTTTGGCGGAGCCTTGGCTGGTCCCTACCTGCCTGTGCATGTGTCTGAGCATCCTATCGGCCCCCCCCAGCAGAGCCTGCGCGTTGGATGCAGTTTCTATGGTTACTGCAGCTCCCGGGCCCGGGAAGAGCAGTTGGATGCTGGAGCTGGCAGGACCGACGTCTCCCTCTGGATCAGCCAGAAACTTGACAGGGAGTCGGTGTGTGCGGGAGCGACAGAGCGCAGGACAAAGAGAGGGGGAGAGAGGGAACCCAGGAGAAAAACCCAGCGTCTGCTGGGTACCGGGGTTGCCCCCAACAGGTTATCCTCTGAACGAGCTTCAAACAGGAACAAAAAGGGTGGGGGAAAAAAAATAAAAAGGATGATGACAGAATTGCAGTTCTGGTGCTCACATGAAGGTGACATTTGTTGTAGCATCTCTAACCGTCGATTCAGGGATCTAAACACATGGAAGTTTTAACTGCTGCCAGAGCCTGACTATTCTACCCACATTTGTTTTCTCCTAGCCCTTCTTTCCTCTTATTTAATTCTTTTAGGGTTTTTTTACCCTGATATTTCCCTCCCTACATACACATTTCCTCCCCACATCTATATATTCCCCTCTCATTCGTTAGGCTAAAAGTTTAAGGCACGTTTATCACCACATGCAGTGTTGGTGCCACTTGTGAATTGATTGGACTTTTTTGGCAGAGTTTTCCCCGCCACAGCCTTGCTGCTGTGGCCTTGCTGGTGTCCCGCTGGTGGATGTGAGCCCCGAGCCGTCTGCCCGCTGCGCTGGCATGCATGGGTGCAAACCCAGTTGGGTGTTTATATCTGCAGTCAGGGACCCCCCTGTCCCATCCTCTCATCTGCCTCTCCCCAAATACATGTGGTGCCTACCAAATTGGATTCAACCTCCTAGGCTGGACTTACAAAGCCCTTTCTTTCCGGCTCAGCCACTTTGCCTCCTCTAAACTGCTGGCAGACAGGGCAGCGCCTCCGAAATGCGTGTGCTCTAATAGGCATCTTGATCCCTGCTGTTATGGGCAGGGTGTGGGGACAGGAATGAAAGTAATTAGGCCAAAGGCTTGGGCGATGAAGGGCCCTCGTCCTGACCTGCTTGAGAGGTAACTGGGAGCTCGGGTCTCCCCATGCTTCCCAGGTTAGGAAGGCTGCTCACCCAGAGAGCTCTCATGAGCCCCGAGCCAGTCAGACTGGCTCTCCCGTCTCCCTGGGGCAGCTCCGAGCGCTGCGGCTCTGTCAGGCAAGGGGTTGCAATGGGTTACAGCTATCCCTGACTCAGAGATGAGAGGGCAGGCAGGGAGGGGAAGGATTTTCAGGGTTCCGGCTGTTTCCAGGGCCGGCAAACTGCAAAAAAAAAAAAAAAAAAAAAAAAAAATCCCTGTATACGCCAGGAAACTGCACCCTGCCTTGTGCACCAGGGTGTCTGCGATACTGAGTCTCCAGGATGGAGAAAGGATGGAGCACAAGCATGAGCTGAGCAGCTCTCTGGGGTTTGCACTGAGGGCTCTTGCTGCCCGGCCCTGCCTGCATCGCGTGTGGGGCCAGTGGCTCCCAGGACTGCAGGGGTGGCAAGTCTCTTCCTCACGCAGGGCCAGCCCAGCTCCTTGCCCTCCCTGCTGAGGGGAGAGGCGGCGGTGCCTGGGGAGATGTCGCATGACTTCTCCCGAGCTGTGGCCTAGTTTTGAGGGAGTCGCTGCCCTTCCCTGCCCGTCTGGCCCTTTCCCCTCCCCTGTCCCACGCGTTCCTGTTGTCACTTGAATTCCTGCCTTGTGCTGGGACTCCTCGCTGGGCTGAGACCTGATTCACCCAGGCAGAATATCCCTGACTGGTTGGCTGGTTGGGTTCTCAGGTCTTGGGCAAGGTTGGGGATGCTTCTTCAGTGGTGCGGTTGCAGTTGGAAAGGCTCCCTCCTCTCAAGAGCATCTGTCTCTGCAGCTTGATGAGGACCAAATGCCCGTGGTCCTCAGCCTTTCTGCCTGGAGCCCGTGCAAACCCCAGGCTGGATGCAGTGGGGGTCAGCTCCATCTTGGGGGTTCCCGCATCCCAGCAGAGGATCTGGAGTTGTTGTCTCTGACAGAGCCAGGCACTGTGGGAGAACCCCCTGTCAAAAGGCATCAGCTCACATACCAAAAGCCTTCAGTTACCTTTTGGGGCAAAATGGTCTTTTTTTCTTCATTTACTGGGATTTTTTTGGGGTTGTGGAAAGGCTGATGGAAGCAAAGGCAGAAATGAGCTTCAACCTGATTGAGCCTAGTCTCTTTTTTTCTGCCAAAGGTGAGGATATGTGAGTGGCAAAGGCTGTTGAGCAGAGAGGCTCACAGAGGTCGTGTGGTCCCGTGGAGCAGAGTAACACCCAAGAAGCTGGAGCCATGGCTGGGGCAATGGGATAGCTGTGTTTCTATAGGGGCAAGGCCGTGGAGGTGTCTGAGGGGAGGTCAGAGCATTTGCGGCAGTGCTGGATGCTTTGCTGGTACAGGAGCTGCTGTCTTGCTCATCTTGGGCCCTGTGTCCTTTTGAGTGGGATCAGTCGTGGCAGGGAGGAGGTGAAGCAGAGCAAAAGGCAGGAATTTACCCCAGGTCCTGCAGCGCAGACTCCCAGTCCTACGTTTGCTAGGCTAGCGATGTACGTGTGGACCCGGCAGCCAGCATGTTCCCCTCAGCAATTCCCAGGCTGCTGCCATCACGGGGATGTCGGCAGGAGGCAGAGGACAGGGTGTCTGCAGGCCCCCAGCTCTCTGAATCACCTGCTTAGTCCTTTGGTTGCCGGGACTTGCAGCTGCCTAAGCTGTGTTTACCCTTCCCCGATCCCTTTTCTCCCTTTTCCCCGGGCAGATTAAAGCCAGACAAGAAAGGGCAGATGTAGCTCCCCCTCGACAAGTTGCTGCAGGTGAGACAGGAGCTGCTTGGCACGCACACCTGAGCCACCTGGCCCGCCTGCCGTATTAACCATTTTGGGCAGGCAGGCAGGCAGGAGCAGCGCTGCAGCGGTGCTGGGCAGCTCGCCAGGAGATGTGTGGGAGCAGGGGCCGGGGGACGCTTCGGGGAGAGGGAATGGCCCCCGTGAGGATCCTTTTCCTGCGGCTGCAGGCGTCAAGTCAGGCCACTCCCAGTCTGGATTGGTGGCTCACAGTGGCCTTTGGAAATGGAGCATCAGGCCCATAATTTTTATATTTCCCCTCCTCCTCCCTTACACCTTGCAGAAGGGAGCCCCTGGAGAACTGGGTCTGCCTGGGAGTGGGGGATAGCAGGCAGACCTGCCTGCGCCTTTTGCATCACTGGGGCTGCGTGAGAAGAGCCAGGTCTGCTCCTGGCCCAGTGCATCGAATGGCTCGTGTCTCCTCAGCTGAGCCGGACCCAGACTGGTCCCTGTGCAAGGTGTGTCCTGGCTCAACGTTGACACTGGCCTCCCCAGAGGGCATCATGTTCCTTGAACGGCAACGCCATCCACATGCTTTCCTTGGGTTTCAGTGTGCCTGCGCGGGCAGCAGCAGGAGCAACCCCTCGGAGCTGGGTGCAGTTCTTCTGTCTGCAGGAAAGCTGCCTGGAAAGTAGCCTGGTTTTCTGAAAGAACAAAACTTTTACTGAAAATAAGACTTTCCCCTCCAATTTATTTTCCTTGTCATGGAGGAGCCACGGTGACTTCTGTTGAAGGAAGCAAATCCTAGTTTTAGTTCCATGTTCTGAGAAATGTTTGAAATACCATGGAGAACGTCTCTGGATTGGTTTTGAGCCCAGCCAAAGGGCAAAAGTTCTTGATTGATTTATATTTCAAACGTCTCTCACCCCACTCATCTGCCTGGAGCTCCAAACCCCCAAAGTGTCTAGCTCCAAGGAAGGGAATATTTTACATGTGGGCTAATTTGGTTTAAATTCAAGGCTGTTTTTATTTGCTTCAGGCAAATGACATTGGGCTCCTCTTGGTGTCACTTTGCTGTTCCCGAGTAGGTTCCTGGAGAAACAGTAGGAAGCTGAACATGTACATACATCTCCAAAGCACTCGGGTATTTCCAAGTGATGCAACTTCAGATTCCTTTCCCACCTCCCCCCCTTCCCCTTTGCTTCAAAGCCCTTTTTTGGCCTCAAAGATCAGCTTGGGGTGGGTTTTTTTTGGTTGTTGTTACTGTTTTAGACTTCTTGAGGCAGAGCCTTGCCTGGCGGGAGGAGGTGGGCAGCTCTGGTGTGAGAGCAGTGCAGTCAGGGTGACTGGGAAGGGGAGACCTTTTCCAGCCTGTAGGTCTGTCTGCGACTTTGGGACTGACATTCTCCCATGGTCAGGACTCATCAGCAGGTGAGAAATAATATCAGATATTTCCATGCTAGCTAAAACCCATGGATCAGGCTGGGGGAACATGCCATTTCATGTGCAAGACCTGTGGATTTCCCTGAGGACACCTCCTGATCTGTGTGCTAAAACAATAGTTTAAGTCACCCCCTGCTTGGATGCTCCATAAAACTCGGCCATTGCTTGCTGGAAGCTTCTGGTTTTCTACCTGGCCATCACTTCAAATTGTGTGTGTCAGCGTGACACTGCTACGTGACTTCTATCTGACCAGTGTGTGGATGCTCTGGCGTAAGGTTTTGCTTACTGAGGCTTTCACGCAGGCTCTTCTCCCCAAAACCTGCACCGTCGCTGAACATGTGCCAATGAACCAGCCCGGGGAGGGACCGTTCAGGTTTCGCTTATCCTCCAGCCCTGTAACCAGCTGGCAGGGATGTCAAACATGACTTGTCCCTGTAGACGAAGTCATGCTCAACATCGCTGTAATTAATCCGATTCCTCGAGGTCGTGGTTTGAACACAACCTAATTGTCTTGGGGAGGCAACACCCTCTGGATCATGCAGTGTCTTCTCACAGGTGTAGGTACTCTATGAAACCTGGGAAGCAGCTGAGCTCAGAGGGGGCTCCCGACCCTGAGCTCTCCTCTGCAATGCTGGGGATCCGAGCGAGTGGCTGGGGGCTACAGCGGAGCTGTGGCTTCACAGGGGGATCTGCCTTTCTGCTGCCCACCTTCCTATGCAGTTCAGTCTCCCCAGGAAGGAAAAATGGAGTAATAACTTGTTTGCTGCTGGGAAAAGAGGCGAGTGGGAAGGCCTGTGATTTACTGTAGGGGGATGTGAGACTGGAATGGCAAGCTCAGAGAGGGGAAGGAGAGATGTTTTCCTGTCCACAAAGTTCTTAAAAGAAAAAAAAAAACCCAAAAAGAAAAATCCTGCCTTCCTACTGCATAGGACAAACCTTTCTGAAATAACCTGTCAGAAATTTCTAGTGGGACTCAGGCTTTCCAAGACCTGTTCTGGACTAACCAGCCCTTGTGTGGGCTGAGGGGACCCAAGTTTCCCCTCCTGGATGCTCCATGTGGGACTGACATGGTTTGCTTGCCCTGAGGCTTTATCCTCCACTGGGCAGACCTCACTGGACACTTCCTGGGGTCCCACCATTCCCCAAGAAAACTCTTGTTTTCATCGTGCTGAAACAAGGTGGCTGGGGTCACGTTGTCCTCACTGACTCTGCCCCTTGTGAAGAGGCACACGTGGTGGAAGAGACGGGGAACTCCAGTGTCTTAGTTCTCTATTTCCTCTGCTTGGAGACAGCCGGGGTTTTATTTCCTGAGCGGCTGCAGCTCGTTGCACAGACAATACCCTGTGCTTTGAGCCCTTGCACTGATTTTGTACACAAGTGTAGGGTCCTGATCCCGCAGTTCCTCTTGCTGCCACGCTCCTAAAGCCCTCAGGGGAAGGAGTTTGGGCTCCCTGTTTGCAGGCAACAAGAGTCCTGGTGCCGAGGCCGGGATGTGAAACAAGCCGAGCGTTTTGTTTTGTAGCTCTGTACATGGCAGCGTGGCTAAACGCAGAGGCAGATTTCAAGGCACGGTCGTTTAACTACACTGGGAACGTCTGATTCCAGGCATGCTTATTTCACAGATTTTAGTTGCACATTTCCCGGGCAACAGTTTTCCAAATGTAATTCTGCAGGTAGGCTTTGGGGGGCCGAGGGCGGCGGGTGCAGTGGGTTGGCGCTGGGTGAACGCTCGCTAGCGAAGGAGCACGAAAGCCGCTTCCCCCTGCGCCTTGTGGGTTTGGTGTTGCTTTGTTTTCCCTCTTCAAATGAAGAGTCAGAAAACACCTGAGACCAATAGTGGGATAGAGTGAGAGGAAAGAGAGATTTTAAAGTCCTGGTCAGGTTAATGGGAGTCTTTTCCTTTATGGATTATGGATTTGCTTTTTTAGCTTGGTTCTGGTTTGTTTGCAGGGAGCATGGTTTGGCTCCCACTGTCTTCAGCAGAAGCAAAGTTGGACCAAAGCAGCCCTTGATGCAAGACAGACTCAGGATTCAGCTTTATCTCTTAATAGGCCCGTTCTGTTGTGTGTTAATGGGTCAAATTTTGGAGCTCTGACTCAGCCTGAACTTTCAGTGGCTTTTGCACCTGGGGATTTAAATATCTGTCTGCAGGGGAGGTGAACACCAAACGGCATCCCTACCTGCAACTCCTTAAGACGTTACCTCCCCCTTTACCCCCTCCAGCTGTTTATTATTTCCCTCCTGCTGCTGCCTACCACCTCCACCGTGAGTCAGAAGAATGGGACATGAATGCTCCCACCTCAGTCGCTTCAGTACAAAGTCTGGCAGTGGCTTCCTTCCAGCTGCTGGGGAAAGGGGGTTTAGGCAAAGCTGCCAGCCTTTGCCCAGGAGCTATGGAGGAGAGCCCGAGAGCTGTTCCACTGATGCCGCACCGGGAGCCTCCGGCACAAGGGAGCAGATGAACAAGCTGCCGGGGGTGGCAGCGGTGGTGATAACATCTGGACCCACCCGAGGAGAGCACATCTCCTGATGCTGTAAGTGCAGGGTTGGGACCTTTTGCTGCTGAGCCGCCTCTGCTCCCACTGAGTTCAGCAAGAGTTCAGGGTGCTCAGCCTCTTGCAGGAGCGGGGTCGTGCAAGCCGCCGGCGCTGGGTTTGATAGGAGTTGCACCTGAGGGAGCGCGCCGGGAGTGCTGCCTGTCAGGCTGGGCGAGTCCCTTTGGGATGGCTCCTGCCAAGTTTGCAGATACAGCCTATTCCAATGCAAGAGGGAGTCCACTGGAGCCAGCTGTTGAGCTGCAAAGCTCTTCCTGGGATGGAAGGGGTGGCTAAAAAGCCACAAACAGCCTTTAAAAAGGAGTAGTTGTAAAAGCCAGAGAGTCATGGGGGAGCTGGAGCCTCCCCCCACCTCTCTTTGCTGGCTGGTGGGGGGCTGCGAGCGAAGCACCCCGATTGCTTCACGCAGGGCTCCTTGGTGGAGACGGCATCATTGCCTTGCCGCAGCCAGGGAGGCATCGCTGCTCTGCCAGCTCCCTCTTCCCTCCCTTTCATCTCTGTTTCCTCCTCCCGTGGCCCCCTGAGTCCCCCCCCAGCCTCAATCCAGCTTGAAAATCTCAAGGCAAATCCTGCTAAATAGGGAGATTTTACCCGGCTGTTTCTCTGCCCTCCTCAGTCTTTCGCTCCCTTCCCCGTTTCTGGCCTGCTGGGTTTTGTGTTTCAGTTGTTATAAATAAAGCTCTAGGCACTGATTTGGGTATACAATGACACCTTGTGTTATTAGACAGCACAGGACAGACTTTGCAAGGGGAGCCTGCTCGCCCGCCCTCCCTCTCCTCCGCTGCCTGCACCGCTGCCTGCGGTCTGCGGGCAGCCTCGCGCGCAGCTCTGGGCGGCTGGCAGCAGGTGCTTCTGCCTCCCCGTCGCTGCCTAAAATCAAAATTGCAGCCCCCAGGAAAAAATAAAAGAGGATCTCAGCCCCTGCTTGGACTGGGCTGGGTTTAAAAATAGGCGGTGGTGGGAAGTTTTGCATTTAAGGAAGGGAGCGTGGCGGAGGGTAATGGGGAAAGTCTGGAATCCCCTGGTTTTGTGCCCCCAAAAAGTAGGTGGGAAGTGTTTGCAGGGGTGAAGCCAGGGACAGCGTTGTCACCCGTCACCTCAGCCTTGCTGGGAGTGACCTGAGCCCACCCCAGATCACCCATAGCTGTGGTGCTGGGCAGGATTTCACCCTGCAGCTGTGTTGCCTGGCTCCTTCTCTGCCCAGCTGTTGTGCTTCTGGCAGAGGTGGGATGTTCCCACTTTCCCATCCTTCCTCCTCCAGCTCATCCTGTTGCCACACCACATCCTTAGCTCCAGGGAAGGGTTTTGTCCAGCAAAGCCCACCTCTTGCCAGCCACTCTCTTGTCTCTCGGTCCCCCTGGGGACTAGTGCTGGCTGGAGCGGGGGAAACTGAGGCAGACGTTGGGTTCCAAGTGCCTGTTTTTGGCTTCTCCCTTGGCATTTTCTCCCTCACTTCCATAGCAGCAGTGTGTGGGAGGGCAGCGTCCACCGAGAGCAGGGGAAGGGACCAAGTAAATAGGGTGATGGCTCACCATCGTGATGGCTTGCAGGAGGTGTTGGCATCAGGCACTTGGGATGTGGGCTCAGCCTTGCTCTGATGAGGCTTAAGTGCTGCTCTGTTTCCTGAGATAAATCCCTTTTTTTTCCCTTTCCCCACCCCAGCTTTAAATCGGAAAGGCAAATGCTGTGAATTTCTGCTTGGGGCCTCCAGCACAGATGTCCCGCAGCTCCAAAACACACTTGCCTAAGCTGGTCTTACCCAGCCCCATTGCTGCTCCCATGGGATCCACTTGTACTGGGGCCCAAGGGAGCTGTAACACTGAGATTTGGGGACAGGACCCTGGACCAGCCTTTTCAAGTGATCTCCTGTGTTTCACCAGTTCTCTCTGCAGGGAACTGGAGCTGGTCTCCGGGTGCCCAGGTTGTGGAGTCTTTGAGGCAGCAATTGAAAGGCAGATAAATAAAAGTCCAGCCTGTAGCATTAAGAAGCTGGTCTCTCCTCAGGACTGACTTGACTTAACCAGATTCTTTTAATTCTTTTGAAGACTTTTGGAAGTGGTTTTTTTTTGGTCACATTGCTAAGTGGTTCTGATTATTACAATGTTACTGACAGTTTAGCACATCGTTTGAATCATCTTTGAGAAGCCGATGAAAATATTGAAAACGGAAAATTCCCTCTTGGAAACTGTCTCTGTGTTTTTTGGTTTTAGTTGGTGGTTTGTTTTTTTTTTTTTTTTGATTTCCCCTCTTTCCTGTCACCTCTGGATTTGGGCTGTGAGGAAGTGGCACCCCAAAACCTCTTTCTAGCTGGATGAGTGGTGCTTCACACTTGCTGGTCATTGCTGTGGCTGTAAAAGCAAGATGGGATTGCTGTTTGCTAATTGCCCATCCAAATTCCTCCTGAGTGAAAACAGGCAATGGGGTTGGTGCCAGGATAGCTGCTGGTCTCCCCTCTCCCCCTTCTTCCCTACCTCTCCTAAAAGAAAGAACATGTAGCACATGGGGTTTTGTTTTTGTGGTCTTGTGTTCACTTGGTTTGTGGAGATACAGACTTAAGGAGAAGGTAGTAAATACCTTCTTTTCGTGGCTTGTGATGCCCACGTTACTTTACAAGGTAAATAACCCAAACTATCCAATAAAATTCCAACGCTGCTTGTTAATAAAGTAATGGAGATATTCAACGTGTGCAGCAAAGCTGCTATTCAATGATATTGAAGTGACTAAGTTACTGAGCTGCTTTTAAAATCAGTCTCCAGTAAAATCAGTGGAGACAATTAGGAGACCCTGTCAGATACAATCATGGGCTCCCAAATAGAAAAGCAACCCATGAGGGAATAGAGAAGCCAAGAGGAATCAGGGAATGAAGCCAGTGGCTGTTGAAGTCAGTGGAAAGGCTCCTGTTGACTCCACATATCTGATGCTGGGACGTTGTGCTGGCAGGTTGGAGATGTCCCTGTCACTGGGTGGGAGCTCACATCTTGCCTGTGTCATAGCAGAAATGTGGGTCGGGGTGGGAAAGCCTGGGGCTAGGGGGCATGGAGGGAGAAAAATAGGTTGATCTGGGCAATTTCCATCTGATGATGCTGTAGGAGACTCTAGCGAAGGAATGGCGCAGGCGCTGGGAGAGAGGCGGTGTTTAATGGCTCCCAGAAATGCACCTGCAGTTAAACATTTGCTCCTGTGGTGTCTGAGCTGGTGCTGTAGGAGATGGCAGGGCCGTGGGAAGGAGCATGGCACGGCACGCAGCAGGGCTTATCGGGGGTTGGAGCAGCCCAAGGGAACTCAATGGACACAACACTCCATGGCCAGTTCTACCCAGTGCATCCAGACACCTTGCTGGAGATGTAGGCAGCCACGGGTCGAAATGCTGTAGTGAGATGCTATAAATGAAAGATATAGATGAGTGGGCACAGACTGAGTGACAGGGAGCACCCAGCAGCTGTCCAAGGGTCTAACTGCAGACCCAGCCCAGCTTCATCTATCAGGTCACGTCCTCCATTGTGGGATTTTGTTCAGTACGTTCCATGTCGCTTTTTAAGCCCTCTCCCAGATCATGGTGAGCATGTTCATTAGATGCAGAAAGGCAGAGAAGCCAAGGAGGAAAGAAATACAGAGAAAGCCTGGGAAGGTTAGCTGTAAGAGGGCAGAAATAACCATGCAACCTGGAAAATGGCAAGTGGATGTAACTGCAACAGAGATGCAGAGGGAAAGAGCTTCTTGCGGAACAGCTGAAGAGCTGGAAGACTTGGAATAATTGTCACCACAGGACTGGAGAGCACTGGTCAAAATGGTGTTGGTGGGGACCCAGGTCTGAAGCCGGCTGTGGTCACAGAAAGGCTAAAACCTTCCGTTGTGCGTGTCTTGTGTGAGTGCAAGATCTGCCTTTTGATATTTTTTGGGCAACAGATGCTGAGGCCATGTGTCAGACAGCCCTGGAGACACTACCCTAGTTCTTTCTCTCTTGCTTGTGCTCACAGCACTGTTTTTCAGTGCCCAAGCCTGGGCAATGCAATGACATTCGAGTGTAAACCCACTGGGAAGGGATTTGGAGCAAAACACTGCAATGACATGGAGCCTGAGGGATAACTGTGGGAGGAGAGGTTAAGGGAGTTAAGGCCCTGGATTCTCCTGGTTGCTTTGCAGGGCTGTCCAGGATGCAAGAGAACACCTGCAGCCCTGGGTGCAGTCCTTGGTTAAATGATATGTGGTTGTCGTTCTCTATAAAAGAAGGGTGTAAACACGAGGAAAGAGTCTTGGGGGTACTCAGCCCTTAAAATTTCAAGCTAAGGTGGGAACGATGTGATCGAATCGCACAAAGGAGAATGGAGACTGAATAGTGGTTAAAAAAAAAAAAAAAAAACAAAACACCAAATGAGCCAGCAGCAAGAAAGCAACTCTCAAACGAAAGGCTGGCAGTGCCAGGTTTGAATTGTTTAAAACACAATTATGCGAAGCTCCCAGATTTAAAGATGTTTTGCAGGAGCGTGGTGAAGGGGTAGGTTTGCACCAGCCTTTTCTCATTGCTTGCCCTGAATTCCTTTGACTAAACTTGTTGGAATTGGTTCACGCGGAGCTTAGCCGTGGCTTGTGTCTGTGCGGAGGGTGGAAAAGCTCCCCTGGAGTTCCCCAACTCCTCCTCAATGGGAGGCAGGTTGGTTGGTTGGTTTATTTATTTATTTTGGTGTAGAAGGATGGGGTTTTGGGATCTGAGCTTGATTCCTAGCTTGTGGGCTGTTAAGTAAATAGCGAAATCTCTGTTCCTCAGCTCTCCCAGCTCTGTAACGGGGATAATTACCTTCCCCTCCACACTCTCTGCTCTGTCATCCCATGGTTTCATCCAGTGCCTGCTCCAGTTGCTGAGATGGCTTCTGCTCCTGTGGTCGTGTGTTAGATTGATCTTCAGGGTAGGAGCTGTGGGAGGGGAAAACCAGGACAATGGAGCCCAGATCTCTGTAAAATCCTTGTTCCTACTAACTGCCTAAACCCACCTGTTGAAAATGTTTGAAGGCTGCTGGATAAGCTGCTTCTGCCTGTTGTGTGCTTTATTTGCTACAAAATTTCAAGGAAGGGAAACACTGGTGAGGTTTGAAGAGATTCCCCATGAAACGTAAAACTGTGTAGGGATCATTTCTTGATTATTTGTTTTAATGCCATTGTGACTAGGAGGATCCGTAGAATTATAACAAGCAATCCTTTCTCTGCAGGTATCAGACATGATTATGATTCCCACGTGGTCGGGGCTGGATCCAGGGTAGCCAGTGCAGGGGTGAGCACTGGGGAGGTGTCCGTAGTGTTGGGGAGATGCATTAGCCCCACATCTGCCGGCTTTTACTGGAGTCTCATAGAGGTTGCAACTGCCACTCTCAACCCTTCCCTCTCTTTATCTCAATCCTGCTCCTCTTTCTTCTTTCCTTCAGCTGTTGCGTTTTATTATGTGACTTCCCTGCACGCAGGTTTCATTTCTCTGCTCTGTGCAAACACTCTTCACCCCCTTAATGTCCCCAAGCTGCACCCTGTGGCCCACAGTTGGTGTTGCCCGTGGTGAGTTTGGCCTCTGTGCTGTAGTGCCGACAGCCAGCCCTTTCCTCACGTGTCGCTTCTGAGGCTGAGTGTTTTTTTTCCTCATCATGTGACTAAAGTTTGAATCTGTTCTGGTTTAAATCTAAAATATGCATTTGAGAGAGAGAGGGGGAGAGAGGCATGCAGACCTCACCCCTCAAAGCCCAACACATCCCCACTTCCAGACTCCTTCTAAAAGGAAAGGCAAAGAAGAACCTGATCCCTGTTTCTTCCAAATCTCATGATTTACAACCCACCTTTTTGCCTGCTCTTGGGTGGTGGGCTGCCCCATGAGGCTAAACTTCCAGAGAATACAAATTCCTAGTGGTTTGCACACCTTGCCTCCTCCCCGAAGCCACCAGAGCAGCTCACAGAGGAGGACAGCATGTTGGCCTCAGTGGCACCACACACACACTTGGTCTCACATGTGCCCATTTTAGGGGTTGGAAGAGTCAACCGAGCTTTCTCTTCGCGTGGCTGACCTGCCTCCACTGCCCACCCTCCTGGCTTTGCCTCCTCTTTCTGGCTGGCCCTGCCTGGCTAACTGGGGAAGCCACCCACCTCTGTGAGATGACAAATCCTGGATTTTCAGAGCCACTAGCATGTGGCTGCATTTTGCCAAATTTGGCCCCTTTTCACTTGGCTGGGACCTGGCTGCGTGTGTACGACCTGGAGATGTCCCCAGGAGAAAGTATCCAGCTCCCCTGCAAAGGGGTGCGTAGCTCTTCATGTCTTACTTGAATTCCCCATTTAAACACCCTTTTCTGCTAGAGGAGACAAATTCCCTGGGTGGCCCCAAAGGAGCCGGCTGCCCACTTTCACCGTGGTGGGGACCAGTGCAGGACTCCCACCAGGAGCCCAGTGCCTGCCCAGCCTGCGGCCCCGCACTGCTCCCTGCTCCAGCCCGGGTGAGACGGGAGCTGGCTGGTGAGCCAGGGAAAAAAGAGGCTGCAGCAAAAGATGGAACAAACAGAATTTTTTTTTGCATCTAGAGGGGGAAGCACAGAGCTAAAAATAAAACGGGAAGATCAGTATCTGTCAGGCTGACGGCGGATTGGCTCTTTGGAAATGCATGTAATTACCAGGCTGTAGGTAGACATTTGCATGGAGCGAATAGCAAGCTACTGAGACAAGGTTACGCTTTAACCTTTAAGTCCTGAATCTGCTGGAAAACTAAGACAGAACTACAGGAAATTAACTTAAATTAATAGAGTTGCTGTGACTGTGCCACATGTTACTTTGGTGTGTGTCACTTCACGGCACAGAGTGTCTTGCTGCCCCCGTGCCCTGGCTCCTGGAGGAGGGAGATGCTTTGGAAGCAAGTTTGGCATGCGTGGCTCTCCTCCCTCGTTTGGGGATTCTACTTGACTGGGGAGAGGAGCTGTGGCTTTTTGTGGTCCATGTGCCTCCTTTTTTAGCATCTTTTGAGTTGGCAGTCTCCAAAGGGGTTGAAGGAATTTGGGCAAAGGGACCTGTCCTAGGGGATGCTGCGGGGTTGGGTGGTGGGTTCAGGTGAAATCCAGCTGTGTTGCTCCCCAGCTCCCAGCTGGGAGGGCCAGGGAAGGGATGTGGTTGCGGGAATGGATGTTTTGTGGAGTGCCTAGGGCCTGAGCTCTGTGTGCAGAACTCTGCAGGCACTATTCAGTGCTGAAATAGTATGGATTAGAGCAAAGATGGTCCCTTTGTGCGTGATTGTGGGTGTGCAGTGCCTAACACTGTGAGTGCAGAACTGGGCCAGTGTAAAACACACAGAGGAATCAAAAGCATGCCTGTACACTCCCACAAATGTTCCTGATGCTCTTGGCCTCCAGGAGACCCTGCTCTTGCCACTGCCCATCACCCCCAGGTCAGGCAGCAGTGTAGGGCAGGGGCAGCCTGGGGGTGTGTGGTGATGGGAGGAGGGGGACCCCCCCCTCCAGGACTGGAGATGGAGATGCCATTGGTGTGTTTCTTGTTCCCAGCTGGCACAACCACTAGAGCTGCTGCTGCTGTGGGATGCAGGTATGAACGGCTGAGTCAAGCTGAGGGTGGAGGGGAAGCAGGCTGGAAAACATGAGGCTTTGAAGCCCGTGGTGACACCTTGCCTTCTGTTGTCACTGTGCTGCCTTGAAGTGTGGGTGTGATTTGGAGAATCCCAAATTTTCCAGCCTCTTTGCTAGCTGTGATGACCAGGCAATGCTTGTTTCCAAAAATGCTGCCTTCTTCCCTATCGCTTGGGGACAATTTTGTCCACTGTATCGATGCCATTGCTTGGCTCAAGCTGGGTGCCCTTCTGTGCCTTGTAGCAGAAGCTGAAAGTAGAAACAGTGTGGTGGGGCCAGCTGGTGCAGAGCACGACCGCTCACCTCCCCAAAGGGCTAGGCCACCGGGAGCTCAAGCTGCTCCATTGGCTTCCCATCAGCTTCTGAATCCAGTTTAAGGCTCTGCCCCTAATCTTCAAAGCAACTAATGGAGGAAGTGCCAATGGCATCAAAGGCTGAATTTTGTTCTGTGAGCAGCACAAGTGGCTCCTCTGAGACAGTCCAGAGCGTGAAGGCTGGGATGAAACCTAGGAGAGCAATCTCAGCTGGCCAGGACATGGCAAGGGTGGCCAGTGGTCAGGGATCTTGGCCTGGATTCTGGGATTTTGGGGTTGGTTCTTTGCTCTGGGTGATGTTGGACTCAGGTGCAGGTGCCTGAACACCCCGAAATCCTCAAACCTGGTGCTTTGAGTTTATGCAGAGGGAAGCTGGGGCTTTGTCTCTCTGCCTCTAGTGACCCATCTGTGAAACACAGATAAGTGCTGCCTCGCTTCGTGGGGCAGTCAGAGGACAAGCACATTGGGAACTGAAGGACCTGTGAATTTGGTGACTTCCTAGGACGTACTTTAGGCATGAGAGGGAGCAGTTTTCTGGGTGAGGCTTGGCAAATCTACATGCTGTTTTTCATTAGGGAACAGCCCATCCTCTTTTGTGTGCTCTTTTATCAAATGAAGGGACCTTCATCCCTCCAGCCAGGCATCAAACCCAGCAGGTATCTGACCCCCAAAGGCAGCACTGCTAGAGGCTCCCCAAAGCCTGGGGAATGTGGTAACACACGATGTGAAAGATGCTTGTGTGCTCCAGGAATGACCCAGGATAAAGCTCACGGTCTTTCTGCCTGGACTGTTAGCAGGTGAAGGATTGAATTGTGGTGATCAAGGTGCAAGGTTTGACTCTCCGTGCCTCTATCTGCTGAAAGAAATAGTTAAACTAGATGTACATCAGCTTAGGAGAAATTTTGCTTTATGACTTCTTCACAATGAGAGTGTTGTGTAAAAGGGGCAGACCTGCCATTGTGCTTTGTTCTTAAATCCAGCAGTCTCCTGCCGACCTGGGCTTGTGTTGGAGGAGTGGGGACTGAGGCAGCTTCACACATTGATGATATTGTCTTGAAGTTGTCCTGGAGTCAGATCTTGGAAAACTTCCCTGCCCAAAAAGGACCAAGCTCTTTGGAAATCTTGCTTTGATGGTTTCTTCCCCACCTTTTTGGAAATCCCCCTCTTAGATGCCTTCCTGTTTGAACTCATTGTTTTTTCCAGCCCTTCAGCCAGTGGTGTTTTTAACTCAGGGTGCAGCCTAGGAAAAAAAACTGGAAAACCCTGTCTTAACTACAGGTTTCTTCTGCATGCAACGTAGACGGACCTTGAAGAAAGCCAGTTGTGCCCAAAATTCAGCTTGTTGTTTTTCCCGCTCTGTCAGTTGGCCTGATAAAAGCTATGGCCTCTCCCTGCAAAGTCTGTTTGCCTCTGATCCGTGCTTTATTTTTTTGGATGTTGGTTCCTCATCAGTAAGCAGAAAGCAAGAGCCCTTCCCTCGTTACAGCAGCGCAAGGCAGAATTTAAGGCAGTTGGATCTTTTGGAGGAGGAGAAAGGAAGTCTGAAACGGTTTTTGGAGAGGGAGGTGCTGACAGCAGGAATAGCCACCAGGTTTCCAGCGTGCCTTTGTCGAGCATGCACAAGGAAAGGGTTGTCACTGTCACTTGTCCCTCTGTCATAACAGGCTGCTTGTTCCCACAGGCTTTACCGTCATTTTGTCACCTCCTTCCGGGGTTCCTGGCTTTTGTCGACTGTTTGTGAAATCTCAGGGGAATTGAATTGTCCCTGGAGCCCCAGCCACAAGATAGTGCCCCAGGGCATGGGGGGACAGGGGAGGAGGCTCCTGCTCTGCTTTCTCCATGGCTGCTCACATGCAGAGAGCTGAACCACTCACGAAGCAGCTCCAGAAACACTGCTGTTCACGGCATGCTGGTTTGAAGCAACCTCCAGTAGAGTTTCAAATGCCACGCTGTCAACTTGATGTGGGCAATCCCTGTGGTCTGGTGTGCCCATATGTACCTGAACCAGCTTTAAATTAGACTTGGTAGCAGGGTATAAAGGACTGGCTGTGTTGGTTAAGACCAGGTCTGCTGAGCTCTGTCCCTCTTGGAGGGAGCACACGTAAGCAACATGCTGAGGATCTTCCCTTCGTGATTGCCCACTTCAGCAACATCCACTGAGAAACCTTCAGAGCAAGGTGCCACCCCTGCAACTTTGTGTTTAAATAGCCATGATGGTTTTATTCTTGGTGGCTGTGGCACTTGCTTCCCATAACCACCGGGCACGTGCGGTGTGGTGCAGCCCTCGCCATCCCGTACAGCGTAGTCCTGGCTTCTTGCCTGGGCTTTGCATTTCCACACCGTGCCCTACCCATGGCCTTACTGCAGCTGCACGGGGCTGTGCTCTAGATGTACCCATCGTCAGAGCAAGCTAGGTACCAGGATCAAATGCCACCACTTTAAACCCAAGCCTGGGAAAGCCGGGAGTGCTGTGAAAGCTCAGCTGGCTTGGTCGGCAGCACCGAGCGCTTGGTCTGGTCTCGTGTTGGGCGTCCTTGCACCTTTGACGCAATGCTACATTTTTGTTTTTGTGGAAATGAACCAAAAGAATGAGGGGAAGTGCTTACAAACTAATTTTTAATGAAGATCCTGACGTGCAGACAGATCCTTTGTCCAGATACGAATGTATTTACGCCGGTGGCACCTTGCCATTCATACAGCAACTTACACATTTGGTAACGTGATAGCAGTGTATACAAGTGAGGCTGGAGTACAAAAGACTGAGAGATCAGGGTTTGGCCTTTCCTTCTGTTCTTTGTGGGGTTGCACTGGCTGATACCAGCTGGAGAGAGGGTGCCTTTATTTTTCCTTGACTTTTTTTAGAGGAACACTAAGCTCCAGTATTCAGTATTGCTTTTACACCCGCAGGACTGTTGCATTAGGGGTGCCTGGTGCACAGCGCCTGGTGTGATGAAACCCTGAGCTTCTCCATAGTTGAGATGCTGGAAAGAGGATGAAAATCCCAGCTTTCATCTTTTGTCACAAATAGAATCTGAAGGAATTTGTACTATTTTTACTGTTTGTTTTTGTTTCTCCCCTCCCCTTTTAACTATGCACCTTAGCATTTTCTGTGGGCCCTGTCACTGGGATATCTCTACTTGGACTTTGAAACAGATGACTCAGCTTCATGGTTGTTTAGAATAGTTTTAAGTTATTTTTGCTATCCAGCCCCATTTTCTATCATCATGCTGCAATTACTGGAGTGCCGGCTCTGCAGGGGAACACTTGCTTCTTTTAAACAAATGGTTTCCTTTGGAATTAAAAAAAATAGTTTATGGAAACATTTGTGTGGGCCTTTGATTATTAATTTATTATGAAGGATCTAATTCTATTTTATTAAAAATACAAAATCTTAATTTTAGAAAACCTAAATTTGGAAACAACTTTTGAACCGAGGCAGTTCCTTTAACATGGACTTTGGTGTGTGTGTGTGTTTCTTTTTAAATGGCAAATCTGCCTTCCGCTGGCGCTGCATTATGTGGTTAATCCTGTTGGGCCTGATCTGATCGGACTGGCGCTGGAGCGAACCAAGCAGAGCTGACTATCGAGGAGTTGAATATCGAGCGGAGCTGAATATCGGTGTGGGAGATCCGATCTCTGCTGGGAGGGCAGCGTGGCCCCAGGGTGGCTGACAGCCCCTGCCCCAGAGCCCGCCTGCTCTCTCTGCCTGGCAAAGCCACAGGCTCAGCCCTGGGTTTCAGTGATCCTACCTGTGCCGGGAAGGGCTTTGTCTGTTTTTTTGACTTAATCTGGAAAAAAAAAAAAAAGAGGGAAAGTGTTTGCTGTCATGTTGGATCCATAAATGTGATTTTTAAGCTGTTGTAACTGTGTCTGGAGACTGCTCAGACCAAGCTGATTTCCAAGTGGGGTGGTACAGCCCTGCCCAGGGCATTTTTAGTCCATTCACATGGGTTGAAGTAACACCTGGTTATTGATTTTTCAGAGGTGAGGTGTGCTGGTATCTGCTCTGGAGGTGACATGTCACCTCCTCCTGTCCCGGCTCTTGGGGACTGGTGTGCCAGCTGTGTCTTGTGTGGGAGAGCACAGCCCAAGTGCCTTCATGGGGGAGAGATCAAGAGATCAGCTGAGAAAGGGGCCAGGAACAGCCCAGCTTTCCACGGACACCCAAGGGTGTCAACTGGCTCTTGGTGGGTGCAAGCGCCCATGTGCAAAGTCTTGCCTTTGAGCTGCAGGGGGGTTCACGCTGACAGGCAAAACCTCAGCCTGAGGGATTTCTCCTCCACCGATGTGGATGAGAAACCCTTCTTGTCACCACGATTTTAAGTTCTATAAATGGAGGGGCTCCCAGTACCCACTCCCTGGGATGCAGAATGAACCTTGCCAGGCTGTGGCTGTCCCTGGGTCCCCCACGGGACCTGCTGAGTCCGTCTTCCAGGGCATGGCTCTCCCAGCAGCTGACCCCGAGCGGAGGGGTACCCCGGGCACCGGAGAGGGCTCTGCGTCGCACGGGGCTGTGCTGACTGCTGAGAGCCTTGATGACTTTTGGCCAGGGGTGAGGATTGTCCCCTGCCTCCCCATGGGCCATGGGAAGGGGAAGAGGAGGGCTGCGTTCCCAGGGATTTTTTAGGGTATTGCTGGGATTTTTCTTTAGGGAGGGAGGGATGCAGCATTTGGATGCTTGACCTTAGGGTGGATTCCTCTCTCCCGCTGCCTCTAGGCTCTCGAGGAGCCTCTTGCCTGTAGTGGGGAAGGGGTTAAGGCTTCCTCGCTGGCCTGGGAGCTGCTGCTGGCTGCCTCATTCCCCTTCCGGGGCTGCCGGGGCTGAGGTTTGCTGGTATGTGTGCAATGCGGCGCCGGCCGGCCGAGAGCACCCAGCCCTCTCCCGAGCGCTTCAAGAGCCTTCCCGGCATGGCCTCCCCTCCCCTGGCTCGCTCCTTCAGCGCTGAGTGATGGGGCTGGGGATCAGGGACCTGCTGGGAGAGCAAAACCAGGGCCTGCAGAAGACCACTTGGAAAAGAGTTGAGCTGCAAAGCAGCAGCCTGAGCTCCGCCGAGACACTTGTGTGAGACGCTCTTGCACAGGGGAGCATCTCTGGGCACGTCCTTGTGCCGGCCCAAGGTTTTGCAGCTCGTTTGTGCTCATGTCTTTGCCTCTGAGATGCCACGGGCTGGGGATGGGAGGGTGGCAAATTTTGGCCATTCCTGTGGGGTTAGACCTGATGGGGAGCTGTGTTTTGGGCAGGCTCTTGCTTCCTGGGGCACGGAGAGGGTTTAGTGCAGACACAGGCAGGAGCTGGAAAACTGCAGCAACAGCAGTAGTAGTCAAGCTGAAACATAGTGAGAAGCCTTGGAGGGAGATGCAGACTTGGAGGGAGATGCAGATTGCCTGGAGTTCTCTCTGCAACAAAAATTTATGTCCCTTATATAACTGGGGAAAAGCAAACAAAGAAACTTGTCTCCAGTGGGAACATGGTGTCACTGGGAGAAATCCTGCAGCAAGAGCGAGACCTCTGATTCACTCTCAGGGCTTGTTAACTCTTCGGCAGAAGGGCAATGCTTTCATTGCTAAATTTCCAGATAAATGACTCTTGAATATTCCTGAAAAATTGTGCATGTGGGTTGCCTAATACAGGGAAATGGCAGGAATAATTTTTTGCTCTCAAGCTTTTTGAGGTTCAGTGGGGTTTCTTCTGCCCAGGGCGGGATTGCTGCTGGCTTTGCCGTGCTCCCCCCACGCTCTCCCACCAGACAGAACGTTTGCTGTCGCTGAAGAACTGCCTTTGATCTTCTACAGCACCGCCATTGACATTGGCAGGAACCGTCTTGCAGACCAAGGCTGTTATATGGTGCTAATTTTGTAGTCTCAGATAACGGAGCCTCTCTAAAAATGTCATTTGGGGCCATTTGCGGGGTGAGTTTGACATCGCTGACTACTGCTGGGATGCGTGTCCTGCGGGAGGACCTAGCACACGTGGGAGGTGGCACGCTGTGTCACTGGGGAAGCTCGTGGACAAGTTTCTCAGCAAAAGAATTTCCATTTCTCTACTTTCTCTTAAACTACCCCAAACTGACAAATAAAGTCCTTGTCCCTTGGTTGCTCCAGGCTGTCAGGCCGATGCCAAAATAAGATCAGTCAAAAAGGGAATAAATGTGGCAGGGGGTGTTTTTGGATTATGGCTGCACCATAACTTTCTTATTAACTCAAATTAAGTTAAAAAAGGAAATTGATTTAACCAAGGGAGGCATTTTGGATGCCAGTGGCAATAGACTTGATTGTGGGTTTTTGTCTTTCTCTGCAGAGGCAATTATCAAATTAATCTCCTTTGATATGAGCCTAATATCAACACAATCACTAATATATTTATACTTGCCCAATGACAGCTATTCAATAAGTTGGTTTTCTGTTGTTTTGTCAAACTCCACTTCCTTTTGCCTTCGTGTTTCTCTGGCAAGGCAGGGAGCTGGTTTCTGGGTGGAAATCCCCGGGTTCCCACTTTGAGATTCTCACCACTGCCCTTTCATGGGGGTATTGCTACTGCAAAAAAATTCAATCAGAATATAATTAACAGCTCAAAATGTTTATGAATTGTCACTTGCTATTGGGAATGGGGTCGCTCTTGTGCAGGGCGCTGTAGAAACACTCATGTGCGGATGAACCAACCCTCCCCAGATCATTTGTGTCTGTAAATCCCCAGCAGCTGAGGCAGAGGGGTGGGATTGCGCAGTGTACAAGCAAGCCAACAGCTCAGCTGGTGCGTGTTGCCACTGGAGTCTTACTTTGTTTTTTTTTTTCTTTTTCCCTTTCTTTAAGGGAATAGGGCCTCTGTGATCCAGTCTGTTCATGTGTGCGTACGTGTCTCTCTTTCTCTCTCTATTTGTTCCCGCCTCCCCCTGCTTTTTACCCAGCTACGAGTTTCAGTTACGTTTGGCTGAATGATAGAGCGCTCGTATGGCTCCCACAAGTCTTGTGAAAATGGGTGGGTGGGTAAAGAGGAGAGAGTCAAGCGCTCAATAGCTGCATGGGAACTCAACCCTTACAAGACACCAGAGAACCCACATTGGAAAGGCTACTGGGAAGCCCAATTCATTTGCCTTCCCACCCCCAGACTGACTTGTTTGGAGATGCTGGAGGGTGATAGAGAAGCAGAAGACAGTTAAACACTGCCTCATCCCCTCCCCAGGCTTGGTGGGCCTGGAAGAAGTGATGTTTCTGGGGTCAGTGGGGAAGATCTGCTGAAAGCCAGGCAGATGCTGGCAGCACGTTCCCCCTTTGTGTCCCTTGGGCTATAGGTACAAAGGCAGGCAGGGGTGAGTCAGCCCCGTGGAAGCAGGCGGTTAGATTAGATCTGGCCACAGCAGGGGATAGCTGGAGAGGGGAGGAGAAGGGAGGCTCCAGACAGCGTTTCCCACAGGAGCAAGGGGGCCAAACCCTGCTGGGCAGTGAGGCTCAGTCAGCAGGAGGTAGTGCCTGCAGGATGCTTGAGGAGGTACGTCCAGTTGTCTGTCTGCAGCCTCGGGCCCTTCAGGGATGGACAGCCATGCCTGGCAAGCTCCTGGCTTCCCAGAAGGGATCGTTGCAGGGAGAAGCTGGGAGGATGTGATGCAAAGCAGCAGCCGCTGACGCATCCTGGTGTCCCTCCCTGCAGGACCTTTACGCTTTGCTGGCTTGGAGCGTACCAAGGTGTCCACACTGGATCCCATCCTCACCATTCCTGCCTGGTCCTGGACCTACCCGCTGTCCACCTTCACTCTCTACATGCACCCGATGTGGTGCAATAGTGCTGTGGTGGGGAAGTGAAACCTGACGCAAGTAAATATGTTGACAGCCTGTTTTCAACTGGCAGGGAATGTAAATTATCTCATTTGAACAAGGCTAACGCAGAATCAAGCCGTTGGTCCCAAATATCCCTTATAAGTGCAGATGAGAAATATTCATGGCATCTTCTCTCCCAGAATACTGCTTTTATCTTTGTGGTTCCTTGAGTGGCAATATAAAAGTTACTGATTTTGCACTTTTTATGCATCTGAACCTGCAGACTTTGAAATCAGTAGGTTTGCCTGCGTGATTTGCCTCGTTAGATCCATACCCTTGCAGGTACCTAGGAATATAAGCTCCACTGTACTTACTTGTTGTCTTGGGTGTAACATCCTATCTTGGGAACATCCTTAACCAGGGCACTGGGACAAGCGGAGGTGAGGTTGGGTTGGGTCTTTCCAGGGCAAGGTAGATCCTGGCCATGGGAGATGTCTGTGTGTGTAATGCAGTTGTTGTGACCTGTGCAGCACAGTCAGCTGGCGTGTGGTAGGGTGGATCCGAAGCTCCATGAGGCCAGAAAAGGGACTCCCAAAAACTTTGGACCAAAGCTATTTTGGGGAGTCACACTCTCCAGGCTCATTGCCTTGCTTTCTGGAGCTTGCTGTAACTGGGATCACACCCAGGGCCAAAGCAGGACGTGACACTCCGTACTCACTGTTCAGTCGGTGAAGGTACTGGGATGCAGAGGTTGGGCTTCTTCAGCACATCCATGTGTCACTTATTTATTCCGTGGAGCCCAGCTCAGGCTGTTTCAGGGAGGTCTCTGTGCTGCCCTCACCTGAGGGCTTGGTCGATTTGGGAATATCTCACTCCAGCTCAAGCAGAGAGCTGCGAGGTTGGCTGGGGATGGGGGTCCCACCAGCTCTGCTCCCGTGGTGGTGGTGGGAGAAGGACCAAAGGCACCAGCCTGTCCTGCTGAAACCAGGGCAGGGGCAGCAGCTGGAAATGGAAACTCCCAGTGGGGTCTCATCCTCCTACGCGACAGCCTTCACAAGGCAGGTCTCTGCGAGCGAAGGCAGAAGGTCAGATTGTCTCGAAACCTTGACCGTGTTTGCAAGCCGATGTCTCTCTGGCTTCGCTTTTTGCTCCGTAACAGGTTTTTCCCTTTAAGAACGCAGAAGATTGATTCCCTTGCAGGGCGCATCGCCGAGGCGAGCCATGTCCAAATGGTTTGCACGTCTGCATTTTTTACTGCTCTCGTTTAATATGTATGCAAATGTAGTCTCTCCTGTCCTCACTCTCTGTGTGGGTTTGCACAGTCAGGAGCACATTCCCATTACCGCTGCCCATCTCCTGCTCCGCTCTGCATTCGAGGAGACTGCCTTTGAAACGCTGATAGATGGAGGTGCAAGGGAAAAAGAGAGAAATGACGGATTTTCGTAATTTCTTTACTGGGGAGGGTGGAGGAGTTGGGAAACCAGAGGAAGGAGGTTTAAATATATGCAAAATTGTTTATTGGGAGAAAGGGGGGGGGGGGGGGCTCCAACTCTTGAGAGTCAGGGAGTGTATTTCGTATGCTGTTCCATTTTCAGAGCGTCAGCTCAGAGGATTTTAGCTGGAGGTTAGGGAAAAATCCAAGCACTGGCAATAATCTTGTGATAGTGGAAATATTCAGCTTTTCTCCTGATAAATAGACGCATGTCATAACTGAAGTCAGGGTTTCAGGCCTGGAAAGCAATGTTGGCTTTTTTTTTTAATAAATAAGGAGAAAGATGTCCAGAGTTGTTTCCTGAAAAGGGGCAGTATGTGGCTGCTGCTACTTTCTTTTCCTTCCTTTTTTAATAGCTGTATTTTTCCAAAGCACTTCAAAACCAGCACCTGTGAAACTTGGACACTCGTATGCCCAGAGCTACGTTTGTATAGGTAAAATGGGAAACTGGGAGCTCCAGCTAAGGCCGAAATGTGGGAAGCACCTTTAGAAACATGGCCAGAAGTAGGGGAGTTTTTCCTGTCCCCAGTGATGATATTTTTTTAAGTTATGCTGTTTGAAGTTGCAGATCTCCAGTTTTGCATCTGCTTGGAGGTAACCATGAAGGCTGAGGAGGTCCTAGCTCTTAGTGTGGGAAGTGGGGGATGACATATCCCTTCATCGCTCAGATGACTCTGGAGGGGAAAACGGAGGCTCATGGTGCATCCCACCCCCTTTGCTGAAATTTAGGTCCTTTAAATGCCAAAGGGCCAGATTTTCAGGTGTATTTTAGGCACTTCAAGTTGTTTGCTATTTTAATCTTTAAACACAAAGCACCTTTAAAACCTGGCTGGTTTTGAATCCCGTGATAGAGTGTCAAAACCTTAATTTACTGAGCTGCCATGGCTGGTGGGGGATACAGGGTAAGGGCTGGGAGGGCTGTGGGGAGCCGGGGCCCATGTGCCCCAGGGCGGGGAGTTGCTGCTGGCAGCCTCCTGCTGCGTGTGCCCCCCAGAGCCTGGGGCTCTCCATGAAGCACAGGTAGGATGGCTGAAGCCAAATCTTTTCCAAACTCCTCCAGGAGTTCATAGACAAAACCCCTCCGATATGTTCCTTACTTTCCTTTCTAGAAGCCAAAAGGCTTTGTGCCCTGGGAAAACCCTCTGCTGCGGTACAGGCTTGTCAGATATGTTTACTTTTGCATCTCCAAGTTTTGCAAGAGTGTTTTGTATGTCTCTAATGCTGGGTGTTGTGAAACCCCTTTCCGCGCGGTAGCACGGCTGTGTCCCCGCCTCTGCGGGGGGACAGGCAGGAGCCACGGCAGCACCTAGACCTTGTGCTGGGGCTCTGAGCCCTGAAACTCAGACCTTGTCTCTGCTTTTGGCACAGTTAGAGGGAGCAAGGGGTGATGTTCAAGAGGGGACCCGGTGTTTGGAGGTGCTCACCTCCTGCGGTGATGTGCAAGAGCTGGTTTCATTCATGAAACAGGCATGGATAGTCTTGCTGCTCGGGAGATGAGCCCTTGTGGGCTGCCTGCTCCTGCCTTTACCTCTCCTGTGCTCTGGGCCAAAGCCTGCCGTTGGCAATCTTGAGACATGTGGTAGCTGCTAGCCAAGGTGGGCTCATGGGCTGTGCTGCTTGCTGGGTCCACAGCCCACATTTAGGGCTGTCTCTGATGCAAAGGGCTATTCTTTCTGCTTCTTTTCTTTCCATCACATTGGGAGGCTTATCCTGTCCCTTATCAACAGCTGTGTTGATGGAGGGGACAAGTGCAGAGCTGCCGCAAGCAGCTCCAGCTCTGCTGCTCTTGCCTGTCCCTTAGTTCCCCTTGCAACATGTTTGCTGCAAAGTAAATATCTCATGCTGCCGTGTCCTCACTCCGGTGGGTTTGTGTCGCTTGTGATCACAGGCTCCAAACTTCCCCTATTACAGTTGCTTTTTAACAGTGTCTTTTTATTGGTGAGTAGATTCGTGGAGCCTTTCTACTTCCTTCATCTGTAAATTGTCCTCTACATAACGAAGAAACCGTTCCGACTACGTTTTGATGTGTTTGTCGCCCAACAGATGTCTGGGTGGTTAAAGTGCCCCCTGAGTACAAGTATCCTGTGTTTGTGAGCTCTTTGATAGTTGGTTCAGGAATCTTTTTGTTCTTTCTTTCTCTCCTCGAGTCCTGGGGGTCTGTAGCAGATGCCTGCTGCAGTCTCTCCTTTGTTTTCTGCTCCTGATATCTGTGCCCACAGTGTGATTCCCTTACCCTCTCCCTTATCAAATCAGATTATCTCCTTCTTGTAAGTACTTTTGACATACGCAGCCGTGCAAAGGCACGATAAGCATATTGGATCGCACTATTGGGTGCCTGTTGTTCACGTGTCTGGTCCTCCCTTGCACTTTTCCAGGACTTTAGGACTGAGTTGGCATATTACATGCTTAAATAATGGTACCAGCAAAAGCAAGGCCAGCTAGCTCCTCTTCCTGCTTGCAGCCAAGCCCTAGCACCGCTTTCGGGCACAGCCACGTCACCCTGCTTGGGGACCCTGGGCCTGTTTTGTCCCGGTGCTCAGCACCATGTCGCTATGACCCTCATGTCATCACTTTTCCTCTCTGCTGATCTGTGTCTCCAGCATCTCCCATTGTGTTCTGAACTTGGCTGGTGGCACTTAAGCTTCTTGGTGTTACAGGCTACTCCTTGTCCGTTCCTCAGCTCCCTGCCTTTCCTGGTTTCCATGTGTGATCCAGAAAAACCTCTTTGTTATTCTGTCCTTCCTCCCCATCTCAAACCTGTGTTTCTGTTCCATCTTTCATGAAAAGGTCTAAGACTGAAGGTGAAATGTGATAACAGCCTTCAAAAATATGTCAGTGGCTGCTGCAAACAGGATAGGAATAAACGATTCTCCATGTCCTACGGTGGGTAGGACAAGAAATTATGGGCTTAAACTGTAGCACAAGGGAGATTTAGGTTTGATGTTCAGATATCCTGGGGGTGAAGCACCAGAGGAGGCTGATGGGGAGTTGCTAGAGGGGCAGGTCAGATGAGCAGCTGTCAGGAGAGGCTGAAGGGGAGTTGAGGGGATAGTGGGGTGATCCACAAGATCATTTTTCATCCTCTCCAGCCTTCTTACCTCCCCTTCCATATGCTAGAAGCCTCCAGCTAGGCAAGGGGCTTTTTGTGGCTTGCTCAGCCGGGCTTGTGCCTTTCTCTCTTCTTGCTTTTTGTCTCTGTTGCAGCAGTTCTGGCAAAGGCAATTGCAGGGAGCCTGGAAATAGCCATGGCAAACCTCTCCTCCCCAAACCTTTCCTTTGTGCTTGGTGGCTTTTTTCAAACCTTGTGTGCTGATGGAGGTGATGGCAGCTGCAATCAGAGCCCCGGGACATGCAATAGTGGCTGAAACAAACATTTTGCTGCACCCAGAAGGGTCAAGACTGAGTCTGGGGGCAGCCTCGAAGATGCTGCTCAAGGCCCTTGATGGGAAGCTGCTGCCAGCTTTGCAGAGGGCCATGTTGTGTGTGTGTCAGTGTGTAGCTGGAGATGCAAAAGTGAGGATGGCTCCTGGAAGTGCTGTCCCAGCCGGTGGTGCAGGGCTCACCGTTGGCTCAGCTCTTTGGCTGGCTGTGTAAGTGCAGGAGTGTGGGCAGGAGGGATGGGAGCTGTATCGCTCCCTGCATGTGTGTGCCTGCCCTTGGTGGGTGCACCAAGGCACCCAGGGAGCCAGGGATGTGGGGGAGCTGGGGGAGTGGGACTCCTTGCAGAGCTCCCCATCCCCACCTCCTCAGAAGAACGCTGCAGGGCATCAGCCAGCCTGGTGGAAAGTGCTGTCTTTGCCAAAACAAAAATCTGGGGGCCTAGAAGTCACAGAGGGCTCCATCCAAAACCAGCGTACGACGCAAGAGCAGCCGCGTTGTTTCTGACACTGCCAGCCGGGAGGTCTCCAAGTCCCCTGGGCACCTTCAGCCGCCTGCTCCCAACACCCACCTCTCCCGACCCTTCCCCATCTGGCACCGCTGCAGTCGTGTCAGGGTCCAGTTGCATCTATGCTGTGTCCCTGTTTCCCTCCCCAAACCTCTCTGCCTCCTCTCCTTGGGGCGCTGGTCAGCCACGACCCCCTTCACCCACTCTGCAGCATCGTCCCCTTCACGGCTTCCTACCAGGAGAGGCGGGCAGGGAGAAACAGGCAGATGAATAATTTATTATAACGATGCAAAATAGGGTTTTAAAACTCTCCCCATATAAATATTTATTTTTGACTCGTTAGCAGCTGCCTCTGCCCCCCCAACCCTTCCCCTTCTTTCTGAAGAGCCCCCCCAGCCTTGTGGCTATCGTGGCTGGTTGGCCCGGTTCTCATGCACTCTGTCCGTCTGTCCGTCTCTCCCGCGCTTGCTTTTCACATGATCCAAGCCCCGGTGCCAAACGCTTCCCGGGGAAGAGAAAAAACCCCAACTCTTTCTGGTGCACACACATACAAAAAACAACAACGGGAGGCGGGGGAGATGGAGCAGCGCACACAGGCACACGCACAAAACCCTTTGAAGCCTGTGCAGGGTAAGGGTTGTTTCTGTGGTAACGGCGCGGGGATTGGCGGCGGTCGGCGAGGGCCTCCATCCCGCGGCGGTGCCGAGTGATTAATGAGCCGTTGCTGGGCTGTACGGGAGCGCTTGGGCTGGGCTGCACGCTGTGGGGCTGCTCCGACGCCACCGGACCTCGGACACTCTTCATCCTCCTCCGCTCGCCCCGGGCACGCTCGCTTTGGCAGTGTCCCCCACCTCCTCGGCACATGTGGGCTCTCGTGGGACGTTGGCCCTTTGAGGGATGGGGCAGCCGGGCTTGGGACATCCCTCTGTCCCCTGTCCTGGTGGTGCAGGAGCATCCCCCAGAGCTATGGCCTTCATCCTACTGCCTGGCCTTGCTCCTCTGCACCAAGGTTGGTCCCGGGGAGGTCCAGCATCTCCTCTGGCGCAGGGATGGGCCAGAGCATGATGGAATCAGTGGGGGGATGAGGCAGTCCTGTCTGGTGGGCGTAGATGAGCCCACAGCATTTTGGGGAGCATCACTCATAGCCTTGCCTCGCCGCCTGCCCTTGGCCTCATTGCTGCCTGCAGCTGCCTATCTCCCTCCCACCCCCACAGCTTCCCATGGCTGTAGGGTGGCTCGTAGCTGAGCAGAGACAAAGGCTGTGCTGTCCCTGTCCCATGGCCAGCCTTGTTTAGTGCCACCACCCGTTGATCCAGGTGTCACCGGGGTGCTTGTACCATCTCCCAGCAAGAGCTGCAGCTCCCAGAGAACCTCACACCACAGTGCACTTTGAAATGCACCTCCTTTTGCTTTCTATTTTGAAAAGACAAAGGAGAAACAGGCATCATTCACATCTCTCGGGTGAACAGTAATAATGAGTGAGTTTCAAATCTCTTTCCCCCAAAATAGCCAAACCAGAACACGCACAGCCTTCCCGAGCTGCTGCCTGAAACAGATGTGCTGCCAGTGAGGCAGCTATTTATAATGTGCAGCATTCCCTTTTCAGCCGCAGCGACTCCAGCCCTCGGCTCTCGCGCTCGGCAGCTCCTTTTGAAGCCTGTAGCTCTAATCCGGGGACTGTTCCTGGTGCTGCTAAAAATCTCCTCGTAAACCCGCCAGGATGCCAGCGAACCAGCGCCCTGCCTGCTCTCTGCCTTCAAAGGGGGTTTATTATCCCCAGAGGCTGTATGTCCCAACTGGGATGGACAGCAATGGGATCCTGTCAGGCAGAGTGTCCCTGATGTCCCCGTGCTGCAGGCTCTGCAGAGCACTGACCACCTCCACTGCAGGGCTGGGGGCTCAAACCTTTTCCCAACCTCTAATTTGAAAAATTTTGTCATACAGAGGACAAAGGGGGGATCAGGACACTGTTGCTGGTGCGGGGGAAAGGCTGATGTGGGTTTGAGCCTGGTGGGTTTGATCTGGTCCTCACCAAAGGAGAGGCACGGCACGATGGCCTGGGGGAATGCAGGCAGTGTGGGATAAGGAGGAAAACTGGGGATCCAATTAAAAGGAGATTTGAGGGGGTTTGCCAGCACTGGCACCCACACTTAGGGCAGGGGTTTGCTATCCTGGGGGTCCCGCGGCAGCCCTGGAGCTGTGGCACGGCTGTGGGATGGGCACCTTGGGCTACCTGCACCTCTGGGGACCACGGGGGGCTCACGGGACCCCATCCCAGGAGGGGTTGCCGCTCCCAGGCACCAGAGCACCCGGGGCCAAGCACCCTCAACACTGCTTCAGCCCCTCGCACCCCGATGAATAAGTGTGCTGGTATGTCAGGGCGGGGAGCGGGTGGTTAGGCAACTCGGCGTGCATGTGGAAGCTGTTTATTGCCGGGGCTGCTGCAGGCCCCGCTCTGCCTCCCGCAGCGCTGTGGCCGCCCCAACCAGCCGGGCCGGTGCAGCTGCTCTGCGTGGGGCCGGTGGGGGATCGGGGCCCCAGCCCAGTGGGGCCGCGGGGACAAAGCAATTACTGGGAGACAGGGCTGTTTGGACTGAGTGTTTAGTTTCTATTGCATCCCCTGTTTTCTGTTTGCTTTTCTCCTGAGTAGGGTGTTTGGGGGTATGGAGACCATTCAATCCAAATTCCAGGCTTTGGGGATGGCTTGAATCCTGCTCTCCCTTCCCGGGTGGCCCGGAGCATCATCCCCAGCCTGGCATGGGAAAACACCCCCCAGAGCAACCTGCAATGGGCTGCTCTGGCTTTGCTCCCTCACCGTTCTGCAGATGCCAGGGGACAGGGTTGTGCATCGGTAGGCAGTGAGCATTCCTGACTCCAAAACTCTGCCCTTTAACCTCCAAATCCTGTCTCGAGGGGGAGCATGAGCTTGTCCTCCTGCCCACAGAGCTGGCACCCAGATCAGCCTGGAGAAGAAGAGGGTGGTGATTTTAAAATGGCCCGATGAGTCATCTCTAACCAAGGGTGGGATTTTGGGAAGGGGCTGAGGATGGGCTGCCTTGGCAGGGCTCTGTCTCCTTGGCTCTGGCCGCATGATGGGTCGGCTCAGCCCAGTGGGAACACGGAGACAGGTTCCCATGAGGCTGGCATCCCTGGCTGAGACTGGAGCCCTCCTGGTTTCCAGTGGTAACCGACAAACCTTTGCTCCTGGAAGAGGGACTGTAACACAGCCCATGGCAGTGAAGCCTCTTAAAAGCCAGCCTCATTGCAGTTGTGTTAATTATTAATAGGATGTGGGGAAGAAAACACTGGAAAACCCCAACTGTTCAAGGCAAGCTGCCACTTCATCTGCGTCCAGCAGCGTGGCCTGGCTTTCCCCTGTCCCAAGGCAAGATCCACGGATGTCTGTTCCAGTGGCTGGTGTCGGCGAGTACAAATGGAGAGGCTCAATCATCTCTCTGAAACCACAGCAGTCTGAAACCAAGGAGCTAAATGAGTTGTGTGGGTCTTAGCTCGGTCTTTAGCAAAGATTTCCCCCCTGAAGGGATGAAGTCCCTTTTGGCAGCATCTCTGCCCAGCAGGACTGGCAAGATGTCAGAATCACAGGGTCCGCTAGTACAGAGGCACTGGGGATCCCTGTCCCAGCCTGGGGCACCCTGCAGAGCTGCATGGGCAGGATGGGACCCCAAGATGGTGCTTGGACTGTACCCAGATAGTGAGTCAAAAATGGGGGATCTCAGCAGGGCAGCCTTCATGAAAAGCAAGGTAATGGGGAATTTTCACCCAAAAGTTTTATAGACCTTGAGGGTTTCTTCCTCCATATCCGACCATGGGGACCAGGGATGTCTCCACAGGGGAACTGGGAGGTGTCTCCATGGAAAGCAGCAGTGTTGACTCCACGGCACAGATTTGGGTCATCCATCAGCACTGCAGAAGTGGTGCTTGGGGCAGGGAGGCACCAGCCTGGTGGGGGCTCTCGGAGAGGCAGTGCCTTGGTTCCATGGCACGCAGCTGGGAGATGCCTCCATGCAGGGAGGAGATCCAAAGCCTCGGGGGCAGGCAATGGCTGTAGGTGCTGCCAGGTGCCCCCAGGAGCCCCTGCCTCCCCAGTGTGCTCCTCTCTCCCCGTCTCCCTTTACCACCTTTCCATTCCCTGTTCCCTTTCTCTCCCTTTCTTCCCCTTGCTCCACCCCCCCAGACTCCTCTGTGGGGCATTGATTTTTCCATCCGTCAGTGAAACGCTTGAGGAAAATGAAAGAGCATCTTCGTGATCGATCAGGAGAACTCTTCAGCCTGGGGTCAGGAAGGGTTTGAATCAGCTGCTCCCCTGGCATATAATTACCCCCTCTCTCCCAGGCTGGGGCTTCTCACATGCCTGCGGGAGCAGCCATCCCACTGCAGGGCTGGGGCATCGCTCGGAAGAACACCTCTGTGGTGCATCGATGCTGGGAGAAACTGCCTGTGGATATGTTGGGTTTCACTATTGCCAGAGCTCAGCTTTAGGCTGAGGTTTGTGTGCTTGCGCTCGCTTTGTGCTGCGCGGCGTGTGCCGAGTGGGTGCGAGCGTGCACACGCTTCTCCCTCGCCGGCATCGATCGCTCCACGTGTAACTAATTCTGTGCGGTGCTTGGCGAGGGTGGGGAGCTTTGAGGCTGCAAGTTTAAAGAAGCTGAAAGAAAACTAAATCCAATAGGAGTTGGGTGCCCAACTCCCTTCTCTCTTTTGAACATCTCATTTGCAGGGAGCATCGTCTGGGGCGTGCTGCACATACAGACTGCGTTGGTAGCAGCCTGGAGATGCCTGTGGAAATGCCAGAGTTTGCCATCTGGTACCACGCTGGGCCCTGAGGTCCCACTGCTCGCTGCCCTCCCCCAGAGAGGCGGCAAATAGCTGAGGGAGCTTCTCATTCCACCGTGGGGTAGCTGCATGCAAATGTTGACTTCTTCATGGCAACCAGCGTGAGTCATGCTGGGAGCTGGAGAGGGATGTTGGCGCTTGCAGCTCTCGCTCTGCTTGTGGACTGTTGCCTGGATCCGATGGGTTGTTTGCACGGAGGTGTAGGCACAGTCCTCCCTGCAGATCTTGCTGGAGCTCTGTCTGCATTCAGCAGGATGCGCTCGCTGTTTTGTGTGTGCAAGGTTTTCAGTGCTCACGTGTGCAGCGGTGGGGTTCTGCGGTTGAAGCGTGTCTGCGTGGAGCGTTGCCTTCATGGGCAGGCACGTGGGCTGCTGCACTGGGTCTTGTGATGCGGCAGGGAAAATTTGTTCTTAGGATTCATCTGGAGGAGAGATCCCCTGAGCCCGCTTCCCCACCAGCACGTAGGGACGCCAGAGCCAACACCAGACATCCCAGCACGTCAAGGAGTTGATAGGCTCGGTGTCACCCATCTTGACTGACCCTTCTCCTCCCCACTCCCAAATTCCCCTTATTTCTTATAGGTATTGGTCAACTTGTTTCCTGACCTAGATGCAGGGGTTTCAGACCTGGGGGTGCACAAGACATGGCTGCTTGGAGCTTGTTGGACCACGTGGAGGTCCCAGAGCAGGACACAGCAGCTTCTCATGGTGGTTTGTGCATCTCAGCTAACACCTCTCCCTGAGCAGATGCAGCATGAAAGCATCCCCTTGAGAGCTATGAGGAACAGTAAGAAAGTGAGGGGAAATGCACGCCAACGCTCTGCTCCCTCATCCCTCCTGGCTTCTGGCCCTGGAGAGCCTGGCTGTGGGTCGCACCTTCACCCAACCGCCTCCACCAGCGTTTGCACTGCTTCACCCCATGGTCTGCAGAAGACCTGGGGGCTGGTTGTTGCCCCATGTTGTGCCACTGTTACGTGGGAGCTCACGGCTGTTCGATTCCCCTTGTGTTTCCACGCTGACCTGGAAACGAGTACACACGGAAAGAGATGAGGACAGAAAGGCAGTGGCAGGGTGAGAAACCGGAGCAACGAGTTCCTGCTCCCACCACAGCCAGTTCAGACCAGCCAGACCAGAGTGCTGTGGGAGAAGGACAATGCAGAGGCCCTGACTTTCTCCCTCCAAACCAGCAGGCATGAGTTTGCTCCGGCATGGATGCGTTGCAGATGTGCTGATAGCGGCTAGCTGAGTGCTGACGCTGCTGTGGAGGAGCTGGCTGTGGAGCCATAGGTAAGGCTGAACTGAGTTTATCTGCTCCACAGATAATGTCTTCTGCTGAAAGCAGCTGAAACAGCTGCAGCCTGGGTTTTCTGGAAAGTTTATTTTACAATATGTAATGAGAGCTTGTCCCGTGTCCCTGGTAAAGCCTTGACATAAAGCCCTATCTGGGCAGGGTCTTTCCCCTGGTGGGATTTGGCATCAATCTGACAGTCAGGGGAACTTTGCTTAACCTGTGAGTGTTACAGCCCAATATAAATGTGGATCTAACCCAGTTTCCTTGAATCTGTGTCGCTGCGTTGATAGCAAGGGAGAGAGGGTGATTTATGCAAGTGGGTAATCTGTGATCTTCCCGTTATTCCTTGCAAACAGTGAGCTGGTGAGCTGTCACCAGGTAATGTCACTGCTGGGTTCAGGGCAGGTAATGGGGACAGGGGGGACTCTTAGAGTCTCTCCATTGCTCTGCCACCCTCTTGCTGACCACCCTTGTCACGTCCTTTGGTCTTCCTGCTGTCTCCTCACTCCCAGGTCTGTAAAATGAAGATAAAATACTATCTGACTTGCTAGGGAGCTTGCAGCCCAATTAAGAAGTGTGCTCTAATTAAAGCGAGCTGCTCCGTTCCTGTTGATATCCCATACCCATCGGTGGGGTTGCTGGAAAGCTCTGGGACGCGGAGTGTGAGGTTGAGACAGAGACAAAACAATACTCTCTCAGACTGCTTAACAGAAAGTGGATCCATGCGTTAATCTGGGAAAAGGAGTGTGAAAATAACTGCAAATCCTTCACGACTTTGTTGTAATTTCTCCCAGATAGGATGCAGGCAGGAAAACTGCCTGCTCCATGCTCCAGCCTCCTTGGCTTCCGGGTCATTACTGAGCTAAACCTGTGGCTGAGGGAGGAAGAAACCCCTTTGATGGACTTCATACGTGGCTGCTGGAAATCTGGGGGGAAGGGGTTAATGACTCCACTGTGTGGGGCGGCTGGGGTCCCAACGGCTCGAGGGTCAACCAGGTCTGGTTCCCGGCTGGCTCAGCCCCGCTGCCGGAGGAGCCGGGAGGATGCCCCGGGTGGGTACGGTTGAGTCGTGCCTCCGACAGTAGCACGCTTCCGTCGAGCGGGTGACTGCGGGGTGCAGAAAGCTGAGCCCCTCCCAGCTGCCTTTCTGCTAATGCTCATCTAATTAAACAGCAGCCTGGAGTGGCTGAAACCAGGACAGTGGGAGAGCTGAGGTTTTCATTCAGTAGGTTCCCTTCTCCAGCTCAGGAACCAGAAGAAAAACCCTTTTCATATTGTCAGATCAATACACAGGTGGTGTTCCCCTCCCTTCCCCTTCACCTTCTCCAGCTCTCCTTTCCACTCCTGGGCCAGGGATGCTTTTCAAGGCCAGAGCAGGGCTGGGTTCTCTACCCAGTGGATTTTGCACCTCATCCCCTGTCTTGTTTGCTGTGCATGCCACACATGTGCTGAACGGCTCAGAGGTGCCGGGAACGGCAACCGCTGGGACCATGATCTCATCAGGTATCAGAGAGAGCAAGTCTTGGCTTCAAAGTAGGGAATGGTCCCTCCTTCAGGGAGGGCCTTCAATCAGTAATGTCTCTGCAGAGTCACCGTCTCTTTGCTGAGACAATTGGCAAAGCTACAGGTCTGTGAACATGGGCAGGATTTGACCAGCAACTTTCATACTGCTTGCTTAGGTACAGGCAAGGGTTAACAAGAAGCAACATTTTATTTTGCTGTGCATCTTTGGTTCTCTGGAAGGAGATGCTCTTCCTGGTGCTTCAGCTGTTGTAAATGCATTCTTCTTCCCAAGGTGTCTTCTGAAAATTATCTCCAGCATGCCGTCAGTGGTGGAGGGATGATTATGGAGAAGCAGCTGTCCGTCCCCTCCTGCCAGCTCCCGGCGTGGCAGCAGGAGGGGTGACGGCTCCTCTGGGTGCTCGCTACTGGCAGCAGATTTTGTAGTGCCTGATCCAGGCTCTGGTATAAGTCAGCAGCTTCAAACTCCAGCCTTTTCCACCTCATCTCAATGCACTGGGGCAAGAAACCAGCATGCAGTGCCCAGCTCGGTGCAATCCCCAACCGCAGTGTTTTTTTTCACAGTAAGTTGTACAAATCTTTCCCTAAACGTCAGCCTGCTCAGGCAGCCTGCTCGGGATCGGCTTCAGCTCCTGTATTGTTTCTCCCCGCAGGAGAGAAATTACTGTCCTATTTCTTCATGCAAAAATGAGGGATTGGAAAGAGGCTGAAGGGGAGAGGAGCTGGATGGGTGCCCCAGAGACCTCACCATCTCGGAGGATGTCAGCCTGGTCTTAGGTTACTGTCTCTCTGTCCCTTCCCTGGTCCCTCTGTCATTAATACGGAGCTGGGTTTATTGAGTTTATTGTCTGTGCTCCTCCACCAGGCATCAAACACTGTCCAGCAGCCTCTGAGCCCACTGCTGGATCACAAACCATCTTGGGATGCTCCAGCCAAGAGGGAGGTGAGCTCCACACCTGCTAGCAGGGGAGGGCTGTCGCAGTCAGATGTAAGCTCTTTCCCAATGTTTTCTCCCCTTCCCCTTGCCCTAGCCTCAGGCCAAGCAGGGAAAATCCTTCAGCAGGACCCCAGCTGGGGCTGCTGGCTGCTGGCTTTCCATGGCAACGGTCCATCAGGGGGTCGGAGTTGGCAGCAAAAAATTCTGCCCCCTCCTTCCCTTGCCTGGGCTGCCGGTCGCTATTCTGATTGCATTCCTGGGGAGCTGGGCTGCAGATGTGGTCGCCTTATCTTGGGAAGGTCTGAGTCAGTTTTTCCCTGTGTGAGGGAGCAGGCAGCTGAGGGCTGGAGGGAGGAATAAATAGCTCCGAGGTATGCCGGGGACGTCCGTCCCTGGGGACAAGGTGAAGGAGCCAGGAGCCTTCCACCACCCACGATCCTGGACTCGTGGTGCCCACGTGGCACGGCATGTATGTAGGAGACGAGGGAGACGTCTCTGCTGAGCAACCTTCATACAACCTTGACATCTTGGCCAAGGGAAAAGGGAGCTGGCCCGGGAGCACCTGTGCTGTGGGCTGGATCCTGCTCTCGGGAAGACCTGAGGAGTACGTCCATGGGGAAGGAAGCACGTTCACCCCATCAGCATGTATCTGGGATGTGTGTGCTTGCCACTCCTTGACACTCCAGCTGATCTGTCAGTTCAAGAACTGTTTCCCTCCAGCTTTACACGGGTGTAGCTGAGAGCAGGATCTGGCCCCAGGGATGAGATACATTTACTCACTGACTGTCCCTCATGTGCTGCTGTGAGCAGATCTGCATCCAGGTGCTGCTAGCAGAGCTCAGGGTCCAGCACCCTTGATGGTGCAACCACCCAGCTCCAGCGTGAAGGCTGGAGGTGGGACAGTCACTCTGGGTCCACTGGTTGTTTTACTGAAAGGGGAGCTGCTTCGTTCCCTTCCTCACAGCGATGATGTCCTTTAATTGCTTTTCTACTCATGAAGCTCACTCCTGGGTGCTTCACCATGGAGATGTGATGTCTCCATGCCCAGCAAAGCTGTTGGGGAATGGTGAAGTCCTGGTGATGGGTCCAGGTTTCCTGCTGTAAGCTGAACTCCTTCTGTAAACCAGGACTCAGCCTTCTAGGAGCCAAGGGAAGGTCTTGTGTAAGGTGTTGTTATCAATCCAAAGCATTAACCCCCACAGAGGTCATGCACTGAATAATCATCAATCCAGCCTAAGAAAAAAAAAAAAACCTCAACACATTAAGTGTTAAGCACATTGTAAGTTTTCCTTCTGTCAGTGGGATCCTCAGCTCAGTTTTTCCAGCGCATCCCCAAAGTCTGGCAGGTCAGGAAGCAATTCTGCTGTGTTGTCCTTTTTATTTTGCTTTCTCCAGATGAGAGCTGGGTTTGTCACGCAAACCTCTCGCTCCAGGAGCTGGTGCTTAAAGGCTGTCAGGGAAGGGTGGCGGGCAGGGAAGACCCTTTAGTGATGGAAGGTGCAAAAAGCTGGGCCTGGAGGAAGACAAGACACCTGGGGCTGGCTGGTGGTGGTGGTGGCCACCACATCCTCCATGTACCCCTGCTGCAGTGGGACCTCGGGCAGCAGCACCAGGTTCAGCCTGCACGGGGCCAGCCAGGCACCACGGGACGTCCCAGTGCCGTCGGGGCTGGGTCCGAGCTCGCTTCCAGTCTCTCATCTCAGAGCTGCAGCCTGGAGCCAGGGCTCGGGAGAGGGTTTCTATAGCAACAGCTGCCACTCACTCCCCATCTTGGATGTAAATTAGTTAGGATTTTATTAGTGTGCAGAATTTCAAGAGGCCAGAGCTGGCAAAGAGGCCTGACAAATTCGGGACAGGAGTGTGTGAGGGGAGCCTGCCCTGGCACCGTCAGGCAGTGCTGGTTTAGGAGCATCTTTAGAAGTTTGGACCAAGGCAGGTTTGGGGATTTTCTGAATTGCCTGAGCACCTGGCTTTTAACCCTGGTGACGGCGTGAGCCTCTGAAATGGCTCTTGGTTTTCCAGGTCTCAGGCAGGAGGCTGGAGATGGGGCACAGAGGCAAAGAGGGCGGCACTGACCCGGGGAGAAGTGGATGGGGTGGGCTGTCTTGCCCCAAAGCCTGGGAAAGGGAGTGGTGACCCTGATGGAGACAACACGTGAAAGCCCAAAGCCCTTCTCTTGGACAGTCTATTGGGAAGACTAACAAGGACACATTGATGGTGATGAGTCTGATAATATTTATCAGAAACTCATCTAGCTGCACTTTACATTTGCTAGAGCAGCACTTCAGGGCTGCAGGCAGCCAGACTGATGCATAAGATGCTCCTTGTCTCACAGATCTTGCAATCCAAATTGAAGAATCAGTTGAGGAAGGAGTACAGCCTCATGGGGTCGGACATGGGACCACCTGGGGCATCAGCCTGCCAAAACAGGAGAGCTGCTTTCAGGCCCTGGGCTGGGCAGCTCTGAGTCTCCAGGTGGGAGTTTCCGTACCCCTTTACCTGCCTTTTGCAAAGTGGTTCCTCAGGAGTGCTGATGGTGTGAGACCATCCTGGGTGACCACAGCTGGTGCAGCTCTGCCTCTAAAGGGTTTTCAATTAACAGATCGATGATGAAGCTATATGGTGATTCAGCAGAAGGGTTGGTAGCTATCAGTGATCTTCGGAGCCAAAGAGGTGAGGAACTGGGGCTTCTTGGGAGCCATGGGTAGGACTGTAGCAGAGGTTCTTGCTTGGTCAAGGGTTCTGCTGGGTGTCTGATCTCCCTGAGCCACGGGGCTCCTTGTTAGTGGGATCACGGCTGGTTGCTAGATGGCATCAGCTCTTCCTTAGGCTTTTCTGTGAACATCCAGGTTTTTTTGAAGGAGCTGGAGCTGACTCTCTTTGGAAAAATGGTTCTGGTTGTGAGTGCTGCTCTGTTGGGAACTGTCCTCAAATGTGAGAAAATAAGGAGAGGGATTGTAATTCCAGTTGCTGCCCCAGACCAAAACTCTGGTGTAAAACTTGTGTGAAAAAAATCTTGATTTCTATGGACATTCCAGTTTCTGTGTGGCTAGGAGCCATATTTTCAGAACTCATATTTTCAACTCTTTGCCTCTAACCATGAGGGCTGTGAATTTTCCTTCTTAATGAAAGGTTTGGTTTTTTCCTTTTTTTTTTTTTTTTCCTCTCCTTCCATAACTTTATGGCTCTGAGATCAGGGGCTTTGTGGAAGTCAAAAGGTTTTGCAACACCTTGTGATGGTGCTGTGATATTTGCCAACACTGGGTTAGAGTTGGATGGTGATGTGTAAAGTTTATATATATCTAGTGCAGATAAAATATGAAGGTGCTTATGTGCAGCAAAATAGAGGGCTGGAAGAGTCCTTAGATTACTAGAAGTGTGGGGCTGAACTGGCTGATTGCAAGTGTATACTTGATTTGGAAAAGGGAAAAAAAAGCCCAAGTTTTGATGTTTTGGGACTCTGTCATGCTTCAAAACAAATTACAGAGAAGTGACTGATGCTCATCTTGGATGGGTTGTGCTGGGATCAGAGAGAGTTTTCCTGCCTGATCCTGTGCAAGTGAGGCTGGTTGCAGATAGACCCAGCTGCAGTCAGTGCTTGGGGGGACCCTCTTGGCCTAATCCATAAATATTGATGTTGTAATTACTATAAAAACCTGCTCTTCTCTTCCTGCATGGTGTTCATCCTCTGGGCTTAGGTAGCACATTCTTTTGTTGATTTGCCCCCTCCTTCACCCTCCCTCTCCTTTTAATTCCTCAACACACTGTGGAAACATCAATTAATTAATCTGAGTAATAGTTATTCAGGAACCGATCTGCTATCATGGCTTGCACTGGTATGGTGAAAATAACCAGTTCAGGTGCTGAGAAATTTGGGTTATTGGTGGAGCTGGGGCTGTTGTTCCTTCCCTAGTCGTGTGCCCCAGCGCAGGGCATGGTCGATGCGGTTGGGTTTAGCAGAACTCTCCACCCTGCCCAAAAGCTGTGTTGGCACAACTGCTGCCTGCTGGAAAGTGCAGCCTCTAAGGCAGGGGTTTACTTTTAAGATAAATTGGTCTTTTGTAGGGGACCGTGTCCTAAGCATGATGAAAATGCCAAATGTGCTGATAATGCAACTTGAAACAGATCCATGGGGACTTTGTGCTGGCGTCTTGAATGTGGTTGGGAGTAGAAAAGGAACTGGGTGATGCATGGGGTAATTGGGCTGTGAACTCAGCCGGGGGCTCGGTGCCAGTGTGGGAGGCACAGTACTGGCCCAAAATGGGGGTGCTGATCAGAGAGAGTGAGCCTCTCCCCTGATTTTGGTGAGAAATTGATCCCTATGAGGGGTAGGAAGGCAGCGCAGGCTGTTAGTCAGGACACCAGGGCTCTGGAGACTCTACTTTTGGTGACCCAAGGTTGAGTTTGGGCTCCAGGTCTTGGGGTGAAGTGACCCCGAGATGATTGTGTCTGTCTCACTTGTGGGACCGAGCAGGAGCATGCACAGCACGTGAGAGATGCAGTCTGGCCGTGAGCTGAGCGAGACCATCTGAGTCTTTACCATCCTGATGGTTTCCAAAATTAGACTGAGACCTTCCCAGGCTGCAGAGCTGGGGGCTTTGGGCAGGCGGCTGCTCTGCTCGCTATCTGACAGGGACAAATCAAACCTGCTGCGGGAAGCGTGACGACTGCTCGACGCCTGGTGTTAATCAGTGTTTTGGAGGACGGTCATCCCCAGGAGCAGTGGGCTTTGTCCAAATTTGCAGGGAGGGATGTAACAGCTTAGGGACACCCGGGTGCCCTCCCCAGGTTTGGGAGAAGGGGGCCCTGAGTGAGCCCCAGTTCAGAGAACTGACCTTTGCTGAAAGCAGCTAATCATGTGCTAACCCTTGAGCACATCCTTCAGCTCCATTGAAGAAAATAGACTTTAAGTGCATGCTTGAATTTAAGTGCATGGTTAAGTATGTTCCCGTTCCCAGGCCTCAGATAGGGTAATGATTGCTGTAGAGAAGATGGCCAGATACATCGGGATCTAGTGTGGCAACACGGCCACGAGCTCATTCCCATCTCGCACGAGGAGGCTGACTTCAGGGAATAGCACCAGGCTGCTTGTTTTGCAGCCCCAGGGATGGGGCTCTGGGTCTGTCCTTCATCTTTGCTGTCTCATGAAGCCTCCCTGCATCCTCCTCTTCATCGCAGGCTCCATCCTCCCCTTTCTCTGCACGTCGGCCTCTCTCCCCAAGGCTGCTCCATCCCTCCACTGCCATCCCGCTCTGCCTGCAGAGCAGAAAGCGCGTGGCCCAGATATTTTACTTCACATCAGCACAAACCCAACCCAGCCCTTTCTGCGAGATGGCTCAGCTGGGCACAGCGTGGGCAGACGCAGCCCCGTGGCCAGGTGGTGGGGGAGATCCCCAGGGTGCCCCTGCCCCATTCTGGGGTTACAGTTTCCCCTCTGTGACCGTGCATCTGGCTGCTTTGGGCTGGCCGGGAAGCTGGAGCCTGCGATCAGCTCGAAAGGCAGCAACAGCAGCCTCTGCTTTTCCACACATCGGTATTTTTAGCTCTGCTGTGCATTAGCGTGCAGGAGCTCAAACTGCGAAGCCTGGCTGAGGTTTTATCTGTTGTGACAGCCCTTAGGGCTGTAGTCAGACACTCTCTCGCTTGCTCGCTCCCTCTCTCCTTTTTTCTTTTCTTTTTTTTTTTTTTTAAAGTTTGCAGCTCGGATCTGCTCTTTCCTTGTGGATACACGGTGCAGCTGTCAAGACAAGGGACCAAGGGTGGGAAATAGGGTCCAAAATGTGGTCTGAGCCCCTTTACAAGGGAGCTTGCTTCAGGTCCTTTCTGTATTTTTCCATTCGTCCTTGCTGCTGCTGTCAGGGTTGGAGGGGTTGGAGCTGATGTTGCAGGATTAGGTGCTGGCTTGCCCCTGCTGCCCTGCCCCAAAGGGTCTCCAAAAAGCTGTGCTGGGTGACAGCTACACAACTACTGGGGGCAGCAAAATGGAGAGCAAAGGCCAACCCAGTCCAGTGTGTGCCTGCCGGGGCTCTGCAGATCTAGTGCTCTCACTGCTGATGCTTTTTCCAAACTCCTTGCATCTGCACCAGCAGTTTAGAGCACAAATGTTGCCCCTCTTTGGGCTCTAGATGCCCCCGAGCATTGCGGAAACATCAGAGTCCCTTGCAAGGCTTGCTGGGTTTCAACTCAGAAGATTTTTACTGTGCCTAAATGATGTGTCTGACCTCCTTCAAGAGAACAGGACTCGTGAATCCACACTCCACCCTGGCTCTGTACAAACACCCAACGCTTTGGTTTGGTTTCTAATGAGAGTTTTCTTTATAGCTTCTCTTCCTGGACATCCCCCACCCCCACCCCCCCCCAGCCATTCTGGAGGAGAGGGATTTTTCCCCAGCTCCCAGAGAGCTGCACAAACATGAAGCATCTCATTCCCACACCAGTAGCTCTGAACAATCGGCTGGAAATGGGGTGGCAGAAAGGCAGCCTTGTGATGCCCTTCAGAAGGGTGAGGAACCGAGGTGCTGACCAGGCTTTGGCTTTCCAGCCTGCTCAGCATCCTGCCTACTACACCAGGCTCTGCTTGGGTAAGTCCAGGCACAAACAGGAGCAGAAGTTGCCTGAAAATCTGGTGTCCCTGGAATTTGTCCAAGGTCATGGGGGAAGTCAGGGACAGAGCCAGAAATGGGATCTGGTTTCCTGTCCCACGTGTCCAGCCTTCCTCTCTAACCCTTAGCACACGGCTGCTTCACGGCATTCCAACTGGAGCTTCCTGAAATCCTGCACCCAGGTCTTGGGATGTCCATGCCAATCCCAATGTCTCCTGAACGGGACCACAGACCTTGTGCAGGGAGGGCTGGGTCATCCTGCTTTTCCTTCATGGGAAAGGCATCTTTTGCGTGCTCAACCAGAGGGTGTTGAAGAAAATCTGTATTTAGATAGAAAACAACGATTTGGCATTTTTGAGGCATTTAGTGCCTGAGGAGACCACAACAGCGCTGCAGCAGTCCCAAGGTGGACCAGGGCTGTGTCCCCAGAAGATCAGTGCTCATGGATGCTGAGGGGGCTGGAGGGAAGCAGAGAGGGGAGAGATGTTTGCGATGGGTCACAGGCTCCTTTACATAAGTCTGCACACACCACGTTTCTTTCTGGAGTGGCATCATTTACAAGTGCAGCAAGTCCGGGCTGTGGCAGCTCCTACGTCTCTGTCAGAGCTGGTGTTGGCAGGGACTAAAAGTCTGCAGCTATGGGTCAGAGGGTGCCACGAGCACTGGGGGCTGCCAGGACCAGCCTTGTCATCCAGTTATCTGGGTATAAACCCAACGGGGAGCCCGGGATGTCTCCCTGGGTCCTCCTGCTTCATTTGCATTGATGAGACCTGGAGGGACATCCCAAAGTTTGTCTGGCAAGTCCACATCTCGGGCAGCTTTTCTAATTAACTGTCCCCTCACTGTGCTTGCTCTGTTCTCCCCCCTCAGTTCCTCCTTTTCTTTGCTGGCAGCAGCCAATGCCGTGAACCACGGAGACTAACTGCACAGTGCTCCTGACTCAACCTGCAGCAAGGATCTCTGGAAATATCTGGTGTCTTTGCCCTTTTGCAGAGAGCACCCAGGGATGAGGATTTTGCAGCTCAGCTTGTGGCACAGAGCAGGGTCTGTGGGGCTTTGCTGTGGCAGCATTTTCTTCTTGCAGGTTGTTTGTGTGATGTGCGGGTGCTTGGTAGCAGCCAGAGTGTGGCAGGTACATTTGCACAGAGTTTTGACATCCCCCAAACAGCCCCTGAGCAGCTCCATGGAGTTGGGCTGCCATCCTCTTCTCCTCCTCTCCCCCAGCCTCCTGGGAAACCCCACTCATGGCTCCAGGGGATGGATGCAGATACTCTGCATTGGCAAAGAAACCCTCCTTCCCCGTACAGTCTAAGGCCCCAGGCTTGGAGCTGCTTAATCCTCTCTGGGCTCTTGCCGAGGGAAGCTGCTAATGGCAGCTGGAGCTGGCTCCTGGTGTGCGCAGGGGCTACCCACACCCTCTGCCACTGCGGTGTGGGGCCAGAAGCCATCCTTCTTCCAGGGCCTTTCACACCTGATTAGCTAGATGAGGTCTAGGAGAAATTAAAGGTGCTGGGTTTATTTCCAGATGTTAATCTGGAAGATTAAGGACTTTTTGGGGGGATAGAGGAAGTTGGTAGTTTAGGAGCTTTTAAACATTAAAAACACCCTGTGGCACCCATGTTAATGCATGTTCTGGCGTTAATAGTAATCCTTACAGACTTCCAAACACCCTAAAAATTGGGCTCTAAAATGCTGTCTGATGTCCCTGTGGAAGACAACAGAGAAGCCAGGGATGCCGTGAGGGATGCCCACTGCCACACGGCACTTCCCTCCTCGAGCCAGCCGAGCTGTTCCCGTGCCATCGGACCAGTTGCTCGGGCATGCCGGCTCTCCCTGTGTCCTGGCAGGGCTGGATACAGGCAGGTCTGTGTGGGGACTAATCCCACTGACTCTGTGTGTGCTTGGTTCTATAAAACAGAGTCTTTTCCCTGCTGCCTTATTTCCTTGAGCTTCCCAGGCTGCTTTTGCCCAAAACCACCTGCTTTTCACTCATCCCACTCCTTTGCCTCCTTGCTCCGGAGCTGTCTTGGGCTCTCGGCATGGCCGATGCTTTGGCGCTGCCAGGAGTTTGATCTCCAACTGCTTCCCGGCCCCCCTCACGCATGTGGGCACTGGGAGGGGGGCCGAGAAAATGAGGAAGAGATGAACAGCAGGAGAAAAAGTCTTCAGAGAGGGGATGGGGGAAGGATGAGGGGGGAGAAAAAGTGAGAACAGGGAGGAGGAGGAGAGACGAAGGATGCTGCCTTGTCTGTTCTCGGATTTATATCAGTTGAGTTGCACTGGATTAGCTAAAAGTGGTGCAGAGCCGCCTTCCCCTCCCCTTTCCTCCAAGCAGGCACTGGTTGAATGCCTTAACTCACTTCAGCTTCAACCTGCTCCTAATTGACTTAAACCACACAGAAAGAAACATGACTTCCCCAGCAAGCGGCTGCAAATTTGCACCTTAAGTTAAGTCAGTGTGATTCTGCGTATAAAGAAACCCTGAGCCTGGTGCGGACGTGTGCAGGGGTAACTGTGCCAGGGGGTTGTGCTGAGCCATCCAGAGCCTCGCTGGGCTGCTCCTCTCTGGCGGGGTTTTGGTCTGACCCCAAGCAAGTTGGGATTTGGGAGCGGGAGGGCTGTGAGTCGGTGGGACTCAGCTGTCAGAAGAATTGCTGTTCCTTCTCATTCCTCTCTCCTCCATCCCTCTTCTCCCGCTGCAGATGTCTGCTATAAAAAAGAGAAGAAGAAAAAAAACCAACTCCCCAAATGTCGTGGTAATGCTTACTGGAGGGCTGTTTCTGCTGCTCATCTGAGATGTATGACAGGGTCAGATTAACCCAGCCTCTGATTTCCAACCGCAACTATTCTGAAAGCACCAAAACCAATGCAAAACACCCCAAAGGGACTCCTCTGTCCTGGTGAGGAGCTGGGCAGGCAGGATGAGCTCACAGTGCGCTGGGGATGTTCCAGCCCAGTGCTCAGCAAGGCCAAATGCTAGGCAAGGAAGATGAGATTATACTGTGGAGATGAATCTGGTCTCCTCAAAGTTGGGCTTTCAAGGGGCCAGAGACTTTTCCTTTGTGTTTAAGGCTGGGGCTTTCAAAGGGCCAAAGGAGAGAAGTAATGTTAAGAGGAAGAAGGTATCTAATGCCAGGGGATGCTCTCAAACCCCCTGTTCCTCGTGGAGGGCTCTTTTGTCACACCTGGACAAGCTGGCTGAACTGAGGGCAGGAAAGGCCTTTTTTAACTTCCTCCCATTCCTTCCTCCTCCAGCTCCTCTGCATCCTCTGTCACTATTTTGGCCTCACTACATTTCTCTCCCTCCGTTCAATTCTAAAACCACCGAGTTACCCATGGTTCTAGCTCAACTAGTTTTCTGATGAGCAATTTAGCCATCTTAGGCCCTAGAAAATGGGGCTGGAAGGGACCTCTGGATGCTGATATACCCTGATGGCAGGAGAAGTTACATCAGAGTTGCACCCAGATGGTGTTTACCCTCTCCCCAGCAGTGAGAGCCCATCACCCTGCACAAAGCTTCTGCCCAGTTTCTCTGAGTGAGGTCCGTGTCCCAGGGCAGCACTGTTCCTGTGAGGAGGCTGCCAAAAAACTCAACGCCTGCTCTTTGCAATGGGAGATGTTTGGAGGCATTGGGGATGAAGATGCTGAAGGGGAGAATGTTTCCCAGGGCAGGGGAGGGAAAGGGGGAGGTGTTTGGTGATCCCCTCAGTGCAGGACTCTGCTCCCAAAGCCAGTGCTGTGCCCCACCAGGCAGGGTACCATCACCCCTCCCTAGGGCTGGTGGGAGTTGCCGGGGGGGGGTTCTGCTAGGGATCCCCCCGGCTGTGCTGCACGAGGGGGGCCTTGTGAGCACTCCTCGTAAGTCTCTGGTTGGCACTGCCAGGCATCGGCCGGGAGCCTCCACAGGATGGGGTCCAAGGTGGGTGTCTGAGTGGGAAATCGGGGTGAGAAGAAGGGGCAGAAAAAAACCCCCAAAAATCCCCATGGAGCGGGAAGCGGAGCCGCTCAGCTGATGGGGTTGCCATGGCGACGTGGCGGTGAGGAAGAGGAAAAGGCAGAAAATAGCCCGATGCTGGGCTGAGACCTGCGGGAGCCCTGGCCTGGCAGCCCTGGCCCCATTTCTGTCCTCCTTTCTTTCTCTTTTTGCTTTCCTCCCCTTGTACTATTTGATTTTCTCGAGAAATTGCCCCTCTCTGAGGAGCCATCGAGGCAGCGGGGGTGACCATGGGGGTATTTCTCTGCAGTATTGGGGTGGCGGGCTGAAGTGAATGTGTGAAAGATGCTCTTCCGTAGGGCTGGATGCAGACAGGTCTGTTCCCTTTGGGGCTGAAAGTTTGAAGGCACATATGTCACCCACAGAGGACTGAAATGGGTCCAGGCTTAGGGTCATGTTGATGGTACCTGGAGATCCCAGGGGCTGACACAGGTTTGGTGGAAACACTCTTCTACCCACGTAAGCCAGGTTTTGTTTCCTAGACTACATGTGGTTGGGTTGTCTGTTGTCTCCTGAAAGGTGATACCCAGATTTAAGGAAGGAAAGAGGCTTTGTTTCATGGGCTGGATTGTTTTCCTCTTTGGGAAAGTGATGCTTCATAACCACAGCGAGTCATTTCCCCTCCATGAATCAGACCGGGGCCTCTTGCAGAGTGTATATTGAGACTAACCGTTGAGGCCAAGCTTGTTGCAAAGGAACAGAAACTCTGGTTGTCTACAAGAAGAGAGAGTGTGTCCTTGTGCCTGGGGGGTTTGCCCTACTAAATGGTGCCACCCACCCATGCTCTTTGCTTTATCAATGACAAATACTTACTTTAAAGGTCCAGGTCGCAGAGTCTGGTGGCCACAAGGAGATCTCAGCTTTCAGCAAAAAAAGTAAAGGCAGTCTCTCCAAATCTTGGGGCCACAGCAAAAAGCAATAAAGGAAAATGTGACCTCCTAAAGCATTAAAAAGCAGAAGATACGCCATAAGCACCTGCAACTGACTGCTCTTTAGACCCTCCTCATAATTTTGTTTAGGGCTTGGCATACACCTGTGTGTACGCCTGAGGCTGGTGGTGCTGTGGATGGGGAGCTTTTCCTGCTTTCTTCTCCTCCTCCATCTACCTCTCCCCTTTCTTGCCTCTGCTGCAGATGCCAGTGCCGTGCCTGGACATGAGCACTCATGCACGGAACTGTGAGCACAGATGCACTCCGTGCACACCAGCGTGTTTGCGTTGCTATCTGTGAGCACCTGCGCGGCATCTGAGTGTGTGTTTCCCTTTCTCCTTCCCCTCGCTGCAGTTTTGCTCCATCCGAAACCTTCCCAGAGCTTCCACCTCCTTCCTGAATGGGAAGAAGCTATCGCAGCATCTCCCACTTCTCCCTGCCTTTGTGCCCGTACGACATCATGCTGTGGTCTCTAATAACTCGTGCTGACGCTTGGTATCCAGATGGCCCAGCTAATAGGGCTCGGAGCAGTAAATCTCCATTACTGTGGCCAGTCTCACTGGCCCTCACTGTGGCCCTGACCCTCACCTCACCCAGGCACTCGTCCTTGGGAGGCCGGAAGGGAAAAGGCATCCCTGCCGACACTGGTGATGCTCCTGGCACAAAGGAAATTGTTGGGTCCTCCTGGCCTCGTCAGCTGTTATTTTGGAGGCCGGCTCCTCTCACAAGCACCTAGGGCTGTTTCTCCCTTACCTGTAATTCCCAAGACCTTTCTTCAGACAACCCAGCTCTTATTCCTAAAGGAGGTGCCTGGATGGCTTTATCTGGAGATTTCACACCCCTGTGTGAACCACCCCATATAAACTGGCCCTTCACTCCCTTCTCCCTAAGCTAAGGATGGGGGGGGAAGCACGCACAGGGACGCTTCCAGGCATTGGGGTTTTTAATGGGAAAACATCACACTGAGGAAGCAGAAAGCTGCTTGGGGTTGAAAAATGGCCTCGGAGCTGTGGCAAATGGTGCAGGATAAGCCCTTTCTATCAACTTCCCCACCACAGCCTGGAAGTATTTTGAACATGAGTGTTCTCTACAGTCTAAATATTAAGCATAGCTTGGGTAAGAGTTCACTCAAACCAGGGATGGACAAATATCTGAAGGTCATAAACACCCAGCTGAGTAATTATTTAGAGTGGTCTAAGGGATATAACTATGGGTAATGGGATGAAAGGAGGAGAGGAAAATGCAACGTAGTTATCAGAAAATTCTCCCCAGTACCCTGCTTAGTGTTGCAGAGGAAAACATACAGGTCCTTGATAAACCTGGAGGGGTGATTTATGGATTGATACATGGAATGATGGCTAAGTCCCCAAGGAGAAGCAGTGAATGGCCCATCTCCTGAGACTGCAAACTCAGCTTTGCAAATCTGGTAGACCAGGGGACACAGAACACCAGGGCAGGAGGGGAGCTGTTTCGCTGACAGATAATGTTGGCTGATGACCAAATGACTAGAAACTGCCCACAAATAAGTTTAGGCTGAAAACTGAGGAGCTGGTTTCTGGTGAAGGGAGGGATGAGGCTCTGGGCCAGCCCTGCTGGAGCAGGTGAAAATGCTGGTGGGTTTGGAGAGGGAGCAGCTCACGCGTGGAGCAGAGTTGGCTGCATGACTCGGCTGCTCACAGGCGACAAACGCGGCAGCCTCCAGGCAGTCCTAAATTCCTGTACAATGTGCTCTGTGAGGCCAGGTCCATCCTCATGTCTCCACTATTATGCTACTAATAATAATCAGAGCTCAGGGAGAGCAGCTATCTTCCTTGGCAAACATCTAGACATTCCCCAGTGCATCTGGAGAGCTTCTTTGAACTTTAGTGGATATGCATCTTGTAACTCTAGGGCTTATGTCTGTATTTTGTGAAAATATACCTCAACAAATTGCTGGTATTGGTTTGAGGGATGGGTTGAGTTATCTCTGTGATCATTTGTACCTGGGCATCTGTTGTCTTGGAGCTAGCTGCATCCTCTGCCTGGGTGAGGTGCGTACCAAGCACCAAGATGGACTCTTCTCATCTCCCTTTCTTCAAAAACTAACTACAAGAAAAAATAAAACACAGTGCTGTTTTTAGAAAGCTCTTTGTGCAGCTGAGAGTGGTGTTTCCGGAGGATCCTCCCTCCCGTGGTGTGTTCCAATGTGGGATGGGAGATTGCTCTCTTTGGGCTTTCTCCTCTCCACATGGACAGTTGAAAGATGTCTTGAAAGGACACGGGGAGATCAAGGGCTGCGAGTGTGAGGAGCATAGCCAGGGGCTGACATGGTCCTTTTTGGTGTCATGTTCAGCTTATCTTCCCTCAAGTAGGTGTGAGCGAGGGAGGGAGGGAGCTGCTCACAGCCCTGTACCCTTGCCTGCATGGGAAGACAAGCAGCCTGGGACAGACAGACAGACTGTGGGAAGTGAAGGAGGAGTGAGGGACTTTGGGGACTGTTTTGTGAAGGCTTTGGTGTGCCCTGAGCACCCGCAGCGTTGCCTTCCTGGGGCTCTCTGTTCCCTGCTCCCGGTGCTGGCAGGAGCTGGGCTCAGAGTACGGCCACACTCTGGCTTCCCCGACCTCCGTCCAGGCAGGGCATTAACCACCTCCCACACCGGTTTGTGCCACTTTACTGCTTCCCGCTCCCCAGCAATATTTTACATCTTGCCCAGTAATGCTTGGTTTCCTTAATAGCGTCTCATGTGGGATTTTATCAAAGGCTTTAGGACAATCCCAATAAATTATATCTACTGATTTCCCTTTATCCATTGTTTTGTTGATTCCATCAGAAATCCTCTCCCAGAGCGGACGTGCAGGCTTTGCTGTTGAGAAGCCACCCCAGCTTGTTCCATTTCTATCTTAGCCATTTCATGTTTCAATTAATTTTGAAATATTGAATTATTTTTCTCAACAGCCCTTGGAAGGGACAATCCAAGGAGCAATGCTGGCTTGCACTGCACCTAGGATATGCAGGTAGCAATCATTTTCTTGTCTCGGGCACCAAGAGGGGATGATTTTGGTGGGATGTTTGCAGAAGTAGTGCTCATGTTGAGACATTGTTCCTGCTTCCAGGAGCTGGGAATCTCCCAGCAGTGAAGGGGTGCATCTGAAATAATCCATGCTCCAAAAAAGCCCGGCTCACCTCGGAGCACAAACGCAGGAGGTTGCTCATTCCCTGAGATGTTGGCTGAGCGCTAGCTTGCTCCGGCTTTGTCCTTGAAACCCAAAGAGTGTGAGTTTGCCGCCAGGCTGGCTGCAGCGGTATGGAGCGGGGAGGAGGCGGTGAAACCGGCCCGCCAAGGGTTAATCATTTCCATTGCAATTGTGTCATCTCTTTGGGGACCTCTCGCTCATTTTGCGAGCGGGCGCTGAAAGCCAAGGCGCGGGGGCTCGTTCTTATTCAGCTGCACGCAGCTTCAGAAGCACCGGACGGCCGCGCAGCTGGGCTCGGCCGCCTTGGCCTTGCAGATGGATGGAGAAAAAGGATTTGTGTGCCTGCGTGTGCTTGCGTGTGCTCGCGCGCGCGCACGCGGGTGTGTGTGTGTCTGAAACCTAATTGTCTGCTGTCTAATCCGTCAGCCGGGGGGACAGCTTGCACAAGCCCCTTCCAGGCAGGCTGATAAATGCAGCGCTGCCAGGCCCCTCTGCGATGTAGTTTGGTTTAATTGGGATTGCTATGTGCACGGACTCCACGCGCGTGGAAGGGATGCTGCGCATGGGAAAGCGCGTAGCCAGGCTCCCAAGGGACGGACCTCTGTGTCCAGCTGGGCTCTCGGCGGGGTCTGGGGTCCTGGGAAACAGTGTCTGGCAAAGTGACATGAGGGTAACCCAGTGCTGGGCTGGGTGAGGTTAATGGTGGCTCCATGTTGTGTTGAACTGGTGACATTAATAGCGGCACTGCATGGTCCTGCTCTCATGCACTTCATATCTTTGGGGGGTCCAGCATCCCCCAAGACTGGGCTGTAAATACACCCTATTTCTGGGATTTTGGGATTGCCCAGGGTGTGATGGAGAACATACTGACGTCAGTGTGCTGACTTGGAGACATTGTCTGCCATCTTTAGCACAGCGCAAGGAGCTGTGAAGGGCTGTCTCCTGCCCTGACTGTCCCTTGTCTGTCCCTCCCGATGACCAGCACCGATGTATCTCTCAAGCATCTCCCAGCCCTGAGCGTGTGGCAGCTCAGGGACTCCCCAAGCCAGAGCGGCATTTTGTCTTTAATACCCCTCAATGGATTTCCCATGAATTTGTCTAGTTGATTTTTTAAACACATAAGCTTTAATCATCCCCGGAGAGCTGTGGCAAGGACTTCCACTGCTTAACCATGCACCACGTGAGGAACCATCTCCTCTTGTTTCTTTTGAACCTGCTGCCTCTTAATGTTATTGGATATCTCCTAATTCTTTTATTGGGAGACACAGTGAGCAATCAATCTCCGTTCACCTTCTTGAGGCCACAAATGTGCCTCTAGCTGCTTCTTTTCCAGGCTTCCTCCTTTGGACTAATTTTTTTGATCATCCTACTCCAGACCTTTTTCCAGCTCTGCTGGTGACGTCAGGACTCTGCATGTGGCGACATCCGCATTTTTTATGTAATTAAAGCTGATGTCATGATTACAGCAGATGGTATTTGCATCAGCATTGGTTGCTTAGTGTGTGTTGATGTCAGGAGATCCTTGCATCTTGCCAGTCACGGGAACTTCTCATGAAGCTTCTGATCCTCAACCTAGGGGTTTAATAATAATATTTTGCCTTTGAGTTCCCTGGCTGAAAGAGGCAGGGCCCAGTTATTATTTATCAGGAATTACTCGTGGTGCTTTGCAAGATATTCCTGATGTGTCTGGAGGACAGAGGAGTGACGTGTCTGTGTTGTTTCATCCCCCAGATGCAGTCTGGTTGGTACCCACCAACTCTTCCATCATAAATATACATCAGATTTCAGGACAGTTGATTTGAGGGAATCACCTTTGTGGGTGAGGATGGCAAGATGACAGAGTGTGGCTACTTGGTGGCCATTAAACATCTCCCTCATGGCTGGAAAATCAACTGCGTAGTGCTGCTTTGCCCCAGACCCCAGCGGGGTCCCGGTGGTGCTGCAAGGTTTGGAAACCAGGTTCCCAAGCCCAGGGTTGCCCCGATTCAGGCTGGGTTGTGGTCTGGCACCTCCAGACCGTTCACCCCATGCTCCCCCCGAGGTTGGTGGGAGCCCTTGCCCACAGCTGCCCTCCTCATGGCACACACTGGGGCAGGACTATGGTGCACTGACTGGCCCCAGCCCATCACCCTGCCCTCCTGCTGCTCTCTGCTTCCCCATTCCTCCTCCTCCCTCTCCCTTTCTCCCTTTGCCCTCTCTTTGCTTCTCTTTCTCTCCACACCTGCTCCTCTCCTTCCCTCCCCTTTTCTCCTTCCTCCTCCTCCTCCCCTCGCCTCTCTCTCTATCCTCTTATCTCATCCCCCTTGTTTTTCTCCTCTCTGCCTGTCCGGCTGATTTACATGCACGCTGCGTTGAAGCAGCTCAGCTGGATCTAATGCCTCCTGCCGCGAGGAGCAGAGCCATCTCCGGACTCGGTGCGGCATTTCCCCGGGCAGAGGCAGGGAGGTGCTCTGTGCACCCCACCACCTTGGCCCACGCTTTGGCCCCTTTCTGCATTGCCTCTTGCTCTTCAGCCCCTCTCCTTCCCTTCTAGACCCTTTATCCAATGCTGCTGTCTTCTCCATCTCTCCTGCCAGGTCCCCAACCTCTGTGCCCGTGCTGCCCAGCTCTCCTCCAGCCTCCATCCTGGGTGGGTGCAAGAGGATGGACCAAAACTCTGCAGCCATTCTGAGAGCTGGGGGCTGGTTTGCTGTAACTGGTGCCGTGCCCATGGCTCATGACCTGAAAACCCGATGCTGAATACTCGCAAGTGGAGCCCGTGGGTCCCCCATGCCTCCGCCTGGGTTCTGGGGCCAGTGCAGGAGCCTGGGGCATCTCTCCTGCATCCTCATGGCTCTTGCAGCTCGCAGAGCCAGGATCGAAGAGCCCGCGTTATTCCCTGGCTCTAATCACTCCCTTTTCCATTCTGCTGATTTGCATTTCCGCGAGAGGAAGATGCCCTGATTAATATCCCCTCAGAAGAGCTTTATTGCGATGGCTCCTGCCTCTCTAATTGGAAAGTGGTCTTAACCTTTCATACAAGTGGCTGGGATGTTCCCTGCCCACCAGAAACCCCTAGAAGGGTGTTGCTTACCCTGAATTTCAGGGGAGTGGGAGTTTTGGAGGATCTGACTCTGCCTCTGAAGTGGGGCAGGAACCCCTCTGCCCAAAAAGGGCACTCCTGGGCATCACACCCCTGATACCAGGGGGTGAGACCATGCCCAGCACAGCAGGTTGTCTGGACAGAAGTCGGAGGGGGGATCACAGAAGGGGGACCTGCCCAGATGAGCCAAATCCAGTGAGCATCCAGCCAGCCCTGAGCGAGCAGCTTGATGCTCCCCAGCTCCCACCCACGTGCTAATTAGGGGCCCATGGAGGAGTGAGTTTATAGAGCTGTTCCCGTTTACCTTCCTGCGGCCGGGAGGCGGGATCCAACCTGGCAGCGGGGATCCTACAGCTCTTGCTCCCCGGGGAGTCCCAGGCCCACCACTAACCTGCACTGGCAGCTTGAAAGCCTGCCTTGCACTTAGCTGCTTTCTGATCTTCAAAGGCTCTGAATGCCCAAGGAAATCAGACCTCGTGCCTTTTCTTCCCATGCAGTCCCCAGATCTGGACTCTCATGCAATTTATTATCCCTGACACGTGCCACTCCCTCCCTGGCCATGCGTGGGGAGGGAGCATCGCTCTGCCGCTCTTCCTCGGGTATTGGAGCTGGGCCGCCCCGGCCATGGTGTGAAGCTGCTGCTCCTCGCACGCACCCCATGATGCTGAAGGCAGGGAGACGCGCCAGTGTAGGCATCGCCGACTGCGTCCTGCAAAATCTTCCCGCTGGCTTCCCAGCGATGCGCCCACTGGCTGAGGCTGGCAGCTGCCTGCTCCAGGCAGGTCCCTCGGTCCTCTGCCAGTGGGTTTTGCTGCTCCAACCCTCCAGCTTAGGATCTCAGTCTCTGCAGCTGTGGAGCCTCTTTTCCCCGTGCCCTTCCTGAGCTGGTGATGTAGCTGCTCTAGTAAGACCCCAACTCACCTCTTGGGTGCTTTTTCCTCCCCTTCCCAAACACTCTCCTTCTGACGTTATAGAAACATTTTTTTTTAATTATTTTTTAATTTTGGTATTTAAGCTGGTTTAGCGGCTGCAGCAGTGATAAACAGCCCGGGAGATCCAGAGAATAATCTCTCTGCTTGGTGACGGCAGAGGCGCCTATCACAGCTGCTGGCAGCACGCAAAAAAGCCGTCCTCATCCGCTGCCTGGTCTATCAGCCCAGGGAGGGGAGAAATTGCCTCTATCCTTAATCACAGAATTTGAAATCCCAGCTAGTCTGCACCTTTCTATTCTTCAGGTTCGCAGGGTTTTGCTGTGTGGGCATGGAGAGAAATAAGCAGCTCTCAGATGGGAGCAGAAGTTGGAGAAGGGACTGGGAAGAGGTTGGGCGAGCAGCAGCTCCTCTCCCTTTTCCAAGTATCTTCTGGACTCGCCACCTTACAACACTTTCATGGCACCTCTCTCTTCAGGGAGGTGAGTTAAGGCTGTATTTTTAATATAGAGTCACAAAATGCTGTCATCATGGGCTGTTGTGTGCTCTGAAGGTTTGTGTAACACTGCTGTGGTTGGAGAGACTACGTGCACCAACAGATGTGCTTGCCAGAGCCCCCGTGCCAGGGCAGCTCCCCAAAGGTGTCAGGGAAATATGGTAAAAAGGGCAGATGAAAGGATAGAAAAACACAGGGAAGAGCCAGAGATGCTTTGTTCTTGCCTCAAATAAACACCAATGAGAAAGATGCTCAAGCTTGTCCCTATGTTATAGACCGGGTCAAGTAAAAGAACTGGGTTTGTGTCATAGGAATGGCCCAGATTTATATACGTTGTCCAGGGAAGTGGATATGCTGGTGCTGGACTGCAGGATACTGCAGCCAAGCAGGTAATGAACCTCTGTCGCGAGGATGAGTGATGCTAAAGCCATAATATCTGTCAGGGGGTAGTTCTGGGGTGCAGGGCAAGGCTGGACATACCCCAGTAACCCCATAGTGACTGCAAAGCAGCGTGTGGATGGAAGGTGCCTCTGCTTCATGCTCAGCACCGCTGAATGGCAGCGTGGCACCCGTGCACGTGGGCTGTCACTGCTGGCAGTCTGCTCAACCCAACGGTGCAAACGCAACCGCCCGCCATGCTAGAGACTGGTGTCGGAGTCGCTGGAGATTGCTTTTAATGAGACAGATAAAGCCAAATGAAAAACAAATTAAGATGCAGGGCTGTGGGAGCTGTCTTGTACACAGCGCTCTGACTTTCTTGGGGGGAAGCTGAGGTTGCAAATGGTGGCAGAGGCACTGGAGAGGTGATCACAGGAGATGGTCATCTCACCTGGACTCAAACCGGAGAGCAGTTAAGTCCTTTCCAGCGCCTTTTGCAGATAACCTGCAACTCTGCATCCCACTGTGAGATTCAAATCAGACCCGGTGTCGCACCTTTGGTCTCAAGGTGCATGAAGAACAGTGTTGGTATTGTCCCCTCTCTGCTCCCCTGTCCTCTCCCCCCATCTCCGGTGCCTGGGGTGGGTTTTGAAAGCACTGCACTCGCAGGAGGCAACTTTCCAACCACATCCCAGTGATGCTGATGGAAATCGCCGTCTGCCTGAAGCAGCTGCTGTGGTCCAGGGCTGCCCAGGACATTGGCAGTCCATCCCAAACTTTCCACTGAGCTCAGAGCATCTGAGCTGTTTCTGTGAAAATCCTGCTCTGGGTCAGGAGGCAGGAAAGGGGCTTTTGCTCCAGCCAGGTCTGTTCTTGAGCAGAGAATGTTTAACACAAAAAACCCTCCTGTTTCTGAGCAAAAAATGCTCAGGCGTTGACTATCAACGTGAGCAGCATTGCTCAGGCAAATGGTGTTTACACCCTGAAGCCTTCAGACTTTCTAGATTTCACCTGCTTCTCTGCAGAAACCCCTTGAGAAAATGTTACCGAACAAGGCAATACTTGGGTGGATAAATTGCCTGGAACAAACGAGCTGGAATTTGTACAATCCCATTCTTCATGTAAGAAAGATGTCACTCCTTAAGCAGTCCCCGGGGAAAGTGTCCACCCTGGGGAGCATCACCCCGCGCTGCCCACATTGGCCAACCCCTGCTTTGGACCGAGCTGCCTGGGTTTCCATGCACTGCAGTGGTTTTTGCCATCCCTTCCTGGGAATTGCAAACAGCAGCAAAAACAGCAAAGCAAGTTTTCTCCTTTTTTTTTTTTTTTTTTTTCCCCAGCCCTGGGCTGGAGGGAAGAGGGATTTGGGGAGTGCTTTAAGACCGGCTGCTGAACCGAGGTGTCAAGAGGGAGGTTTGGTGCTGTATTTTGCTGGTGCTGCAGGAGCAGATCCTGCCACCAAAGGCATTTTGGGACATGTACCCTCCAGTCGTCATTGCTCATCCCTCTCATGGCGCAGCTATTTCTGCCTCAACTTTCCATCAAGCTGCCTCCAACGCTTCCCAGTCTAAAACCACGCTGGTTTAGAGAGCCAGTTTCATCCCCCCTTCCATGTCTCATTTGCATATATTTGCATAGCACACAGGTTTCTGGGAGGGGAGGAGGCGCTGGAGAGACACATCCTTTATTCTTTTTTTTTTTTCCCTTTCAGCAGAATTGTATTTATTTATTTAAACCCAGCACTGTTGCTCCGAGGGCTTCGCTACTCACTGGTCCCATGGGTGACTCAATGGTGGACAGAGGTGTTGGGCTGGTGCCCCCAGCCCCATCCTGGCACCTTTTCTCTTCCCTCAGCCCCATTTCCAAAAGCTCCCCCTGGTCCCTACCCACCACTGAGCCACCATCACGTGTCCAGAGGTCCCCAGCCTCCTGCCATGGATCATGGGTCCGCACCAGTGCTTATCCAGCATCTTTCTGGGTTGGAAACCAGTGGATTTTGGGGAATGTGTTGGGCTGGTGGGAATTAGCTTCTCAGGTCTGTATTTTTCCAGTTTTCCAGCCAAATTGGAAATGCAAACAAACCTGCCTTCCCCTCCAAAATCCAGGCAGGAGGAGTTCTTGTTTTTTTGGCAGTGAATCTTCCCTTCCAGGGATGCTCTCAATCTGAAACGCTTCTGGGACCAAATGCAAGCCAGGTGTAAACTTGCTGGAATTGCCACTTTCTATGGGTGATTGCACGGGACCCGGTGCTTGCCCATCTTCCCATGGCATCTCCTCCAGTGGCCTCGACTGCTGCCTGGCCCAGGCAGGGGGATAAAGGCTTCCTCTCCCCAGCCCCTGCCTTGCAATGGCCTTGTGGAAGGGAAAGAAAACTCTGTTTTCCCCAGGGTTTGCTGGGTTTTCCCTCTCTTGTCTGGTCCTTCTCTAGGTTTGGTTGCCTCTCTGGCACTCCTGAAGGGCTGGTCCCTTGGCATTTGCCACTTCTCTTGGGAAACAGCAAACCCTTTCCCTTGGGATGGGTTTAATCAACTCCAGCAATGGCCCATCCCATCCTGAGAAGGGAACCTCTTATTTCCCCTCTGCCATTGCACCCCTCACCTCGGGGTGCCACAGAGGTGGGCAGCTGGGGTAGCACATGTTTAGGGGGATGTGGTGACCCCCAAACTGCTTCATCCCTGCAGGCAACCACTGGTGTGAACCTCCAGGAACTGGAGCTGATGTATCTCAGTGTCTTGGTCCTCATTTGCTGGTGGACCTGGAGAGATTCGAGACTGGGTGTGGGGTTTGCCTTATGGACCATCATTTCTGATCTTCCTTTGAGTTACATGAACCTCTCTAGGGATCTTCCACACACACCCTGTGCTGGGCGAATTCCAGGTGTGGTTTTAACAGAAATTAAACTGATGCATCCCCCCAACTTTGTGTTCACTTCTTTCTGCAGAAGCCATATTTCTTCCCAGGTCCTTGCACGGCGTGGGCTGACTGTGTTGCATGGTTGGAGGGTTACAAGCCGGGTGGGATCCTGGGCTGGCCGATGGGAAGGTGCTCAGTGCCTGCATCCCTGGTGACGCTCGGGGACAGCCCTGCCTGAGGGCTACAATGTCCTTTGCTGTAAGAGGGATGAGATCAAGGTACCTCTTCACTGGCCTACCAAGGTGGAAGGGCAAATCAGCAGGAGAATATCACATTGGGGTGTTGGTCTGTCACCAATGGGGCTGTGCAGACGCGGGGCTCCCTTCAGCCAGATTTCTTCCTCCCCCAGGGCAAGACAAGGAGGAGAGACCAGCCCATGTGCAGGATGGGGCCAGCAGGACAGGGAAGGTGACAGCAGCCATCGGCACGTGGGGCGAGGGGAGGTAAGGTGTGCGGTTCCAGGAACCGATGTTGGGATGGGAGGGGACCAGCCCCAGGCACATGGAGCTGTCTGGAATATCTTGCAACTGGCTGGGGTTTAATTTTTTATGCGAACTCCTGTTTGCAGCGAATGCGGTGTTGCGGTTCCTGGTATTACAGAGTGTGGAGGCGAGCTGCTGAGCTGCCGACTGTGCTGAAAGCCGGTTCTAACCGAGCAAGGGGGAGAGCTGGCTGGCTGTGGCCGGCACGGCACGGCATGGCACGGCATGGCTCTGCCCGCTGAGGGTTCCGCTGTGGGTGGGTGGGTGCTCGGCTGTCGCCAGCCGCAGCCTGAGTACACGAAATCTGGGCTGGCAACGCAGCGGGGCTTGGCAGATCTCCACGCTGGAGACCATCTCCTTTAAGACCTGGACTCAGGTTATCAAAACCCAGAGCATCTTCTGGGGTCAGGGCCACAGAGCCCCCCAGCCCGGATGGGGATGGGGAGGGGGCTCTGGCACAGACCACAGCCCTCTCTTTGCTCCCGTGCCCTCTTGCTTGCAAAGCTTTCCAACTGCCCAGCTCAGAGGCTGTTTGTCTTCAGCTTGACCGTTCCTCCGCCTCCCCCGCCTGTCTCCTCTGCTTCCTCATTCTCGGTGTCGGGTTGAGCAAGAGCAGAGCAGAGCCTCCTCAGGATCAGGGTGAGGCTGGGGGGGCCTCCAGTTCCAAGTTCCTTCTTTTTTTTTTCTCTCTTTTTTTTTTTTTTTTTCTCCTTCGCTCTGCACACAAAGCTGGGCTATGATGAAACTCCAGCTCTGTCTTGCTCGCAGCATTCATGCACGGCACATGCTGGAAATAATTGTCCTTGGTGGAGCTCTGCAAGCTGCAGAGCGATTTAACCAAAAAGAGGTGGAAAGCAGTTTTATTTCTACACACTGTGTTTCAGACTCACTGCAGCCCCGGGTTCATCTACAAGGTGGATCGGAGGCAGGCGTAAGCTCAGGCTGGATCTGCAAGCCCTGTGACCGTGGCCAGGTAGTGCCAAGCCTGAGTTAACGTATCTTGCAATTCAGCAGCACTTATTACACTGGGTTTGACATGGCTTTGGTCTGCTCAAGCTCCGGCAGAGGAAGCCGTGGCTGCCTGCAATGCCCCTCGTAGCGTAGGCACCGCAACGGGCTCGATGCGAACGCTCCTGTTGGTTTCTCCAAGTTTGGGATCAGATGCTGCAGTGGGAATTTTTGTAGGTGCCAAGTCGTGCTGATAAGGGAAATATGTTGGGTGCACACTGCGTGCAGAGTATTCCTCACAACCTGGTCTCTCCTTTATGTGCCTTAAATAAATCGCAGATGATTTTGTGAGTCTTGCTTTACATTTTCAAGCGGTACAAACTAGCTGGAGAATGCCTGCTAGGAATGTCCTGTCCTTTGCATTATTTTGATAGGCAGAGGGAAGTGTGGTAAGCTGAAAGAGGAGGGTTGGCTCCAGGACATTTTGGAGGTGTTTGGAGCAAAGATTTTGTCTGAGGTGCCTTAAGGAAAGGGCCCATCTTTGGTGCAGAAAGACAGGGCAAGGATGGAGGAGCCAACGCCACCATAATACCTCTCTGAATGGGATTTTGCCTTACCCAACGAGAGCTCCCTGTCCTGAGCTGCAGCACATGTCAGCAGGATTTGCATGTGGGGGGTGTGCGCTCAGCACCATCCAGGATATAGCTCATTCTTGTTTGGTTTGTTCGTGAGTTATACCAAGTCCTCCTTCTCCTTCTCCAACTCACACAACACTACTGCAGTTTGTCAGGCTCTGTTGTGGAGTATCTTGTCCACAAAAACATTTTGTTTTCTTCAAACTTCCTTTTCTTTCCAAATGGCCAACCCATTCTTCTGTGACTCTCCATAGATTTCTGCTCTTGGTCACCAGGGATCTCCGTTATTGTCCATCTCAGCTGGTTTAGTACTTTGTGGTTGGTCAAGGTCAGATGTGACTGTTTTCTGATCCAATTGGAGAAAAGCCAAAATCCTTTTGCTGTCAAAACTTGGCACTGGCGGTACAACCATCCACCCCTTGGTGAGGAGGACCTCCTTGCCACTGCTTTTTCGGTTTCACCAGCTTCTGTTTTCACCAGTGCCAACTGGTGTGAGGAGCAATGTGTCTAAACTCTTTTCTCCTACCGAGTCAGTAAGATGTGATCTTATGTGTGCTCCTCAGAGCTGTGCTGAAAGAGGCTTTTGCATTATTTACTCTGTTTTGGAGCTGGAGCCAGACCTGACCCTGGTCTTGCTCAGCTGAAGGCAGTAGAGGTGGGAGTGAAGCCCTCCCAGTAATACCATCAGAGCTGCTGGAGCTGGGCTCAGGTTTCTTCCCGAGCTGGTTCTCATGGCTCAGCAGAGTCCAGTCGTGCTCCCCCTTGGTGTAACGCTGACACGGGATTTCTTCTCTCAGCTCAGCCCTGGTGTAGCTTCCCCCAAACACCACTCGCCAGTGAGGTTTTGTGCTCAGGGCACTCAAGCCAGGCTGACCTGGGGCTGGCCAGCCCTTTGCAGGCGCTCGGTGGTGAGGCAGAGCCAAATTCTTGACTTCTGGCCCTTTGGCCGTGGCTGGGGTCGGCATGGGATGGGGAGGAGGAGGGCTGCGGTGTCAGCCCCCTTTGGAGTCCCCCCACCCCCTCACCCATGGAAACGGTCCCAGCAAGGCACTTTGCCCGCTGGCAGCCGTCTTTGCCCCCATCCATCCTTTCTCAAGCACAGAGCGGGGAGGGGGAGACCTATTCGACACCCGCTTTCCTCTCGCACTCCCACCACCCGCATCCCCCCAATTCCCCCCCAAAATCTTGCATTGCCCAAAAAAACCCACATTCTCCCTGGCTGCTTTTTCTTGCTAACCTCCGCTTGCTTTGCCTCTCCTCCCCTCCCTCCCTCCCTCCTCTCCATCTCCCTCCCTCCCTCTCTCTGGGGGGAAAAAAGGTCATTGCGCAAATGATTAGTCAGAGCTCAGTTGCTGTAGCAACCGGCTGCTGGAACTGGGACAGGCGTGCAGCGAGGACAACGGAGAGGTCGAGCATCAGCCAGGGCTGGGGGAGCCCAGCCTTTGTATTTGCTTTCAAGAGCCGGGGAGCCAGGCGGTGCGAAGCCCCCAGCTCCACGCCATGCGCGGGGCCGTTTCACCGGCAACCCCCAACCGCTCGGCTGCGGTTTATTAAATTGCTGGCATCTCGATGCCACCGTGGAGTCAGTATGGCCTCGGTGTTTCTCCAACGTCTCTTGGCATGGTGGCACCATCCTTCACCCTCTGTGCCGGGAAGGAGGCTCTTGCCCTTGGCAGAGTGGCCATGGAGCCAGGGCACGTCGTGGTTTCCTCCCCGTGGCTGTGACCAAGCCGAGGGAACGCACGCTGGGGTTCAGGGCTCCTTGTCCTCTTGCAACATCCCACACGTGAAATATGAAGCCAAGTTCCTCCTGATCCTGCACAAGGAACCAGGCGTTAACTGTGTCCTGCCCATTTCCAGTTCCAGAGCTCTGCAGTCCCTCTGCCTTCATCCCCTGAGCAGCTTCAAGCAGAGACATTTCCAAATCATCCTTCTTTCCTCCCTGCCCTAAATTCGAGGACAGCAGCTCAGCATGCAATGTCCATGGGCTGCTTGGCCTTGGAGTACAGGGCAAGGGCTCTTCAGGGGATGGTCAGGCCACATGCCTGACCATGGTGATGGTCTTCAAGTGGTTTTGTTGCTGAGGCTGATGGGACCATGCTGTGCAGGCTCAGCCTGTCCTAGCCAAGTCCCAGCCTAGACAATGCAGCCAAGGAGGGCCGGCAGCAGAACCAGTGGCAGTGCAGGCAGGGACCCCTCTGCGTGTCTATTCACTGGTGGGACCCTGTGCTGGGCTGCAGAACTGGGGAGGGTGAATGGGGGACCCCGTCTCAGTCCTTGCCCTGGGCAGTGCTGGTTCTGAAGCACCAGAGCTGTCCCCTGAAGCCCCCAAAGTGCTGCACAGGCCCTTCAGGGGACTTCCACATCCTTCCAGTGTGAACAGGGACCTGTTCTCATCACCAGCTCCCTGCTCTGGAGCAGATATTGGCCCTACACTGGTGTGGGGTGGGAGAGCCCTGCCATTTGACTGTCTCCATCTCTGCCTGTTGCCCTTGCACACCAGTCCTTTGGGGGATGAAGACCAGTTTATCTGCCAGTATGCACTGCCTGGGTCTTTGAGCAAGCTGCTCCTCGCTCTTTATGAGTTGAGCAGTGATTTGGGGTCACACTTCCTTCTGGGGTGCGTGTGGAAGGCGAATGGGCCTGAGGTTGCAGAGGGCATTGAGACCCCCACAGGAAAGCACTGGGGAGGGGTAATGCATTGAAGCAGTTGGAAGTTGGTACAAGTGCTGCTGGGGAGGGGATGTAAAACCTCCACTTTGGGAGAGCTGGGTGGGCTCTGGGCAGGATTTCGGGGATGTCTTTGGTCTCTTGCTCAAGGTTGAGCACATCCATCTAGAAAACTGTGGGTTGGAGTCCTCAAACCTAGGAAATTATTTTAGTCTGAGTTTGTGGGAAACAGCAGGAAAGGGCTATTTATGCAGAAAATGGCTTCCAATAAACATGCTTCCTTTGGGAGAAGAGAGAAATTGCTGAGATGTGCTGGAAATCTTTTCACTTTCCTGGGACCGTCCTTGATTGCCAAGAGCGAGCCAGCCATGCGCCACGGCCGCACCGGTACTCAGCAGTGTTTGCAACCCTGCTCCAAAAACCTACGTCCCCATCTCTTCATCACCCGGTGGGCAGAGAGGGGCTTTCCAGTCTGCCGCTTGCTCTGCATTGCCCACCGATGCTCCTCTCGGTCCTACGAGAGGTCCTCCAAACCCCTTGAGATTTCCCTTGCCTTCAGCATTTCCTTCTTTCCTTCTTTATTTTTGAAGCCGTGTGATTGCAGAGCGCTGGCAGGGGGTTTGCTTGTTTAAGGGTTTCTTACCTCATGGTTGCAGAGATGAGCTTAGCAGCGTGACGTCAGAGTGGCCTGCAGGCTCAAAACCAACAGGGAAACAAAAGCAAGCCAACTGATCTTCTTTCTTTTTTTTTTTTTTTCCTTGCAAATCTCATTATTTTAAAGGCTATTCCCTGATTTTTCTGGGGTCTGGAAATCTTTAGGAGCTCTGAATGCTCAGGGCTGGCCATGCTGTTTTGGTGTATTTTTTATGTGTATTTGCCTTTGGAGGTGGTGAGTAAAACCTGCAGATTCAGTCCAGCTGACTAATATTTCAGGTTATCGAAAATGACAAAAGAAAGGAAGAAAGAATGAATGTAAGGCCTCAAGGAGAGGACCAAAAATCCCTGTGACTTACTCAAACACTATTTTTAAGCCTGCAAACACAAAATGGTTCTCTGCTGTCCCTTGAAATGGACTAAGAGACCATCACCATATAGAGTTAGGTTTGGGTTACGGGGCTGCCAAGTCCACAAGCCATTGTGGACTCCCATTGTGGACTATTTTCTTCTACATCTCTCATCTCTCAGCCCCCTCCTTGCTCCTGAAGGACCCCCAAGGTCCAGGCTGAGAGATGGTTGTGCCAGTGTTTGAAAGCATCAGCCCTGTCCTGAGCATCTGTGAGCTAAAAGAAGGGTAGAGAGGGCATCGAGGGTTTTTTCCCCTATGGATGATACCCAGTAGAGACTTCAAGCAATAAGCAACATCTGTGATGGTTTAGGAGCACATCCATGACCATGTAAGAGCTCACTGCTTGGAAAGGACATCGGAGGGGAGAGCTTGGGGGCATCCTCATCCGTCCCCGGGCAGTGCCAGAGGTGATGCAGTCCAAGGGGATGAGGAAGATTTAAAGCCATTTGGCAAAGCAAGCTCTCAAGGTCTCACCCATACCCCCACAGCACTGCTCTTCATTGGGAACGACCTGCAGAGCAGGATGGGACCATTTGTGATTCCTGGCTGCAGAGCACCGCTGGCGCAGGGTGGGATGTGACCTGGACTGGCCGAGACTCTGTTGAAAGGAGCGGCTGGGCAGGGGAGCACAGGAGAGAAGGCGTGCAGCCCTCCCCTCAGCTTTCTCATCTCAATAAGCTTGTGCTCCTCCAAAGAAATGTACTCATGAGCATTTGTCAGTGATTGCCATCGAAACAGGCAAAAATCTATAACCTGGGGTCCGGCCCCTCTTCCAGGCTCTCATGTCTTGAGATTCCCCCCACCTCCTCCCTAAAACCTCAGGGATCAGCCCCCACACACAGCGTCTCGTCTCACTGACATGGCTCAGCTGTAGCCCATGTCCATGAGGTTGCCAGCAGACGTTGGCTGTTGATGGCAAAGAGCTGGAGTGGTGTCCTGGGGACACCGCAGGTCCGGGCAGCTCAAAGTGACCCCCTTCACCACAGCTGCCCTCATGGGTGAGTGCCACACGCTGCCGGCACTGCCGGCTGGGCTCTGCCATGGTGGGGTGGACGATGCTCCTCGCTGGCATCCGTTGAGGGTAATCCACCATGGAGTTAATGCGTGCTCTCGTTTCAGTCGTCTTTTGTTAACGGGTTTGGCCCGGTGCCACATGGGGAGCGTGGGCAGGCAGTGCTGGAGGCCAGCAGGGATGCTTTTTGTTCAACGTTGTGGCTCCTCGGTGGAAAGGATAGTTGGCCAAAATGGGGCACGTACGAGTGTGGCGGTCACTTCGCCTGGGGAGGAGCCCAGCTGCTCCCTTTGGCACTGAATTCCCTGGGGCTTTGTGGGAGTATAAGGAAGCTGCTCACTCCCAAGTCCCGTTGGGGATTTTGCTCGTGCTGCAGCAGAGTGCTGCTCCCCGTGTCAGCCAAGAGGGTGCTTGGGTGTCCCATCTGTAATGCTCAGGAGAGGTCTGCCCCCATGCGAGATGGGGTTTCCCTTGGTTCAGCAGCATTGGGGCAGTAGGTGGCCAACACGAGATGGCTCCTCTGCCTGACCTGGGCCAGCTCCAGGCCCTGCTCAGCTTTGGTTAAGCCCAGCAGTGGGAGCAGACTGCTGGATTTGGCCATCTCCATCTGCTGGAAATACTCCCTGTTTCACCCAGCCTTTGTTTCCTCCCAGCTCCTCGTTATTTTTCATGGCGTTTCCCCCTCTTGTGCTGCTCGAGGCTGTTGGTGCAAGCTCAGCTTTTGGGCTCGTGCTTGTTCAGCTGAACACTCATCTGTGCGAGCTGGGTTATTTCATGTGCTCGCCGGCACAAGCAGTCCCCGACGGTGAGGCTCAGCCCTGGCTCAGCTCTTTAACAACAGCAGGGAACAGCACGTTCACGTGAACCCAAGCCCCAAAACGGCCCACGGGGAATGACGCAGCAAAGGTGAAATATCAAAGGGAGAGGGGAAGTGCATGGCAGGAGCAGGGGAAACGGAGGAGAGAATAGCCGGAGCTGACCTCAGCGGGGCGGGGAGCCCGGCTGCACGCATGGAAGGGAAATGGGAAAAGGATACAGCTGGGACCAGCCACAGCACCCGCGTGCTCTGCGCCAGCCGTGTTGCTGCTTCCCACTTTTCCCCCGGGATGGGCTGGGGGAATGGGCAGGGTCAGGACTAACACCCAGCAGATCAGGGCTCCCAGAGGTGCCCAGTGGAGGTTGCAACAAACACACCCATCGGGGCAGGTTGGGAGCTTGGCCAGGAGCCACCAAGCAGCCAGATGTGGCCAGGGAAGCTCTCGGGCATCTGCCAGCCCCATGTGCCAGGAGCTGCCTGCAAGGAAGCAGCCCTGATCTGGTGATCGTCAGCTCCAGCCCGCTGCAGATCCACTGCGGTGCCCTGCCGATGCGGCTCCCAGGGTTTGTTTAAAGGCAGTGTGGGACAGATCGCGTCATTCCAACCTTCCCTGGCACGTAGAGAGAGCCAGTGGTGTCACCATGATCAGGGCCGCCTGTCGAGAAGCGGCACAAGCCATCCCAGGGTAGCTGCTGTCCCTTCAAGAGCTCTCGGCTGTGCCCAGGGACGGCTGACATTTTTATTTTTTTTTGCACGTGGAGTTTTATTTTTAGCTGGAAAAAACCCAGCCTTTAAAAAACAAATGCACACAAAGTTTTCGTGAAAAATTCTCAACATAATGGGATTTTTCTCTCTGCAAAACTGCCTGTGACATTTCTAAATGAAGGGTTCCTCCTGTCCTTCTGCTTTTCCCCCTCAATCTTCAGTGAAATTTCTCCCTTCCCTAAGCCACCCTTTTTTCCTCCCCAAGATATGCTCTTTCAGGAGGAGGAACAGCAACTATAAGGACTGCTTTTTCTGGAATGTTGTTTTTCAAAATAAAAAAAAGGAAAATGTAGTAGAAAATTTACAAAAACATCCCTTTTGAACCCATTAAAATGGAATGGGATTAATAGTTTTGGTTGTTTCCCCCTTCTTCCAAGTAGTTCTCATCTGTCCTTAGCCTTTGGTGTGGGACAACTGGGACAGTAAATGGCAGAGAGTGGCTCTTACTCTTTCTTTACTCAAGGAAAAGATTTTCTGTCCCAGAGGTCTTCCTTTGGGGCTGGAGAGAAGCTTGTGAAGTTCTTGGCATCCAAAATCCAACATATGGAGGGGTTCATGCCCTTCTCCTTATCCTTTCTCTGGTGGAGGGTTGTTCAGAAGTCATTTGGGTTCTGTGGGGGCTGTGGGGCTGTGGGAGGGCTGGCATTGGCCCAGGGGTTGACCCAGGGGTAGGGCAGGATGGATGGGAGAACTTGAGAACGGGACAGCAGAAGCAGGTCCTGGGGTCTGTTCCTGGCTCTCCAGCAACATTTCCCAGGTGACCATGGGGAAGTCACTTTGTCCCTCTTCACCTTCATTTCCCTACCTGGGAAAGAGGAGGACTCACTCTTTGCACCCATGGGCTTAGGCAGGTAGTTAATACCTTTTGAATACTCTGAGTTGCCACAGGGATTTGGTCAGCCACCATTGGCTTGGTTGAGGCAGAGGACAGTATTTTTCCTTCCAGGTTAGAAATACATTGGTTGCTTTTCAAGAGCAGCTACTGGTTTCTTGGAGTTGAAGGCCCTGGAGGTGGGGATGATTCTGTCCTTAGACCACACAGCTCTCTGCACCCTCTTGATGCCCAGAAACAGTATCCAAACCAGCAGCTGCACTGCAGAGGTTTATCCTCCATGGTGCATCGGAAGGTCTCACCTGATCCAGCCCAGGAGCTTTCGCACTGCTTGACTGGGGATGTGGTGCCACGGGGCAGAGCTCCTGGCCCTTCGAAGAAAACACTGGAGGCCATGGCAGGCTGAGGTCACAGCTTCCACTGTGGAAGTCTGGGCTTGGTGGGCCCGATTCAGCCACCCAAACTAAAGGTGTTTCCTAGAGATCCCATCAGAGAGGACGGTGCTGCTCTGCCTCAGGTACCTGACCCATAGGCTTGAAGGGGACCCACTGGGGGACATCTTGGAAAGAGGCTGGTGCTCATGCACGTGTCTGGTGGGAGCCCTGCCCATCTCTCTTCCTAAACCACGGGGGAAATATCAGGGCTCATAGGCAGCAGCTGCCTGCAGCCCACGTGGGAGCCTCGCAGCCCCTGGCCATGCAAAGCCAGAGCAGGGAAGGGGAGCAAAGCAAACATGTTTTGTCCAGGCTATTTATTTTGTGCTGGGGTAAGGGATTTTTTTTGTTTCAGACATGCGATGAGTGTGTTACTCAGCCATGACTCGAGAACTTGTGAGCAATAAAGTCATCCTGAAGTCTGCCAAAAAAAATCTTCTTAGCACACCCACCTCATCACACGTTCCCACTGTAGCTACTTTAGTGCGATCTGCCGCTGAAAGGCGGCTACCTCACGGGGAGGCTGCGGTAGCCATCTGCGAGCTTGTGGCAATGGCCCATGGACGAACCGGTGCCCATTGGTGTCACCTGTCTGGTGACTGGGACCCTTTGCCAACGGCATCACAAAGATGGTGGGCTGGGGTTTGTTCCACAATCCAAAAGCAAACAGAACTGGAAGGGGCTGTGTAGTCTGGTGTAGTCTTCTTCCTGCAGCCTGGGCTGCATCTTGGGTTTGGGATGTTGGTTTTGACCTTTTGGGACCAAGACTTGACCTGAAACCCCCATGAGGTGGAGACCCATGGACACGTTCCTCCTCCTGCCCTGCACAGCTCCATCGGGGCTGGCTGGATTTGGGGTGACTTGGGGCTCCACCGCTGCAGTTTGGGGTGGTGGTGACCTCTCCTCCAGGCTGCGGGGAGATGTGTGATGGAGGCATGCACCACTGAGCAGGGAGAGCGCTGTTGGAAGTGCCTGAGAAACTGCATATTGATGCCAAAATTCACATTGTTGGGGGCTGGCCAGTTCCCTGGGTAAGGAGGCAGGATGCTGGGTCCCCAGGTGCGAGAGCCCTCACCCTGGGGCGGCCGCTCTGCATGTGGGGTGGTGCAGCCCTCGCTCGGGCACGGGGTCCGATACCTCTGGGAATGGGATATTCCTGGAGCTGGATATCAGGGCTCGCTGCGGGGCAAAGCCCTGCTCTGTTGAAGGCTGGAAGGACTGGGGTAAGAAACAACTCCATATTGGTGGGGTGGGATGCAAGGGATGGTGTTGGAGACACCCCCTCATCCCACTGGCAGGCAGGAGCTGGGGGCAGCTGGGAGGTGGGTCTGGGCAGGACCCTCTTGCCTGAATTGCCGGGGTAAAAGCTGCCTCCGCCAAGGCCTTCTCTCCCCACCCCTTCCCTGCGCCGGGGCTCTAAATAATTGATAATGCTGATAAATAATAGATCTTGTATTTGCTCCTTCGCTTTTCTCTGCCGGGGCGTGTGCGCTTGCAGCCCGACGGTGCTGCATTAGGGTTACAGGGATGGGGAGTGCGCGTCTGCTGGGCCGGGGTAGGGAGCTCTGCAGCGGGGAGAGCATTCCGGGGAGATAAAGGGCTGGTTTGATGTGTGTTCATGTGGCGGGGCTGTTTTGCCTTGCATGCCTTTCTCTTTTGCTTTATTTTTTTCCTGGAGTGAAGCCTGGCGCCAGCAGTCTGGAACCAGCCTGACAAGCTTTTGAGTTATGGAAAGGGGGAGGAAGGGGGGAGGAGAGAGAAAGAGGGAGTGAGAGAGGCAGGGAGGAGGAGGGCGAAGGCAGAGGGAGGCAGCTGGGATGTGGATTATTAGGGGAGAACAAGAATACACACAAGAGGCTGGTGGGGTGAGGGCTGGGGGCTACCGGGGCTGGTGGGGAGGGGACGGAGCTGGCTTCTAGCAAACCTTTCAAAGGAGATTTTTTTTTTTTTTTTTTTTTTTTTTTGCATGGGGAGGGGGAGAGGGGGAATTGAGTCATTTTGGGCATGAAACGCAAACCTCGCCGCGTCAAGGAACAAGGAAGTTTTTTAAAGCGCCAATTAAAGGGCTTGGAGAGGTCCGGGGCTTTTAAACAGCCTTGGGAAGGGGGGGTCCTGGCCGGCGTTCAGGCTGCCGTCCCATCAGGACATTCCTTTCTGCTGAACGCTGCTGCTCCCGGCCCTCTCCTCCTCCTTTTCCAAGCTGCCGTCGAATCCTTTCCAACTCCCGCGTCCGAACCCGGAGAACTTTGCTCCGTTTCATCTCTCGCCGCCTGCCTCCCCCCCAGCCCCGGGCTGTGCTCGGTGCTTTGATCACGAGCTGCCTGCACAGAGAGCCCCTGGACCCCCACACTTCACACGCCCAGGGCGCGGGAGCCAGGAGCCCCTCCAGGGCCTGGCATTGCCAAAAATCCACCCCCCCAGTTGATGGAGACCCCAGTCTGCCATCACCTCCCTGCTCGGGAAAGGCAGCTGCTTCAGCAAATTGGTAGCTGCGATGCTGGTGGGAGGAGGGCTCGGTGCGCAGTGATGGGGAGCTGCCCCCCAAAATGGGAGAGGGTGAATGTGCCCCGTGAGAGCTGTGAGGGGGGGTGGGTTAGGCAGGATGTTTGGAAAGGTCCCGTTGGGGTCCCCACACCTGGGAAAGCCACGTGGCGCCCACGGGAGTTGCTCCTGAGCTGCTCCAAGGGGGTTCATGGCACCGACAGCAGCATGGCCAGAGTCCCAAGCAAATCCACTGGAGCAGGGATATTGCAGGCAGAGGCTGGAGCAGCTCCGTGGCATGTTTCCCCCCCTCCCAGACACCCCCTCATCACCTCCCATGGACACCCAGCAGCAAGAAGCACAGGAGCGAGCGCAACCTCGCTGCTTCAGCCCATCGCGTTCACCTTTTGGAGCAGGGAGCGAGCCTTAGCGCACCGGGGAGCGCCGTGCCCAGGCTTGGAGGGGAAATTCAGAGCACTGGTGAGGGGCTGGGGATTTGGAGCCGCTCTGCAGGGGCTTTGTTTGGTTTGGTTTCAGTGCAGCCTATTTAACTCCAGCCACTGGCGAAGGTTGGGGAGAAAGGAGCTCTTTGTTAAAGGCTGAACAGCCCCAGGTCTTTAAGTCAGCCTGTGCGAAGAGCTCTGAGAAGTTGAGATAGCCTAGGGACGGGCGGATTTTGGGATGGGCAGATTTCACATTGTTCAAACCTCTAAAGGGAAGCATGAGAGCGAGGGTTCGCGCACCCAGCTCCCAGAGCAAAGCCTAGCAGAAGCCCTGCAAAGCACCACCACCATCTGCCAGGTCTTTGTCTTCACAGAGGAGGTGGACGGGGGAACACCCAGTTTTCTGAAATCTCCATTACAGGTTGCCTATGAGCTGCAGCTCTTCAGAAAAAGTACTTCTTTCTCTGGGTTTCCAGGAAGCAAAATGTTGCCCTCCGCTGTTTGCAGCGTAGCTGGAACAGAGAACTCGCTGCGTCCAAGCCTGGCCAGCGCTTTGCTCCAGTGTCATACCCCCGGCGGTGGCCAGGGCCAGGCAGTTTGGAGAGGGACAACTCCTACCCAGCCCATCAATGCTGCAAAGACCTGCGAGAGATCCAGTCATCCTCCGTTAGCCACCACAAACGAACACCTCCCACTCTTGGGGAGACCTGCTCCCACCCTGGCACCTCGGTGCAGGGCTGAGACATGGTGGTTGGCCACAGGTTGGGTTGGGTTGGGTTTGGACTCAGCTGAAGACCAGCTTCCTTGTACCTCATGTTTCACAAAATAACAACCCCAAGCAGCTCAGTTGTGCATCCTTGGTCCAAATTCCTCATTTTCCCCCTTCTCCTTCTCCTTGATGACTCTTTGAGCTCTTTCTGGTAACTATAGAGCTACGCTGACAAACTTGTCCTCCAGCTCCTCCTTGCTGGAGATACAACACAGATGGATCCATAATTCCGTCTGTCTTTTATAGACCTCCAACCTTCAAGTGTTGGGAGTCTTAAACTAGTAAATGGAGGGAGTGACTACTCTTTCCCCTAGATGTGGAAACTGAGGCACAGGCTACTTCTCCAGGTGAAAAGAAGTCAGATTTTAGGGCCAGGTGACATGGTTTCACTTGGAAACCTTTGCTGCATCGGCTTCCTTGGCATCTCTTGAGATGCTGCAAAGAGGGAGAGGATCCTTTTCCATTCTTCTTGCTAAGAAGGGAGCAGGAGCTGGGGACAGAGCTGGGGACACAGCCCTGTGGCCTGTCCCCAACCCATCACCTCCTTGCTTGCACAAGAGGCAGTAGGCGGAAATAAAACACAATTTGGGGCTGGCGGAGCCACGGAAGAGCGAGATGAGTCTTGGTGGGGAGACCAGCCTCACCTTTCATATTATAATGCCTTGCCTTTGCCTGATTTGTGAGCTCTCGGGAGTCCTGCTGGGAATTCGCTCGAACGGAGGCACACGCCGCCGTCCCTCGGTAAATTACACAGAGATATAATGAAGGAGGAGAAATCAGTTACTCTGTGACTGCGGCTCCCCAGGGGACCTTAATTCAAATATTTGTGGAGCTGAGCAAGTGGGGCGTTGGGGAGCCGCTGAGTTGGAGTGTCTCTCGACAGGTTGCTCGCAGGTGGTTGGTGATGGGGAGGCAGCGCTCTGGGCTGCAGGATCCATCCCCAAAGGGACTTTTGGGCTCTTGACAGTGCTTTGGGTGTCATTAGCCAAGAGGAAGATGCTGGGGAAAGGTGGGACTGTGGTCTGGCTACGGCTACCTGGAAAATGGAGGTGGGCTCCAGCCTGCAACTGGTGGCTGTAGGGATGGAGCAGCCCTGTGCGCCCTTTTACCAATGGCTTTGAGCAGCATGGGGTGATGGTGGCACCTGCCCACAGCCTGCGGCCAGGGTCTGCATCGCCCCAGCACCGTCCCTTGGGGAGGGACAGGGACTGGGGATGGGACAGCCTGGCCCTCCTGTGGTTCCCTCAGCGAAGGAGGAGCAGGGTTTGCAAGGCCAGGCAAGCTCTCTGCTGCCCACGTGGCCACTGTTTTCAGTAATGAATATAGTACGGGTTAAACGCTGCATGGCAGCGAGGAGCAGGCAAACCCCACATTGCTCAACTTAGGAATGAGAAAATCAATTTACCTCCAGCTCCATCACCAGCCCATTCCCTCTGTGTGCCCTCAAGCCAGGCTTTCTGCCTTCTCTCCTCCCAGGGCATGACAGCACCATGGATCTGAGAAAAAAAATGGGATCCAATTTGCCCAGCCATCGAGCTGCACCAGCCAACGGGGCACAGCCGGGGGGTCACCCCCTTGCTGGATACATGCAGGACTTGTTAGGTCCCACTTCACCCTAATGGCCAAGGCTGTGGCTCCATCAAGGACACAGCGGCCCCTTGGCCGTGCCGTGGTGCTCTCGCCTGCTTCAGCAGTGGCTGCATTTGCCTGAAGCATGGAGAAGTGGGGTGCAGGGTGCTTGGTCCCCAAGGAGAGGTGGCGGAGTGGGGGCTGAGGGGGGCAGCTGCGCTCACCCAGTGCCATTCTGCATGGCCACGCTCTTCTCGTGCAGGTCCTACACCATCGCCCCAGCCCTCCGAAGTGATGCCGTTGCCAGGAGTTATGCACGCGAGCGTGAGCACAGGCGGACGTGCCCCCCCCCCGCACCCACACCCGCTCCTTGCATGCCCGCTCGCACGTGCGCCAGCTCTCCCGCTCCCCAACGGGCCGCTCTGCTCATGTGCCGGCATCACGCCCCGAGTGCGTGGCAGTCACATATGCGCGCACACATGCTCGCTCCAAGCCGGAGAGTCGTTCAGCATCCCTAAGTTTTGTCTCCGGATGCCGGGGCTGTCACGCATGGCAGGGGGCAATTCCGCACCCACCCACTCACCCGCACCCCGAATCCTGCCTCCCGCCACCAGCAAGCACAGGCACCCTCCCCGCGCCCCGGCCCCTTGCACGCTTGGCGCCTTCGGGGCTGCGTGCACACGCGGCCGCGTACGGATCTGCAGCACACCAACTGTTGGGAAGGGGAAGGAAAAAAAAAAAACCCACAGATTCAGCCGAGAGAGGTTGGGGGGGGAGAGAGAGAAAGAGAGAGAGAATGACAGACTGCAATCCCCCTTGAGTGCCTAGCCTCATGAATATTAATAAGGTGGTAATTAAAATGCAGGGACACAGCAGGACGGATGCAGGCGCTGCCTTCGGAGCGCTGGGAACGGGGGGAGCGCGTCTTTCCAGGCAGGTTTTGATTCCGTTCTCTGATGAAAAGAAGAAAACGGAGCCTTCAACTTTAATCAGTTTAGAGTTTTTTTGACACGACATATCTTTAATTGCTGATATTTCTGCTCTTCTCAAACCCGGCTCCACTGGCTCCAGTCTAAGCAGAGATAACGAACCACGCTGAAGTGCCGTGGATTCGTGCCGTATTTATGCCTCGACTTGTTTGCTACTTTCCTGGGGTTTCACCTCTTTGCCCAGGGTCGGAGGGTTCAGCACTGCTGCCGATTGCCTTTGCAGCCAGGCACAGGGGCTGGAAATGCAGCCCGGCATCTCTTTGTCTAACCCCCCCCCCCACCCCCACTCAACCTCTCCTGCAGCAGCTGTAGGGAAACCTGCTTTTTTGGGTAGTAAATTCCTTTTCTTGGCCATGGCTGTATGGTGAGCTTCGAGTTGGACATGATGCTACCTGGTCTGGGTTGCGGGGGATGGAGTTTGGGGCTGTGGGTGGTGGCAAGGAGAGGTTGTGTTGGGTTGGGTTTTTGGTTGGGTTGAGTGGGGTTGGATTGGGTTGGGGTGGGCGAGGTTGGGTTGAAAACAGGTGTCTTGAGAAGACTGTTTCCCCCTCCCAGAGGACATTCCTCCAGTGTAAGAGCAGAGGTAGCTGTTGGGTTGTTCAGTTATTGTTAAGGGTCAGGGTTTCGAGGTTGGGTGAGGGTCCTGTGAAGGATGCACAGGGCAGGCTCAGAGGTCTGTGAGCATGGGGAACTGAAATGTTTGTTCTCCTTGGAGAAGACAGTTACTCCAGTGGGTCTGGTCCATTGATGGACTACCACGTTGCTGGGAAGATGAATGGAGAGTGTTGGTTGGCGCCCAAAGGGAACATCTTGGGTGTGGGAACTGGAACATGTCAAGCCAGAACAGGTATTTAGAAGGCAATTTCTGGCAAAATGGAAAAGAAAAAAAAGAACCCACAAAATACGCCATACCAGCGTATATAGTTGTTTTAGGTAAAGCCAGAATGTTTGGTTTGACCTGAAAGGTTTTTATTTTGTTGTTTGGGGGTTGCCTAATTTTAATTAGATCTCTTCTTTTACATTGAGATCATTTTTTGAACTGAAAAAAATAGATTTATTGGAATCAAAAAGTCAAAAAGATTCTTTTAGAAAATGCCCAAATACACTTCATGCGAGAGATGGAAGAAGATGGTTTGACATCTTCAAAACTGTCTCCCCTGCCCAACACAGGTATTTCTTTTTTTCATTCCAAATTTTCAACTTCACCTTGAGTTTCAGCATGATTCAGCTTTTTGGCATCTTCCAATTTTTGGTAAATCTACTATTCCTCCAAAACCAAGGAAACAAAATCCCCCTCAGCTCTTAGAAAGAGAGTGACCAAGTGTGTAGAGCACAGTGCAAGTGCCCCCCACAGCTGGTGCCTCCATGGAGCTGGCCATGGAAAGACACCCCATGTTTTCTGGGCAATGGAGGCACTCCTGGATCATGGATGGAAGATAAAGGTTTTTGCCCCACCTTGGAGATACTGCATTACCCAGAGAGCGACTGTGATGTTTCAGGGAGTTGCTGTGATGTGATTGTTTGCTCCTGCATCCTTCTGGGTCCAGAGATACGTCTCAGGAGGATCTCCTGGCCTTCAGGGTAAACTGCACTCCTGCACTCCCATTTCTCCCTCCCAAGCTTTGGAGCTTTCTCTCCCCTGGGAGCATGTCCTTGTGCTTTGCTGATGTGCCTGCATGGAGAGATGGAAGAGGAGACCTGCAGCATCTTGCAGCCCTTGAGATTTTGTTGCCTGGTGGGCCAGTATCAAATCTGTTTGTGTAACAGGGCCTTTTCCATCATGTGTCTTTCTGTGTGATGTGGAATGCCTTTATCTACCGGGGGTGCAGCGGGTTGGGTGTCCTGGGCTCTGCCCCACGCCAGGATGACATGTCCCTGTTGTCCTGCCCCACGGCAAGGAAGCAGCTGATCCAACTTTGGTCTCTACTGGATTCAGCTGCTGGATCCATCTCCTTGTTGCTTTGTTTTTCCTCATCTGGGGCAAATAATTCCCCATGTGGAGGGATGGCTGGTGAGCCTGGGTGCACGTAGGTGTTGGGAACTGAGCTGAATTCCTTGGCTGGGAGGGCGCTAACCCAGCTAAAGCCCTTTGCTGAGCACTGGCTTTTTGTGACCCTTGTGTGAGCCATTTCCCTGCAAAGGAGAGGAGGGTGACATCTCCCACCCCCTCCCCATGGACATACCCCTTCTTCAAATCTGTCCCATGCCCTGCAGCAGCATAGGGTGGCCCTAGGAACCCCTGGGACCTCGGCTGGGCCCTGACCCCTCGCTGGAGGGAGGAAAATGGGTCCTCTTGCTCAAGGGATCAGCGAAATGCCAACTCCTCTGCACTCATACCAGGGTGAGCCGAGGCTGGGGTTGATTTGGGGTGAACTGCCACAAAGCCAGTGAGTCTGTGTCCAGTCTTGCCCATTGGGGTCTTTGGGTTTTAATGGTTTTAATGCCTTTTGGGTTGGCCAGGGGTCTCTTTGCTCACCCCTTCTTGCCTTTTAATTGACTGAATACCATGGCTTGTGCCTGACGTTGGATCTCTCCTCCCAAGCAGGTAGTTTTTGCAGGAGTGGCTGTTGAGTTGGCTTTCCTTGGCCGTGCTGGAGTTCTGAAAGGTGAGGATGTGCTGGAGTCCCCATCAGGGACCACTGCACGCAGAGAAGACAGGACGAATGGAAGGGGCCACCTTGGACCAGCCAGCCTCAGATGGGGGAAAACCAAAGCAAAGCTGTTTTGGGTGGGGAAAAAAATAGTTTCTCCTGGTTTTTTTCTCCTCCTTCATCCTCTCCTTTCTGCTTTCCTGCAGTGCTACAACCGTTGGTTTGAGGCAGGATAAAGACAGGTTCTAGCCAGTGTCTGAGTCCCACTTCGCCCCAAACCTCCCACTGCTGCCATCAAGCCTGTGCTGAAGAAATCTTGGGAAATATCAGGTTTGCCATGCAGATGGGGTGACCGGGCTGGGGTGCTGCAGTGGCAGGGACAGCTCTGGGTGGTGGGGACAGCCCCAAGTGGAGGGAACAGCCCTGAGTGGTGGGGACAGCCCTGGGTGGAGGGGACAGCCCTGGGTGGTGGGGACAGCCCCAGGTGGAGGGGACAGCCCAAGGAAGGGCAGGAATGTAAAACCCTGTAGTGGATGGAGGGAGAAGACATCGCTGTGCTGGTAACAGAGAATTTAGGTGATGAAACACAAACAGGACCTGGTGACTTGTGTGGGGAGCAGAGTTCGGGCTGGGGCTCGGTCGTGAGAAGCGTGAGACAGAGGGTACAGGATGGGCCCCAGTTACCGCTTCCTGGTGACACCCCTCCGGCAGTCCCCGTCACCCCCGAGTCACATCCTGCTTGTGCTGGCTCATGTCTCATCCTGCTGCCTGCAGTTTCTCAATCCCTTTCACTCCTGCCAGCGTTTCCTGGCTGCTGAGGTTGCTGCGGGGCCCGCGGGGCAGGCAGGGCTGGGGGGACCTCCCGAGGCACCAGGGAATTTATGACGGGGGACCAAACGGGTCTGTGTCCTGCCATCACTTGCTTCATCCCCTGACCACCGGCTCTGTGGGGCCACGACTGCGCATCTCCCGGTGCACAGCGAGGGCTCGCAGGTCCCCCACACATCCATCCTGCTGCCTCGGGCCCTGGCCGGTGGGGCAGAAAGCCGAGGTGGGAGTGAGCTGGATGCTTATTCCCTTTCTCTCTCATGCCCTGAGTCCCTGCACGGAGCAGTGGCTCTGCGGGGATGTTTGTGAGAGCCGAGCTGGGGCTGCAGAAAGCGCTGCTCCTGCGGGGCTGTGCCAGTGAGGAGCCCAGCCTGACTCTGCAGTCCCAGGCTGAGCCACGCTCAGGTCCTGCAAAGAAAACAAACACTGAGCTCCATCCTACCCTATTCTACAGCAGAACTGCCATTTAAGGGAGGATTTGGAGAGGAGACATCTTCCGCTTTCAGATTCCTTCTTGCCAGCGCAACCCCCCTCCCCTGGCGTACGCTGGACCCTGCTCTGCGGAGCATCCCAGCAGCTAAAGGGTCATCCTCTGGCTGCAGCTTTCCTGCGCTCTCTGGGTCCCTGCTTTGTGCCCGGTGCCCTTTCCTCCTCCGCAGCCCCATCTCCAGAGGGGCCATGCTTACAGCTCGCCCGGCAGCGGGCTCCGGGAAAGGCAGCGTCCTCCTCCGGGACGGTTTGTGCCCTGGCACTGGAGCAGCGGGGCTGAGCCAGCCAGCGCGGGGGGTTAGCGGCGGCCGAGCCGGTGCCTCTTGGCTCAGCTCAGCGCTGGGGTGCTGGGCTTAGGATTTCTGGCCTTGAAGTCCTTCTGCAATGGCCAGGAGATTTCAAGGGGAGTTTCTGGCAGAGCAGGGAGATGCTGCAACACACCAGCAAGCTGGAGCCTTGGGGAGGTCTGGCGGGGAGGGGGTGGTGTGTCAGCTCTTATCTCTGCCACAGACTTTCTGGGATAACCTTGGTCAAGGCTTTGTGCTTTGCTTGAGCTGCTGTAAAGCAGAGCCAGGGCTCCCACTCCTTCTGTGCTGCTAAACCTGCTTGTTCTCAGAGTCTGGCTGGCAAGGGGGGAGAGTGGAGGGGGTCCACACAAACCCTGGATTTTTTAGCACCAGGGTTTAGCCTCAGGGGATGGGGGAGCTTTCTCCCCACGTGGTTTTTACCCAGGTGTGACACTGCCTTTGCTCGCAGCTTCCTACACACTGCGTTGAAGGAGAGGCTGAGCCCCAGCACTCCTGCCAGAGCTGCACTGCAGCAGGGCTGAGCCGCAGCTCCCCGTGCCCGGGGCTCTCCCCCCTCGCAGACCCTGGGGTCTTGGGGCTGGAGCTGCTGGTCCCACTGTAACCTCAAGCCGCATCATGTGGGACCCCGGCTCCCACCCTTGCCCGGCGCTGAGGCCTGTGGTGAGTTGCAGGCTGGGGGTGCAGGTGCCCAGGGAGCATCTGTGGCTGGATGAGGGGCTCCCACCAGCCAGGCTGTGGGGACCATGGCACTGGGGGGCTGCATTTCGCCTTGCCTGGCCTGCGGGAAGGCAGGACACCTCCGAGGGAGTTCACGAGGGCTATTGCACCCGCATGGGGCTCAGGGCTGGGACTGCTGCTCACCATGGGGTGCTGGCACCATGCATCCCTCCTCCTCCTCCTTCTCCATCACCCTGCGGCCAGCACCCAGGGGAGTGTGGCCAGGCAGGGACCCAGCCCAGAGCTCCGGGATGGTGGAGGAAGGGTCGCTCCTCTCCGGGGGAGGTCCGGGCTCTCCGCTCCATCCCTCCAGGCCAGGCAATGGTTAAATTCCTTTCCAGCTGAGCTGGCAAGCAGAGCCCAAGCATATTAGTCAGATCCCTGTAGGGGGTGGGGAGGAGGAAGGAGAGAGCAGCGAGGAGGGGCCGGAGCAGAGAGCCGAGAGCTGAGCTATTCTCCGGGGCGCGAGTGCAGGGAGGCAGGCGCAGCAGGAGTTGCTGCTTCCCAGAAACTTGATTATTTTTAACCCAGGAAGAAGAAAGGAAGGAAGCGGGGGGGGACACAACAAAAAAAAAAAAAAAAGAGGAGGGGGTAAATCTGGAGGAACTGGAAAACAGGCAGTTGGCATTTGCAGACAGCTTTGCAGAGGGGAGGGAAGGCGAGCGAGGGTCGTGGCGTGGCGCGGGGATGCCAGGGCTGCCCCGTGCGCTGCTCTGCATGGCCCTGGCCCTGGCGTGGTGGCGGGGACAGGACACAGAGTGGTTCCAGGCCTGGCTGGCGGTGCCCCTGCCGCGGCTGGAGAGCCCAGGATGCCCCACGCCTTCACCACCTTCACCGCCTCCGGCCTCTCCCGGCACATGGCAGTGGCCCCCAGGGGAGCAGGAGGCGGCCAGTTTCCCTCTCACCCACCCACCCACCCTCTCACACACACAGAGGGCACGTACACCGTGGGTTGTGGCTTCCCAGATCCCTCCTCTGCACCCCTGCTTGGGACTGCGGCCATTTCAGAGAGCTGGGGGGAAGCAGCGGGCTTGGGGGGGGGGCTGATTGTGAGCACACGGTGGCAGTTCTGGGGGCTGCTGGTGGGACCCCATGTCTCCACAGGGCTGGGTCTCACACGGGTACCGTGGGGAGCTGGGGCTCCCCAAATTGCTCTGGAAGGCAGGCCAGGCTGCCCGAGGGAGGAACACTGGAGGTATCATGGAGGAGAAGGCAAGGTCTGTCTTCTTGCATTGCCTCACCACACTTCAGTGGGAGTCCGGCATCAGAGAACTGCAGAGACGCCTCGGTGGCAGTCCTGTTGCACTGCATGGCTGTGTTTGGTCTGTGCTACAAAGCCCTAGGGAGATAGTTTCGAAGCCCTGCAGTTGGCAGATCTTTGGGGAAACACTTCCCCAAGCCCACAAGTCACGTCACAGGTCTGGGTTCCTCGTGGTCCAGCCCTGGGCAGGCCGGCCAAAAGTTCACAAGGTGAAGACCTTCCACTGCTCATATCAGGTATTTATTTCACTGCAGTACCCACACTTGGAAGCTCAGCACCCTCCACTGCTGTAGCATTACAAACCCTTGGTGCAGGGCTTTGCTGGAGCTGGAGATCCCATCCCTGAGACGCAGAAGCGATGCCAGCTGCAACGGTGAGCGAGAGAGCTTGGCACCACGGCGCTGGGAGCGGAGGGCACTGCTGCAATGGGATGGTGATGGGAGATGTGAGCAATGGGCAGGGCCGGCGCTTTCCTCCCCTGACTTTTGCCTGGGGAACCCTGCACTGGGAAACAGCATCACCTCCACGGCACGCCATGGCCAGCCAAGGGCACGCGCCCCTCCCTGGGCAGGTTTTGCCATCCCTGTCCTTTGTAGGACTTCTACTGTCATCTTCTCCGGTCGGCTGCAGCGACCAGATCCTGAGTGGGGCTGACTTTATCCACACAGCAACATCAGTGCCATGTACCCAAGCGAGAAGTCGTCCTTGATTTAGCAAACATGACCAGACCTGGCCCGAAAATGCATCTTGTTCCCCAAAGGCAGAGAGGGGACAAGGACAAACAGCTCAGCTGAGCTAGTGTTGGGTTGGGCACCTCTCAAACTGCATCCCACGCTGGCAGAGCATGCTGACTGTTTGGGTTTTCTACAAAAACCCCTTTCAGCAAGGGTGCTCCTGCTCTGAGGGTCCAACTGGGGCTCACCAAAGGTATTTGCCATCTTTTAGACCCCGGCGCAATGTCACCCCATCCCAGCTGAGTGAGCTGGAGCTGGGGAACTTCCCTGTCACCAGCTCGGATCGCTAGTGAGGAAAACATGTCCAACCCGCTGGGTATTCCCTCACGCCTCCTTTCCAAGCATTAAAAGTGCTAATTAAACCTGAGCCGTGCTCCAGCATCTGGAGGGATCAGCTGCCTTTCCCAGCAGACCGGCCATGTTTCTCCGTGGGGACGCCCCTGGTGCCATCCAGCCACAGAGAAGATCACTTGGTTGTGCTGCTCTTTGCACCCAAATTTTGAAGAGCGGTGGCACAGCTCCAGAGCTGGGAATGCTCCAAAAGGGGCTCATCTGCAGGGCAGCCCCACAGACAGCAGGGTGGGATCATCGCCACCCCCAAAACCACAGGCATGGTGGAGACAGGGCATGCAAGCTCTCCTCCTGACCTCTTCCCCTCCAAGGTATTCAGAGCTGGCTCTCACCAGAGAGCCAGGGTGGGCATGGGGTGGGTGTTTCCAGTGAACGGCAGGAATTCCTGACTTTCGGCCAGTTCTGGCCGTTAATTCCCTCGCGAGAGGCTCAGCCGCATCCCAGACCTCCAAAGGCACAAAAGCCCCTCAGAGGGCAAAGGGCCTGAGAGGGGAAAGGAGAACTCCTGCGATGGCGGTGGGAAGATGGGAGGGATGAGAAGAGGGATGATTTTTATTCCTGGGATTTTTCATGAGTGATCTCCCAACATTTCCTTAAACCCAAGGGAGGTAAAGAGCTGCCGGAACAGCGTGCACCGGAGTCCCCAAGCAGGGGGAAGGCGCCCAGCTCTACAGTTCATGTCCCCGCTGCTTGGAGGAGGCATGAGCATCCCCCAGGCTCCACGGTGAGGCCGAGGTGCCTGTCCGACCGTCCACCATTGGCCTGGGGAGCAGCTCCGTGGGTCCTTACAGCCCAATGCTGCCCGCTGGGGAAGCTGTCTCTCTGCTGGGCCACCTCCAACCCCCTCGGGGGGCCCTTTCCCCCCAGCCCTGCACCCCTTGCCCTGAGCCCCATAACCTGGGCTTGCAGGCAGAGCTGAGCCCGGTGGCTGCACCCCAAAGCCAGCCAAGAACCCTCGGGCTGGGCCGGGAACCGCTCGCACCCCACAGCCACCTTGCTCCGTAGCAAACTCTTTGCTCCCCCCGCTTCGAGGGCACCTGGGGCTGGGGCTCGCCGGGGGCTCGGGGCAATGGAGGGCCCTCCGAAGAGCCCCTTGTGCTGGAGGGAGACCAGCTCTCTGCCGGCAGGGTATTTTTTTTTCTTCCTCGCTCTTTGTTAAGCTCCCTTTCAGCTGAAATGGCAATGCCTGGGTGTTCTGAGCTGACAATAATTGCTGCAGTCTAGACACTGTCTGGTATGAGGCACGGGGAATCAAAGAGGCCCCTTCTCTCACTGCGACTTTCACACATGCTCCCTCGCTCCGGCTCCTTCCTTCTCCCTCTCCCATGTTCCCTTGGTCTTTGCCTTCCTTTTTTTTTTTTTTTCCCCTTGCTCCCCTCTATCTGCCTCTCGCCGAGATGGAGGAGAAGCGTCAGCATCTTCCCCCCCACGCTCTCCCTCTCTGCCGTCTGTTCCTCTCTCCCGCTCCCCTCTCCCTCGCTCGCTCCTTCTCTCATCTGTCTCCTCTCTCCTTCCTCCACTCTTACCTTTATGCTATTCCCTTCCTCCCAAAGTTAGCAGAGAAGCAGGAGGGGGGGCTGGCAGTGCTGGGGGTTTAACTCCTTCCTCACCCTCTCGCAGGCTCTCCTCCCCATCCCAGCCCTTCACGAGGGGTTCAGGGTGCCCCGGTTGCTTTGGGGTGCTGAGCCCCTCTCTGCCACCCGAGTCCACGCTGGGGCCGTGGCATCGGTCCTGTGAGAGGTTGAGGAGGTGTCTGTTGGGCTTGATCTGGGTCGGCTGCAGCCTGGTTGGGGTGATGGGGACCGATGCACCCTCCTTCCCAGCACCGGGAGCTGAGGGGAGCTGCCAGCATCCCAGGGCTCATCTTGGGCTGTCCCCTTCGGTGAACTCAGCACAAGATGGCAGCTTGATCTCGGACACGGGCCAGGCCTGGGGATGCCCTGGCCATGTTCACCCTTGTACCATGAGCAGGAGGAGGGCGGTTGCCTCTCCCACCCCCCACGGAGTTCACCTTTGCTCTCCCCTTGCCTTCCCTGGCAGGATGGCCCCACCACAGATGTCTCCTAGCCAGGAGGGAACCTATCCTCAGGGACATGGGTTGCTCCTTCCAGCGCTGTAGCAAACCAAAAGGAGATGGTTTTTCCAGCCACCCACCCACCCCAGACCTCAGCGGCGCTTGCCGTGCTGCTAGAAGGGGAAATTCAGCCGAGCTCACACGTGGGTTGCAGCAACGCCGCTGCCTCGGGCTGAGCTCAGCCACCGGCGCTGCCCTGTGCCCGCTGCGGGATCCAGCCGGGCCATGTCCCACTGGCATTTCGATGGGATGCCATGCAGCCAGTTCCACTCACGCTCAGGAATTTGGCTTTTCTTCTATAATGCTATTAACAAATCATTTCTAGCTCAACCCTGGACTTCTATCAACCTCTGATCCCTGTGTGAAAGACCCTTTTTCTGTAAATCCCAACAAAGAATGCCAAGTTTTGGTTAATGTGAGATCTCATCACAGAGGACAGACCATAAATGCTTTTACAAGTGGGGAAACTGAGGCAAGAGGCAGTGAGCCCACTGGGTCAGTCTGACGAGGCCCAAACTGCCGTAGGGCCATGCAATTCCTCTCTGTGGGACCCAAATTTGGGGCCAGGCATTTGCAAGCCGGCAGAGCCAGTAGCTCTGTCATCCGTGGGCACAGTCAGCAGCTCTCCCTGCGACCTCCAGCATCTCGGTGGCGGCCGCACTGCTTGCTTACCACGGAAAAGTCACATTAGGAAAGTATGTGATGTATTTTTAACTGTCTATAATGCAATTTAACAGCTGGAAAGGAGGAAGAAAGCCAACCCCATGCAATCAGGCAGATCTCTGCTGTCCACAAGCGAAGGCTCAGTGGACTCATGGGTTTTTTGGTATGGTTGGGGACCTTGTTTGGGAAAAGGGCAGGAAACAGCGTCATCCTGGAGTCAGACTCTGGCTGAAGGAAGGCAGCAAGTGCAGGACAGAGACCAGAGGACCCAGCGGCTCCCAGTGTGACACACTTGTCCCCAGAAGCCACCATGTTGTCCATATCTGTAGATGCTGAGTGCTGTGGCCAGGTCTGATTCCCCAAAGAACTGGGTGTCTTGGCCACGCTTTGGTATTGGGATTCTTTGCATGCTCTGGCAACGGGGCTTGCAGGGGAGGTTTCTGGGAGCCAGGCTCTTCAAAACATCTGCTCTGCACTAGGGGCACTTAACACGGGACACGTTTGCCCCCGCCATCCCCAGTCCCAGGTTCCTGCGACGCACCCGGGGCTGGATTTTCTGGGGAGGTAGGTGCTGCCAGGCCACACCACCCTCCTCCTCCCCCGGGATGGGGAGGGGTGTGTGCCCCCCACACCGCCCTCCCAGCCAGCCCCCCCAGCATCTTCCACTGTGTGCAGGGAAGGAACTCAGCGGGGCTACAGTGTGAGCAGGATGCAGCGCCCAGGGTCTGATGCATCACCTCCTGCCTTCCCTGCCCGCATCCCGGGGCAGCACCTGCCTCCCATGCCCTGAAATCCTGGCAGTGAGGGTAGAAACAGCTGCTATTTGTATTCCTCTCCGTGTTGCCTGGTAGAGGTGTTCCTCCATAGCCAGTAACGGGTCTCTAACAGGGACTCTCTGCGGGATGGGGGCTCTTTGGGCAACAGCAGTAGGGCTTACCTGGGGTGTTTGGATTGCTTTGCTGCCTCCAAGAAGCTGGATGTTTAGGGGGGCAAGTTTGCTGCCACCATTGGTGTTACTCCCCTGTGCTTCTCCTTGGAGGACTTCTCCCCCCACCATGGTCCCGAAGTCTTAGAGGAAGAGCGAGACTATCTCCAGGCCTGTCCCAGTGGCCAGGCTCAGCCGAGGAGCTGATTTTCCCCAGAGCAGCTTGGGGGCTGGAAGCTGCCAGCAGCTGGTTCGTATATTCAGGGCTTTGCACACACGCTGTAAAAACGAGCCACGGGACAGCCCGGCCGGGGGGGGGGCTCTGCAGTGGGGGGCTCTGCTAAGCATTGGGAGGATGTAGGACCCGCTGATGCTCAGAGCTGCTGCCGTTTGCACACCTTTTGCAGGGGGTGATGGGACGTCGGATGGAGTCTCCTCGGACCGGGGCGGGGGTGTCTCGCTGGGCAGAGCATCGCTGGGTTTAGAAAGGGCTGAGAGTGGGAGAGCAAGCGGAAACACAGGCATGGGGAAGGGAAACAACTTGCTGAAGGTCATTCCTGGGCCAGCGGCAGAACCAGGAATAAAATCCAGGTGTGCCGAGCTGGTCCTTGGGTTGTATTCATGCACGTGGTTGCATTAACACTGCTGTCCCCAGGCAGGGGCCATTAATTGTAGAAATAGTTTCCCAAAGCCACCGGTGCCCTCTGGAGCCATGCCACAGGCTGTGGGGCTGGTTTGTATCTTAGAGAAGGAAAGGTCTGGATATTTGGGGTCTCCTTTTCCCTTGGAGCATCTTCCAAGCCCTGCAGGGTGGATGCTATTGGATGCTGACTGATAAGGCCAAGTGGTTAAAAACACTGCCTTTATTTGGAAGCTTATCTCCAAATCCTAATGAAAACAGACACAGAGGGAAGCCGGGGACAGCGGGGGGGTGGACTCGCACCCCAGCACAGTGGGGACTGGGGCTGGACGATGCTGAGCAGGGGAACCTGGTGGGGTTTGGAGTCTGGCTGGCTCCGGCACAGGGGGAGGGTGAGATTTAAAAGCTTTGGGGCAAAAACCAAGGAACAAGATGGGGCAAGATCACTGGGTCCCACGCCTGGGGAGGGAGAGCCTGCGGGGCAGCTGTGGTCCCTCTCCAAGCACCCTGAATCTGGGAATCCTCCTTATTTTTTTTTTTTAATTAGGGGCTCAATGAGGAAGAAAAACCTTGAAACCAAGGAAACAAGAAAGACAAAAAAGGAAAATGTCGGCTCCTGTAAGGCAGAGCGAGCTGGCTCCAGCACCCTGGGGTGAGGGTGGGTGCTGCCCCTGCTGCCCTGACCTCTCCTCTGCAGCTGGGGGGCAAAAGGTGACCAGATTGAGATGCAATGAAAAAATGAGAAGCTGAAAGGAAGAGTCTTGTGCAGGGAGGAATGAAGGGCTTTGGCCTGGAGGGTGCTGAGCCACTGCAAGAGGGGTGGTGGAGGAGGTGAGCAAAGAAGGGTTTTAGGGGATGCTGTGGGGCAGAGAGCAGCTATGGTGGGCTCAGCGACCCCACAAGGACTTTCCAGACACCAAAATAATATTCCCAGACCAAAAGTTATGGGGTAGCGGGGCTGGGAAAAGTGGGGATGAGACATGTGTGTGTGTGTGGATATAGCTGTGGCTGTGCCAAGCCCCATAAATCACAGTGGTGCGGACTGAAGCTCCATCGAAGGAAATTCTTCCTTGCCAGATTTGGAAATTTCCCCTCAACAACCTCAATTTTCCCCACCAAGCGGCAGAGATGCGGGATCCTGATTACAGCAAATGCAAAACCTTACTGGGGAGTCCGGCATCGCGAAGGAGGGGTTCGCTGCCCTGCAGCCTGTGGTGATGGGGGTGCATGGGCAGAGCCTGATTTTTTTCCCCGCGCTGAGGCTGAGCCAAAGCAGAGCTAAGGGGCTGGGGGTGCACACCGCCATCGCCCCATCCCTCGCTCTTGTTCCACCCCATCCACGGCCGGCCGGGCCCAGCTCTACCGTGCTGGGGGAGCGTAACTTGATATTTTCCTGTGCGTCCCCCAGAGGGTTTTTTCCATTACACAGGCAGAACAGAGCAGAGCGAAGCTGCCTGCTCGCCCGCTCGCCCGGCTCCCCCGCCTGCAACCTCTGGCACCGCTTTTCCAGCGGCACATTGTGCAAATGTAACCTTTCAGCGAGCCACTCCTATGGCAGGAAGCCGGGGGGCTCCGCTCCTGCCAGGAACGCAGCCGGCGCGGAGCTGGAAGGCAGCCCGTTAATCAGAGCCGGCTGACAGCGAAGCACACATCCTGGGCAACAGATTTCTGCTCCCTCTCCCTCGCTCGCTCAGCCTCGCCTTCCCGCTCCCGCTCGCTGCGGCTCAGCTACGCGGGCTGCCCTGCCATCCCGCCTGCCTTCCCATCCTCATCCTCCTCTTCCACAGGCCGCCAACCAGGCTCGTGAAGAGCGAGAGCTGCCCATGCTGCTTGGCACGAAGCCGGTTGGGGTCCAGGTGGGGACCTGCACCCCTGGCATCCCCCGTGAGGAGGGGACTGGCTGCAGGGATCAATGGCCATGCCAAGGCGAAGCAGCGTAGGCTGGAGCATCGTGCCCGTTGCTGGCCGGCAGCGCCGTGCTCAGGGATGGGACCCGTGTGTGGCCACGGTGCTCCCCAGCACCTTGTACAGGGTCCCCTTAACGGTGTCACCCAGCCAGGAGCTCCCCGTGATGCTGTGGTCTGGGCTGTGCCCCCGGCGCTGGGTCGCAGTCATTTTCCTCTCTGTTTGACCGTGACAGCAGCGCTTTGAGGCAGGGCCTTGCCCACCTTCTGCTTGCTGTAAAAACTGAACGGGAGCTTTTATCTCCCGTGTGGGCAGCGAACACGTTGGAGAGAGCTCTCCTCCGCCGTGCCAGGCTTTGTCTGGGCACACCAGCACATCCACACCAGCGCCGGCGGCTGCTGCCCCTCGGGGAGGATTTAGTCCTGGCTCATCTCTACGGGGCCGCAGCAGCCCATGGCAGCACACCAAGGCCCTGCGCCATGTCTCAGCTGTGCTGGTCCCAGGCTAGCTGAGCTGGGGGCTGCGTCCCCGGTGGGGAGGGCTGGGGTGGGACCAGGTGGCCGCATTGACCAAGGTGATGGCCAGCGGTGCCAGCCTGGGTGATGTTCCTCAGGTGCCAAACACACCCTCATGCCCAGCGAGGAGAAAAAGACGGGTGAAGAAACCCCATCACCACCTTCACCTGTGCAATGGGCTCCCTTCAGTGGAGGAGGAGTGCGGAGCAGCGCCGGTGTTGGGCACTTCTGCACCCCTCGCTTTGGGCTTGCCAGGAGCAAAAGGCCACCAAAAATGGTCACATCCAGCTCAGTTCCTTCCCAGCTCCTCCTGCCCCTGCAAAACCAAGCACTGAGGCTTTTTCTCCCCCAACAAAATCCCCTCAGAAGCACGAGGAATCCCTCCAGCCAGGGTCTGCCACACAGTGCCATCACTTTGGGGGCAGGATTTATCCCCCTCCTAATTGCAAGTGTATAAAAATCAGCCGTCTAAGCCATGTGGGGTTTCTGGGCTCACTGGCATGGCTGAGCTGAGATGCACTTTTATCCCCTCCCTTGCTTAGCTGAGGATGAGGCATTTGATTTTTGGCGCTGCTGAGCCTGCCGTAGTCTGGGCTGCGGGTGCGAGGGCTTTTCCAGCCGCCCTCAGACTCATCCCCAGCCCGGCCGGTGGGGCCGGCACTGCGAACCCCTGCATTTATTTTTCATGTCTGATTTCTTCCTGGGTTTGAAGCACTAAATGTGCTGCATTGTAGCATCTGTTTTTGTGGTATTTCCAGCCCAGCTGGAAGCAGGAGGCACTCGAAATTCAGAGATGGAAAAAAATAATGGATCTGGTGAGATTTCATCTTCCTGCCAAACTCACCAAACCTGGAATGCTGGGAGAGCCCTGCTGCAGGCACAGCATCCCAGGGCCTCACCTCTTCCCACTCTTTGCTCATCCCAAACCGTCCTCTCATTCCCAAATCGCTTTCAGGACACTGCACAAAGCCTGACCCTGCTGTCAGAGCTGGGACCGGGCAGATAATACAGTCGCTGAATTTATTTCACCTTTTCCTCTGGTTGCGAATTGTCCGGGAGCAGATGGCGATTTTCTCAAGTGTATCCGTTATTCGAAGTCACTCACTGAGACAGCGATGGCTCAAACAAATCCCAGGCCCCCTGCAAAGCCATCATTTGGTCTTTCCATCTGCCCAGCCACCGCCGTTGGTGTGGGCTCAGCTTCCGCCGGCGTGCCGGAGGGAAGTGGGGAGGCAGGGGACCCGGGCTGGGGTCAGCCCCATCGCCTGTGCCTTTCTCCCCCATCATCTCTGCACAGCGCCCGCGGAGTGCGAAGCTCCAGAGGCTGTCAGGAGCGCTTAGGATCCACACCCCAGCTTTGCTGGGGTTTGGGGGGTTTGGGGCTGAGCTGGCTCACTTACACGGTGCTTGCCAGCGGCGGGGTGAGGCTAACTCACTGGGAGAGTGCCCAGTTGCAAACTGGGAAGTTGCTTCTTGCGAGAAGATGCCAGTGGCTGTTTCTGCTGCACCTCCCTACCCAGCCGGGGGAGGAAATGGGTGCTTTTAGGGTGGTGAAACACTGAAACAGCACCAGGAGACCAGCCAGGGCTGGAGGCACGGGGGGTTTGTCTGTGCAGCAATGTGCCTGGCTTTGGATGATGGATATGACAAGGGGGACCTGCAAAAGCAGCCCAGGGTCGACCACAGGTGACCAGAGCCCTCCCAGTGTTGGTGGCACCTTGCTGGGGGGAGCCTGGGCAGGTCTTCGAGGGATGGGCTTTGCTTGGCTGAGTTCTGCCAACCTCCTCCAGTGCCTCCGAAGGGACCTGTGCACCCGCGGCTCTGCTCCGGGTGCTGGCAGGTTGGGAAGGGGCCAGGCACAGGTTTTGATCCAGTCCCAGGATAACACCCCACCCACCATCATCCCAAAAAAACCACAGTGTAATTGTGAGAATGGAGAGAAATGAGGAGAAACATGTGAATTCCCAAGCTCGCCCTCAGCCCAGCAGTCGATCCCTGGAGCTGGGGCATCCTCGACTTCTCCACCCAGAGAGGGGCTGAGCCGGGGAAATGCTCCCGCAGTGATCTGCTCCCTCCTCCTGGCTGGATTTGTCCTTTTTTTTTTCTTCCCCATCTCTCTTTTTCCCTCCCCAGCAGAGACCCTGGGGCTGGCTGGAGGAGACCTGGTGCCCTCTCACAGCAGTACTGGATGCATGCAGAGGGCACTGGGATGGGGGGCTGCAAAGGGTTCACAAAGGGTAAAACACTTTGAAATGCAGTTTCCTCTCCCCTCTCAACCTCCCCCCTGGACTAAACAAATACCCCCGGCAGGAGATGCCTCCTGCATCCCACAGGCTTTTGTTCCCAGGCCTTTGTCCAGGGCTGGGGAAGAGGCCAGGACCCCCCAGCCTCCCCAGGGACACCCATGCTGACAGGGTCCTGTGCTGCCTGGGATGCTGGGAGGGAGGCAGGAGGTGAGAGCTGGCTGTGCCCCTCACCGCAGGGCTTGGGGACACCCCATGAGCCACCTCAGTGGCCCTCTGTGGCCTCCAGCCACTGTCCCCCTTGCCTGCCACCCTGCTGCCACTTTTTGCCCATCCCTGGGAGCTGCTCATGGGACAGGTCCTGCAGGTCCATTCTATCCCCACCGTGTCCCCTCCCGGCACCCCACCACCAGCACAACCTGAAGGCTCTGCACATGGGCAGTGCCACCAGCTCCTGCTCCCCCTGGGGACACCCCCAGATGCTAATCTACACCCAGCACCCATGGGACCCTCCAGGCAGAGGTGCATCCTCATCACAGGGACCCCACAGAAGAAGCCCAAGCAAAAATTATGTGGGTTTTGCAGACATGTCTGACCCCCAGGAGCCCATCACCTGGTTTTTCATTTACATCCTAAAAGCTGCTTTGACTACACCCTGGGGAGGGATCACTTCAGCGAGATGCTTTCTGGGGCAAAAAGTTGGTGCAAAAAACCCCTATGAACAGCCAAACAACCCCGATGTGACCAAGGAGACTCAGTGCCAGCCTCAAACCACCATCCCTGCCTGCAACATCCTTGCTCGATGCAAAAGAAACACCTCAATTAACTCAAAGCAAAGGTGAGACTCCAAATGAACCCCCTGGAAACCAAACCCCAACTTTGCCCTGGAGCGAAGCGTTTCTCTGGTGACCACGTTAGAGGAAAACAGGACTGTTTGAAATGTCCCCTGTCGCTCCTGCCTCGCACCAGGAATTACAACAAGAAAATAAATACTCTTTTTTTTTTGTTGTTGAAACTGTTAAAGTGTCCCTAGGATGGGCAGAAACCGTTTGTCCCAGTCTCAGAGCTGACTTTGTGTCCCTGTCCCCACGGGGCCCGGCAGCTGATGCTGGTCCAGCCTCTCAGGCGGGCTGCAGCCAGGGATGTGCAGAGCCTTTCCAGACAACAAAAGCTCTCTGGCTGCTTGATTTCCTGCTGCCTTATCTCCCTCTGTGATGGGCAGGTTATCGGGAGGTAGAAAAGGCCCCAGGACACCCTGACCCCCATTCATGGGGACCGGGAGCCCTGGCAGGGGTGGGTGATGGCTGCGGGTGGAGGGCAAAGCTTTGCAAAGGGTGAAAGTGGGGGCCTGTCAGCACTTGGGGATCCCATCCTGCGTGGGGCAGAGCCCTTTTTCTCCTGCTGACATCTTTATTGTATGCAGCAGGGTGGGCAAAACCTCCCTGGGGAGCAGCTTTGGAGCCAGGACGAGCATTAAGACCTCCAGCCATCTCCTCGTCACCTCTGCCCACAGGCCAGCCCCAGGGATGCGGAGCCCCGGTGGGGCAAGTGGAGGAGGCTGCGGGGCCAGCCATCGGGGAGAGCAGCCCCGCAGCCGAGCGCTGCGCTTGTCACCCAGACAAGAGATCAATAACTAATTTCACTGCAGCAGCAGCGCCGGTTTTTTTCCAATAATTGTGAGCCGGCGGTGGGGAATGAGGCTCTCAGCACCGCTCCACACCAGCCTGCACCCGATCAATCGCCACACCGCTGGGGCAGCAGGAAAACTCATTTTTCTCCTTTTCTTCCCTCTCTCCCGCCTCCTCCCACTCCATCCCTCCTCCTCCTCCTCCTGGCGTGGCGCTGGGCTGTGTCCCCACGCCGGGTGGGATGCGGGCTCGAGTTTTCCCGAGCTGTCCCTGTGGTGGTGGGGGTGACAGCTGAGCCTCCTGTGCTGCCTCAACAGCCCTGAGTGCTTCTGTCCCCGTTGCCTGCGGGCTGGACCCGGCTCCTTGCGCAGAGCATCAGTCCTCCAGCAGCTCAGAGGAAGGTGGCAGAGAAACCGTTTCTTCTCTCCTCATGGCATCAGGGGCTCCCAAAGGTGGCCTGGCCACTGGGCTGTGACTTTTGGTAGCCCATTGATGCCTTTGTGTGGTCCAAATGGGGCCCTTATTTTTATAGTGATACAGAGTGAAATCTCTGTTTTCATCCCCTGAGCAGCTGGTCTGCTCCAGGACACGAGCCCTACTGAGTTTCTCCCATAACTGTCCTTTATCCCTTCTGCTTCTGTAACCCCGCGGTGCCTCAGTTTCCCCCATATGTATCTACAATAGATGGGGCTGAGAACATCCCCTCCTGCTCCCTCCCACGCCGTTACGAGCCACCCTGGGCTCCATATCCAGGGCAGAAGGCGTTGCTAGTTCCCAGCTCACAGGGTAGCGCGTGGTTTTGGGGTCCCCAGGCTGATCTGTGGGGTCCCATGATCCATGCACCCACCAGGCAACAGGGAGCGATGCTGCGTGCCCAGCATCTGCCCGGGATCGAGAGATGCTCAGACAAGGGTGGACACTAGGGCACCTCTGGATCTCTCCGATACCTCCAGCAGGTTTTGGATGAGGTGCTGCACTTGGGCACTGCAGCGAGGAAGACTCAGCAGTGGCTTTGTCACTACAGCATCTTCCAAGCCTGCCCAAGCACTGTACACCCGGTGCAGAGGGCAGCAGTGCGGGCCCTTGTCCTTTCTCCCTAATTTAAGACCCCCCTCCCTGGTTCCCTGAGACCATCCCCATGAATTAAACACCACCTTTGCTGCGGAGCGCCAAGTGCTGCCTGCATAATTTCAAAGTTTTATTACTTGCCTTGAAGGCACTTATTGATTGGGGTCCTCTCCAGCTGATGGCCTGGGCTGGCCAAGCAAGGCTGAAATCTCAGCCTGTCCAGCTTAGCTAAGCCGTGGCTTAAAACCTCTGTGGCACAGGGACACCTCTGCTCCCAGGAGCAGGGTCTCCATGTGTACATCCACACGGGAGCTGTTTGCACTTTGAGATGCCTTTTGACTTAGTCTCAGCTCCCTGGTTCCCCTCAGCCCATGCCACGTTCCACATAGGGTTTAACCCAGAGAAGGATTTTCCTGGGAGGGTTTGAGGTGCCTTTAGGATTTGGGGTGAGGGCAGTTTGGGGGGTTTCTGCCCTGCTGGGACTCCAGGCACCACTCACCTTCACCCTGGGGCTGCTCGTGGGATTTGGGGTTTATGTGCAGCACCCACTGTTGGGTGAAAGCAACAGCTTCCCAGTGAGCCACGCTGTGTTTGCACACACGTGTGCACACACACACACACACACATGCACACGTGTGCTCCAACAGGGAAACCAGGGCCCTGCCTGTGGGCTTTGCCCTGCAGGTCTCCACGCCGGGTGGGCTGTCGGCTGCCCCTTGGCTTGGCTTTGGAGAGGAGTGGGGAGCAGCTGCCATCGCCTTCACTTTCAAGCTCTCCCTGCCACTGCTGGAGGCTGTGGAGCTTTGAGGGCCACCGCGCTGCCAGTGAGGGCCACCAATCTGCCCTCATGCTGAGAGGTGGGTGCACCCCACTATCCTAAGCACCCCCACACCTCCTGATGCCAGCACCAGGCTCCCCCTCCCCATGCTGCTGCCAGCCCCGGGTACCACGCACAAGCCACTCCACCCCTCACACGGTGCTGGGGCTGGTGGCCAGGAACCCCCTTCCAGTGGCTATTTGGCCCCAGAGAAAACACAGTGGTGAGTGGTGAACGTGGCGAAGCCATGGCTCCGTGGCCACAGAATTGGCCACTTCCACCCTCTCCCAATATTTGTGCCCTCAGGGCCCCCCCGATCTCTCTCCCAGCACCCCCCGTCCCCGGGGGTCCCAGTGCGTGGCTGGGCTAGGGTTTGAGGGAGCAGGAGGGGGGTGGTGGGAGCCCCCACGGCTCCTTTAAGAAACCCACAACCAGCTCCAGAAACCAGCTCAAGGTCACAGCGGGAACCTGCGGACTTGGCAGCAGCGAGCGAGGGAGGAGGGATGGAGGGAGGGAGGAAAGCAGCCCGAGATCAAAATGAAATCACAGCCAGGGAGAGGGGACGGCTGGTGGTGCAGCGGAGGGAGGTAGGAAGGTGGGGTGCAGCAGAGTGGGGCATGCAGGGGGGTCCCACCCATGGGTGCCAACCCCAGGATTGCTGCAGCCCTGACCCCAGCATGGCCCCTCGAGTCTTCACTGTGTCCCCGAGAGCAGAGCCCTGTGCCCTCCCCAGCACTGTCCCATGTGGCCGTGGCTGTCCAAGCCGAGGAAAGTCCCTCTGTGCCCCCAGAGCCGCCCTGGGAATGGTGGAGTCACGTCCCTCCCTCGGGACTTCCCGGGGTCCGCAGGAGCAGAGCAGGAGGGAGCTGCTGGCTGAGAGGGTCAGATCCTGCAGCAGCTCATGGCATGGCCCACTCCCAAACTCTTACCTTGTTTTCTTTTTAAAGCCTGTTTTCTTTTTAAAGCAGCAGCTCCTGGAGTCCCGTGATCATTGCTGAGTCTCTGCCTTCGTTTCAGACCTGGAAGACCTTTGGAGCCGTCCTCGCCAGAGGGCACAAGGGGGAAAAAATTAATTCTTTAAAGGCTCAAAACCCAGGAAGTTAATTAAAAAAAAAAAGCCTTCAACATTTCATTTTTTAAATCTTTGGCATTGAAACCAATCTCACAGTTCTGGGTGCTCTGACTTGCCCTCTGGGCTGGTAAAGTTGGGTGAAGCGAAGACACCAGAGATGAAGATAAACCCTCTTTGAGCCAGGATGCTCACAACTGGGTTAGCCCATCCCTGCCCGGCCCCGGGGCCTGATCCTGCCCCATAGGTGCAGCACATTTACCCCTGCAGGGAGCCACTGGCTTGACACATCTGGGGGCTTTTGGGGGACAAGCAGGAGCAAAGCTCAGGCAGACCCGACCCTGGCGGGTGGCTGTGGCCAGGTTGGGTCTGAGCTGTGGCTCCGAAGCTGCTCATTCCAGGGTTGGTTTGGTGATGCCCAATTTTAATTTTCATCAGCAGAATTAATCTGTGGAGTTATTTTCCCTTCCTCCCCCTCCCCTTCCTCTCCTCCCCGTTTTATACAGAGAATTTGATCATTTCTCCCAGGAGCTCGGCACCATTAACATTCACTCCCAATGTGCGCGAGCCGCACTGCATCACCAAGTGCTGCTGGTGCTGCCGGCTCCGGTACCCGACCCTGGCTCAGAGGGGACCAGGGCATCACCTTTTCCCTCCCACAGCCCGGGCTGGGACAGCCCCTTGCCTCCATGCTGGGCAGCCCTGGCACAGCAAAGCGGGGTGGGATCCTGGCCTCCGGCTTTGCTCTGCGGGAGCTTGGACTTTTCCAGAGAATGAAAGCTGAGGGGCTCTGGGAAGAGCACCCAAGCCAAGGGCATGGCCAAGCCTGGCAAGATTTGGTGCTTTAAGTCACGCAGATTGGTAACCCGGGGCTTTCCTGGAGTCATGTAAATTTGCAAGCTTTGGGTTTTCATTAATAAAGGTTAACTAACAAATTATTAATATTATTATTATTAATGTTATTAAATATTGCAGACCGGGCTGCCTTCCCCAGCAATAGCACGGGGGAGCTGCAGTCGGCACAGCCTCATCCAGCCGGCACCGTGCCAGCCGTGCGCCGCGGCTCCGTGTGCGCTATAGGCCTGGGCTACAGACCCAGGTGCGATGTACGGGCATCTGTACCGGGACCAGCCTGTGCTGACACTTTGCTTTCTTTGCTTAGCTGAGGTCCGAACGGGGCCCAAGGGCTCAGGCAATTGGGAAGGGAGGAAACGCGGAGCCTGGTGGGTTTAACGCTTGGCTGGGGTGTGGTGGGGAGCACCATTGCCCGTGCCCAAACCCGGCCAGGTTTCACCTTTGAGGTTCCCTAAAAGCCTTTTTGACCCCGGTTTCAGGCCGTTCTCTCCTCCACAGCTCCCCCAGCAGCAGCACTAACCCACACTGCAGCCACCGGCTTTGCATCCATAAGGATGCTGATGGGCAGCAGCAGCCCCTCCAGGGAAAAGGGACTTTTGCAGCAACTGTTGCCCTTCGGATTTAATTGAAGGCAGCGGTGGCAGCGCCTGCCTGTGTGCAGGCACAAAAGCCCACCTGAGCCCACCGCGCTTAACCATTTCCTTCCTGGACACGAGCCCTCCCGGGGTGTCCTGCCTGGGAAATTAAATCAGCTCCGAATGGAAAGTGCAACTGAGCTGGCCCAGCCCAGGAATTAAAAAAGCAGCAAAAGAAAAACAAGTTCAGAAGCTGGAACAGAAAAGAAAGGTTAAACTCCGCGTGCGCTGCCATCCCCGTCACCCCACAGCTCGTCCCAGGCAGGAGCGGAGGCGAGGGCGAGCCGCACGCTGCCACACACCCTCAGCAATAGCTGAGACAGTTGGTTTGTCCTACCAAGGCTGTGCAGAAAGGGGTGAATTTTGCTTTAGAAGGATTCCTGCTTCCACACAGCCCTTTTTTTTCCTCCTTTCTGGCTATGGAGAAGGGAGCAGCTGGGTGCTGAGCCTGCCACAGCCCAGCCGTGCTGCTGGGCGAGGGCAAAGAGGCGTTAGCTGAGACGAGGAGCCGAGCACTTTATTTTTAGTCTCAGTTTAACAAGTATTAATTAATAAGAGTGTAAATGCTAATGCTGAGATGACACAAATTGCATTGCCTGAAATGAATGTTTGGGACTTGTCTGTGCCAGGATTTACAGCCGGGTGGGTTCATAGGGGCTAAATCATTGCTCAAACTGCAAGGTTAAGCCGGCTTGCTACCGCTGAGCCCGGCATCGACTGTGCCGCAATGGGATGTGCTGGGGGCTCGGGGCTGGGCCCCCGGCAACGTCTCGCCATGCCATGCTGGCTCATCCCTTCCTGGCAAAAACTCCCAGGAGGTTTTGCAAAGTGTGGCTCATTTTAGTCTCTCCCCGTCAGGACTGAGGGGGTACAGGGTCACCCCTTGCAGAAGGATTTATCAGCCCACTGAAGACTAACTTGGAAAAAAAAATCTTTTTCCCCCAGCCAAGTCCCTCTGTCCTGCCCATCCCCTGCCTGTGACTTCTGGCCCCAAGAGCTCGGCTCGGCTGAAGGATGGTGAGGAGGCTCAGGAGGATGAGGAGGTGAAGAAATACACCTGGCCAGTAAGATGTGAAGAGTTTTGGCCCATCAGCACCAACACGCTGACTGGGTTTGTTGGCATCACAAAAATGATAAACTTGAAGCTCCGTCAGTGTTTAGGCTGTAGAGTTATTAGGACGCGAAGGTCCTGTGCCTGCAGCACTTGCCCTGGAGACCTCCTGCCTGTGGGGGGATCGTGGGGTCTGGTGCTGGGGGCACAGGGCAGCGGGGAGGAGAAGGAGGGAGTAGGGCTGCGTGCGGGGGCTTATCCTGCCTGCGAGGCAGTTTGGGGAGTCCGAGGTTTCCAGTGGGCTGTGGCTCCTGCGCTGTGAGCCGGGTGAGGGCGGCTTGGGGTCCTGTGGGACCCAGTGGGGCACCCAGGGGCTTAGGGGACAGCGCTGGGACCACACTTAAACCTCTTGAGTGGAGCTCTTAAATCTTTCCAGAGAGGTAGGCGCTCAGTCAGGCCGGATCCAGGCCAGGTTTTCCTCCTTCTTTCTCCTTTCACATGCGAGCAGGAGGGAGCTGCTACCTGCCTGACATGCTGCTGCTGCTCAAAGCCGCCTCCAGCAAGCCCCGCTCACCTGGGACGGTGGCGGAGGGAGACCGAGGAGTGTGGCCAGTGCAAGCCAGGCACATGCCGTGTGCTGGGAGCCAGGGAAATGCCTCAGTGTGGTACTCCCAGTGCACCCACTGCATCCTCCCAGTGCACCCTGCATCACCCAGTGCACACACTGCACCCTCCCAGTGCACACACTACATCCTCCCAGTGCACCCTGAATCCTCCAGTGCACCCTGCATCCTCCCAGTGCACTCTCTGCATCCTCCCAGTGCACACACTACATCCTCCCAGTGCACCCTGTATCCTCCCAGTGCATGCACTGCATCCTCCCAGTGCACCCTGCATCCTCCCCAGCATGCTCGCAGCATCTCCCAGCCCATGCACAGGGCAGAGGTGGGATCTGGCAGGACTGCAGACACCCCATTGGGGGGACCAGCTTCCCCAGCCTTCCTATGCCAGGAGGGCTCCCCTTCACCTGAGGGTGCTCAGCTGCCATTTCAGGAAAGCCAGAAAAGGCTGACTTGCTTTTCTTCAAAGGTCTGGAGGGATAGAGCGCTGCAAGTGTGCAGGGAGGTGTCACACTTGCCGTGGTGTGATGGAGAACACGGTGGTTCAGGGCTGGGAGCTCACAGGGTGGGATGCTGGGGTGCTGCATCGGGACTCAGCAGTGCCAGAAAACCCCCGGTCTGGGGTTTGGGTGACCCACTGGAGCCACCCTGGTCACTGGAGCTGGGTGCTTGGCTGTTGCCACCCGCAGTGGTGGCAGCTTGGGGGTTAGAGCAAATTATTCAGCACCCCCCCATCCAAACCAACCCTCCACCCTGAGCCAGGGCCACCCCCACCTGCACAGCACGGTCCTGGCCCGGCAGCGCCGCTGAGCAGAGTCGCAGGATGAGGATGCTCCGAGCTGGCCCCTCGCAGCCCCTCACCACCACGCAGGGACCCCGCTGGGGCACCCGCTGCAGCCGGACCCAAGGCAGCTTCCCGCGGGCTGGGTGCCGCCGCGCTGGGGCCGGCGTGGTTTGGTTCCCCGGGGAGGGATGCGCGGGCGGGATGCGTGGCCGGGGTGCAGGCTCCCTGCTCGGGCTGGCTCCCCGACCAGCACACTGCCACGCTGCTCTTCAGCCGCTCCGTTCGTATCATCGAATTTTAATTTAGTTAGTTGAGTTCTTTAAACAGTGTGAACTTGCTAAGTGCTTTGCATATTTTATACTCGTGAGTAACATTTATCAAACAGAAAGTACAATTAATCAAAGAGGGGAGCTTTTGTAACTTGGAGCAGTTTGTATTCTCCCTCTTTCTCCCTGCTGTGCACTTTCCTCTGCGTGTCCCTCCTCTTCCTCCCCGCTGCCCCACACCAGCCATGGACCCAGGGCAGCTTTACTGTGCACTACACACACACACATACACACACACACACGTACGTACTCTCTTTTTTCCCCCACCATACATATATATAAAAATACATTTATATATTTATATATATATTTGTCTGTGTGCGTTTATATATACACATATATCTATATGCATGTACCTATATCTACCTATCTGGTATGTAAATGTGTATATATATGGTGTCTATGCTGTGTGTGTGTATGTGTAGGCTCAAATGGTCTGTTTACACTATATATATGTGTATAAACACACACATATACACAGTTATACTCACAATATTATACAGACAGTGCATAGAATGTTTATATATATATATACTCACACTATTATCTACTATCTGCTATCTAGTATATAGCATACAGTTTATAGTATATCGCCTATATTACACTATATGTAATAAACACATTTTATCTATTTCAGGTTTCTGGGGCATTTCAGCAGTGTCAGTGGTGATGTTTCAGCCTCCTGGCAAGAGCCAGCGGCCGAGGGAGCGAGGTGGGGTGGATGAGCCCAGCCCCGAGCCATGCTGCATGGCCATCTGGCCTGCGGAAGTTTGGGGACAGAGGCCAGTGGCCGGTGACAGGGACACGGGAAGCCCTGAGAAGCCTCCTGGGTACGAGTGTGGCCGCAGACTCCCAGCCCGTGTCCCCTCCCCTTGGTGGGTGCTGGGGATGAGGTAAGGACCAGGGGTTGCTTTTGGGACAAACAGCAAAGGGCCCTCTGTCCCCAGGACATCTGCATTTATTTTAAGGGCAGGATCACCCCAACCACGTCAGATTTTGGCTCCGAAGGTCCCGGGATGACACGGGGGGTGAAGCCTGTGCCAGTGTCCGGTGAAGGGCTGGCACTGGTGTGGCAAGATGAGAGGTGAGGGAGCATGGCTGGCGCAAAGGGACCCACGTCTCTGCCACCCCTCTGAGTCCCTTGGCGGCTCTCAGCAGAGCGGGGAGAAGCCCTGATCTAATTTATTCCGACTTCCCAAGCCTTGGCCATGGCGTGGCGGAGGCGGCTGGAGGAGCTGGGCAGACAGGGACACAGGGGCAGGTTTGGCCGGGGTCAAACCCTGCTGCCTCGGCAGAGCAAAGGAGGTGGGAGCATCCTGTGTGGGTCCCAGCAAAGTACCTCGGGGCTCCTCCCAGGGCCTCGGAGGGCTTCATTGCTCTATTAATTGCCATTAATGGCAGCAAACGGGGCAGCAGGCGCCCGCCCGGACCCGGGTTAAATGCTGCCGAGGGAAGGGCTGTGCCGACGCTGCAGGACCTGCCTTACAAATCACCTGCAACAACATGTGCCGTCCTGGTCACCTCTTCTCAAAAATGATAGTGCAAAATTAATTAGAATTAATTAATCAGAAAAGGGTAATAAGGGTGATTAAGCACCTGGGGAAAAGAAAAAAAAATATTCCTGAAGAGCGATTGCAGCGCCGGTGATTACCTTGAAAGGCAGCGAGTTAACGGGAGCAGGAGGAGAGTGTGCAGGGAAACAAATGGGCTGGAGAAGGGGGTCTGGGGGGTGTTTTCTGTCTCGTTGCACAAGGAATTACTGAGTGACAAGATTGAAACTGGTCAGAGGAAAAGCATTTCCCGGCAGCAGCGACCACGGGGAGGCAGCTGAGCCGAGGAGAGGAGCGGGCGGCTCTGCGGCGTGGCTGGAGCCGTTGCTGCTGCCACGTTTTTGCAGACTTGGCTTTGCACAAACTGGCCCCAAGGTTGGACCCGTCTCCAGCAGAGAGTGGGATTCGATAGGGCGTCCTCGATGGTGGGACCCTCGGCCCTGGCCCTTTGCTGGGCTCAGGAGCGTGGCGAGCTGAGGGACGCTCAACTGATTTCTTTTTCCTCTCTTAATTTTCAGCCACACTCTATTGCCTTAGTAATAATATAAAATCAAAGGGAACATTTGCAAGTGAGATTGGCCCCCGGTTGCAGGCAAACACTGCAGGTTTCATTGAAACCTGAAGGGCTGATGTGGAGCCTCAGCCCCGGGGTGGGGACAGGAGCACTGTCCCCTCCCTGCCACCACGAAGGGCTTTGGTGGTGGGGAAGGATGGAGGGGGGTGGCTGGGGCTTAATGGAAATGGTCTTGAGGAGCCCCAGTGCAGCACAGTAAAAAAAGAGGAGAAAAATGTCTTTTGGGAGGAAGCTGTGGGAGCAAATACTGCAGGCTCCTGTGGGAAATAGGTGGCATGGATGGGATGTGGCTGCCCCATGGCCTGCTTGAAAATGCAGGTGACAACCAGAGCAGTACAATGGCCGCTGGTGGCTTCAGTGAGGGGAAAACTGGTGGGTTTTGGTCATTCAGGTGCCTGTGCGTGGGGGATGTTCCGTGCCAGCTCACCTCCGAGCACCTCCCCAGACACTACCCCATCCTGGGAGCAGCTGGGTGCTGTGGCCCGGTGCTCAGCGTCCCCTCCCCAGTGACAGATAACCTCATTTCCTTAAAATCTGGAAAGGAAAATGGGGCAAAAACAGTGCTTTCTCTGCTTAGAGATGCTCTCGATGCATCCCCAACTCAGCAGCCGACTAAACACACACTCCTGGCCCCTGTCACCAGCCCCCACCGTGGGTTGCTGCCACCCCCGTCACACTCAGGTCCTTTCACAGGGACTCGGGGGACCTGGGCACCCAAAAGCTGTCTGGGGGTGACAGCTGCTTGCCCAGAGATGGGGCCTCCCTTCACTTTCCGCAGAGGCACTGTGGAAGGATGGCAAGGGGCTCTGGCACCGAGGCCACATCCTGGTTGTGCCATGGATTTTGGGATGGCTGTGGGGGAAGCAGTTGTTTTGGGGCCAACAAGTCCTTGCTGAAGGCATTAGGACATTTTGGGGTGTAAGTGGGTGCTGGCTGAGTGGGAACAGGCCCGCCCCCCGGACCTATGCAGCGTTGTCCCTCTCACCGCTACCTTCTGATCGTTTTGAGTGATTTCAAGCAGATTTCGTTCCTACAGGTTTTGTGCAAGTCGGTGTCCGGGGGGACAGTGAGGGAGGGGCCGGTGCCCTGCTGAGGGAAGGACTCACCCCGTCTTAGACACCAGAGAATCCACACCGCCCTCCTTTCCCCAGGGACACGGCTGCAGCCAACCCAGTTTTGTCGCTGACACTTGTCCCCACAGCAACCCCCTTCCCAAAGCCTCGGGCACCGCCAGGTCCCCATGCTCGGGGGTGTGTGTGGGGGGGTCAGCCCCGTCGGGCAGGGGAACAGACGGCAGGCCATGGGGTGGGCTGCTGTCCGTCGACCGGAGATCATCCCGGGGAAGGGTGAGCGGCAGCTTCCCCCCAAAAGGGCCGGGCTGGTCCCCCCGAAAGGGTCCGGTGTCCCCTCAAAGGGGCCGGTGTCCGTCTGTTTCCCCCCCCCCGGCCCCGGGCAGGACCCAGCGAAGTTCCCGCGGCAGCGGCACAACGGCGGGACAACAGCGCCCCCGCGCGGCCCCGACGGGACACGGCGGGACGGGACGGGACGGGACGGGACCGGGACAAGGACAACGGCGGGACAAGGACGGGGCGGCGGCAGCAGCAGGGCCGGACCGGGGGCAGGCGGGCACCCGGGCCGCGACACCCCCCCGGCTGCCTTGTCCTGGTTACCCCGATCCCGCCGCCCTTCACCGGCAGCCCCCGGCCCTGCCATCCCGGTGCCACCCCCGCCGTGTCACCGCCGACGGGATCCTGCGTCCCTCTGCCCGCCCCCCCCCCCACCCCGGTCCCACGTCTGAGGGCCCGAGGCCTCGCGGGCAGCGCCGGGGCCGCTCGTGACACGGTGCGGACAGACGTGGGGGGGCACCGGGCCCCCCCACCGGGGCGGGACGGGACCCTCCTGCCGCCCTGGACCCCGCCGCGGCTCCCCCGCGGGTCGCCCCAGTCTGTCCCAGTCCACCCCAGTTTGTCCCACAACTGACATATCATCCCCCCCCCCCCGAGGCGCCCCCCCGGTGGGAGAGCCCACCCCCGAGGTGACCTCACCGTGACGTCACCGCGAGCGCCGCCGCCTGGTTGGTGCCCGCGACTGCCCGTCACAGCGGGGGCGGGAGAGGGGGCGGGGGGGACAGAGCACGGCCGCCGCCTGAGGTAACCGGGGGGTGTCGGGGGTCGCGGCTGCCCGGCCCGAGGGAGCAGGCGGGACCGGGCACCCCCGGCCCCGTTCCCGCAGCGGCGGGGGCCGGGAGGGGCCGGGGGAGCTGCCGGGGCCGGATCCGGTGTCCGCCCCCCCCCGGCGGGCAGGGCTGCAGCCCGGCGGCCTGCGGGGCTCCCCGCGGCGGTTTGGGGGGGTGTGTGTGTGTGTGTGTGTGCCCACGCCGCAGTCCTGGAGCGCGGGGGGTCCCCAGCCCCGATGGGGGGTACCGGGAAATGGCTGGTGTAGGCCTTGAACCAAGAGCCGCTCCCTCGCATCCCCACGGGCAGGGCGGGTGTAACCCCCCCCCCTCAGCCCCCGAGGATGGGACCCCAGTGTCCCCCCCCCGCCCCCGGCGTTTGTCCTAGGGACACCTCGCACCCCGCCTTTCCCTGCCGCCCCCCGGCCCCAGGGGTTGGGGAACGGGCCCAAAAGCAGGGAGGGCCGGTGTGACCTTCTCCCCCCCGGCTACGGGGGTCCGTGGGGCGAGTAGCAGCCCTCACCTGCCCGCCCGTCAGCTGGGGAGCTGCCACACTTCGGGGTGGGGGGGACGCCAGCAGCAGCGTCCATGCTGGTGGGAAGAGCCATCCTGCTGGGTGCTCTCAGCCTGTGCTGGGGGCCCGTGACACCCTGAAAAACGTCACCAAGTCGAACCCAGGGCCAAGGAAGGGGTCACACTGCTGGGAGGGCGAACCTGGGTCCCAGCCCATGAGATCAGGCAGTGGGGCCAAACTGCTCCACACACCGGCTGCCCCCATGGCTCAGCCTCCTGCCACCTCCCAGCTGTGGGGCAGCACCAGCTCCTGCCCCACAACTGCCCCGGGAGAGGGCCAGCAGGCTCGGGGCGACTCTTGCCTCCAGCTCCGTGGGGCTGCTGTCAGGCTTGCTCACACCCTCAGGAGCAGAGGCGTGATTTGGGACTAAAATCCCCTCTTTTCTTCCCTTAGATCACAGCGCAGACTGGCTCTCAGCCTCACCAAGCCAAACTGGATTTCAACCGGTGATCTGTAAGGTGAGATGCTGCATCCCCCCACTCCGTTCCCGGGCTCTCTCAAGACCTCGGGGGGCCACCAAAACCGCCTAAACTGCCATAGAAAAGGTTTTGTGTCTAATGGGATATTTGCCAGTAAATTCAAGCCACGAACACTATATATTTCTTTATTTGTAAAGGTGTTTGAAGTCCTTGAATTTACCCTTCGGCCACCTTAAATCTAGTTTCTAATCCCCAGCGCAGTTAATCAAATCCACAGTGGTTTGAATTATGAGATGTCTGGGGGGGATTTATAGCTTGTATTGCTGATTATACCTTGACTTTATTATATTGCAAATATCTAACTTATGGTCACGGCTGAGATTTACAATCCTTAGGTAGGTGCTTAGGATAACTTTTAGCAACTCCAGAGGTAATTGGAGGTGACTGATGGGGCTGTCACCACAGATAAACATGTAATCTGTAAAACGTTAAGACAGGGAAAGAAGAGGCAGAATAGGTGAAAGGGAGGGTCAGCCTTAAAAAAATGATAATATAATTGGGGGTATTGCTGAGCAAGGCTCCAGGGTGCCTGGTCAGGCTGAGGCATCCCTGCCTGGGAAGGGTTTTTGGGCTTGTTGGTCTCCAGAAAATACCAGGATTTAGATCTTTGTTCCTTCTTGCTCTCAGCTGAAGGTTTTTAGGGTTTGAGATAGCCCTGAGGAGGGGGAAGGGGTGATAAATAGAAACCGGGGTACTCACAGAGCTGACACCTGCCTCCCTGGTTCAGGGGGAGGCTTTGTGCCTGTGGCTCTTTCGGACCTAACCGGCGGTTTCTTCCCTGTCTCGGAGGAGCAGCGAGTCCCGCGTGGGCACGTGCCCCTCGGCCAGCATGACCAGTGAGGTGGTGGAGAACGAGTTTGAGTTTTACTCCAAGGCGGAGAAGTACTGGAAGGACGTGCCCGCCACGGTGGACGGCATGCTGGGGGGCTACGGCCACATCTCCAGCATCGACATCAACAGCTCCAGGAAGTTCCTGCAGAGGTTTCTGCGGGTAGGTGGCACAGTGTGTCATGCTCCCAAAGCCCCATCCTTCTCCCAGCACGGACCTGGGCTCTTCCCTCTGAGTTGCTCCATGGAATTGTCCGTTGCCTGCCTGCTGGGAGAGCTTTGCCCTGCAGTGGATCCCCCGTAGCCCAGCCGCATCCCGCATGGTTGCCCCATTTCTCCTCTGTGGGTACCTTGTGGTGGGATTCAGCCCCTCATGGTTGTTGTTCCAGGACGGTCCCAACCGGACGGGGACAACCCGTGCTCTGGACTGCGGGGCGGGCATCGGCCGGATCACCAAGCGGCTGCTGCTGCCCCTCTTCAAGACGGTGGACATGGTGGATGTGACGGAGGACTTCCTCACCAAGGCCAAGAGCTACCTGGGAGAGGAGGGTAGGCGGGTGCGCAACTACTTCTGCTGCGGCCTCCAGGACTTCAGCCCCGAGCCCAACTCCTACGATGTCATCTGGATCCAGTGGGTCATCGGTGAGGGTCCCTTGGCTTGCAGGGTCTCACCAGCCTGTCCTCTGTCCCGCTCCTCTTGAGGGGCAGGTGCCCCACGCGCTGGGGAGAGCTTTGGGGAGAGCAGCTTGAGGTCTGCATGAAGGGTGAGCATCACAGCATGGGTGGGGGGGCTGGGTTGGGGACCTACCCCCTCATCCCTGCCCCATGGAGGGGCACTCCGACAGCACTGTACTGTGGGGTCTTCCCCCCCAAGCCCTCAGAGGCCGGGGCAGAGGTGTGGGTTGGATGGAGTTGGATAGAGCCTGGGGGATACAAGTTGGACACCCCCAAGCTAAAGCTTTCACCTGCAAATGGCTTGAGTATTTGGCTGCCTGGATCAGGAGGGATCCCAAGCGCAGCCTCCCGCTCTCCTCCCCTCTTCCCACCCCCATCACCCCCTGCCCTCTAACCCCTGCTCTGTCCCTCCAGGACATCTCACTGACAACCACCTCTCTGACTTCCTGAAGCGGTGCCGCGCTGGCCTGCGGCCCAACGGCATCGTGGTCATCAAGGACAACATGGCTCAGGAGGGCGTGATCATGGACGATGTGGACAGCAGCGTCTGCCGGGACCTGGACGTGGTCCGTAAGATCATCCGCCGAGCTGGGCTGCACCTCCTGGCTGAGGAGCGCCAGGAGAACTTCCCCGACGAGATCTACCACGTCTACACCTTTGCCATGAGATGAGGGCGGCGGGAGAAGGTCTCTCCAGGGCCAGCTCGGAGCACGGGCCAGCACGGTGGTTCTGCTGGGGCCGGGAGGGGTGAGGACCGTGCCTTCACCGTGGGGTGGCTGACGGCAGCGAGGGTGTCACAACTCCCTCTTCTCCAGGGCTGGTGTCGAGGACGGGGCTTTGTCTTCCAAGTTGCTGCTGTTTGTGAAAAGAGGTGTTTGCCAAATACATTTTCCTGCTGTTGCACTTCTGCATGTGGGCTTTGTCAGACGCCGCGTTGGCTTGATGCGCCTTCGGGGGCTTTGTACGGGAGCAAGAGGGTCTCCCCTGCAAGAGGTGGCTCTGTAGGCCCTGGCAGGTCGCTGACTGCAGGCACAGGGCTCCCGTTAGCCAACAGGAGCTCAGAGCACCTCTCTGAGGGGCCAGGCTCCCTTCCTTGCTTGGGTGTTTGACCCTTTCCCGCTCTTGAACTTGCTGCTGCTGACAGCAACAAGCTGGGTAAGGCAAATGGGAGAAATCTGCACCAGGTTCTGGCGCTTTGTAGGGGCCTCTCCTTAAACCCACGAGCAGGTTTCCCACACGTGCAGCAAAAAGGGAGGTGGATGTAATCCTGGGTCCCCCGCACCTCCAGCTCAAACGCTGCAACCCTACAGCTGCTCCCCCACACCATCACCCAGCTCTGAACGCTCCCCCATCTCCTCCTTGGCCATATCCACATTGTTTTGCCCAAGTCTGGCCACTGGCTTGTGCCAAACTAACCCAACACAGCTTGGCCACCACTAGCACAGCTGGTTGCCACACGGGCAAGCCCACATGATTCCCGCCATCCCTGCAGAGCCCTCTCCTCCACCCCATCTCTGCCGCAGAAGAAACAAGCCCCTTGTCATTATTATAAAAGGCCTCATTTAATTGCTCGTTTCCCATTCCAGACACCAGGGGAGTATTTGATCACATCATCATTATTTTTTTTTTTTTAAACATCAATTCATCAAGACGCACAGCTCCAGTTCCACAGGGTGTGAGAAGGGAACACTCGGATGCTGCCAGGAGGGCAGTGGGGGGAGACAACCCTTCTGCAGCCAAGCTGCTGGCGGATCCCAGATCCACCTGCTGTAAACTGTACCTATGCAGAGTAGATTTTTCATCCTCTTCCGCATCTGTCCCCCATGACAAACAACAAAACAAAACAACAAACATGCGGGGGGCTCAGCTCTGCGGCCAGTCTTTGGCACGTCCTGAGGAAGCAGATGCCTAGAAGGGGGAGCCAGATGGCGGTGGCAAGGCTGGGACACGGGACCTCCCTGTGCAGCCCGCTGTAGATTCCAGTAGCAGGTTGGAAAGAAAACCCCGAGTCCTGGTGCAGCTTCTTGTTCCTGGAAGGAGGCACCAGAGACGGCGGTCCTGGGGGCAGTCAGCAAGGGGAAGAGCCAAGTTCAGGGAGGGAGGCCCAAGGCACTCAGCAGTTAGCCACCCGTGCCTCGTCCTTGCCCAGGGAATGCACCACAAAGCTGAGAAACATCCATTTGTCTGTTTTGGAGCTCAGCACCTCCGAGATGTTCTTGGTCCTCAGTGCTGGGAGGATGGGGTGCAGAAACTCAGAGGGTGCAGAGCAGCCCCCCACAACCCACCCCTGGTTTCAAAGCCCACGCGAGCGAGGAAGGTGTCTGCATGGAGATGCCAGACCTCCACCAGGACCGGAGGCAGGAAACCGGGACATGGATGCCAGAGCCCTCCTGGCACAGGCAACACCCCTTCTCCCAGCACCCCGAGGCATCTCACCTCCACCGGTCACCTAAGGCACAGCTTCACCTCCCGGGACCCGCAGGGCTGGGGTGGGGGGGGGGACACACAGGCTGCCCCTCCAGTTCCACCACCCCACCTGTCCTGCCCGCCAGGCTTTTTCTTTAAAATCCACAACAAACCAGCCCTCTGCCCCAGCATCCAGCTCCCCAGTGCCCCGGGGCTCTCTTCACCCCCAGGGAGCCACGGAGCTCTGCCCGCCTCCCCACGACGTGCCCCAGAGCTTCGTGTGGCATCGTGCCCAAAAAAGCACCCCCCCCCCCCCCAAAACACAGCGGAAAGGGACACTGTGGGCAGCACAGGCCAAGCTGTGGGCGCGTGTGTGGGCAGCAACACCTCTTACTGTGGAGAAAACTGGCCCAGAGCAGAGATTTGGCGGCTGTAGGCACACCATGACCACGGAGGGGGCACACAGGGAGGCATTAGTCAGGCTCAGAGGTCCTCGTGCCCGGCAGCAGCGTGGTCAATGAGAAGGTACCACTTCAGCCTGTCCGGAAGAGGTAGAGCCTTGATTTTAACATCTACTGGCCACGGTTTAAGGCGCTGCCGGATAAACACCCTGCAGAGATGTTTCAATGCCTGCGGGGAGCGCTCCAGCTGCTTCAGAGAGCAGAAAAGAGTCCTGATCTTCTCCCCGTGGTACCGACAGCTGCTGGTGTTGACCTCAAAGTTGCTGGGCAGCTGGATGGCTTGTGAACTGGCCATCATGAGCTCCAGCAGAGTCTGACCCTTCTGGATGAGGTCTGTAGAGAAGCTGTCATCTTCGGAGACGCTGAGGTGCGAGCAGAGGCACTCGAAGACAATGTGGAAGCCCGACCAGCACGAGGGACCGTGGAGGGAGCAGTTGTAGGCAGCACCTGACTCCAGCAAGAAACGCAGCAGCGGGAAGTGGCGTTTGAAGCTTTTGAAGCAGAGGTGGGTGAGGGACTCAGGGGCCGGGCACTCGCTGGGGTTGGCGCCGTGGGCTAGCAGCAGCTGTGTGACACGGAAGCAGAAGCGACTGATCACCTGTGCCTCCTCGGTGTTGCTGCACACCATTTCTCCCAGCAGGAAGATGACGTAGGTGAAGACAGTGTCACCGTCTTTGGTGGTGGCCCTGACGTCTGCTCCTGAAGGAAGGGACAGAGAACAGAACTGGCATTGCAGACAGCAAGGCCAGGACAGCACTAACTCTGGCACTGCTGGGCTTCACAGAACCACAGATTCATCGAGGTTGGAAAAGACCCTCAAGCTCCTCCAGTCCAACCATTAACCTCACCCTGACCGTTCCCAACTCCACCAGATCCCTCAGCGCTGGGTCAACACAACTCAAACCCCTCCAGGGATGGGGACTCCCCCCCCTGCCCTGGGCAGCCCATTCCAACGCCCAACAACCCCTTCTGCAAAGAAATACTTCCTAAGAGCCAGTCTGACCCTGCCCAGGTGCAGCTTGAGGCCATTCCCTCTTGTCCTATCACTTATTACTTGGTTAAAGAGACTCATCCCCAGTTCTCTGCACCCTCCTTTCAGGGAGTTGTAGAGGGCCATGAGTTCCCCCCTCAGCCTCCTCTTCTCCAGACTAAACCCCCCGAGTTCCCTCAGCCGCTCCCCATCAGACCTGTGCTCCAGACCCTGCACCAGCTCTGTTGCCCTTCTCTGGACACACTCGAGTCATTCAATGCCCTTTTTGTAGTGAGGGGCCCAAAACTGAACCCAGTCATCGAGGTGCAGCCTCACCAGTGCTGAGTACAGGGGTAAGATCCCTTCCCTGTCCCTGCTGGCCATGCTATTTCCAATAAAAGCCAGGATGCCATTGGCCTTCTTGGCCACCTGGGCACACTGCTGAAACATAAACAGTGGGAACATAAAGGAGCGGAGGGCAGTGCCCAGTGCTGTAACAGAATCAGCCAGCACTAGGCCTGGAGGGATTGCATGTGGAGAGGGGAGAAGGTTGCTCTCACCTCCTTCCAACAGGAGACGGATGCTCTCAGTGTTGTGGATCTGGACACCGTCGCTGCTGGCCAGGGCGTGCAACAGTGCTGTCTTTCCTGCAGTGGAGCAATCGGTCAGTCGGATGAAAATAGGGTGACACCCCAAAAGGCAGGAAGGAAAACAAACCACCCCACCAACCAGATGGCCAAACGTGGGGAGAGACAACCCTTCACCTTCTGGCAGGGTTCCGCTGCCCCCGTGATGGCACACAGCTGTGGGGACAGGGTCACAGGCCACATGTGCAGGGCTGGTGGTGGCCCCAGAGGACACTTGTGCCACGGTACAGCGAGTTTTAGACCGTGTGGGCACCACAGGGCTACGGAGGCACAGCCCCATCCCATCTCCCATGGACTGCCAGGAGCTGGTTTCAGTCCCCTTCTGCACCTGACACAGCCAGCATACAAGGCGAAAACACAGAGCACCAGGGAGGTTCAGCAGCCTGCACCCAGCTTCCAAACCAGTTTCTAACTGGAGAGCGCTTGCAGCAGCAAGATGGAAGGACCCGGACCCCCTCCCCTGACTGCTGGGAGCACCCGGCCTGGGGCAGCCGGATGGGGGCACACGGACCGTTTTTATCAGCCGCGTTGACGTCAGCCCCCAGCTGAAGCAGCCGCTGGAGGCATGGCAACCGCTCGGGCTCCTCGCTGGCCAGATCGAGGGGACTGCTCTCATGGATCTGCACAGAGCAAGAGGGAAAAAAACCACTAGTAAGTATTAAGGACTATTTGCGAGTGCCTCCGGAGAGTCGCTGCTGGGGCTTCATCCCAGCCAACATATAGTTGAACCTATCCCCAAAGTGATCCTTCCCTGGTGTATCTGTAGGCAGAAGTTTGTCTCCTCCAGCCTCCTCCCACCCATCACTCCACAGCAGAGGCAGATTTGCTCAGCAACTTGAACTTCTGCTACAGCACCGGAGCATGACAGACAACAGGCCAAGGAGGTCACCAAGGGGAAGCGGCATGCGGTGAAGGCCAGGAGGTGGGGAGCAGGGAGGGCTGTCCCCACACGCCACCCCCTTGCAGGGGAATCTCACAGGGGCTCAGCTGGGCCAAGCCAAGGCCATACCCGGTCTCTCCGGTTGATGTCGGCCCCGTGGTGCACCAGGAGCTCCACCATATCTGGCTGGTTGCGGAGCACCGCGATGTGCAGGGGGGTGTAGTAGGTGACTGGATCTGAGGACAAAAACACAGAGTCAGAGAGAAATAAGGGCTTCCCCACAACAGTCCCAATACCCACCAAAAGTGGAAGGGGGCAGCTGGGGAGGGCCCTGAGAATGCTCATAAAACCAGGGCTGTCACAGACACCCCAGGCCCTGCTTTTGCAATGACTCCATTGCTGGCAAAAGCCCTCAAAGCTGCAAACTGGCACCCAAGCCCCTGGCCAACCCCCACTCCATCCTTGTGGCTGGGTCTGGACAAGGGCTGCCACAAGGTACATTCATGCTATCAGAGCAAGGAGTGGGGGTCAGAGCTGGCAGCATCCCCTCTTTTTGCCCCAGCTATCACAGCCTCCCAGGGCAGCTTCTCACCCGCTGGTTCCTCCTGGCCAGGCCCAGTCCCCTTCCCACCAGCCTCACCTTCAAAGCTGAGGTCAGCTCCGAACTCCAGGAGGATTTCTGCAGCAGGGACAAGCCCCAGCTCCGTGACCTTCAGCAGGGCATAGCTCACACCTTCCTGATAAAACGGGGAGTGGGTCTCCCTCTCCAAGACTCGTCTCACAGCCGAGAGCTGGCTCCTGTCATTGCCCAGACAGGCAGGGCTTAAGACACACAAAACCAACCAGTTACTCAGTTGACTGGCACAAATCTCAGGGTGTGTAAAGGTCAAAGTAGCACCAGGGAAGAAGAAAAATCCCTGGTCTCCCCTTCTTGTCTTGTAACCACCCCACCTCTAACCTGTTGGCTGTGGGGTTATGCCACAGCATCGGGGCACAGCTGAACCCCAGTTTAGGTTTTATTGCCATGGGTGAGGCAGAAAGGGCTGTTCCTGGGGAGCACATGTAGCCCCTGTGTTCGCTCTGCTCCACCCCGACGTTCCCAAAGAGCAGCAGCAAGAACAGGGTCTGTGGGATGAGCTGCTCACCGGGACTGGGCTTTGTTCCCAGCCAGTTCTGTGTCATCAGCCACATCCCTGAGCTCCAGCCATCACCCCCTAAAACACCACGGGGATGTTTAGCCCCAGAGCTCCGCTCACAGCCCCGTATAGTTACCTCTCAAGGGCGCTCTGCCGTTCTGCATCCTGTATCGCCAGCAACCCCAAGATCTCGTCTACCAGGGGCTGATACTCGAAGATGATCCTGCGGAAGCCGTGCAGGAAAGGCATCGTGCTCTGCTCTGCGCACAGACCACCCAGGGGCCTCCAGCATGGCAGTGGTGTCTTCGCTGACGCAGGGCTCTGGTGGGCAGACCCTGGTGCTGCCTGGTTTCTGAAGTTCTTTTCCCTCCTTTTAAAACAAACAAGCCTTTCTAGCAGTTTTGCATTTAGAAAAAAACACAGCCTTTCTCCCTCCCTCCTTATGCGTTTCTAAAAGGCAACGAAGACCAGCACAAGGGATCTCCTCCCACACACTACGGAGGTGTATTCAAATTATCTGCTGCACGCAGAGCCACAAATTGGAGTTATCTGGGTGCAGGAAGAAAACGCGCCAGGCGGAGCCCAGGCTCGGGGCAAACCCCATCTGCAGAGGCTCTGCCACAAGTCCCCACACGCTGGGGGTGCCAGGGGGACAGCGGCCAGAGCAGAGAGGGGCTCCGAGCGCTATGGGGTGCCTGCGGCCAGCAGACCCCTGCCTGGGGAGGGGAGCAGGGCTGGAGCAGCCCCCACAAGACCCCATAACCCCCTGCGACCCACAGGAGCCAGCGCGGGGGCTACCAACCCCCCGGCGAGGGGATCGAGAGGCCCCTAAATCTCACTGCGCCCCACGGGGGCAAGCGCAGAGGCCCATAAACCCCCCAGCACCCCCGCGGGGGTAACGCCAGGGACCCCCGGGACCCCGCCGAGACGGTCCCAGCGGCCCCTAACCCCGCCGCACCCCACGGGGCGAGTCCCCGGAGCCCTGGGGCGAACCCGGGAGCGGCCGCAAGGCCCCCAGACCCCACGGGGAGGGACGCGGAGGCCCCAACAACCACCCGCTCCCCTCCCAAGAAGGGCTGCGACCCCCGCGCCCCGCCGCCCCTCACCTCCCCCGGCCCCGCCGGAAGCGGAAGCCGCCGGGTGGGGCGGGGCCTCCGGGGGCGGAGTCTCTCCGGGTGGGCGAGGCCTCGCGATGGGGGCGTGGCCTGGGCGGGGCGGGGCTGCGCGCAGCCGGCAGGGGGCAGCACGCGGCCGGGAGCGGCGCGCCGGGAGCGCGCGGGGGAGGGGGCGCGCGGCAGGTGGGCGGGGCCGATCGCGGGGGGCGGGGCGTGAGCGGGCACCCCCGGGACACCCCCCGGGACACCCTCCCGGGACACCCCCCCGGGACACCTCCCAGGACACCCCCTCACCCCGCGCTGCCCCCCGGGCTGCGGGCGCACCCACGTCCGTGGCTCTATCCCCTCCCTCAGGGCCTGTGACGGCTTCAGCTCCAGCTCTGCCCCCCCCGGGAGTGGGCACCGGGTGGGGAGGCGGGGAGGGTGTCGTGGCGTCGTGCGACCCCGTGCGCCAGCCCAGTTCCCCCACCCAGCACCCTGCCCTCCCGCGAGCACCCACCACCGGGGCTGCTCACCCCCACGAGGGTGGGCTGGGGGTGCTGGTGAGGGGGGGGGGTGGCACTGAGTGGCTGCCACCCCCCCGGGGCTCGGAGGGCTCAGGGGTCTGGGAAGCTCAGAGGGGTCTAGGGGGGCTCAGGGATCTGGGGGACGTGGGGGACGGTGAGGGCTTGGGGGACTGTGGGGGCTCAAGGGTCGGGGGGGCTCAGGGGTCTTGGGGGCTGCTACCCACAGCACACCCCGACCCTCCCCTCCTGAAAGAGCTGCTGGGGGAAGCGTTAGCCCTGGATTTATTGGCATTATTATCATAATCATTATTTTTATTATTATTCTGGTGGAATTTCCAGACGTAGGGAGCTCCGGAGAGCCGGCAATAACTGAAGCCGCCTTGGGTTTCCTATTTACGTATTTATTTTATTCTGGTGGAGCGCTTCCAGATTTCAGCAGGCAGCCGTGGCCTGGGGGCAGAGGGGGCGAGGAGGCCGCGCCAGTTGGGCATTTTTCTGACATGCCGTCACGCTCCCCCCTCTTTCCCACCCTTCCCTTCCCTACACAAAGTGGGGTGCCAGGGTGGGGGACCTCGGTGCCCACAGCCCCCTGAGCCCAAGCCCCCCCTTGGCATCAGGGCAGGGGGTTCCAAGCCCTTTGCAGAGCAGCTCTGGTGCTGTAGGGACTTGGATCCCCCTTGGAGCCCAGCAGCCCCCGTGGGTAGGGTTTGGGGGGCATCACCCCCATGATGTCCTGAGTGGGGGTGGAAATAACCCTGTCCGACAGCCCCGGGCAGGGATTGGAGGGTAAAAGCAGCAGGAGGAGTAACAGGGAGTGAGGATTTCTCCCTCTGCATGGAGGATGCTTTATGCCTGCATCAGCTGGCTGCAAACCAGCGCAGCCCGGCCGGGGGGACCCCTTCGTCGGGTGGGCTGGGCAGCCAAGACCCTCGCTCGGGTCCTGAGTGTCTCCTCACTGCTGCCAGTGGCTGGGCAAACCCCGGACCCTCCTGGTCTGGGTAAAGCCCAAACCCTCCATGGTCCAGTAAAACCCCGGACCCTGCGCAGCTGGGGTGGCAGCACCGGGCACAGTCACCATCCCCAGCTGCGTGACACCGGTGGGGACTGTGCAGGGTCCAGCCCTCCGTCAGACGCTGTTTGGGGGGGAGCCACCCCTGCATTCCCCACTGTTGGCTGGGAAAGGAGGGCTGGTGAGTGTGGGTCCCCCCATTGCCACCTCTGACCCCAGCCGTGTTGTTCCTGGGGATGAGAGGTGACCCCAGGCTGCCCCAAAGGGCCCTGCCAGGCCAACCGTGCCCCCATGCACCCCGCAGAGGCTTTTCCCCCACCCTAATAACCCCCCCAGCTGGAAGGGAGGCTTTGGGAGTGCAGTGTGGGGCCAAACCCAGCTCAAACCCGGTCCTGGGAGATGTCAAGCCCTGACACCCAAGAGCTGAAACCCTTCCCTGGCCATCAGCGAAGCCAGCGCAGGGCTGAGCACACAGGAGCCCTTCCCCGGAGCATCCCTGCTCCGGTCCTGCCGTGGCCGTGCCATGAGCCATGGCCTCTGGGGAGGTGACTCCCCGTCCCCACATTTCTTGGGTGAAAAAATCTGTTTTGCAAATAGGGACACTGCTGGCGCGGTCGGCCGGGGCATTTGAGTGCCCGGCTAAAATAACAGCATCAGGATCTGCCCCCTTCCTCCCCATCGCCTTGGCGGGGCGGACTAGGAAGAATGTGAGTTGGCTATCCATCAGGGAGACAGAGCAACAGCCAGCCGAAGAAAGAGGGGCATTTTAGGAGGAAAGCCAGGGAAATTTGATCATTAAGAAATCCTCCTGGCTGTCTGGGGGAATTTAATTAAATTGCTGGAAAGGGCTGTAAGCACATCTGGATCCAATATGTGCAGCTTTGATTTTTTTCTTTCTTTCTTTCTTTCTTTTTTTTTTTTTTTTTTTTTTTTTAGTTCACTCTTTTCCCATCTCGCTGTTGAAGGAGGGGGGGGAATAAAAGGGAAATAGCAGAGCCACGGAGTATTGGTTCATCTGGGACTGGGATTCCTGGCAGGGAAAGAAAGAGAGGGAGAGAAAGAAAAAGCAAAAGAAAGAGACAGAGGGAATAAGAAAGCTGAGAGAAAAACCTTCACCAAGGGCCTGGCCAGGGTGTTTTATAATGCCACCGACCGCAGAGACAAGGAGCTAGGAGGGAACTGGGGGGGGTTGTGAGATCTGGAGGGGAGAGGAGGAGGAGAGGAGTTAGCCCAGGGCATGCTGCGCTTTCAGGGTCTGGCAGGGATGGAGGGAGAAAGAGGAATTGCTCAGTGGATAGAGAAATACCATTCCTGCTTGGAGCACCAGGGCCGGGCACGGGGGGACTCCTCCAGCAAGTGCCCTCGGCTGTCCCCCCCGCGGGCCCGATGGCTGGAGCCCTGCCCGTCCCGATGCCCTTGGTGCTGGGGGCAGGATGGGGATGGTCTGGTCCCCAGTCCCGGGCAGGACACGGGGCTGGGCACGGCTCTGGTTTAAGCAGATGAGACAGGTAGCCCTGCTCCCCCAGCGCTGGGGAAGGGACGGACCCCCGGCCACCAGCCCCCAGAGCCGGTTGCTGGGTCCTGGCCGGGCACCATCAAGCCCCCACCGTCTCCCATACTCTACTCCTTACTATGTCCTTACTCCCTACATCCTTCTTAAGGTGCAGCAGAGGTGCATCTCCATAGTAAGAAAACCCTTCCACCCATGGGGGATGTGGGCAAGCCAGCCTGATAGTATCCATAGGGCGAGATTTTGGGAATATTAAGGAGAACAAGCACCCGGGTACCGCAGGGAGCAGCACCAAGCAGTGCCCCACCCCAGCCACCGCCGCTGTTGGGGGATGAGGAGGAGGGCTGGGGCTGGCAGAGCACGTCCAGATCCGTGCCGTGGCAAGCGCTGTGGAAGCGTGAGATATTATCACAGCATGAGAAGAAATATCAGGAAACCCCTGGGAGGACACAAAGCGAGATTAACAAAAAATATCTTTTTTTTTTTTTTAAAGAGAGGAAGATGAAGGACTGGCAAATGGAAACACATTCATCCCAAGGGCTGCAAACTGCAAACCCGGCGGGCTCTGGCTGGCCAGATCCTCAACCCAAGGAGCCTGGCACGGCCCTGCCAATTCGGTGCTGTTCTGGTTCATCAGCCCAACAGTTCTGGCTCAGCAAAGCTGGACTCTGCGCACACACCCAGCTCAGCAAAATCCAGGTGCTTGGTGTCGGGCAAAGCAAACTTGCTTGGCTTCGTCTCCAAACCACCCGTGCTTTGCCTTAAGCATGGCTGAGAGTCACCTTGTCAGCTCCAAGGTCCAGTTTTAATCACTTAAAATATATTTTTTTACCAAAAAAGAGAAGAGCTTGCACAAGAGAGTTAGGAAACGCCAGGAGGGTGGGTTTCAAACAACTAGGTCTCGCTTCAAATGCCTTGTGTGGCTGGCAGAGTTAAAAAAAAATGATGCTGGGAAAAAAAAAAAAAAGGCAAATCCTACAGCTAAAAAGGAAATTGCATTAATACAGATTGTTTTATTTAAAAAAAGCAAACCCTGACCTCTACTTCAAAAAAGTCATTAGACATTCTCCTTCTGAAAGGCCGACAGGGGATATTACTGAAAGGCCAGTTAATTTCTCAATGACTTACTGTTCTTGCTCTGCTCATGGAAATGTGTAAAGAGTCGGAGGGTAATTTAAGGCACCCTGCAGAAAGGTGTGTAAATCTTTGCATGTCTAAAGAAACTTTACCAGACCACTAGGATTGGGAAAAAAGAAAATGCTTGCCCTCTTTTTTTTTACTTTTTTTTTTTTTTACTTTCCTTTGGAACTCTGATCCCCTTTGATCATAAAAAAGGTCATATTTCACCCAAAAAAATATCAGCAATCACAGGGCCCGAGGAAGTGCGAACCCAAGGGGGTTTCACCGACGATTATTCCCTCCATTTAATTATTTAATGCCGTGAACTGAGGGAAAGCCGTCTCCCCTGGAAAAGCCAGACAGTTCAAGAATAAGGTCTGGCCCCGAACAAGGAGGAGGAAAGGGGTTATAAATGGGGCTGGGGCTGCTCTGTCCCCCCTCCCACCCTCACCCCTTCATGGGCCAAGACCAGCTGCCCTGCAGCCCCCCCCCAAAATAATCACAGCAAGATGTTCCCAGCCTCTGGGGCCAAGGGGGAAGTGCTGGGGGAAGAACGGGTGTCCTCGCTGCCCCGGCCCCCCCCCGCCCCCCGCAACCAGCTGGGGCACATCGCTGACGGGTTGCTGTCCTCCAAGGGGATGTCGCCATCCCCCAGGCTGGTCCTTGAGTAGTTTTTCCTGTACATGGTGTCACCTGCGTCCGGGGAAGGGTCTGTCCCTGCAGTCACGATGGAAAAAAGTGGGATAAAGTGGGTACATGGCCAAGGACGGGTGGCACGGGGCTGCGTTGGGTCCCCCAGGGCCCGGTGGTCCCAGGGGTGATGCAAGCATCTCCCCCCTGAGAGCCCAGGGCAGCCAGGAGGGCTGATGGCAATATATGCAATCTATATTCTAATATATGCAATCTATATTCTAATATATGCAATCTATATTCTAATACACGCATTGAGCACATAACTGCAGTGCACAGCATCACCCTGGCACCGCGCGCTGCTGGGGACCCATCCGGCTGGGTGCTGGGCAGAGGTAAAACACCCGTCCGTGGGGAGCAGCCCCCAGGGAAGCAGAAGCAGAAAGTGGTGTGACACCAGCCCGTGATTTACACGGCCAAGGCGGGCCGGACCAGACACCGGAGCTGACTCCTAAAGTGCCCCTAGGGCCAATAAATTGGGTCAATAGGGCCAATAAATGGACCCCCAAAAAAAAGGAGGGGGGAAGGGAGGTTGGGCTGGCTTGTTTGCACACTCGAGGAGCCCCCCGCGGAGTCGAAGAGAGCCAAAATCTGCCTTCAGCTACACCCCTTCCAAGCTGGAGAGCTCTGGGAAGCTGCTTCTCCGTCAGGAAGATCAGATTTGGCAGCACTGGCTGGCTTAAAAATCTGCACGCCTCTGACTTGAAGGGGAAGAGAGCGCAAGAAAAGCTTTCGACAAATGTTAAAATAACTCAGCCAGGGGTTTGCCTCCCTCGGCTGCGTTGGAGCAGGGATGTTTATGAGCTCAGAGCTGGGCTGCAGCGGCCGATCTCGCTCGGAGATTTCGCGTCGAGCCCTGCGTGCGCGCAGCCCCGTCCATATGTGCCTGCAGCGGCGGGCAGGGGAGCACGCTGGAATCAAGGGGAAGAAATAATAACCGTCAACCTCTTCGATTTCTGCTCATCGCCCCGAGCTCAGCCCGCGCCGGACACCAGCAACCAGCCCCAGCCCCTGGGTCTGCCCCCCCTCCCTCCCTCCCACCACCTCCTCCATGCATATATGTGTATCTATATAAATATAGATATAATTTTTAAAGAGGAAAAAATCCTTTTTCCTCTCCCGGTGGCTGGTTTTCATTAGGGAGGTTTCTTTCTAACCCCAAGGGAAGCAGCCTATGAGTTTTTAACTGTGGTGCAGGACGTAATTATCTCATTAAGGCGAGAGAGCCAGGCTTTTCCCAGGAGAGGTGACCTTGCTCCGGGGTTGATGGGGACCGGGGGGGTGGGGGGGCTGGAGGTGGAGGGGGGCCGTGTCCCCCACTAACCTGCGGGTCACCTCTCCTTCCAGCCCCATTTGGGGCTGGGGAAACCCGGCCCCTCTCCCCCCCACATCCCTCCCCACTGAGCGCAGCCACTTACACTTGTTGATAGAAGCACTTAAAGCAGGGGTTGGGGCAGGGGGGGGATGATGTGGATGGGGTAAAAGGGGGGGAAAAGCGGGTCTCCCTCCCTCTCTGCCCCCCACCCCCCCCCCCCCCCCAATTTGCTGCGGCTTGGCTGCCGGCGGTGCTCGGCCCCTGGCAGGGGGGCAGGTCGCCGTGCCGGGGGGGGGCGAGGGGCCGCCCCGCTCAGCTCGGAGCAGGGGCGTTTGTTTGAACAGCTCCAGAGCAAAGAGCAGGGGAAGAAAGTTTGGGCTGGGAGCGTGGTTTTTTCCCCAGACGTCAGCACAAGGCGGAACAGGGGCTGGGGAGGGAGCCGGACTCACAGGGCAGTCGTGATTTTTTTCCCCATTTAAAAAAAAAAATATATAATTTTTTTCTCTTTTTTTTTTTTTTTTTTTGGGGGGGGGGGTGTGGGGAAGGGGAAGGGGGCCGGGGAGCGGCCCGGCACCTCGGGGTGAGCTGCGGGCTGGGGGTGGGAGCCATGGACTCGGCGCCAGCCTTCGCCATGGACAAGCCGTTCGCCCCCAGCGCCGTGCGCGGCCCGGAGCCGCCCGAAAATCCTCAAAGCCGGAAAAACTTCAGCGTGAGCCACCTCCTCGACCTGGAGGAGGTGGCGGCCGGTATGAACGGGACCCCCCCGGCCGGTCCCCCGCCCGCCGGTGGCGGCAAGGCCATGCCGGAGCCGTCGGGAGGCAGCAGCGGCAGCGAGGCAGCACCCCAGGACGGTGAGTCCCGCCGCCCCGGGATGGGCCCCCTCCCCGCTTTGGGGCAGCTTTGGGGATGGGGGGTCCCCGTCGTCCCCCCCTGCCCCGGGCTGGACTGCAGAGCCGGGTCCCGCGGACAAAGGGTGTCGGTGTCCCCCCGCGACGGGGTTAGGGGGGACCGGAGGGACGGGTGGAGGAGAGGGGTGACCCCCCGTCGGAGCGAGCTTCGGGGGTGCCGACACCCCGACGGCTGGGGCAGAGGGAGCCCGCACCGGGGGACAAGGACATGGCACCGGGGGACAGGGACACGGCACCGGGAATAGGGGGGTCAGGGACACGGCACCGGCGGAGGGGGACCCCGCACCGAGGGGGGGGACTCCGCACCGGGGACAGGGGGCACAGGGACCCCGCACCGAGAGGAGGGACCCCGCACCGGCTGCCTCCCCGCCGCCACCGGAGGTGCCGGGTACAGGACGGTCCCCGGGCAGCCGGTGCGTCCCGGGGCTGCGCGGCCTGCGGGGTCCCCCCTTCCCCCGGGGATCCCCTCCTCGGTTTCCGGGCCCGGGGAGCGGAGGGGGCCCGGCGGGGCGGCGGGGGCCGAGACGCAGCGGGTCCTCTCCCGGTGCCCGCCGCAAGCGCGTCTCCGGGCCGGTAGCACCGGTAGCAACGGGCCGGCGGGGACAGAGCCGGGGCTGGGAGAGGGGACGGAGACCGACCCGGGACCCGGCTTCGTGGCGCTCGGTCCTGGCAAGAGACGCGTTTTTAACGGGAAAACCCCGCCTGGCCGGGGGCTCGGCGGCTGCCGCCCGCGGGGTCTGCGCGCATCCCTCCCCGCCGGCCCCAGCGCATCCCGGCTCCGGTGCCCGGGACGGGGGCGAGGAGGATTCGCCCCGTCCCTGCGGCAAAGCCCCGGTCCAGGCGGCACCCGAGAGCCCCCAGAGCCCCCCACTCCCGGGGCCGGGTGTCCCCTCGGGGCACAGAGGCGGCGAAGGGGAAACAGGGGTGGAGAAGGGGGGGCAGAGTGTGGGGCAGAGGTGCAGCCCCGCCACCTCCCCATGCCCGGGCCGCGGTGCCCACCCCCGAGGGCATCCCCCAAACCTGCCCCCCGGCTGGGTTTTGGTATCCCAGACTTGTTTTCTGCGGCCTCCAGGGCGCAGCCCGGCAGTGCTGACGGCCCTGCCGAGAGCCTGACCCACGCCTGGACGGGGGTGCACAGCCCACCCGGGAACTGTGCCCGTGACAGGGGCTCAGCCCACCCTGGAGGCTGCCCAGACCTGCAGTGAGGGGCTCCCAGTGGGAAACCCTCCTCCCGTGCAGGGACATCCCTCAGTCCCCTCCCGCGGTCCCACATTGCATGCAGGTCTGGAGCATCTTTCTCCCACCCACATCTCACTCCCTCCGCAACCTCCTTCCTCCACGAGAAGCCCCCCTGAGCCCCCAGCCTGCCTCTGCTTGGGATGCTGAGGGCTGGGTGAGGCTGGGCGCTGCTTTCTGGAATGGTATCTGGTATTTTTGGCGTTATTTTCCATCCTCCCTCCCCTTCCCTTGGGTTTTGTTTGTACTTCTTGCATTGCCTTTGGGACTGTGGGGAGATTTTTGCCCGCTGATGGGACCATACGGGGGGACAGTGCCATGTGGGATCAGCACAGCTTTTGGAAATCCAGCCCAGCCCACAGCAGCCAGCTCGTCTCACAGGGCTCTTTGCAAAACAGCTGAGAAACTATCACCCTGCTTTGCTCCTAACGCACCCCAAAGAGGCTCAGTGGGGACCAGGGCTGATGCAAATACCAGAGAGAGAGAGGCAAGGGGGCCGGTTGATCCCCATAAGCCCATTTTTCACCCTAAAAGCCCATTCCTCCTGGGGCAGAGGCCCTGTGGGGTTTGGCCTGCTGATCCCAGCACCTCTGGACCATGGGGAATGTTTCTCATTAGCACCTGTTTCGCTGAGGTGTAGGGATGAAGACACCATCAGCATCTGGGATGTTCTGACAACCTGTCCGGGAGTGGAAGCATTTCTTCCCCTGATCACACCTGGAGAGAGAAACACCTGAGTGATGGGAGCTGAGAGCAGTGAGCAAGAAGAGAACAAGGAAACAGAGAAGAAAACCTGTGTGCATGTAAACACTGACTTGTGAGAGCCGTTACCCACTGCCATTGCCTAAACTGGGATGCGATTTCCTAAATTGGGACGGGGCGACTCTAAATACCAGGCAAATACCCTCCTTTTGCGAGCATCAGCCTTTTGTTACACATCTGCGATGCTTTCGGCATCAGCGTGATGACAGCAGACGAACTTTTACTGGTAACGTTCTCTTTTATTGGCATCCTGAAGTAAAACAGCCTCTCAGCATTTTCTCTCATCTTCTTCTTCACCACTGCGGGTTTTTTCTGCCAGATGCAATTTTGGAGCCCCGCAGGTCAGTGGCAGCGGGTTTATTATCAATGCAAACGGAGCCCGGTACCCGAGTGTCTCTCTGCAGGATGCGGCTCTGCGCTCCGGCTGGGAGCCGTTATCAGGGTCATCGTACCCGCGGGTTGGAGGAAGAGCGGCCCCGAGCCTGCTGCGAAGCTGCTGACACCCCCTCCACCGAGCAGGGCTCGCCGTGGTGCGGGGGGGCCGCGCTGGCAGAGCTGCTGCAGAGATGCTTTAGGCAGCCCCCAGCTGCGCTCAGCAAACTGCGACCTCGACAAAACCCTCTCCCCTTCCCCAGGCGGCTGCAGCAGGAGGAAGCTTCTCTTCCCCAGGCTGGCAGAGCCGGAGAAGCTCGGGGCAGGGTTTTATTCTTTGCAGAGAGGGATTCAACTCCTCCCTGCCCTCACCTACCACCCCTGGTCCCACAGCCCTGCCAGCTGGGGAGGGTGGCTGGAGGCAGCCCCATGTCTGGGTCCCTGGGCACATCTTTCCCGCAGGAGCAGCCCCTCCGTTAGTCCCTTGCAGGGCTGGCACATTCCTTCCCACTGCCACCAAGGACCAGAGCTGTCCCCACCTCCCTCTCCAGCCAAGGCAGCTGCTCAGCCCCTTGGCCCCAGCCCCAAACTGGCCCTGAGGGTACCCGGCGCATCCTCATGGGAGGACGAGCACAAATATCATCTGTGCAACACGTTGCTTTCATGGCACCCAAAAATTAAGAGGCAGAAATCCCACAAGCCAGGCAAGAGTGAAGAAATGCCAACGGTGGCGAGGGCTTGTCCCCATCCTCATCTTCATCCTCCCCTGGAGCGATGCAGCAGCCTCCCATCGAAAACCTTCCGCACAACTTCTGAGGTCTTGAAAGCTTGTTCACCTCCTTTCATTAGACTAACAAATAATGTGTAACGTGAAACATCTGTTAACAACAGCCCTTAATGTTCTCAAGATGATAAAGCAGGAGGGTAATTTTAGCCAGCAGGCCTTGACTGATGGCTTTTCAAACAATGAACTTACTTTTGGTGCCGCCTGGGGATGGGAGAGGGAGTCGGGTGCTGGCTCCGGCAGCCGCTTCGGGGCTGAAAACTCAGAAAGAGCCACTTTTGTCACGGCCGGGCTCAGAGGAAGGACTGCAGCCCCTCCGAGGGGATCCTCCGGCATGGGGCAGGCATACGTTGCCCCTTCAACTGTAGCCAGTGGGATTGGGTGATGGGATAGTGAGATGTGGTGGCCCCAGGATGGCTTCTGGGGCCCCTTCCTCACCCCCGGGGCAGCCAGGACCCCCCGACCCGCGGTGGGGCTCTGCGGAGGCTGAGCAGAGCAGTGATGAAGTGAGAGGAGAGGCTGCACTCGAGGGGGCAGAGGGGACTAAGATGATGTTACAGCAAATTGGTTTTAATTATGTAAACGAGGACAGTTGAAAAGGGAGAAGTGAGGCAGGGAGGGGCAGGGATCTGGTAACAGTGGAAAAGGGAAAGGGACTTGCTTTTGGGGTCAAGCGGTGGCTGATTGCCCCAAGTAGCCCCAAGCTGCTCCCAGGGCTTGGGCACATTCCCTGAGGCACAGCAACCCCAGCCCATGTCCTGGCTCACAGGACACAATCTGGCTGTGCTTCTCTGCCTTCTCAAATGCCGTTTGTCCCTGCCGGATGGGGGTCACATCCTGGGGACACCTTGGCCCCTCTGGCTGCACAGGCAGGAGGTAGCCCTGTAACACAACAACTGCTGGAGAAGGGACGGGATGTACCCGTGGGGATCTGCCTTCCCTAGGACATCCATGCACGTACATGGCTCCACTGCAATTAAAACCAGCATCATTAACTTGTGGCCGACCCCCTGTGCCTGGCTCAGGGCAATACAGACCCCTGGGGCCAGCAAGATTGGGGCAGGGGCACGGGGAGCCAGCTGAGGTCCCCCTGCCCTATAACCCCAGACCCATCAGACCCCTCTTTCCAGCACCCATCTGCTTTTCATGGCCCCAAAATTGCTGGAAATCCCCCAAACCCCTTTGCTGGGAGGCTTTCTGTGGTTTCTGGATGACTGCTTGGGGAGGGATGGGGGTGTCAGGACCCCAACTCAGCCCCCATGGAGGAGGAGAGGCATTGAGAAGTGTCTGATAGACATGGCCACAGCTCTCTAAGGAGAGGCTCTCGTGCTTTTGTCCCCCAAAGGAGGGGACAGCAGAGCTCCCTGCTGCTTGGGATGACACCATGACCTGCTTGCCCTGGCCTGGGGGATGACGTTGGGATGCACTGGGGTGGGACACGACCCACCGGTGGGCAGCAAAACTGGGGGGCAGGATTTATAGCACCCGTGGTCCCTCACTGCTCCCCAAAACAGCATCAGCTGAGGGTCCCTGGGCACAGGAGCCCCTGTCTGTGGCATCCTCCCAGGCTGGCAGAACTCCCCCTTGATGGGGACGGTCCCTGCGTGGCAGAGCCGGGAACGGTGGCATCCGAAGCAGGGGGGGGAGGCGAGGCCTCTCGGTCCTTGTAAGGCCAGCACAGCCGGGATGGGTGGCACCGGGACAGGAGCCATCCTTGCACAGCCATGACTCTCAGTGACCAGACGTCACCTTCATTGTCCCCAGTCCCCACTTGGGGACATCTCCCTGCCTGGAGGGCGTTGAGGGCTGCAGACCCCAAGACAAGATGTTTTCCTCCACGCAGGGACCGTGCCCACGGAGCTGCTGGAGTGGGACAGTCCCCAGGGGAGGGTACAGCACAATCGGGCCTTGTGCCCAAGACCAGCACTTGCCCAGTGCAGCATCCATCAGCGTGTATTGAGTAAGTGCCAATTAATCCGGGCGGGAGCTCCCCGCCCCGGTCCGCCTCCCGGCCCTCCACATTTGTTTGCGCTTAGCGCGAGGCTGGCGACAGGCGAGGGATGGATGGGAAGCCTGACGTGTCCCGGCTCGCCCAGACGGTTTCCAGCCGCTCGCAGGGAGCCCAGCATATCCCAGTCAGAAACAACAAGGGGCTATGGGGAGGGACCCACCCTGCACCCCCCCCAGGCTGCGACAGGGGACAGCCCCAACCTGCAGCATGAACCCTACAGCCAGGCTTCCCTCTCCCTAATCGAGGACCCCACCCATCGTAGCTCTCACCTTGTTTCATGGCCATGGGACCCGCTGTCCTGTGTATGTGCTGCCTGGGGTCCCCAGGGGGGGAAACTGGTCCCCAGGTCTTGCCCATCCAAAAACCACAAGGTGGGTGGGAGCGATGCTTTTCCTATGGCGCAGGCAGGACGAGAGGCTGAGTTAGGTCACAGCCCTGCCAAAACCAGCCTGAGCAGCACAAACCCCTGCCAGGCGCAGGCAGGGAGAGATCCTGGGGTGGGGGTCACAGCTGGGACACCCCAGATCTCGTGGGGTTTCTGGCATAGGGCCCACCCTGGTGCCACTGCTCTGTGCTTCCCTGTCCCCTCCAGCCCTGAAGGGTGACACCCACTCACCATCCCACTCCTCCCTGTGCACCAGTGGCACCTGGACTCCAATTTGGGGAAAATTTGACCCTATATGTGCTGAACACCCCCACCTGGGCTCCAGGCTCCTCCCACCCCAGCTTCAGGGGTTCTGGGTTGGAGAGGGGGCTTTTGCAGCCCTGGGAAGCAGCCCTGATTGCTCAGAGCCCAGGGGCGCAGGAAAATACATACCAGCACGTTTTCTGCAGCATTTGCAGGGCTCTGTGGGGTCCCCACACACATTTGCATCTGTGCTGGGGGAACTGCTGTCAGAGGGTAAAGAGAAAAAAAACCCAAACCAGGGCCTGTGGAGATGAGTCCCCGCTTGCTGGGGGAGCCCGAGAGCTGGAAGAACCTTGGCTGGTGCAGGAGGGCAGGAAAATCCCTTTTCCCCCCACTTCTCATTGCTGGGATTTTTCTCCCCTCAGCACCCCCAGTGAGCTGGGACTTTGGCAGGCATTGCCATGGGGGATGCTCATTCCCCCCCCTTTTCCAGCAGGGAAAGAGTTCAGGAACATGGGGCAGAGCTGCAAAAAACACAGGTCCAAAGGGGACAGTGGGGGGGGAAGTCCCATGTGGGGGGGGCACGGGGGACACGGGGGGCACAGGGGGCTTTGCCCCACTCCCTTGGGAGCCCCAGCAGCACCCACTGATGCGTTTTAAGCCCCAGCAGCAGCTCAGATGTCCCGTGGCACAGCCATGCCTAGCCCAGGAGGGTGCTGGGGCATGGGGACACCTTGCCCGTCCCCCCCCCGGGCTGTTATGTCTAGCTCGACCAGGAACAGCTCAGTGCAAGACTATTTCCCCTCTCCTTTTGGGCTGTTATTTCAGGGAACGGGGCTGATTCACAGGAAAAATATGAAATTTCGACTCTGCGCAGCCAAGATGGGTGAATTTCAACGAATCAGCATTTTAAGAGAGCCTGGGCGTGTGTCTGTAGCTGGGAGGCTGATGAAATGATTTGGGGCTTTGAGGCTGCCTCGTTAGAAACCCTCCTCTCTCCCAGGGAGCGGAGCCGATCACCCTTTCTCCCGGGGCTGATTTCCTCCAGCCACGGGGAATTATCCTCCCCCCCCACCCCCCGCCCCCCAAGGCTGTAAAATCACTGAGCTGAAGGGATGAGGTTTGAAGCAGGCTGGGACCTGGATGCTTTGGGGCTGACAGAGGCTGGGTGTCCCCAGGCTGGCACCTCATCCCCTCCATGTGGTGCAAGCAGCAGCTGGAAGGAGTTATCCTCCCAGGATGGGATCCCTGAGCCACGGAGCAGGCTCAGAGCATCCTTTAAAATGCCAGGGCAGTGGATTGTGGCTGGGCTGAGCTGGGACTGGGCAAGGATTTAGACCAGGGTTAATGCAGATCAGTTTTTTTTCCTGGCTGGAAAAAGCGACTGGGAAGAGGGTGAAAACGCGGTGGGCAGAGGCAGCCATCCCCTGCCTGGTCCCAGTGCCTGCGCGGGGCCAGGGATGCCCAGCCAGGTCAGGGAGGATGGGGAAAGCAAACCCTCTTGGGGAAGAAGGTCTGATTTGGGGTTTCAAGGTGGTTTTCCAATGCTTGTTGGCCAGTACTGCCCCACGCTCCAGAATCGGGTTGTTTTTCACTGGACACCCTCAAATTTCTGAGAATTAAAAGAAAAAATCCCACCCTCACCCTTGAGGCATTCCCAACGTTCGCGCTCGCCTGAGGGACACGTGGCTATGGGCGACGTTTTCCAGCCTTCCCACAGCGTAACGGAACGCCCTGTCTGTGCTCAGCATCCCTGCCCTGCGCTTCCCCCAGGAAAACCAGCCCCAGCACTGGGACCTGTGGGGGCATTGCTGGGGGTGTGGGGTGGGGGGGTCTGGTGCTTGCCCATGGGGCAGCCCCTTGCCCACGGGCGGCCTGTACTGGCAGCTCCGGCTGCGGATCCCCTGGAAGGGAGTTGAGGGGTAAATGGGACACTGATGTTGGGGAAAATTGTCCCAGTTTGGGCGGGGGGGGTGACACCCTTCTGGGGACATTAGGGGGACAGACGGAGTCCCCTTTGCCACTGCAGCTCTGCTGGGGACTGCCCCGGCCGTGCACGCTGCCAGGGTGCAAATGGCAGCTCGGGGGGGCTGCAGGCGTTAATTGAGCGGGAGGTGTAACGAAGCCACGGCATTGCTCCTTCACCCCGGGGGCTGGGGGGGCGAACAGCCCCCGGGAGCCAGGGCAGGACCGGGGAAGGGGGGTGCAACTCAGGTCCCGGGGGGACGCCGGGTGGGCTGAGAGCCTTCAGAGAGCGGCCGCGCCAGCCGCCGGCCCCCTCCCCTTCCCTCCTCATCCCCCTTTGGAGTGCATATAATAAAGCAGCTTTTCAGCTGCGGCTGCAGTGATAGATCAGGAAGAATTGTATGAGTCTATTAAAGTCTGTGTGTCTCTGAATGGAGACTGTGGCTAAGCCAGGCGCCAGGCTCGCGCACTGAACCAGATGTGGAGAGGCGCCATCCTTTCCAGCCACTGAATCTGAGAGGCTGCAGGCTTCACACGCAAGGAAACTGGAGTGCACATGGCAGGGGAGCCGGGGGAGCGCCGGGGAGCACATGGCAGCGCGGGGCGCTGGGGAGGGGGCACGGCCCCGGTGCTCCTCGCAGGCACCGGAGCTGAGCCTGGGGCTGCGGGGAGCAGGATGGGTGCAGAGGTGGAGCAGAGGGGTCGGTGCAGCGGGTCGTGCCGCCCCGGGCTGTGGGCTGCACCCCAAGTCGCGCAGGGTATTGAGGCGGGGGTGTGTGGCACCACGAGCTGTACAGGGCATTGCAGCGTGTGTGTGGTTGGGGGGGTGTTGCATTGCACCCCAAGGTGTACAGGGCATTGCAGTGTGTGTGTGGGGGGCCTGCACTGCACCCCGAGTCATGTGAGGAGGCTGTGTTGTACCACAACTCATGCAGCACATTGCTTGGGTTGGGTGGGGATTGCATTGCACCCCAAGTTGTGCAGGGCAACGCAACATGTGTGTGTGGGGGTTGCATTGCACCCCAAACTGTACAGGGCATTGCAGTGCGTGTGTGTGTGGGGGGCTGCATTGCACCCCTAGCTCTTGCAGGGGGAGGGAGTGTTGCATTGTACCCTGAGTGATGCAGGGGAATTGAGTTGCACCCCAGGTCATACAGGGCATTGCTTGGGTGTGGGGGGGATGGCATTTCACCCCAAGCTGCACAGTGCACTGCAGCGTGTTGGGGGGGTCACATTGCACTGCATTGCAGGGGCTGGGGGGGGGTTGCACTGCTGCAGGGGTGTGCTGGGGGTGGGAGTAGCAGTGATGCTGCAGGGGAGCACACGGGGACCCCCACATGGCGGGTGGTGGGGAGCAAAGAGCCTGGTCTGGCAGCAGCACGGCCGAGGAGGGCGCAGGACGGGGTCACGAGTGGGGGCAGCTCCTATCTCCAAACCCACCGGTGCTCTGCCCGCAGCACCCTGGTGTGGGTCCAAGAGAGGGAGAGAGAGAAGGAAGGGAGAGGGGGGAGAGGGAAGGACAAAAAAGGAAGGACAGAAGGAAGGCAGGAAGGACAGAAGGATGCCAAGCCGGCGGGGACAGCCGTGGCTGGCAGCTCAGGAGGTTGGTTGCCCCATGAACTGGGATCCCGTGTCCCCAGCAAAGGTGTGAATGAGAGTCTGTCCGTGGGGTGCTGTGGAGGGGACATGGGTGACATGGGGACAGCCACCAGCACGGTGCTGCTTGGGGCCGTGCTGGGCTCAGCTCAGGCCGGGGCAACCGCCACGCTCCTTCCTCACCGGTTTCACTTTCTCGGCTGGGCCGGCCACATGGCTGTAATTTGGGGGTTGTAAATACCTCAGGGGAATTTTTAAATTAAAAAAATAACTGTTTTCATTTAAATTAAAAGACACTGAAGCATTTCTATTAGTATTAGAGGTTTATAAAACTTAAAACAAATGTCAAAACTAAACTACCAGGCACTGTCCACTTCGCAAAGCCCTTTGCATGTTCAAGACGACCAAGTTATCGCACTGGAGGTTAAATATTAATGAGATTTGTATGAGAGTTCCCAGAGGTCCCTGACGCACACCCTGGGACCCCAACCACTGGTGCCAGCGTGTGCCCCACTTTGCTCCTGGCTGGGTTTTGGGGCCTTGGCCAGCTGGGTGCTGGAGTCAGGGTCCCCAGTGTGGCAAGATGTTGCTTGGGCTCCCTGGGGACCTGGAGGGGGCAAAGGCTTGGGGTGATGAGGGTGAGGGTCTCAGCTCTGCTGAACTTTGCAGAAGGGAGACTCCGATGCAGCTGCTCCCACCCTGGCATCTCCGAGGTGTACCCTGGTGTCCCCTCCGTGGCTGGCACCTACCCCCAGCAACCTGCCTGCTGTCCTATCCCCACCATCCCCACTGTCCCGGCCACGCACGGCTCTGCTTTAACCTGGAAACAGTTAACTGAGCTGGGTTTAAAAAAAAAAAAAAAAAAAAAAAGAAAAGATACGAGCCACTTATTAAAATGAATGTTTTACAATAAATTTGGCGAGAGGCCACCGACCTCAAATGAAAACCAGACCGGAGGACAGCGATGCTGCTTGCTGGCGAGGGTTTCCGGGATGTCTGTGCATGCAGGCGCCCACGAGGGTCCTCCTCGGAGCAGTGGTGGGATGGGGTCCCAGCCAGGGGCTCGCACCCGTTCTCTGCCCTGGCCAAATGTGCCGGTGTCCCTGGTCCACGGACACTGGCCAGTTGCCATGGGACGGGGTCTCAGCAGGTGCCGGCGCTTGCTGATAAAATGGGTGCTCGGTGGCATCTTGGCCTGGCTGTGAAAAACACCCAATTGGCCTCAAAAAAGAGAGGGGAGTCGGGTTGGTGGCAGGAGGTGGCAGGCGGAGACACCGTGGGGGTTCCCACTGTTCCCCCCGGTCCCTGCCTGTCTTCTTCCCTCCCCCTTGGCAATGACCCTGATGCAGTGGGGTCTGTGCTTTAACCTGGTGGGCTGGTGTTGGGTTTCAGGGCCAGATGCCATTGAGACTGGCTTGCTATGGGCTTTTGCTTATTAAATTTCAAGAAACCACCTTTTTTTGGGGGCAGGGTGGGGGAGAGGAAAGCTGGGATCGCCATGCCAGGGGTCCCTGGCTGGGAGCCAGCCCTCTACGCAGCGTTCCTGCTATGCAGCCCTGGCTGATTAGTTTTATTCTTTAAACACTATGCAAAAGTCCCAGCAAGCTCTCAACACCGTGATGGTCCAAGGCACCCACCATCCCATCCCCTTCCCAGCCCCCCAGGGAAACCCACTTTGCAGCTAAAGCTGAGTTTTCGGCGGAGCTTTGCAAACGCAGGCGGGTGCTGCTCTCCAGGCTGGCGTTTGCACAAGTCTCATTAGCGTTAATTAATTACACATGCCCCGTGCCCTGCTGGGAAACTATGTAACCTGTTCTGTCAGGCGGCCACGTGTGAGCGATGTTGGCACCTCTGCGGCTGCATCGTGGATGCACCAAAAGGTGCCTACAAGGTTTGTAGGGTGGGGAGAGAAGCAGCATCTGCCATGCTCAGCCCCGACGCCGGACAGTGGGGTCTGTCTGTCCTGGCATCGTCCATCCTGGTATCATCCATCCCAGCATCCCACTCGCCAATGGCTTTGGGGAGCCGCCGTGGCCGTCCCCTCTGCCCGGACCCCCTCGCTGCGGTGCCTGGGGCTGACACAAGCCCCAGCCCTTTGGCAGCGGGGCCCGGGCCGGCCGTTTCCCCGCACCGCAGAAGCCCGTTCACACATCTGTTAACCATCACCGGCGCTGCCACTCTCTGCGCTCAGCTATTTTAATGGACAGCATAACCGGTGCTGGCAGAGCGGGGAGGCTGCGTCCCGGGTGCCTACCCAGGGGCTTCGTGCCCAGGGGGCATCCCAGGGTGCTACAGTGGTGCGAGGTGCAGGACACCCGTGTGCTGGCCTCACCCCACCCCAAGAAGGTCTCCTGGCTGGGAGATGAAAGCAAACCCCCCCGGTGAATGCCTCCTCGCCAGGGAGGCTCCCGGCCGCCGGCGGCTGGGGGAGAGCCAGCGCCTTTTGTTGGTCCCCAGGCCTCCACCGTGGGGGCTGGCAGATTCGCGGGAGAACAAAATTAAAATTCCTGCTCCCCCGTCGGTTGGTGCTGCTCTGTACTTGGCCCGGCTCGGCACCTCAAACCCACCACAGTGTCTGTTCCCAAGGCGCTTGGCTGTGCCGTGAGGGCTTCGGCTCACCCGGCCAAGCGGCTCCGACCACCCCCGGCCCCGTGGCCATGAGCATCCGCCCGAGGAGCCCTTTGGTCTGACACGGCCTCTCTCAGTGTCCCCAGGCAAAGCCAGGAGCTGCGGCACAACACACCCCACGTCCCTGTATCTGTCCTGTCTCCCCCTCTCCTCCCTCTTTGGCATTTGCAGGCGACATCCCAGAGCGGCACCGTTGCCGATGAGTTTTCTGAGGCTCTGTGTGATCCCAGGCTCATCTGGGCAAAGGGGAACCCCAGAAAGGATTGAACCCCCTTGAGCTGTATGTTCTGCTACAAGCAGGGAAGATGCCGGACCCTGGCCAGACCCTGACAGCACGAAGCCAATTGGGGCACCGCAGTGACTGCCGCAGTGCCACCGTCCCCGGCAAATTCATGCAGATGACAGACCTTTCCCGGGAGGCTTTTCTCCTCGCCCTGCCATGCCTTGCGGGGAAAATCAGGATACCCGTCGGGGACCATCACCCTGGCTCATCCCCCACGCGGCTCCTCTGCAGCTCCATCCCCGCAGAGACCTGACACAATGGAGGCGATGGCGGCGCTGGAGCTGGGACAGCCCATTGTGTCAGGCTGCGGTTGCAGCCTCCTCCGAGCACACGGGATGCTCTTGGCAGCTCCTGAAAGCCCTTTGCCAGACTGGGGTCACCCACTGCACGGGCACGGCCCTGGGAGGGAATTTTTCACTTGCAGTTCACTGAGCCCAGGGGATGTGCTCGGCGCCCCGGGTCCTGGGCTGGGTGCCCTGGGCCAGTGCCACCAGTCGGCGGGTGCAGCCAGGCAGTCTGAGCCCTGCGGCCCTGCACAATGGCCCCGGCCCTGGCTCCTGGGGTGCACGGGAGCCAGGCAGCTGGGAAAGCGCAGCAAGAGGCTTCGCCGAGCCCTGTGCTGGGCACCAACACCATTGCACAGCTTTAAAGGCTGTTTCTGGAGCAGTTGTTTCAGGGGATGCTGATGGTGCCAGGCTCTGCGGACTGGATCCCACCTCAGGGTCGGGGCCGGGGCCAGGATGCTGGGGTGCATCCCAGAGCCGGTGAGCCCAGAAGCGGGGTCTGTCCATGTCCCCCTCTCCAAAGGCCTGTCCCTGCGCAGGCAGTTCCCACCCCAGGTAAAAAGTGAGTGACGGCACCATTTTCCCCCAGCCACCTGGGAGAGCAGCGAGGAATTTCTTGTGCTGCTCAGCCCTCTGCCACCAGAGCTTTGTGGCCAAAGATGTTCCCCAGCTCCTTCCTAAGGCTTGACAGCATCCCACCAACCCTGCCTCCTCCGTCAGGCAACGCGGCTGCAATTAATTAATTAAACGCTTCCGCTGACGCAGGAGCTGGTCGTGCCAAAACACCGTTCCCAGGGCCTGGCCTCAGCTGGGCGAGCACTGGGCTGGGCTGCGCACGAGCCTCTGGCCGGGGCAGGAGCCTCTGGTGTGGTGAGAAGGGCTGTGAAGTGTTTGGGGAGTGCTGGGCACGTCAAAGCCTCGGGGCTTTACACGCAGCAGACAACTGCAGTCCCGTGGATTTCACCAGCTTTCAATTTTCGGGGCATCCTCTCTAAATCACAGCATGCAACTCAGCTGGCCGGGTCCTTGCCTGGCTTGTCCAGCATCTGGTTCCCCTCTCTTCATCACCTTTTTCCTTCATCCCCTTCACCCCCTCTCTTCCTCCCCTCCTCACTGTGACCTCCTGATCTTGTCTCTTGTGCGCTTGGGTTTTGCAGCAGATAAATCACCGCCGCCCTTGCTGCAGAGACAGCTTTGAATCTGATCATGGCTTTTGCCAGTGAATTTGGTGGCTGCTGCTGGGCTGGGACCATCCCTAAGAGAGGCAGCACCCCGCGACATGGGGCTCCTCCATTACAGGTTCCTTCTGGTCCTGAAACCCAGCTAAACATCACATTCCCACCGTGTTTGCTGCACTAAAGTGCTGCCATTGGGTTGCAAGCACAGGTTGGACACATCCCCGCTGGGATGCAGGGATGCTGCCGGCTCAGCCGGCTCTCCACGACCTTCCCGGCTTGCTCGGGCTTTCAATGGGTGCTCAGACACGGCACACCGTGCCCAGCATCACTGCTGAGCACCAGGTTTGGTTTCTGGGGGTGCAAGGAGAAAAGCCTCCTGGGCTCCAGGGGTGCAGGCCATGCATGGAGCAATCCCAAGGGTCGCAGTGCCACCAGGCAGGATCCTCCCCAAAACCGGGCATCCACGCGGCCAGGGGCAGCGAACCGCGGCACTGGGTGGTTTCTGGCTGGTGCAGCGGCAGCTCTATAACCATAAAACAGTCTGCTGCTGCCTGTCAGTGAGTGCAGGCTAAGGCCCTCCCGGGACAGCCTTGGCCTCTTTCTTGGTCCAGGCTTTTGCTGCTCCTTTTTAACAGAGACACTTTTCCCCCAGCAAAACTGGCAGCCTGTAAAAACGTGTCAGCGTTTCAGTTTTTTCACAATTAATGAGGTGAAACATCCTCGGAAACATTTTGCTGTAATGTTTCTCCAGTAGCTGAGACTTGCCCCTCTCTTAAATTTTTCATGTACGCCACTTGAGCCGAGAAAGTTTCCTTCGGACTCAGCACATTTGGACCCCCCCGGCTTCAATCCCCTCGACTTCAATTCGCACCCCCCAGAGCCTCCGGCATTCCCAGGGTCTTCTTGAGGCTGGGGCTGAGCTGGAGGGGGACCAGGGAGCGGCAGCAGGTCAGGACAAGGAGGTCAGAGCTCGCTCCCAGCAGTGGGGGAGCCGGGGAAGGGGCTGGCAGCTCCTGTTCCCCAGGGATACCCTGTCCCTTGTATCTGTGGGTTGTTCCCGGGATGGGTTTGCACCTCGCAGCATCATGCCAGGCAAAGCTGGGACCCTGTGGACAGGGGTTGGTGGCCAAGGGACTTCTCCCCCAGGTAGCGGGGTGAAACCACCCAGAACATGGAGTTACACAGATATGGTTTTGCCCCCGAGCTGTGATGCCATGTTGGTCCCGTGCACCCAGGCTGGGCTCACCGGTGGGTGCACGAAAAGCCCTGCATTTGGGTTCCCCAGGACACATGGAGGGGCAGCTTCCTGGCTGCTTCTCAGCCCCACGGGCTTCCCAAGATGATCTGGGGAGATTAAAGACCTGTAGCAGTATAGGCAGCTCCCACCATCACTTCTGTGACAAACCCTGTGCTGCCTGCACCCACGAGCTGGGACAAGTCCCCAGCTCCCCTTTGACCCATAGAGCATCCCTCCAGCAACCTCTCTTCGCTGCAAAACCCTAGTGTGGGCAGGTCAAACCCCCCCGGGGGCTCCCAGGCTGTCCCCAGCCATGTCCCAAGACAGGGCAGTGCCTCTGGAAAGGGGGTTCAGCCACACTCGGCTGCCCACTCACCCCCAAATTACCCCTGGACTTTGGGTGTCTCAGCTGAAGGTTACGGGATAGAAAGGAGCTGGAGCAGGCAGACACTGTGGAGGGGCAATTCCCAAACCCGGGAGCTTAGCTCCGGCACTGCTCACCACGATCTGAAGGGAAACGTTTCCTCCCCATCGCATGATTTAGAGGAACAAGTTAAACAATTGCACATGAAACTTTGGCGGACGTCATCGCCGGAGCTCTCCTCGCTTCCCCCGAGTATATAAAGGGATGAAGGGAGTCCACATGTTTACCGAGAGAGACCATGGGAGAAACGAAAGACATTGTTTTTCCAAAGGATTTCTTGGCTGTAAAAGGCCTCCACCACCCTGCGGCTTCCCTGATGAAGGCCCAGCGTTAATTTGTTAAATCCACATCAAGTGCCCGGAGAACCCGTTGTTTATTTTTGCTAATTCAGACGGCCGAGATCAAATTGGGGTTTTATTTGTTAAGGATAAACCTTAATTAATAAAAGCTATTTATTTGGTTAGAGCCGGCCGCAGCCTGAGGGTCAGATATGCCATGATCATTATTTCAAGTAAAACAAACGCAAAACGTCTCTCAACAGTTTGAAAAACGTAGAAACTTAGAGGGCTGAATTTATTTGTCTTAGGAAGAATTTACAGCTAATTCCCTCCAGGCTATTTCAACCCTTAAATTATACCCAAGAAGAAAAAGGGGGAAAAAAATGCCATTCCAGGCAGAGAAGGGAAGTAAATGTTACGGCATACTTGATCATTTGGCTGGGGGGGGTGAAAAATTTAAAGCTCAAAAGGTCTTTGGCAAACTGCTCGCAAATAAATGGAACGTGTGAAATAATTTAACGGCAGAAAACTGTTTGGGGCTCTGGGGTCTGCGGCACAATGGAAAATGAAACACGTTGGAGGAGATGTAGCCTGGGATTTTTGCAGGAGAGGTTTGCACTCGCTCCCTCCTGGCACATCCCACAAAAAAGGGGGGTATTTGCACCCCAAAGCCAAGTGGCAGAGCTGGAGCCAGCAAAACCTGTCCCAGGACATGGTGGTGCACACGGGGGGTTTTGCAGCATCAGCCGGGGGAAAGACAGGCTTGAAGTTGGCCGAGGTGACCATCCCGGGTTGCAGGGATGGTGCTGGGTGAACACCGCGCTCTGGGATGAGCATTTTGCAAAGAAATCCCCCAAACTGGGTGTTCAGAGGGGAGCTCCCCCCTGGCAGAAGGCTGAGCATGGCTGGCGATGGAGCCCACCACCAAAAGCCATCCCGAGGGATGGGCTGTCCCGTGGAGCATCCCTGCCTGGGGACGTCGCAGTCCCCGGGCCTCAGGCGTGCGAGAGGCTGGGATTTTAAACGCTGGTTAGGTCTGGATCACAGCTGCACGGAGGTCGTTTATCGCTCGCTAATGGAGATCGTAAGTCAAAGCTGAAGCCTCAGTGGAAACCTAGTGAAAATTACCTCTTTACAGCACTCGGCGGCTGCTGCGCGGGAGGCTGGGGGCCCTGCCAGCGTGGGGCCCCCCCTTGGCAAGTCCAGCACCCAGGTTTTGGCAGCTGAAACCCACCGAGTCCTTCCTATGGAAAACTAATGGAAGCACAGAGGGAAAAGGCAAGAGCCGGGAAAGTGGGCTTGGTTGGTGCTCAGCTGAACCAGCACAGCTCTGACCCGGCGGTGCTGGGGCCGTTGCCTTTGCAAATGGGGCAGGACCAGTCACTCCCCAGTTCCCAGTGGCAGGGCGGCTCGCCGGCATGGCATGGTCCAGGCTTGCCAGCATCGCTGCTCCTGCATGGAGAAGGGTTTTGGGGTGACTCCCAGCACCCCATGGCACCGTAGGGCAGAGCGCTGCTCTCGGGGCTGTGCCCAGCTCAGGGACAGGCAGCACTGGCTGAGGTTGGGCATCATGGAGAGGGGGATGGAGGTTACCCCGGCTGCATCCAGCATCCTAAAACTCATCCAAATCATGGGCAAAAAGGCTCGTGTCTCTTCTAACACGCTGGGGCAATTTAAGGCTTTTTTTGTGAAGCACACCAGGCCCATCCGGCTCTGTGCAAAGCCCCTGTGCCTCCTCTCCCCACCCTCCCCCCATGTCATCTCTCGTTATTTGGTAACGTTATCCCCCCTGTTTTCCCCCTTCCTCTGCATTTTTTTTTCCCGTTAGCGGAAATTGTAATCAGTGGAAGATAAATACATCAAAGGTGAAGGTGGCTGGGGGATGGCTCAGGAGTCCCCTCTGACTTCAGGATTGGACAATCACGCTGGTGCCTCCAGCCATGCCCCAAACGAACCCCCAGATTATAACTGACAAAGGCAAGGGTTCAGCTTTCTCCGTAACCTCCCTGAGTACTGCTTTGGGGCAAAAGAAAGATGGCAGTGAGCTGGTTTTTAACTTTGTGCAATTACAAACTCTTATTTCTGGAAGCCCATCAGGGTGGGGAACTGGTTTCTGATTCCTCTCTCAAGGTGTCAGCGAATCTGGTTAAATCTGATTCCCATGGATGGGTGGCAGCGAGATGGCAGGGGGTCTTTGGGGGACTGAACCCATCCCCTTCCCTGCTCCTTCTCTAATGCTGCAGAGCGCTTAGTGATGCTCATTTTTGGAAAGCTGATTTGGGGTTATTAAAGCATCTTTAATAGAAGCGATCCGGCCTGACTTTGCACGCTGTAAACCTGTCAGACACACGCCGCCAGCAATTAGGGTGGCATTTATCTGGTCCCACAAGCCTGTGATGCCTGAGCTAATGGGGAAAAGATGTTGATCCGTTACCAAGGCTCACCCTTGAGCAGAGCAGAGGACCCAGGCAGGAGCCCTGGGCATGGAGCTGCCTCCCTGCAGTACAGAGATGGGGTGGAAAATGGGGGCGGAAATGAATATAGCAGAGAATTGAGCTGGAAAGCAAAGGTTTCTGTGGGGGATTGGGGAGCTCTGAGTTACACCGGGGTGCAGTGTGTTTTAGGGGAGATGTGAGTAGGTGGGGAAGGGAGTTTGGCCACCAGCATCTGCTGAGAAGCTCCCTGGAGCATCCCATGGGGTTTTGTGGTGCAGGAGAAGGTCCCTCCATTAAAAACAGCAATAGGGGGTGAACAAAATGCCCCAACCCAGGCACAGCCCAGGGCTCGCAGCTCTCCAACCACCTCCGACTGCCGGCACATGGACGCATCCTGACCCAACACCGGTCTTAAATGTCCATCCCAGCACAACTGCCAGCCTCGTATGGGAATCACTGAGCACCACCCAAATCCCGCGGCCGTTTAGCTCTTGCCTCCATGGGTCTGGGGAGACAGACACCAGCCAGAAATGGGGTCAGATTCTACAGAGCTGGCCTGAAAGTTAATTTAAGAAACCTTTCCTCCTCCTCCTTACTTTCAGTCAAATTAGAGTGGGTAAGAGAAGCCATCACTTATAGAAAAGTCCTATAGCTAGATTTTAAATTGGGGACGAAACCAAAGGGTGTTTATAAATTTTATTTATACATTTACTGGGGTTCTGTTGAAATCATTGCTGGTTCAGTGGGGATCAGTGGGTGCCCTTGGTGATGGCACTTTTTGAACCAAACCCCCGTCTATAATTTCCCCAGAAGCCCAGCGGGGTGGCCATAAACCCACAAGGAAACGTCTCTCGTGCTGTTACATCCTGTAGCTCCTTCCCAGCCTGATGGTTCTTGTTTTGGTCCCAGGCTCCCGGAAAACTCAGGGACAACCATGGCTGGACTTCATGTATTTTAATCCAGCGGCTCATTAGTTCGCTGAAGGAAAACAGGACCAAAAAAGGAGTTTAACTAAAAGGGGCAACTGGAAAGTAGAGACTGGCAGAACATTTGAAGCTGCAGGAACAAGGGCTGGAGAGAATCTGGAGAATTTTATTTGTGAGCCTTTAAACACGAATGGTGGCAAAGGGCAGCCTGCAGTTTCCTGGCTGGGGAAAGGACCTGAAACCCGCATTTATTTCAGGCACGGTGCCGTCCATTATGTCTGTACCCAACCAAGAGGCCATGTCCCAGATAAAGAGTATGGGCTGTTTCCAGCCCAAGGGATAGACAATCAAGGTCCAAATGCACCTAGAACACAATAAAAGACCCGGAGAAATGCCAGTGGATGCAGCAAGACCCTGGGAGGTGGACAGAGCTCCTTTTCCTCCCCTTCCCATCTAGGGATGCTCTCCTCTTCCCACAGTCCCAGCAGTTTGGCCCCATCATGGTCAAAATGATGCAGCAATCCTGTATGAGATGGGGAACGCGGCCGGTGGTGGTGCTCAGGTCCCACCTCTGCATCCCTGCATCTCCTCCCAGCCCAACGCTTCATCCCTTAAGAGGTCAGCGTGTTGGAGGCACCCAGTGATCTCAGGCTCTGGCACCGGGCCTCGCTATAGCAAAGCACCAGAGAAGCTTTTTCCAGGAGGCTGCTGCCAGCAATGGAAGTTGGGGTTTTTCTGTCCTCATGGCTCACCTCAGGATGGGACAGCCCTTGAGAATGGTATACTCAGGCACAAAGGGACCTTAGGGACTTGATGGAGAACTTGTTGTTGGTTTCATGACTTGAATTTTTCAGAATTAAAGTCCAAGAAGGTTTTTTTGGCCTTAAAGATCTTGGAACCCATAGTTTCTTCCTGCTCTACAGCATGGTGGTGTCTTGAAGCAGGACGGTTAACATCCCTTCCAGTAGATTTTGTTACTTGCTCATGTATCATCTGAAAACACTGCACATTTATTTAATAAGTATCAAGATAGCTTATTAGCAAGTATTTATTTCTTGAGCATATTTAGGGAGCGATAATTCCTGCCGTCATGGCCTCTGCAATGATATAGAGCAGAAAACCCCAATATAACCCTGCTATGAATCAGAATGTCATAAACCTATTAACATTTCAAATAATTTCAAAATACTTTCCCACCAGTAGGTACAGATTGGATCCAGATGCTTTATTAACAGAAAGAATAATTAACCAGTACCTCCATAAGGAAGAATGACAGTGAGATGAGTTCCCCATGAAGCCTTTGCAGGCAGCTGACTGGGTATCTCAGAAAAAGACTTCATAAACTTGCCTAAACCTGATGATATTAGTGACAAAGAGGAGATTAATCGCAGCCTGGCTGAAAGCCCAAGATCAATACTGAGAAACCAAACTACACCCTCAGCTTCATGTTTCCATGAGCCAGCAAAGCCAGAAATAAACACTGTGGAGGCTGAGCTCTGCGAGACGCGGTGGCGTTCGTTCCTAGCTCTGAAGACCAGGGTTTGATGAGCAGATGCTTGGCTGCAGTCCTGTGTCACCTTGGGGACATGCCATAGCTGGGACTTCAGGGGGTGCTGGAGGTTGGAGCCGAGACCCACATCTCAGGGATTTTTTGGTGCTGAATTTCAATCGCTGTCCATGAAAGCTTGACCTAAACCCTTAGTGAGAGCCAAGCCCAAGATACCCTGTGAACATGTCCCTGTTGTGGGGGGACTGTGAGATACAGTCCCAGAAGTTCAGGTCAAGTGCTGCCGTGGAATCCACTGAAGTCCAGGTGGTTTTAGCCAGATGTGAAACCACCACAGGTCTTTGCAAATGTTGGGTTTAACCCTAAGCTCTGGCAGGTCCTGAAGTGGGTTTTGATTCTTGTGGAGACCACAGGCTTGCACTTGTGCTGCTCCCGCAGAGTCCCAGGTGCCCGCAGGGATCAAGACTGGTACCAAGCAGATCAGTGCAGACCCCCAGGAGGGCTCAAGACCAGCTGGGTCCTTGTGCGGGGTCCGTGGGGTTTTACACAGGTCTGGCTCTCATGTGGCCTCTTCTGTGCTCTCCCCACAGGCGAGAGCCTGAGCCCGAGCCGTGGGGCAGCCAAGAGGAAAAAGAAGCAGAGGAGGAACCGCACCACTTTCAACAGCAGCCAGCTGCAGGCCCTGGAGAGGGTCTTTGAGAGGACGCACTACCCCGACGCCTTTGTGCGGGAGGAGCTGGCAAGAAGGGTCAACCTCAGCGAGGCGAGAGTCCAGGTGAGAGAAGGTTTGTGTGGGAGAAAACAACACCCTCTGCCTTGTCCACAGGCGGGAGCAGGGACTGTCCCCTCTCCTGTTTCATCCTGCACATGACCATGATCAGTAGGACGGATGCTTGGGACATCCCTGCTCGCATTGGGTCTCCGCTGACCACCTTCCCTCCCCACGCAGGTCTGGTTTCAGAACCGGAGGGCCAAGTTTCGCCGTAATGAGAGGGCGATGCTGGCCAACAGATCGGCATCGCTCCTCAAATCCTACAGCCAAGAAGCAGCCATCGAGCAGCCCATGGCGCCGCGGCCCACTGCGCTGACCCCAGAGTATCTCTCCTGGACCAGCACCTCCCCATACAGGTAGGTGCAGGCACTGGAGGAGCTGGGAGGGGGGTGGCCATGGGACAGGCTGCCTAGGGATGGCCCCACCGTAGTGGGATTGCAGCCCTGTGCCACCGCTGAGGACATGGGGAGTTTTATGAGGCCAAAAGGAGCTCATCCAGCTTTGCTTTGGGAACCCGTTTCAGCCCCGTCTGAGCACCCCTGCCCGCCACTGAGCAGGCTTCCCTGCCTCCATGCATTTTGGGGCCAGAGCGGGGGCCCTTGTCCTCGCAAGGGATTCACTTGGCCTCATGCTGACCCTTCCCACATCTCGGCATGGGAGGTGGCATGGATCTCTTCTAGTTCCCAGCTCTCCGTGTCCAGCCATCTCGTCCAAAAGCTCAAGGCAGGGCCTCCTGGTGCATAGTTTGAGGGGTTCCCACATGCATCCAGCCATATAAAAATGCTGAAGCCTTGACTGCTCTTGTGGGAGATGTCTAAGAGGGAACAGCCAGTCTGGCCTGGGAAGCCAGCAGGACCACGTGGGGCACAGGGGCTCCTCCGTGGGCCATGCCTCATTCCTCCCCTGCTCCCTTCCCGCAGCACTGTGCCCTCCTACAGCTCCAGTGGGACCGCGACGCCCACCCAAGGGGTGAACATGGCCAACAGCATCGCCAGCCTGCGCCTCAAAGCCAAAGAGTTCAGCCTCCATCAGAACCAGGTGCCGACCGTGAACTGACCAGGGCAAAGCCCACCCCGTGGCCTCATCCAGGATACAGCATGTTGCTCCTGTGCCGGTCCAGGACCGCCCGCCCAAACCACATGCCACTCATCCAACGTCTCAGCACCTCTCTTCTCCTCTTCTCTTCCCTTTTGAAGGTAGAGTCAGTCCCAGGCCGAAGTGGCACATAATTATAGCCACATATGGAGCAAACTTGGTTAGAAACTTGCTTTTCCGCACACCCTTATAATAAAGGCTATATATACACACACATACCCCCCACGCGCTCTTCGAGGACAAACAGATTTGCCAAGGGAACAAGAATTTGCTTCCAAACATGGAAGGATCTTGGACTATTGGATTTGACCAATTTGGGTATCTCACCCAGAGAGCCAAAGAGTTATTGGGTCTTCTCCTCCCGCAGGGACGGCATGCAGCGGTGGGAGGATCACGAGCCCCCCTTTCTGCTGGGCTGCAACTCGCGGCGCTCAACCGCGTGTGCCGAAGCTGACCCGCGCGTTCGCCTCTTTGTGCATCCCCAGCTGCGGTGCTTGGGAAAGACTTTGGGAAGCTGGCAGCTCACCCCTGCCATGGCCAGTCCCAGCCAGCCCCCTGTACCGCACTGCCAGCATTTAGGAGCTGCCTGTGTCGATGGCATCAGGCTTTGCCCCTTCCCAGAGGGGCGAGGAGGGCTGGAGCATCTCGAAAGACTCAGAGCCTGTGAGCTCTCCTGTGAGTTGGGGGAGCATCACTAGTCCCCAAGCAGGCACCACTGCCCTGCCTCAGTGGGTTAGCCAGCAATTCTGCAGAGCCCCAGGTCATTGAACCGTCCCAGGGAAAGAGAAAATTGGAAAAAGCTGTTGGGTTTCAGCTGAGTAGGCGGCTCCCAGCGCTTCGTGCCAACGGCAAAGCAGGCTTCGCCTTCCGGAGGCACAGCCTCCCCGTCGGCAGCTCCGCAGATGTGTGCGGGGGTCTGGGGCTGGCGACTCCATGGGGGTGGGCTTTTTTGGTTTTGCAGAAAGGAAATGGTTTCTCCTTCATTCCACCCTGCCGTGCAGCCTAATGAAAGGTGGGATGTGCAGGAGGATGGACACGGGGCGGGGGGGCAACCTTGCCCCAGGCTTACACCACCCCAGCCCTTCACCCACAGGACTGAGACGCACCCTTCACCTTCCCATGCCAATACTGCAGCAGTGGGGGACAAGCCGGAGTGATGGAGATTTTACCCTGTGGACAAAGCCCTCTGGAAAGCAGACTGCCCTTTCTGTACCCATTTCAAAGAGCCACCAGCCAAGTGCGGGGACACCACCACCAGCTCAGATGGGTGGCCTGGATGGAGACGCACTAGCCCTACTTGCCTAGAAGGGCTTAGCCCTGCTGGGGACTGTAGCAGTAGATCTGAGGACAAATACAGCAACTGCTAAGGCATTTCCTCCAGATAAACATCCTCTAGTGTGCAACACCAAGGGTGAAAGTGTCCCAACTACACATGTGCCCACCCGAGTCCCCACCACTCCCAGGAGCATCCTCTCCCTTGCCCACTGGGCTCTCACTGCAGCTGCTCGTGGTACGCAGTGGCTGCGACACCAGGACCCTCAGCTTCACCCCAGGCAGTGCCTGCCTGGGGGGACTCACCCACCACCCAGAGCTGGAGGCCCGATGGGAGAACTAGAAGAGGATCACATCTCCTCTGGTTGGGGATGAACTGGCCCCTCCATCCTGCCCCGGGCCTCAGCTTTCTCTGCTCCACCCAATGCAGTCCCCAGTTGGACTCCCCAGCCTCCTCCTCAAGCACAGCGGGAAAGGAGGGGGCACAGCCTGACCAACACTGCCCACCTCATCCAGGGAGCAAAGTCACCCTAAATACCCACCCTGTGCCCTCCACCCCTATTTCCAGGGCTCGTATCCCTGCTGTTTGCCATGCCAGAACAGGAGCACACAGCTCCCCAGACCGCAGTGACACACCAGACAGAGACCCAGCAAAAGCTGAGACATGCCAGGCTGGGGGGAAGATGGATCCACTGCGGATCAAATCCTCCAGCATGAGAAACATCGCTTGCGGCAGGAGGAGGGGGCCGGGGGGGTCCTATTCCCATGGAAAGCACAGGGCTCTTTTTTCGGTTATACAAGATGAAACCACAGGGATATAAATGTCGTTGCCTCTTTGAGAGCATTAATGAAAATAAACCCATTTAATAGTTTGCAGATGCCGTTTCTGTAAACCTAAAAAAAGCAGGGAATAAATATTTCTTCACTAAATATCTATATGTATATATATATTTGAAAACATTCGCTCCTAATCTTAGGGCCCCTCCTTCACCGTGCTCTTGGCAGCTTATTGCAACTTGTCAGTCAACGCTGAAGACTCACCAAGATGAGATACAAATTGCACCCACGGAGGGGTAGCAGGACAGAGGGATTGTTGTAATCTAATCTCCCTCTCGCCCTTTCTATTTGTACATTTCAATTACTTGTAACAAGATCCATGGTGGATTTTTTTTTCTTCTGCATGTCTGTTTTGGAAATTTTGTAAGGTTTTTGTAAAAACAACTCTTGTGAAATAATGGAGGAATAAATATTTTACTGAGTAGAGATGTGTCCATGCACGTGACAGGGATGTGGCTCTGTGGTTTCCCCACCTGCCCTGGACAAGCAGCACAGGCCAGGAACTGACTGCCCTGGGCAAGGGCATGAGAGCCATGGTTCAGCCACCTTCACCTTGTGCCTCACAGCTTCTCCCCAAGACCTGGATTTCATCCCAGGCTCCCAAACAGCAAGTGGTCCACATGCACCAGGAGAGGGGCAGCAGCAAACGGGGAGCATGTGGAGGCCACATGGAGCTGGGATGGGGCAGAGGGACCACAATCCCACAGCAGAGCTGCTGGGCTTCCCTCTGGCTTGGGGACCCTTGAGCTGATGCCTGGAGATGGCAGAAACTCAAGGGGCACAAGAAAACAGGCTAACAAAGGTCCCTGCCAAACAGCTAATTGCGAGGCCTTGCTAGATCCATCTTATTTCATTCCAGGGTAATGAATGTGGGCTATTGAAGAAGGGGTGTCAGGGATGAGGGCTTGGTTTGTTTTTCCCCTTCAAAATCCCCCTGAGTGTGGCAGAGCCCGTAGTGTCTGCCCCAGGCAGCTTACAGATTCCCCATGAAGCAGCAGCTCATGTTAATGCTGGCCCCAGTTCACACCCACAGCCCTGGGAGCAGCACCCAGCAGCAAGGGAACAGGCTGAGATGGGACGCAGACAGGAGCTGTCCGCAGAGCCCCTCACTGCCAGGTTATCAGGTCAAATCAGCGCTGTAAATAGGGGTGGAAACCTGTAAACACTGATGCTCCACAGACATCAGGGATGAGCACCTGTTACAGACACCCCATCCTCCTGGGGCAAGCACTCATCAGTGGTCCCAGCAGAGACCACCAGAAAGTTATCACACAGCCCTGGGAGCTGGGAACACGCAACGTGGAGGTCTGGACCTGCTTGGAGAGTTGGAGGCAATGGAGAAGTAAGGAGATTGTCTCCTACACCATCACTGCAGGCACATCCAAGTACTCAGACAGATGCTGCCCTGTCAAGCACACAGACTCAGTAGGGGCTGGGCAGCACAAACACTGGGAGACCAAATCAGCAGCAAATCCAGCTTTTCCAGGCTCCATCCTGTGCACCAAGGGGGGCGTCAACCTGGTGAGCTGCAGGCTGGGCACTGATGGGGCACAGTGGAAGAGAGCCAGGCTGGGGGTGCGAGAAGATGTGGGACCTGAAGTGTATCCCATTGTCACTGGGAGCTTGGCAGAACAGATTTGGAAGGAGCTGGGGTTGGTACAGGATGCTGTGAGCAGGATGGCTCCCGGGGAGAGCCCCTGACCAGCCTGCTGCAGGGGAGCATGCACACAGGGACCAGAGCAGCACATGGCTCCCTGAGGGTTTTTCCTCCAGATCTATAGAAATTGAGCTAAGAGGCAGCAAGGAGAAGGGTCATATTCTGTCCGGACAACTAGCTAAAAGATAGGAAACAAAAAGAATAAACCATCAGCTCTTAGATTGCAGAGTGTTTCCTGGGGAGCAAAGGCCTGGGTGCTGAGTAGGCACTGAGCACCCAAAAGCAGGGGAAGTGGTGGTTGGGCAAAGGCAATACTAAATAGTCTGGGGCAGCCAAAGCAAAAAGAGAACCAGGAGCTCACGGTGCTGAGCTATAACGCAGCAGAGGTAACGCAATACCAAGAGGTGTGAAGTTGTGCCATGGGGAAATGGCCCTGTGCACACTCAGACTGAAAAGCAGAAAGTCAAGTGGCAGGAATTGCTAGGAGAGGATTAGAAAACAAGGCAGAAAGTGTCCTCTGCTGTCGTAGAAACCTGCAGCACAACTAAAGCCCGAAATCCACTGCCCTGAGATATTGTGGAGACCAACAGTATAAAGTGTATTCAGAGAGGGTTAGAAAGTTAATGGTGGGTCTGTGTCAGTGCAGCAGGGCAGAGACCCAACTGCCTGTGCAGAAAACTGCTGCCCTGCTGACTTCCAGGAGTGGGGAGGGTTGCGGGGAGAAGGGACACCCTGGATTTGCCTTGTTTCTTTTATCTGCCTTAATCTGTGGAATTGCAGCAGACTCCTCTCAGACCAGCTCCCATGGTATTGCCTGTGTCACCTCCTCCTCCTCAAACCAGCCCAATCCCCCTGGCACAGCCAGGGGGTCCGCAGCTCTCTCCCATGCACCCAGAGGAGCTCAGCTCCGCAAGAACCCACAAGATCAGCTCCCTGGGACTGCAAGGTTGCGGAAGGACCCTTATAGCAACACATCCTGGCTTTCCCCAGAGGGGATCAAGGCTCATCCTGTTTCATCCCAGCGCTTCAGCACAGAACCCAGTAGAAGGGGAGCAAGCCCCTGTGCTGGACATCACCCCAAGCCCACTAAGTGCTCCAGATTTTGTGTCTTCTCACCCTTTTTTGAGTTCTAGGAGAGGAAAACCAAAGGGTGGTGACACAATAAAAGGCTTGAAAGGAGCATGTATCCTCCACCATGCAGCCACAGAGCTCCTCGTGCCATCCTGAGGGCAGCAGGAAGCTCCAGACAGACACAGATCTCACCTCAGCGCCTGGAGTCATGCTGGTGCCCAGAACCACGACTGGCCGCTGGGACTCGGAACACCCCACACACGATTTACAGATCTGATCTGTGAGATGTGCAGCCCACAGGGCCATACCAGCTCACTCCAGCAGCCATGGTCCCACACACCAGCAACTTCACCATCCTTATTGTACTGCTCCACTACTGCTCTGTAACCGCCTATTTATTCGTTCAATAGTGACTTGTAGATCATTAATGTCATTTGTCCAACCTCCTGCCTAGTCCCAGGCAGAGGATATCACCCAAGCAGCATCCTCACATCCTCAGCGTGTGGCCAATGCAGAGCATCACTTTGGAGGACATCCAGCCCTGAGTCAAAAGACTCTTGGAAGTGAAGGGCTTGCAGATCCCAGGGCAGATTCTTCCAGTGACTCATTACTGTTAACTGATGGAAATATGTCACTTATTTCCTGCCTGAACTGTCCCAGCTTTGGTTCAGCTCCCTCTAGAGCAGAAGGTCTCAACCCATGGTCTGCTGGCTCCCAGGAGCTGATAGACTACTACTGAGGGGTCTGCAAACTGGGAGACAGACAAGCATGGAGAGCTGCAGCTCACCTGGCGGGGTCTGCACTTCACCGGGGAGGGATGTGCTGGTGGAAGAATGCCAAAGAAGAGGAGCTCAAAGGCATTGTGCTACCTCTCCTCCTCTTCCAGCACCGGGGGATTTTCCCTCCTAGGAAGCAGTCTGTCACGGACACATCCATCACCAGAACTGATTTCTGCAGGAGAGCTGGCCTCCCTCCACACACCACAGCTTCAGGTCGGGGGGAAGGTTGAAAGAACATTATTTGAAGATTGTGTTTCCTTCCTCGAAGCAGTTGGTTTTCAACCAGCTGACTCCCAAAGCTGATGGGAGGACCTCCCTGTACCCCCTTTTCCTTGTTTCTGACCCCAGGGCCCAACACTCGTGCATGGCTTTCCAACTGATGAAAGCTGAAGTTTGCCCCTGCAATACTGTAATGAGAACAATTTTATATTGTCATCAGAGTCAGCTGCCACGGCAGCGAGTCAAAACAGAGCTCACATTTTCCAGCTCGCAGGGATGCTCGCCTGGTTATCCCCATCCAGAATGAATTACACAGACATCAAGTGCTCACAGCATCCTCCTCTCCCGCCACCCTTGCACTGAGCCCTTCTCCCTCTGGTGGCAACGGGAACATCCAGAGACCCTCCAAGTCCTGCTGACACCAGCTACGAGCTGCAAAAATCTATGGACATATGACAGCAATGTGTCATCTCCCAGCAGCTGAGCCCCTCCTGCCCTGGGGATGGGCACCCCAAACTCGGTGCTCCATTTGGAGGGAGCACCTCCTCCCTGCAGCTGATATTTTGCTCACTGCTGCTTCTTTCTAAACCCCAAAAGAAAGCAACCTAAGGCAGCAGAGAAGCTTTTGAGAAGCTGGATGGTAGCTATCTGCTGGGGGTATGACTCTCTGCAACAATTTGGGAAAGAGGGAGGAAGCAAAGGTTCCCTTTGTAGTGGGTGTTACAAAGCCAAGGAAGAGTTCTTGCATGCAAGGAAGAATTATTGCCCTCTGACATGCAGCGTGGCCGGGAGTGAGGCATCTGCCTGCTCCAGAGAGGCTGATGGGCACAGGAGCAGACATGAGCCTGCTCCTCACCCCACTCCCCAAGGAATGGCACCCAGCAGCCCTCCCTCCCTCCCTCCACACCAAACACCTTGAGACCCCCCCGGGCGTGCCCACAGATCCCTGGCCAGCCAGCACCCGGGAGAGGGTCTCCGTGACACCAGGGCAGAGGGGGTGAGCAGGGTCCCCCCGCAGCGGGTGCTCGCAGCCACACGAGGGTGCTGCAGCCCCGCGCAGGGGAGCGCAGTGCAGCCCGCGGTAGCCCAGCAGGGTTGGTGGGTGCAGAGCAGAGGCGCCCCCCCCCCCCACATCGTGCTGCTCTGCTCCACACCCCTCCCCACACAGGGACCCTCCACACCCCTCCTCCCTCTTCCCTGCCTGGGGCTGTCACCCACGTCGCCAACAGGGGACATCTTGGAGCTCAGCTCCAGAGCCGGCTGGGAAAAAACCCGGTGGATAAAGTTTTCCTTGTGCCAGCTTCACCCTCGTGTATGCCAGAGAGGAGCAGGGAACACCGTTGTCTTTTCCAGGGGAATAACCTCTGGGATGTCCACAGCTGTAGGGCTGCCTCTTCCTGCTCTCCCTACAAATCACGGGAATCCCAGTTCCTCAAGAGGAATACGGGAATTTGCATGGCAAAACCCCACAGATGAGATGGAAGAGCCCCACATCCGCTAGAGAAGATTTTGGGAGGGCAGAGAAGGCAGAGTGACCTGTGTCACAGGAGAGATGCCCAAGGTGGCATCTTGGACCCAGACCCCACCGGGGGGAAGGCCTGGATGCATGGGAGAGACCCGGGGAGTGGTGCAGGCGGGTAAGGAAGGGGTAAGCCCCAAGCTCAGGGGTAGGAGGGATCCTGGGGCTGAACTGGCTGGGTGCAGAGGGAGGCGAAGTGGCTTGTGCTGGGTCTCTGCTTGTTTTTCCCCCACCTCCAGACACCTTGGGCTCAGCAGGGCAGAGAGAAGACATATACTGGCAGCGTGAATCATATTTAAATATTATCTACCAAACTCTGTTGTTCTGCAGTCCCAGGTGGGTTTTTCAGTGTTGCCATTTCAGGTTTGAGCCAGGTGTGAAAACCAAATTTCTGGCACATACAACACACACACACCAAACCCCAGAGACTGGTAGATGCAACCACTGTCCCCACTCTCCTGGAGCTGTGGGAGACCCTGGGCACATCCTTCCCCAAACCTGATGCTGGGGCAGGAATTTGGGAGCTCTGGGCTTCAGGATGTTATTTGGGAGAAAGCAGGGGATGCTTTAGCTCATCGCTTGCCCCGCACACAGCAAACACCACGGGCTGTGCCCAGGGGAGAGCCAGGGGCTCCGGCCGCCTCGGTGCTGGGAGAGCCCTGGTGGGGCTTGGGCTGATCAGGCAGCCGAGAGCCAGGCTCTGTCCTGCCTCCCACAAACCTCCCCAGCATTTCAAAATAAGCACAATGGTTGGGCCTCTCTGAAGTTTGCCTTGTGGGCTTTTTCTGTTTGTTTTTTTGGAGCCAGGAGAGTTCACGTTCCCAAGCTTTTCCCTGCAGCCAGTACAGCAGGGTTTATTTTTTTTTAATAAAAAAGAAGAAAGCAGAGCTCTGCATGTAACCTTGGCTTCCCTGAGCAGGGCATCAGCCCCAGGCACCAAACAGGCAGTTTAGAAGAGGCTGAAGGAGCTGGCAGCTCTAGGGGTTGGGGGGGTTCTGCAGCCCCATTTCTTCCTTTCCACGCCAAAAATCTCAGTCCCAGCTACATCTCTAACCACAGCAACATGTATTGGAGAGAGTCCATTTTACAAAGCTGTTGCCTTTCTTATTTGAAAGCAAAAAGCATGAGGAAAAAAAAACCTACCAAGTGGAGCCATTTTGTCTATCTTAAACAGCAAATGCAGATCTGCACCGGTGGGGCAGCACCTCTCAAACATCAACAGTTTAAGAAAATAGGGGAAAACCAGGGAATTGAGGTGTTTGCCTCCCAGCAAGCTCCTAGCAAAAAGAGGGGGCTGCTGAGCTTGGAAAACACAGGCAGCTCCTCTGCATCATAAGCACAGAAATCTTATCTGAACTTCTCCAGCCCTCCACGATTTAAGCACCAGCATGGCTCTGCAGGTAAGAAGCGCCCAGCTGAGCACAGGCAGGGTGTGAAGTGAGTTTGCTGGGACAAAGCCCCTCAGACCAGTAGCCTGCTTTGGGGGAAGCTGGAATGGAGGTTTGGGTGAACACCAAGCTTTATAGCAACCTGCTACTCCGAGAAAGAAAACTGAGCAAGGCTGCTTTGCAAGCTCTGCTGAATGTAAATGATCAGCACAAATAATGCACACCTGGAAAAGAGCTTCCTTTGCAGGGCAGGTGAGTCTGGAGGAAAGGGACGTCTCTTTAGGAGTCCCGGGGCACTCCAGGCTCTGCAGCGGGGTTTAGCAAAGCGCTTTGCAGCTGGGGAGCCATCCTGCTGGGGCTGGACCCAGCTGCTACCCAGCTGCATCTGCTGCTCCCGAAGGAAGGATGTATCAGAGCACAATGATTTGTTTTTATTGGGAATATTTGCTTCCTGCCACCAGGATGCATGTGCAGCAGCAGAGAAATGTACAGGGGTTCGAGACCTTGTGCACCATGTGAGGCAGAAAAGGCTTGTTAAGAGGGGTATGTATTACCCAGACATCTGTTGAGGCTGTGTAAATGAGAAGTGGCCAAGAGCAAACTGCTGAACCTGCAGTCCTGCCCACCTTCCACATGTGGTGGGCCCTGCGTCCCCCGTGGAGAGCAGAGCGCTCCGCGCCAAACCTCACCAAACAGCCTGGCCTAAGGCCACGTCTGTGCTGGGGCAGGACTTACTGGCACAGAAGCTGCTACCCAAGCTGGGCAAGAGCTCAGAGCATCAGTCTGAGCTGGTGTTTGAACCCATGCTTTGTGCATGCAGGCACTCAGGGAGGTCTCTGTAACACCATCTCTGAGGACAGAGGGGTTAAGGGAACAGCTTTAGTGCTTAGGACAGGTGGAAGGGGAATTTATTTTCTGTTCATTGTGTTTTCCCACTGTGATCTTAGTAAAACTCTGTGTTGCCCTCAGAGGAGGAAGGAGGCACTGAACAGAGGCTTTCTCCTGCCTTGTCCTCCATAGGGGTGCTCCGCTGCGTGCTGCTGTTGCCTGGAGCAGCCCTTGGCACTTGGGGACAGTGGCATGGCAGAGGAGCTCGCGGGGGTTTGTCACCCTGCGATATGCTGGCCCCAGTCTCTCCTCTCCAACATGACACCCTTCAGACGACACCGCAGAGCAGCGGTATTCTGCCACGGGGTGCCTCAAAGCCACTCTGCTCATTTCCAGAGCTTTCTGCAAACACCAACTAATCCAGGCTGCGCCCGGCTCGGCAGCAGTGGACAGCAGGAAACAGCTGAAAGAAAACACCCCCAAAGCAGTCACGGCACATTCCCCGAATAGCAACGGCCATTCTGTGGCCAGAGAAAGGCCACAAACAGAGGGGGAGAAATTCAGTCTGTGGCCCTGGGAGCGTTTTCAGGCATCAGCAGCATGTGAACGCAGATACCGCGCTTGGGAGAAAGCTCTGTCCGCACACTGCAAGCCCCCAGTTTTGTGTGAGCATCTCAGTCTCTCCAGAAGTCCCAGAGCTTTCTGTCCGGCTCTCTACGGGGTAAGCAATTCCTGTCAGCTTCTCTGGGCACGTCCCTCTGCATCTTGCCACGGTGAGACTGAGATGGAAAAGCCACACCTGCTGCTGGCTGGGAGCTGCCAAACATCAGCCATGAGTGTCCTTGCTGGGACAGGCAGGCTCCTGCCTGCAGTGAGACTCCTCGGCACGGACCTGCATCCCGTGGCGTGAGACGAGGCAGCGCTGGGAGCGCTGAACGCTTCAACGCTTCGGTGGCTTCACGTCACCCCTGAGATTTTGACTTCCAAGTTACACTGCCTGGCAGGCACCTGCCTCCTGTCCTCCTTATGGGAGAGGGAACCTAAGGGACCTCCCTCCCCACAGACCCACACGGCTGGGCAGGAGGAGGGCGGCTGCTTTATAACCTTCTTCTGCTATCACCCACATCTGCTGACCAAGGGACTTCATGGGACCCTCATGATTTTCCCTTCTTGATTCACAGGGTATTCATGAGCAAGGGGAAAGGGCACATCTTCCCCTTCCCAATTCCAAATGCAGTTGGGCCAGAAAACCTTCTTTCCTTCAATAAACCCCTTCCTTAAGGGTTAGTCTGGGTGCTTTCCCCATCCCACCCTTAGCAGGAGCAAGACAAACCTGCGTCTGCACCCCCTTCCCACTCCACAGGGAGACGTGCCCCTTCTCTCTGATGACTTCCCTGCCCTATTTCAATAGCACAAGGACTTTCTCAAGGCTGCACTGAGCGTCCTTGGGGTGCAGGTGGCCTCCCTGGCAACATACCACGTGCCCACACACATACACTCACACTCGCACACGCACCACCTGGTCCAGCCAGGGAAACCAGCAGAGAGCAGGACGAGGGGGTTTGACTGGTTGGTGTCACTGGGTGTTACCAGTATGGGGTGGTGGCGAGGAGGATCTGCAGAGCCATGGAGAAGCAGGGCAGCTGTGCCACGCTGTAGGCCACGGAGCGCGTGGGCGCCTTCAGCTGCAGGAGGTAGGCGATGGTGTGGACGATGCGCCCCGCGCAGAAGATGAAGAAGTGGATCCTGGCCACTGTGGGACTGGGATCCAGCAGGGAGTAGATAGCTCCAAGGAAGAGGAAGGGAAAGATGTTCTCCATGTCATTGCGGTGGGCCCTGAAAAAGGAGATAAGGTTGCTCCTCCTTTCCACCAGGCTGCGTCCCATCTCTTCTAGCCAGAGTGCCCACCCCTGGGTGCTGCTGGCCCTCTCCTCTGTTGGATGGGGCAGATGCAGCCCCCAAAAGTGTCAGATCCCTCCTACACACACAGGCAGCAGGATTTTGCAGACGGTGTCTCTCTCTTGGGATGCTGTGCTCCCAAAACTTGCCCTCTGTGGCTGGGATGCCTTTACCGTGATAGATGACAGCTAGAGGGTTAGAGCTTTTAAATAAACAAAGCAAAACAAAGACCCCGCGAAGCTGCGAAAAGCTCAAAGCTGGTGCCGTGTCAGCACGGCACGGCCCCAGATGCGGCAACGTTACACAATAACAAGGCGGTTTCCTGACCGCAGTTTTTCCAGAGGAGAAATTCTCAGGATGGGAGGGTTTGTGGCTTCGCCCCTCTCTGTAAGTACATTCAAAGGGGGCTGGGGAGGAGCACCCTGAGCTCCCCCTGCACCCCCACGCTGTGCCAGCAGCACCTGCTTAATTGCAGTCAGGCTGGAGGGGCTGCTGTGGCCGTGTGACGGCCCAAACCCTGCGCCTGCCTGGGTGTCACAACATCACCTGCCACCACCAGCACCACACCGCTACCGAAACAGGGTCTGATCATGCCGTAGGCGTAGGCTGTGTCCCTTCTCACCCAGGTACCATCCTCTGAAGGAGGGAAACTCATCCCCAAAGCAGCGAGGCTGTCCTTGCCCTCCCACCGCCTCCCCCTCTCCTTCTTTTGTTCCCCTGCGATGCAAGAGCTGCTTTCTGCAGCAGAGCCCCATCCCCGTGTTTCTATGACGGGACTCTCAGGTCATGCCCCGGTCAGTGGGGATGGATCTAGGCTGGAGAGTGACCCAGGCACGAGGCTCAGTTGCCTTTTCTCTGCTATCTCTGAAAGTTTGAGAGGTAGAGATGAAGCCTTGATAATAACCACCCTTGCTTTCCCATTCCTGAGCTCCAGGACATTTAAAAGTTCACAAAGCCTGTAAGTGATTTTCTCCCTGAAGCAAAGACCAAGATGCCTGTGCTGTTCTTCTGTGCAAGCTGAGAAGTGGCTGGGAAGTTTTAGGACACTCAGTCACAGCTCATTAGTGCAGACACAGGCTGGGATAGACCCAGCCGAAACCTGACTTTGGAAAAGAAAGTGGGCTGTGTTTTAAGCCCCCCTCTTCCATCCCTGGAGTCAGGTCTATGGTGCAGGAGATGTCCCAGTGTTTGCCTCAACAACTGCCTCACCAAACACTGATTTCTTCAGGCCAAGGTTTGCCAAAAGCTTCTCCATCAAAAATTTTCAACACCAAGTGCCCTGGTTTTTTGGAGGGTGACTGTCCCCAGACAGGATCAGTCTCTGAGCAATGGAGCAGGAGCTGTGGGGGAGGGCTCCAGTCCCCCAGCTTGCCCCGACCTACTTCCCCTTGCTGGGATGCCTGGGGATGGAGACATGAGCAGAGACTCTGAGACCAGCAGCTGCTTTCCATCACCAGATCACACAAAATGACCTGTGTGCTGAATGTCAGTCCCTGCCAGTGTCCCTTGCTGCCCCCTTCCCATGCCAGAGCCCAGGCCACGCACCGGCTCAGCAGGGCCAGGGCACTTTCAGGTAAATATTGCACCTAAGCTATTTCCAACCCCAGCTCTGTTGAAGCATGAAGGAGATGCACAGCCTGTTGTTCCCAGAAAAGAGGGTTTCAACACCCTATTATCCCCATAACAGGCAGGAGAGCAAAGGGTTTTCTCCTACCTGCTCTTTCCACCTCCATGGGGAGCAGTCCCTAGCTTAAGGGCCATGTCCCCAAGCAAGTAGGGGAAGAACATGGCCAGAATCCTGCTGGAAACCCTATTTCAGCTGCTCTCTGGGTGTGATTTTGGAACAGCATGGAGGAATTGGCCTAGAAATGACACTAAAATGAGTCCTGCTGTTGTAGCAGTGGTGCCAGGAGGACTCGGTGGGGATGAGCTGATCAGAGCCTGGACATGGAGGAGACATATTCCCTGCCAAAGCCGGGAGCGTGGAGGGGAGCTGTGGGAAGCCCTCTGATCCTTCTGGCCAGACGGTCCCTGGGCAGAGCCAGTCCCTTCCCAGACACAAGGACAGGCTCTCCCACCCCCAGCCCCTTCCCTTCCCAGCTCAGGGTCCGTCCCGCTTGCGTTCCCAAGCCAGGATCACCTCTGTGGGTACCACCACAAATCCCTCCCACAGCCCAGCCAGGACTGCAGGGATGAACATGCTTTGGTTTGGTGCCAGCTGTGCTGGGAGAGGGCAGTTGCCAGACACCCACCGCCTCGCCCCGTGGCAGCCCTCTCTGAACAAGCCCCCGAGGACTCAGAGGTTCAACAGTGCTGGGAGGACAAATGGAAGAATGGAGAGGAGAAAGGGAAGAAAAAGCTTCGATGCAGCCGGGGGCCTCTCTAAGAGGCAAGGGGGGAACCTCCCTCCTGGCGGCCACTTGCTGTCCCCTGCTCTGCCCCTGTCCTGCACAGACCCCAGCAGCCTGGCCATGGCTCTGCTCCCCTCCCGTTAACACCCAAGAAGAAAACCCAGCATCACCCTTGTTCAGGGGAAACACCTTGGGTTTAATCTGTCTTCCCCAAAGCTGTGAACAGATCAGCAAGGACTGACTCTGAGTGCTTTAACTGCACAGTTGGATCCCAGACTTCCCCAGGTCTTTGATGCAGCTCTGGTTATTTATTTTATGGAAGTTTGTCTTTTCTGACTAATCAAAAGAAGATTATGATTATTATTGCTACTATTATTTTCTTTTTCCTAGCAAGGAAACAGCTTGTTTGCCATAGTCCTCCCTCTGGAAGCCTGGGGATTAGTTTTTTAAAGGAAATCTTGCAGGCTGCAAGAGGTGAGCGTTGTGGTCCCCCACCCACAGCAGAGCTGGAGGCCGAGGGCTCAGTGACAGCAGGGCACGGCTCCAGCCCCTTTCCTACACATCACCAGTGATCCAGCCCAACACTCGGGGCACCTCCTTCTGCATAAGGGGGACAGCAAACCAAGCCTGGGGCTGAATAACCTCACGTTTAACCTCCGAGGAACTGTGAGTTCCATGGAAGACAGTGAGGATTCAGAGTTTGCCCAATTAGAGAGGCAGAAGTTACTGCAATCGTGTCCAGCCTCTTCCTAAATCTCCAAAAAGGGCAGCCACATCCAGCACTGGGACGAGTCACACAGTTCCCTGTGCAGGGGGATCTGGGGGGATTTGGGGTCCTGTTGGAGCAGGGCATGAGGAGCCTTTGCGTGTGGGTACAGTACAAGCCCTCAGGGGCTTGTGAGATTTTGAGCATCTAGGAATGAGTTTAATTGTGTCAGGGTGGGCTGTTGTAGCCAAAGGTGGGTCCCTCCACATGTCCTTGCTCCAGCACACACCATGCTCCCATTAAAGATTAAACTGCTCTAGCCTGCAGGGTCCCACAGTGAGCTCCAGGCATTCAACCCACTTAGGTAATTACTTAACTAATGAGCCCTTTAGCTTCCCACTGTTTCTTTGCCAGCAGCTGCCAGGGTTCACCCTGTGGCGCAGGGGACATGCCAGCACCGCCGTGTACTCACCTGCGGCACCGCTCCACATCGGGGTCCTCGCGGTAGTACTGCAGCCCCCCGTTGCGCAGCGCATCCTCCGGGTTTGCAAACGCCTGCAAGAGAGAGTTCCCATAATATACATTCTTATGATGTTTTCAGGAACTTCACAGGTAGAAGCTTTGCCCCTAATCTTTAAGACCAGTGGGGATTCCCTCCTCCCCCAGTTTCTCACCACCCTTCACAAACACAAGAGCAACTGCACTTCCATGTGCATGGTCCTGGGGGTTAAACCCGGCACCTCCCGACAGGTTTTCCTTATCTTCTGCAAAACCCAACTCTGGTCACTGTGCAGGTTCCAAACTGGGGGCTTCAAGGGAGCTCCGGCCTGATCCCAGTCCACCTCTCCCCGTGAAACCCATTGAAATGAGACTTTGCCAACCACCAAATGAGTTCACTGCTGGCACAGGGCTTGCAGACACCGAGTGCGGCATCCAAAAGATAACTGGGACTGACAGATTAGTTCACCCTACCGAGAAAGAATATTCCCTGGCTGGCTTTTTGACAGCGATACTATGTGACTGAAACCAGCCCCAGGGAAATCGGATCCTACACTAATAAACTTACAAATAAAAATGATTTATAGGAGCTCCCCACCTATGCTCAGAAGCTGTTCTTCAGGGACCTGGTTACATGCAACAGCTTCACTTTGCAGCCTGGAAAGGACCCTGGTGCTTTCTTTAATCACGTTACAAGCCCAGACTGTCCCAGGGCTGGAGCATCATTTAGAAACATAAGGGGAAAAGACAAATCATCAGCTACAATGATGTTACAGTACAGGGATATCTCTTTGTATTTTATCTGAAAGAAGAAATCTCTCCCTCCTGCTCCACTGATGCAGTCAGAAACTCCTCAAATACTTTAAAACAGATTTTACAGACAGCTGATTTTGCCACAAGTTCAATTTGGGTTGCGGGTGATAAAAGCTCCAGTTAACCCTGTCTCCTGACAGCAGCTGGAGCTCCTGGGCCTCCCTGTATTTTCCCCTGCATCCAAGAACCATTTCCTCCAGCTATTGTTTTTATTCCCCAAGACTTTCTGCTCTCCTGGAGCATTCACATAGCCATTCAGTCTCTGAAAGCTCAAAAGCTTTCTGCTACATTGCAAGAAAGACCATTGCAATGATTTCTTCTTAAACTCTTTCCCCCCCCACTCCTTTTCTTCCAGACACAGCAAATTAACTGTAAACAGTCTCTTTCCAGAAGCAGTTCACCTGCATGCCATTTTAGATCTAAAATTACTATTTAGATTAGAATTCAGAAGTTATAAACATCAAGCTACAGATGGTAGAAACAAACAAAAAGAGCCAAAGAGAAGTGAGATACGTATCTGCTGCAGCTATGAAACATATTTTGCTTTCAACTTAAGTCAAAGAAAACTCAGCTTGCTTCAGGAAAACTTTGTTGGCCTTTACAGGAATAAAAGAAGAAATAGAAACCACAGAAACCCAAGGAAAAAGCCAGAAATGGAGAAGGAAATGGAAACTCGATCTTACCTTCTTTCTGAGTCTCACTTGTCCCGTAATGATAGCAACAACATACATTTTTAAAATCAAGATTGTGCTGTAGAACGTAAAAGACATAAACACTTGGTTTTCCATCATTTTGGGGGAAGGTGCCGCTCGGTCGCCTGCAGCACTCGCAGCCAGCGGTGATCTTGCTTGGGCTGTGAGAGGGCTCTGCGGGAGAGGGGGCAGGAACAGACACATTTAAACACATCACAGGTCTCCGCTGTTTCTTCGGCAAAAGCCCACAGCCCCTGTACACCCCTTGAGGCTGCCGCAGCAGAGCTGCCGGTGAGCGAAGCCCAGACGGGGATGCGGAGCGGGCTGCTTCTTCTTCTCACACCCTGCTGCCACCAGCTCCCTGGGGATGCGATGCCCCATGCTGGGATACAGCCCCCTCGACCGTGTGGGCCACAGCAAGGCTCAGCCTGGCCACAGCTAGACCTCTTGCCTTCCTAAAACAACCCACCACGATCCCCCCATCCCACCTCCCCTCCTGTTTGTGCCCAGAGGGACGGAGCTGCACAGAGCATCCCTCGCCCAGCCGGGCACTGCTCACCCACGGACACGGCCTGATCAGCCCTGGGAAGAAGAAGGAGTTAGGAAGAAGGTAGGCACCTACCTCAGCTGCATCCAGCCCTGTGCTCCTGCGCTCCCTCCGTCCCCGATCCCACAGCCCACCCCTCCGTGGCACCGCTCCCAGTACTCCCCAGTCCCGCCCAGTGTGGGCTGAGCTCTCTCCTGGCAGAGGCAGTCAGCCCTCCTCTACACAACCACCTGCCGAGGGATGGGGCACAGGGGACAGAGCTGTCCTTTGGCCCACCAGCGCCCATCACCCGGGGGCCTGGGCTGCCCTTGCAACCCCCCGGCTGGGAGCAGAGCTCCCAGAGTGACCAGTCTGGAAGCACAACCAGGCAGGTTGTGAACTGCAAAGCCCCAAACCTGCAAATAAACACCAGCCTGCCTGGCCCCAAAGATGGCTCGTCCTGGTTTTCTCCAGGAGGGTGAATCAGGACAGTCGGGTGTAATTTTGTCCTCGGTCTAGAAAGTAGCTTTTGAATTTGGAGCTGGCTTTTCCCCAGCCATCAGTGGTGAAGAAGAGTGGGATCTAAGCCTCTGCAGGCAGCTGGGCTGCTCTTCCAATGCAAACCTTTAACTCCTTCCCCAGCTCTGGCCCCAGTGCTGGCAGCAGCAAACCTCCAGCAAGCCGACAGCGTGGAGGCTGATAACTCTCCAAGTTTATTAGTGTTGAAGGGCTGGATTTGGGGTTTGGTTCCTTTACACAGAAAAAAAAAAATACTTATTTTAGGCAAATGGAAACCATCGGAGATTGAGTGGAAAATAAACACTTTGAGGATGTGAGCAGTTTTTTAATTAACTGACATGTTAAAATAAAAAAGTTTGTTTCAAGCCACAAAAAAAGTCCTCAAAAACAATGAATGGAGTGTGACAGTTTGCAATTTATAAAACCATCTATCGAAACATTAGTCCCTCTAGAACCAGTTTTGTTCTTCAGGGCTTTTTAAAAATTTTTAGTGTCCATTTAGCTAAACTAATCCCCTCCTTTCCAAGAGGGTCCAGAGTAACCAGACATGAGCATTGCACTCAGCCCAGGACCAGGCTCCAGTCCCATCACTACAGACCCTGTTGCACAAGGACAGGTTTGTCCCCAGCAAAGGGATGCTGGTGGCACCCCCCTCCCTGGGGAGAACAGGCTACAGGAGCCTTTTTCCTGGGGGGCTGGTGTGAATTTAAGGCAGCCTCGTGCTCTGGGCACAGTGGCCCTGAGCCCAGGCGATACAGAGGTACTGTTGTACCAGCACAAGTCAGGTTATGTGGACAGACCCAGAAGGTTGGCTCCTGCTGGGGGAGCAAACTAAGAAGGAAAACAGTCACCTCTCCATCTGGGCAGCATCATCCCACCAGCCCTGACCAAAGGCCAAGGGATGCCCCAGGCCAGACCCCCACTCTGCCCCTGCAGAAGGGAGGATTAAACCATTTCTGGTAATCCCAGCAAACGGTCAGTGCGGAGTCACACCAGGGCAGTTTTCCCACCAGGATCAGCACTGCATGAGAGGTTTTGCTCCTGCCATGCTCAGCAAGGGCTGAGCTCTTCCTGTGCCTGCCCAGAGCAGTCACACTCCATCCTGCCTGGCTCCAGACCCCTGCAACTGCCCCCAGCCTGGCAGGGCAGAGCTCAGAGCCAGAAAGACCCTTCAAGCACACGATCTCCCTCCCGGCATGGAGATCTGCAAGTTCTTTACATTTGCCTCAATCTGCTGTTCTGCCCTGATGCTGCAAACCCAAAGATGCCGTACCGCTCATCCTGATGCACTGGGATGCACTGGCTCAGCCCCGGGACATCCGAATGTGCAGAGAGCCTTTGAAAACCCCAAACACTCGATTTCAAGGGAGAGGTACCTGCAGCTGGTCACCACCACCCTGGCGTCAGGGCAGCTACAGAACAAGTCCCGGCACAGCCCAGCGTGGAGCTCCGCAGCCCAGCAGTGAACACCTCCGACAGGCTGGGAATGGGGACAGCAGGACATGCGGCAGCCACGTAGATTCAAACACTGCAGTAAGGGTGTTCACCCTGGACCCCAGCTTTTGGTGTCGCCAAACTGCATCCAACCCTTCTCACATCTCCCTGGAGCTCAGCAGAGTATTATAAACACCATAATGCCAAGCATAAGCAGTTGATGGCAAAGCCACATCCCAAACACTGCTCCCTCTCCCCTCCATAGCTGACAGGGAGCAAACCCATAGCGGAGAAGCCCTTGGTGCCCAGGGACTGGGGTGATGCAAGGGCCAGACCAGCTCTGCGGCAGGGATGACACTGTCTCCAGCAGCCCCTTCCCCAGCTCTCCCAGGAGCCTGGGGCTAGGGCAGGCGGCCAGACCCCTCACCAACACATCACACTCCATGGAGTTGCTCCAGTTTTTACCAGACGAGGATCCAGCCCACAGGCTCTTCAGGAGTGAGATGTTTTTCCTTCATGCACCTTCTTCCCCTCCCAAGGCAGCCAGCACACCTCACCGAGAAGCAGGAATATGCACGAGCTTGGTACCACCTGCAGACAAGTCAGGACTTCTCCTGCTAGCCAGACAGACTTTCTCCTCAGCATTATTCAAGCATTGGCAGGAAGCCCTGGACAATTTGCACCAGCAACTGGCACAAATTTAAATTGAATGGAGTCATCAAGAAGCAGAGTTTGTTTAGGCGTTAAGCCCCTGAGGCAGACCCAGGCATGGGTGTTGTATGTGCTAGGCAGGCTCCGTGGTGTATAAAAACCATGTGGGCAAAGAAAGCTGTTTTTTCCATGTGTTTGTGAATTTCCAACCCTTTCACTATTACACAGAGTTGAACCTCAGTGGGGAGGGCTGGTGTCTGTCTGCACAGCACCTGCATGGATGGGGACGAGAGGCAGGAGCTGCCTGTAAAGGCAGGTGTAATGCTCCTGGGATCCCAGTTCCCACTTGATTTCTCAAGTTTAGGGGTCTCACGCCAGGTAGGACACATCCGCAGTCCCGCCTTCCTGGCTTTCCTGACCCAAGGCTACGCAGCTGCCAGGAGCATGTTCAACCATCCCATTAATCCAGGCGGAAGCAAGCCATTAATATTAATGATCTGATCCTCCTCCATGGATCACATCCTGCTAGGACAGAGCCATTGCTTGAGTGAGACCAGGTCCTAAGGGCAGTATGTCTTTAAACTACAAGCTGTGCCTTAAAGCCTTTAGCACAAGAGGTCTCAAACCAGGACAAGACCTACCCAAAACCAACACTTCTAGGAAAAAATACTGCATTTTTTTGAGAAATGATTAATAAGAATCAGGGTCAGGCTTTGAAAGATTTAGTCATCAGGTAGGCTGACCCCAGGAGCTGTGGGGAAAAGATGGAGGGTTTTGCTGGAGGAGGAACTGAACTGCAGCACACAGAAGGAATGAAAAATTCATGGGAGATGCTTGAGAAAAGTATTTAAAAATAGAAGCCTCAAATAACAATCCTGCTTTGGAAAGATTACGGAATAAAAATCACCCTCAGTTCCCACATGGGTTGTTATTTATTTGACCAGCTGAATTACACTACAGTATTATAACTACATGTTTTTCCACTATTGCTATGCTGGGGAATTTCCTTGTGGCAGCTACAGGAGAGGGTTGGTTGTGTAATAAATCCATGTCAATGGAGCTCAGACACGTATGCTGGGGTGGCACGGCCTGGGCTCCAACCTGATCTCAAAGGGCAGCAGACGCTGTGTGCAATTACAGCTCAGATTCCCCAAAATTTTCCCAAACAAGCAATTACATCCTACAGCCTGGGCTGGGCAAAGAGCCTGAGGGGACGGCTCTAGCCTGGAGGAGACAGGCAGGCGGGTGGCACTCCTCCAGCGTGCTCCCACATGCTGGTGGAGAAGGTGCAGGGCCCAGCTGGGATTTTGCCTGTCCTGGTCCCACAGCTCAGCCCATGGCTCCAAGCAGTGCTGAGCCACATTCCCGGCTTGTTCCGATGCTGCTGTGGGCGCCAGTGCCCTCCCTCCCTGCCATTTCTTCCTGCTGCTACCGGCACAAAGCCTTGGAGCGTGCAGACATGCCCTGCCCCAGTGATCACTTGCCCTTGGCTGCACCCAGCCCTGGGAAATCCGGCTGCCCACGGGAGGTTGCGCTGCGCTGGCTCATCAAACACAGCTATGATTTCAAGTAAAGGCATGAGTGGTTTAGCTATTTATTAAAGAGAAAGGCACTCCACCTGCGTTCACTCCTTAGCCTGCATGAAAAGTCACATCACCGTGACGCACCTTCTCCCTCAGATGAATGAAATCCCGCTGCTCCACCTGCAGCTCTCCATCCCCCAGCTCCTGGGCTCCTCACTGCTCTCTGCAGTGTGCAGGATGGCAGAAGATATGGCAAAGTTGCTCAGCAGCAAAACCACCAGCATTAGCATCTCCTGAAACAAACGGGATGCTTCAGCCTTTGGCAAACTCAGGCAGATTTTGCCTGGTTTGCATTTTAAAGTGACTGTACTGGCTGGAGCTATCTGAGAGGCCTCAGGCATCAGACTCTCCCAAATAGTCCTTCACACTCAGAACACCAGACGCCTGCAGCAGGAGAAAGCCAGCACGAGAGGCCCGGGGAAGGGGCAGGGGTGCGGCAGCTCCAGGTCTCAGGCAGAGAAGAGTGGAGGAAGCTGCTGTTCCTCAGCCAGCCCCAGGACAGGGACCAGGCCCAGGGCCAAGTGAGAGGCAGTAGCATGACATCCTGCCTTCTCCTTCCAGCTCCATCCACCGTCCTTTACTGCCTGCTCCCTGGCTGCTGCCCAGCTCTCAACCACTCTGCTTCCCCGAAGTGTCGTACTCACCCTGGCTGCAGGGGAGTCACTGTGTCCCCTGCTGCTGTGACAGCAAGGAGACACTGGAAGTGAGGCCATTGGGCTGCGAGCATGTGGGAGGCAGATTATTTTCTCTTATCCTGAGCCTCACATGGATTCACGCCTGGGCTTTCTCTTAGATGAAGGAATTCCTTGGCAGTGCTGCTCTGTGCCTTCAGGGATGAAACCCAGCTGGGAGAGGGGCTGAGGGGCCGAGGGCAGTTATTTCTCCTCTCCCATGCTTTCTCCCTCTGTCCCAGCTGGTTTAAACACTGGCTTTAGGCAGAGCTGCACCTGCCACCGCTGCCACAGGGCAAAGGTGGGAGGCACGGGTCAGGGCTTGGGGTGTGCAGGAAGCAGGCATCTTTCTCACTTAGCCACACCACAGCAACTCGTGATGTGTTTCTCTTCCCAAGAACCAGATCCCATCAGCTGTAAACAACAGGCAAAAGCCATTTATGTTATTGCCCAAAAAGAGGGAGTTTCCCCACCAGACTGGGAGAAAAGAGAAACAAATCCTGCTGCCAAAAATTTCAGAACTGGGAAACATTTCCCAGGCTTCAAGCATTTGCAAAGCTACAAAGTAAATACAGATTCCCTAGAGGGATGCTCTTGAGCAAGAGCAAAGGTAAAGGATGCTGCGTGGTCCTGCCTCCACGTGCTGTGTTACAGAGAAAGGGGAATCAGGGCATGTTTTACAGCATTAAGAGCACTGGCTCACTAACAGGGCTGGGAGAGAAAGCAGATGTGGTCCCAGCTTTCAGCCTTATGAAGACCTGACATGCAACAGCAGATGAGCAGCTTCAAGGAGAAAAGTAGAAAACAAACCAAGATGGCCTTTCTCTTCTTCAGTGCCTGACCAAGGGCTGTGATCTCCTGCTGTGTGGATCTGCAGGGCTCTGCTCACCCTCTGAAGTGCAATGGGGTGCCCAGCTTAAGAACAGGGACTTATTTTAGCAGGTAGTACCTCTCAGCTTCTGGGATGTTAACCCCTCCCTGAAACCCAGTAAGAACTTCAGAGCTCACCATTTTAAAGCACTGTAAGGCCCATTTTCAACAGAAAGGCATTTTCAAGTTGTTACAGAGGTATGGAAACGTAGCACAAGAAGGAATGGAAAGGTGAGTGCTCACTGCCTGTCCCTGACCCCAGCAGAGAGTGGCTGTACCATGCTGGCAAGACCAACTCTAAGGAGAGCCTTCCTTCATGGCCTTGCTGTAGAGCTTCATCTACCACAAAGCTTTCCAAAACACAGAGCCTATTTTTAAAACCCCAAGCTCTCTGCACCCCCTCTATTACCCCTAGACTAAACAGCAGCAATTCCTCCCACCCTTCCTTATAGGTCATGTTTTCTAAATCTCTTTATCACACATGTTGATCTCCTAAATGCTCTCACTTCTCAGAGCAAGGCTCTTGGCAGGAGTATAGCTGGGCTTCCTAGAGCAGCAGCCCAGGGCCTCCTTCTCACGAGACCTGACTCAAGCAGAAGTCAGAGCTTTTCAGCAGTTTGAGGTTTTCTGAGTTGAGTCACTTGTCAGCCCATAGCTATGCTCCAGATGCATGTGAAAACTTTCCCTTTCCCTGAACAGGGTGGTGCACAACATGTCTTTCGGGCTTGCTTCAGCATCTCAGCAGCCCCAAGAAAAGTGGTTCAGGTCTCAACTCTGATGTTATTAATAAACACCCTCCACAAGCAATACTAAAAACACCCTCCCCATAATCAGCCTGGAAAACAGTAATTTAGCTGCCTTATTTACAGCCCCCTTTGCCTGGGAGATTTTTATTGTGGTGTTGTCTCAGCTGCCCTCTTGCTCACACAGCATGACCCAGGCCGCAGTCATGTCCTGAGGCAGCAGAGCGGGAGATAAGGAGAAGGGAATGAAGCTCGCAGGCCCCTGCCTGGATGTCAGAGCAGGGATTACATACCCCACACAACACAACATCTATCATACTTGAAAGTTAAAAAATCAGTACATATTTCCCAAATGCACAGTGAGGAAAGGGAAGAGGATGTAGGACTTCCCAGAGTGACTCTCCCAGCTTTATCAAGACCAGAATTTGCCCTGAATTGTTCAAGGAAGTAGAGAAACCTCTCCATGCTACTCCACAGACAGTAATACTTGGGCTAACTATCCTAAGGTTTCTTCCCCGCCTGAATGATCCATCAGCAGAGCTCCAGGAACCTGCCCAGGTCCCACACTTTGATTACTCTCCTGATCTGCAGGCTGTGCTCTCATGTCCATGATGTGTGCCCAGAAATCTCCATGCTGTGTTTATGCAATCCTGACTGCTCTACACAGCCCTCCACGAGGAGATACGTGCTCATTACAAATATTTACAAAGCAGCAGAACGCATCTCTCTAGCACAGCACATTTCTGTTAACAGTGCCACCAGCTCAGCCAAATCTGAACAAGAAGGGCTGCCCCGTTAGCAGGAGAGGAGCTGGATCCAGGTGGGAAGGCAGCTGTGGAAAGGGTGTAGGGACAGAAGGCTACGGGATGGTACGGCCACATTAGCAGGGCTAGAGCTGTCCCACAAGGAGAATTAGGTAACAGAAAGGGGTAGGGAGCTGCGATGCACTATGCCACGCTGGGGGAAGTTTGTGTGTGTGCTTGCTGGTGGAAGGGAGCTGCTGCTCTTCAACAGGAGCAGGGAGCCTGCGGGTTGCACCAGTGGGACACACCGTGGTTTCAAGGTAGCATGTGCCCCTGTGGAGCTAGCGATGGACAGAGGCTCTCTGGCCCCACACACCCTGGTTCATCCAGTCTTCAGAAGTCAGTGATTAACTTAAGCTCTGAATCACAAGGCTTAATTATCTTTCTTGCAAATTTGTTGTCATACATGATGGTAATGCTTGATAATTACATGCATCGAGTCACTGTCCAAACTGTTAAAATTAAATTACTTCCTGGGACAATAAGTTCCATCATGAAACACGATTTAAATTAAGATGATGATAATAATAATCTTTTTATGGGAGCTTCTTCCCCTCTTGTTCATGTCACAGAGAGACACGCAGAGGGTTAGGAAGAACAGCAGTTCTTGCTCAGCTTTGTCTAGCATACTCCTCCTTTGATACATGTCTGTGAAATCACCTCTTACTCAGCTTTACCACAGTCCCATTCGCTTTCATCTCTCTTCAAAGGAGATTCCTCCATGCTTTTGATTATCCCAGTCATACTTTCTTATTTCCCTCCAACACTGAAGCAAGCAGATGACCAGCACATGACTGCCAACTCCTTTCACCCCTTCCACTCCAACCATCCTTCGGCCTCCTAAGAGCTCATTTTTCTTTTAAACACCAGAGTCCTCACTGAGGGGTCTAGGATGACTCTACACCGAGTTATTTAGTACTCTGGAGGGGCTACTCCCAAACTGAAGGAATTCCAGCTATGTTCTTACAGAAGACAGCCCTGGGACACTCACTCTGCAGCTATCCTGCAATAGATCTGGTTTGTTCATCTCTGTTCCTTCAGGGCCTTTCTGTATCCTCCAGCACAGTCTCCTCTCTCACTCTGCTATTAGCATGGACTTAACATTGTCCTTTGTAAAGCACGTCTGTTCTCCTGTTTTCAACTCATTCCAGCTCACTGTTGGCCACAGGGTTCCCAGCTTTCAAACACACATTTTAACAATAGCTGGAAACAAAAGCCCTGCATGCAATCTTTTGTTTTAGCAGAGTACATTTTTCTTCCTGTTAGATAACATATCTCCTGGAAAAAGAATCTAACATTTTCAGATTCCTTCCTGACTCTCTATTCTTATTTAACATTGATGAATTTGTACAGGAATTATTCTTTCCAGGTCATTCAGATTAAGATGCGAGGCATAAATTAACAGGTCCTCATAGAGCACTTCAGCTGGACATTGCAGAAGTGAAAGAATTAAATACCTCTCAGCTGGTCCTGCTTAGAGGGACAATTTCTGAACACTGAGACCTAGTGACAACTCTTCATTGATCTGTTTTCAGTAAGTGTGTCAGCTGTCCTTCCTCAGGAACAAATACACACATGCCTCCTCCAATGCACAGGAGAAACAACCTATATTGGCCGGACAAGCCTGGGAACTGGAGCGAGGGGACTGGGAAAGCCACCCAGCATGCTCGATGGTGCTCACCACAAAGGGATGAGAGCAGAGCTGATGGCTACAGCCTCTCTGTGAGACTTAACTGCCCAAGAGCTCTTTCACATCCAACCTACAAAAACACCAAAAGGAGCTCCTGTACAGTGTGATGCTATTCCACTCACACTGCAGCACTCAAGTCAGTTAGTAAGCAGACTTCAGTAAGTGCCCGTTTGCAGTCACTCAAGTTCATGTTCCTAACCTACAAAGTCCTCCCCAAACTCTCAGTACAAGTAGATAATTTTAAAATTTGCTCCTGGATTTATTTTTTTTTCTTTCAGTAACACAAACCAACCAATCCAGAAAGAACCTAGAAAAAAACAAGATGACATTTTTCTATCAGCTGAACGGAGTGGTTGGGTGAATTCATTTTGCATCAAGTTAGCACGAAGCAGAGGTTACACCCACAGTACAGGAGTGACCAGCATGGGTAGGGCAGAGCCCTGCCCCAGGTGTAAAGGACAAACACAGGGAGGCTGTAGAGAACACAGTCCTCCCTGGAAAATGGGCCTGAGACTGTCAACTCCAAAAGGCCACATGGAACAGGACCACCTCAGGCCCTACAAAGCCATTTTTCTCCAGCTGGCTGCTTAAGTCCACTATTGTTTAGCGGAAACAGCTGCACAATAGCTTGTCATCTCAGGGTTTCACTCTGCATTGGAGTCCTGGTCTAAGAGATGCTACCCTGGGTGATTTCTTCACAGTTGTTCTCAGCACCAGAGGCAGAAGAGACAGCACGCAGGTCAGAGATGGACTAGAAAGCTCCTGATGGCAAGTCACCAAACAGGAGAGACACCGTGGCTGTCCCACAGAGATGGACAGACATGGTGCAGTTTCCAGGAAGCTTCCTCACTGTGGTCTCCAGAGAAATCACCACATCCCTCCTTGCTCAGGAGACCTCACCACTGGTGCAAGGTTTGCTGGCTGCTGGTGCCTGTTGTTCTCTGGTTACAGATCCCCTCTGAGGCTCTCCAACAAACCAGGAGCCTGAGGAGGCACTGCTGTCCTTTAGGCTTCACTGACAAACTCTCTGGTGCTCTTCTCTCACCTTGCAACCAGCTGGAAAGTGCTGAGCCCAGCTCCATAGCCTCCGCAACCCTCCAAGGGCAGCCAGTCAGACCTGGCCTGTCTGAACAAATGGGGAAACTATTACAGCAGCAAATTGTTGCTTTCTCCTGGTGAACCTACTTGTTCCTCAACGTCAACTGCTAAAGCTGATTCAAACCAGGCAGAGGTCTTTATTCAAGCGTGAGTTGGAGACAGAGGAGCAGGAATAACAGAGGCGCCAGTCAGAATAGCTGCTTTGCAAGACTAATTTTAGTGACCTGTATTTATGGCTCTTCCACAGGAGATGGGTGAAAGAGCAGGGTGTTTAGTTTTGCAAACCCCAAGCCAAACAGAGCGTTTGATTGTAGTCCAACCCAAAACCTACTGAGTGCTTTTAAATCCTCTTCCACCTAAGGGTCCCAAAGAGTCGGATGGGGATGTCTGCCTAGTAACACCACCTTTCATACTTTGTGTGAAATACAAGCCACTCACCACATCAGAGACCATGACTGGAGCGATGGCACAGCGTTACTCATGCCCTATAATCCTCTTCCTGTAACAACCCTCCCCCGCCATGTAAGCATAGTGTTTTCTTATTTCATCAAGTTTAATCCCTTTCACACAGTTTTTATCCCTAAATTATTATTTGCAACAGAATTCAAGTTTTAAGATAGAATATGGGCTAAAGTTTTCCTATTATTTCTTGTTCTCTCAATGAGAACTATTGCCACACATAGCAGACAGGCTCACACTGGAGAATTACTCCACTCCAGCTGCTTCCAAGCCAGCCTGGAGAACAAAACCAGAAAGCAGGGCCTAGGCCCAGACTGGAGCCCAGTCAAAGCCAAACAGGAACAGTCTCCAGTTTCAGATTCTGGGCTCAATTTTTAAAAGAATGGAAAAAACAAAGGCAGGATTGAGGTGGGTGAAATTCAACTCTCACAGCATCCCCATCTTACCAATGAGGAACCTACAGCACAAGGTTTTTGCTTACTTGCAAATTTGTTGTCACACATGACAGTAATGCTTGATAATTACATGTGTGAGCTCCAGTCTCCAAACTGTTAAAATTAAATTACTTCCTGGGACAATAAGTTCCATAATGATACACAATTTAAATTAAGATGATAATAACAATCATTTTTTGAGATCTCCTTCCCCTCTTGTTCATGTCATGGTGTGACATGCAGGGGATTAGGAAGAACAAATGATGTGACTTATCCAGTGTTGCTCAGAGCTGGGTGACAGCACCTTGGCTTGACCCCTGGAGTCCAACTGCAGTCCCCAGATCTAATCACTAAACCACAGAGGATGTCTGCACCAGGAGTGTTTAGTTTACAAGTCAAAACAGAGTCTAACTGCCAGCATGCAAGTGCAACCCGATAGCCCATCCACTGGGTCTATCACTACCACTTCATACATTATTCATCTCGATCTTGCACAACACAGGCCTTGAAATCAGAACCCAGAGGCAATTAGGTAGGAGCAGAGCCAGCTCTGCAGCAGCGAGGGGTGAAAAGGCGAGGCTGGTAAAGCACGGGTCCTGCACCCTGCTTTGCTTTCCTCAGTTGCCCCGAGGGTGCCTCTCTCAGCTGCCAGCCCAGGCGGATTTGCATGGTCCATAGGTGACTGCTGCCTATTTGCACCTGGCTTTGGGTGGTACCACTGCACCCTGAGCTGCTGTATCCTCTCACCACCCAACAGCAGACACCAAGCTAGCACATAAAACACCCACCTGAGCCCCAGTTTCCTTGCAGCACTGGTATTTAAACACTTAACAGCAATTTTCTCCAAGCTATACCTTAACCTCTTCACTCCTGGCACCAGAACCTACATGAGCTTGGAGCACATCTACGCCATGAAAGTCCGATTTAGAAATGGACGCCTGTTAAGATCACCCAGCTACAGATTAAAAAACTGTTCTACTCAAAGCCTGTCACTATGGCAGTCTTGGCATCTCCTGTTCATATGAACAGAAACTTCTCATTTTTCCCAAAGCCAAAGGGCTGCCTCCCTCCATCCGTTCTCCCTCTGGAGCACACAGCAGTCTGTGGAGGAGCAGAGCCAGTTTGGCTGCTGGGCTCTTAAAAAACTCCCTGTGCTTGTTCTGAGAAAGACCTTCTCCATCCATCATTGCTTGATGGAGTTGGTATGACTGAAAGGTCAAACGGGTTTCAGCACCAGGTCTCACCCTATAAAGAGCAGAGAAGTGCCCTTTATAGATAAGTCACTTGGCACTTATCTATAAAACATCACCTTTCAAGGAAGTTCCCACGGGAGGCAAGAAATGTGAGACGGCAGCTTCCCTCACCCACACCAACACTGTAGATCAAGCATGGCTTTAAAAAACCTGCTCTCCCCTACCTTTCACTCCTATCCCTACCAGGTAACATGACCTGTGTAGCTCCACCTGCTGAAAACTACTTGATACCAGATTAAAAATCCCATTTATCTCCCTCTGCAGAGACTGTCAGCCTTCACCGTGGCCAAAGGGCGTCAGCAGCACTGATAAGCCTTGCTTGATCCGCAGCTGCTGTACGTTGCTCTGGGTAGGTGCTGTACCAGTGCAGACCAGGTAAAGCTCTGGTCTGGACCACCACTGCATTGCATCCAAACACTGGCAGGTCCTTAGGGCTGGTTATTCATTCTGCTTGTACAGCACAGCGAGACTCAGGTCTCTGACTGCAGTACAGGCTCAGGCAAAAGGGCTTTAAGGTCGGGCATCTGGATGGGAAATGTTTTCCTCTTGTTCTAGGGAAGAACTTCTCAATTGCAATTTCTAGAGACAGCAACCAGAGCAAAAAAATCCTTACTGGTACATGAGAATTTTACAAGGGTTCAGACATGGTCAAAGGAATTATTTCACACAGGCAGATTTATTTGGACAGGTATATGATGTTCCACTTCACCCAAATCCCAAGCTCATCCGTACTTTTCCTTGTTGGACTGTCCCTCTTCACACAGCACAGCAGCACACACTGACCCAAGGGACTCTGTGATTTTGTACCCTAGACAAGGATTTTTAAGACTGTCCAAAGATTTGTAAAGATTTCAGAGACAGAACAAATTGCTAAACCCTTTGTTACTAACTACCATGCTAAGAAGAATTTTCATCATCCGCAAACCTCAATTTTCCTACCTGCAAGAGAAGGATGACAGTCTCCTGACTCCCTGGGTGTTGCTAGGATTAGACAATGTTTGCTCAACATTAATGTAGATTTTGGTGTCTTGTGTTATTGCTACTGCCACATTATAGAAAGGGCAACGAACACATTCCAGTGAGTCAGAGCCTTTCCACAGCATTAGCGTAGTCATCGGAGCTTAGCCAGGCTCTGTATTTGGATAAAGCCCACCACAATCCCACCCTGAAAAGATCCCAATGTACGTCAGAGTGACAGCCCTTTCCTGTCACTGCCTCATCTCTATGTTTAGGATAAGGAGCACTTGGAAGATGATTCTGAAATTGAGGCAGGGAAAGAAAACAAACCCAAACCACACATACAGGGGGGAAAAAAAAAAAAGGGTAAAAATAAACCCAACTCCCCGCAGAAAAAACCTGAGCATTACAGAGTCTCTAGCCAGAGTCAGAAGGTAGGGAGAGATGATTTGTGTTTAGGTAGAAATTAAACTGAATATAGGGAAAAACGAGTCTCCCATTTCTTCTCCAGTTAGAAACCTTCAGCAAGAACCTCTTGCCAGCCAAGCACCTCCTGTAAAACAGCAGTTATGTTACCAAACCTCTTTTGTAGGACACTTGGAAATATTAAGGATCTTACACATTCTCCAACAAAAATACAGACTTTTTCTGGGAAAAGCACTGACTCGTTGACCCTACAATTCTTACCTGGAAACCTCTCGCACTCCATAAACTCAAGGCAGGGCTTCAACACTGATCCCTAGCACCCTGTCCCCTGGCTGGAGACATGTTTCTCGGCTCACCAGCCAACTGTGAGGTATGCTGCCTTGTCATCAGAAAGTCACGCTAACCAGTCATATCCCAAATTCTCCAGGCTCTCTGCCATGGAGCTGCGAGCTCAAAGTCCTGAGAACGCTGACTTTAAACCAACAACGTACAAATCAAACTGTGGGTGGGTGACAGAAAATTTCAACGCACCGAACAGAGTAAGGCCAGGCAAAGCTCTCATCTGGGACTTCTCATCCTTGGTGTTAAGTACTTCATTTCTGCGTCCCTTATCTCTCCTTTTGCAAAACACTGACCCTATCTTCACTACCTCCCCTATCACAATTAGCACTCTGAATTACTCACTGCAAACACCTCATATTCTCCAGCTCATACCACTGCTCCCCAAATCCCTACCTTCCCCCTTCCTGTAATCCCCCCCATGTCCTTACCTCTCCTACACCCTCACCTTCCCCCCACACCACTTTGCACTGCTGATCAACACTGCAAATCACAGGTACCCCAAGCCAACTATTGCACAGCGAACACTTTTTGAAAGTTTTTCTCTGCTACAAATTTTCAGTACCTTCAGCTTGTAGCAGCTGATTCAAGATGCCCCACTGCTGGCTGACCACCACCAACCGCTGTGCCGGTCAGGAGGGCAGTGTGAATACATGACAGGATGCCAGTTCTGTGCCCCGGGGCACAGGAGGGCGTTGAGATGGAAGAACAACGTGCTCATCAGCACAACACAACAGGCAACAAGACATTGCACTGTGGACTGTGTGTTGTGGGGTCTGTGCTCCACTTGGAGCTTCCAGACAGCTGTTCAAGGAAATTGCCATCAATGTCAGCCTCACCGCTGCTATTAGACATCTCATCCATGTCCGGGCCCAGCTTGAACCCATTTAACTTGTAAGGGATAATGAGATAACAGCATGACATGTTGCAGCTGAAGGTTATTTAAACACCCATCTGGTACCTGTTATGCAGCATACATCCTATTGTTGTATAGGAAATATATGCCACCTCCCTCCCACATGGAAAGGAGAAGATCTATAGATGTGTCCCATGCTACCCCTTCTTTTTGCATAGATGAGGTAATTCTCCTTTTCTGTGTTGTTTCTAGTGTATCACTTTGCATTGCCTATCTGTGTTTTGGGAGATGCAGTCCTTTCCAGGCTGGTGAGACCTTGTGAAAGGACACAAGACCACAATGAAAAATTTACTAGGGACACCTCACTGCCCCCTTCACCCATCAGTCAGAAGAGGCTCCACTCCATCCAGGTTTGAATGGGTGGACCATAAATCGTGAAACCAATTCAGCCTTTGCAAGACACAGCTTGGCACTACCATCCCAGAGACATTCGGGGTGACAGTCCATTTCAGTGCTTGAGGGACCACGCTCCATTTTGACAGAGGAATAGTGAAATATCTGCTGAAGCCTGTGAAGTGAGTGATGCAATCTGCTTGCATCTTTAATTCAGATGTACTGACAAGACAATCTGCAGATCCCAGCTAAACAGCCTCATTTCTTTATTGAAACTGTCTGTCTACCTTTGTAGGATGACTTTGGCTGTTCTTGATCCTCTGCTGAAATTGTCTGTGAGGCTCTTGCTCTCCATGAACCCTCAGCAGCCACGAGGGCCGGGTTGTGTGGTATCCCAAGAAATCATGTTTCATAACACAAGTGGTCAGCTCTGCAGATGTGTGCTACTCTCCTGTTTTTCTCAGGCTTGACTCAGTTTTCTGTAAAAGTTGTTCTACCCTGTAAATCCTGGACTAAAACCTTTGTCTGACACCCCATCTAGTGTTCAGCACAGACAAATGCAGAGCACCCGTGCATCAAGGAAACAAGAGTTGACTGGAAAATTTCCACATTTTTTCAGCGGTATTAAACCACCTTTGTAAAATTATCATTTGAGTTGTCTCCAAGAAAGCTCCGACAGAGTCCAGGCAATGTGGAAACCTGCATATGCCACTGCCAATTCCTTCCTCCGGGCTCTATGCAGCCTCTGGGTGTGCTAACGGAGACATTGCAGCCCAGCAAGCCCCGCTCCTCAGGCGTTAGCTCCTCGGCAGCCCAAACCCTGGGGCTTTGAGGACACCCCTCAAGGTGACCCATCTGGGCAAACCACCTTGGAATAACAAGCCAAGAGTCTAAGCTGTGCCCACCTCAGAACTCGATGGCAGCCAACAGCAAGGACTCTCTCAAAACAGGGAACAACGGGGCTTCCGGGGTGCTCAGCAGTCAGCAGCACAGGGCACTCATTTCAAGAGAGACGCCAAATCGTGGGCATGTATTTTGAATACTAAGAACGCTGCTCAGTGTTTTCACAATGAGATTTTAAAAATGAAATGAGAATTACTTAAAAGTGCTTTTCACATTTTTTTTTTCATTAAAAAAGTAGTGTTTGCTGAGAAAATGAAAGCTGTTCCAGTGTCCATCCTTCCCCTTTGCAAATACACTTTTTTTGGCGGTGGAGTGACCATGAAGTTGTCAGGACAAAATACCTGCTCTGAGAGCTTCGTTTTAATAAAGCAGCTTTCTGATATGTTCAGTCCTGTGAGTTGCAGAGCTCCAGCCACTGCTACAGAAATCTTTGGGCTCTGTGCTGCTAGGTGCACAACCCACTCTGATCTAAGCCCAAAACAAGCATCGCTGTGTTCTTGGTTAATCACCAGACCAATTAGCACCTTGGTTAAGATGTAATGAGGTTCCAGTCCTGCTCCCCTCAGAGCTGGGATTGTTCTGATGAAACTCTCACTCTACCCATGTGTCAATACCCTGTTCACAACACTTCCAGCTCTCGAGGAGTAGTGTGCTAAGTCTGTTAAATCATTAACACCTCCAGCTTACAGGAGACTTGGCTTCCTTCCTCTTGAACAGCCTCAGGCCCCACGCTCCAGGAAGTTATTCTGCAATTTCTGTTTTGCTTTCTTTTCCTGCTGAGCCAGGCTGCCTTTCAGTTCCCACCATGAAGCTTCTGAATGCTGCTGTATTCTTTATTCTTGTGCCCACTTTGACGCCAGCTTTGGACCCTCTCAGCACTTCAGTCTTCATGGGGAGCGCCGCTGTCGCTTGGCAGCTCCTCTCCCCTGTCTCCTGGCTCAAGTGCAGCCTCCTGGAGTGCTGCGGTATGAAGGACACACTGAACATCTCAGGTAAGGCAATGGCAAGGGCACCTTGAGCCAAGCTGTCAGTTGGACCAGCTGATGGTCCTTCCCAGGGTGGTGAGGGCTTCGTTCTTAACGCCAGCCTCCTTCGGAGTGGTTGTGGAAAGATAAGAGTTACTGCCCACAGCAGCTCTAGAAGGCAAAGGCTGTACTAACCTAACATTGCTTATCCCACAAGTGATCATGTACCCAGCTTCTCATGGCAGTGCTGGAGCATTTTCCTTGCTGGTGTCTTCGTTTATATTGGCAGAAGCAGGCAAAATTCTGGAGGTGAATTCAAGGCTGAGAGCTAACGAAATGATCCCACATCTTGAGACAGACACCCCAGTGGTATCCCACACCCCCGTTGGTGGTTGCCTGTAATACATGTCAAGTGAGTAGCAATTAGTGGTAGGTCTAGATTCAAAACATGGTGCTTCACTTCCCTGAGACAAGCAGGCTGGCAGTCCTCAGTGACTGGGGAAGAAAGGGTTGTTTCACCCTCCCTGTGGGGAACGAGTGCATGGTCTGAAGAAGAGCTTATGCAACCTTTTAACCATAAACTCCTGATCCTGCCACCTGGAAATCCCCCTTCCCTTTGTCATGGGATTACAAATATTGCTTCATTTCAGTGCTGGGCCACAGATTTCAAAACAAATCCTCAGCTGTTGGAGACCTGTGTGCCTCCAGGTACCTCAACAGGGCTGCTTAGAAACAGGCTGTTTGCTAGCACTTTGGCCACTGAAACACCAGTTGTGGTGCTTTTTTAAGAGAACTTGGTATAGCAACAGAAGCACATTTTTCTGTAAATGTGAGGTATCCTAGATGCCACAAAAACAGTGAGAATTCAGCACATGCAGTGAACCAAGTCTCTGCAAATACATTAGATCCCATCCCAGGACTTTATAGGAGGCAGTAGCCACAATATCGCTGGGACTCCTGCCTATCCCATACAAACTGCTTGATTCCCATAAATGCCATCAAGAGTCTGATTCATGAGTCTGCTCCTCAGCTGGATTCTCTGCTGATTCACAATCTTGTAATGACCAGAGTGCAGCAAACCTTTGTTCTCCCTGATGGTCATTCAGTTGCAACCAAGAAAAAAAGAAGGGAGGAACAATATGGCATTTTCTGAACTCTTCTCTCTCCTCATTCCTTCAGTTATAAAGATGGATTTGGACCGAAAAGTCTTTGGCCAGCATCTTGCTATCCAGATAATCCTGAGAGCTCTGAGTGCAAATATGCACTCCAAACGGCCCAGGAAGCCCCTGGTGATGTCCTTCCACGGCTGGACTGGAACAGGCAAGTCATTTGTCAGCAATATCATTGCAGAGAACCTCTACCAGCTTAATATCCCAAGACGGAGGTTTGTGCACCATTTCAGCACAGTACTGCATTTCCCACACCTTTCACACGTCCATCTCTATAAGGTACTTCCAGCTTTATCTCACTTTCTCCATTTTATCTGCAATTCTGAGTGCAAATGCCAGATAATTGTGCCTCTTCTCACAGGACCAGCTGCAGAATTGGATTCGGGGCAATGTCAGTGCCTGTCCAAGGTCCCTTTTTATCTTCTCTGAAATGGATCAGATGCCACATGGCCTGATAGACTCCATCGTGCCATTCCTTGGCTACCATGAAGAGATTGATGGTGTTTATTATGGCAAGGCGATCTTCATCTTTCTGAAGTAAGGAAAGCCAAAGGCCAAACAGGAGTTGCAGTCCCACAGAATCAGCAGGGACAAAGGGAATAAAGGCTGCTGATAGGTTTGTAGCTGACTGCAGCGTGGCTGAGCAGCTTGAGCTCCCTTGCTGTTGTCAATGAATATGCCCAGCCATAGTGTCAGCCAGAAGGTCTGAGCTATTCAACACGATAAAGAGAAATGAGCTGTTCCAGAGCTGAAAAGTCTCCTGTTCCTCAAGCGAATGGGAAATGGACAAGTATATATGGTGGCTTCCGAAAGTACTAGAGATGCCACTTCCACAGTGGTCACAAAATACATTTTATCCAGCTCTGTAACACCAACATTAGGCAGAAAGGTCTTTGTAGGATGACAGGACTCCCCTAGGGAGCTCTTCAGATGCAGAGAGAAGAAAACACCTACTGAAGACCGCTTGCATGCACAGATCAAGGGAGCACAATTTCTCCAGGTGTTATTCCTGGGAAATCCATTTGCTGAGGGTCACCCCAGCTCTGTTCACCTCACATGACTGAAGCAAGCCCGAACCCCAAGCTTTGGGCTGGTATACCTCTCAGCTTGCCTTTGCATTCAAACAGATGGCCAACTACCTACTTCAGCTTGAGCAGCAATTACCACAGTGAGTAGCAGGTTGTTAGAGAGCCTCTCAGTAACACCTGTGTGGTGGTTTAAGCCCAGAGGGCAACTGAGCAGCTGTATTTGCTCACTCCTTCCCCCTCAGGGATGGGGAGAAGCAAATAAAAGGCTTAGGGATCCAGATAAGAACAGGGAGGGATGACTCACCAGTTATGGTCATGGGCAAAAGACAAACTCGATTAGGGAACAAAAAACATCAATTTGAACACCACCACCACTAATTTACCAATCAAACCGAGTAGGACAGTGAGAAATATAACCACATCTTAAAAAACCACCTTCCCCCCACCTCTCCCTTCTTCCCAGGCTCAGTTTTGCTCCCAATTTCTCTACCTCCTCCCCTCTACCTGCACAGAGGGGCAGGGGATTGTGGTCAGTTCATCACCCATTGTTTCTGCTGCTCCTTCCTCCTCAGGGAAGGACTCCTCACACTCTTCCCCTGCTCCAGCATAGGCTCCCTCCCACGGGAGAGAGTCCTTCACGAACTGCTCCAACGTTGAGTCCTTCCCACAGGCTACAGCTCTTCACAAACTGCTCCAGTGTGGGTCCCTCCCATGGGCTGCAGTCCTGCCAGCAACAGACTGCCCCAGCACAGGCTGCCCTCAGAGTCCTGGACTTCTTCAGGCACAGCCCCCTGCTCTGGCGTGGGGTCCTCTACGAGCTGCACGTGGGCATCTGCTCCACCAGTGACCTCCATGGGCTGCAGGGGCACAGCCTGCCCTCTCCCCACGGGCTGCAGCAGAGTCTCTGCTCCAGTGCACCTCCCCTCCCCCCCCCTTTCTTCTACTGACCTTGATATTTACAGAGGTATTTCCCTCACAACAGCTCCTCCTCCTCCTCTCAGGTTCTCCTTCTTAAATACATTATCGCAGAGGTGCAGCCACTGTCACTAATTGGCTTGGCCTTGGCCAGAGGTGGGTCTAACTTGGAGCTGCGGGAACTTCAAGAACCTTCTCACAGGATCCACCTCTGTCGCCCTTCCCCTGCTACCAAAACCCCACCACACACAAACCCAACACAACCTGCCAGTATGACCAAACCCCCTGCTCTGCTGCAATGACAGATGCAGTTGTTCAAGCCACTGTGCCAGAGAAATGAAGTGCTCATACCATCAGACACATTTGGGAGATAGTGTGGTCCTTCTCACCTCCCACCTCTGGGCAACACCCACACGTAGGGACGTCACCTCCACTCCAGTGCAGAATCACACAAAGTGACTTAACCCACTGCCGAGATCTGAGCAGTAAAGATGGCAAAGATACAGCTCTAATGAGCCAGTGAATCTCTTTCCTAACAGCAATGCAGGTGGAGATAAAATAACAGAGATTGCCCTTGATTACTGGAGAAGGTTGAAGAGAAGAGAAGACATTCCTGTGAAGGAGCTCCAGTCTCTGCTCTCAGAGGAAATTTTCAGGAACAGAAACAGTGAGTACCTCTGGGCTCAGGGCTCAGTCCCAGGACTGCTGATGTCTTCTGCAAAATGATCCACGAAATGCACAGCAACACACTGGCCTTTGCAGGACTCTGATGGTAAAGCTCCCTACTCTCTTCCAGGCGGTTTCTTTCACAGTCAACTGATCCAAAAGAACCTGATCGACTATTTCATCCCTTTTCTTCCTCTTGAATATAAACATGTGAGAGAGTGTGTCCGGGAGGAGCTGCGAATGCAAGGGCATCCTGTGGATGAAGACCTCATTGCAGAGATTGCCTTGGCAATGACAGACTACCCCCGTGAAGAAAAACTCTACTCCAGCAACGGCTGCAAGACTGTAGCCTCCAGAGTGACTCTGAGCATCTAGGCATTACCAGGCTGAATGCCTCGTCTTCTGGTTACAAGACCACAACAGATGGAAGAACCAGTAACTCCCTTTCCCCTCCCTGCAGCTCAGTCTACACGCTCTTCCCTGAAGGGATTCAGGCTGTCCCATGCCAGAGGCACCTTCTGTAGAGCCCTTGAATAAACACACAGGACACGGCAACAATGGTGGTAAAGAGTAAGCAGGAGAGGGATGGACATACAAGGGTGACAAGGGTTGCTCTCCTTGACACAGAAACACTCCTAATTGAGAGTATTTTGAAGCGGAAAATCTTCCTCTTCTGTGTCAAGAGTGTTTACAGCTTAACTCCTAGCATTGCCTTAATTAATAAAATCTATAAATAAATAACATTCTCAGTATCAGTCTGTTTCATACTGGCTGTCACCTGCGTATCTTACAGAAATCTCACCAGAGATCAGCACCACTGTTCCTGCTTTACAGGTGTGGAAACCCAAGCACAAAGGAGGAGTTTTCCCCATTGTCCAGCTGAACTGCTTGGCGCCAGCGTCCTGGTTCAGCAGCTCACCCACGCGGCACCATCGCCTCATGCCGATGTGGTTATCCCATCCTGGCCGAGCTGCCTGCGTTGGGGAACGCCGTGTGCCACTGCTGCTGATCATTAAATGAAAAGGATGCAGAGAAGCCCTCCCTGTCTCCACACTATGTCCCCACACCGTTTCTCCTCCGTGGTTTGCTCGGCCCGATGCAAGCACCCATGCCTGGTGGTGTGCTCCTGGCTGCGGTGGTGGTGTGTCAACCCCAGCCACCAGTGGGGAGAGAGGAAGAGGAGGCTCATGCTTGCAGAACGGGATGGGGAGTGGCATTTTTGCTGTTGTCTTGCAGGAAAATGTGGTGGGGTGGGGGGGGGACAGGGACAGATGGTGGGGCCTGGGTTGCTCTGAGGGGTGACGGCAGAGCCAGGGCCTGGCTCGCTCTGAGGGTAGCAATGGCGCCCAGCTCGCTCTGAGGCGGTGAAGACGCCCTGGGCCTCGCCTGCGCCTCTCCACCTCCCTGCCAATGCCGTCACATGTCGCCCCTGGCGTCATCCCCCCGTAGCACACCTCAGGGCATCAGCAGGGCAGCGGCTGCTGTCCGTGCCCTTTATAAAGATGGCGGCGGCGGCTACGGGCGGGGCGGGGATTTTCCCGCCTACATCCAGTGGCGGGCGGAAGCGCGGGTCTGCGCGCGGAGCCGCCATGCTGAGGGCGGTCGGGCTGCTCTGGCTGCTGCTGCCGGGGCTGGCGGCGCTGGAGCCGCTCAGCGTGGGCCTGGCTATCGGCGTCGCCTCGGCCCTCACCGGCTACTTGTCTTACCCCAACTTCTACTGCAGCTACGTGGAGTGCTGCCCCCGCGCCGGGCAACGCCTCAATGCCACCGGTACGGCGGGGCCCGGGGAGGGGGGCGCCGGGCCGCGCTGGGCTCCCCAGCCCTGCCCCGGAGCTCGGCCGGTAACCGGTCGCTGCCCGGGGCAGCCCCCGGCGTGCCTGGCAGCGGCCGTGCCATGCTGAGCTCACCTGGTGCGTGGCCAGTGACCGGTAGCCATTGGTAGCCATGCGATGCTGAGCTCTCCCTCTCCTCGCAGCGCTGAAGGTGCAGCTGGACACCAAGCTCTTTGGGCAGCACTTGGCCAAGGACGTGGTGCTGAAGGCGGTGATGGGCTTCAGCAACAACCCCAGCCCCAAGAAGCCGCTGACGCTCTCGCTCCACGGCTGGGCTGGCACCGGCAAGAACTTCCTCAGCCAGATCCTGGCCGAGCACGTCCACCCCGCCGGCCTGCGCAGCAAGTTCGTCCATCTCTTCCTGGCCACCCTGCACTTCCCCTACCACGACCAGCTCAAGCGCTACAAGGTGAGGAGGGACGCAGGGGTTTACCTTGGCCAGTCACCCCGAGTCCCTCAAGTAGCGGGGGGTTGGCTGTTTGTGCTGCGCGTGTCCCCCCAGAAACCTGACAACTGGAGGTGCGCAGCTGGGTATTTCCAAAGTTGGTGCTTAGGAGAGACGCGGGGGGAAATGCATATGGAAAGCGAAAGGCACCAAAATGCCAACAAATCCAAAGCGAGTGTAATTTCCTAGTGCTGTTCTCTCACTGATGCCATCTGCTGATTTCTGCGGTGTTTGCTGTTAGGAAAGAATCCTGTTATTAAAACTGGGCATACTGGTTGGTTGGGCTGGAGATGACTTTCTCCATAGCAGTCCCTGCAGTGCAGTGTTTTGTGTTTGTGGCTAAACCAGTGCTGATAACGCAGCAGTGTTTTGGCGGTGAGGGAACAGTGCTCCCACAGCCTCAAAGCTTGCTTTTTCCCCCACTCCTAGCGAGCAGAGATTGGGAGGGGACATAGCCGGGACAGCTGACCCCCGTCGGGCAAAGGGACATTCTGCACCATATGCTGTCACATTCAGCAATAAAAACTGGGGTAGAAAAAGGAAAATATGGGGGGCATTGGCTTTCAAGGTGGTTGTTGCTCTAACACTGTCTGGGCATTGGTCTGCATGTGTTGGGGTGAGTGATTCCCTTTGTTTCTTTTTTTCCTCTTTCCATCACCTATCAAACTGTCTTTATCTTGACCCATTAATTTTCTCACTTTTATTATTATCCTCTCTTCTCCATCCTGTTGGGGGGTGCTTGGCTGCTAGCCGGGTGTCACGACCCGCACTGGAAGCCCAGAGAATCGCAACGGTTCTGTGATCCTTTCGGGTTAAATTAAGGTGAAATGACACCAAACGACCGGTTAAAATGTTTTACTTGCGGTAGAGAACAACTTAAACTTGGAAAAGGATAATAAGCAATGTGGCCTCTTATAAATCTATAAGAAAGAAAAAAAAGGAGAGAAAGAGAGTCAGAGGAATACAGATCACCATCCCTGGATCCAGCATTGTCTCAGGTCGGGTAATCTTGGGTGGTGGGTGCACACACAGCAAAGTTTCTGTTACCTTTTAAAGTTCGTTTTATTAGCTGATTAGCATACTAGATGAGGAGGGGCAGGTATTCCACAAATACATTTCCATGCCAGACGAGGAAAAAGGTGGAGCATGGGTTCCAGTTGAGTCGGTGGTCGCTGCCCAGCTTTGTTTTTTCCTGTGTTCCCAGAGATTTTATCAGTCATCCCAGAAATGATCACCTCTTATCAGTTCTTGTTGCCATTGCAGTGGCGAAGGTGCGAAGTCATTAGCAAGTCATTAGCAAGGCAAGGATGGTGTCTGGCTTGCACAATAGAGCCACAAAGTATCGGCTTAGTGGTACTTGTGCTTGAGGGGAAACACCTGGTTTAGTCCATGTCTCCCCCTCTGAGGCTTCTCTAAGGAGTTTGTCAATGCAACTGCAAGGGGGTGGGGGGTGCATCCTTCAGTACACTGCCGCTTCCTTGGGTGACATTCCTTAGACTAATCCAAAGGCCACAGCTTGTCCTTGAGGTTTTCTGTGTCGATGAATGTTTGAGGCATTTCTTCCTTCAGTTCCTTACACCGGGTCAACCCACCACGCACTGAGCAATGAGAAGGTGTAGCCGTGTCCTGGTTTTGGCTGGGGTAGAGTTCATTTCTCCCTAGTAGTTGGTACAGTGCTGGGTTTTGGATTTAGTGTGAGAATAATGCTGATAACACACTGATGTTTTAGTTGTTGCTAAGTAGCACTTGAAGTTGAGGATTGTTCAGTTTCCCCTGCTCTGCCAACAAGCAGGTGCACAAAAAGCTGGGAGGGAGCATCAGTCAGCGGGTGGTGAGCAATTGCATGGTGCATCACTTGTCTTGGGTTTTATTTTTCTTTTTGTTATATTCCTTTCCATTATTATTATATCTTATTATTGTTATTATATTTTGTATTTTATGTTGTATTTATATTTTATTTTAGTTATTAAACTGGTGTTATCTCAATCCACGAATTTTACTTTTTTTTTTTGATTCTCCTCCCCATCCCACTGGGAGGGGGGATGAGTGAATGGCTGCGTGGTGCTTAGTTGCTGGCTGAAGTTAAACCACAACAGCCCGCATGAGAGATTTTTCAAGTGAAAAAATGTCATTCCTTGACACTGGAGAGTTCTGATCTTCATGTTTTAATGTCTGAAGGTACCTAAACCTGATGTACTGATAGATGTGGTTCCTGTATGAAAGATGAAACACTGACTTTTTTTTTTTTTAAAAAAAACCCAACCAAACAAAAATGAGCTTTTTTTCTCCAAGGCTTCCCATCTTGGCTAGTTTTTGTCTTATCCATACACTAAGCAGAAAGAATTCACATTTCAATTCAGTGTCATGTGTCAAAGGGATCAGTCACAGAGTTTATGGTCCTCTCTTCAGGAAAAGCTGTAACCAGTGTGTGTGGGATGCTGACATTTGACAGGGTGTCCCTAGAGTCTGTCACATACAAGTATCTTGTATCCAGAAAAGACTTAGTGTTCCAGTGATTTTCAACGTCTTGTTCCAGGAACAATTGCAGAACTGGATTCGGGGCAACGTCACTGCCTGTCCCCACTCTGTCTTCATTTTTGATGAGATGGACAAAATGCATCCAGGTCTCATAGATGCCATCAAGCCGTTCTTAGACTATTATGAGCAGGTTGATGGGGTATCCTACAGGAAAGCCATCTTCATCTTCCTCAGGTCTGTAGCACCTATTTTGGTCATTTTGAGATATTGAGGTAAATCTGGGTTTATGATGATAATGATGTTCCTATGGGACCTCATTCAAAGAACAGCAAAAGAACGGCTCTGGAGTGAAGACCCTCTCTGTAAAGACAGAGGCGAGCACTGTGAGCTCTTGCGTGGCCTGTGGCTGCAGTGGAGCAGGTCTGATGCCGTGCAGCGGATCACTGCAGCGTGCCCGGCCCAGAGCACAGATCGTGTGAGAGTTCCCATTTTGGGGAAGTTCTCTAGAATGGGTGCACCATGTACTGGGTCTGGCTGGCCTGGAATTAACTGGCTTCTCAGCAGCCATTTTGGTGCTTTGTTCTGGATTTGCGGCTAAAACAGTGTCAGGAACACATCGATGTTTTGGCTGTTTCTGGATGGTGCTTGCAAAGCCTCAAGGCTTTCTTTTTTTCCCACGCTGTGCCCAATGGGTAGGCCGGGGTGGGCAGGGGATGGGAGGGGACACAGCTGGGACAGCTGACCTGAACTGGCCAGGGGAATATTCAATATTATGTAATGTCATGTTCAGCAAGAAAACCTGGGGTAGAGAAAGAAGGGGGGGGTTCAGATTCCAAGGTGATGGTTCTTGGGAGACTGCCAGGGCATTGGTCTGACTATGGGTTGAGTGACTGAGTGATTTCCTCCTCCTCCCCCCCCCCCCCCCCCCATAATCTATTAAACTGTCTTTATCTTGACCCACAAGTCTCCTAACTTTTATTCTTCTTATTTCCTCCTTCCATCCTGCTGAGGTGGGAGGGAGTAAGTAAGCAGCTATGTAGGTGCTTGACTGCTGGCCGGGGTCAACCCACCACACACTGATGGCAATTTAAAGAACTGGAGACTTACCCTAAATTTTGTCTTACAGGTTTCTGTTTTGTTGATTTGTTTGACTTCAGGAAGATTAGCAATATGTGTAACTGGCTAAAAAAGAAATTCTGCCTCAGTTGTGTCTGTATTCACCACTGAACGTTTTTCTTTTATGAATAGCAATGCAGGTGGTGACTTAATTAATAAAGCGGCTCTTGACTTCTGGACAAGTGGAAAGCACAGGGAAGAGATTCAGCTCAAAGACCTGGAGCCCATGCTATCTGTAGGAGTCTACAATAACAAGAATAGTAAGTCACTTTCCCCAGAAAGTGGGGAATTTTTTACTTCATAACAGGGTTCATCTCTGCAGTCTGTACTGCAGCCTACCTTGACCCTGCCCTGCTTCCCGTGACCCCACCTTCCAACAGTGCCCTGGCCCTGTGCCCTTCTGTCCCTTCTCTACAGTATCTTGCCCTCACAAGAAAGTTTTTGGCAGAGAAGTTGCTCTTTATACACACTGAAGGTTAGCAGCAACAGCTGCAAGGTGCCGTCAGTCTGATCCATCCAGCTAACTGGATGCTTTTCTCAGGCAGTGGTTGAGACAAACTGCTTTGTGAATTCAGTCTGGCCTGTGCATCCGATCTTATGCAGACTCAGAGAATCATAGGAAGGACTTTCTCTAAACTTTTTTTCCCCCCCAACTCCTCCAGGTGGACTGTGGCACAGCAGCCTTGTTGACAGGAACCTCATTGACTACTTTGTCCCCTTCCTGCCCCTGGAGCACAAGCACGTGAAGATGTGTGTCAGGGCTGAAATGATGGCCCGTGGCTATGCTGTCGATGAGAAGGTTGTTCAAGCAGTGGCTGATGAAATGACTTTCTTCCCAAAAGAGCAGAAAATCTACTCTGATAAGGGCTGCAAGACTGTGCAGGCCAAGCTGGATATTCACGAAGATGCTATGACGAGAGATTCGAAAGCCAAGGGTTGACTACCCTTCAGGTCTCCAAAGAACTTTCAGAGCTTTGGCAAATCTGTGTATTTGCACTTAAGCTTTTTTACTGTTGCAGGGGGTACGGTGAAAATACCAGAATGAGCTCTGTGGGCTTTTCAATGTTTTGGTTTTTTTTTTTAAACTTAACATCCTTCTGTTCATTTCTGAACTGTCTGGTATCCAAATGTTGTCCCCTTCATTTTTCTTTTAACCTGTAGAGAATTTCTGAGTAGGACAGATATATATCACTGGATACAACCTCTCCTGCTTTATTCTTCAAGTGTTGCAATTAAGTATTGAATTCCTCTTTCCACAAAAACTAGACTAGAGCAAAGGAGAACAGAGGAATTCTTCAGGCAGTCGTATTCCCTCCCTTGTACAAGGTCTCGTTCATGGGCTAGTGAAATGAAGGGATGTGGGGTGTGTTCAGGACTAGGGCGAGGGTGAACCCCTTGATGCGTTGCAGTAAGAAGATGGTACGGTGGAAGGCCTCCTGTCCTTCACATCAGACTGATGCTGTTGTGGCTTCTACAGCTGAGCATCAGCTATTCAGGGACAGAAGGGCATGATTATAGTTTATGTCATGCTGTGGCATCATACCGCACCCCCCCCTGCTACAGTGATATGGAAAGGCATGATGAGCTCCAGGAAATCTGTTGTTAAATAGTAGAAAAAGGGGAGGCGGGGCAAGTAACTGCTTGGTCCTGTGCTTCTCTGGGGAAAAAGAACTTGTAAAAGAAACTTTATGTTCTTCTAACTAAGGGGGCTAAGTGAACTTGTGTGGTAACTGCAGGTCCTCCTAAGCAGAGGGACTCATCTGAGGGATCTGTGTTACAACATACCAGGCCAGTCTCCTGCTCTTAATCAGAAAAATCTCTTGTGAGGATTTGACTGTTAACGGCTCGGCAGGTTAATCTGCATGTGGGGGCTCCTGGGCCTGAAGTCTTCAAGATCCCTGGGAGTCCCTCTCAGCTGCACCCAACAGACTAGGAGTGGGTAATGCTACTCTCATCTGGCTTGGAAGACACCTTCATGGTAGAAATTTTTAATAGTGTATTTTTATACTGAAGTGTAAGCAACAGCAATAGAAGGCTCTTCCTTAGAGAGCCACAGAGAAGGGTGTATGGGAAATGGGAGCAATCAACAATCCCATACTTAAGTATGTTTTATACTAGCTTTCAGCACTAAAGAATGTGTGTGGAAGGGTGAGTGACAAATTAGGAAGCTGGGAAAGATTGATTTAACCTTCACCCACTGGTAAGGATGGGGTTTAAAAGTCTTGCAAGGTTTAACTCTTTCATCATCCATTACTTGTGGATCAAATATTGTAGTGCAAGAGAGAAGTGCCTATCACTTGGTTGATTGTAGTGTGGTTTTTTTTAAACTGTTATGAGGGATTGGGCTATTTTTGTGCTGCAGCATCTACTTCCTCACTTGTACTTGATGTGATGCAATACTTACAGGTCTCAACCCTATTATGTTAATCTAAATTACAACAGAGAGCTTAGCATTTATGTTAAATTCTAAATTCAGAGTGTCAGTTGCCTTTTACAACCCCACACGGAGGCTGTCAAATGCTGGCAAACTTCACGCTGATGCAATCTCCAGAGCCAAATGCTAGCCAGCCATTAACCTTGGGACATTGGACTGTTGCTTTTCGTGTATGTTTTGCCTATTAACTGACTTAGTCATAGGTGCATCCAGTTTCAGTTACTCCAAACACAAAATACCTGTGCAATTTCAAGACGCAAAATGTTACTACTGTACTGCAGCTGGAATAAATCTTAAGTCCCTTTTTTGTCTTGGTTTAATCATTTTCAGTTACAGAAAAGTACTAGTTTATGCTGTTTTCAACCACCAGCTCTGCAGCTTTCTGTTAAGCTTTATTCTTAAAAATTTGTTTATAACAATGGATAAGCAGATTAAATAGCCTGTTGCTGTTAAAACAAGTTGAGTCATCCAATAATACAGTAAGAAATTCAGCAGTTAAATACAGCTCAGTAGAAACACCTACCTATGAAAAAGCCTTAAAGTCTCTGCCTGCTCTGCCTCATAGTTATTAACAGATCTCTCCTACCATACTGCCAGGCGCTGCGGGATAAATATGCCTTGGGTAGCTGGTTTAACCATTCCTCGGGTGCTGCGTCTGGAAAGCTGTCCTAGGCAGCTCCTCGCCTCTCCTCGAGCTGGCAAAGGCACGATAGGACTACAGGCTTTCATCGTATCTCCGTGAGCCAGAGCATCTGCAGCTTCTCTAGCGCTGAAAAAAAGCCAGCATGTAAATAATGGCCTAATTCAAGCGAGGTACAGCTGTTGGCAACAACTCTCACCTCACCCAACAGTCAGTTGTTGACGTGGTTGTGAATGTGTTGTGCTGTAGCGATGCACAAGGAAGCTGGTACGGAGCGCAGCCAGGCAGCGTCAGCTGTCTCGTTCAGCAGGACTTTGCACTGTGCTGCTCCACACACACGACTGCTCTGCTCAGGCAGACACATCTCGAGAGACAGGTTGCTTCTCTCTGTCAAGAGAACAGCACTTACTACATCGCTGTGCTTTAACCGTAGCCTCTAATTTTATGAGCACAGTGTGAGATCTCGGAACGTTCCCCGCAGAAGGTTGAATTAAAGCAGCACTTGCTTGTACTGGATTTTGGCAAGAACAAAATTTGGTCTCAGCGACTGCTCAGCTACTCTCACCCGGCCAATGGATCAGACCTTTCCCCCATTTGACATTTTCCTTCAAGTTGGCTGAGCCAGTTTCAAGTGGCCAAAGTTACCCACTCACAGCAAGACAGACAAGAGCGAGGACCTCAGCTTTGAAACCACAGTCTAAAGGGGAGGAGTGAAGATCGGAAGGATCAAATCTGGGAGTGATTTCAGGCACACATTTTTTTTTACCCAGCTGGAGACCATAGCCAGGTCTGCTGCTTTCAAGAACAGAAGAGATTAAACACAGGCAGTCTCCACCCTTTGAACATATTTCTCCCTAGAGGAAGCTTCCATCTACCCTAAACCATCTAGGGCTACGATACAATGAAATACTTGCTATCCATCTATGTCAAATGCTACTATGGATGCTGCAATGGCACATAAAGCAGAACTGAGAGTATTTAATGCTGGAAGAGCCACAATACTGCTCCGTTGAACTGCTTCTTTTGAGGAGAAGGTACCAAACTAATAAAAGTTTATCATTTTCACATCTGCTTTTTTCCATTAGCCAGGCGTTTGCTATAATCAGGTCAAAGAAACAGATAAATACCCAAGTTCAAAGCATTCATTTGCTGACAAATACTAGGACTGATAATTTGCATATTGCACAACTTCAGAACTGGACAGTTGGATTCTTAGTGGCCCTTTTTTTTTTTCCCCCCCCTTGCAGAGAAAACTTCAAGACACTGCCACTGAAAACATGGGTGGCTTCAACCAGAGCCTGCAGAGTGTTCAGTCAGTGGTACCACAGTGGGAGGAGACGAGAAGCAGGGTTTTAACTAGTCTCCAGAAGACAAGTTCATCCTTACGGTACTGTTGAGCACATACACATTTAGAAAGTCTGCCTCTACAATAAACCATGTGAGTTTAATTAGTACCAAGGGTCTCGAAGTGCAGCTTCCACTCCAAACTTCATTTGTTTCCCTTTCACCAGGTAGCAGTCACATCTCCTCATATCTATTCCCTTTGAACTCAAGAAGGGAGATACCTGTAATCAAGCACAGCTGAACACTTCAGCCAGAAATGTAGTATGCTCTTCCTCAACAAGCTGCAAGTTTGTGCAAAATTAACATCAAATCCCTCAATGCAAAGAAGACCAGAAGGTAGCTAAGAAATACATTTCTGATGAGAAAAGTTTATTTTTAATAGAAACTGGAGTGAAAAAATGCCTCTGCAGTGCTCACATTCAGAAATGAATCTGACAGTCTTTGCAGTAACTTCAGTTGACACATTTCACATTTTTTTTTTCAAATGCCTTTGGATCGGTCTTCATCCCGACCTCAAAGGCACACAGTATTGCGAGAAGATGAAAAAGGGAAAAACCCTGCAAGCTGGCCCCAGAATGCTACATGTAGGTGGAAAGGAGGAATCACTTTTCCACTTCCTTGGTGTAGAATTTAACCTGTACATGTTTCCCATTAAGTTTCACCCTTTCCAGGAAGCTGACTCACCAGTCAGCATGCTTTTCTCCCTCCTGAGACTGCTCCTGGGAGAGCATGCTGTGGACAATTTTATATGTAAAAAAATAACCAAAAATAGGAACCAACTACACTAATGTGGCAGTCAAGGATTTTAACTTGCTACTTTGTAATACTAAGTCCGCCCTCTGAACACTACTCACACCAGAGTTTCACATTCTTGCTTTGACACACAGGAGACCAAATTATACCACTGGTTTGAGAAAGACAATGGTACCGCATGATGTTGGATAGAAGACTCGGGATTTTTTTTTAATTACAGAATCCCCCCCTTACTTTACTGGAGCCAAGCCATTCAAGGAGAAATACTTTCAATGTAGTTATAGGAATATTCCCACACAAGCCCAATGAAGGCTTTCACAGACTTAGGAACTTTGATTAAAATTCTCAATGTTGTCTAGAGATCATCCACATCAAGCCAAAATCCAGTTAGAATTAGGTCACAGTCTCAGTCCTTCTATACATGCCAACAGTCTGCCAAATGGTTCTGATGATCAACACACGATCTGAGGAGTCTTCGGCACCATCAGACCCCCGCAGTCACGACGCAGTTCGTTCTTACCTTGCCAACACAAGGCTGAAGTACTTGGGAGCCGTGACTAGTGACAGAATAAAAATGCAGAGGCACTGCTGCTTATTTACACACCAGTTAAAAAATGTTCCTTTCTTTTAAAAGTGCTTAAAAATGAAATGTCCCAGGTTCTCCACTTCGTGATTAAGTTAAATTTGCTTCTTTGCAGGTTGTAGCAATAAAGCATTAGAAGTCATAATAATAATCCAGCTTTGCATCCACAGTTTTACATCCTTTATCTGAATAAATTCTCTCCTCTCTGGGGAAGTACGTCATCTCGTCAGCTATTCTGGTTAAAATGTCTTCATCCACAACATAGCCACGTGATTCAATCTCAACCCTGACACACATTTTCACATGTTTGTATTCCAGAGGCAGAAAGGGAACAAAGTAGTCAATGAGATTTCTATCAATCAAGGTGCTGTGCCAAAATCCACCTGCAAAAGGAAAGAGAAGGGGTTTGTTACTACTCCTGTAATTAAACACCACCATGGGTTGAATGGGAGAGCAAGAGACATATCACAGCCCTCTGCTACATACCAGTAAGAATTCACCTGTGATTTTAGGGCCCTATAATGCACAAGTAAGTCCAAATACAAGCTCCTTCTCATGGTACTTTGGGCATAAAGTTTTGGACAGACACATAAATGCAGTCCATTGGAGCTGAATGAATGAATTCTGACTGAATGCATTTAAGCCTTGCTCCCCAGGTGCTAGTCTCATACCCTCCCCTCTCTCACTTAGAGAAGTACAGATTTCCTCCCACTTAACAGTTCTCCCAGACCAACTTTCTTGTTGTTTTTTTTAGAGCTTGCATCTAACCTTTTTTAAAAAAGTACAGTAAGTTTGCTTCCAATGCTAATTTTAGAGCATAACTATGTTAAAACCCCTTTTCGCTCGAAGTCCCGTGTGAGGAAACCTAGGAAGCACTGGACTGCCCACAGCAGGGCTGGTGTGTCAGCTTGTTGCTCCTAAATAGCTGCGTGAAGGCTTTTAACAGACTGACCAAGACAGGCTAAGTGGGTTGGGGGCCAATGAAGTGGCTTCCCCACAATACAACATTTTATTGGTTAAAGATTTTTCAGCTAGTGCAGTATCTAGCCTCACCTTCAGGGTTTCTGTTTGCTTTCCCTTTAGCCCATTAGCATGTAAATAACTGCACAGCACAGACCTCCCCCAACACAAGCAATCCAACTGAGAGCAAACACGCTGGTAGCCAAGGTGCACACGGAGCTCCTTAACCTCCAGAGCCAACTGAAGGCCCCCAAACTGCATCGTGGCTCCTTGCTAGCCAAAAATTGGAGGCCACATCAGGTAGAAACCATAGCTGTAAAAATGCAGCTAAATGCAGTCCATCCCTTTTGTGGAACTTTTACCACCTCAAAAGCAATCACAGTTTTACTCACTATTTTTGTTATTGAAGACAGACACAGACAGTGCATTTTGGATATCTGTGAGCTGTATATCTTCCCTTGTCCTCCCATTTCTCCAGAAATCTAGTGCCACCTCCGTTATCTTTTCAGCTCCTGCATTGCTAAGTAAAGAGAAAACAAAGATTGTAGCTGGAGGTAGTTTTAAAAGGCATCAAGCATACAGAACAGCGGACCTCAGAAGATGCTTCCTACCTGAGGAATATGAAGATGGCTTGTCGGTAAGACACCCCATCCAGAAGCTCATAGTAGTCCAGGAATGGCTTAATGGAGTCAATGAGTCCTGCATGCATTTTATCCATTTCATCAAATATGAAGAGTGATCTAGGACAGATGCTCACGTTTCCCCGAATCCACGACTGCAACTGGTCCTGAGAGGCATAAAAATAAAAGATGCTGAAAGAGTTTGTGTTGAAAAGACAGAAAATAGCTCTTCTGCTTATCGACCTTTGTCCTGAAAGAGTCATTTCAGCTGTGTCATTTTAACAGCTTTGGCTTCTTGACTAAAACATGGTTAAAAGCTGTAAATAAAACTTTAACAAAATCTCATGCCGGTTCTGAAAAACTTTAAGACACCAAGAGACGGGATGGGACAAACAGGAAAGTAGAAACAGAATTAAATTCTCAGCCCTGTGTTTTAATCATTCAGAAGTTAAATTAAGACAATTACAAGCCCTTCTTAAAACAAAATATTGTTCAGAAAGGCTAACGCTTTATTGTATTTAAAGATTTTCTCAATGAAGTGTTGCATTTTTCTCTCACAGAAGCGTTACATTTAAGATCAATAATGAAGTAACTGGAAAAAAAAGCGTTGATCTGCTGGCAGATGAATGAGAAGTAACTGTTCTCTCCATTTTCAATGATTCATCACTTTTTTCTATTCACTGTTTACTCAGTCCCTGAACTGCAGAGGCAGCACACAAGGTGGCACTGGGTGTATTGCGGATAAGAAGCGGTAGTTCCTCCTACTGCCTTGGGCAGCAAGTTTCCCAAATGTATTCCCCTCGACAGAAAAGCAGAAAGAGATTCATTTTATTTTAAAACAGATCAGTTGCAAGAAGGTGAAAAGTAAGCTGAAAAAGAGGAAACACTTATTTCCTCCATTTAGAAATCTGATTTGTAGACCATCCCGTTCCCGTTTTTAACACATACGAACTGAATATAAACGTTCAGTACTACCAAAGACAGCAGTACTCATTCAAACTCTGCTGTTAACATAGTTAGAACAAAAAAAGCCCCAAAAACCAGAAGACATGCATCTGAGCTACGGATCCACACGATATCCACCTGCCTACAGAACTGCGCTGACACTTAGCAAACTGGCAGAACAATTCCAAACGCATTTATCTGTACCCTTCTAACAACAGAATATTCTGTGATTTTGTTTCACAGCTGGGAAACGGCTGCATAGAAAAACTAAATAACCCACTCAGCGTGCAGTACACCTGTGTCCCAGAGAACAAGCTGCAGCTTGCCATGGTACCTGCCATGGAGGTCAGTGCGTGGTTTCCCAGAGACATGAACTATTAGTTTTTTAAAGCCCCCACCAGTATATCACCTAACCACAGAAACCTGCTGAATCGTATTTATTCTTAAGTCAGTCACATCTCTAAGCAATGTGTAGAACAAAAATAAAACATATCATTCTTCTCTAAAGAGAGGCTCAAAACACATGCAAAAAGCTACATTAATGAGAAAAAACAGTCTTGATAGATGTTAGGATTTACCCAGTTCTGTACAGAGGTTCCAGAACTGCCACAAGAGATGTTTTACTGCACAGAATAACATGTAGGTTTCTAGTACTGATGATGCTGTAATTCAATAGAGCAGTCACTGCAGCAGAGCTGTGCCCCACCGCCACGGGTTCCACAGCACACTCTTACCTTGTAGAGATTGATGCTGGGAGCATGAGGAAAGTGTAAAGTTGCCACGAACTGATGGACATATTTACTCTGCAGACCTCTTTTATAAATGCTTTCGGCGACTATCTTACTGACAAAGTTTTTGCCTGTTCCAGTCCACCCGTGCAAGGAAAGGGCAAGAGGCTTTTTGGCGTTGGTGTTGTTCAAGAAACCCTTCACGGCCTTTACAACCACCTTGTTCACCAGGTGCTGCCCGAACAGCTTCCTGTCCAGATTCTCCTGCAGAGCTGGACGGAGAGACCACACCGTCAACTGCGAGGCAGGAGCCGGGCGCGGGGCTTGGAGGAGGGTCCCGCACCCACCCGGCCTGACGGCCGCCAGCCCCAGGCCTGGGGGCAAAGGGCCGGCCGAGCTGGAGCAGCGCCCTGCGGCCCACGCAGGCCCCACAGGCCCTGCCCGGCTCCCGGGGCCTCCGCCCCCCCCAGCCACCCCGCAATGTCCCCCCAGCCCGCCCCGGCCCCCAGCACCCCCTCAGCCCGCACCGGCGGCGCCGCGGTGGTCGTGCCGTTGGAGACAGCACTCCCTGAAGTAGCAGTAAAGCCGCGGGTAGGAGATGAAGCCGGTAAGGGCCGAGGCGGCGGCGCCCGCGATCGCCAGCCCCAGGCTGATGGGCTCCACGGCGCTCGCTGGCTGGAGGAGCAGCGCCAGCGCCAAGGCCGCCCGCAGCGCGCCCCGCCGCAGCTTCATGGCCCGCCCGGCCCCGCCGCCGCCGGCCCCGCCGCTCCGCCGCCGCTTCCTCCCCGCCCCGCCGCTTCCGCCGCCGCCATCTTGGGTGCGGGCAGAGGCGGGGCTGGCGCTGAGGGCGGCCGCCATGTTGGCTGGGCACGCTCGGGGCCGCCCGCCCGCCGCTGTCGTTAGCTAAATGGCGGCCTCGCGCGGTACAGGCGTTAAATACCGCGCTCACGCTCCAACGTTAGCGGAGCGGTGCCGTGTTCCCAGGGGTTCAGGGGAGATGCCACCTCAGACCTGCACAGAGGCGCAGGCTCCGAAACAAACTCGTGCATTTATCTGGCCCATAGAATTTTCCCGTTTTCTGAAGAAAAGTAAAATCTGGGGCCGTTGCCCCTCTTCCTGGAGTTTCCACTCCTAAGTGACAGGACATGGACACCTGCACAGGCACAGGACACCCTGGCAATCATTACCATTGGTGAGTATCCCACAAGGAAAAATGTCATTTACGATCACTTAAAAACACTTTTATTATTTTTAAGTTCTAAATCTTGCCTGCAAGTACCCACAGATCACACCTCCAAGGAGGACGTGGCACACACTGGCTGCAGGGCCTCTGGCCTCTTCACGAGCTGTCATATTAACCCTGTCCTAAGAGGGCAAAGTGAGATTTTCCTCCAACACTTACAACCTGATCCAATTTTTAAATGCAGTGAACTGCTACAGAAATAACTCCACAGGGAGAAAAAGATAGAAAATGGCTCATGATGTAAAATCCTCAGTGCTGGGTCTCTGCTGTTGTTTCTTGCGCTGATGACAGACCCAGCGAGGCAGTGCCAGGCACAGCCCACACCGCGGCTTCTCCTGGAGCACTTACAAGCCAGGCTGTGGAACGGCGGCACTGACACACCGCTGCACACACTCTGCACAGCAAAGGCCCTTGGGAACAAACAGGAAGTCTTTTAACAAAGTTACATTCAAGCAAACCAGCTTTAAATCTTCCCTTTATATTTACAAGGCAAACAGCACTGCTGCTTTTAAAGGATCTCTTTTTTTTGGTGTTAAGAGGGTGAAAAAAAATCTGTAAAAGCAACTTTCTCACTAAAAAATGCCAAGCGTGAAAGCTCGTGTTCTTATAAAAGAAGGTTTATAACTGAAAATAAGTTATATACAAGATTTTACTGACCAAAGAGTTCACAATCACCTGCAAACTGATTCACTACAAGATCACAAGAAAAGCTTTGTAGGTAACGCCAGCATGTGAAGGCCGTGACTCTTCCCAGCTTCATTTCAGGTCATTGACACAAAATCCTTTATTAGTGGAAGAGAAGAACAACTGCAAAGACTTCAGTCCACATCCATCAGTATCGCCTATTCATCTTCTTGAATTTCTCATAATGATAATCATCTGTTGCTTTTTCATTGAGTGGACGTTTGCGATTTGGAGGAGACCCTTCAAAAGAAAGAGAAGGAAATATTATTTCCTGTCCTTTCATCTTCCTCAATTTCTCACAGTGATAATCATTTGTGGCTTTTTCACTGGCTGGACATTTGTGATTTGGAAGAGACCCTTCAAAAGAAAGAGAAGGAAATACTATTTCCCTGTCCTTTCACAGGAGACATTTCCTTAACTCCAACATTTCCCTTATACAGCTCCTTGCTGTGTGAAAGGTTATTGCTTTAGCTGTCAATGCTCCCCAACCCTGCACCCCTTGCTATCCTAGCTTTCATCAAATCCTTGTCAGACAGCTTTGGCAACACGTTTCAGTTGTGACCTTCCACCCGTGGGCATCTCTAGACATCCTCCGTCCAGAGGGCTCCATGTGTGACCTAGTAGGGGTACATCAAGTGCAATCAGCCTCTCATGGACTTAGATTGCTCCATTTCCCCACTCTCTCAGGGCACCCCGAGAAGAGGAGGTAAGAAGAGCTGGGTGATTTCTCTGTGCAAGACCCCTGAAGAGTTTCACTGACTGTCCTTATGACATTCCAGACTGGGAACTTACGCTCAGGTTCTGGCCTCTCCGTATCCCCCACTCTCAGTGGACGGGGTTTTGGCTCTTCTTTGTTCCTTCGCACAGGTGCATTTAACTCCTCGTGATAAACTGAAAGGAGGAAACCATCGGATAAGGAGTATTATCTTGAGCAGTGTTATTCAAACGGATGTATTTCTATGACATTTGTTACAAGTGATCTTTAGCAGAAACAACAGAACAAGCATTCTTGTAATTGGTTTCTATGGATAATCAATACACACAAGATAGGAGACAGCAAAGTTCAGTAGCACTGTTTCATCAGAAGTGGCCCAAAGACTCATTTCCTTCAGAACACACAAATCTGACTCCAAACCATGCCTGTAAGCGTGGTTTGATACAGCAGAAGGCTGCCTTTCCTCCAGATGGCTGCGGTATGAGAGGCTCTCCCAGAAATTAATTCCCATCTCCTGTCTAGTAAGGTCTATGTTTGCTTGACCGCCTGTCTGCTTTGGCAGCCTACAAAATGGATTCTCTCAATTATAAACCATCATTTAGAATTGCAGTCGAGGCAGGCATTTCCAGCACACGCTCAAGACACAAAGTCTTGAAATTTATGAGGCAGTGTCAGCTGGGAGTTCAAGAGCAGAAAGTCAAGCCGTGAGTAATATGTCCTTCTCCTTGCTGACAGATGGATGAAAAAGACCAAGCCAGATGGGGTCTATATGAGCATCCCAGAAAAAGGAATCAGACAGCTGCTTGTGCTGATACATGAACTAATTCCTCCTGCATCAGACTCTGTCCCAACTGACTGCTTTTCCTCAGCAGGGGAGAGGGTCACACCTGGGTCAGGAGAGCTACGTGAGACTTACATCTGTTGTGCTGGACATAGTTAACAGCCATGTTGGTGGGAACAAAGGAAGTTTCGCTGTCTTTCTTTTTGTTCTGCTGCTCTGCCAGCAGCTTGGCCTTGGCCTCTTCTGTTGAGATGATGTTTTTTATTTTTGCGCTAGAAAAAAAGACAAAGAAAAAGACAAAGAAAAAAAAAACCCTTAATTTAGAAAGGGTAGTGGGCATAGAAATACTAGGTGAGCGGATTTTGGAGATAGTAATAGCACTGCTATGGTATTTGATGTGGCTTTTTGAGAGAGGAGGCAATGCTATAGAAACAGATGCTTTGCTTCAAAGGCAAAAGGGAAGCTCACATCCTTAGTGCATCCTCTTTCAGTGCGGGGCCCAAACTGATCCTCCAGAAAGCTGCTAGATTCAAGTCACAAAAATCAAGAGCCTCTTCCCAGAAGTCATATGATGGAGCTGCACTGGAGCCCTATCCCTGTGTGGAACATGCTGCGCTAGATACTGCGCTAATCCAGAACAAGGCTCAATCCCGCTCACAGAGCCAAACCAGGGCTGTATAACGCAGCCATTCCGCTGCTCTGACAATCAGCAGCTGCTCATCCTGGCAATCCAGGCCCTAACCAACAGATCTGTGAACCACATACTCAATTCCCAGGTCCACTTCAGGAATGCCACTCAGCATCTGGTTGGACAGCATCTCCTCAGTCTTCTTGGCAGAGGAGACACGGATGTTCTCTGGCAGCTCGTATAGAGAGTCCTCGGCATTCTTAAGCTTCACCTTCTGCTCCTCGTTCTCCACGATTCCCTTTCTCTTCTTCAGCTCTGTCTCAATGTACTTCATCCTAAACAGCAGCACACGAGGGACACACAGCATTTAATTCTGTTTTCTGTACTCTGTCCCAGTACTGCTGGGCACAGCTGCATGACTGTCCTGATAGCTAGGAGAGAGGAATGAATAATCTCTCCAGGACAACTCAGCTAACATCAACTGCAAGAAGCAATTGTCCAAGAAACAACCAGATCCTCCAAGCTCTTTCACAACAGCAGGGAAGGCTCCCACTGGTATTTAATGCCAAGCTAGCTGGCTGGCACCTCCCATCTTTGTCCATCAAAAAGCCTTCTCAAGTCTGGCAGCCAGGAGGCGAAAGAGCAAGTGAAATTAGTCACTGGACTACTCGGTATCCAAGACAGAAAAAAAATAAATTGTGAGGGGACACCCAACCCCAAATTCAACATCCCAGACACAACACAGCACAGCTTACATGTCAGCATCTTCATCCCGCCTGTTGGTTTCAGCTGAGAAGGAAGTTCCCAAGTTTAGATCTTCCTCGTCATTAATCCTAAATGGAAGCCACAATGTTTACAGTTTTGGGTTGTTTTTTTTTTTATTTAAATAATTTGACAAGTTAGAGTAACAGTATCTGGCCAAACTGCATTATGTTAAACTCTTCAAAGCAACACATCTGGTTACTTCATTACTAGATGCCATTTAATACTAGTCCAGGGAGAGATTTTCAGAGCTCATATGCACCCACCTGTCCTTGCCTCTTTCTTTCAGTTTCTTCATGTCCACCATTCCCCCAGATTTTATCTTAAATGGGTCATCCTGTAAAAGAAGAAATAATGAGAAACCCTGAAGCTTCCCTCTAGTTTAATGCTAGTCTTCAAAATCTGGATAAAAACAGAGGAAACGTGTAAATACTGAGCTGGGACATCAGTCCTACCCCAGGCCATACTCCCGCTTTCACACCATTACATCTTAGCGCTGAGGTGATGAAAGTGTCTACCACTTACCACGAGTGTTGCTTCTTCTTGCAACTTCTCTCCCACAAGCAGAGCCACGGCACTAGTCGAGCAGATAAAGTAAATAAAATTCAGTGGAAAGAAAGATATTACCAACAATACCGCATTTCTTTATCCTTCTCTAAATCTAGCAGAGTCTCACACACTGTATTAATACTAAATCGACAATCTTCCTGATCCCTCCACATGGATAGAGGAATTGTTACTGTTTTGGGGAGATGAGAAATTGAAGCAGATTTTAGTGCCTTACAACAAGTAACCAAAATAGGGGATGCAGTTCATTGCTGGTGCACATTTCAACTAGCTCATCAGCTAATCAGTGGCACCAGATGAGAGGGGAGAGGCGAATTAGGACAGAGGAGGTGTGAAAGAGTCCAATTTAAACCTTTTACTGTGTACAGTAATTCGTTGAAAATACATTGAATGGTAAATCCCAATCTTAATCTTTTTCTTCATGGCTGGGATACAGAACAGACTTTGCTCGCTGTAAACTGACACAGTGCACCTGTACCAAACTTCCCCTCTTTTCCTTTCTCAGGCTTTAATGTAGGAACTCCTCTATCGAGAACATGGTTTTGGCACTATCTGACGTGTAACACTTTCGACTGAAAGGAGGCACATGACAAGAGGGAAATTTACTGCTACGTTACACCATCAGACAAAACGCTACTTCACATCCCTTACCTCACCCCATTGGGCCGCTTTCTGAGGCTCTGAACTTCTTTGGCTTCTTCAACTTTTAACCTAAAGAAGAAATATTTGACTTAGTACTTGATGCTTTGGTTTTAATTAATTAACTTAATTTGATTTTCTGCAGTTAACATGGAATCTTCTAGACAGACTTTGCCTTAAATTTCTGCATATCAGTGTCCACTTTTCTGGTTACAGATTAGGTAAATATTTTCTATTTTACTTTATTTAAGCAACTCCATTTATATGAGAAATCAGAAAAAACCCCACATGACATCTGCTGGCTATGTCCCCTCATGATGCCTTTCCTCAATTGAGGAAAGAAGCGCTCAAACATTGAAAGGCTTTAAAAAGCACCAGTGTGGGAAGATCACCCAGGGCCACCGGGTTTAGTCCATTAAGATCTCCAGGCAGTATTTTCCTCACAGGAAAACAGAAGGTTACTAAGCAAGATGAGTTAATGCAGGGCACTGTTACTCCTGCAACAGTTGACCCTAGCTACTAAAAACTGTCACTCCTCAGGAGGAGGGGGAACTAATGAAGCACTCCATTGACAGCGACGTGGGCAGCAGCTCTCCAGTGAATATAACGCAGCTGAATGATTCTCAAGATACACCAGTGCATGAGTGACTCAGAGGAAAGTTTATGGTAAATTTAAATATCAAGTCCCTATATATAGGCTGAGATGCTTTCTTAATTTCTTCAGATATTTAGACTTTTCCTAATTACGCATGTATTTCACTATCTGCCACGACCTGTGCCTCATGAAATATCTTTCTGAGGTAAAACAGTAACAGGACAGATCTCGCTCGGCACGCAGGGCTCTGAAATCGGCGCGGACCACCTGTGAGCGCCCGTTTCCAACGGCAGAAGCGCAAGAGAAGCCGAGGTCAGACCCGGGCTGAAGGGCCCGGCCCCGCGGGCTGCCCCGGGGAGGGCGGGGAGCAGCGGGGGGGGTCTCTGCGGCACAACCCGCCCATCTCCCGCCTCCCGCCCCCCCTCCCGGCTGTGCCCCGGGGCCTGCGGCCGGACATCACAACGTGCGATCATCTGCGTGACGACAGAGTGACGGTGTGACGCGACGACGCCGTAACGCACCGGTGCAACATGATGATGTGACGCCACGCTGCGACACGACAGCGGTACGTGACGACATGACATGACACCACGGCGGGACACGCCCGGACGCGGCACTGCGGGACCGACGCGGACCCGGGGTCCCGTCCCCGAGCGCCCGGGGCCGGGCGCGCCCGGAGGCCGCGGGACCGGTGGGCCCAGCCGGGCTCTCCGCCGGCTCCCGACCCACCTGACCTCCTCAGCGACCTGCTCGTCCTCCTCCTCCTCCTCCGAGTCCTCCCTCCGCCGGCGGAAGGACTTCTTGGCCGGCATGGCGCCGGCTGCTGAGCTCCGCCACACCGCAACCAACCCGCACCCCCCCCGCCACTGCCGCCGACCCCGCGTCGCGTGGCGATGACGTCACAGCTCCGCGACGAAGCCGGGCGGCACCTCCCACCCGCCAGCACCGCGGCCGGGCAGGAGCCGCCGGCCCCGCTCCCGCCTGTCCCGGCGAGCGCCGTCTCCTCCCGCCGCTCCAGCAGCGCGGCCCCCACTCCGCCGGTTGGGCCGAGACCCCTCCGTGTCCTCCCGGGACACGTGTTCTCTTTCCCGAGGGACATCCCGTGTCAGTCACCAGAGTCGCTTTGTTTATCGCAGTCCCGGCAGAGCGGCCCGGGAGAAATGGCGCCTCCGGCAGCGCCTGTCCCACGCTCCCGTTGTAAATCCCGGCTTTCGGGCAGGACGTGGCTCCCCCGCGCCCGGCGGCGCCACGTTGAGCCGGTGTCATCCCCCCACCGTGTCCCCGCCACCGGGCCGCAGTCCCCCGGGGCTGAGGGGAGCCGGGCTTCGCCCCTCCAAAAGTACCGGCCGCTCGGGTAACGCGGGCTCCGGGCGGGCCCTCAGCCCGGGGAGCCCTCGGGCGCGGCCTCCCCGGGGTCCGCAGGGGGCAGCGGCGCCGCCGCCGCCCGCCTCCTCCCCGCCCCGCCGCGGCCCGGCCCCCGCCCCTCCCCTCCCCCGGCCTGCGCGGCGCCCGCCGCCGCCGCCACCTCCCCGCGCTGCTCGGGGCGCCGCGGCCCTTCCCCGCGCCGGGCCGCAGGGCGCGGCCTACCCGGCGGCCCGGCCCGAGGCGCAGCCCCGCGGCGGGGCGGGGGCGGCGGCGCCCCGAGCATCCCTCAGGTGAGAGAGGGACGCGAGCTGGGGGGGCGGCGGCGGGGCCGGGCGGCGGTAGGACCTCGGAGCGGGGCCCGTCACGGCCGCTCCGCCGCGGACGCGGTGTTGTGGGGAGGGCGGCCGGGCCAGGCCGGGGATGATGCAGCAGCAGCGGCCGGGGGGCTCCGGCCGGGCCCCCCCCCGCGGTCCCGCCGTGCCCGGGCAGCAGGGCGGCCCTGCAGCCCCCAGGGCCTGGTGCCTTCCCCGGGGTGACAGCGGCCTCGGCGCCCCCGCGATGCTCGGAGTGGGACCCTGCGGGGCTGCCGGTGGCTCGTCCTGCCCGAATCCAGCGGCGTGCGGGAATGTGTGTATTCAGCTTCGCTCACGGCGAACAGCCGCAGCTTCTGTTCGGAGCGGAGTCCTGTTTTGGGGGTCTGCTGTGCTTGAGGAGCGACGTAGCAGGGGAAGGGGGGGGTGGTGGTGGTGTTCCCGAAGGTGTTTTTTCCTTAAAAGCTAAATCTCTAGGTGCGCTGTCATGATGTGACCTCCTGTAATAAATCTGGGTTAAAACCTGGTCTCCTTTTGCGTAAAACACCTGGCTTTCCAAGACGTGATGTGGTGCAGGCGTCGAGCTCAGTCAGAAGTGCCTGCTTTCTGGTTCTTCTTTGTCAGAAGGGCAGTTCAGTAAATATTTCTTTCTTCAGTATCTCAAGTATAAAATGTCGCTAAGAACAACTGCAGATGCTCCTTTATCTTGGTAGGTTATGCAAGATGAGCGAGCAGACCTGGTAGTCATTTTGCAGATGAGCAGTGCTAGGATTTCTTTTATTTGTACAAACAGTTACTCTGCAGACTGTGAATCTGCATGTATCTGACATTCTTGACAGCTGTCTCTAGCTTTGGTACTAAACCACACAGTTGTTTTAAGCAAAAAAAAAAATATCGAGAAATGTGTTACTGTAGAAGGCAGAGACGCTGGCTTTGGCAGCAATTTAAGTGACTGAAAGTAGGTTGCAGTTACCGTGGAATTGTTCTGACATGTTCGTGTACTGTTCTTGCACAGTGGTGCTTGAGAAATCAGGCTGAAGGACTTGTTCTAAGGTAACTTTTTTTCCCATCATACACAGTACATTTTGACAAGCTCTGTTAAGCTTTCAGGCAGTGCTTTTATTAAATTTCTCATTTCCTGAGCAGCATTTGAGAGCTGTGTGCGCCAGCTAAAGCTTTTAGAGCAGAGCGGTGGGCAGGTAGGGATTGAATACTTCCTTCTAAACAGTTTCTGATGCGTTTGGTCAGGGCTGAGGGGTGAAAATGAGGGATTCCCTGTTTTGTTCATAAAGGGAAGCCCTGGGTGAGAAGATCAGCATCCCAGTGCTGGAAAGTTTAAAGACATGGTTTTAATTTAGAATTGAGGGGTGGTCTCACGGACCATCCACATCCACAAGACCATATTTAACATAGTGTGCTCCAAAACCGGTTCCCAGTTAGCTGAAGCTGGTGAAGTTGAAGGGGTCTGGAATTAATTTAAAATCAATATTTTGTTTATTAGCTTTTCTGGGAGACCTACCTCTTCTGGGAGAGGGATAAGAAATCAAGGAAGGTGAACTAGCAAACGTGGCATTGCTACTTCTTTTTTTTTTTTTTTTTTTTAAATTGGACCAGCTGATGCATTTGAGAAAAGGGGTTAGTTTTGATGAAGGGGCTGAGAGCCTGGAAATGTCCCAGTTTTATGTGTTAGTCAAAGATACTGGCGCTCTTGTCACTTGTCTTTTAAATCAACATATGTTACATGATACTATTTTGCTTCTCTGTGAAGCTGCATGAAATTGCTCAGTTGTTTGTTAAGCATCTCTTCACAGGTTACTGAGATCCTGGTTGCAACCAGCGTTGTGCTTTCTGGCATGCAAATTTGATTCCTTCCCCCTCCAGTTTTGCTTTGCTCCTCCAGTTCGGTTTATTCAGTTCCAAAGAGTGCTGGAAAAACATTGTTACAAAATTATCCTTGACGTTTGTCTTCTGCCAAGGCAAGGTGCTAGGCAAGCTTTTCAGCTCCCAAGATAAGTGTTGCTGATATAGCTTCTTCATTTATCTTTTTTTTTTTTTTTTTTCCTTTTCTCCCCACTGTCAGTGATGCAGACCAGATAACACTGGGAATTCTTTCAAATGTCCTCAAAATGTGAAAACAACAGAAAATAGCAACCATGCAGCTGGAGTCATTAACTTCATCAGAATTTTCCACTTATTTTTTATAGTGATGTGGGCTTTCCATATCTGCTTCATTTCCAGCCAATAGTAATATTTTGGATCCTGCTCTGTGTTGTTAATATCACTTGTCTTCTTTTTCCTTTAACAGCCACAAGTGAGATTGCTTAAACTGTGTTTAAGAAACACAAACTCATCTCTTTTTTTATAGCTGCATGTTACTGAGACATTTCAAGTCTTTTACATACACATGGACCACCATGAAAGTGTTTCTTGTGCTCATAAGCATGCAGCTATGAAATCCTCTGTACTTGCGGTGCTTGGATGAAGGAGCTGGGTGAAACAGTCTTGTTACATTTGGTACAGTCTTGGAGAGTTACATGGCTCATGTTGTTAAAAATCTATGAAATGGTAAATTCTTCACAGACTGAAGACTGGTTATCTGTGTTACAGATCATTTAAGTCTAATTCCCTCTTGCCCAGCTTAATTTACAACAGTAATCCTATTTTTAATGTTTGATAAAGTAGTGTAATAACTAAATGTTATATTCAGATCAGCACAGAATGGGTAGCATGAAGCCCCTAGACACCATAAGCTAAATACTTGTGTCTTGGGCTGCAGTGCCCTTTCACTTTTAATCTAAGTTTAGAGCATGTTTGGCAAGAGGCAGTCAGTTCAGATCACCATGTTTGTTTTCCCACCCTACCTGCCGAGCTAACACAGAACACCCAGTTTCTAGAGGGGAAAGCTTGGTTTATCAGGTTCAAGGAGTACAGAGTATTCATGGTACACAAGACCAGTTAAGTTACGTATGGAAAGCACATAGGAGTTAATGGGAGTTTTTAGTTATTGCTGCAGGACTCTGCATCATTGAGAGATGCTCTGTGATCCAGGCAGTCAGGGAGTTTAAGAAGAGGGTGGTTGCTGTACCACTGTTTGCGTTTTGAGACTACAGCAAATCCATCCCCATACCTGAAACTCAGTCAGCAGCTGTGCTGCTGAAGCTATGCCTGTGTGCTGAGCTCCTCCCTACGTTTTTCTGAACGCACATTCCACATTGAACAGATTATTAGCTTTCTTCACGTGTTTTCTTCTCCTCCCTGTTGCCTTGCTCATTTACAATACCACAATGCAGCCACTCAGCGACAGGTCAGAACTGTTTTAGTTAATATGACTGACTCCAGGTTTAGATTTGTTTTGATCTCCGCACCTTACAGATGGATATCATAATCTCTAATATACAAAACATGCTAATTTATCTTCTTACAGCCTGTGAGAGCAAATCTGACATGTAGCTGAAAGGAACTATCCTTTCTTGTCCTAGGAAGACACCCCCCTGCAGGTGGGCATTGGTGAAAATGGGGGATACAAGAGACATCTGTCCTCACCTGGATTCCATAGGAGAGGTGACCAGGGATGATCTGCTGCTCAAATCCAAGGTACAGGCTGTGCTGGTTGTCAGTCCTTTCCCTTTTTCATGCATGGGTTTGCTTTTTGGAGAATAATGCTGCCTATCTCCATAGAGGAGAGGCAGAAACTCTTCCAATGCTGATGTACCCTGCCCACGTCCCATAAAGTAAACCTTTGTTGGCCCCATCTGATCTATTTCTCGCTGTCATTTTATCCTGCTCAAATGTGTCAGCTGAAACGCTGCAAAGTGTGTATTTAATTGGAAGTGTGGGATTAAGAAATGAAATACTGCAGGCAGGCGAGGGCTGTCTTATAGAGAAGTTTCCCACTTTTGAAGGACTAGGTTACTTAAAAACCAAACAAGCAAACAAACCTTCTTTTATCATGAATATGCAGGGGACTTGCCAGTCTTGTGGAGCTGTGGGACCAAATCTCTGGGCTTGTCTTCAGGTAAAAATGGCTTGCTATTTGTGTGCATGATATGGTGGGACTTCCCTTCAATGTATTTTTTTAAAAAAAGAAAGTATTGTTCTGAAAAAAAAAAAAGAGCGGGAAGCAAAGCGGGGGTTCACAGTAGAACTATCCACCGGTTTTTGATGGACTCCAAGGAAAAACTCTTTTTTTATCCCTAGATAAAAGGCTAACGCTGTCAGAATACGCCAAGATCTAACAGATCATTCCTCATAGGTGACTGCCCCCTAGTAGTCCCCATAAGAAGGAATAAAATAAAATGGCCAGCACTGACTGCTGGCTGCATCCTGCCTCTGCTGGCCACTGTGGAGGGAAGCTGCAAGTGTGAGACCTCAGAAGACATTGCTCAGGGCAGCGAGGCGGAAGGGGATGAGAAGGGGCATGCGGGCAGGCAGGGGCAGTTTATTTTGACACCAGAATGCCCAGATGGTTTGAGACTGCTTGGATGAGCTGCCCATTGGAGCAATTGCCTTGGAATGGAGCCTTTACATGGGTGCAAACCTGGTTCCAGGTTTTCTTTCTTAAATCAAGCAGTTCCAATTTTCCATCTTATTCTGGGCCCTGAATCAAAAGCGGGTTAGAAAACTGGCAAGATCAGTTCTGAAGTTGCACCTGCTGGTGGGACTGGAGTTGCAGACTATTTTGTGAAGGGTCTGATTTGATGTGTCCATTGTAGTTTTGCTCTTTTCTCTCACTAGATTGGTTGTCCTTATGTTGGTTGTGGGGAGTCCTTTGCTGACCACAGCACACTTCACGCACAGGTGAGCTTTGTTGTCCATCTTAAGACAGAGCCAGATTTTTCCCATTACCTATCCTCCTCTAGCCTGTTCTGGTAGTCCAGTGTTTCAACTTGAGCCAGCTGTCAGATCAGATTCATTATTTCACCTTTTAATTTTTAGGCCAAAAAGCACAACCTGACGGTGAATCTGACCACTTTCCGTGTCTGGTGTTACGCTTGTGAAAAGGAGGTGTTCTTGGACCAGCGCCTGGCAACGCACACGCAGTCACCGCCAGTAAAGTTCACTGAACCGGTGGGTCTGTGTCACAACGTGGCAGGGTGGAATGCTTGGCAGAGTTTTTGTTTACCTGTTGCAAAATTAGCCAAGAGGTTTCCACTATTCAGGCTTTTGCTGCGATAGGAACTCTTTCACTGAAGGTGGCTACCTGTAGCCAGCGGACCAACAGCTTTGCCTTATAGGATCTCCCAGCAAGAGCACTTCCAGATGACTTGAATATCCATTCTGATGTTATTTTTAACCTTTCCTAGCTTCTTCCATGGGGCATCTGTTTCTGGGAGGAACCACAACAGCTGTCACATCTTCATTTTCAATGCATGGCCTATGGAAATTTTAGCTGTCAGACCAGAAGCACATGTTCTTGTGACACTGCTGCATATTCCTGATGCCTCTCTTATCATGTGTACTGGAAGCAGTAATGGTACCATTTCCACACCCTCCTTGCATTAGTGGGAAGGGGGGACAGTGCAACTGGTTCTTCTCTCTCCAGAGTGCTTTTTTTTAAAGGCTGGCTCGATTTATGTGTAAGATAATATCTCTCACAACTCATCTTTCAAAGCAGGCCTCTCACTGATGCTTATTTCTTTGTCTTTAATCTAGGATTCTCCATTGCCTGCTCACCCTTTGAAAGCTGTTCCAATTGCAGTGGCTGATGAAGGTGAATCTGAATCAGAGGATGATGATTTGAAACCAAGAGGTAACTCTGCATCGAGTTGATGAAAGGGCTGTGAGGGTAACTCTGCCATCTGTAGGACCTGCACTGAGAGGTTCCTAGCAGCAGAGTGTGGAGACTGCCTAGAAAGGGCTGAATTCCCTCTCTTTTGGGGAGGAATGTAGAAAGCAGCATGTCTGGAAAGTGTTTCATGCCTCTCTTGTTTGTGCTTTAGGCCTTACTGGAATGAAAAATCTTGGGAACTCCTGCTACATGAATGCAGCACTTCAGGCTCTCTCTAACTGGTATGCACTAGGGCCCTTCAGCAGAGTCTTTACGAGACTTCACTAAATATCAAAAGTGGCACCTCTGATCTGAGACCTTCAAGAGTCTTGCAAAGAGAAATCCGCCAGGCTAGGTGCAGAAAAATGTAGTGTTTGTTTAGGGCAACAGAAGTTTTACAGTAGGAAACGGAATGAATAGCCAGCTTGTGGCTACATACAAGACTCATGTTTAGATTAGTGCTTGAAGTAAAACTTGAACATTTCTACTGTGACAGAAATGTATTTATCGCATGGGAAGGCATGTCACATCTCTTTGTTCTCCCCACTAATACTTTTCTAACAACCCATATTCTAAAATATTGCTAGCCATCCTGCTGAGAACTAATTCCAGGATCTCTATACTGGGAACAGATTCCGATCAGCCTTTTTGTTCCGAGTTAGGAGTCAAGTCTGCATCTGGAATAGCTTCTTTCCTGGATTTAAAAAAACTGTATCTTAAGCATGCTTTCAAAAACGCATGCACTTAAGTTTTGATAAACCCTTAATAGAAGCAGAGGAGAAATTTCTGTGCACTGAGTTCTTCTCTTTTTTTTCTTGTAGCCCACCTCTCACACAGTTTTTTCTGGAATGTGGAGGACTGGTCCGTACAGATAAGAAACCGGCACTGTGTAAAAGTTACCAGAAGTTGGTGTCTGAGGTTTGGCATAAGAAACGGTGAGTGGTCACTCCCTAATTTAATTGGGACAGGTTTCATAGTTATGTTAGTTCTGAAGTCTGGCATCAGCAAAGAGGAAATGTGATCTTCAGGGATAAGTGCATTGTCTAAGGCAGTCAGTTCCAACCCCATGTAGATGGGTGTGCGAGGATTCCCCCATATCTAAGAGATCCCCTACCCTGCTACTGATGATAAAATGGGCACATGGATGTCAGTGAAATGAATACATTCTTAACGTTACAACTTTAAAAAGATTTTTTTTTTTTTATATATAGCTTCCCTGTTGGCAATGAAGAAAAAATAATAGAATAAGGGAATACTCTTGGCCATTTCTGAGTATTTTGCATGGACTGACAAGCACTTAATGGCACTGCTCTTATTTAGCAGAGGGATTGATGATTTGGATTGGAAAAGTGATAGATTTTTATGGAAGATATTGGAAAATGCAGGGAATGTTTTGGGAAGTGTTTGTTATCGGTTCAAATTCTAGACCAGTTCAAAGGACAGTGAAAATAATGCAGCCCTGTTTAAATCTGAAGATGTCTGCTTTGTGCAATCAGTGGAAAAAAAAATCAAACTAGGAATTTAAATGGCATTGCATGTTTCTCTCATGTTAGCTGTTAACAAGGGATAAGTGAGATACAGAGCAAAAGTGAACTGTGTCTTTCTGGAAGAGAAGGCTGTAGACTTTAAAGCAATATATTGGTTTTGATTTATCTCATTTACTGGGTGATCAGCCCACCCAGATTTTGAGACAGACATGGTGCTGCAAAATCAAACCAAGTAACTAATTGCAAAGCCCTGCTCTGTAAAGAATCACTTGAGACAATTCAAAGTGTGGACAGAGCTTTAAATTAAATGTGCTCTAGGGAAGAGTCTCTCTGGAAGGATAGACTGAAATGACTGCGAGATGGTTTCTGTCTCTTAATTTGTATGTCATCCAACTAATAGAGAAATATATGCCCAGGCTTTGCAGGTACATAATTATCTTTTGTCCTCTTTAACTAGTTACCACACCCTGTTCTATGGTTTATTACACAAACTGGCTCCAGGCCTGATAAGCAAACTAACTTTTTTTTTTTTTTTTTTTTCCATATCTAAACAGCCCGAGTTATGTTGTTCCAAGCAGTCTATCCCATGGAATTAAACTTGTCAACCCCATGTTCCGAGGCTATGCACAGCAGGTGGGGCCTCAACAAAAACACGCCATTATTCCAAAGATGGGGGGATTTTTCTTCCTGCAGCGGTGGTGCTTGTGTTCAGAAGGAAGAGCTTGAGCTCAGGGGTCATGCCCAGTTTGTGTCAGTATTAGTGACCTGACAGAGCACTTGGGTGGGATTTAGGAGACCTGGGTTCTCTTCCAGGCTCTGCCTCTGGCTTGCTGGTACCAGATCAGTGCACTTTTCTGTGTCAGCTTTCTCACCTCTGAAATGATGATGGTCACCTCCTTTATAAAGGGCTTCGAGATCTATTGATACATGCTATATGAGAGTTAGGTATTATTTATTCACATCAGAGCTGAGAAACCTGGATAAATCTGTACTGAAAAGTTAAAGATAGGAATGTTCTATGTTCTTTTTCTGGGGAATTACATTTAAAGATAGTATCCTTTTTTTCTTTGAAGTTTTTATCGGTATATCTCTTGTGTTTATTCTTTAGAATAAAATGTAAGCATCAAACTATGATTAGAAAATTTACAAGAGAAGTGACAGTACATCTGAACTGTGATACTGACAGGAAATCAAAACAGAGGATAAAAATCATGATTAATGAAAGAACTTCTATATTTATCTTTGATGTGAAGTATGTTGGATTGGAAAACTCTCAGCTGTAAAGAGATAAAGTTGAAAGGAAGACAGGGCAGGCTAAAAGCCAAACTTCCATAAAATAACAGGAACATCATAATTAACTTTCTGGAGTTGTCAAAATACCAAGTCGCTTTCCAGCAGGTCCTTTGAAGCCAGTGTATCAGCTCTTTTACCGTGTGTTATGAAGGTAGCAGCTTGCACCTAGACTGTATAGTCTTTGGTTTCTGGTTCCATTCTCCATTTATTAAAGATTTTAATCTGCCCTCTCTAAGAGAGGGATTGCCATGAGCAGAAGTCAGTGTTCATGAAATTTGTTTTGCTGGCAAGAATCTGTTCTCCACAGCCTGCTGTCTTTATTAGGTTTCTCCTTGTCTCTCGCCTCTTATCAGTGGTAAACCCCTAATAAATAAGCTCATGGTTTGCATGCTGTGGCCGCTCTCTGGCTTTTCAGTGTCTTTCAGCTGAAGATGTTCAGATAAAAATTGGGCCTTTTGTCATTTAGGAGTTGAAAAAATTTATGTAGCAGACAGGCTTCTTGGTACACCACCACGGTACTCTGTCTGCTTTAGCAGGGTCTCTTCGTGTGGTGGAGGTGGCTAACCTTTGTGGGCAGCATGGAAAGAGGCTGGGAATGGAGCCATCTCCTCTTTTGCCCCCCTCGTTTGCTCCACTTCCGGATGGATACTAACACGGAATTACTCCTGGCTTTCAGGACACTCAGGAGTTCCTGCGGTGCCTGATGGATCAGCTTCATGAAGAACTGAAGGAACCAGTTGTTGCAGAGATGAGGGATTTGGATACCAGCGACCAGGACGACAAGCGAGAGGGTGACAGAAGTCCTTCGGAGGATGAGTTCCTCTCCTGTGACTCGAGCAGTGACAGGGGTGAAGGGGAGGGTCAAAGCCGGACCACAGGGGCCATGGGCAGCAGCACCCTGGCAGAGACAGAGTTGTTGATCCAGGATGAAGCAGGGAGGGGGATCTCCGAGAAAGAGAGGATGAAGGACAGAAAGTTCTCCTGTGGCCATCGGCGCAGCAACTCGGAGCAGGTGGATGAGGATGCAGATGTTGATACTACTATGATGCCAGTTGATGGTAGAGCCTCACCGGAGATGCTGCCAGCTCCCCGTCCTGCCAGCCCATGTAGAACACCAGGTATACACCTCTTCCAGTCATGTTATTGGTGAGAAGACATGTTACCACCCTACACAGGGACTGTGTTGTAGTGCAGTGGCCAACAACACATAATGGGACTGTTCCTTCCATGGGTTTCAAGAGATTTTGCATCCAAGATTTTCCTCAGTGCCCCTGGCAGTAGTTCTGCTTTTGTGCACAATTGTTGCCTTAAGAAAATGTAAGGTATGAGCCAGAGAGGTGCTTAGCTGGGCTAAAGTGTTACGGAGCTGAGTAAAGACTGTGTCCCGAAGGCAGTGATAGCTGCCTCTGCCAAACACTGTATTTATGACTTTTTCTAATTTAAGAAAAAGATTTTGTATTGCTTTATCTGATAGGCTGGCCTGGGGAAATACTAGCTGTGGAAAAGGTGTGGAAGAAGGTCTTTGTTAGTGTTGGACTGTGGGCTTTGTGGAGAGAAAAGGCAGAGGCAGTCTGTGCCTTTCTGTGTCTTAGGGAAAAAAGAGCAGCAGTTAAGACGTAGGTGTGGAGTCACCTCAAACTGAACATATCCGATCTTTCAACACTTCTTTATGTAAGAGTCTTACTCTGCCAACTGGCACTGAAGACAGCAATGCTGTTTATGTGGATTAGGGATACAAGAGCAAGCTGTAAAACCTAATTAGTCATAAGTGTGAAAAAATGGCAGGTTGGGTTTTTTTTAATATGTAATTATTAGCTGTTCAGTATAGCTCTGTATGCACTCTTACCCATGCACTGGGGGAGCTGTCTCTGCCAACCTGTGCAAGTAGGACAGTTAATAGACACTGAATCCTGCGTATTGGGAAAGATTCTGTGCTGGATGGCAGAGCTGGGCTGGCACTGGCTGCAATGGGGTTGCCTTTCGTAACTGGGGTTTTCATCAGTGCTCTTCTCCCTCCCCATTTTCCCAAACAGAGCCTGACAATGACGCCTACGTGCGCTGCTCCTCACGCCCCTGCAGTCCAGTCCATCATGAAATGCACTCCAAGCTCTCTAGCAGTCCTCCTCGCTCCAGTCCTGCCAGGCTTGGACCTTCCTATGTACTCAAGAAAGGTAATGCAGAGTGTATGCTGGGAGACAAAGAGGGGAGCATGTAGAGGAGGAGGGCTTCATTTACAGAAGAGAGTAGGAATCCATCATGATTCTTGATTAGCAGTTGTAAGAAGTGTTGATTCTCCTGGACATCAGTGCTTTTAAAATAGTACTAGGCAAAGACTACAGTAAACCTGCAGGTAAAGTCAAGCTCTGGGTGCAACAGATGTTCTAGGATGCTCTTGGGTTAGAGCCTGGAATGATTTCTCTGCCTGCATCTGCATGCTGTGTTTGTTATTAATAAAATGGCTATGAAGTCCCAGTCACAAGCTCTGTCCCTTTAGGGGAGTGTGGAGATGTGTAAACATTTGTCTGCCAGACTTGAATTTCATAGCATGTGGGCCAGAGAACTGTAAGATGATGTTACCGAGGGAGGGCTTCCTGCCTTGCAGGCATCGTGGGCTCACAGTTGTAGAATTCAGACTGCAGATGTCAATCCAGCGCTGGGAGCGTGGTGAGGCTTCAGAGCGGAGCCTGGCTTCTGTTGTTATCAAACTGGTCTCTTCATCTCAAGCAAATTGCAAATCGAAATCCCTCAGCACTGCGTAGTCTGCAAACACAATGGCATGTGCTTCTACTGCTGTCCCTACAGCTGTTCAATGATGACATTCTTTCCTCAGCCCCGTCCCAGCCCCTGGCTGAGGTCAGCACAGCCACAGATGTTCTGGGTGGATAAAAAGCACTCTGTCTCCATGCACGTGTGCGTGGGCAAGAGGGTTTGTTATTAAACAGAACTGTGTGTTTGGCCAGTCCCTGCTGTGGAGAGTCCTCTCCAGTGCAAGACACCTGGGGAACACATGGTAAACATCCAAGGGAAAAAACAAAGGACAAAGTACACGGACAGATTGAGGGGGGAGAGAAAGTAAAGGGTAAAGCTTAGAGCAAAATGTTGCAAGACCTCAGAAAAGCAGGAGCTCTCTGTGGCAGGGCGAGGCTTCTAAACATAGAGTAAGAGGATGGAAGCAGCATTTCCAGTAAGACAGTTTCTGCCTGCTGAGAGCTGGCACGTTTGTGTGGGTTCAGTTGGCTGCCTCCCCCTTTCTGTACCACCCGAAGCAGCGGTGCGCTTCGTGTCAGTTTATAACGGGCTTGTGAGTGGCACCTGGAGAGGCAGGACAGCACTTGTCCTGTGTTCTTGTGCGGCTGCGTGACTCTACTGAGACTGGAGACTGGCAGAGAGTTGCTACATGATGGGTCTCCCTTGTCTGTCTTTCAGCCCAGATGCTGGCTTCTGGGAAAAAGAAGAAAGAACTTCGTTATCGCAGTGTGATTTCTGACATCTTCGATGGCTCCATTCTCAGCCTGGTGCAGTGCCTCACCTGCGACAGAGTGAGTCGTCAGGAGGCTGTCAGGCAAAGAGCACAGTCTCCTAGCTTTTAGATCTCTCCTTAGGAAATGGTGCTCCTATTTCCAGAGCCTGTGGGATGCAGTAGGGCCTGCTGGAATGACGATAGGTGGATGGTGGGGGAGGTGTGAGAAACCTGCCGTGGCAAGAAGTCTTATTTCTCTCTAGGGATCTGTTTGCTTATCCGTGTTACTGAATTGGCCTAGCAATATCACATTCACATTAGAAAACTCATTCTAGTGCTACAAAAACCATGACAAAACTCATCCCGCTGACAGCAGTGAAGAATAATTAGCCAGAGCAAGTTGCTTTTACTGCCAGCTCAGGTTTGTAGCCTAGACAAAATCCGAGCAGAGATAAATGGTGATGAAGGTTATGTCCCAGCTCCATTACACGCACAGGAAATCCAGACCTCTTCCTCTTGGATATTTCCAGGTTTCTACAACAGTGGAGACATTCCAGGACCTGTCACTCCCGATCCCGGGGAAGGAGGACTTGGCCAAACTGCACTCTGCCATCTACCAAAACGTGCCAGCTAAGACGGGGGCGTGTGGGGACAACTATGCCTCACAAGGCTGGATTGCTTTCATCATGGAGTACATCCGGAGGTGTGTTCCCTATGCAGATCCTCTTTTTTCTGGGGTTTGCCCTGCTGGAAGGCAGCTGTCCCTGACCAGTGGTGTTTCCAGCAGAATGTCAGTTGTAACCATTCCTTGGAGGACAGTGTGTGGTACCTCACAGGTCTGAAACCTTTTCATGTAAACCAGTTGCTACTGTTCTTCTAGTTCTGTCATACACCTTGAGATGTCCTGTGCAGCTGATAATCCCTCACTTACTTCTGCCTTTAGCTCAGTCTTGCTCTCCAGAGCAAATTAATTCCTGGTGTAGTTTTCCAAATCATTTCCAGTTTGAACAATCACAGTAGGAACATCAGCTGAGAGAAATCACACTTTCCCTGCTCCTCTGGGATGTGTGATGAGCTTAGGACTTACAGCTAGAAGGAAACCCATCATCCCTTTGGGGTTTTGTACCCCAAAGTGTCCAGCTATTTTATGTATAATCCCTCTCTTCTGCAGATTTGTGGTGTCCTGTATCCCTAGCTGGTTTTGGGGTCCTGTTGTGACGCTGGAGGATTGCCTCGCTGCCTTTTTTGCAGCGGACGAGTTGAAGGGTGAGTTTTCTTCAGTGGGGTCTGACAGCATGAAACAAGGCAAACCACGTGGAGGAGTATTTCACATACATTTTGGAGGCGGATTAAATCTCGAAATCCTACCTCAGTATTTCACGTAGAGACTGGCAGTACCAAAAGTTGGCAGTTCAGCATCTCGGAGCAGAAGTGACTTTTTGCACCTGCTCGGGGTGGGAAATCTGGGGGAGTGTCCTCAGTGAGGAGCAGACGTGGCTGTTGGTTGGTTGTGAGTGCTGTGGCTCCTTAGCCTTCTTGGTTTCTTCACTTTCTCCATCAATTCCTTAAGCTCTAGAGGACTCAAACTATTTGCTGTATTCACTTGTGTCAGTGGGCAGTTACATACTTTTCTGCTAGTCGACTGCGTTTTCTTTTTGCCTACATTTACTGAGAGAAGGGCTGGTTTTGATCTCTTCTCACCCTGCCTGCCCCAAGAGGTGGATTAACTTGGTTTCTCTGCACTGGATGGAAGTGTAGCCATATCAGCATTGTGCTCTGAGTAACTGCATAGTGGCTTTCTTCTCTTCATCTACAGGGGACAACATGTACAGTTGTGAACGGTGTAAAAAGTAAGTTTGCATTATCTGTATCGTCTTGTATTTCTGGAACTTGATTTCTCTGTACTGCTGTCAAACATTTTGCTATGCCCTCTGCCTGGACATTTCTTCTGCTGAGTGGCATGTAAGTTCTGCCTTGCCTTCTACTAGAGTTCTGGTCTTGAGAGGTCCCTGATGGCAGATAGAAGTGGTGCTGGCTTTGGGGGGAAAAGAAAGGAAGAAGGATATGAACAGGGATGTGGCTTGGTGGTAACGGAGCTATTAGAAAGAGGAGGGATGACAAACTGCTCATGCCACGCCTCATTTGGGAAGGATGCTGCAAAAAGCCTGAATTTGTTGCTGCTGGAAGTCAGGATTTGTCTTGGATTTCAAAGCGAGCAAGACCTTTGGCATCCCTTTGCTTTAGAGATTTCTCACAGCTAATTTCTCTTCCTCCCTCAGACTGCGGAATGGAGTGAAGTACTGCAAAGTCCTCCGGCTACCAGAGGTGAGTAAAAGCACCTGGTTTTCTAGTTTTCTTTTAGCAGCCGCTGAGGAGGTAAGGTGGCTAGAGGTAGAACAGAAATAGCAGTTTGTTTTGGTGGCAAAGCCCTGTATCTAGACCAGAAGTCTTCCCCGTTCTAAGCTGACGAGCCAGCAGGATTCATGACTAACAAGTGGAGAACTCTTGGAAAGATCAGACGCAGAGAGATGTGCTGTTTTATCAGAATACCCACGGCAAAACTGCGCTTTGGTGTTCTCTGTCCTTTGGTCTTTCAGATTCTTTGCATCCACTTGAAACGGTTCCGGCATGAAGTGATGTATTCCTTCAAGATCAACAGCCACGTCTCCTTCCCCTTGGAAGGGCTGGATCTGCGGCCTTTCCTAGCCAAGGAGTGTGTCTCCCAGATCACCACCTACGATCTCCTGTCAGTCATCTGTCACCACGGCACAGCAGGCAGTGAGTCCTTCTGTGCGCACAGGCAAACAGGAACGAGAGGAGTGTGAGCAAAGCAGCAGTCTGTGCCAGGACCAGCCAGTACCCCTCTGGGGTGAGGTGCAGCATCAGGCCTGCCCCCTCTGTTCCCAGGCTTGCTCAGCCTCTGCCCTTTGAACAGGGAACCCAGCAGACGCCCTGCAGCTATTTCAGCCTCGCCGCTGGCTTGGCTCAAACCCTTCCCCCATGTTCTGTCTCACCGAGAGGCCCTTTCCAAGGAAGGCAAATCAGGGTGACAGTGCCAGGCACACTGCTCCTGCAAAGCTTGCCTGAGCAGGAATTACGCCTTTTTCTTTTTTTTTTTTTGGCTCTCTGTTCTCTGCCCACAGCTAATCCTGTTTGTGCTGCCAACACTACCCAGCCCTGATGTCTGTGCTCCGAATCCCAGCAGTGTGGTGTTTTCTCTGTCACAGGTGGGCATTACATAGCCTACTGCCAGAACGTGATCAACGGCCAGTGGTACGAGTTTGATGACCAGTATGTCACTGAAGTCCACGAGACCGTGGTACAGAATGCAGAAGCCTATGTCTTGTTCTACAGGTGCGCTGTGCCCTGGCTGCAGCAGTCCCTTGCTGGTTACAGAAAACCTAGAAATGCATTTCACAAACTTTTTAAGTTTTCAGGAATCGCTTAATTTTCATTTCCTTTCCCTACTTAAGGAAAAGCAGTGAAGAAGCTGTGCGAGAGCGTCAGAAAGTTGTGTCCCTTGCCAGCATGAAGGAGCACAGTTTACTCCAGTTCTACATCTCTCGAGAGTGGCTCAATAAGTTCAACACCTTTGCTGAGCCTGGTCCCATCACCAATCACACCTTTCTGTGCTCTCACGGAGGTAAGGCAGTGCTGCTGGACCTGGGAAGAGTGACTCAGCTGTACCTTTGTGCTTCCTGGTGCGTTAACAGATGCAGAAAAGCAGCTCCAGCTGTCCTCCTGGTACAGCACTTGCTGCAGTAGGATCCTTCTTTGGCAGAAACTCCAGAGGCTCAGGGAGAGATGAGACAAATGCCCCATTGTCCTGCTGATCAGAGGCCTGGAGGGATGCGTAGTGCTGGGAAACAACACTTTCCAGTTCTCTATTTGTTTTTAAAAACAAACCTGTAGAAAGCAGATAAGAGCATTTATCTGTGTTACCCTATCAGCAAGGGTGGCCTTCAGTGTCTGTGTGGAGAATGGAGCACGTGCTCCTGAAGAGAGCTGATACCACGTTTTACTGTTCTCCTCCCTCCTCTGTCATGCTGGGGAGTCCTCATGTTTATAAATCTCCAATTGGAAACGAAGCACTTGATTAGAATTGAGGCTATGAATTGAGAAACCTTCACAATTAATGAACTCTTGACTGTTTTCCATTAGCATAAGAAACAGATTCTGGAATAGGAGTTTTCAGCAAGGAAGATCTGCCTCTTTTTATTTGTGTTTTTACCCAGCAGTAATGAGTTCCCTGGTTAACTCTCCCTCTTCCCTTTCCTCCACAGGGATCCCTCCCAATAAATACCATTACATCGATGACCTGGTTGTGATTCTGCCCCAAAACGTGTGGGAATATCTCTACAACAGGTGAATATGGCTGTTTCATTCTTTCTCCCATTGAGTTTTGGTTTTTGTTTCACACCTCAGGCAATGACCAAGACACAATGCCTTCCCAGGGCACCTCAAAGACATGCAGTACTTGGTGTGGACTGGCAAAGACTGGTATTTGGTAGAGCCTCCACGTCTAAACCAGCATGAGCTGTGTCAGTGCATTGTCCCAGAGCAATATGTGACCCTCCCTGTGCTACAGCAGTTCTCTCCACTCAGCTGCAGTCGCAGCTCCCTCACCAGTGCCTGGAGCAGTATAAAACCCGTCTGTGTGGGATGCAGGGCTGGGGAGCATTTCCACTCCCCTGCAGTTCTCCTTTCCCCTCCCTCTTTTCCTGTGCTCAGGTTCGGGGGCGGCCCCGCCGTGAACCATCTGTACGTGTGCTCTGTTTGCCAAGTGGAGATCGAAGCACTTGCCAAACGCAGGAGAATTGAGATCGACACCTTCATCAAGGTTCGTAGGGGAAGCACCTGGAAGGGACGGCGAGGGGCAGAGGTGGGAAGTGGAGACCCGTCACAGACCGTTAGTGGAAAACTGCCCCAGCTTTCCAGAATGTGATCTACAGCATGGCCGGGAGATTGACCTTGGGGTTCCCCAGCGCTGCAGCACGGGGAGGGGCAGCTGAACACGATAATGCTGCGCGGGGCTGCCTGCAGACACACTCTGAAACCATCCTGGTCTCCTGCCTGCTCTGCTGAGCAGGAACAGGTGGTGAGGAAGGTGATGGAGTGACATGGGGTTCTCCTAAAGGCTGCCTTACAGTGAACAGAAGGGGCTCCCCCAGATCTCGGGAGTGACTAAATCCTTCCTGCGTGTCTGTTCTCTGCTCTCCCAGCTGAACAAGGCTTTCCAGGCAGAGGAGTCTCCAAGCGTCATCTACTGTATCAGCATGCAGTGGTTCCGGGAGTGGGAAGCCTTTGTCAAGGGGAAGGATAATGGTAAGAAGCCAGAGAGCTCTGGAGTGGAATGGAAATGAGTTTTATTTGCTCCTCAGCGAGTGCTGCACCTGCCTGGTGGGACTTGAGGCTGAACAGAGTTCAGGCACCAGCCACCCAAGCTGCTGGCAGGTCCTCAAGAGCAGGGCAGAAATAACAAGAGAACTAGTTCAGGAAATAAGAAGCTGAATCTGGTGGCAACATGGAAAGCAGAATGTTTTTTTGACATGTTTGTTCTCCTCTGACAGAGCCTCCCGGACCAATCGACAACAGCAAGATTGCGCTCGCGAAAGCAGGTGGCCACGTGCAAGTGAAGCAGGGTAAGGCTCGTGCTTCCTGTCTTGTGCTCCGAAAAGGTGAAGGAGATGTTCCGCTGGATCTAGCAGTGCAGAGCGAAGCGGTCACAGAGCAAGATGGTGTCACAGAGGGTGACAGTTCCCTGCACAACCCGCTGCTGACTGCCCCGCGCGAGCCGGCTCTGCTCTGCAGCGGCAGCTCCTGCCTGACCCTCTCGCTGCACTGGAGCCTGCAGTCCCCCTCTCCTGCTGGTGCTGTTCCCCAGGCCCCTTCCGCCCCTCCCCTTTGCCCCCCTTGGTGTGGGAGCTTTGATCTGCCGTTGCTCTTGGCTTCATCTTCACTCAGCACCTGCTGGGGTCCAGCTGGTGAAATAACACGGCCTGTGCTGTGCTCGCTGGGCTCTGCTGCGAGCAGATGAAGGTTGTCTTTGCGTCTCAGTTACCTCTCAGAGCGACCACTTCTGCTTTTCTCCTCTGCGACCTTTACGGCAAAGTTCTCTGCTTCCCCTGCTTTGACCACCTTCTGTTGTCCCTCCTAGGACAGCTTAGAGGGGGGTTTCAGCCCCTCTTAGGCAGCGCAACCCCCACTGCCCGGGACGGGTGTGTCGGGCTGCGGGACCTGCGCTCTCGGGGCTCCTTCCCTGCCGTGCCCAAGGGATTGGGCAGGCCCCGGTATCATCGGCTCTTGCCGCTCGGTTCCTCTCAGGGAAAGTCAGGAGGGACCCCACAGTGGTTGGAGACGCTGCCGAGGAGCTCCGGTGGCTTCCAGCAGCTGGTGGCACCGCAGGGGCCTGGTGGGGACCGCTGTGGCTACCACTGCGCAGTGCAGAGCTGCCAGCGGGGCGGGGGGGCTCCCCCAGGTCTGGAGCATGCAGCTGCGGGGACCACTAGTGCCTTGGTTTCCCCGGGGGGGGCCCGTGCGAGGGGAGGCGGTGGGAGAGGACGTCGCTGTGTGGTGGGTGCCCCAGCCCTTCCCTCCACTGATGGCCGCCGTTGTCCCCCTCAGGTGCTGATTATGGGCAGATTTCCGAGGAGACGTGGATTTATTTAAGCACACTGTACGGAGGGGGCCCAGAGATTGCTATCAGACAGAACCTGGCCCAGGTCCAAGAACTGGAAAACCTACACGGGGAGCAGAAGATTGAAGCAGAGACCCGGGCTGTGTGATCTGCGCGGGACGGGGCAGGGAAGGTACGGCACAGATCCGTCCGTGCGGGGATGGAAGGCTGGGGAATCCTGAGGAGCCAAACCCCGTCCGTTGGCTGGTACTCAAAGGTGCAGGCAGCTCCCACCACCACCTCTGGGGAGGGCACATTTCCTCGGTCCCTTTCACGGGGCTTTACACAGAGGGGGGATGCGGGGCAAGACTGGGGGAAAAGCAGCTTCTCTCATTCAGCTCCGGATGGGGCTGTGGCAGGAGACGGCGGCCAGACCTCACCAGGACGGGTTTTGACCCGAGCCCTCTCCTTTTTTGTTTGTCTACAAGGAACCAGCACCCCCAGCTTGCCCCCAGTGAACTGAGGTTCTCTGCTCCTTCGCAGGTTTTGCTTTTGGCACTTTTTAACTCAAATGTATAAAAGGTAATAAAACATCATGTTTCCAGCAGGCAGTGTTGCAACTAGAGAAACCTGTTATTTGAAGCTGACTAAAGCCACAATGTCTCCCAGTAGTTTTGTGCTGGTGGCGCACAGCTGTCACAACCTCCTAGTTTTGCTCTTTATCCAATTCTTGTAAATTCAGTTGCAATCAACTAAGAAATTTTGAAAGAGGCAGTTTCTTTCTCCCCTAACCCCTAAAGCCACACCTTCACGGTCACACGGAATTTTTTTTTTTCTCCTTGTATCTGATTTCACGTGTTCAGCACGTTTTCAGAGAACAAAGCTGGAAGAGGAGTCCTCCCTCCCCACGGCTTCCCACCGCGTTCTTTCCGCTCCCGGCAGCTGTGGGGTGCAGCCCCCTGGGGACCCACTCCCAGGGCGGGACATGAGCAGTTTAACCTGGGAGCTGTGGGACGCAGGCCAGCTCTGCCGCTGGCTTTAGGGCTCCTGCTTCACGACCCCCTTCTCAGCCCGACCCCGCTGTAAACCTCGAGCTGTCCCACGTCTGTCCCGAGGAGCGAAGGGGCATGGAGGAGCCCGTCTGTTGGCACAGAGCCTGCCCAGACAGGTCACCCTGGGTGGGGCTGAGAAGGCTCAGGGGCTGCTGGAGCAGTTTTTTAGGAAGGAGCTGTTTTCTGCACGCCCCCCTCCATGCTGAGGTCATTCCAGCTTCTCACCCCAGATGTCGTTTGTGTACACAGTGGCTCATTTAATGAACAGAAATAACTTGCTCCCCGATCTGCTGCTGCTACTATGGCCAAGGAGCATCCAAGAGCAGGCAGTGGGGAGAGGAACAAAGACAAAAACGCTCAACACTACTTTGCTCAGCAGGGCTATTCCTGAAAGCTCTTTGTTCACCTCTTAAGATGGAAAGGCAATAGTTAAATCTTTGCAAGCGTTTGAGTGCGATTTAATGGAAGCAGAGCAGGGCAGAGGCAGCCTCTCAGGGGCTGAGGAACCAAACCCCGTGTTCACGGTGCTGGAACCTGAATGATTCCACAGTGTCAACTCTGGCCGTGGCGGTACCAGGCGCAGGACGGGGCTGGGACCTCCCAAGCTCCTCACGTAAAACAGGACAGGGTGGGAGGGGAAGGTGGTTCTTTGACTTAAGAGATAGAAAGGGGGAAAGGGTGTAGGACAGGAGAGTTTGAAAAGAAAAATGTGGCCTTCAGATTATTTTTTTTTTAGACCAAATGTTTGCTGCAAACGGCAACTTCTTCTTTAAAAAAGTGTCTGTAAATGGTTCAGCACGTTCATTTTACTACGCTGTTCATTGGATGCTTGTATATAACCCAGCCAGGCCCGAGGGGAGGTCAGAGAATGAGCCACTGTTGGGATTTCTCATTGTTTTAAGCTGTCTTTGTTAGCCACTGCAGCCGCCTTCGAATCTGCTGCAGAGCCCGTAGGGCTGCATGTCTGTGTCGTCCGTGCCGTTCCCAGGATGCTGTACAGATTGTAATAACGCTCCTGTGCTTAAGTGTTACACCTTGTGCTGAAAACGTGTTCCAATAAATACACCTGCATTCAACCTGTGGCTGCCTGCTGCCTGCCCGGCACGGTGAGAGGGTCTGACAGCTTCCAGGGAGCGTACGGGGTTAATGAAGAAAAAATTTTAAAAGTTTTTAAAAATCATAAAATCCAAACTTCTGCTGCCAAGAGGCCTTGCAGTAACAGAAGCTCCTGAGCAGCAGGGAGCGGAGCGGTGGTAGCCCAAGTCCACTAAACCGTACTGCGCTCGTTCAGAGGAGGGCGCCTGCTCCTTTCTGTCGCCGCTGACAAAGGCTTCCTCGCCAGGTTTCGTTTACCCGATTTCAGCCGAGTTTGTCTCCAAGCCCGGTGCTGGAAGCGTGTGCTACTCCCTTCGCTGCTTTGAAAGTAACTCGTGAGGGAAGAGCTGACGTTTCGCTGAGCTGTTCTAGGTTTCTAGAAGCGTTTTCTGTCAGTCAGTTGCGTGGCTGAAGCGTCCTGCCTGCTGCGATCTGCTCCCGCGGTGCCAGGGACACGGGAGCGGCAGGAAGGGCTCTGCTCCTGCCCGCCCGGTACCCGGTTCTGCCGCTGGGAATCACCAGCGTGGCTAAAGCCGGAGCTGAGCCGAGCTGCCCGGGGCGGGGGGCCGAGGGCCCTTCCCTGCCAGAGCGGTGGATGGTGGCCACGGCCTCAGCTGCAGCCTGAAATGGCTGAAGAAACAGAGCTCGACCTGGGGGAAGAAGGATGGGCAGCTTGTTCTTTAGCAGCTTGAAGTCAACCGTCAAAACTTGCATCCCGCAAACAAACCCCGTCACCTCAGCAACTGCAGAACAGCTCCAGCGTTCCAGGAGACGTTACGAACCCTCCCCTCGGGAGGGGATTATTCAGTGTCTAGACAAACAGCTCCGGCGCTGCTCTGGCAAAACCATCATTGTACTTTTTGTTATCCTCTGTCCGTTAAAACACTCAAAGCTTAGTCCTGCATCTCTATTTTGTTTGAAATGTGACTGCAGCCTTGCTTGTCTCGGCTGCCGCCCCAGGCAGCGACGCTATTTCTGAGCGCGGGGCTCGGGGGCAGTTGGCCGACAGAAGCTGCGTTTCGTGGCTGAACTCGCATCAGTTCTGTTTGCAAATCACTTCATTTTCCCCTATTTTATCAGGTCCCTTGCCGATTGCAGGACAGGGGAGATGAAAGAACTGTTCATGCATTGGACTGATGGTGCTAATCTCAGTATTTAGATTATCTTCTCCCTGTCCCCAGTCTGCCGGGGGGACTGGGGAGTTCCCAGGCGGATCCCCGGGCTGCCGTTGGGGCGGGACAGACGCAGGCAGCGCTGCCGTGCCTGCCCCGCGCTCTGCCCTCGCGGGGTGTGGAAGGGGAGCGAGCTCTTCCCCCCCACGAGCGCTCGCTGGCGTGGGCACAGCCCAGCCCCGGGGGTGCTGGGGGCTCATCTCCCCCCTGCACAGCCCAGGCAGGCAGAGCCCCTCCACGCTGAGGTTGGCGACGCAGCCCCGTACCTAAAGCTCATTTTAGTCTCTTCCTAGTTACTGCTCAGCTCGGCTTCAGCTTCCAGCCTTCCCTTGGCTGGGCTGTTTCTATTTATGGTTAGAAATACTAACACTGTTTAAGTTAGAGCCAGACCGACACCCCCTCCTACTCATTTCCCCAAAATGCAAAGACTAGCAGACTTCCACAAACAGTACTGATTTGTCCTGAACTGACAGGGATGTTAATTAATGCTGGCAAAGAACAACTGAAATTGCTATTTTTTTTAAACAGAATCTGACCTTAGAAAAACTATCTCTATAGCTGCTTCAAATGAAATTATCAGCCAGGTGTCACCTACTATGAGCTGCACAACTGCAAATCCTCAGAGCTCCTGGATGAGGTTGTGTCCAAGGACCTGGACTAAGGGGTGATGGAGCAGCTGTCCAGAAGCTACTCGGGGTTTGCATCTCAGCTGGAGACACACTCACCAACGCTGCACAGTAAAATGGAATCGTAAATATCCTCACCCACAGTTACAGAAATGCATCCGGCTTTCCGAGTACTTGGTGAAGGGAAACGTGACTATTTCATACCCACACCTGTGCACAAATGCATTATTTGCTGGGCTTGCAGCAGGTTTAGTTTTAATATATAAACAATTGGTGTCAAAATCATCTGCCAAGACTTCCAGTTAAATCAAAACTTTCACTATGGGCAGCACAAGTACAGCTCGGTTAGAGGAAATATTTTCCCCAAGTTTCCAGTTCTCAGGGGCTCCTACTGAAGTGGGAAAAAACCTCAAGATCCACCCGTCTTTCCCACGTACACCAACACAACTGCACTGCTCTTTCTTCTCAGATGACCAAATTAAATAACTCCAACCACTTCAGTTTCTCTTCAATGCCAGCTGGAAAGGTAAAATTTTGATACAACTGTGCCTCAGAGTGACCTGATGGGTACCAGCTACCTGCGACAGGCACTCAAAAGTACAGGCAGAGCCAAACAAATACTTCAAATACCTGAAAATTCCAGTAGGAAATAATATGAAATAAACAACAGCCCAAGTACCACGAGTAAGAATATGTCACCGTATGTCAGCAGCAGCTGACACAAGCACCCCACTGGAACAGGCTGTTTCTGCTTATTGTAAATTTTACAGCTGGAAGTGAAACCCAAATCTACCCCATAGTCAAGGAGAATAATGAGGAGTGAGAGAGCAGCTTAAGGGAGTTTCGGGCTATAAAGTTTTATCTGGCTGAAACAGTAAGTCACAGCTAAATTCCCGTTCTGCACTGGAAACGGCTGCGGGAAGGCAGGACGCGCAGCAGAGCCGTGGCTGGATACCTCAGGAGAGCCGAGAAGCCCCAGCAAAGAGGCATCGCCCTTTTTTATTGGGGAAGAAAAGCAACAAAACCATTTTTCTTCTTCTCTGGATGATCAAAAGGGTCCAGCGAAACTGTATTTCTGGAATTAAATGTTTATTTAAATATGTGGATGACTTTCCTTTCACGGTTACAAGGTCGATATTCGCTTTCAAATGGAAGCACTTTATTTGGTTGAATTCTGTCTCCAGAAATGAATGGGCAACACCAGAACCTTTTACATGGGCAATGAAATCACAACACGGAGATGCCACCAAAATCTAGAGATCAGTGCTCAAACACACATACACACACATATACAAATAAAAAAAGTGCTCGACGTCATCATGTTAAAATAGAATTTGGCTTTTTTTTTTTTTTTTAGGTCTTTTGACACTTCAGGCAGGAAAACATAAAACAAAGAACAATATGCATCAAACTAAATGAACTTCTGAAAAATACTCAGCATTAAACACAACTTTCAGTAAATATGTTTCTTCTCTATTTACAGGTGTTAAGAAAGGGCATTAGAGACTTTTGCTGGGGATAATGAGATTTTGTAGGATGTACAGTCCACGCTTCTGGGCAAGATTAGTAAAGTCAAGCAGAGTTTTTATAAACCAGTCACATATTTAGTCCTTCAGATTTTGCAAAAGGTAAATTCTACAAAATTACTCATTCGTTACCCTGAATAAAGGCAGCGGAATAAACGTGTGGAGGCTACACTACGTGACTGTCGCTGTTTTTTTTTCTTGCAGTAAGTTTTAAGATCTGGGCTTTCAGGAACTAGTTGCCAAGTTTATAAAAACTCCATACATGGTCTTTTATTAAAACTTCTGAAGAAAACCAAGTCAGCTAAAGCTAATGCTCCTTCTAAAGCGCTATTTAGCAACACAGACATTGCAATTGTTCAAATGTTCCACAGAGGCTGACAATAATATACTGTCCACCTAGATTAAATATATAAAAGCAAACTTTTATCTAATTTTTTACATAGATGGCACAACAATAGGTGAAAATGAGTTCTTCTAGCTGCTGATTCAACAGTGCATTGGACACGAGAATAAAAATACTGCAGCTAAAAATATTTTGAAGATATTTTTGCACACCTGTTAACTGCTTAACCATTTAGATCCCCTGACAGACAGATGCCACAAAGCCTTTGCGCAAATCTTTGCACAAAGGCCCAGGTGCCAGCCGTGTGGATCACATTCTGCTATCGGAGGCTCATGGATCTGAACAGTTAAGTGACCACAGTAGCAGCAATGATAAGGATGGTAATTTAATTGATTAGGACCCTTCCGACGCCGCTAACACTGTAGCTGAACGGCCTCAGTGTTGGTACCACCTGCTGCTCGATGCAGGCTCCTGCACCGCTTGAATTTGATTAAAAAACAGAACTTTTTGCTGGTTGATGCTTGCAGATATTAAGCACCGTAATACAACAGCTACAGTACTAACTGTAGGACTGATCGACTTTGTGCTATTAAAAATAAAAGTTGGTATCTTGAATGGAGAGAAAGGGACAGAGTTATGAACACAACATGTAACCCAACTCAAAAATTACTTCATCCTGAGCAGGGGTGACCTAGGCAATCCCCAGCATGGAGAGTAAGTGATTCTTGGACACATTTCTGCACGCTGACCCTGCACAAAAGCACAGCAGGCAGCGAAACACACGTTTGTCTGCAAACTAAACCTGAGAGGTTTCATTTTAGGGTCACTGCCCTAGTGGCTTCTGTATCAGTTTTCTCAAATTCTGGGGATTTTACAAAACATGCTGAAGCTCGCTAAGAGCAAGTTGATTCCCCCAAATGATGTGTTGTTCTATGAATAAATTAGGCCCTCAGGAGCTGTTAAGTAGCAACTGACTCTTACGGGGCTCAAACGTGTACAAGAGAAATGTAAAATCCTAGCAATGGTAAAAATTCAGGGGAAACCAACAGTTATGTTATAGAAATCTAGAAAGCACTTGGCCCTTTCCTAGGCAGTTGAGGTCCAGATCATGTGGTATTTGGAGACCCTCTAGCTCCCTCCCCACTGCATGGCATGATAAAAGTGCAGCATCACTTATCACGCTACTTCTGCTTCAAATAAAACCACGTGAGAACAGGATGGTCACAATTCCTGTCTGGCTTCTGGGTCGAGGTCCAGTCCACAACAAGGTGGGAGAAGGAATAGAGTGTGGTTTCTTTTTTTCTTTTCTCTTTTATTTTTCTAAAAAAAATTCTGTTATTCAACACATTAACTGATGAGAACGCATAAGAGGTTCATGCAAAAGGAGAAGGCAGGTCTGAAATGCTGAAAAACAAACCAACAAAAGAAAACCGCAAAGAGATTAACAACAACGAGCCACAAAATAACGTGACCCTCGGGAAGGTGGGCGCAGGCAAGGCAACAGGGCGAGCATGCAGACTGAAACGAGAGCAAAACGGAGTCTTTGTGACGAGCAAAATGGGGCTTCAAACCAAAATACCAGTGTCTCTGTTTTGTGTGTGTCTGTGTGTGTGTGTGAGAGAGAAAGAGGAGGGAGAGACGAGGGGGATAAAGAGGAGGGGGCAGAGAGAACAAGCAGGAAAACAAGCGTACATACGTGAGCTTGGAGGCTTTCAGGAAACAGCAAGGTCATAGGGATTTAATACTTGGAATGAGCGTCAGCCTAGATTTAAAAAAAAAATAAAGGCTGACAAGTATTAGCGACCTTTTGGGGAAAGCAGAATATTGAATAATGCATGTGGATCAAATTTAATATCTGCAAATTCAGAGCCCAGTCCAGCTGCTGTAACACTGTTCCCCGGGGAGGGTCTCCACGTGAACGCCCCCCCCTTCCGAGCTATCCGATGAGACTACCTGTGGGATTAGCACTAAAGGCACCGTGTGAAATGCTGATGGACCAGTGCGTACATTCAGATGGACTGAGGGACAAGGGAGGACAGAAGATAGAGCAGTACATGCTTGGGACTCTCTGGTTACCCTCTGCATCGAAGGACAGCCAGCAGTTCTTTGACTGGTGTCGGGAGGAATTGGGGGGGTGGGGTGGGGGGGGAAGTGTAGGTTATGTTTCACAAAGGGGCTGTGCCAAGCTGGCAGAAGAGTGGGAAAGGCTGATAAGTTAATCTGAGCCACAAGTAGCATGCCATGAAAAAGAGCAAGCATCTGAATGATACTGGGATGGAATTTAGGTCTGAATTTTTCAAGTGGGAACTCCAGACAAGACTGGGAGTCTGGCTTTCCATGGGTGTGTTTTAACTGCCTGCAGGGTAAACAGACCATTTTGTTTCTCCTTCTGTGACAAGCTCGCCCCGAGGTTCTTGCACCAGCACAAACACCTTTAGGAATCTAAAACATAAGAAAGACAAAAAGAAAGAGACTGGATTAGAAAGAGGCTGGGGAAAATGGGGTCCCTTAAGAGTAGCATTGCCTGCAGGAGGTTAAAGGAAATACAGTATCCAAGCATCTACCAGGCTACAAGGGGTTAAGGAAAGCTCCTGAACTCGGGCATGCACTGCAGCACCCCAACAGTGATCCTTCACCCTCAGCCCTCCCCGCCAGCCTGGGGATGAGCATCACTGGGACCGGGCTCTCCTCTGGGAGGAGGATGGACACCTCGGGAGCGGGACCCTGCCAGCACTTTTAGTGCATCAGAGGAAACAAAGGGCTGTTTGGTTTTCAGCCTGCAAAGGAGCACTGTATCTGCTCAAGTGACAGCTCCGGAGACCACGAACGATACTGAAGAATAACAACAGGAAGCTACAACACAAAGTTTTGCAGATGAATCCAGACTAGCTATCCTTTCCAGCACAGGCTGCAAAGACCTTTCGTGCTTAAGGGAAGTCCAGAAATAAACGGGCAAGCGAAAGCAGTCTTAGCCTCTAAACCCGCCCTTTGTCACATTCCTGTACCCACAGACGTCTGGCTGAGGGAAAGTTTTCTCTGTGGCCAAGTGAAGCTACAATCCAGAAGTGTGATTTGGCCAAAGAGACTGCTGTATCCAAGGGAGCTTCCCTCGCATTCGAGAGCAGGGGAACCTTCTGATCTCCTTTGCACCCACTTCCATAAAAGAAAAAATCCCAAATGACAGCACAAAAAAAAGTTTTCACAGAGCCACAACAAAGTATTTTTCCTGAAAAGGAATTGCATTTGTACTCAGTGTGGGAAGCAGGTGAAAGGCAGCTCTGGGCCATTTGCTTTCCCTTAGTAAAGTTAAACTTAAATGAATTGCCATTAAAATAAAAAAAAAACCTCACAGGAATGAGAAAATATAATGTTTATTAGAAGAAGACACCATGGTACATCAAGCTATAAAGAGATTCCTGACAGATGATGATTCTTTAAAAAACAAGAATAGAAATGAAACCACCACACTGGCCAGATAAACAAATCTTAACACAAAACAAAACCTTCTATGCAAGTCCAACCAGATGCAGGCAGTTGAGTAACCAAAATACTTATCGACGTAAGAGGGACTGAATAGTTATGAAAACAACAGCTAGGTTAAGCAGAAGAACAGCCTATAAAACCATTTATATTTATACATATATAAAAGGATAAAAACAATTCAAATTCAAGTAACTTTAGTTTTTAAGTTATGTTATATACATTTTTTTTTATACTGGGAGAACTAAGGGCAAGTATTTAACAAGAGGATTTAAAAAAGCCACAGTCCAGTTTATAATTACTGTTTCCTAAATAATTTGGCAAGCATTAAATAATCAGATATATCCTAGATAAAAAGTGCATCAGCATGGTTAACTTTTACCTAATTACTTATATAAGTCAAGGCTCTGCGTAATGGTTACAGCAAACGAACAGCAGAGCTGCAACACGGAGAATCACAGAGCTGTCTATAGAGATTTATTTATATAATTGGAGGTGAGGAGGAACAGACCCACAGTGGTAAAGGAGCTGAAACGCTCATCAGCCCATGGCTCCAAAATTTTTTATCAGGAAGTTTAACTTCACAAAAGAGCATCTTTTACTTGCGTGTCACCCAAACAGCCAGTCTTTCTGGGCGAAGTGAACGTGGCACTTCTGTTGGGTGCAATGAAGAGCTTATATAAAGCTGGTTACTTCATGCAAGTTCTTTTGTGTATCACGGTATTTCACAATTTCAGTGAAAGATGGTTTTGTTCCCAAGGAGATTATGAGGTACCATATTCAGTAACACAGTATGGTCAGTCTTGAGCAAAAGGCCCAACTAGTTCCTGTATTGGCCTGTTGTCAGCACCAGACACCCGACAGGTGCAGAAAGGCCCTGCAAGAAGTTGCACCCATGTGTGCGCAGAGTTTTCTTCCTCCTCCCCTAGCAGTTAGAGGCTGGCATAAGCCCCAAAACGTGAGTTTACATCCAGTAGATCCAATTCTTAGTCTGCATGGCTTTTAGCTTTCATCATAGTTTCCTGCGTGCATCACAATGAGAAGGAACTGTGTGGCTCTCATTTTGAATAGGAAGGACAACAACATGTACAACTAAATTGATACAGTCGGGCCAGCACTTTCATAGGCAGTGATGCACGTTTAAATGTCAAGAGGTGAACTTATACATGCATCAGCTGAGTGAACGGTACCTAACAGAGTCTTTCATTGCTGGAGATATGATATGTGCATTCATCTCTTCTAAAGAAAACCTTCTGAAATAGAGCTCTTAAAACAACCGTAGCAGCAAACCAGTAGAATAAAAGGTGAACAGGCCTATGCAAACCTACTCAGAGATTTTCTGAAGTGATTTGTAAACATCTGGAAAAAAAAAAAAAAGGCAAAACAAGATAGACATTATTGTTCTTTTTTGTGATAGGGCTTTGCTAACACCCTCTGACCGGAGGCACCACTGTAAACTCTACAAAGAGCCCTCGCACAGGTATTTGCAGGACGACGCAGACCTAGCCTGGCTCCCGTGAAGACTACGGTCAGGGGGGCGACTGCAGCACACGACTTACCTGTCCTATTCCTCTCAGGTTCGGCAGCAGAGCCCAGACAACACAGGCTTCAGCTGACTGAGAAAAGCTCGGCAGCTGCCAAGCGGCTTTTCACAAAGCATTGAGCAGTGGCATTTCTGAGGCAGAGCTGCCTCCAGCTCAGACACTGGCACGTGGTCAGGCAGGTACGCCCAAGCCAGAGGTGATTCTGCTGGCTAGAAGAGCCACAGGTGTACTCAGAGCTGATGTGAATGCTCCCACCCTTCACACAACTAACCTTTAGAGGTACCAGCTGCTCAAGCTTCTTTCCAAAAAGAGGAAAGAACTGAAGTCTGTAAATGCTTTAGTATTGGCAGTGTCATTTTTAGGAACGTCATAGCTTCAGTTTCAAGGACTGAATGAAGTCACTTCTACTAACGTATTAAAAATCAAATGAGAAATCTGCAGCTTGCAACAAAATTTATCTTTTAAACACAGCAGCACTTCCCCCAAGTCTCTATACTGCTACTGTGACATTTTATGGGAAGTTCTTTTAGCTTTTAACTAGAGAATTGAGAAATAAAAGAGGTAAATATTATAGTTCCTTTATATTAGATATTCACAGATACATTTGATTTTGTTCCTGAAGTCCAGCAAAATTAATGGAAAACTTAAACGATCTGAAAAACCTCCATCATTGCTACAGAAGTGGCTGCAGCTGAGTCAGCCTTCACTCCCAGCAGCACGCGCTGCATTTTTACGGTCATTCAGCATCATCCTATAACTTCCATAATACCATTAACATACTAATACTATTTTGTGGCTGGTATTGCAACACTCCCGCAACAGGCTCTCCAGAAGAGAGACAAACACTTGCTAGTTCAGACAGCAGGACTGTGTCAGGGTTTCTCATCCCACCCGGAGATACACTTTGTTTCGCTGCCCATCCAACCTGCTGCTCTGCTCCTAAAGAGGTGACTTGCTGTCACGTTCCACTGATGTGAACCACGCTGCCTATCTGAGGGCAGGAGAGCTGTGCTTGTTACTCAAGACTGACTTAGATGCCACACTAGCTTAGCTGTTTCAAGCAGCCTGCACTGCTGAACAACAAATTTTCCAGCAGAGTAATAACGTTGCTTTCAATTACTCTGCACACCAAAGAGTCAATCTCCATAGGAGCGAACACGGGGATAAGAGATGGGATCTCCCGTTCTGTGCCTTCTGCCTTGTTCTGAACAGGAAGGAGAATGTACCATCCACGTTCCTCTTTCAAAGGTTAATAAAAACTGACAGTTTTGCATCTCAACTGACCCTATAATTGCCAAACATAAAACTACTGTATTATGACAAAATAAAACAAGACCCCAGACTTTCATCTGCAGCAGACAAGACTGAATCTGAGACAGTGAACTGATCAAGTTATAGTGTTTGTTCACAGAGACAGTCCTACTCCTCTCTTCCTACTGTCCATAAATCCCAATGAGAATGGTTCAAGTTTTTCTTCTGATTTGGATGAGGCAGCTTGTTTCACACCAAGAACTTTAAGGTCTAGGAAACACAACAATAATCTGAAGGATTAAGTGACTGAAAAAACACAAATTATTTAACAGTGGACTTCAAACACATCCTGATTTGAAACAGGACTCAAATGTTTTGATTTCTCGGTGTATTACATTACCAGGTGTTCATGGAGCTAGCAAATATTGTAGCCAGGGTTCCCCTGCAGCACTGCTTGCTTCCACAATACACCTATTTGTGGCGAGTTATAAAGCAGCAAAGAAACAGAAGATTGTGGAGTGTAAACTCCGAATGTCTCCCTTGATCGTGAGTGAAAGATTAAACCATTGGTCACGGTCATCTGAAATAACTGTATTTCATCTGAAACAGCAAATACACCCAGAAGACCATTTTCTGAAATGTATCAAGGTGGGAAAGATTAAAGGATCTTTCTTAATGTCAATGTTTTACCGCTCTATCAAGGACCACAGTGTGCTGTGGAGCCAGGTTTTGGGAAGATCTCTCCTTCCCCTTCCAAACACACTAACTAAATGATGACCAGGTTTCAACCCAAAAGGTCCACAGAACATATTAGGCTCTGAAAAGCTACCACACTGAGACACAAAACAGCAGTCTAAATATTTCCTATGTAACATCCCACTGAACCAGTTTGGGACCAACAGCTGGCTTGTGAGTATGTCTGAGCTGCCACCTGGATATCTGAGGAGAGCCCGTATTATCCCAAATGGCTTTGTGCTTCCTGCACTAAGTCGGGTGTGCAATGGCAGCGACAGTTGAACAAGCACTGTCTAGGAAAGGCTGCATTTCCCCTCGGGTGTTACAGGCTACCACACTATCCTTCTCTGATCAAGAAAAAGCACGTTTTGCAGTACAGCAAGCCGTATTAGTCCATGTACAAAATAATGCACTTTGTGGCATTGTACAGGCTTTTAAAAGGCTCTATCTGCAACACAGAGCAGTTTCAGGGTTGGGTATCTCTGTGAAAGCAAATAAAGTAATAATAATAGTATTAAATATAAGTCATAGCACCTTTGGCATTTTTGTCCAAATAGACTTCAACATACGACGTAGGGACATAGCCCTCCTCATCTTCATTCCTTCGGATTCGTGTCCACCCATCACCTTTGTCTTCTTCTATTACATAGAGCATTTCTCCTTCTGCTACAGAAATTGTTCCTTCATTCTGACCTGAAAGACACAGTAACACAAGAGTTTATAGGCTGCCCCGCACCATGGGAACCACAGATACAGGGGGGGCTGCTCAGGGCAAACTCTGCAACCTTCACTGCATCACTTGCAGCAAGAACAAGAGCACGTGATTCCAGAGACAACAGTGTGTACACAAGGAACCAGATGAATGTGATCTTGACATCAGAGTTTTGGTTCTTTCTTGTAGAGTCCCTGTGTAACAGGAGACAAATCACTGTCTTAGTGCCTCTCTACAAACCAGAACCATGGCAGAGCCTCACTCGCACTTTCTTTGTCTATTTATGCACTGCAGGGGTGAAATGAAGGTTTCCGCACTTGGCATATGAACTAAAGAAAACAGTAAGTGAAATGAGAGTAAATTTTAGTGATACCTTCAAATGTATAGAGCGCTTTACATGTTCCTATGGTGGGTAGTGGTTCTTCATCATCAAATTCATCGTCAAAATCCGTTGCAGGTACTTTCATCTCAGTCTCCTGACTTTGCTCTTCTGTGTAACTGCCATCTGGGCTGCTCAAGAGAGGAAAATACAGAGCAACTATAGCAACCAGTCTCCGGAGCAAAGAGAATGCCTGGGTTACCAGACACTTAAGGCAAGGTGAGCAGCTGGAGATGGGGCAGCCCAGCAATTCCAAAGCATGCTCAGAACCGGCTGGTACACTAGCAGCTGTCACAACACGATGGGTGAGACCAGGTATTTTTCTTGTTAAAAGCTGTAAAAAACACACCTACCTCACTCACCTTCACAGCAGTGAGTGTAGGGGTTATGACACATTTCATCATATTCAGAAAAGTGGCTCAAAGTTGGGATCTTCTATGTGCTAAAATCAGGCACTTCATGGAGTCCCTGTTTTTGCTCTGGTTACAGAGTAAGTTTCTGAACGCTGCAGAGCTACAGTTTCCCCAGTTAACGAGCTAAGGAAAGCGAGTCCAACTCCCAGTCTGAACGGGGCAGCTCTGTACAGATACTGTACCTCTCCCGGTCCTGTGCGCAGCTGTTCACTGCCGCGGTGTTCTGGGCTTCGTACAGCCCGCTCTGCCGCCGGGCCTGGTCAGTCCGCAGGGGCAACCGGCCCTCCACCTCGGCCAGCCAGCCCTGCAAGGAAAACAGCGTCACACATCGCTCGTGCTTCGGCGTGCGAGGGGATATCTGTTGCTTTTACTTCGCTGTATCATATCTGACATTCAGACTATGGAACTAAAAAGCAGTTTGTAAGCGTATTTAAATTTTCCTTTGGGTTGCAGTTGTCAGGGGAAATAGATTTGGTACTTTAAATGTGTATTAAATCTATCAGTCTTGCCAAAAACCACACTTACTGAAAACTCAATTCTTTTTTGACACTGGGTGATGAAAACACTGTGACCCAAGAGAAGCAGTTAACAGCTGTTGGGAAATGCTGCTGCACTAGTCACAATGAAGTAAAGAGACGTGTGGCAGCTTACAGTAGTCTCAGTAACACCAGAAACAGCAACCTCAGTGTCTGCTGAGCGCAAGAGGACTAAAGCTGGGCAGAAGGAAAGACCCAGTGATTTTCAAATGGATAAGAAAGCAATGGATAGTAAAGCCAACAACGGTAAGGAACATCTACAACTAAGGGGCTGAGTCTATTTATGTACCTAGCATAACTTAGAATGAAGTCTTTTCTCAGCCCTATAATCCTTCTCATGTAATTATAATGGCTTCATATGTTCCAAATACTCCTTATGCTCTTGAGATTTTATATCTCTAAGAAGCTTCCTGCTAATGGCAGACTATTCCTTGAAACATATTTCATCTGATAGCTTCTGTCTTGGCGTTAAGACTATAAATGGTGCTTTACATTTATGTTCCTCTGATTTTCCAGAGACATCTGTAACATGATGCCTCAAATTAATTAATTAAAGAAGCATCTGAACCCCCCTGGGCAGTCCAGAGAGCACTGTGTTTTCTTATCCTCCTCTTGGCACGATTTGTTTTCTGTGGCAAATGAAACAGCAGAATGTGGCTGACAGTCACAAGAGATGGTGCACATTTATGTTACACAAATAGGCCTAAAGATATCAATTAATGCAAGTGCTTAAGGAGCACTTACCCATACAGAGTAAGCAAATGGAGCAAGACATCTGGAAAAGCAATGAAGCATCTGCTTAGAACTGAGCATAGGCTGAGCTACTTTTTACTGAAACGTCTCTTCCCATACCTCAAACTTCTGAACTTCTAATCGTAACTTTTCAATGTTCTGTCCGAGTTCTGCTAATCTGTGGTCCACACTTGCTGCATCTCCCATCTGTGGGTTCTTGATATACACATCTTTCATTTTTGTTAAGGCATCTCTGAGAGACAGAAGAAACATAAAAAAAACGTGTAAGTGTTAGTGTGGCTGGGGGCAAATGCCTTTCTCTAAATTAGGGCAAATAAAAGGGCAATAAACTGCCTCTTCTTCACTCTGTGGTTCAAGTCTAATCTGTTACAAAGGTAACTGAACATCCAGACAGGGACTTTCACCCTGTATAGAATCAGCCATTAAAAAATAACAGTAAGATCACTTGCCAGAAGAGAATTTACACTGTCAGAGATGGAAAAAAGCGATGCCTTTACCTACAACGTGACATGACAGAGACATTGTACACAAGCCAGACTCTTCAAGCTCCTACATTAAAAGCAGCTCCTCAGTCCACAGGCAGCTGAGGGCTCTTCACGTGAGCGAGGCTGGCAGGAGGAGCCCCACCAGTGGACGGGGGGGGCTCCACAGGAGATGTGCTCTGACAGTACAAGCACACAACACATTTAGACCAAATGATTCAAGCTCCATGTGCCACGCTTGAAGGATCCTAGCAGAAAAACAACTGAGTTCTTGGACAATGGCCTTTTGCAAGGCAGAAGGAGGAATTTGGTATTGACTTTTAGCTTGACACGTACTTTTATTTAGTGCTACAGTATCTACTTGCTAACCCTGGGGGAAAAAAACCAAAAATCTCCCAACCATTGCAACAAATGACAGCTTCAGCTTTCTAGATCAGTATCATCACAGTTTTTGGGGCACAGACAAACAGTTGCATCATTATTATCCATCATGGGCTGAAATCCAGTTGAGAAACTGGGACAAAGAGCTAGACATGGACGTATTAATAATAAAAATGGAGTGCTAACCAGAAATTCTCACCCTGCCTGTTGCAGTTTGTCTTTTGCAACCCAAATCATTTCTAAGATACTTATTTCACACTGCTTAAAATGAAGCTAAATCCAGATGGTTTGCATTTGTCACAGCGCAGAGACAGATGGACCTTAGGCCACATAATGCGACCCCGCATCCTGTTAAGTTACACAGCATTTTTACTAGACTCTTTCTGGGGGCTGTGTTTCATATCAGCCCAGATGCTAAGCGCCTAGGGTTTCAGAGATGTTAATTTTAAAGCCTGCTATGATGAATGTGGTACCGTAAGGCCAAGATTAACGTGGTACATGCCTTCACGAGCTCCCTTAGGAAAGCCTGCGGAGCTCTCACTGACAGCAGTGTGTTGCCTTTGACCTGAGCCAAGCTGGGGCTGAACTTCAGAAAAAAAAGTTATGTGCATGGTGATGAGCGTTTCAGAGCTTAGAGAAGGGCAGACTTACAAGCCGATTTCCTATATTACTGGCACAGCTATTCAGTTTTTCTCTAGGCATTAGCTGGGGGGAGAAAGGTTAATGCGAGTCCCACGACTCAAGTTAACACTCTTGATATTTTAGAGTTTCCCACCAAACTCTTGACAATTGCAATCCTGTGCCTGCCTTGCTTTGTGTGTATAGAAAATGGGAAAGAGTGTGGGTGGCAAGGAAGTGGGACTGCTCTGTGGTTGAAGCCCTAAGGGGCAATATTGCAAACATATGAGTCACGATTATTACTACTTTTTTAACTCTTAACTGCTGGTGCTAATTCCTCAACTGTATACCATCTTTATTTAAAATAACTTAATTCTGCTCTGATTTCGTGTCCAATTTTAACATTGGGTTACCTCAGAATCAATACAGAGCAGAAAGGAAAATCTGTACAAACGTTAAGTTACCACAGTGGAAAAAGCCAAAGCAATAATAGATCATTTAACCACATGCAGTTTTCCTTTCTTATTCATTATATAAAACATGAAAAAGAAAGTTTGGGTTACTACACAAAATAAACAGGTTCTTCTAGCAGAAAAAATAGGCACATCTGTACAAACGCAAAGCAGTATTTAGGGACAGACTAGTACTGGAGAGGCTAAGTCTTACAATCATTCAGGGAAGAAAAGTCTCTTGCAAACATAACATGCTGAATCTTTAATGCAACTGCAGAATGTGAACAACACAAAAGCAACAAATACAGGCTGCCAGAATCAATAAAAAGTGTGTAACTAAAATAGACTTATTTTCAACCAGAATGATAAATGCAGCCTTGTAGAAAAAGTATCCACAAAAGCACAGGGGTCATTATCTTTCTGCTTCCAGGAAATGTAAGCTAGAGATCAGAGAGTCTTAAGATACACACCAATCAATCGGCACTTTTGATGTTACTGTGCTCATAATAGCTCTCTCCTTGGGATCTACCCGTGCCCATCATAGAGTAATAGGCGCCCTGCTTAGTGCTGAGAGGTCTATGACTGTACCTTTGACCAAGGCTGTATTTACATCCTGTTCTGCCATAAAAAACACCCTCAGCAACTGCTCACATCAAGAAACAAAGTCAGAGTATCCAACAGTAAACTCTGTCTGGCTCACAATTAAACCGCTGCTCCCCTGCGAAAGCCCGAGCAAGCAGCTCCAGAATGAAGGAAAAACTGCCTCCAACTGCTACACTTCTCTCATTCCCATCCTTACACTAGCATCTTCTCTTCTCACAATTCCAAAGGCAGGATATGTATTACACTGAGGTGGGAGAATGGAATAAACAGAAAGCCAGCTTTTGCCCCAGCTCTGATCTACATCAGCCAAAATTAAATAACTGATTTCAGAATCTGAGTTGCGGAGAGCCTTGCATCTCTCAGGTGTTTCTAGCCATATGTAAACTCTGGTTCTTCTTTTCTTGGAACACCAGATTAAACAAACCTAGAACCTTGTTCTTTCTTATATTTTAGTTGTTTCTGTTCTATATGAGACTACTTATTCCATTTTTCATTGGAGAGGTTTCACATACCTTTGATCCATCTCCTTCTGAATGTCTTTGTTTAGTTCATCGACTTTTTGCTGAAGTTTCTTTCTTCTTTGCTCAGGTGGGAGATTGCTGAAGTCTTCTGGCCCTGCTCCCTGCACAGAGTGGAATGAAACAGGGTGGGGGGTAGGAAAAAAAAAAATAAATCAGAGCCTGAAAGAATCCTTCAGTATGGCATTTTGAAAACAGCTGACAAAAATCTGTGTAAAATCACAATGGTCTGAAGCATCATTCTCATTTGTACTGAGAGTTATCAGTCCCTGAATGGTTCAGAATCTGGATGCCTTAGAAATAATCCCAGGACCACATCCCACTTCTGTACCAAATGGCTAATGGGAGATCACCAACTAAAGAATGCCAGAATTCAATGGCAAACCTGAGGAACTATTTCTATCCATAGTTATCATCAGATTTTATTTAACAGTTCCATTCTCATGCAAAGCTGGTCTTTCCTGCCTTCTACTCTTGCTACAGACATCATCCCCATAAAACCAGTTGCTAACTTTTACTCCTGTGTCACAGATGCTCTTCTCATGTACACTATTAATCGCTGGCTTGCTCTGTGTAGTCTGAGTGTTGGTCCGATACAGTTAATTTATGTCAGGGCTCTCCTGAACACACAAGGTAACAGAAGTGCTTCCTCCGGGATTCTGCAATTTAAAAACATGCTGCATGCTTTCCAGGATCCACACTCCACATCAAAGTATCTCAATTTTTCCTCTCTCACTTGCACAAGCATAAGAATCAGGAGTTCCATCAAAGCTATAGAATCAATCAGTTTGAAATCATAACCGACGAAAACATTTGAAGACCACAGTGGTTACCTTTGTGTGATTCTGCTTGAAAGCCCCTTCTCTGCCTTCAAACTGCTATGCCTCTTCTTGATTGCCTCAATTTGATACAGCAGATAGATGACACAAAACACATCCATACTATTTTCTTCAAAGTCCCACCTATGTTTGTCTTGCAAGAAGGCAAGGGGGATAGTTTGGGTGGACTACACTGAATACACATCAATACTAATTAGTTGCACCATAAAGGAATGAGTTTCTCTTACTAATCTTGAATTTGTACAGGTTTTTCTTGTTTGGTTTCTGCTCACTCCGTGTCCCATTTCTAAAGGGGAATACCAGGGCATTGGAGAAAGAAGGGTAAAACCACAAAGCTGAGTAACCAAATTCAACGGCCTGTCAGCTTACTGAAAGCTTGTGAGCAAAGTTGCGACATTAGTCTTACTAAAATGCCAAATCTCTCTCTCAGAGGAGTGTGATTTAGTGGACACTCTGCCACAAAAGCTGCCCATTAGACCCCTTCAACTCTGCACTGAATGTGCTCTGAGACAGTGCGCTCTTTCTTCTGAGACTGCAGAACAAGCTGTTTAGAAAGAAAGTGTGTGGGTGTCAGAGGGATGGAGGACAACTACAGACAGGTCATCATCTCCTCTGGTCTGGCCATTTCAAAATGACAGAACAGGCAAGCCTAATGAAATTGCTGCTGTATTGATTTTCAGTAAAAGATGGCATATGTGTCTAGTTAAGCCTTGATCACCTGTTTAATAATACACTTAAAATTCTGTTTCAGGACACAATGAGAAAGCAAATTTAAGACAAATGAAGGAAACTACCCAGTTACACTGATTCTGCAACTTTAACCACATGAAGTCCTAGCAGTGCTCACATGACGTGTTGTGCATGGTACAGGGGAAATCTATTTCAATTCATTTTTTAATGATAACATTTTGTTTGATAATAACTCCTACATCACATTAGACATGAGAGTGATTTAATGTATTTTACAGATAATCTACACACTAAAGCTGTACATATTTTTTAAGGCAAAGCATCTGGAGGTAGCTTTGTAAATTAAAAAGCAGTTACAAGAACCACTGTATAACATTCTTCACCAGAATAGACAGATATGCTTGAAAATATCCCTAGTGATACGTTAGGAGAATGCAGTAGGTGTAGTCAAACTTGGAAAAGCATCTTCTTTTTGCTTCTTCAACTTCATTCAAAAGCTCCAGGCTGGACTAAAGTCAGGATCTTTGTTCACAATGCTTCAGACCAAAGCATTAGTGTTGCATAGAAATGTATGTCTGAGACTAGGAGGTGATCTCACTCAGACTTTATTCCACGCTCAGTAATTTCCCATCGTAACAGAAGTTACAGTTTCTCCTCCAAAAGGAAAAGTCAAGGAGCAATTTTACACATGCTGGGCACATTTCATGCTCTCAGGCAAAAACGCACCTGGGCTATCTCTCAAGTAGTGAACATTGCCTACATTTTAAAAAATGCTTCAACGGTGAGGTGGGGGAAAAATCTGTCCTACTTTTGATGGGCTATCGTAGGACCAGCAGAGCCAGTGCTCACTAGATTTCCCTGCAAAAAAATACTGGGATTTAGGATGCAAATTATCCCAAGATGAAGGACTGTGAAAAAAGAGCCCGTGTTAGGTCCAGTTACTGGGCTGAAGCTACATATGGGGAGAGCATGAGGTTTATCAGCCCGTTCTGGCTCTTGTACAGCTAGGATCCGAGAGGAAACTACAAACAAGCCGATTTCCTCCACCTGAGGTGCACATGGCTCTCAGCCTCTCTGTACATCTTTCCAATTCGTGCAATTCTTCGGGAAAGGCCAGGTCAGCCATTTATTTTAGGAGGATTTATTCCTACATAAAGGCTTAGCTCAGCTACACAATACACTAGCACTGTGACCAGAAAAAACAACGAATGGAAAACCCTGGTATAAATGCATTGTATTACCAGGACAGTGGCTTGGCAACAACCAAAAGAACAAGGTTTGCAAGTGAGCTAGACACTTCCATCATTCCTCAGAGCTACCACAGGTCTTCAGCGAGAAGCAATACTGCTAATGGAGCCCAAGCAAGTTGCTGTGTTGACAGAGTAGCAGCAGGACCCAAAACCTCCAGAGTTACATCAGGTGGCTTTCCTGGCCTACGCATTTCCTCCAAATAAGCTGCTATGAACAGAGCAGGTCTACAGTGACATACCCAAGAATAATATATGTGTAGGGGAAAGAGCACCTAAAGGCACTAACTGGTGAGGAATAAGAAAAGGCAGCTAAGGCACTACTGCAGATGCTCTGAAGCTCTCCAAAACTGCAATCAGTCAAGTGCAGCTCTTGCACGCTGGCACGGAGTGGGTCAGCACACAGTCGCATTCTGCTTGTGACCAGACTCTTGAAGGGCAAAGGAATGTAGACAAGCAGTCAGGAACATATCAAGGTGTGGAGTATCTCACGCAATACAGTACCTTGTGTATGAAGTTCAGCACACAATTTGCTTTCCCAAATATGTTCACCCCTTCCCAACTCAGTAATATATTTTCTTACCGTAGTTCAAGAAACTTTCCCAGCTGCATCCAAGAGAATTTAGGATTCATATATATGTATCTCTCTCCATTTGCAAATTCAAATCAGACTGAGTTAACCTTGTTGGTTAAGGTTTACAGAACTTTAATTTCATTATTAGTTATTCTGAAGGACTACATAGGGCTGTAAAATGTAGGTGATAAAGATGCAGATTTCCAGTAATAACTGGACATGGAAAGCAAACTTTGCAACTATGTTACACAAAAAGACATGCACTTCTCTCTGGAAAAGGTCCAGCAAGCACAGAGACTTTTTTTTTTTCTTTAAATGTTTTAATGTATACTTATACAGTAGCAGAATTACTTGATACTGGTTTTCTACATTTTCATAGCCCTAGATTGTAAAAATGGAAACTAAACTAGATATTAGAGTTAATTTTTTAGCAGCTTATTAGAAAGACTGAATTCTGATCACCTCTATTAGACTCCAGACCTGTGTATTCAGAGTTATCTGATAAATATCAAAAAAAGCAAACACAAAGAAGAAACAAATTTAACAGTTAATTTCAGTGTCATGTCATATGTGGCACAGTGCACATTAAAACACACACAGAAAATTGTGATTAAAACACAGGACAGGCATGCTGTAAATGTGCTTACCAGCTTGAGAGAAAGCTTCATGTAAAAATTGGAGAGATACAGGGTGGGGGGAGAAAGAGAAAAAAACAACAGTGCATCAGTAGAAGAGGAACTTTTTCAGACTGATGTTACAATAAAATGACACATAATTCCCTTGCTGTTGGAAGGCAAAATGGGTAACACTAACAAATCTGTGCAAAAGTTCACAAGATGGGCCAGAGTTATCACTCAGCTGCCATTTCCTTGCCAGAAACAGAAATGGAAAAAAAAGTGTTGTACCTCTACACGTGCTTTAGCACTGCACGTGAAAGTCGGGCCTGGATTGCCCTATTTGCAGCCGCTACAACAACAACAGTGGGTTTTCTCATTACAGCGACATCTCTGAAGTGGAAAAAACCTCAGAACTTGCAAATGTACGCAAAGTCCCTTTAGATCAAAAATGTGCTGAAATGCAGTCACGAGCATCAGCCACTTTATGCAAGGACTCCAGAGAAGCAGGGATAGCACCTAGCCAAAACTCTCTGAAGGGGTGAGGTACGGCACTTGGCCTCCAGCAGCAAAAAGCACAACGGCATCCCCGGTGACTTCCTAGCTCTCAGGCCTATGTCCAGAAGACAACATCCCTGAAATATGCCTGTTGATTGAGTACAGTGCTGTCCAGGCAGTCACGTAAAGTCATTTCATGTTCTTGAACAATTCAGAAATAAATGCTCATTCTCATACTTTGGTCATACAGTCAGACAAGGCCAGGACCAAGAAGGAAGGGGTGTGGAGGGAAGAATCTCTTTACACCAAATTGATTCTATGACAGCGTGGTAAGACATTATTCAAGCTCCTTAAGCGATATACACGATCTAATTCTTCAAAGGTTACCACATTCCTGGTACAGAGCCAAAACATTATCTTTTCGTTACTCTGGGAAAGTCAGACTAAAAAGAAGCGTCTGCTTAAAGGGCCTACCCAGCAGCAGGGCTTGCCTCTGCCCTGCATCACTTGCACATACAGCTCTCAACAGCGCTGGGGGGCCTCAGAAACTGCCAGGTGAATGAATGTGCCTGGGCAGCCGACCACCAAAATTACCAAAGCCTCTTCCAGTGTCGCAAGATGTTATGACAGCTGCAGTTCAGAAGGTTTTCCAAGAGATAGGGAGACTAACAGTGCTACAGTGCTTTTCTGTTCTGTGCCAAGGAGCACAAGTTAGCTGCTGTTCAAGATACAAAACCAGATTTTAAAAGGGAGAAACAAAATTGCAGCCAGCCTCCTCCAGCAACCCGCACCGTGCCTGTCCTACCAGCTCTGGGGGCGGTTGTGAAACACTCAAACTACGCAACAAACTTCCAAGTGCATAAATGCACATCCTCGGTGCTAAAGACAGCTGAAACATGAAAGTTGGAAACTTCCTCTCACTCCATGCAATGACCTGTACTTCAGAACCTCTCTCCATTCCAGAGTTCTCCGTTATTTTACTACCAACAGCTCCCAGGTAGGTGCTCTCAAACAGACACTCCATTTTTAGCAAAAGCACAGTTCTTTAGGATTGGATTTAAAATAAAGGTGGTTCCACACTGGTGATGTTTTTGACAGCATGATTTAAGAAATACACATTTTTCAAAAACAATTACCATTAGTTATCAGAATTTGTACAGTAATACACGCCAACCATTCAAGGAAAATACATGGCCTTGTAATAAATGGTGAAATATTCCATTTGAACTGATGCATTCAGCGACAACACAGCAGTTAAACTTCCCTCTGAAGTTCAGTCCATTAGGAAGTAAACACATGATAATAATCACAGTGCAATGGAGAAATTCACTCTCACAGCTAAGAGGCCATTAAAAAAAAGGCAAACAAAACCAATCCATTTGAGAGACTAATCATACAGGAAGGAGAAAGAATGAGCTAAAATATATTGCTGAAGAAATTCAGCGTAGGCAGCTTTTGTTTGCATAATTGCTTTAGCACTCCTGTGAACTTTAGCATAGACATGATCAGCACAAATTGAGATCCTTGTACATATATACAGACAAGACTCATGGTGCAGAATAAATATTTACCTATGAAGCACTCTATAAAAGGCACAAATGTATGCTACATGCGCTAGTTTCTAAACGCTACTCACTCTAAAGGCACTACACTACTGCGAAGAATCATCTGCGTCAAGACTATTCTTTTGCTGTAAATTCAGCAAATTTGAAAGAGATTATAGACACTGTATGCCAAATTCTTATGCTGTTAAGTATGACAAAAATAGAGAACTTATTAATAGCATTTCCAAATAATACGTCAGGGATTGTTATAACCAGTACAAATAAGAAAGCAGATCATAAGACTGGAAACAATGAAATGCTGAAATAAGTCATATTCACAGTTTTCCATTTCTGACATGTTTTGATAATTTTACATGACAGCAATTTGGTTTTTATACACAAATATAAGCAGACTGAAAACAAATCTGCATTAAACACTAAATAACTACTTTTGTCCATTTTGTTGGGTTTTCACAGCTAGAAACTTGCTCACAGCTCCTGGGAGAACAGGGTCATTTTTCCCCCAAATGATCAAATGAAGTATGTTTCTTCAAAACGAGCAGATCTGTTTCAAGCTGTCCATTTAAGACAAGTCTAGCTTAGTCTTGCAGGGAAAAAAAATGAAGAGCCTAAGAGCCACAAGCTTCAATAACACATGAGAGAGCATGAAAGCCAGCAAGTCCATGTGTTATTGGACAGTCACGGACACTAACCTCACTTACAGAAAACAGGGTTGAAACAAATCACTGGCCTTCCATACAACCAAGAGGTAATTTTCTTTCTTAGTGGTCCTGTACAGTCTCCCCATACTCTGCTTTATCCAAGTATCAGATTTAGAGGTCATGTATCTTGATTCCATGAACAATCATCATTACAGAGAGTTCAGGAAAGCATCAGGAAGCTCTAGGGAGTGCTCCACAGTGAAGGCACAGAATGTGGCATTACACTGCTGCAAATCAGGGGTTGGCTCATGATGCTCAAGACTGCAGTCACCAAATATTTTTGAATAAATGCATGGAACTGAATTTATTTCAGAATAAATGCACGGAACCTGTACTTACTCTGAATTTCACAGGTCCAACTACTTTAATTGTGCCAATTTCAGCATTTCCAGGACTAGCAGACATGTCTTTCCTGCACATAACACCGTAAGCTGCAACTTGCATCCCACCAAATTTTCCTTTTATCTTTTACAAAGCACATTTCCACAGCACACTCTAACTGCGTTGTAAGTGGGGTTAGCGACTGTGTAACAACGGTATGGGCTGATCACACCATACACGGACTTACAACATATTCCCTAGCCTCAACGGCACACGTGGGTGTCCCTAAAGTCCTCTTCATGAGTTCTTTGTGAATATACAAAGACTGTGTCTGCTGGTGAGTCAGCAAGAGAAAACACATCCGTTACAGTGGAGACGAGCACGGCACCTCCGTGTTTACTGCTTCTACAGCAAAAGGCAGCTTGGCATTTAACTAGCCTTTAAGTGCAAAGCAGAAGCTTCCTAGAAACTAGGCGAATATTAAAAGTTTAGCATTCTCACAAAAAATCAGAAAATATATTTTTAAATGCTAGCTTAAACACGCAAGGTCGAAAAACATCTTTGTCTGTGCTAGAATAAACCATGGCTTTAATGACCCCACCCGCCAAAAAAACCTCATCTTGGCACAGATTTATACACTTATGTTAGAATAACAAGTATTCCCAGGGGCAGGGAACAGTGCAGGTACAAGAGAGGATGGTTTGTTTTGTTTGCTGTTTCTGCATGCTCACAGAACAACAAAGTACCAATCACCCAGGCAGACCAACAGCTAAGTGTTAAGGGAGAAGACTCCACAGTATGTCACAGAGGCAAGATGGAATGGTAAGGGAAAACATTAACTGGTGCAATGGAAATAACATCACACTGTAATGAAGTCAACAACTTCCACTAAAAAGGAAACCACAAAAGTCCCTCTGTGTGACTTATGGAACCATCTAGAGGGTGGAACATGGGTAATGACAGTAATATCTGCGTCCCAGCAACCAGACCCATCCTCTCTGCTTCATCACAAACCAGTCTCGGAAGTCAGAGAGAAAGGGCAAGTCCACATAATGCCACACAGAGTAATTCAAAGGTGTAAGTTCTACCCCTGGATTTTGTTAGTTCAGAAGTATTGCTCTTTAAATAAAGGTGCTGATGTTACTGCTGCTATAGCAATAAAACAAAAGAACACAAAATTAATATCAACTAGCAGAAAACCAAGTTTTCTTTGTCCTCAAAATGGAATTAGAAAAAGCAGAGCAAGCATAAATGAAATTATGACTTATGTAAGTGGTTCCTCATTTTTTGTACTCTTCTGGCTTTAACTTCCCTAAAGAGACAAAGTTGATTTCAAGTGTTATACCTCTTTTACACTGTCTTTTTAAGAGTTATTAGAAAGAGCACTCGAAAAAACATAAAAGATATTTTTTTCCCCTCCTCTTCTAGTTCTGATCCATGATAAGTGCTGTAACAGTTTTATGGTATTCCGACAGTTCAGACATTTCTGCTGTTGGGGTTAGAAGAAACTTTAAGGAAAATACAAAAATGTGATTAGAAAACCATAGACACTAAGAAGAGTCAGCACCCCTTTTTTTTTTTTTTTTTTTAAAAAAAAGACTAAGATTTCATATTGGCAGTGACCACTGACACTAGTATTGGTGCCTCTACATTAACCTTGCATCTGTTGTAAATTGTTCAGGCATCTGCTTCCTTCCATGAAAACAAGATTCATAGGATTTTTGGTTTGGAAGCAAAATTAAAACCAGACTGGACAGAGGACATATCATTATTAATTATATCATTCATTTTAACAGTCACCAGTGATTTTTCTGGTTTAGTTTCATAATTTCTCTTTCCAAATGCAACATAAGATGCTAAACCAAAACTTTATAAGGAAATTAATAAAACATACTGCCTCTCCAGGCACGTTCTGATATCAAAGATTTCATGGAGGAATTGTATGGGAATCCATTCACTCACTTATGTTTCAAGGATCAATTACAATGTGCAGTTCTGCTGGTGGTATTTATCCTGTTAAGGTCTTAGTATCTACTGGACTCAGTTCCTAACAGATACTCAGTTCACATTAAGTAGTACCTCTTCACGCATTTCTTCCTTAAGCTCGTGCAAAAAAGGAGTATGATCCAGTTCCCTCTGAAATAAGCAAACTGTTAACCCTGGCTTTTGTAGGAGTTACCAGCTCAGTTTATCAACAAAGCCAAGGAAGGACTTGCTTGACAATTTGGTTGAATAAAGTAATACTTAAAATGCCTCGTGGCCACCTTTACTGCAAGGTGCCTGGCTGGAGTGGAATTTTGCCTCTGAACAAAACCAGCAGTGCGGAGACAATATTCAGAGCAAATGAAATTATTCAGTGTCCAAAGCCAAACACCCGTTACACTGTGCTGTCCTGCTGGCTCCCTGCACGACCTTTCCAAAAGTTGCTTTGCTGATGTACTTCTGTACAGATCAAACGTTCTTCCGTGTAGAGGAGAGTTTACCTCCATATCCTCCCAGTTTCTTTGGTAACATCACAATCCAGTATTCATAACATTAAAATGAGCAAAATTCAGATGCTTTTGGATTAGACAGGGGGATGGAGAAGAATAGAGAAAAGGAAATCTTCTAAAACTTAGTATGGTGAAAGCAGAACTACCAGTATTATCTGGCTTTACTGACTATAAAAGGGGTCATATCAACCACATCAGCTGAAAAATGCCAGCCACTCATTTTTCATCTGATAAATTAACAAGATTTGGGGGTGATTCTTGATTTATTTTTCACCTGGTTAGAATTATTTTATTTTTGAAGGGCATATGGCACTTTCATGATCTTTTAGTCTGACTATTTGTGTAATACATATCACTAAGGCCCTATGAAATGTGAAACCTGACAAGTTTTCAAATCAGATGGAGTAAGGTGCCAGAGATGTGCAGCCTCTCTTACTACATATTTCTAGATGAACCAAGAGGCCTGAATTCGCCTCTCTGGAAAAAGAGACACTGGTCTGAGCACTGGCCTCTAACTCTGAGTCAGGCAGGAAAAGTATTTACATACAAACATCCTGGTAGCTAACAGGGGAAGGAAATGAAACAGAAAGAGAACATAGTGAGAGGTTTAAATTAAGATTTAGCAATAGCCTTTCCTTGCACATTATTAATGAAGGTGTCAGCAGAAATTTGAGGGATTCCAGAAAAGATTGTAGGAAATTGTTCTCATTATTTCACCTTTCACACAAACCACTTAAAAACAAACACAGTACATAGAATTCGTAAGACTCACTTGGACTTCTCAGATAGTTAATACATAAAATAATGTCCTTTCTTGAGGAAATATTAAAAGCAATTAGTTGCAATTGCTTATACAGCCAAATACTCACTAAGTAAGGATTTGTACATTTGAAATACAAACTTGTGAGTGCCCAGGGAGCTACAAACTACTATTTTTAAATCAAGTCAGAAATATTCAGCTCTATTTTCAATATTTTGTTCCATGAATGGCACTACTGAAGCACTAGATCACAACACAAACCCTCACCTTCAGCAGTGCCTTACTCTCCAGAGAGTCTCAGTGCCATCCCACAGCAAGACTGCCAGATGCCCACCCGCCGTAGCGGGGGCCACCAAGACAGCCACTACTTCACACATCCTCCAGGTCTGCCGCTGCAGAAGCAGAACTGAAAGACTGTCTCCCCCCCGTAAAAGCCACTGAGAAAAGATGCTCTGAGCCAAACTGCAACTGAGGGAGAGAGGTACATTTACAGAACCTGCCTTTGGACAACTTAGAAACTTCCCACTTCCCTAGTGAAAAGCACCAGAAATGTGATTTTTTGGGGTTCTGAAGGTCCCATTAAATGGCAATTCCCCAGCAAAGACATGAAAACCACTCTGTATAAAACATCTTTTTAAATGTACTGTCTGTAACCAGATGAGACAAAACACTGTTTACAGGACTGTTCTCAATTCTCTAACCACTGAAGTTCCCCACTGAAATCATCTCTACTTTTATAAAACTCCAACCCTCAACCCTAAATGCCAGTGCAGTCCCTGGAGCAGAATTTGGGCTTTTTAAAGTAGTCACTTCCTTGCTGTTACAGTCTGCTCTAAAAAACGTTTTAAAATACTGAACACTTGTGTCTCCTTCCTGTAATTTTTATAGGAGGAAATAATTTTAAGGACCTTAACCTAGGATCCAAAGCCATGCTATGCCAGCAATTTTTCAGCACAACCGTGCCACGTGCGAGCTTCTGGGAAGATAACGTCTTCTTTTTGCTTGAGAAATGGAAAATTTTATCGCAGGAACCTGTCATTTTACTTACTGCTTACGAAAACCACCAATGAAGGCATTTAATTCCACACAAACACTTTGACATCAATTTACCAATATAGCCACAGCTGCTGTCAGCAACAGGAACAGAGCAGCTGACCTGGGAAAACTCAGGCCACGTTTCCTACTCCATCAGCAGCAAAGGACACAGGGACACTGAACTTAAAACAGTGGTGATGTGTCACAAAATGTTGATGCAGTTTGATCTAGACCCAGGTAAATCCCTGAGGTCAGCCACGGAGGCTTTCAGCTTCTTTGCACTGTACAATGCATAAACCAGCATCTAACACACTGTGCTTCAGCTGCTGGCAGGGGAACAACCCAAACCCTAACCCCTCAGAACCTCTCATCTGTGTTTTGGAGCTTGCATACTAGACTGATAAAGCTTCTGCACACAGAATATAATTTTAAACTGTGTGCACCATAGCACTGGGAAGTGAAAGTCGGTTCAGAAATCAGCAAAGTCTGTGGACTTAATGGGAAATGACCAGAAAAAGACTCTGGCCCACAATTCTGCACGCTAACCTATGTAGGAAAGGCTGCAAGAGCCAATCATATAACTTGAAACTTTATTTCCTAGCTTTGCTATGGTTCATCACAAACCTTTCCTCCGTAGTTTGCAAGAATGGCAGCTATTACAAATAGTTTTTAACTTGGTAGTTTTGCAAAGATATTTCACCGACATTTAAAGTGTCAAGAATAAAAACTGTGGAAAAAAACATTTAAAACTAATTAGAAAAAAGTTAAAGAGCATGGCAGGATATTAATTTTTCCATGGACACTTTAAAAACTGCTTAACCCACACTGTCTGCTCAAGGAAGCCCAAAGGCAGACATGATAAACTTGTTGGGAAGCAGGATTTCTTGGGCTCTCTACAGGAATCAAATCAAACCTTCCTATCTCATTGGAACTTCATGCTACAGGATGCAGTTAAGGTCCTTGAGAAGTGTCAGCCCCAAATATTTAGAGCCAACTGTAATCGAGGCAGCTGCAGGGAACATTAAATTCAGTTGCCCCCCATTCTCCACCCACATGGCTGCCCTGGTTTAAAGCACACATGTACCATATAAACAACTTTATTACCACCTAGAATCACTTCATCTTTCACATCTCACCTGTTTTCATAAGACTCAGACTTACTAAGCAAGTCAACATTGCAGCACTTGAAGCACAAGCTGAGGCTGAGTCTCTGGAACAGAAGTTGCACACAGAAGCATACTTGGCCATGAAATACAGGGAAGTCACCTTCCCACTACTACAGCAAGAGGTGTCAGGTCATTGCGGGGAAATGCTTGAACTTGCACTAACTGAAATCAGAGGAATTCTTTTCTAGAAACCCTCCCAATTTACTCTCCTTCTTCCGACACAGACATTGAGTTGAGTCCACCCTGCAGAGTGGAAAACTTCTCACATTAAGGTAGGCAACACGCAGCATCAGGATCGGTGTAAACCTCTGAATGTTGCTCCTCCAATCTTACTCTGCCACAGATATATGCAGGGCTACTAAATTAATGACTGACTTCTACATGAGTATTACTTAATGTTCACCTCTTCCTTCCATACTTTGAACAACCCCTCCTCCCCAGAAAACCTGAATGGGTAATTTCTATCAGCAACTGTACTTTTTGTGGTTTCGTTGTGGGGTTTTTGACTACAAATGGCTTTATAGCTTGGGATTCCTTGGATTTGTCTGCATGTTATGATAAAACACAATGGATTCATTCACAAAACAAAACAAGTTTTTACATAACAGAACGTGCAATAAAAGCGCAAGAAAGAAAGAAAAGAGAAAGAAAGAGAGAGAGGTATCCAGAGGAGAACTTACCCCGCGCTTTAGGCTCCTGAAGCAGTGGATTTTGGGTTTGGAGGTCATGAACTCGTTGAAGCGATGGGAGAGGGGTTCCTTTTGCTGCTTGGGAGACTGGGGGCCGTTGGGAACAGCAGAGGGTGAGGCAGAGGCAGGGGGAGGAGGAGGGGGCTGATGGGGGGATGTTAAAAGGGACATAAGCTACGTATAAGAGATGGAGAAGTGACAGAATAAAAACCAAAATAAAAAGATAAAACACAAAACGAAAATAAGCATCAAAACCAATATTTGAAATCCAGAGAAAAAAAACCAATTAAATAATTAAATATTAAAGCCATGGTTCAAAAGAGGGGGGAAAGCAGTATTTAAGAGTTGTGTTAAATGAAGACTGTGATAAATGGAAGTTTTAGTAAGTGATGCAACAGAAGAGTAACACAAAAGTATTTTGACAGGAAGCTCATGCAGACTCTTCCATGCAGTGCTATCCCCATAAATTGCCCTGTTCTGCTCTGTGGACAGCTCGGAATAATGCATATGGATAGAGCTTTCAAATACCTGAATTTAAATGGATCAGATAAGGAAGGTACCTTAGTGCCCAGTAGCGTTTCTATTATCTGGAAAACAACAAACCACATTCCTTCCTGCTTTCAAATCATACCTCAGTAATGTGCATCACACTTCACTTTTACAAATTATTCTATGAATTTGCTCAGGAGTTAGTCCTGGGTTTTGTTTCTGGCTACACTGATGTAAGCACCAGACAGCCAAGTTCTCTCTTACACCAGCACAACAGGAATGACCCCTTTTGAACAGGTAAATTTTTTGACTCTGTAATTAGAAGTGGTTTGGCAAGGGTCAGAGCAAGGGTGAAATCAAAACAACGAAGCTACTCTGGGCTTCCATCAGTGTTACTGAAAACCAATTCAGTTCAGTCACCCTGACACATTCTGGTAACCCCAGATAAATGCTGCCATGCATTATGGTGTAAACTATGACAGTGAAATGAAAAAGGTTTAATGGATACATAAGTTAATATGGTCTTTTTAAAAGTCAACTGCTCAGTTAGTTATGCTCTGTTAGTTGTGCTTAAGAAGAATGAATCACAGCAATTCCTTGTTCCCAGCCACCCAACTGCTGAACCCAGTGCACAGACTGAAAAGGTAACGCAAATGAAAAGCCAAGGAGAGTTTTAGAAGTGTCAAAACAGTAATGCCACATTAAAGCTTCCCAAAAGTAACAATGTTAGTTCGCACACATGGCACTAGGTAAGTGGTATACAATTCCTTCTCTGAGTTAGGAACGGAAATGGACCATGGCAGAGACATGACAAGTAAAGTTAAATTAATATAAAAACTGCAACGTAATTGAAGAAATTATACAAGAAAAAAAAAATTAAAGATATAAAGAAATTTAAGCAACCAAAGACTACAACAAAACACCATATTAAGACATCAGTTATTAACTTTCTCAATCTAAAATTCTCTTTAAAAAATTGTAATTGCCAGGATTACTAGACAAGACAGAGGTTATTGACTATACACATACTAGCACCAAGCTCAAGTTTCCAAGTCAGTACCTTATTTTTCTTGATGAATGGCCATAACTTGCCCTTGGATTTGCCACCAAACTTCGGCTCAGACTTCCCATCCCCTCTGGAGTTGGAAAGGCTGGATTCTGAGACAGTCCGCTTCATCGGCTGTGTGAAATCCTCAAAGTCGATATCTCCCGGAGGCTCGAACCCTGATTTAAAGGCTTCTATTACCAGCTGCGAATCCTGGAATGGGACAGATCCAGTATGAGTATAAACATCTCGGGTGAGGGCTGTCATCAAGTAAGTTTGTCTGTGCGGGAACCAACCCTTACAGTGACCAGACTCATTCCCAGGAACAAACACGCTTCCAGAGCCCAGGATCAAACACACTTCAAGAGCCCAGGATCAATACAAGTCTCTCCACCTTCTGCTCCAAGATCAGGGCACTTTTCTTGGACCTATTTTCACTAGCATCGTGTGCTTGAACCCCAACACCTAGGCACACCATAGTATCCTACGAAAACAAGGCACTCTGATGTGCAAAAATTAGTATTCCCAGATACTGAAGTGATAAATGTAGTTAAGAACACAACAGCCACCACACACAGAACAAAAGTTTCCAACCTAATGTATTGCGACTGGGAATGTATAATAGATCTCCAAATAAACAATTGATCTACAGAAATAAAGCAGGTGAGCTTTAGCTTTAGTCTCAAATAGCCCATTATTCCTGTTCTGACGTTCTAGTCCATTTTGCAAAGGTATTACAGAGACCAGTCATTACTCAAAATGCCAACAGATAAAAAGCAGAGGACTACTATTTAGGGAAATTAAAAATACATAACTATCATTAAAGCATAGGTCATTGTAGTTAACTAAAGATGATGCTTAGGAAGAGTAAACTCAGGTGTCCTCGTTCCAACCTTCCACTGACCTGCACAACCCCTGAGTCTGACCACAACCCAGCAGCGTTTCCATTCCCTTGAATTCATTTCCAACATAAGAATCAAAATTCTGATACAAACACCTTTTAAAGGCTTCTTCATGTCTACTGGTGAAAATGACTAAGAGCTTATTATTGTTAACTTTACTAACCAGAAAAGCAATCATACTTCAGTAACCCAACAGAGAACTTAAGTGACTCGTAACAAATACTTAAGGTATAGAATTGCTGGGCATGCAGCTATAAGCAAACTAGTATAAAATCCCAATTAATGCTCCTATATAAAGGAGCTCTTGAGTGACCACACTGACACAAGTGGATAAGTTGGTGCTTGTGAACTCAGCCACAGTAAATGGCAGGAGTTGCTCTTACAAGCTTTACCTAACAACTGAGTAGTCCAAGGTCATGCAAGTGCGGGCAGTGGCTGGGAACTCCACACGCTGTCGTTAAAGCCACATACCCTTTTGGCACTAACTACTAGATTTATGTCAGCCACACTCTGGCAGTATACTGTAGGCAATGGTGTCGCTGTTTTTTAGACAAGGGTGGGAATAAATCAAAGAACAATAGATAACATTTGTCCCAGTCAGGTCTACAAACACAATTAATTATACATAAACTCAAATTCATACCTCAGCTTGCCAAATGCATTTAAATCTAATGGACTTTAACACATTTTGCATCTACTCGACTTCCAGGTAAGAGAGCTTTTTATGTTATATTGTTCTAACAGTTTTCTTCTAAGTTCATTAGAGAAACTGTGCCACAGCACACAAATATCTTATTAGCCTCTAGAGGAGCACCACTATCCTGTTCAGATAAAAAAGATGAACTTGTTGCTTTGGAGGCATTTCACAGATTCTGCTTATGTCCACAGGTAAAATACTAATAACGAGAAATCTAGTAGGATAGATAGTCCAGAGGCCAGACTCAACTGAGCAAAACACATCTATGGGAAAAGCTTTGCAAAAGTCTTCATGGGATTGTGAAGAAAGTTAAGGTTTAAGATCCTCAACCTATCAGGTGCACTGTGAAATTCCTACAAAATTCTTCAGGAGGCAGAACAACACTTTCCAGTATCTCATCCTAGTTTGACATTACAACTTCCTGAGATCTAAACATCTGAAGAGATCTTTAATAATAGTCATGAAAGCAAAATGAAGAAGGAAGAGAGAAGAGACTACAAACACACACAAGGTTAGATCAAATACTCTATTAGTATTTTAACATATGCATGGAGCTTTTCATTTTTTTTCTCTTAATTTTGCAGTGTTCCTTCCATTTAGTCAAAACATCCTTCCACTACAATGGTGCTAAAAATAACCAGCATGCTCCATATATCACAGAGATAATGTCATAACAGGAACTCCAAGGTCCATAACAAATTAATTTTATCTGCTGCTAGAGCCTTCTGAAGTAAGTTCTGCATAGGTTCACCTAGCAGTCACTCCAGCTCACCCTTGCAACATGACCTCTATGTTGTCCGAGTTGTTAGAAAGAGGACATGAAAAAGAAGCGTATTTACAATTGTGTTAAAAACACAGGGCTAACCAGTATTCCCAGCCAAATCCAGACAGTTTCTATCGCTATCAGGAGGAATTCAGTACACTTCAGTGAGGGCACAAAGCAATCCTATTTACACAGTTGCAAATATAGTAACTAAGCCTGAAAGACTGGCCATTTTGCAAGTGGGCATGAGGCAGAACTGTGTAATATTTAAGATGCAGAGAATATACAAAGTATTAAATCTGTCCCATATGTCATTCTGGTTCTTCACACTATCCAATGAAATAGGGGCCCTAGAAGAAAAATGATCTTCCAGAACCCTGCTAGCATCCACAGAGGGAGGGAACACGGAGCTGGCTGTGGAAAGAAAGCCTGTTAGCAGCCTGCACTTCCACAGTGCCGATGTCACTACAGAAATACTGTTGTACTACACAATTCTGATGCTAGAAATCATTTGGTTCAGAAACGCCAGAAACCCCACCTTCATAGACCAATGTTTGTAGTAAGCCTACCCGAAGCTGAAAATTGACTATCAAAAAGCTCTGAGATACCTATGTGAAGTGCAAAGTTCTGCTGCTTTTATTTTGTTTTTCCTTTTTGCACAGTAATGCCTTAGCATGAGCTGGTAATATTTTACTGGCAGCAAAAAACCAAAAAGCTGCAGAACTTGCAGGTTCTTACATCCTTTCAGCTAGAGTTGACAAGTGGTTTGGTACACAAGGTAAATTACTAGAATTGGCGCTTTCTCCATAATTATTTTCTGACAAGTACATCTATATTAGTTGTGGTGGTTCCAGTTAAAGCTCTGGTTTCTGAACTGAAGTTACTGTACTAACAGCAGAACTTTCATTTACCCTCCCCCTTCTTCAGTAACTCTGTATGTGATAGCTGGGTAGAAAAAGTGAAAATAAGCCCAAAGCTAAATAAGAACTCCAAATGCATGACTGCCTTTTGTCAGTGTCATACTGTCTGACCTTATACATTTCAAGTTTAGTGATACCGTACGTTTGTTTATGATTACCAGATCCTGGAGATCTGCTCCCAGCTGGGAAACACATGTCTGAATGGGCCCAGAGTTTCACACAAAGCTTTTCCTGCTCAGCAGGCTCTTGGTTTTGCTCACCATTGTACTAGCTATATTATCACCAGCTGTCCTTGCATTCAACTTTGCTGGAATCTGACCTCATTTTCAAAGTTGACTACAGCACAGATCTAGTTGACTTTCCTAGCCAAATTTTTTCAAGCTTGAAAAAGATGAGTAAAGGAGAGAACCTTCAATTTGAATCTTTTGAGGAAATTTCTCCTGACGGTAGCCTAAGCAAGCGCAGACTTGCTTCTTAGAATATTAAGGGGTGAGACGGGAAAGGTCTGCTGTAACACTCTGCAAAGGCAGTACATTATCTGGAAATAGATAAAATACAGCTTTTAAACTGCTACTGTGTGCACCAATGGCCATGCTTGCAAAGCGGCAGGACCTGCATGCTACAGAAAGGCAGGAACAAGCATATCAGTTATCAAGAAAGTTAGAAACTACTGTTCCAGAGATGAAAAAAATCTGTGATGATTTTTAAGAAAAAACAATCCTGTATGGGCATAGCTGTTTTCCAGATAGAACACGCTAAAACCTTTGTAATTGCTCAGATATAAGAAATTTGGTTAAATACATTTTTGTTAGCATGGTGCTTACAGGAGATCCCTTAGTTATCAATGCTCAAAACCACCATTTTCTAATGTCATACTTGTGCACGAGCCATCAATCTGACTTATCTGTGTGCAAGAGAGACTAACTTGAATATGAAATTCACAGCAATTCTAACACCTAGCTAAGCCTTATGTGTGTTTTACTAAGACCTCACTTGAATCTTCAAGCAGAGCATAGGCTTAGATATGAATCTCCCCAACATGATTTTACCATGCAGCACCTCAATAAGGGTACGTTGTTCTAACGTGGGAATCTGTGCTCCAACTCCCCCTTCTCCTACCCTGAAAGGGTAATTTTCATATTCCTTGGTTTCCTACACTGCTCTCTGTGAGAGCAATTGCCAAGCAGAAAGCAGTGGATTCATTTCAAAACTTCAGCCCCAGGCTTATGCTGCCAATTAATGGCAGTCTCCAGGCTCTGGGCATTGAATAACTCAGAAAAGATTCCAGTGAAAAAGACGTATGAGAAATTCAAACAGCCAGCAAGACACATGCTGTTTGTATTTGAAGCACTAATGTGATCCATGAGAAGGACTGAAAGAGCGAGCAGAGACTTCATTTACAAAGGGAGCAGATCATTCCTAAAACAAAATAGAAAACACATTTGTCCTTGTGCTAACCATACATCAGGAAGCTCAATCGAACTCTTGATCAGCCTTTTTATCAGGAAGGCTTCTTTTTACTCCTACAATGGTGTTCAGCAATCAAGATTGCTAGCAAACCTCAAATCTGCAAAGATAGATTTTACAGTAAAGTAGAAATTTTGCCAGAGCTGTTTGCAATAATTTATGTAGCCAATACTTAAATGCTTCCATTATTATGAAAACTGGAATGAAGACATATCTGCAACATTCAGTTTTCTGACTGTTAGACATAGAACCCATCTGAATAAGAATTGGTGATTATTAGGTATCTGGAATTATGCCCACCATCTTCCTTATCCTATGCAGAAGCCTATTTTTCAATTACAATATTTCAAAAAGTAATTAACCTAGTAAAAAGGAGAGAATATTCCTAAAAGTAAAAAAAAAATAATTGAAAAAGTGTTGTGGTAGAAGCATTGCTGGGCGTTAAGTAGATTTGGGAAATAATCTGAGCACATCCTGCCTCAGACAAAGTAGCTTGGGACAAGAAGCTATTCTTTGTTTTAGTTCTATGACTATAAAGCTCTTGTGCTGCAGCCCGGACCGAGGATTTAAGTCTCCATAAGTGATTAATACTAAAAACGAGAAGCAACAATCAAAACAATGCAACACTTACATTCTTGTGATCAATTGATTCTGCAGCCTTTGTTATTTCATCCAGACACTTTCCAATGATAGGGATCACTTGGCGGTCAACCTCCGCGAAAGTTTTCATGGATTCACCTATCCTCACGATTCTTCTTTCCTCCATCTCTTGTATTTTCTAAAACATTAGATTTCATTCAGATCAAATATCAAGATTAACTTCAGAGTTTCAACTGATTTTTCTCCCCAGCATATATCAGCTGCTTTAAAATTTATGGTTTAAATATATTTTTAAGAACAAACTAGGACAGCTGTTCTCATGAAGGCACCAAGTGATACTGTTCCCTTAAATATCAAAATGCCATTCTAGAAGTAATCTCTGTCACTATTACTGGGAATTTTTCAGTTAGCTTTCTGTGTTAAGAAAATGCTGATTTGTCAAAACCCCAGCTTTGGATTTTTGTAAGGATAGCTCCTAAGGCTTTTAAGAGAACTTCTGCAACAATAAATTCTTACGTTTTCTACACATGTTCTGAAAGATCTTATTTTCATTCCACTGCAGAATCCAAGCAAACAAAAATCTTGATGTCCCCCCCTTTTCCCTAGAAGGTAATTTTTGGTTTACAGGCAGTCCTGTACATCATGTATTGTTCATACCAGGACTTCTCAACATATGCTCCCTGTTGCTCAATGGACTCAGTGCCACGATCTCCAGCATCTATTCCATGGGCCTCTCGTGTACAACAGAGGGAAACTGGATGTGGTGTAACACTTATGACAGATTATAACAGGATAGGAAGGGCATGAACAGGAACGGCCTGTTTCATACTAGACTGCAGGAATCTTATGGAGCACTGTCAAAAATCCCCATTGTCTTGACTGATCCACAAGCAACATAAATTCTTTACAAAACAACTTATTTCAACATCTAAAAGAAAGCACTAGAGCTTACTGGTGCACTGGTAGTGAAAAGGATACATCTGCAGTACTGTAAGCATGCTCACCTACAAATCAGAGCATTTATTAGATCTACCATTACATACAAATATACATTGCAAAAATTTTTATATCTGATGTCAGAGATAAATTATCTCAAGACATTGGTTTGAAATACCATGAAGCAAAAGAGGTGGTGTCCATTTAGCTAAGAAGTTCCAGCTACGGATAAGAAAATGCACATTTACTACGCAAATATTAGTTATTTCTCATCAGATAAGTATGTGACATTTTATCCCTTAAAGAGGTTGTATTTTCCACTTCTGATGCTTATGACCCATTACAATGGAACAGTCATTTAGAACTTCTGTTCTACTACATTAACCTCTTCGTTCAGTCAACCACAAACTCAGATCTTCAGTCAATATAAATCTGATGGCTTTTTTGTTCTTTCTCTAGTCTTTCTTTAGGCACCCGAAGACAATCAGCAAGCTTGCTTAAACCCTCTGACATGCACTACTGCAGAATTATTGTGGTTTAAATTTAAACATCTGTGAAGTCTGATTTGAAGACAGGTTATAAAGGCTTTACAGATGTAATGACGCCCATCTGACTCCTGCTCCAATAACACAAATAATGCTCTCATTCCCCAGCTGCATGGACACAAGAGTTTAACAGAGCAAGATTGTGAGGATTCCAAAGACTATCGTAATGTGTCATGACGATTCAATGTCACCTTCCTCATATATTATTTATCACTTGATATCTAGTCTAAGAGAAAGGGACAATTTCTCCTACCAAACTCTCCATCTCTTGGGTTGGCAGACTGTATGTAAGATTTGCTAATGGTGACTAAAATTACTAAAAAGTAAAAGACAGGTTCCTAGAACTGAGGCAATGTGCAATACACCCCTCTGTTCTAATCACAAGATTATAAGCTACTCTAGATGAGTGCTCGTGATCCTTACCTGGAAGATGTTTGGTATGTGTGTGTAGTAATGATCATGCTGCTCACTGTTGAACTTCTGTAGAGTGGAAGAATATTCTGCTTTGCTGTCTTCTGCCATTTGATGTCGCAGCTGGGCTTGCTGTCTTGCCTAAAGAAATGCCAAAATAAGTTTATAATTTATACTACATGGAAAGAAATTGCATTGCGTTACTCCTCATCTTGCTATCCTTACCAGTAGGCACCACAGGAACCTTAGCATATGGGTCTGAACACCTCAGCTTTTGGTTTACTCCTATTTTGTGAAACAGTTCATCTACATCAAGCATAAGCCTGCACACTGCCCCCATTCTTTTCTTGTGTTACAACATGCTCTTTCCATGAACAATCTCTGCTTGTACAGCATGTAAAACACTGAACAAGTTTGCCCTTTACTATCCCACTTAACAGGCATGCACGTTTTCTGTATGGTCACTCTTCCTGCTCCACTATGTGCCCCCTTGGATGGCACCTGCTTTGATGAACTACCTACCTGTTGGCGAGCAGTATTTTGGGGGGAAAGGGAAGTGACAAAAAAGCCAGCACGGTTTTGTCTCATTTCACATGTCTTAGCCAACATAATCATGACAAAACATCTTAACTCGTGCTCCCACTGTGCTCTCTGCAAAGTCCTTTATCTGCACCTCCTTGAACAGTGCTGGCATGAAGTGCACAAAGAAAAGGGAGCCCAAGAAGCAGCTGAGACACGACTCCCTCCCTATTTTTACCTACACAGATGATTCGCTTTACTACCCACCATAGCAGAACACTGGGCAATTAACCTCACTTCTTTCCCTAGAACAGCCTGTCCTCGAGTGACCCTTTTATATTTTCCGATTTACAATTCCGCTTCCCAAGGCCTTCTGTTATCTGTTTCACTGCCCAATATTATTCCCTTACTGTCTATCCCATCTGTTTATTTTAGTTGCCTTTTCCTTCCTTGCTGTTGGCCTTCATACAGCAGCAATTCCTTCTCTTCCCTTCCTACCCAGTTCCCCACACCCACATACCTTCACTCCCTGTCCTGCACCCACACATCGGAGCTCCCCACTCTCCCACTCGCATCCACCTGGCCAGAGCTCTGCTGCTCTCGCTGCTCCCACACAGCCCCACTCCACCATGCACACTCCCACCCGCCCCAGCAAAGCCTGCTCCATGGCTGTGGACCAAATGCTTGCTCCTGTGAGAGCTTCGCCATTGATCAGGGTAAGCCCAGGATTTGCTTTGTAAATCTAAACTATCCTGAGTTTGCACTCATTTTTCAGGCACTCACAGAGCCTCCTCACCCTCCGCTGCCTGTCTAGCCCTGGAACAGTGCTGTGCGCGTCCCTGAAGTGTTATGTTCCAATCACACCCTAAATTTCAAAATAATCCCTTTAAGAAAGGAGAAAGAAAGATTGCTTTAAAAATTATTTAAAGGATTTTTGGGCATTTCACAGAAAACAGCACAGCAATTAATTTTAGCATATTTTAAGTGGGCTCCCATTAAAAACAGTTCAGAATGGGGTTATTCTTTCAACTGTTCCAAGCAGACAATAGTTTCCTGACAATAAATCCATGAAATACCAAATCATGGAACATTTTAGTAATCATAACTGGAAGGTAACAGATTCTGCCAGAAGGTTTCAAATTTCAGTTTGCAAAAAAATAGGCTTCCCTCCCATTTGTCCAGCTCACACATCTCACCCAATAATTTATTTCACCTCAATTCAGTTATTTCTTTTGCAAGCACAGTCAATTGTAGGAATTTCCTAGATCCCCTTCACATTCTTTCTACAAAAATCATTCAAGCACAATGAGAAAAAATACTGGGCACTGAGTGCATAATCGGAGATAAAACAGTAGCATCAAATGGAAAAGACTGCAACTATAACCAAATAAATAAATCAAATAAAAAAGACAGACTCTCAACTTTGCTTGTTCCCCAGGAGTTTTAACTGTCCACTAACTCCTGTAAAGGATGCATATATAACTTCAGAAAATTTACCTGCTGCAGTGAAATTTCCAGAAGCCATATCAATCATTTTTTCCACCCAAGTGCTATACAGCTTACTAAACTTTATCATCCACCCACTCATATATAGCTACATTAAACATGAGTGGAAAACAATATAGCCCTGTACTACAAACACAAATTTACCAGCAAAACAAAGTCAGCCATGGAAAGGCTGACAGCTGTAAGAGTCATGTACGCTTGTCTCCCAACCCCTTCCTCAAGTCCCAGCTGCTCCAGATCAATATCCATTTGTGAGGCCCATTCTCTTCATCTACCTAAGAGCAACCCATTGTTTGAGCTGACTTCTACAACAGCCCCAGTCCCACTCATACAGCTGTCTCTTTTTTTTTTTTTCCCAAATAGTGCAACTCAGGAATTTGTCCCTTGACTCTATTGTTGAAGCAGAAAAACAAGAAATCCATTATTACACATTTCCAGGCAGATCCAGCAAACATTAAGTCATCAGAGTTCATTTTCATGAGCAAGCTCATTGGTTGGATATGAGCAAAGTAACTCTGAGCTAAATGTATACAGGAGTAGATGCTTGGTTTCCAAAACTATCTTAACTGGCCCCAAATAAGAGGAGGCAACAGATGAGTAAGTAAAATTGGGAACATTCCAAAACCAAGAATTTTTGTATGAGAGCCCCAGTGATGTTTTGTTTCTCCTGGCCATTTAACGCATTTGGCAAGCTTCAAACAGTTTAAATATTTTTCCAGTGAGGTATTTGGATCTTAAAATAAAAATATAAAAAAAGTCTACAATTTTTTTATTCCTTGAATATGTCACTCTAACATAATCACTTCTAGTATTAACAGAATTACATTTTATAGCTAGGTTATTGCACTCTGCTGAAGCACAGAATGATAAAAATGAGCTGATGACACTAAGTTTCACATTCAGAGTAATGGATGTAGTAGCCTGGAGCTGCAGAGAGTCACAAGAGCTATTTCAGGAGTAATTTATAGTTAAGCTTTACAGAAAATAAATTTTTGCCTTCTTTAGTGTTCACTTGTGCATGGAAACAGCTTCAGAGAAGTATTTGTTCAGGCTTCTTAGAGTTAAAATATCTGCCCTGAACACTATTTTCAGGAGGAAAGGCTTTGGAATAACCGTCTCTGGAAAACCAGATCATGACCTCAGATATAAGAGGACGATACTGTGATGCAGTTCTCAGTCAACACACTCTCTCCTTTAACTGGGCAAGGATGACTGAGGAGGAGCTCACGTTTCCAGCACCACATGTGAAACCACAATCCAGATCTTCTACAGACTGCCAGATTACTCAGTTGTAAGAGATGTCCAAGCTAGGTACTTGTAATGCAACAAAAAATCCCCTCCTGCCTTGAAAGGAAGAAAGAATGAGGTCACCTCTCAGCATCATGAAAAAGCAGAAAAGGGTATATACATTTGAGGCATTTGTGGGGAGAAGAAAAGCAATTTGCTTTCAAATGTGTACTTCTGCACACATTTGCAAAAGATACACAGATTTTGAATGCTCCCCCCACCCCCAAACACACATCTGTATGTAACATCTTTCTGTCCCCAAATAAACGTGCCCAGTGTATATAGATATTGCCTCCTTCTCCAAAGTCTGTTTTTGTTAAGGCAGCTCTTCCCTGAACTCATACGGCAGCAACAAACCCAAAAGGTCACATATACCAATGCATGTCTCATCAAGAAAGAGTTGTGGTGAATGGAGTTAAATCCGGTTGGTGGCTGGTCACAAGTGGTGTCCCCCAAGGCTCAGTTTTGGGGCCACTTCTCTTTAATATCTTTATTGATGATCTAGATGAGGGGATCGAATGCACCATCAGTAAGTTTGCAGACGACACCAAGTTGGATGGGAGCGTTGATCTGCTCGAGGGTAGGGAGGCTCTGTAGAGGGATTTGGACAGGCTGGAGCGATGGGCTAAGGCCAACTGTATGAGTTTTAATAAGGTCAAATGCTGAGTGCTGCACTTGGGCCACAACAACCCCCAGCAGCACTACAGGCTTGGGGAGGAGTGGCTGGAGAGCTGCCAGTCAGAGAGGGACCTGGGGGTGTTGATTGACAGCTGGCTGAACATGAGCCAGCAGTGTGCCCAGGTGGCCAAGAAGGCCAATGGCATCCTGGCTTGTATCAGAAATAGTGTGGCCAGCAGGGACAGGGAAGTGATCTTGCCCCTGTACTTGGCACTGGTGAGGCCACACCTCGATTACTGTGTTCAGTTTTGGGCCCCTCACTACAAAAAGGACATTGAATTACTCGAGCGTGTCCAGAGAAGGGCAACAAAGCTGATGCAGGGTCTGGAGCACAGGTCTGATGGGGAGCGGCTGAGGGAACTGGGGGGGTTTAGTGTGGAGAAGAGGAGGCTGAGGGGAGACCTCATGGTCCTCTACAACTCCCTGAAAGGAGGGTGCAGAGAGGGGGGAGGAGTCTCTTTAACCAAGTAACAAGCAATAGGACAAGAGGTAATGGGCTCAAATTGCGCCATGGAAGGTTTAGGCTGGATATTAGGAAGCATTTCTTTACAGAACGGGTTGTTGGGCGTTGGAATGGGCTGCCCAGGGAGGTGGTGGAGTCCCCATCCCTGGAGGTGTTTAAGAGTAAAGTTGACTTGGCGCTTAGGGATATGCTGTAGTTGGGAACTGTCAGTGTTAGCTTAATGGTTGGACTGGATGATCTTCAAGGTCTTTTCCAACCTAGACAGTTCTGTGATTCTGTGAAAAGCACTCCCCAAAATGAACAACAGTCCAGTATCTGCAGCACCATTAACCTTACAGTGAGGATAGGGGTAAACTTCAGGTTTCCACTGCCATGGCAATCAGATTTAAACACAATCACACCAGAGGAGCATTTTCTATAACTAACTCTGAAAGAAAACTTTAGGTAAAGTATCCCTCTGATATACTGAGCTAGTTAAAAGCACACTAGCTGCAGGTAGGGTTTATTATGTGTGACCTCTTCTCTCACAGAACCTACACAGAATTGCCATTAAACAGAATCAAAACCAATCTTTTTTCCTTCCTTTACACAGCCTTGCTAATTGATGGGGGAGAATGCAGGGCAGCAGCTAACTGCAGGGCAGTAACAACTTTCAAAAGTGTTGACTTTTAAAAATCGGTAGAACTGTGGCTGTCTTCAGCACTTAAAAAAAATAATCATGCCTCAACAGCACTTACCTTATGTGAAAAACAACACTGAACTCAATAGCCATATGAAATGGCAACATGCACTATGGCTTCTGTCTCTTCTACAAGGTGACAGGAAAAAACCAAACATTATTCTCTCAAGACTATTTTAACCACATTTCCTGCAGCTTTTCTACCTAACCACTGAGTTGCAAAACCCAGACTTTCAAACAGCATCAGAAGTTAGTTCCACACATTTAAATGATTCCACCAGGACTCCAGAGATGGCAGGTGCAAGCTAAGTACCAGGTGCCAGGATGGGACATAGATGCTCTAAAATCTTTCATGACTGAAGTACTTATGGAAGTATTTCTTTCCCCTTTAAAATAAGAAATTAGAAGAAAGCTAACCCTGCAACCCTTTTACTCTGAAGTAACTGGCGTTAGGGAGATCTATTTAGTCTGAACCTACTCATCACCTGCTTGAAAGATCCTGCAGCTTAGCAATACGATGCAAGTTAAGTAATCACTGCCTATCAGAGTGAGACAAAAGAACGACAGACGAGGAAAGTTCTCCATAGCCCTTGCAAGCATGCAGTCCTAGGCAAAGCTTTATATACTGATCTGAAATCAATCCTAGCGCTTTATGCCTTTGACCAGCAGTCAGAAAAGGAAAATTTAACAGCAGAAGGGGATACAGACATCTTTATGATGGACACTGTTGATCCTGAAGGTGTGAGAAAACATTAGCAAGCTGCTATGCATTACATGCTGCCTCCCAGAGAAGTCAAAATATAAAACCTTGTATTGTGTTACTTGCACATACCTTCTTCCCCCAAAATCAGGTTTGATATGAAAGGCAACTGGTGATTAAGTGTAGGAGAAATTTTGAAAAATCAAGTATGCTTTCTGCCATTTTGGTCTCCAATACAGGAAAGAATGAAGGATATTTTGCTGAGAACAATTTTCTAAGACACATTCCAGAAACAGCAAGAGGGTCAATAGACACACTGTCTTCTGGGTTTACACAGACAAAAAATGCAGCTCCTCAAGGCTGTTATGGTGGGAGTGATATGAATAACTGAAAAGGGCAGAAAAAAGCTTTGGCTGCTATTCAGCTGATCCACACTAAGTGGAACAGTTCAACTTCTCAGCAGTCGCTCTTGTCCAGAATGGCAGAGTTTCCAGTCAAAACTTTGGTGTAGTTTTCTTTCTTCTTTCTTTTCTCCCATTCCCCCTCCCTCGCCTTTTTTTTTAAAACCCAGACAGCATGTGAGATGCATCACTGCCAGGCCACTGCCTGCCAAAATAGATCCGTCTTTGGTAAATCCAAGATCAGACTAAAATGCAAACACACACACACAAAAAAAAAAATCACCCCTGCCCCTCTTGAACTACCCAATCCCTTCAAAATAACTTAATGATAAAGGCAGACTCAGAAACACTTCACCAATTTCAAGAATGCTTTCAATTGCTCACAGATTTTTCAGGCTCTGGTCCTTCCACCACCTCAGTAGCAGCTCTGGGACGAGCGGGCACCATCACGAACAGCAGCGGGCGCCTCTTGGTAGCAGCAACACTGGCAGCGTTTGCAGAATCATTAATAACAGTGGGAATTCTGCCATGGACTTCAAAAGCAGGGCCAGGATTTCAGGCTTTGATTTACATAGCCTTCAAATCAAGCTCCATTGTTTACTATTTTACAATAACCAGTTTGGTCTCTGAACAGGCAAGAAGAAAAAGGTTTTGAAATTTGCTTTCCTGAAAGCAGGAAGGTAGAGTGGGGGTTGAAAAATAACAAACAGGAAAAAACCAGAAAAATCTGTCTTTTTAACATTAGAAGAGGTGGAGAAAAATCTGAGAATCTGTGGATCCCTTAAATTCTTTGGCTGAATGTAATACACAAATGAGCAAGCCGCTGACAGGGGATGGAAAAATCTTCATCACCACATCTCAGGAATTGTTATCTAGTTACATTCCACATAATTCTGCCAGACTATAGAAATGCTCACTAACAAGAGATACACTGTGGCAACAAAACACCACTGAAGCTCTAACCAGAAAGATGGACCAAATTAATGGAGCTGGGACAGTAGCACAGTAAGCATGTGGCACAAGGTTCTTGAATTGCTCTGGTCACATCTGCACTACTAAAAACGGTAAAATAAAAGTATCATATTGCAACAAGGACTCACTTAACTGCGTCTCATACGACCAGTCCTTCAGGATGACTAAAGGCACAGTTGCTTGCTGATTAATGGAGTCCAACAGCTAGAGGTTACCTGAAATTTTTCTGAAGTGAAGGAGTCCAAGACTTTGGTTGCCTGGCTTTAGACTTCAGTTCAGCTGCAGACTCCCTTGCACAAACTTGAGTGCTGTATTTCCTCATTATGAAAGAAGTGTATCGCTTTTTCTTTTCTATCACTTTCAATTAATCCCCTCAATTTGGTCTAAAAAGTGTTGAGAGCAGTCTAAGCGTTGTGTAAGAGAAGGACCATTACATAAGATTTAAGAACAGCAGCATGCACCGCTGACATGCACCAGAGAAGAACCTCTCTGTGCACGGCCCCAAGGCCCTCGTGAAATAACTGTGCCTTGAATCCAAAAGTTTGCCTCCTTGCACTGCCATTCTCATGTCATGAATGCTAAACATCCAAACTCTCTGGGTGACCACACTGCAAATCCCTGCCAACACCCAATAGCTTGCCACACAGCTTAGAAACACAGTTCCACAAGGATACCTAACAAAAGTTTATTACAAAAGAATGAGGTGTTCACGGCGGGTGGAAGATTATGTGGACTTGAGGGAGGGGGTAACAGGAAGAGATTTATTCGGAGCACTGCCAACAATGTTTAAATGATTTCTGGAGATCTGTTTAGTTGTACTAAACACAAGCAATTAAATTCTGCAGTGTATAAATGTAAGTATTGAATATAAATAATGGAAATTATTTCAGGACTGTGTAACACATTGCTTAGTTCATACTTCGAATACTAGGAATGGTCCTAGTCATCTCCCTCCAAGAAAGTTACCAGTATGAACCTGCCAGCCTTAAACCCCAACTTTATGGGTATAATACATTCACTTAAACTGAAAAACTTGGAAACAATAAGCTAAATTCTGAGGTCTCTGCTTCACTTTCCCTTAGTTCTTAAAGACGTAATGATATCTCTTCCAATATTTTCATGGGATGACTATAAACAAGCTTTCCAACTGTACAGCATAAACTAATTGCACTAGCTAAAAATGCTGGTTATATTACACTTCTGATTCAAACTGCAGTTGATCTTTAATTCAGAAGTTGCTCTTAAGCCTCCCCTTCACACCCCCTTTCCCTCCCCAACTCCTTTAGCATTATTTAGCAATCTACCTCCCAACAGAGTTGTATTGTTACAAAACTCCAATTGCTATGTAGAGCATTACTGCAGAGGAGTACTGCTAAGAGGAAATGTGAGTTCAGATGGATTTCCTTATCTCCACTAAAACTGACTGGTGCTTCTGTTCATTGATCTCTTAATACCTAACACAGCATATGCATGGGATGCACATGGATAATTATAAAGTTTTCCAGCCACTCCTGCTGCAGTCATTAACTCCTTATTAACTAGAAATCAAAACTCCTAAATTAGCCATGATTCCAAAAGGGAAACAGCTGCTGTATAGTGTCACAGACAGCAGGTTGTAAACAAGGCTTACTCTTCCAGAAATGCAAATGACACTCCTGAGGGACTTCCTATGTTCACACACTACATCATCCATTAGGAAGGAAGCAATTCAAGGAGACTGGGGTCTGCATAACACAGAGAAATAACATTAGTGTGAATCTAACAGCCTTAAGTCACATTACCAAGAGAAGACTGCACTTGAATTGATAGCAAATTTGACCCATGCCACAGAAGGGTTCAGCCAGATCCAACCGCAGAGCAAGAGAAAAGCAGCTGCCTAATCAAAGTATGTAACACTCACCACCATGCAGAGAACATGGGAAAATCTTGTGGAACATCTAACTCTCAAATAAGAAATGCACAGGCCAGGCCCTCTTGCACTATGTTCAGGACTGAGCCTTACGCACCTTGCCTGCATGTTTCACTGAGATGCTGCTGCTGCACCTTTATAAATTCACAGCAGAGCACAGGAAAAGCCAAGCCTCCGGATTTATTCACTGCAGTAAGTATTTGTCATGTTAATGACAGAAACGCTGCAGAGCCTGTCCACCTTCTAACATTACCTTTTCACGGCACTACATTTTCCAAAATGCTGGGAAGTTCATTATGGCAATAGGTGCCTCGAGGTGGGCAGAAGGAGGGGACACAACACGCCCCACTGTCACTGGGCAGATGACTCAGCATCTGCTGAAAAATTAGTCCTATTAAGTAGTTATGATCTGCAGAAGACAGATACCCACAATCTCAGGTTATGCTGCAGTTTACCGCTGACAGTTTTAATCAACTAAAACCTGGGTGATGCACATTGCAACAACAGAGCACTGAGCTGGAGATGTTCCTCTGCGGTCTCTCTGTGAGGTTTCAGCGACGCACGCTGCATCCGCCTCTGCTGTGACTTGACTGCTGTGACAAAGCACGTTGCAAACAGTGCATGCAGGATAGTGCTGAAACACAGATTTCTCCAGAGCCCAGGTAAAAATACCTTAGTGCACCCTTCATTGTGAGGATGTGTACATTCTTAAAGAAAATATTTTCATCCCACAGCACAGCAGCCTACAGGCTGGAAAAGCAGTTTACCCCTTGACAGCATAACTGCATTTGCACAGGCAGGAAGATCAGCTTATTCCAATTCCTAAGTAGCAATATTTCCACATCTATGTTCAGTAAGATTTTGGCAGTGCTTCAGCTCATGACTATCCAAGGTAATGTAAGTGGACGTGTATTCTATGGGTAGGGTGGGAGATAAAGACTCTGCACTGAAATGGATGGTGAGCACCCCGGGAACGTGGCATAAGAAAAGAGAAGAGAAAATGAAACCAAGTGTGAAATATCAATATCTCTCTGTAGTTATATTTATAGACTAGAAAATTAATGTCATGGTGATACTGTATTATGAGGTTTTATGCCTTTATGCAAATCTTCAGCTATTCTGGGACTCCAAAAATCTTGGCTAGAGCAGATATAACCTGATCTGAAAGTCACAGAGCACTGGGGAAAGCTCCTACAGATTTCAATAAAGTTGAGATTATTTCTAATTCCCTCAGTTTCTCACTTCACTTCAAAAGCAAAACAAAAACGGACAAAAAAAGGCCAGCACATCTAAAACTCATAAGTATCTCAGAGTCACCACAGGAATAGAACCATCAACTTTTTCATTTCTTTTGGTTTTAGATATGACATATGATTGAACAGGGAAGAGATGAAGGAATGGAATGATAATTCTGTAATAATAATAATTTTGGAGTCATTTTCATTTCAAACTGACAGCTGACTTGAACAAGCTTAAGCAGCTGTAAGCTGAAAGAAAATTCAGTAGGAAAACCCCTCTGCCCCAGAAAATATGTCCAACTGTCACAGGATACAAATAAAAACTTAATACAAGTTCATCCTTTCTGGGTGCGGGTTGAAGACTTATTAAAAATGAGTCAGTCAAAAATACACAGCAGCAAAATACCAGCCCATGTTTTTAGCAGTGTCAAGAGGCTTCTTAACTTACGGGAGTTAAGGTCAAATTTGCACTTTATGTTTTTCTAAATCTACTACTACCAAACTACTTTCTAAATCCACAATACATTTACATTTATCTCAAAACGACTCCAGGTAGAACTCTCCTACCATAACAGGAACAAAGATCAGAACAAGGTGATGAGACCTGACTTCAGGACAGCAGTTCTGGTAAGTGACACACAGCTCATTTTTTGCTACTCAAAGCTGAAGTTGTTTTCTGGCAAAAAACAACTAGGACACCAACACATGACTGCGTTACCCTTCAGCAAAGGGACAGATCCTGCCTGACACCAAGTACCTCAAACCACTGTTCTCCCCTGCAACTGCTGTGCAAACCAAGAAACAAAACGTTTACCCCTTCCCATGGTTGGCTTCAGCTACTTCCTCTTTCAAGAGATTCTGAGAAGTCTACTTTGAAAATAAACCTTTAGAAAACCTAGCTGATTTTTATTTTTATTGCAAGAAGTCTGCAAAGGCATCACTGGGTACTACCACATTATCCCATAAAGATGTCAGCTTTTTAGTGATTGCAGCTCTAAAGAGAAGGAACAAACAATAGAGCGCTTCCTTATATGTCCACCAGCTCTGTGCTGCTGGCAGAGACCATTTCCCCAAATGGTCAAAAAATTGAAGCAGCTCCACTGTGGTTTTTGAAGGAGAACTGCTTTTAAGCAGACATCCCCCTGTGATCTAAATGAAACTAAAGCTTACAGCAATACCTACAAGGCTTCCCGGTGTTGCCGACAGCATATTGCACCATTTACTTAGTTTATAAGGATATTTTCCCAGTACATCTTTCTGCAACACAGTAAGGTTCCTACCCTGACTTTGCTAAACTGTACCGACAAAACCTTTGTGCCAAACTGCACTTTGTGTTGACACTTAAATTATCTCTGTGCAAATGTCAGCTGCTGATAATTTAGAGGCTCAGTGCAAACACAGGAAGGGAGCTCAGGGGCCCTAATCCACTCTCCTTTGATTCCTGCATAAGGTCTGTGACCATTGTAGAAACTGAACACAGCCTTTTGCTCCATGTTCATACCACCAAAAAAGGAGCGGGGAGGAATCAAAGCTAAACACCCTGGTTTCTCCTAGATCAACGACCAGACTGGCCAGCTGCAAAGATGATCAAGCCCATACTGGCCACAGAAGTGGCACAGAAGGCACATGCCTTCTGCATATCAAACCTGAGCTGGTCCTACAAAAGGGAGTTTGGACCCAGGTGCAAGATACCCACACTGCACACCCAGCCCTGCCTCTAAGCACCACCTGAGGCCCTTCATGAAACAGTCCTGGAGAAATAAGAAGTCACTCTTAATTTTCTTCCGGGCCAGTATTCCGGTTACTTAATCCTAGCAAACTAACATGAAGAGTTATCCCTTAGGCAAGGCCATGTTAAGTACTAGTAGCTGGCAGCTCCATGACAGGATTTCCTGCTGCAGTTATCAAAGGCCATGATGACTGAAAGACCGAGAGATCTGAGCATTTCAGAGCCTCAAACAGTTTAGCATTAGGTGCATTAGCAAATTGCAGCTATACATTTTTTCAATTGCATGTGTCATTGTGATCACTGCAGAATTTTAATCCCATTACTCTATAATGCATGATGCAAAAAATAGCTCTAGTAGCTGCTCATAATTGCAGGTACAAGCTAAAGTAGCCAAGGTGTCAATCTCAAGCCGAAGAAATGAGGGCAACCGACCCCTCGTTCCTTGTTCCTCCACCTTGTTCCTCCTCCAAAGTGAGCAGCATTGGCTCTGAACACAGCCAAATTGTCTGCTTTCCTGGCCAGACAGATTTTTGGGAGCTTTTGGGAGTAGAAGTGCAGCACCCAATCCATAAAGGGCAAGAGAAAAATCAAGAACTGTTGTAATAGGAGAAGGAGGTAAAAGTCCTCATATTGCTTCATTTGAAGCTGAGCAGTTTCTGCATCTCCCTGGAGCGAGTCAGCAAGAGCTGCCCTCACCAGCAGTGCTTGGTTAAACAATATCCTATTTTGCACTTGGGAGTTATGTAAGAGCGGTCCCAGTCACACGGGCAGAGGGAAGCAAAGAAAGGGCATTATTCAGAGCCCTACATGGATGAACCCAGTTTAACACATGCACTTGGAAAACACTGTTCTCTCTGTTCAGTAATATTATTTCACATTCCACTCGTTTTGATAACCTTTTCCTTCTCCATCTACCCCACTGACTGACTGGAAAGTTGACTAGTGCCTTCTCCTGACATTAGCCAACGCACATAACTGCAACAGATTTATTTTTTTTCTTTCAAGATGCTACTGAGCCTCATTTTGCAATAAATAATGTACAAATCCATCCAATAAAAAGTTAGAGAAATTTAGAAAGGAAGCCCCTCTGCTTCACTGTGCAGGGAAAGAGCACCAGGGTGGGGGCTGCTTCCCAGAGTTTACCTAACACTATCAGACTGATATAGCACCAATACGCAGCCTTTCACTCTAACCAGAAAAGGTCAGATGTAGAAGTAAGGTGTTTCAGCCCTCTATTTCAAATAGTAAGTCTTGTCTCTGTATGCCTTTGACATGGCCTCAGCTTTGGAAAAAAAAAAAAAAAAATCTAGGGCAAGTGCTAATTTTATCTATGAAAAAATGTATTCTAAAATCACTTTATACATTTAAAGCAGAGATGATCGTCCTCTGTCAAAAAAACCCACATGTGGAGCTACATCGTTAACAATCCTGTACATGCATTCATCTGTAAAGTGCCCTGACAAATCCAGAAGGTAACAAAGGATCAGATCTGCACGGTGAATTTACAACTAATAGCCAAGCAAATTACAAGACCAAAGAGGTATTTTCTCCTTTGATATGCAATAGCACTTTAGGGAAGTTTTCTGAGCTTCTTTTTCCATTTACTGTCCTCATTTCTAATAGTGTCCCCGATACCATCTGCTACGCAACCTCCATGATTCTCAGCATACTAGAAGTATCTTAAGATCCCACAGATGTAAAGAAAAATTTGTATTTGAGAGCTTCCCAGGATTGAATTAACTGAGAACAGAAAGCAGCAGACCTCTTGAGGAGAAAAACCTATGTTTTACAAGGATCATCTTGGACTGGAAAAGATTCCTTACCTATAATTCAGTTTCCTTTCCTGTCCCTGCAACAAAACGTTTGGTATATTTGAAGTTCAGGGAAGACAAAACTGGCCTTACACACTGTAACATGATGGTTCTGATCTACATTACCACATCTTCTGAGCAGGTTGGTAACACCAAAAAGAGAAGCGATTTAAACACACTTTCTCCTTCTCCATTGCTTCCTTAAATTATAGGTACACCACTGGCCTTGGACATTTAAACTTTAAGCATCCTTCTGCATGCCTGATTTGGAATCAAACTAAAGAGAAGAGATATTTCAAGATGGATATGCTGAAAGAGAAATCAATGTTTAAAACCAAGCATCAGATCAAAAGCTTCACTGAATGGGGATCAATGTATAAAAACCACAAGTGACTCTGCAACCAGACAGCAACTGAGAAATAAAAATAAAAGCTATGTGCCATCTGTGACAAGCATGATTCCGGGATTCTGCATAACATGAAAAGCTGTCCTGCTGTAAACCTAGGACCACAAACAACAATTCTGGTAATACTTCATTGTGACCAATGACATCGGGACATCTTCAAAGTCTTGCTCAAAAGGCAGGAAGTTTAGTTCTACCTGGATCACCAAGTGACCAACGTGTGGTAACTACAAGCACCCCTCAGGGAGCCCTCACAAGCTTGACTGCCACAGAATCTGGGGTGTTAACACTGATTTTGCATAAACTCCTTTAGAGCCATGACAGCTATGTTAAACTCAGATATCATCTTACTGAAGAAAACTGACTGTATTTGTTTAGAATTTTTATGTAAATGTAAGTCTCTGCAGAGATGTCTCTATTTTTAATTAACCTACAGACTGTCTTAAGTGAGGCATTAAGCCTCAGAGGGTTTATCCTAAACTAAACCTATCACACCCATGTTTACAAACAATCTCTCCATCCTCTGGCTCACCTTTTCAACATCTGCTTTTGTAACATTGATGTCAGCATCCATTTTCTCGAAATACTGCTGTGCTCGGTCAGCTTCTTTGCAATCACGTTCAAACCGCCTTTTACTCTGAAAAGAAAAAACAGAAGCCTTCATTATGGGAAAGCAACATGATATAAAAATCTACCTAAAATTAATACCTGCCCCTAAACTGATCTGCTGTAACAACTGTCAGATTTTAGGACTCGCTTGTTTACATTAGAATGCATTTCCAATCTAAAGAACTTTTTTTAAGTTACCAGAAACACATTTTTTGTTCTGTTCTTCAGGCTGCTTGCTTCTCCCAACATCACCAGTATTTCAATGTCTTTTCCCTGTTAGCATCTTTTCTGCTCTCGTAGGCCAAATCACTCCCTTCCAACACTTAAACCTTTCATCTTTATAATGCACAAGGGAGTTTGCAAGTAGGACTTTTGGTTACTGATGCCCTCTTTATCCTCTCCTGTACTTACAGTCTCGCTTTTCATTCACCACATGAATGACAATTCCAATTTATTTACTTTTGAGAAACAGCACCTTACTCAAGAGATGGTCCCATTCAATTTATTCATGCAGTATGAAGCTATTCAGCTTACAGTGGAATATCTGAATAGGACCCTTAGGGACTCTATTTCCAGCAACACTTAGCACACTTTTCAAGTCATATCAAATGATATGCTACTCACGATAGACACAGATCCCACAGAAAGCCAAGTGTACTATTAAAAACAGACTTTTTCATGTCTACCAGTGTAAGATATCTAAGACAGCAGAGTTAAAAATCCAATTTCTACAGCTTTTATCCATACATCCTCTTTTTTCCAAATATAATGTTTGGAACCATCTCTATGAAAACACTATAAAAATTACTTAAATGTCACATCTGAGGCAGTTTCCACTTACTGCTTCAAGTTGTTTCCAGCAAGTTTCAATATGTTGTTGTGCCTTTCTGCCATCATGGAAGTGCTGTTTAGAAAAAGAAAAGAGAAAAAGACAACATTTTGAACAACAAAAGAACCAGCAGCCAATTATGCTCAAGGAGTTCCAGGAAAAAAACCCAGAAATCATTCTGACAGCTGTGTTCTGCAACACTGGTAAATTGAGCAGGTGTATGATGACTATCTAATGTCTCAGCAGGCTGCAGATGTATATTTGCATCAATTATGGTGGTTAGTTAGACTAAGGCTAATTAATCCCTTTAGCAATTCTACCTTGTATTGTTCACTGTATCTCATAATTATTGGTTTCCCATACCACGAGATCTGAAGCACTTTTATTTGAGGAGTATTTCTTTGGTTACTGACTGAACACTAGCTCTAAATTAAAATTTCTCTCTACATGGAATTTACCAAGATGCCCTTGATTGGCACATTCTAACAACTGATGTTTGTCCTGATTTTCATTCAGACTCAACATAAAACCCTCTTCTTCCTAGTTACTGGTTGCGTGTGCAAGGCCAGCTGTTCATCTCCCTTGAGAGGTATTCAAGTCTTTGGGTCCCTCCAGGAACCCTCCTCTCCCACACACTGGGGGTGTGCGTGCGTGTGTGCACACACTAAGGTGTTACATATGTTTTAAATATGAGATGTCAGCTACATACTAAATAAGGCACTCCTAACATGACTTTTGGAGCAAGACTCTTAACTGCAGTTGGTTTAAATCACAGTTCTTAGCCCTTACACAATGCTCTTCACCAGAGATTCTAGTATGCTTTAGATATTACCCTTCTATCTTCCATAGTCCTCACTGTTCCTCAGGAAAAGCAGTTTGTTCGAGATCGCTGCATAAGGCAGTGACCCAGCTCTAAATAGGAATATTAACGCAGCCCCCAACTGACCACTAGAACACGTTACTCCCCTTACAAACCACCTTGTAAAGCAAATAATACAGCAAACTACAAATACAAAGAGAGATGCCTTTCTGCTGTATTATTTACTGGCAATTCAGATGTTTTTACTCAAATACAGGTATGGTTTCATGCAGTAAACTTGAAAAATACAGGTCTGATATTGCCAGATAATCCCACTGCAACTCACTAGAACTCATGCATTCTCAGGCCTGCACATAATCAGACATTAGATATATCTTAAGCAACAGGATACCAACAATCTGTTAGGGTGGAAAAGCTCCAATTTCAGAACAGTAGCTTGCTACAAAGTGTCAAAGTTAGAAAAATGTGCCTGCAAGCACTTTGTAATTGGCAGCTACTTGGTTTCCTGCATCTTCCACTAAAGCAACTGGTATTTTCCTCTTGTCAGAGTGGCAGGTTTCTGGAGCAAACATGCCAGTGACATTTCCTCACTGCCTTTCTGGCTCCACCAGACACACCAGTAAAGACCCCCAAAACAGCAATTCTCCATCACACGCGTCCAAAAGACCTACTGCCGTAAAAATCATTGGGGCACTCCATAGCTTTAACTTTCTGTATAGTGTTGATCTCTGCACAAAAATTCTCAAAGCAGAGAAGAGAGAGGCAATGTCAGTAATGCTTTTAATGCTGGGCATGTGCCATGCTCAGCTCTGGCTCTGCTCCTGCCTGCCGAGGAGGGGAGGGTGCAGCAGCTGGGCCGAGGAAGGGAGCACAGCTGACAGCCTGGCACTGCTGCCCGGGGAAGGGACACCCTTTGCCATCAACCCTGATGGTACTTGGGCAGTTCAGAGCCCTGCCTACCATGCTAGGCTTCTCCAAAAACTCAGTCACCACATTATGACATTAAAAAAAAACCCCAGACATAACTGTAAAACTGCTGGGGCGGTAGGGAAAGGCTCCAAGGCGATTTCGGTTCCTTCTGTAGATCCCCATATCCTTTCAACTCTGCATGTGACAGATACTGCATCTTCCTTGCCAGGGGGCTTTGAAACACTCCTCATTTCAGGCTTGCTTTTCTAATCAGAGTTTAGGAAAACAGTTCCAAGAAGCATCAAAAACACTCCCAAGGAACAACTGTAATTTAACACTACATTTTTCAACATTTTGCTAATGAGCATGGAATTTGTGAAAAATCTTTTAACAGTGAAGCTGCAAGTAAAATTACTTGGCTGTCTCCATACTGCATTCCCTGCCTCCAGCAGCCTTTGCTTGTGTGCTCCCCCCTTCACTGGCTCCGACTTTGCTGGAGTGTAAGAAGGGACTTGATTTGGGAACAGCTGGCCTGCATGAAACCCAATACTGTCAATGACCCATAAACCTTAGGAAAACAACATGCCAGGTTAATTTAACAGAACACAATTGTCTATAGGGGCTGAAGGATGAACTGGGAATCAAAAGCATATCAGATACCAGGGCTACCCTGAGCTTGTGTTTATAAACCACTTCGTAGTTAATCAATAATGGAATTTTAATTTTGCACAAGCCATCCCTGTTATTTCCAAATTTGCCTTCTCTGGGAAATAAACTCTACAAGCTGCTGGAAGTAGAGAAGCAGTAAGCCTGAGCAGCATGGCTGCATCTTGTTCAGATTTTCATGCATTTTGTGCAGTGGATGTTTTTTTTTTTTTTTTTCTGAGAAGCTCTTTTATAGAAATGGAGTACTGAGATGTAAAATGGGCATTGCTGAGGATTATCAAATAGTGAAACCGAGGAACCAACATCAAGTGACAGTCTGCATCCCATTTTTCGAGATTTCAGTGCAACGTTGCCTTTTTTAATTCAACCATTTTCTAAATATATTTACAAGCCCCAATTCTTGTTGTATTATCCCATCTATATCCTTTGTTATTGGAGATAAAGCTACACGTAACAACAGATGTAATATGCATTGAGAGCCTCCTGCTTTTGCAAATATTTTGCTCTCAGAGGATTATTTCTGCCTTTGAAAAATTCCTTTTTACATAAAGCAACTAAGTGGGACCTTCCAACTATCTATATTGCTTCACTGCCTCCATTTTATGGGTGAGAAAATCAAGACTATATGGTTAAGTGATCTGCTCAAAGTCATATAGGAAGCCTCCAGTTTCCTCAAACCCTGTACTATCTTCGGCTTCTGCAAACTCATTTCCTTTACTTTAGTCTTCTTAAACAGCAAGTGTATTCTAGCTTTGAAAAAAAAATAGCAAAAATAACTTTAAAATCAACTCTTCCTTGATAAGGTTTCAAAATACAATTCTAATTTAAAGAAAAAAATTTTTAATCAAATGAAATAATTGGTTATCCTACACCTGATGATTCAGCAAAAGGGAACGTGACAAATTATTTAGCAAATCATACAGAAAACTACCATTATTAGTCACACACACTTCAGCAGCACACAGTGATAAATTTAGAGTAGTTGATGCAATATAGAATGTTATTTTTTTTCCCCCAAAACCAAATGCCCAGACTCATGCACCCCACTCAGGCTTTCTCTTTAAAAAAAAAAAAAAACTCAGATTACAAGCAAGATACTGAATTAATGAATCACACTTCAAAGCGTGCCACTAAGACATTTGCAGCAGTGGTGTTGGTTGTTCACATGCCATTATTTCCTCCAGACTTGTCGGCCATATCCACAGCATTCAAAGCATACATTAAAAACACAGTAAAGTTTTTATTTTATTAGTATTTGTTATTCAACCTCCTTAAATCACCTTTTAATCTATACTTTGCAGTCTTAAGCTAGCAATCACCATGTCAACTTTAATGTTTCCTGAAAAATATTTTATCCAAACATTAGACCTACTATATAGCTTAAAACATCGCAGCATTACCCAAACTCAAACCATACTGGCTACATCACCACAACTGTCCTTTTTTGCTGTGTGCTAAAGCACAATGCAGTTCAATGTTACAGGGAGCTCTGAACAATCCATAACTGGCCATGTTTTGACGGGACATCTCCATCTATTCTTGCTCACAGGATAAGACCCAATAATCTAGGTTTTAGGTGATCTCGTGACTGTTGTTAAGACTTGAGATGTTTTCAGCACAGTATTAAATTGCTTATATGAAGACTGGATTAGATCAACTTTCAAAAAGGCATTCATTATATTGTAAAAACTCCCAGCTCAAGGAATACTCAGCTACAGTAAAGGAAGAAGAGTTTTAGGAAGAGCAGGAAATCCACATAAAGACACACTGTTTGCATGAGTTTTTTCCTTTTGAAATCAAGTCATACCAATCGGTGTGCTCTCCTCATTGCCATGCTGACAGTGCTTGTAACAGCTGGGGAGAAATCCTGGCTGCTGCGCAATCAAAGACAAAACTCTCATTGACTTTTGTTCAGCTCAGATTTCACCCATGTTGATCACAACACTGGGAGCAGCGAGCAAGCTACCTACAATACAGAGCCTGTTACTGCCAACACTAGTACAATAAGTAGCAGTGGGATATTTTTGCAAAACTTTCTTGGTATGCAAGAGAGTTTACATAGCCACACAGCTCACAGAGCAGACAAAAGCTTGTTGGAAGATGCTTCTATCTTCCTTCTGACCTTTTGAGAGGACTAGAAGAAAAGCAATATGTAGTTAAAAGCATCTTGTGAAGGACAATACAGCCCAATAATTTTGCTGAGAAATTCCTGGGTAGTTTTAAATAAAAGAATTGCCTGAAACACGTAGGCTACCAGTATTACAACTGGTCTGCTTATGCTGTATAGAAAACTGACCATGTAAAACATTTTAAGAAAGGCTGTAACAAGACAGTCTTGTTTTACTTAAGGAAGTAAGCAGTAATTGATTGCTTGGTTAAACTTAAGATTGCACATGTACAGTCTGTTTATATTGGAAATAGAAAAATAATCTTAATTTATATGCACAGCATATGGTTCCTCTGACAATATCCTATTTACAAATTTTCAAAAAAGAGATATATGACAAGGCTGCTTCATTTTCTTTTCTGTTTTCAAACTAGATAATGTAACATGCTGAGAAAACAGTTACCTTTGACTTCTGTAACTGGCATTCTCGGCTCATAGTGATAGTCAATATAAACACAGTCCCATTAATGTAGTACTTCCTCCTCCAATTCAAACTCTTATCTCCATTTTTGTTACAAGTGATTCCTAAAATAATGGCCAGTGATTAAAGTATACCAAAGACGGAAATTAGGGAACATTATTTTTTCCTCACTTTTCTCAGCTCAATTTGCAAAGAGCCTTGTCAAATGTTTCTCTTTTCCCGGCTGCAAAGACAGGAAACAGTCTCAGAAGAAATCTTTGTTTCCAAGAATAGCAACATGCTCTTGAGGTCTTATCACTCTTATTTGTAATAAGAGTAGCATAAGACAGTCCTGTGAACGTTGACATGAAACACGGGACTATCTCCACACACGTTCATCAGTGCTACTTCTTAATATTGTGGTATAACCCTGTTCTCCTTCGCAACTACCCACGTGAACGTTATTCTTAACATGTACCTATCAAGAAGGTCAAACCTGGAACCGGTTATACAAATTATCTGTTCAAGGTTGATGTTAATTCAACTTGAACTGTCTTCTCCTAAGTGGTGCATTCCAAAGGAGTTCCAGTTACAGACCTCTAAGACTAAAGTTTCTCAGGCTTCAGACAAAGACCAGATCAGCTGCACAGGATAACCAGAACTAGCTGCTCATGCCTACTGGGAGATGTGATAACAGAATGATGGTGATCAGCATAAACCTAAAAGACCCTGTGGCAGTAATATTCATGGTAACTTGCTGTTTCCTGTTACATATAACAGATTAAGTCCTTATACTGGGAATCGTAACTCGAACAGAGCAACTTCTCAAGCACAGAGACAACCATGCATTGTGCTCCTCTCCCAGCCGAGCAGCACTGCACTCCCACAGCTTAGCAGGGCAACTCCATGGAAGCAAAGCCACAGGGATCCTCGAGAGCACTCTGCCACACTGGCCAACTCTTCGAGCGGTCTTGCTGAACCATCTGGCTTCACGGCAGCAGACCAGAAGGCCCTGGATTCAGTGAGCACAAAAACACAGGTATGACAGGCTGTTTGGAGATCATGTACCCCACTCTCAAATCCATCCTTGGGGGTTAATCATGTCCTTAAAAGCTCAGCTGTGCCGAAGTGCTCTATGAGAGCAAACCAACGGGCTTTTCAAAGGCAGATCCAACATTACTACTGAAAAGTAAGGTATGAAAAAGAGATGTTTGTGTTTTTAAACCCTTCAACGAGAACAAAGGAACATGCTTCCACATCTAGTTCCCAGTCTTGTCACAATGCTTCTCTTTCACTGATCCACAACCAAGAGATGCCATGTCAACTGAAAATCTTCTCCCTCCATAGAAATGGTCTGTGACAGCCCCGTACAACTGTTGCAGTGATAAGAAAACTAGAAAATGTACAAGTTAATCCCTCAACAGGCAAAGAAATACTACTACTATCTTTAAATAGCTGCAACCTTCTAGCTGTTTCTATATAGCCTTCACGTATGCTTATACCCACACAAGCATTAAGACCTATATCAGATTTATAAAATATTGAATGTTAACTAAAATGCGAGCTAAATATGCCCACATGTATCATGTACCTTGGATAAACAGCACTGGCACACAGTTAAGTTATGTTCTACTAGTATGGATTCATCGTTCTTTCGTTTTAGGCTGATCTCTGTGGCTGTCTGGATAGAGCACAAAGGGCTCAAATACATACATGGCCAACGCTCAACCTCCCTCACCCTCAGGCGTTTCACAGTCATGCACTGAGCAGGAAATGTTACTGTCGATAGAAAACATCTCTCCTCTTGTTCCTCCAACTGGCTGTTGCTCTGCAGTGCAATATTCAGGCTAATTCACTGAAAATGTAACTACAGTTGTTTGTAACCATATTTTGTTTCCCAATCAGAATCCCTCCTGTAGTAAACAGAGGCTGATTTATTTATTTGAACTATTATTTCATAGTTCAATGTACCCATTCAAAACTGGGAAGAGCAGGATATTAAGTCCACTGGTCTCAACTTTAACCATGCTAAAATCAAAGTTCACATTATACCTTTCAGCTAGATGGGATATTATTATTAGTTTCACACACAAAAATGTTTTTGGAAACTTTCATAATAAGCACTTGTTTTTTTCCATCCCAGAACAGTCCTTTGCAGCACGATTAGATGATACATACAAATATTTAACAGTTTCATTACATTTGTGCCATAGTTTGGGGAAAACCAACAAACACTCATTGAGAAAATACAGAATATATTATAATCTTTCCTAAATAATTTTCCGTGTTCTTTCAGTTCTTATAGCTACTATTTAACACTCTACTGGTACAATTTAACTTAATGAAATACAGCTGCAACATCTTGTAAGAAAGAGAGGATGAATAGGTAGAGTTGGATTGTTGTGCAGTATATTGAGTACAACAAAACCTCCCATAAATGCACAGTTTTATTTCTGTTCATAAATATCTCCTGCAAAGCTTCTACATTGCAACATAACTATTTGTTAATGTTTAATTTTTATACCCTTAGATTAAAACTAAATACTTCTAACCCATTCATGGGACATTAAGTGGGAATTGGGTTGGTCACAAAACAAGAGCTGGGGAAAGCTCAGTTTGAATCTCATCAGCCTGAAGTTTGGCAAATCACTTCCTTTCACCATCTCTCTTTTCCTCTTCCTACTACCCGTTTTGCCATTAGTTTGTCATTTCTGGAAGGCAGCAGTCTCGATGTACCTCTGCAGCACAAAGCACAGCTGTGCTCCCAACACATCGAGACCTTGAGGCACATCCAAAACGCAACACGGAAAAATCCATTGTGCACTTGACAGGGTCGTATTCTGCCATCCTGCCTCATGCCTGCACAGTGCATTACGCCGTGAGAAATTCTGTGGAAAACCACAGGACTATTTGCAGAACAGAGCACTATTCAGAATGAACGAACGTGGCAGAATTCCTCCAATTATTTACTTTTCATCAACACCTGAGAGTCTACAAGAAACAGAAAGTCCTCTGACATGTACACCCCCCGTATGAATACACACAGGGAGAGCGCACATGCTCCACCATAAAGAACCAGACCGTTTTTGCCCTCACAGTACCCATAAGGATGCATTCATTCCCCGTTCCCCTTCTATCCTGACACAAAATGGAACGTATTGACATCAGGTAAATTCTCTCCCAACCACAGAATCCCAGTGCTGCACCAGTTCAGCCTGCAGCAAAGCTCTTGGCTTGTACTTGACTTTCACGCTTGATTGTACGGAGCCAGCCTACCCCCAAGGGGAGGTGGAGGTAGAGGTGAAAGCAGCAGTAGTAATAAGAGGGATAGTTCATGACTCCCAAATACATTTTTAGCAGAGCTGACACGAGCAACAGCTACACAGAGCAGCTGCTGCCAGAGGAGACCATCAGTCAGACCTTGTTTGGGACCACAGATCTAAATCAGAATTGTCCCAGGAATTAATTCCTGAATTTCTATCCAGACAAACTACAGTATTGAGGGTTTTCCTCAGCCACAGTTGAGAGAATACCTAAAGCAAGCTATCTCCTGTGAAGCTTTAAGAAATAAAGGAAATTCTCAATGCTTGGGCCATACTGGCTCCTCGTTTGTTCAGAAGTCCTCTTAGGTGTCATCCAAAAAGAGGGTGATTTTTCTTTTTTTTTTTTTTCTTTTTTTTTTTTTTTTAACAGAACAAAGCATACTGAGCAACTTGGCAGGTACAGCAATGTGGAGAAGCAAATTCCCTCACCTAAGCAATCAAAGTGCTGATGATCTTTCTCTCATATGGAGAATAACGGGTCTGCTTAGGAGTTACTATCACAACAGCAACAGGCGCAATGGGTGAAAGTAGAACAACTCTTAAGTACACTTCCAACCTGGAAATGTATTACCTGACCGTGCCCATGAAGTCAAGTCCAAACACTCCTCTTGACATTACTGGGATCATCTCCTGTTCATTAAGACTCAATTTTGTAATACTGCAGGGCCCCACCTCAAACTTGGTACCTTCCATAGCCACCCCAAAGTAAGGTTTTGGTGAAATTGGGGTGGCACAAAGAATGACCACAGAAGGAAGTTCTTTCCCTGAACTGCTCTGAGAGGCAATCCCCAACTCATTTGTGGTTGTGGTGATGAAGATCTTTGTACAGTGAAGGGGAATTCAGTTGCATGCATCTGGCCTCAATGACCTCACAAGGAAGGTGGATGGGGCATGGCTTTCACATGTAGAACAGAACTGAAATTTCAGCTTTGAAGCAGCTAGCAAGATCCTGGCTGAAGATGAGAATCACTCATGCAAGATCATGGACACACTAAGATCAAGAGACTACAAGAAGAAGTTGAAGTGAGGAACTGTCCCATAAAGAGTTTCACTTCACTAGACAGCTGGGAAGAACTGAAACAGCACAAGGAGTTCTCACCTCTCTCAACACACACACCGTGTGAAGAGTAGGCAGGGTGTAGGCCTAACTTCAGTGACTGTTAGGGCAAAACTTGGTAGACTTGGTAGTATTAGGTTAATGGTTGGACTCGATCTTTAAGGGTTTTCTCCAACCTCAATATTTCTATGAAGTTGTAGCATAACAGCTGATGACATATCAAGCAGCGAGCATGAGAACTATGCCAGCAAAATTTCTGGAAATACCAAGCCATTCATCAATTTGTATCATAAAAGGTTTTGCCAAAGCATAAGCCCTCTGTGATATTTACACACAACCACCTTCCCCTCCTGCAGATCCCAGCATGATTGATGCATTTATGTTTTACAGTAGGAACAGAGAGAGGCTATGTATGAAAAATGCCTGAAGGCGGAAGCAGTCTCCTTTTCAACACCATTTGCTCGTAAATGAGAAATCTGCAGGAATCAGACAAGGATTCATAATTCATGTAGCTTATATTCATGTTACAAGAACAAAACAACCAACCATGACTGACAACTGTTTTCTGTTAAAGGCTAAGAATTATCAGCAACAGCAGGTAAATATACTGTTTTGGTTGGGGTTTTTTTTGCTGTTCCCATGCTGTTATCACTTGACCAATATTAAAATAATTTTCTTGTCATTCACCCATTACTTATGAGCCATACTTACTACAGTAGTCTACAAACAAAACAAAAAAGCAATAGTTACTGCTGACATTCTTCACAAGATAGATAGCAAGTCCTCTTTCATCATACTTAAAATGTCTAACAGATATTCCAGTCACCTTTTATGCCCATATAATTGAAAAACTAGATAAAAACATTACAAGTGACAGAAAAATGCCATACTAGAATTATGCCTTTTTTTTTTTTTTGGCTTTACTTATTGTATAGAGCCCATGCTGAATAAAAGGTCATAGAAGTGGCTGAGTGGCTGTTCTCATCACTGGTGTATGCAAAACATCCTTCCATGCTGCTGCCAATATGTTATATCCCTGAAAGATTACACACCATTCTGCAAATTAAAGGTATGTTTATATATTCTATTCCTCTGTTGACAGACTTACCATCCTAATACTATACTTAGAAAAATATGGTAATTTCCAGAACTCTGGTCCTGCATAGAACTTCAACACATCCTTAATGTTAGTGGGACTATTTATAAGTGTGTACATTTTGCTAGGCTGGGCAAGAGTACTTTTGCATTTTCCATAATGGACCAACAATTTGCAAATGAAATATAGTGCCCTGATACCCCCTTGTCTTGTTGCACTTTTCTTAGTCATTTTATACCTGTGTTATGGGTATTTGTAACAATAATGCTTAGAATCACTATTTTATGTCCACTCATCCCAGGCAAGGGGTCAAGGAAAGGGGAAAAAAAAAAAAAGAAAAAAAAAATCACATCTCAACTATATGCCTTTCAGAGCTGGTGACATGCAAATTAATCAGCCTCAAACATTGACTGTGGCAGCCACACAGGTTCCTAAAATACTAGTTAAAACAGGGTACTAACATAAAGCTCCTAATTCTACCAGTCTTGAAGGATAACAGATTGAAAACCAGATTCCCTGCCACCATCACAAAACAAGTCAGACCCCATATTTCTCATTGGAATACATTTTTAGAAAGTTCTGTTGACCAGATCTGGCTGAGAAGCAGGAAAGTGTGAACCCAGATTGTAATAATTCTTTCAATCAGGCTCAGTAATACAGTTTCTCTGTTTATGTCAGGCTTTACACAGTGCTGCTGGACTCTTCCCTAAGCAAGCTTTTGGCTAACAGAGCCTTAAGCACAGATGGGTGTCTGACCTTATTTAGCAGGGATTCTCCTGAAGGTACTGCTGTCTGATTTTATAACATTTGATTCAAATGGTTCAGTGACTTGGCCAGGGCACGTAACCCACTTTTTTAATGCTTGGTTCACTAGCAAAGCTCATGGTTATTAAGTACAAATAAATTTTACTTAACATTTAACTCCATCTGTCTTAAATAGCAATTAATTGTAAATAAAAAAAATAATCAATTACCGATTTCCTCTCTTGTTTCAGCTCCTGCACATAGCGTGTTAACTCTCCAGTGATAAGAGAGGTCATGTTCTCTGAAATGACCTCATGCTGTCCGGCATAGTCATTCATTTCATTTAAAGTGGCTAGGAAGGCTCTAGTTGATGTGTACCTGTGGAGGACAAAAATGTATTTTGCTTTTAGTCCCTTTCTTTTCAGAAAGACACACTGCAAAGGGAAGCTGTATTCTTCTTTCATTTATTATTGCTACGTGAGACTGAATATGGATTAGCACAAATTCACGTGAAGGAATTTCTCAGAAGGAAGTTATCCCACGCACTGACAGTTGTCTGATAAATTTATCTCGATTTAGACAGTTTGACACTGGCTCTTAAAATATCGCAGTTTTAGAGTGCCAGGTTTTTTTATCAGCACAGCTCTGGGACTTCACTATTCTAATCTCTATTCACCAACCTTTTTCAGTTATACTCTTTCAAATCCTACAATTTAGTGCACAGAGTCATCAGTATACTCTGCCTGGCATAATCCTGCCTAAGCAACCAACTTTCTGGCTAGCACAGTGCAGAAAAGAAAAGAAAACTTTTCATAGTGTAAATTGGATTTAAATCAGCCATAAAGTTTTCAAAAAAGTAGTGAGTTTACGAAGCATGTGTTGCACCTTCCATCACAAGGTTTATTTTTCGTATCAAGTAATCTCCTATACAAAGTTCCATGTATTATTGAAAGGTAGAAAGGAACATCTCTGCACACAATTTCAAAACAGCAGATTATGTCACTAGCATATTCAGCACAGAGCCAACAGAGCTGCATTTAAATACCCCAGCTGGCTGTGCTGGTCAGCTGGAAAACAGCAGCTTTGAAGCACTGCACTTGTACATGCTAGAAAAACTATTAATAGTAAATGGCAGCAGTCTGCACTGGTAACATCACCTAAAGGTGAAAAAGCAAAGCAAAAGGGAGAGATTTAGAGGAAATAGAGGGGAGTGGTACAAGTAAGAACGAAAAAGGCATCAGAGAAAAAAAACAGAAAATAGAAACTGAAAAAAGAGACTAAAAATACAGTCCAGTATAAGCAGCCACATTTACAGTCAAGCTGCGGTGCCTCGAGAGAAATCCCAGTTGCAAGGGATGTGATCAAAGCTACAGAACTACAGACTGACAATAAGCTCAAAACCAGATCGTTTTTAGACAGGCTGTCTCAAAGCAGTGTGCGAGGCACCCAAAGGTCACATGACAAATCCCGAGACATTGTTTAGGGACATGAGGAATCTATACTGAGGTGAACATTATATTTAAAAGGGCAAAGGATACACAGGATCTTCTGTGCCACATCACATGAATCGTTTAACTCCAATATCCTTTTCCAGCAATGAAAGATGTGTCAAAAAGGGTTGTAATAAACCTCAAAATACCCATTTATGGTAGAGCTACCAAAGGCAGATTTATTCCTAATCCCCTGTACAGACCAAAACAGCTGATGTGTTGGTAACATAAGCTTCCTTGTGTAAATATCAGTATCTCAGGAAACAATGGCATAAATAACTGATTCCAAAAAAATGTTACTAAAAATAATATTAAAAGAAAATTAAAAGACCATTATCTCTGTTAATATGAGCCGCTAGAGTAGCTGTATACACAGCAGCTTGGGGGTCTGACCCAAAAATCTAAATGAATATAATCATACAGATGGATCTGTATACAAACTCATCTGAAATGTTTCAAATCTCAAGGTCAAGGGTTTGAGTCTGCTGCCAGGCTCTCTGGAGGCAGAGCAGCCTCCTGCAATACAAGGCTGCAGGATCAGACTCTGCAATGCCTTCATTCAGTTTTACAAAACGCTGACATTGAGAAACTTCTGAGTCAGAGTGATCTAAGGAAAAAGGTTCTTGCTTTGACTTATAGCCCATCTATTGGAAAGCTTCTCCTCTAGAAAGTTCTCTTTAAATAATACTTTTAATCTCATCAAGGGCAGGCAGGTCTATCATCACCTGTGTCCATGCCTGCAGTGTCACTCAGTGAAGGAGCCGTGCTTTGACGCTGCGGTCGCTATCTGCGATCGCTACATTAGTCCCCTGCCACCAGGAAGATACAGCCTGAGTACATGAATCATCAGCAGACAGCTGAGGCCATTCAACATCCTCCAACAGCAGCATGTCGTGCATCGATCCATCCCAGGATACTGGGAGTACAAACTACATCCTTCACCTTACTCCTCAAGAATCACTCACTGGTTTCTCTGTGGCATTGTAACATTATCCCTTTAGTAAATTACTAATCTGTGTTGTCAGTCCCTTTGAGTAATTTAATACCTATGCAGACTGCTTAAATTGCATGCTAAAATTAACAACTGTTTCTGATCCTGCTGAAAGTAGTTAAAAGTTTGGTCATACACTTCAAAAGCCAGGATCATGCAGTCTGGCTTAAAGTTTTTAAGGTTCATGAAAGAAACAAAACAAAAAACCCCAAACCAGGCATCCAGAAACCATAACATATAAAGGAAACTGAGTAATTACAGACCAAGCACAAACTTTGAAAATCCACTCATTAATAACAACCATATAAGCCTGTTTCTCCATCTATGATTTCCATACTCTTATACTTGACTTTAAAATCTTTGCTTTACAAGTCAAATCCTAGTTGATAACCAGAACTTTTCCCCTTCCTCCATCAATGCATGCTCACCCAGCAGTGGATCATGAACATACCTGTATTCTTCTTCTTCTTTGGAGTTCTTTTTGGGTTGGTATTTCTTTGAAAGATTCCTAAAATTAAAAATACATATATATAAAATTAAATTTAACATCTCCTTTAAATTAAGTGGATAATCTTTGCATGTACACACATTCTGTGGGGCTTCAGTTTTTGTTTGCAGCGACTAGACACCTTTTCAGAGTACAAAGGTAATTAGGCTTTGATTGCATTGTAGTAGCACTCAAAGAATGGGCCACACAGTGCTTCAGTCTCTATAACTGTGATAAAGTAGCAGATTCTGAACCCAAGAAGCTTATAAATTAAGGTCATGAAGTCGTTAGGCTTGAGTTCTGGTTCTGCTGATGCACAAGTCTCCTTCACCTGATCCAAGGGAGAGACCCTTTTACAGTAAAAACACTCATCCTTAGATACAGGAACATACTTTACAAACGCCACCCAGTAGCAGGTGCTACTCCATACCCAAAGGTCAGCCAGCCCGTTAAAGTGCCATTTGCTGCAGCAGATGACACTCATGGCCAGGCAAGTTTGCCTGCCTTTAGCAGGATGCTTCCAAGGAAAATAAAAATCTTCATAAAACTATGGGAAGCTGCAGTGAGATGACAAAAGGAGGATCACTTTATGATTATCAACTGATGCTGGGAGAAACGTGAAATTTGATTATCCCAATTAGCACAGATGATTGCATCTCTCATTAGTCCACATCCTACTAATGATTTGATTTTAAAATATTGATATGCTCTTCAAGTGATCATGTCTTGAATAAGAAAACTGTTAGCACATTTGACAGTGATTATATAGTTTTCATTGTCCTGAAAGCACTAACTGCAAGCCCCTAGCCAGCAGCAAACCAAGGGTTTAATGAACATGTGCTGTCCACCTGACACCCAGTGCACCTTGCTGATACCTAAAGCTCAGCATTATGATGCATACTGCACATTACAACACCGTGCATCCTTTAAACAATGCAAACCAGAAAGCTGACAAATTTAATTTAGTAATTTCAAGACCTTTTCAGTGCTGCAGTACTGGGACGTCCTCTGCTCTAAACTCAGCCCTATTACTCTATGCCTCCCTGCAGTCTCTGTTACCCTACTGTGAAATGGAAGCCATTTGTTTTAGCCTTACAAGGTTGTTTCAGTGATAAAAATAACAGACAAGTGGTATTGATGGAATCCTTGTCTGAAGGACTACCAGGTGTCATTGACCTATCTGTGCCAAGCTCTTTGGGGGATTCCCAGAATGAAAAAAACCCTGCTTTTTCAGAGGTGTAACCCACTCCCTGTTGCATGCTGGTTTTACTGCAGGGCCTCGTCTCACATTTCTTATTCTTTTTGTTCTCCTTAAGGAATTAAGAAGCATCTGCCCAAACAGAGTGGTAGCCAGAACCCTGGCAGATTTGCACAGACAAACATGTGTTTCTCAAAATGTAAGTATCCCTACTGGAAGGGATCCAAGTGAGCATCTCCCTTCCAGTCTCTGCCTTCTCTGAAAAGAGCATGCTCTGAAACAATGAACTCTTCTCTAGTTCTGCATACAGCATCTTGAACCAAAGAATAGCAGCATGGGAAGAATTCTGCAAACTGTTCTGAATGATTACAGTAAGTCTTACAGCACTCTTCTTGTGCCATGGGAATGCCTCCTTCCACACACCTGCTTAGAGGAAAGGAAAAACCACAAGAAAACATGCACAGAAGGCTACACTAATAAGGCATTTTCACACACACTCTAAATGCACATCTCCCTGCACTGTCATGCTGCCCAATTAATTCTGACATACACAGCTACTGCCTTCTTGGGAATCTTTAAAGGTGTAGAAATGCTACAGAGCTGGCATTTCAAAATCCAAACAGTATGTGTTCACAGAAAAAAAAAATATTCTGAAAGCATGTAACAAGGATTAGCATTTGGGTTAAGTGTTTTATTATTTTTCTATGTACTTTATAAAACACATAAAATATAGAGTCTGTATATTCGAGTTCTTTGATTGTTTCCCCCCCTTTTTTTAAAATCAAAAACATACATAGGGTTTTAACCAGGATACACACAAAAATACCAGAAGTGATACTGAACCCAGAAGTGTTGCTGAAGTTCAGCTTTCAGTCATGCAGTGTCATGACCAGAACACCAACACTTCCCAGGTTCAAGCTCATGAAGCAGTGACATCTTCAGAGCTAACAGTGATTAAAGAGGGAACTAACACATAAGAACAAAGACCATCAGTAAAATGGCAATTCTGGAAAGATCCTGTGCACCTGTTTCCAATTCATGCTTCTATTTGCTTTTCACTCTGTAACATTTTTTCTGTCTTTATAGCTTGCTTCTTTGCTCCCTTATTTTCACTTCTTTAACATCTTGCTCTTTCTCTCACATTTATCATCTATCAGAGGTTCCAGATTCTAAGATTATTCTGTTATCTTAAGCATTTTTTTTTCCAGTGTCTTCCTCAAGGCTATCTATCCATCACCACATTAGGCAGGGCTTTTGACACACTGTGATCAGAAGTAAGCAGTGACTAGAGAAGGACAACAACGAAACACTGCTTCAGCACCCAGAGCACAGCATCCAGCATGTCAACATCCCAGGGAAGTTCAAAACAAAATGCAGGATCAAGTAAACACTCAACCATAGTTTCTGCATCCCTTCCTTCCCAGCCTAGCCTAATGACCAAACAATGATAATGTAAAACAACTAAGAAAACAATCATGTCAAATCTGAATTAGACTCTCAAACCAGGACTGATTGTAAATGGTACAAACAGGACTCAAATAGCACAGGCACCATGTGTAAGGTAGGGGACACTGGGGAGTTTCTTCCACTGGTGTAACCAGATAAATTTGATACTTCCTCCAAGTATGTAGATCTAACTTAACACTATTTAAAAAAAACCCCTACATATATATCTGCAGAATTATAAAGAGGAAGGACAGAAACATTTGTAACTAGAAGCCAATTAAGCTTCAACAGATGACCAAGCTGAGATGTAGATAAGTCAGACAGGAAGAATAGCTAGCAAGGGGCCCCGAGACCAAGCGGAAAACACAAGTTTCACAGAAGAAAATAAAGTTCAGCAGCTTTAGTTACACTATAAATAAAACCGAGTTAAATCCACATGAGTATCTTGTGTTAACTTGTCCCCTTTTTCTAGTACGTCTGCATGTTATGACATGCAGTGATGTGCTGCAGCCCTTTTACACCAAATGGATGTGATACAAGAAAGGTTTGAACCAGGCTTGAGGAGATTTATTAAAAGCAGATGCATGATTTTTTTTTTTTTTTTTTAATGTCCAGCACTGCTTTATCTCAACATTTGACAAGCCTACATTTTTGGTTTTACTTTTATACCTCTAATTTCTTATATGACTCCAACCATCATTGTGTTTAAGAGCTCCCCGTGGATGAATGTATTTGTCCTCAAATCACACGCGGGGGCGGGGGGGGGGGGCGGGGACATGGACAAATGCAGCTATGTGTGGGGAATTAAAATACAGAGAGAAGAAACAAATTGACTAAGTTTGTTTTGGAAGTCTAGGACAGAATAAGAACTAAAACTCTAGATAGTTTTACCTGTGACTATCACCCACTTTCTTTAAACATTTTGTTTGTGTGTTTATTTTCATAATTACGCTCTTTACACCTGAAATTTGTCATCATAAGAAATTCACTGAGTCTAGCGTGTGATTCTTTGTAAGACTGGCCTGCCTACACAGATACTCTGCTCTGGTTTCCCAGTCCAGTCATACTCTTTCTTCCGGCTCGTTTTGCCTCTGTAATTCAATCTCTTCTCATCTCCATAGGATGTGAGCAATTTGTTCCTGCACAAGTCATTTTCTATTTCCTGCTTGTCTATAGCAGAAACCCTGGGGAATCCTTGTGGCATTCCCCTGAGAAAGCACATAACCATAAAGGCAGGGTTTGATCAACTACCAGCTCCTTGTAGAGAACAGGCTGTTGTGCATCTCCAATCCATTCTAACACAAGCATCAAGAATTTTGGGTGATTTTTTTTTTTTTTTTAAATAGACACTGTGCTTTAGATGCATACAGATCAACTAGAACCTCAGATCTCAATGTCTATAAATACTAAGATGAAAGGAGTTCTAATATGTATTATATAGTCATGCAAAAAAAGTTATGGATTTACTAGAGGGGTTAGGAAGCCCTGCACTCCCTTCCCAGTTAGCTCCAGCACCTCCAGTTTATGACCCTGGACACTAGTGGCTGCCAACACCAGTGCACCACAGCCTCTCTGGGCAGCACAGGACTGTCTGTGTGTTGTACTCCCTTCTAACACCTGTTCACCTCTCATTTTTTCTACCCTACTGGGAACAGCAGGGTAAGAGCTACTCGTTGTGGGAGGGTTCTTTGTACTCCTCCCCCATTCACACCGGATCTGACCTCAGGGAATATGTTTTCTGGGTCTGGTTCACATACACTCATCTCTATGTACAACCTGATGGTCAAACCAGACATGTAGAAAGTACCTAGCAGGAATTTCCAGTAATTTAGCTACTTGAGACAAATTCACAGGGTCTCTGCTCTGCTCAGGAGACACAACACAAGAACAGTGGCAAGTTTATAATACTGTCAAAACTCAAATGTCACGCTGCAACCTGTCTAACTACATAGATAAAATTTCCAAGGGCTGAGACTTTCTGACCTGCAGTTTCTCCAACTCGCATTCAAAAAGAGCCTATCTTATGAAAAGAAACCCTAAACTTTGCCCTACAACAAATGATCATTATTCTGCTGAATTCTTCAGCATTTACACACAGCAGTCCTAATTTCATGGAAAACATTACAATGCCATCCTCAAAGCCTGAGACATTAATCATGCATAAATTGTGAGTAAGCGCTAGTGTGCTACTCAGTCACCTAAATAACCTTTCTTTTTGCAAAGCATATGACTTTCAGAGATAATGAAACAGTATCTTAAATTTTTAGCCTTCCATTCCCTAAATTAAAGCTATTCTCAAAAAGCCATTATTACAAACCAAATTACCACCACCAAAACAGTAATCATCTGTAAGTTTACAGGCTCTGAACAGATGCAACGCAAAGTCCAGAACTTTATGCATCAACTTACCTAAGCTGCTTTGCATAGCTGAGTTCAATCTCTGTTCTTTCTTTTACAAACTTGATGTACTTTTCCAGAACATCAATACCCCATTGCGTGTGTTTTTCTAAGTTGTCAAACTGGTCCTGCAATGAATCAAAAAAATAGTTTAGTCCCGTTAAACAGAGATAACTAAAAATAATTTCCAAAGTGCATACCACCATAAAGAAAGTGTTATGAATATTTTCCATTACCACAATTAGACATTTTTGTAGCGACACAGGTTTTTAATCGACGGAAATCTGTCTTTTAACATGAGACCAATTCAGTAACATTCTTCATTCCTGATTTCTGAATCACTTTCATTTCAGAAATCCTGGCAATTCTACTGAAAACAATCTTCTAATATAAAGACACACTTAGACAAAGGGTAAGAAATATATTTTACTCTGAAGAATTGAATAGAAGTTCCATGAATTTGAAGTATATTCCTAATTAATAATTCTGATTTTCATCTGAAAAATATAGATTTAGATGCCAGCTTTGTCAGTTATGAATTTAAAGGATCATTTAGAAGTTAATCTTTTTACAGAACAGAATTGACTTCCCCTATAGCGAGCTCTGTTCTAAAACAGAAGACATGCTAACAAATGATGCGACAAAAAAATTTCATTAGCTACGTTTACAGTAAATTTTCTTGTCTACCTCCATTTATATAACAGATGCTACTTTGTTCTTCAAATATTGTTGCCCTCAAAAACAGTCACACATGTTTTCAATAAAATCAGTTCCAATCAAGAACATTCCACAAGTCAGTTTGGGATTTTCAAATGCCAATAGAAATTAAGCAACTCTAAATCCAAATTCATTATCCAAGCCAGCTTATTACTATCTGCGGATTTAACCTAAAATTAACTTATTTTTAAAAATTTGGTTGCTTCAGCAATACTCACGTTCCATAATCATCCATCCCACACAGTATTTCAGAAGTTAATGTTTCTACAAGACTGGAAAAATACTTTTAAAAACTGTGATACACTGAATACTTATCCTGACAGAAACACAGTGTAAACAAGGTCTTTACTATCAGCCTGACTTACATGGCACCAGGTTCTATTATGGTTTACATGAGAAATAGAGAAAAAGTTTGTACGTCTGCAGTAGAAAGGTTAGATTTACAACATTTAAAAAACCCAAACCTGTACACAGCAATAGATTTGGGTCAGATGCTTAAGCTGCCACAATTAAAGCTTCTGACAGAAAGAATCTGCCAAAGATTTGGTCTTGTGACTTTCCGTTTGTAGAGCTATCATCAAATGTTATCAAAGCAATACAAGCCCGCTTCCTTAGGTGCACGGACTAGAAAAATAACATAAAACTACTATAGAGCCTGGTTTATGAATATGTCGCTTTTAAGCAAATACCACTTTCTGCTTCGTAGCATATCTGCTTCTGACAGTCAATTAGATCACCATCAGAAGAGCATTGAACAAAACAGTCACGTACACAGAAGCTGCTATAAAACTGCTTTAACCGTATTTTGAAGGGGAGAAATAGAAACTATGTTAGAGGAAGAAATTTTCAAAACCCTCACAAGAAGCTAGTTAAGAGACCAGGTAATATGCATGGAAGAGGACACACGGGGTTTGTGCATCTGCATACTTGCTCTGGTTTAGCATAAGGTACTACTTTGAACCAATTCAGCCAAATTAGACTAGGCTTCAATTTAAATTACATCAGTTTTAGTCAATTAGATGCACTGGGGGCAAAACAGCAAAAGGGCAATAGTATAAAGTTACGAAAATAGTAAAGAACTTCTAGGCCCCGTTCTCCAGGAACTAAGAAAAAGTAGTTAAGGGCAACTGAAAAAAAATTAGTTTCAAACTACAAAGAATAAAAGCCTAACTTGCAGCAATATAAATCACCCTTAAGCCAATGTAACATCATTCACTCAAAAAGAGGATGTATGTATTCTGCAGAAACGTAAAATGTGGACTAAGCCAGTACATATTTGCATATAGAAAAATCCTTATTTCAGACAATTTCACAGCTGGGAGAACACAAAGATGACACGGGTAACATCACAGACCTCTCCTCCTCCCAGAGGGCTCAGATCAGGAAAGAACATGGTGTGCTGCCTGGAGCACGACACCAGCATAACCAGGCACCTTCTGCTTTGCTGCAAATATCCACCCTCTGAAGCTCCCAGATTATGCTGGCATCAAGAAAGTAGTGCAAACATAGCCTTTTTAAGGTTTCTGATAAAGAGGTCTTATAGCTATCCCACACCCTACTCTTCCACAACTTACACTATTTAACATAAACACATGCATAGAAAATAAATACCCTACAAGGCAGCCCATTACTCACAAGTTTACAGGCATACACACACACTCCCAACTTTGAGAGGAGAAATCTCAGGGAGGGAAATCCACTCCCTAATCCCTGTAAGCAAATTAAACCACCTTTATCAGATAGACCATCCTAGTAGCAAGAAACTAACTTAGCAACCTACTGCAACCCCATCCAAAGAGGAAAGGTCATGGTTTCCCACAGGAAAGAATGCCTTTCAAGGAGATCCTGCCCTCCAAGATAATTCAGACTGCTAACAGCACAGAAAGAAAAGGTTCATCCTGGAAAGGCAGTCTTGACAGTGGCTTGTCCAAACGTCTTCCACCACCATCATGACTCAATTCTCAGTGTCATTTAGATCAGAGTATGAATAAAAACCTGAAAATGGCTCCAGGTAGCTACCTCAGTCTGGTCTATCATCCCATAGATGGATCTGCTGGACTGTTTCAGTGGCCTCACTATGTCAAGTTTGGTGAAAGAAAACTCCATGATGTGCAGTGCAAAGGCGACTACACTGCTGTGCAGCTGTCAGATAGACCAACTGTGTGAAGATGCTAACCTTCTATTTATAAAGTGAGCAGGAACACTTCTACGCTGAGCTGTAACCAGAAGAACCTCAACCAGATAAACTACAAGCACTGACCTCCGCCATCAAGAAGCTTTCTGGAGACTTTGCTAAAGAGAAGAGTTTCTGTCCTTTTCTGGGCATGGAACAGTTTTGGCCCCAGTGTCATTTCACTAAGCAGCCAACGCCCCACAACAGCGTGTTACACTGGGATCATGTATTCCATTATCCGTTCTCTTTTCTGTTTTCCTTAAGGATGAAAAAAAGTCAGTAAAATTGGCAGCACCATCACTTGCTGAGAATGAGTCCCAAGGAAAGGCAGTGCAGCTAGAGGGACCCAACACTGATAGTCCTCCTTGTTTCATGGATCTGCTCAGCAAGCTGAAGGTAAGCAAAGGCTCTGTGTTAAAGCTAGTGAATCGTAGGGATGACAGAGTACAGAGAATGCTTTGATCATAAAGCATAACCTTTAATTCATGGAAACCCAAAGTCTGGGGATACATGCAATCAATGCAAAAACAACTTCTAAAAAGCAGATTTTTGAGAGTAGTTAACAGCATCATGCATTCAAACAATCAATATTGATTTTTTAAAAAAAATTGATTTAGTATTTCCAAAGTTCATTACAAAAATGCATTATCACATGGAATCTGAAGAGTTAAAAAATCTCAACTCTTCTGCAGCAAATTTGGTCTAGTTTTAATATCCTTAACAATGAGATTTTTCACCCTTCTCCATTATAGACTGCCTCCCACAAAAGATTTCCCAGAAGCAGACTACTAGAAAAGTAAACTCTTCAAAAGACTCCCAAACTCCAGTATTATGTTTCATTTCAGTTTGCACTGAACTCCAGAATCATTTTATAGCTTAAAAATAAAAGCTCTTCAGAGTCATTAATCCCAGCAAAAAAAAGTTCTCATGAAGGAGGCAATGTAAATTAGTTGTACTAATATTAGGCAGTACTTTGGTTAACTTAAGCACTCGTAGCACTGGCTGTAAGCAGCTTCTCGTATCCAAACAGTAAAACTCAGCGAGGATTTTCAAACACAGAGATCAATAAATGTATCAGTGTCTCACTGAAACCAGTAAGAAACTGGTGGCTGGGAAAGCATCTACCTTACAAAAAGAAGCAGGAGTGCAGCTTGGGAGGATTTATCTATCTTGGCTCTGAAGGAACTTGACTCCACAACCAGGAGCAGTTTAATGAAAGCAGCACACGGTTTCAGCACAAAGGGCATCATCCCTGCCAGAGATGGATCCAGGTTTAGCAGGTGAAGTGTGCCACTACAGCTGTGGAGCTTCAGTCATCAGCTGGAAGACGGCTCAGGTACCTCCATGAGCTTCTGTTTCAGCTTTCAACTTCAATATACAGACTCTTCTGGTTTTGCAGTCTCCTCACCCTTCCAGTTAGGGATAACATTGGAAAACAATAAATTCCACAAGGCTTTAGCATTCTTCAAGAAAAGCAAGAAAACAACACAAGAAGCATGACTCAGTGGTCAGTAAGAACGCTCCCACTGGACCACAATGCGGGGGGGGGAGGCGGCACAAAAGATCACTTTGCACCTGTTTTCTCTGAAAAAGAAACACCAAAATATTTTCTAGAAGCATTCACTACTTTCCTCTGACTCAGACTGGTGTCCATCTAAGAACACTCCTGAGCAAAATACTGCACTGACGAGTTGTGTAACACAGCATGCTGCCACCACAGCCTTCACGTTACTGTCTACGTCCTTCGGCCTTTCAACCTGACAAATCTCACGTTCTCCCATTTCAAGTCCCTATACTTATTGTGACATCAACAGCTTAACAAAAAGAATAGACTTTTGATTAACAAATCAAGATGTGCAGGTAATTGACCTGCTCATACAGCTGTAACTTACTTCTCTTCACCAGATTCCACCAGCTTCCCAGTGACAGCAACATGTGCCAGTATAAACACTTCATGCCTTCCCCGAGTGACGGAGAAGTTTGAATATACGAGCTGACCCACTTGACTTCACATGAGTGGGAAGACAGAGCCTCTGCTGCAAGCTGCTTGAAACAGCATCTTTATATTTGTTCTGAGCTTAACACATTCTTGAGCATGCACACAAAAATCACAGCTCAAAAGAGGAAAGAACTTTAGTCATTAACTTCAATGGGAATTGGACATCCAAGTACCCAGAATGCTTTGAAATTTTTATCCCCAAGGCAAAGTGTGGTTCTAACTTCATTTCTGTTTCCATTAATTCTCTCCCGGCATTTTTACCACTGCCCAAATAACCTCACATTCAGGCATTCTTTCTGAAACTCGCCTGCATGCTTGCTACACTGACAATGCTTAAAATGGAAATATAGTGCTGCCTATTTGCTTTTCTTCATTTTAACGGATACTTTAAGCTGTCAAATCCCCTCACTTCTCAACTGTTCTCTCCTGAAGTCACATTCCCCAGCTATGCAAAATATTTTGGGAAGAAGAAAGTTAGCCATTAAAAAAACAAAAGAAAGAAAAACTTTCTTCCCATTTCTAAGCCACATAACATGGAGTACAACCAATTATTGAGCAATAAAGAAAGTGTTATTCATGTGGTCTTTGAAGATCAGCTCAGTGAGATATTCCTTCCTCTTTCAAGAGTGCTTCCACCTATTGCGAAATAGTTCAACAAAAGGCTAGTTCAGACCCAGCGATGGATCGGACCTTAATTTGCCACCAAGGGGCTTCAGCATTAACATCTACTGAAATAAAGGGGCTGTCCTCACTCTTCTCTTGAGTTACAGTCTCCATCTCTCTGCAGCCAGACAACACTCATTCAGGTCACTGTACTGCATGTGCCTGGTAAGCGCTTGTCACAAACAGAAAGGCTGATGACATGGAGCCCAACTCCACCATACCGCTAGGCCACAAGTCCTGGGATTTCTATTTGGTTTCCAGTGTGAACAAAACATTAGATTCTGGGAGACCTTACCAGTTAATTCTGCAATTTTAATCATTGTGTCAAACCTGCTCAGCTTAGATTTACGTGGCACCGTTTACTACACCAGTAACTAGACTGAGCTGTCACACTCTGTCACTCCTTCTGTTGTTTTCAGAGATAGTGGTGCAGGGGTGTGAAATTAAGAAGAATGCTAATACAGAGACAAGTAGTGAAGAAAGAGTATGCTGAAAATTCAGATGCTAATAACAGAAAAAGAAAGCCTTTATATTTAGCATATTCCTCCTATAATTCTAATCCGGCAGCATAATAAAAGACCTGTGATTCTTAAACCTCAAGAATATTTGAAGACTTTCTACTGCCTCATTCTCCAGAGATTTCAATTCAGTTTCATCCCAAAATTACTTGTTTATCCACTGTCCTAAAAACTTAAGTAGGAATAGGGGAATTAAACACTGATTTTCATCTCTGGTTCATACCTTCTCCTCCCACATCCCTCTTTTTTTTTTTTTAACACTCACCCATTTCCATAGGCAAAAAGGAATTAAAACGAAGATCAAGAGTACATTACATCGTTCAAATCCTAAATTACATTTTTAGATTCCATGGTTTAACAATTTCAAATTATAAAAATAATTAACAAGATGATGAGAGCTTCATAGGCTTGGTTAAGTCCCATATGGCACTACAGTGCTAGCAGAATAGTACAGAATTCAGATCACAGATCCTCAGAGACCTACAATAAAGCTACATGCAAATGTTAATAGTATTCAGGCAAATTAATAATGAAAGAAAATGCATAAAGTACAAGCTACCACTGCAAGAGCCTTCCAGAAGAGATGAGAAGAAATTATGAAAGCGCTTCAGCATCTGTTGACTCAGCCACTACTGATGAGAGACAACTTCCCCCAGAGAACTTGTCACTACGGTCAGTGAAATCCTCACTTAATGACAACTAAACAAACATCCATGTTTATACACATTAAGTACAAAACAGAGTACAGGACACTAACCTTTTGCTTCATGCAGCACAGACAAGGAGGACTAAGAGCACCGTGGAAGACATACCGATGGGACAGGGAAACCATCTTGTTCTGGTTTACATTCAAATGATGCTGTGGCTTTACCAGTTGTATGAATCTACCCTTCCATTACCCCTGTATACGCGGTTCTCGGTCACAAAACTGTTTATCATCATGCACATTTTTCATGTGGATCTCCTATTCATCCATATGTTTAATTCCATTTTACCCTTTAAGTATTAAATAAATTCTTCCTGACCTTTCACCTTAAATAGGCATATTTCCACTTGAGCTGAATAATAAATACCCCAGGAAAAAAAAAATGCATCTTACTTTCTCACTTTCATTTTCCATTCATAGCCATCCCCTAAACTCATTTTTCCATAAAGCCCTAAAGGTTTTTAACTATTCTTTTACCTCCGATTCACCTCAGAACTTGATCTAGTTAGGAGAAAATAAACACAAAAATAAGATTATTTGCTGCATCATTAGGCAACTGAGTGCATTTCAAACTTGGGGGGGGGGAATCCCAGAAATCAGGAGTGGAAACAGACTATGTTTTATGTTGAAATATCTTTTATGTTGCTAGATAAACTCACCTCTAATTGTCCTACTTGTTCCAATAAACATTATGAATTAAGCATTTTCTGGTCTATATTTCAGCCTTGAAATGCTTACTCTCTTCAGCATCTTGCTGAAGCTGTAAAGCAAAATAAGTTCTAATGCTATGCCAATTTTAATTTGGATTTAAAATAATGTTGCCCCAGTATAATAGCAAGGCCCTTTGCACAGCAAAGGGCAACAACAGGGAGTAATCCTCTTAATTGCTCCTGAGACCAACCACACTCATCCCCACCCAGAAAACCACTTTCCACAAACTCAAGAGTGACCCCTCCTGCTAATTAAGCAGAAGTGCTGTCTCATAGGCAGGTTTCGGCCATACCCTAACCCTACCTTAATGGAAACCTGACTGGAGTCAAACAAGAAGCACTTCTGAAAAAAGCCACCTAAGCAGAGGCCGGCACCTGGAGAGCAAAGCGAATATTACTGCCACCCTGAGGCAAGGCCAGTTCTGGGAGTACAACCAGCTCGTCAGGGTTCACCAGGAACAAATTCAATTGCAACACCTAACAAAAAGACCCATCTACAGTAAAGCTGCATAGGTACATCCCCCACTAACAAAAATGCTGAGTTCGTCTTCATACTCGTGTAGCTTATGGCCTCGTTGTACAGAAGATGATGCACAACACGAGACTCTAAACCACAGTAGCAGGTTACAGAGACCACAAGGAGCAGCAGTGCAAAGCCAACCAGCGAGCTCTGAAAGCAGGGAGGGAGAGAGAGCGGCTCCTCAGCAGCAGCACAGAGCATCAGTTCGGCAGCAAGACTCCTCCGCCTTCCTGACGGGTCACCGGGAGCACTCGTGTTGGTGACCCACTTTAACACCTATTATGGAAGCCTTGCAAAACCTGACACGTGGTTCACAGGAGGACGCTTCCTTGTGTGAGTACAACCAGTGTCATCAACGGCCAAGACATTCACACACACACACACTCTTAATGTCTAGTTGTCTCTGCTGACAGCTTAAACTGTGAACTGAAACTGCTCCTTCCTGCAGCAGCCAGAAGCCTCTGAGTCACTGCTGCCGCCCAGCCATGGGTGCAGGGGTGGTGGAATTCCAGGAGAAGCAGGTGCTCCTGCAAGAAACCTCCTGGTCTCGGCTCCAGGGGCTGCTCTTACCAGCACAGCAAACAGCCTTCCTCACCAGAGTCCAAACCTTTTGGAGTCCAAACCCTCCACCTCTGCCATCCTGGTGGCAACCCAAGCCATCTCCTCCCCCTTAGCCTATTGTATCCTCCAAAGGATGTGGTAAAGCAGAACTTGTGGTGCCTCTATAGCAACAGGGCAAGTAACAGTGCTAACACAGCAGCCAGGAAGGGAGATGAGAGAGGACGTGCCACACGAGAGAGGATGTGGTTGCTGGTACTGCAGCAGCTTAGAAAGATGCTGCAAGAGGTAAGACAACAGGGAGGAATGATTAATTCTGGGGAGTGGGAAGGCAGGAGGATGTGAACAGCTCAACTGAAGCAAGGCAGAGATGATGAGCAATAGGTGATTAAAAGAAACAGCAACTGAATCAAAGGATACTGGATAGTTAGGGACAATAAGACAGTTCTTTTGCAGGCAAAAGGCTAACAGGAAGCCTGGTTCTCTTGGAACAAGGGAGATTTTGATGTGAAATTATGTGGGTTACATGCCATGGATGGCATACGTGGAAGAATGTAAGTCCATCTAGTATAGAGCATTATATAGGCCTGTTTCTTTTTTATTCAAGCCATTACCTGAAAAGGCCATAAAGAGGCGTTAGAGACTTGACAAGTCACCTGCTGTTATAAGCGGGAGATGCTTCTAAGAAAGTTGTGTTACATCTATTGAAAGAGGAAATGTGCATCTTAGAGGTATCAAAATTTCATGCTCTTGAAAATGAATTATCGTCATCTTCAAATAAGGAAAAGGTAAGGCTCAAAAAACACTGCAGTGTCCAAGGATACCTTTCATAGATGGCCATGCTGCAGCAGCAATTCATTTCCTTCCAATAAGTTTATACATTTTGAGGTTTGAGGCACTGCATGACTTCGCCACAATGAAAACCATCTGTCATAAGCAGATCATTCAGAAACGAACACTTCTTTTCAAGCATACAATTCTTCTTATAAAATACATGCAAGAAACCCCAGAATGGGACATAGTTTTGTTTCAAAATACATTATAATGTGCAAATTACAACCCAGGATATAAGAAAGCTCTTAAAGAACAAGATAATAAGAGAGAAACCTCAACTAATGCCAGATGTAAGGTCAGAAATACCAACTTTTTTTTGTTTTTTTAAGGACTGAGTGCATTTCAATCTTTTTCTGTACGTGTTCAGTTGTTTAAACTGAAGACAAACATGCACATGCTGCTTCTCCTTTTGGTGATACTAGCACAATTCAACCTATTTAAGGAACTTATTCCTACTAGGTATGGGGATAAGCAGCAGAACCTAGACCTTAAAATCCAGACTCATTAGCTAAGCAAAGGCTCATAACTACTAAATTCTATGGGGGCCTAGAGAGATGATGCATCTCTACCATTAGCATTAATGATACCCACAGAACTCATTTAAAAAAAACACCAAAGAAACAAAACAAAGCAATCCTAACCTCTTCCTTCTGCTCATCCTGGGGAAACTGGAATAGGACAAGGATTTGGGGTTTGCTGACAGTATCCAGAGCTGCAGACTGAAAGCTGCAACGACCCACAGGGATTCACTGTTCTGTTCTGTGTGTTATAAACAAAAGCTCGGAAAATGAGCAGATTTTCTGGTGTGTATCACTCTGCTGCTGGGATAGTATAAATCATGAGCCACAGCAGAGCTCCAGATCCGAGCTGCCTCCCTCAGGAGTTGCAGCATGGTAACAATGCTAAATATATGTTGTTGCTGTTCCAGTAAGGTTTTTCAGTTGACAGTGTTGCAACTTTTCACTGTTCCCCAGCACCATCCCACTTCCCTGATTTAATACACACCCATTCTTTTACTCTGAAATAATTTGAACAAATGCAATTCTAGAACTAATTCCCAGTAAATCTTTTGGTGCCCGTTGACATCTTTGGATTAACTGTTGACTGATTTTCATCCTCTTTTTTTTCCACTCTGCAATGCTCTCTCCTAATAATACCAGCTGTTTAAACAAAGATCAACAAGATCTCTTGCCCACACAGTTTCCCCTTTGGGCAGCTGTGTACTAATTATTAAAAATGAACCATACAATGTTCCTGCTTATTGCATGGATAACTACAATAGAAAAACAAACAAGCCTGCTGATCCATTTAAAAGAAGACACACACAAAAAGGCAATTCTGCCCTCTTATCCAAAACCATACCGATTACAATAGTAGAATCTTAGCCACAAGAACAATACTTCAAACTGTAGTAGTCTGTGGGAATGTATTTTGGGGAAACTAGCTTTTTGTCCAACTTCTTTGTAAGCCAACACCATACTGGATTCATCATGTAGAATATCCAAGCAGTCCTACGCATCCTCGAAGTGCATGATTTTGTTGTTAATATCAAACCTTTCCAATACGATACTGCTCTAAGCACACAGCTGGAGTTTAGGAACTCCTGAATTTCAATCCTATTCTGTTGAATTCTTTGGGGGAGTAATATTTGGGTGAGTGATTGGTTTGGTTTGGTTTGGGGGGGGTGGGGGGTGGATTTGATTATTTTTATATAACCACTTTAAAAAAAAAGTCAGCAACATTGGTAAACTTTACAAAACTTACAAAATAAGAGTCCTTGATTCCCCCTCTATGTAGCCCATATGGGCTACATTAAAAAAGGCCTCGCCAGGTATGCCTGGTATTCTCAATAGCAAAACTTCTGATCTTCTAACCTCCATTAAATACATCAGATGTAGAATTGAGCATGTGTGCAAATCTCCTTTCTACATAGATGCTAATGCAAAGATGTATGTATTTATTAAACAGAAGAGAACAGCCCTTCCTCCTCTGACTCATTTTCGCCCCCTCCTCTGGCTGTGAAGCACTGAGAGTTGACTACCAAACTCCACTGCAGGCATGGTGTCCTTATGGGATGTTCATGCACACACTTGGAAAAGGAAAATGCTGTAAAAGTCACTGTAATTCTGCTTAGCTGGAAGCTGCCTCCTAGAATCACTGGAGCAACAGCAATACCTAGGGTCAAAAAATAGCCACCCCCCAAGCATGTCCAAAGCCCTGCCCTAAAGTTCAAACAAAAAGTGAAAATCTGTAAATTGACTGTTCCCTCCTCTTTTCCAAATTAAATGAAACTAACAGCTGAAAAAGACTAAAGTACTCCTTTGCAGTTGGGGTTCAAAAACCATTTAATATCTTAAATACCATGACACTACAAATACAGTCCTAGATTTTTCAAGGGCCACTTCACACTCAGGGCCAAATAAGATTACTGCTATGCCTTAAGTATTTCTACCTGCCATTGCATTCCATTTTTAACCCAGAAATTAGATTTAGTGCTTCTGCTCTGATCCAAGAAATAGTTATGTTTCAGAAACAGGAGACTTCTCAGAGATTTATACAATTCAGGAAATCTAATGCAATAAATAGAACAACACTGTGGTTCTGAGTACGTAGCATTTTAAATGTCTGCAAACGTAGGCATAAAGTCAACTTAAATTTTAAACACAAAGTTGATCACTGCAAAAGTGGTTAACAAACTCTGTTTGAAGTGCATTTCATAATTCAGTATTATCCACTCATACACTCCACTCTGTGGAGTCAAGCAACGCTGGAAAAAAAAATAGATTAGTTCTGGAACTAGGCCAGAAATAGTAAATAAGCAAAGAGCTGAAGAAAAGCTGAAGAGACACTATTCCTTAAATCCATCTATTGTGGTTTGTCACACTGCTTTTTTTACTACAATAAGACCCAACTTTTCCTAGAGCTATGAAAATGGAAACCAAGACACTCAGCTAACAGCCTGTTAAATATTGTCTTATTACCTTTCTCATCTCCACTTCTCAGCTGATAAACGCTTCAGAAAATGGGCTAACACTAACCCCTTTGCACACACTGTCCTACTTGGTAGAGTCAGGCCATTTGTCTCAATTTTGACAACCTTGTTTCAGACTGACCCCACTTGCATAAAATGCTCAAACTTTAAGCTGAATCTTGCCATGCCCCTTCTCATCATGCAAAAGATGAGATCACCTGTATGGCACAAAACTAATCTACGATTAACAAACTAAATTATGGTCAAACCAAAATATTGTGGCAACTGTATCACTGACACAGCTTGCTCACGATCTGAAACATCCACCTGTGCATCAAGGATTCTCCGAAACTTGTTTCTTTTCCCTTGGAGGGAGAGAGCATATACTCATGTTCTCACATGCTCAGTTCTATTTCATGTCTATAAAGTTTATCCTCAGGTAACAACTCCCATTAATTATAGTGTGAGCTTGTGTTAAATCAAAGTTTAAATCTGAGGAAAAGTAATCGCATTTCCCTTCATCAAATAATCACTGTATAAAGCCTCTCTGAAACTCCACTGGGTCTCCCCCCTCCTCCCAACAGAAGCCTCTCTCAGTTCTCAGTAGTAAGATCGCAGCAAAAATAAATGAATGCATTAAAGTAGGTGGAATAAAGAAGGGGAAATATTGTGCAAAATGCTGACCCATCAAAAGCACACAAAGCATTTGTTCAGCAGTGACAACGAATAATTTAATCTGAGGCAAATTACCAAACAAACATCAATTAAATTACATGCTAGAATACAAGAGAAAGTTCTCCCACACGCATTTCAGGTTCGCAGAGTCAATGGAGCAGCACACACAGCCAAGCACAACTCTCACACAACTGTGCTGGAGCCATCCAAGCTACTCACTCAAGGATACTTAAGATTCTCCACAGAACACAAGACAATTACAAGCATCTAAAAAGAAAGAGGTAAATTTAACTCCGTAACACTAAACATACATTCATACAAGAAGAATAGAGATCATGTGTCACTAAGCATTGTAAAATGGGAGGAAATCAGTGTTTCTGACCCTGTAGACATGACATTCATGAACACACAGAACTTAAGTTTTATAACACAATTATCTCTACTACCCATAAATTTTAAGTGCCCAACCACCTGACTGGAGAGCATTTGAAGCAAGTTGTAGCAGCAGCAAAGATCCTCCAGCTCTAACAGCAGCCCCGTTGTGCTAAGTGCTGCCTATGTACCCGACAAATCTGAAATAGGTACCAGTTCACAGAGAAATCAGAGACAAGTGGGGAACCACAGCACAGCGAGCCAGACACAGTGGTTTGCTGACTGTCCCACAAAGATGCTGTAGCAAGGCCACACTCTGAGCCCCAGCCAACAAAGCTCAAGTTCAGTGTGCTAACCATACCGTGTCAACCAAGATAACCTAACATTATAGTTTCTAGAAAGTAGGGCATGTACTGACTGTACAAACCTTCTAAGCCTGGCTCCCTACAAAGCCTCCGGCCTCTCAAAATAAAATAGTCAGAACATTTTATGGAAATAAATCAACAATTACACTCGCTTTTGACCAATATGACTTGGAAACCTAAGCATGAGGAATAAATAATGTTTCACCATCCTGAGCAAGAGAAGCAACATCCTTTGATCCTTTAAGTAAGGACTGCTTCCCTCCGCAAGGATATTGTGCTCATAAACTGGATAGGTGAGTCTAGCTGAGCAAAAGAGGTAATTCTGTTTTCTTGCAACAACAGTCTTATGTCCTTGGGTTCCAAAAAACACATGAGTATTTTATAACTCGTGCTATAACAATGATGATGGCCCCATGATATAGATTTTAAGCCTTCACAATGCTTGAATAAGAGTGAATCTTCACAACTCTAATAGGAATTACATCAGTAAACATTCTTCTATTAATCTAGTTTTTAAACAGTTCTGAAGAAAAGCACTACCTAACTTAAAACAGTGCTTATCGGAGCTAAGATTAAAAGCCACACATAGTCATACCAGTCTGTAGTTTTAAAACTCCATTCATATCCCTCTTCCCCAAGAAGTGCCAGACAGACTACTGTATTGGGGGGAAGAGGATGTTGGTTTATTACACAAAGAAAAATGGTTTGATGTCATATCAGTTCTACTCTTGCATTTAAGTACCAACTTATGAATCTAAGATGGAACACACATGAAAAAATCAGGTTGACTGCATCCAGCCTCATTAAAGCCACATTTACTTAACTGTAAAGGCAACTATTTTTTCAACATAACTCCTAGACTGCTCATTGAGATTAAACGCATACCAAAACATGCAATAAATGTATCCATTGGCATCTAGATAAAAGCACTAATAGGAGCCTCATATAATAATGAGCTACATAGTAAAACCTAGAGGACAATGAAACTCCAAGACAATTAATACTACCAGAGAAAGATTCTTACTAACTTTGCTAAGGCCAGGACACACAACATTTTTCAGAGACAGACCTCAAAATTCTTTATAAAGCTGGTAAGGCTACGGCAAGCAGACAAGAATTTAAAACTCTCTTTTAAGGAGTTTAGAGCCAACAAAGCTCCTGGTATTTTAGTGACATTGCAGGCTCTTGTAACACTGCAGGCATTTAGAAGTGCTAGCAAATTAATATGCTGCACGGACTCATTTGGTGAACAATCTCATTCAGATCTTAAGCTGCTTGTCTTGTGTTCTGAATGTGTTAGCAGGCTGAAAAAAATCTGAGGTGCCAAAGATATTTTCTGAAAGGGTGCCACAGTTTTTCCAAGCGTAAAGCTGCTTGCTGTACTTTGGACTCATTACTGGGACAGCAATAAAAAGCATTCTGTCTTGAAGACGAACAAAACCAAGACCACCACACCACATAAATCATGCCATTATTAGTTAAAGGACTAACACAAACTATGGTTCAATGTTATTAAAATGTTCATAATAGAAGTAATGGAGAGCAGCTGGTCAAGTTTTGAGTCAGTATTACAGCACAGTGTGTTTTACAGGAATATTTCTTAACTAATCCCTTTCCTAAGACTATGTTACAGACAAGTGTGCTGTGCACAGAGCACATGCGGTGAAATTTTGTGAATAAAACTACACAGCTACACGATCCCGATTTCCACTCTTCTCACGTTCTTGGAAGATCAAGTCAAAGGCTACCACAACAAAAAAAAAAAACAAACACAGGGAATGCTTACATTATAAAGTGCTACTTGTGTTTTCCTATCACAGCAATAACAAACTATGAAGTATCAAAAGAGGATGGCAAGCACAGTGCTGCGCTTTTCTACCACTATTGTGGGAGGAAATCTAGCAAATGTTGCTTTGCTTCCAGAAAATAATGGATTCCCCGACTCTACAGGTCTATTTGGAATAAACAGTGCCCACAAATTGTATGAAAATCTGTTACAAATTCACTTCTCCATAAGCCTGTCATCCAAAATAAGCAGCTGATAACGTAGCAATAGCAATGAATACAGCCAGTTAAGAGTATAAAAGTACTGCAAAGAGCTCAAAAGTAGACTGGCGTCTCGCAAGAGAACCACAAATTTAGGTCAGCTTGTAGCTGTGCTGTTCCGCAGCAGAACAGGAAACAATGTGATGTGCAGAATGAGATGTCGGCCACTTGAGCTCACTCTTTCCTGACGCAAGAGAAAAATTGCAGCCCACTTTCAGTATTAGTTCTGCACACTTGCTTCAACTGGAGGAGTCTACCTGCTGAGAGGTGGAGACCAGCTCATCCCACTGGGGCAACAGAAACTCTCTTCGTGGTAACATCCAAATGGGTATTCACAGTGCAAGGGTCTACAAAGAGAGATGAAGCCTACGACCCATTATTTTTGAGCAGGGCCATGTAAGGCATCTCACAATTACATCTTTAACGAGTAAATAATTAACTCCTTAAATGAAAAGAAAATAGACACACACACATTCCATCCTCTCTTTATCAGGGATGTGTGAATATCACCCCCACGCAACTTCAAAAGTCTAGACCGGGAGTGTTTTAAGCAGATGCCATTAAATATCGATGATGTTGCATTTCATTCTTTGCGTGACTATTTAAAGGGAATTAATACATATATTGGAAAAATAATCCCTTGAAATGTGGCTGTCTGACTTCTTATAGCATCCAGTGAACACTGCAATTCTAGTATAGAGAATTTATTTTGGGTATCTATCAGCATGCTATATTGATTTTTCAATGTAAGAAGATGCAATAAAATAGATACCCTTTATGTTGCTTTTTAACTTTGTCTCAGATTACAGTAACTATTCGGTAGATAACAATTTCACAACACAGAAACTTTCATAACAAACATGGGTGCAAGAGAAATTACTATCTTTTTCCCCAGGCCGGAAGAGTCATGAGATAGGGGAGGTTTGAGACCTGTGTACAGTTTTCACATCCCTGAGTGACATGTGCCCCATCCTTCCAATCTTGCTTGTCTTTGATTCGCATTACACAATTTGCAAGACGGGGCCCATCAATGCCTGGATTACACAACGCCTACCTAGCCCGATGGGGATGGGATCTCCAGCAACAGCTGCTATGACAACAACCCCTAGGTTCATAAAATTAAAAAGTGGGACTTCTGGGACAGCACAAAACTTTAAGCAATGCACTTATTAAAACAGCATCTGTCTATGCGCTGCAAGGGTTGACATCCTATAAATTACACTGAGGCACTCCTCAAAAGCCTTGCTAGATGCACTTCTAATTTATTTATTACTGGAATGAGGCAGTATTAGAGCATTTACTTTCAAAGCTGAAGATATTAAAGGCAAAGTTCATATTTTTTGTGGAAGAGATGTTTGGCTTTGGATATTACAGTTCATCAAAGCAAGTATAACCTGGGAAAACTTCCCACCTCAAAACACTTTTTTTTTGGTCCCAAAACTCTTGCCATTTTATTAAATTACCAAGTCACTATCAGCAAGTCTCCTTCCAGTGCTCTAGTGTCTTATACTCAGAGTAAGTTATTTGCTATTTTCTACGACACTTGGTGTATTCAATTGATCTAAGACACCTTCCTTCATTAAACATGACACTTCCTGACTTGGCACTCAGGCCTGCAAGGGGTTATCACACTACACTTTTGTCAACATTTTTGGAAACGTATGTTGCAAATTCTAAAGTACATGGTGATATGAGTTAATCTTATGGGTAAGGCAAGAGACAAACAAAGAACAGTGTCTTTCAGTATAAATAATCTACTCATGGAAAGTAAGACACATGGGGGGACAGAAGAAGATAATGGGATATTAAAACAACTTGTCCTGCTGGACAACATCAGAAAAGAGAAAATTTACTTTACCAGAGCTGAAGACTGAAGTGCAAGGCACCTGCATGTATTGGAGAAGAATTTCTTAGTTGGGATGCTAGAGACACAAATGTTTTAGAAAAACACGTGCCTGAAATGAGACCGAAGGTTCTTTGCACAGACATTGATGCAAACTGAGTGACAAGACATTTGCAGAGTCAGCATTACTAAATTAAGCACAATGATCTAAATTTCTTATTAACCTCAAAAAAAAAAGCCAAATACCTATAATGCAGACAGACACAATGGATGCATAGACAGAAAGTCCAGGGCTTCAGTTCTTATTTGCACTGAAATAACTGAAATTACTTATAAGGGTAAGGGCTGAAGAATAAAATTCAGTCTTACAAAATGTGAATTAGTTGAACAATGGTACAAAATACAAGCCATTTCTAAAATAACTGATACACTAATAAGGATAAGTAGTCTAAGCAACATTTTACAGCAGTGGAAGAGCTTTGCAAGATGAAGCTTGTCATAAGGACTTCATATTGGAAGTTACAGTGGGGGCAAGGTAAAAATAAATCTCATGAGTTTATCCTCTAATTAAAAAGCTGTACTTTAAGCAAAAATAATCAATTTCACTACAGATAAAAATCCCTGAAGTTATATAAACTTCATATCTTTGCTTTCTTGCATCTTTATAATTCCTATTCCATTGTACTTTTCTGCCTAGGCTGAAGAAAATCACATGATTTACACTTTAAATCGAGTATTTTGAAACACAGCTGTTAAGCTACCATACACCATCTCGTTTATACAACAGTAATTAACATTTTACCTTGGGACGGGAAGATGGAAAAAATACTCCTTGTTCTATTTTCTTTTTAATGTGAATGCAAAATATAGGGTAAATATAATCTTCAAAATCTGGACTTAAATACAATTCTTAGGCGAACTGAACTGCCTTAGAAAAAGAGACCAAAAAATCCAAACGCAAATCTTCAAAATACTCATGCTCAGAAATGCTTACCCAGAAAGCAATTTCAAGAAATAAGAGCATCCTCCATACCCAAAATAAATAAATCATTATCATAAGCATCCAGCAAGATCATCACAAGCAATCCAGAGCAGTCACATAGATTAAACTGCTCTGCAGGACTGACAAACAGGAGCTCGGATCTTTGTAAACCTTGCGAGAGGAAAAGCACACAGCTAGAGGGTGACTGCTGCAGCAATCCCACACGACCAAGGATCCCCAAGTGCACCTAGAGACTCTAATCTCAATACACAGCTGCTCCTTCTGACAGAAAGTCTACCAGTCCCTTGGCAATCTGTATTAACTCCTGCTATTAAATAACAACGTGCCGGCCTTCCTCCCCTTCCCCTTTCACTCTTCCTCGTACCTATGCTCTGCTTACTTCAGCTTTCATCCATTACATTGCTGCAGTTTTGTCTGCTGGATTAAAGAGCACTCAAACACAAAAGAAATGCCTTTGAATAAGAACAAACAGGAACCTCCTGTCCAACCTTCGACTTGGATGGATCTGAGCTACTGATCTTTATACAGCAACTGGAGCTTCTGGGCACAGCTCCCTGAACATCCCATGACTCCCCAACTATTTTATAACACAGGGATAGACCATTTGCTTGATGAGCAGTTGAATCATCTAAAAAAATATGAAAAAGGATATTGACTTGAATCTACTAGATGCTTTATCTGCCAAGCAGGGAAAGCAAGCTTGGCCTCTGAACCAGACTGATATAGAGGAGGGGAAAGAGGAAAACAAATGTGTGCTTCCCCATGTACACAGAGGATGAGGGAAAGAAAAGTAATTTCTCATAATTTGACAAGAACATCCCCTCCCACAGCAAGGGCAACGAGGTCATTCAGTGCTCTTCAGTTGTCATAATGACAATAACTTCCACTTAAAAATAGTTTTTGGAAGCTAAGTCTGATCCAAAGGTTGACTGAAACTGCTACTGTCCTCAGCCAAAAAAGTGAAAGCAAAGACTTCATTTTTCACAAACCCTAAAGTTTAAACCCATCTCCCCATATAATGGAGTTTTGGCTGTTAACACAGACTGGTGGGCCATGAACCAGTAGGAGCAAGGAAGTTTATGTTACGGAGTAGGATACTCTGGCAAAGCGTCTCTGAAGCCAGAGGTCTTTAAAACAAGAGCATCTGCCAACTTCTACAAGGGACATTCACAGACATTGTTACGACGAGTCACCCTAAAACATTCCAGCTTTTATAAAGTCCTCAAGCCTTCTGGATAGATTTGTCCTCTTATGGGAAGGACCCCAGTGTTCTGTAAGAGGAAGATTCCTGTTTACCTGACTCAGTGTGCAGGCTGAGGGGGAACAAGACAAAGTAGCTAAGAACTAAGAGCAAGACTGAACAAACCTTATGTGGTCTACGCCACCGTTTTTGTGTTTGTTTAGTACTCCTGTGAGTGACAACCGTAACCATCAGTAAGCGTATCCAACAAGGTTACTGACGCATCATAGTTAGTTCTTGCTTACAAGCACTTGATATACAGACTAAAGCTCAGTCAATGTTTCATTCCTTGTCCAAGTTAATGAAAGGATTTCCAGAAAAGCTGAATGCAGCCACATTTTTATCCTCAAGAAACTAATGTGTAATTGTAGACCCTGTAAATACACACAAGTAAACAGAATCTTAAAATTTTGCAAAATTAACACATAATACAGTATGCATAGGAACCAACATTTCCTCAGTAGTGACTGTTAAAAAATGGTGTATTTCCTGGCTTTAAGATGCTTAATTCTACCAATTTAATATTTGTGACCATATCTATTTTTGGAACGGCTATGGAACACATACATAAAGGAGAGAAAACAAGTTATAAATGCAATGCCATGAATAGAGCTATATGGTCCATGCATTTTTTCTTTCCTTCCCTAAGAGAATCTAAGCATTAAGCACTGTACCACACAAAAAAGATGTATTATAGGCTCCCTTTTTAAGGGTGATTTGTGCCTGCAGCTTTTTTTCTTTCAGTTTTGGGTTCATCTTCCCATTATTTTCAAAATTCTCCCTATCCAAGAAAGCCTCCTGAACTGCATTAGGGCTTACACATTAGTCCCAGACTGTTTAATTTAGCCCTAATACCTTGAGGAAGCTTCAGGATGGATTGTTGCTATTCTGATTAAGGAATCAATCTCACCCCCTGCTGGGAAGGTTAGATGAATGCTTTGTCCCCAGAGGGAAATCAATATTGCTCCACTGACCAGCAACTTCCAAACACTGCATGCGTCAATGTATCATGAAGAAAAAAGCATTTAATTCTTGCATTCTAATTATAAAATAAGTTCTGAATTTCCACTATTTTGACACCTGTTTACTTGTTCAAGTCTTAAAGTATGAATTCTAGATTTTTACTACTCTGTCAACATTCCAGATTTTCTTTGTTCCCAGAGATTAATCCCCAGGCAAACCACAAAAGATAACTATACCAAGCCAACAACAGATTCATCATTCCAGTCAATACAAATTGTTATACTCATATGCATGAAAACCACACATATCACATGAAAGGAAAGACCTTCTGATCTTTGTATGGACTACACTAACTTTGTGATGTTGTTCCTAACCATCAAGTACTTCAACTCAACTGCTGGTAACCAAGTGAAATATTTATATTTGTACTGTTTAGCTCGGCTAAGGCTTTTGTTAGCTGGAACGATTCAATGCACTCCCACAAACACGAAATGCTGGCACTATGGTACACAAGCTTTCTGTTCAAGACTAAGTATTTTTGAAGAGCGTCAACAAGTATGCAGAACCAGTCTCCAAAGATGCCTAAATTAGGTGCATGTGTTTCACAACAGCACATTTCTTGCAAAAATTGTCATCTTCAACGATTACAGCTTTCCCATTTCAAGATTGCTTCATGTGAATCATACTGAACCTCTGGAAAAGGAGCTTTCAACAATTTTATACATAATACAAGTATAAGGATGATGCAGGTAAGAATCAGAGCAAAAACCACAATGCAAAAACAGCCCACAGTGATCCAGAAGAGGAGGTGTAGAGGTGCTCACAGTTCACACTGTGCTTTACCAGGAAGGGATGCACGCTTCTACCCTCCCAGGGTTGTTTCCTGGGCTACTTTGCTGCATGTCAGAAGACTGGATGTAGCCACACAGCCAGAGGAACATTACTTTGCCTTTATAAATAGAGTTGGAACCTAGCTACCCCCCCCCCCTCCATTCCAAAAATAAGGCTGTAAATCCCCAGGGCACTGATGTAAATAGGAACCGAGTCACACATGTCATGTGATACGCATTCTCATTACCTAAAGGATAGGCTGTGCATTTGCCTAGGTTACAATGTCGGTTTTCAGGTAAAGCATGTAACAATAATCTTTAAGCATCAAATGCCTTGATCACTGCGGGTAGGCTGTCTGTCCTTCAGGAGATTGTAGCCTCTCTGGTCAGCTGATGACAGTGCCTTTGAGCAAAGTAACAAAGTGGCTACCACACAACATGTACGGTACTGAAATGCTTGCTTTGGTTTTTTACAGACCAAAAACGGAAGTAAAGCCATGCTACACAGTTTTTCAGCTTTTCCATGCTAAGTTATGAACCTATGTCAGAAAGCATCCTCTGTGAAACACAGATGTTTCACAACTCCAAAGAGTTGTAAGGAAATAAAGGTTCTTGACCAGCACATACAACCCTTTCCTCTCATCCTTTTATTTTTAGGCTTTTCCAGTGACAGCACACGAGCAAAAGTATCCTGGACAATTAGAGTTGGGAGAGAGGGGCAGGATAGGTGAACAATATTTATTTAGTTCTCTATCACAGCTCTCCCGGTTCATCCACTGCGTTTTTCTTCTACTACAGCAAAACCTTAGTTACACATTCTTAATGAATGCCACTCCTGTAAGACCCACATTTGACAGATCAACAGCCCTCAAGAGGGCAAGAAATATTTCCCTTCCCCATTTAACTTTTGTTTGAGAAAACACACTTCCCATTCACTCACTACTGCGTGCCAGTAATTTTTTTCCTTTTGTAAATACAAGATAGTAGTGTTAAAGCATGTACCTCTGCATAAGAAAAAGCATCATGCAGAGTGAAAAATATTATCTAAAAGCATTTTAAACCTATTTGCTAAACAACTCCTCAAGGCTTTCTCCACAGAACGAGTGGATGAAAAACAGCAGTGCACACACTTCTGGATAAAGCTGTCATTTGGGGATGTGGTCAAATATTCTTCCACAGTGAGTAAAGATGCAAAATGCAACCACAAAAACAACATACATACATTCAAACCAGTAAATCAACTCTACTTAAATATTACATGGAAAAAGCCACATAAAAATAGCAATGCTACAAAGCCAAGCATGCAAAAGAGGACTGCTAGGTCCCTTCACTGCTTTTCTGTTTCACTTATCTAATCCTCGTCCTTTGCTCCATGCTTCTTCCTTCCCCTTGTGCACCCACTATACTTTCTCCCGATCCCATCAAACTCTTGACTTGCCATTCCTAATGCACTAATCCCATTGCACATCCTGTCTGACCACAAGTCACAGTCCCACCTATCCTACCCAGAGTCCAACCCTGCTCTTCCCCCATGCTCTTTATCCAAGCTGGTTCCTTGCTTTTTTTGTTGAAACTCCCTTTCTCCTCCTGAGCTCATTTTCACCGTTTCCTTTTCGCAGTTAGTCCCGCAGTCTCCTTCTCCCCAAGTTCGCTATCAGAACTGCCAATCTGAGTTGTCTCTCCTCCAATGACCCCATTGCCATAATTCTTGGCACTCCAATCACATGAACAGGTCCTAGTTTCTGTAACTGGATCCTACTCTGATCTCTACTCCTTCTTCCCCACCACGTTTGGTCTCTTGAATCAGCTAGTTCCTCTCTAACCACAGCCTCTCTTCCCCCATTCCTCACTCTCGGGTGAGTAATAACAAGAGAAGAACCAGTTTGCTACCATCAAGGAAGTGTAAGTGCTCAGATGGACCTTTAGCATGACTTGGTGCAACCATGCTTTTCATCCCCTCTCCCTCCTAGCTCTAAGTCCACTTTCTGCCAACTCCCTGACCCACACTATTCTTCCTTAATCCAGTCCAGACCCCACTTGTGCAGGACTGTCTTCCAGCCGGCTTCTTCCTCCGCACCGCTGGGTGCCTACAAAGGAGTCCGAGAGCAGAAGCGGCTGCCTGACTCCACCCTGGCCTTGAGCAGCTGTGACACGGAAAGTCTGGCTGCACTTTTGCAAGGACCCGACTGAAGCACATTCAATTATTCTGTGGGTGACTGCATCATCTTGCCCCACAAAAACCCCTCCAAGGCCAAAACGTACTCAGCACACATTGGAACTTCTGAAGACTTCAGCACTAATATCTTCACTGAGTACTTCCAAAGTGGTATTTTTCCAAAAACTTACAAGTTTGCCTAATTTGGGCAGATTTTCTCAAGAACAGCAGAAGGCATATCCCTGTTCAACAGCTATTGTCTGCCAAATTTCAAAACCTTGCTCCAATGAATGGCAGCACTACAGCCTTCCAAAACTGAAGGGGCATCGTGTTTAGTATGTGCAAGACGCCAGCCCTGGTAACAACTGAATAATCCTGCCTAATCTGAAATACAAAAAAATGTGAGACAGGCATGGAAAAAAACAAAACTGCAGTGTGAGCACACTCACTTGGGGAAAAAAAAAAAAAAAATCAAGCGGCAGCAAATAACTTCAACAGAAAGTGTTAAATAATCTTCATAATAAGAGATACCAACTCAGTCTACAGTATAGGCTGAAACAGAGAAAACTGTCCAAGGCACTCAATAAGCAATTTCTCAGAGTTAATCGGAGCTGAACTGAACTGATTCCAGGAGTCCAGTTAGTCAAAAGCGGTATTCTCAGTATCTCTGCAGGATGACCATTCTGCTGTCACATTGGTAATACTACTTTATCTGCATATCCACAGACTCAGTTCAATAAAAGTAAAATTTTTGAACTATACAATGAATAACTTACGAGATAAATTGTACTTGCTGTTCACAGAGAAGTAAATCTAAACACTATAAACTACCCTTCCCCTTCAGGTACACAAACGCTACCAGAAGCACTGATACCAGCCTCACTAAAATAGTAGAAATCAAGGATCTTTTAGGTACCAAGCAGAAGCACTTGAAAAATACTGAGCAAGAGACAGTCAAGTGACACATTTAAGATAAGAAACCCATGTTATTTCAGCTACAACAAGAAGAATTTCTTCAGGATTAGGGACTATCTGGATGACTTGGCAGCTCGTTGGGGACCATCTTTCTAAAGCAGGCATTAATTCCCGAGAGACTCAGTTTCAAGTTTTATTGCTTTACTGGGTTTCTGAGGGTGTCTGGGGGATTGCTGTTTTCTTTTGGTTGTTCTTCCAATTAGGTTGACTCTTCCCCAAATAAATGAAGGACAACATTGCAGCAGAACTGCTTCTTTACGTGCTTTACAGCATGCATGTCTGCTTCAGTGATCAGCAATGAACACTGGGCAATCAACATTTCATTCTTGCACTTTAACTGCACTGTTCTGTGCTGTAAGAAATCTAGAAACCCCACCTGCATTTTTTCCATTTTTAGATGCAAAAAGAAATATTTTATTTAATAATTCCAACAAGCCATCCTTAATAAACTGAGCTAAAAGAAATTATGTACCAGCTTAATAAAGTAAATTCAGCCAACACAGAGGCAAGGCAATCATGTAAAAATTCCAAAGGGATCCAAATCACCCCTACCAGACCTGCTTGAGAACTAAAACCACCATATGCTGTATGTACATGTGTGCATACAACACACATACTACTTTTTCCTATTTTGTATTTTGGAGCCAAAGCCATTGTTTGAAAAGGACAGACTGCACTATGCCAAGAGACAACTGTTTTTTCCTCTCACCAACTGTTTTAAAAAAGTGAAACAGAAAAGCAGAGTTTCTAGGGGTGGAAGGAAGAAGACAAGTTTCATCTGAAAAGCACACGATTATACTGAAGGGGGAAGTTATTTTAAAACATTTATATGAACACTAAGGAAACTCAACAGAGCACTGGGTTTTGACAGCTGGATTGGATTCAATGCATAACCGATCTCAGAAGCATTATTTCAAACAGGATGAAAGTGAATTTCAAAAATTCATTAGCAGGTTACCTTTCCAGCAATCAACAAAGGCAATAACGTAAAGCATCTTATTAAGTTACAGTGCAGTTGTGGCTCCTACTCTTCATGTGGAATATGGCTTTTGAAATTCCGCTTTAAAAGAATGTTTCACAACATGAGTAACACTAATGAGCTGCAAAGAGTCCAGCAAAACAGAGTCTCCTGTTTGACTGCCTTCCCATATGGTTCAAGAAAGCGGGGGATCCTGAGCAGCCACAATACAAATGGGGAGAGTCTGCGACTGAAAGGGAAAAAAAGATTTTCTGCAGTCTTGACTCACACTGAAAGATCGTAAATCCCCCATTCTTTAATGAATAGGTAGGAAATACAAGAATGGGTCGGTGACAATGTTACAGAAAATCTCTTTAGTAAAGCAAAGCAGAATTGTAAACAAAATTACTCAGACATTCATACACTGAATACCCAGCAACTCCTTCAGAAACTAGAACGGGAGTCTTTCTACTCCTGGAAGAGGAGTGCCTGGAAGTACCAAGGAGTGTACGCAGGGACCTCGCACATAACCCCATTCTCCTACCAACCAGCTCCTGGGAGCAGCAGAGGAGTTCCCACACAGCACATCTGAAGGTTTAAAAACCAGCTACTTTCCAACTAATGAAAAGGACTACGATAGCATCAATTTTAAAACGTAACATCCTTACAGGCTGCAGCAGCCTGAACCACCATCATGGGATGGGCGAATGCACAGAGGTGTGCGCTGCAGAATTAAGATACTGTGTAATGATTCAACTTCTATAAACAATTTCTCACTCAGTAATCTGCATATACAGGCTGACCACTTAAAACAGCAAGAGATCCACTCTGAAATAAGGAGAAGATATTAACGTCAGACAATTTTGCTACCTCAAAACTGTCCAAATAATTATGCAGAATAATTAACTAATGAAAAGCGTATTTTGCTTTGAAGTGCCCATCTCCAGCACTCTGTATACAACTTTTACTAAGAGCCTTAGAACAACCAAGCCAAAATTATAAATATGATGCCTTTATTCCCTCACCTTAGCTTCCCCCCCCCCCAATCTCTCACTGTATTTGCTTTTAGGCTGCCTTACTCTGGGAGTGTATTTTTGTGCGTGAAATTCCAACCTTTCGGAAATATACAGAAGTTGTAACATGCTACTAAATAGAAACCAAGATTCTACTAAATACAAAGAGGCAGGGCTCAGAGATACACAGCTCTGCCTCTCAGAGTTGTCTGAATGATGCCAAGTAGGTTTCAACAATTCACAGCCAATTTACAATAAAACACACTTTTCAGAAGAGCATTTGCCATCACTACAAAAGATTTTCTAAGCTGCAAACAATTCATCCACCCACCTTTGAAGGCCAGGCCCATTGCCTTATATAATGGAAACTCTAACTCATAATCAGAGTTAACTTGTGATTTAGCATGCAAGACTAAATACTTATCTGTGTCCTTGTCCCATCAGAAACCAGCTCCTTTCTTTACAGTCTTGGAGAGTAACAGTTAACACCCAAAACCAAAGAATTGTCAGGGGGTAGGAGGTGTGAAAATGGGATGGGTGGGATGACACACAGATTTCTATTGTGCTCAACTATAGTGGTGCATACACTCAAACTAGATGTTGGCTTAAGAAAAGAATCAATATATCAAACCTAGATTCAGCTCTGCAGATCCTCTGACAGGGAACAAGCTGACAAGAACAGAGCCCTCATTTAAGATCACATTTGACTACTGTGCCCAGATAACACCACTATGTAATGCCACCAAGGTCAAAAGCACCTAGGTACTCCAGAGGGTTTCCAAATGTGAGTCACCACTATATGCAACACCCATACATTATGCATACTCTTGAAGAACAATCCTGCAGCCAAACAAATTTAAGAAACGCAGGATTACAGCTGTTTAAACACAAATTCTGCTGATGAGATAGACCTAAGTACCGAAGGAGGAAATTATTTATTAGTTACAGACAGCAAGGGGAGCTTTCCTGTTCTGAGTTGCACCTATGTTTCATCCTCTGACAATGAGGATGTAGTTAAGATAACATGGTCTACAAGAATCCCACCTGCTTTAATACTGTGAAACAAGAAATTACTATTACTGAAAATAGTAATTTTCTAAATCATAACAGGTTTAGAGACAATTCGCATTTACAAGTGGAATTAACTTTATATGGCAAATATAACACAAATGGTATTTTTTCATACTAAAGCATACTGGAACACACTACAAAAGGCGCTGTCCCCAAAGTATCAGTCACATGAGGCGTTGGCCAACAGAGCCCTTGCGTAAGGATGGCAAATTAAGTTCTTTGGAAATACAGAATATTGACCTTCTCACAGGCTAAAAGGACAGTGACAGCTGTTAGCAGACATCCAGCTTTTCACAAAGGTCAAAGAAAAATTTGGTTAAACCACCTTCCTCCCCAGTCTTTTTTAAAATTTTTTACATTGAATGTGGAAAAAATACAACAACAAACCCACTGTGTCTGCACCTCCGAAACAGTCATAACAAAAAGATGAATCTTCCCACATTTAATCGCTGTACCACTTGCACTTGCCATGTGGTGACAGTGTTCTGAAGAGACAGTTTTTCCTGGACCACTTAACCACAAATTTATACGTAGCTCCCCCAAACTACATACTGTACCAAAACTCATTACCAAGAAACTTAATTCCCTTCAATACACCAACCATGCAGCCGCAGCCTTTTCCACTCAAAAGACAAGAACCAAAAGTCAGTTTTAACTCTGTTTGCTATGTAATTCCTACCACTTGCTTCAAGGGCTTCATACCACACAAAAGGACATTGGTGGGAAGAGTAGCACACACTAACATTTTACTCACTAAAGCACCCTCCAGAATAGCTCTATCTGCCATGCTCTATGTTCTTCTCCATTACACAAGAGAGGAGAAGAGTGAAAGAGATCTGAGTATACTTTTACAGCCTATTGTACCCAAATTGTAGTTGACTGAAAGTACAAGCTGGGTCTGTACACCAGTACACATAATCTTTCCTCGCCACTTACATTGTATTTAGAACAATGCCAAGTATTTAGAAAACATTGCCAATTTCAAGAATTGGGCATGAAATAAGTATCTCTTACACCCTCCTACCTGCTAGCTCTTAATACCACTCTTAAACTGGGGTGAAAACCAAAACAGTTTGGTCCTATGATTCTACTTTATCCTTCAGCCACTGCTTCTTCCTCCAGCTCCTGAATGTTTCAAGTATAATGAGCAGAAAGACCTCTGCTGGGGTTGGGTAGACTGACAAACCGCAGAGCAGCCGCTGCCCTGTACAGCGTGCTTACACACAGGGAACTCGCAGATGGTTACAGGAGACCTTCAGGTTTTCCTCTGTAACGCTGGATTGCTTAGAGGCCCCAAATGATCTCATTATCCCAACCATTTAGCCTCATACATGATAGAAATGCTGCATTAGTACCCCTAATAATTCTGCTGGTTATGGATCCATTCACACTCACAGGGCCGATCTTAAGATTAAACTCAAAAGTCTAGAATCCAGTGAAATATCAACAGCAACTTCGCAATAGGATTTGCACAGAATACACTCACATCACAGCACAACGCTAAAGTCTGTCTTGGGAATAACTTACATGTTGCTGAAGGGATTTTATTGCTTCTGAAGTATAAAGCTTTCTGCAAGCGGCTTTTTTTTTTTTTCAGGAATGAACAGAAATTCTACATATATCGATGCACATTAATATTCTACATGCTCTAAAGAACAAGCTCGATTTTACTTCTCCTTTGCTACATTTAAAGGGGTGAATCACGAACACGCATTCAGTCTGGTAGATCAGCACATCAGAGGTGCAGGGTGCAAGTCAAGCCTGATCAAACAACACCGTATCTTTCTAGCAATTTCAAATTTCCAAACTACAGTTGAAAACACTTGCCTCAACTTTTCAGTCCATCAAATGGTTGCATCCAATCACACACAAGTCACATCAAAAAACAAGCATTTATTGCTTACAACACCTGTTCCTAAATACCCATTCCCTTACTACTAAAAAACAAAGTTCTAAGGTAAATTGAAGTTTAATTTTGTTTAAACAAAAAGCATGCTATGATCAACAAAAGGAGGTAGCATATATTAAATACAGGTTGTTTGTGTAGCTTCCTTTCCCAGTGAAAGGGAGAACATGGAGAGATAAATCAGTGTTTTGGCCTAAATACCCAGAGCACTAGAAACCAATGCATTTCCAAAGCTCTGCCCAATTTAAAATAAAGCAACTCCTACCAATTTTGTATCTAGAATCATTTAATCTGTTGGTCCAACCCTTTTCCTTGGTAACCTGCCACACTTCTCAGAGTTACTACATTGAAGACATGAAAAATAATACTTTGATCCTGCTGAACCCAATAATTTCACCAACAAAATTGTCAGGGGGAAAAAAAAAATGTTACAAAAGCAGTTCGTAACTGTTACAGAAGACAAATATGTGACTGCACAACACCTGCAAAATTACACAGAACAGAAATAACTATTTATAAGCACTACTCTGCTACTACTGTTCTTGTCCAGAATCATCTCAGTATCACTTGCACACTTTTAAGAATGCAAAAATAACTAAGTCCATCTCGAGAATTCAGAATTTTCCTGTGTCTTAACTTACTTTAACTCCACTCAAACTATTTCATCTCCCCCCAAAGCATCCAAGATGCAGAAAAAGAAGGCAACTGCAGATTTTCCCAGAAACAGTCCCATGCAGCAGAGCTGTTTATATATTGATGAATCAATACAGCATCACTACAATATTTCATCAGTATGTATCACCTTTCTTTCTCTGGAATATACAAACATACCATAATAACCTCTCAGTAAGCATTTGCTCCCTAATTTACTGTCTAGTTCTAACCAGATCTAGCTATAACGCGACTACAATGTCACAGCAAAATGGGATGCTTACTTAACTGTCTGCCAGAACAGGCCAGCATTGCATCCAGAAAGGACAATTAGCACCTCTAAAATAACTAATTCGATACAGAGACAGTTGAAAAGCTTAGATACGTTTACTCGCGCTGGTTACTAGCCACAACCCAATGAATACAGGAGCGAAAACCTGCAGTGTTTTGCAATCCCGATGACCCTCTGCCACTCATTCTTGACTTCTCCATTCAAAACACTATTTCCGTTTTCCTCTTCCCCCCCCTCCCGAGCACAGATTTGTCCAAAGATGTTTCATGTCCCACCATTAAATTACCAACCGCTTGCACCGTCTCCTGTCCACTCCTACAAGCCCTCAATAACAGGTTTTGCTCCATGCTCCACCATCACGCTGCAAACATGGCTGCATCATGTCCTCTTTGTGACTGAATATGTATATCTCTTCTGCCTTTCAAGACTTCTTTTATCTGCCTACCCTTATTTTCCCAGATGAGCAAGGGACCATTTCAAATCGCTATTACCCACTTCTCCTTCCTTTTAGCAGTTTGATATTTTCCAGTAATGTTCCACCGTAAACCAAATGCATTTATACTTTCCAGGTTCACTTCAAAAACAATCAAGGAGGCTTTATACATTGAAACCCTCCTCACCATTACAACGTACTTATTCACGAACAGAAAACTCTTCTAATAAAAACCTCCGTCCTTCAAAACAAGCGTGGAAAGAAACCCCTTCGCAGCAGCGAAAGGAAATTTTATCATCTGGCTTTTCTTCCCTGCAGCTCCCTCTCCTGAAATTGGACCCCTTGTATATAAATCCACCTCGGAGCCTCTCCCCCAGCCTCCTGCAGAAGCCACACAAACACCCACCCCAGTCTTTGCCTGAAAACCTCCCTCCGCTCTAGAACCGCCGTCGCTTTTTGTGCTCTTGAGCGGGTTTTTTTGGTTTTTTTTTTCCATTTTACTGAAGAAAATAAATAAAACTGTTAAGTCTCCCCTGGGATTTCCCTGCGGGCTACATGTAAAAGTTTGGAGAAGGAGGCGGGGGGAGACCCCCCGGAGAGAGCAGCCCGCGGCCAGAGCTCCCCCGCCGTGCCCCGCACAGCGGAGCCCCGGCCCCTGCGCACGGACCGTTATGACACGGGGCGGGCGCGGCGCCCCGCGGTAACCGCCGCAACGGCGGCCCCGCTGCCTCCCTCGCCCCCCCCCCCCGCCTCACTCACCCACAGCTCCGTGCCCCAGCTCATGGCTCCGCCGCGCCGCCGAGGGCCGGCGCTGAGGGGCGGGCGGGGGGCGCTCGGGGTCTCTCTGTCCCCTAGCTGGGCTTCCTTCCCCTTCGCTCTCCGCACGCGGAGGGCCGGGCCCCGGCGGGGCGAGGCGGGGGCAAGCGGTGCGGAGAGGAGCGGGACGGGGCCGAGCGCTGCTCACCGCCGCTCCCGCCTCATCGCGCCGCAAAATGGCCCGAGCGGCGCCGCGCGGGGAGGCGGTGGCGGAGCCGGGGGGGGGGGGGGGGGGGCGAGTGACAGCTCCGGCGCACTGCGCAGGCGCGGCGCGGGGCGGGGGGGGGCCGGCACCGCGCAGGCGCAGCCGCCGCCGCCGGACAGCGCGGACACGGTCCCTGCTGGCACCGACCCCGGCCCCCCCCAACACCCCCGGGGGTCCCCGCAGGCAAAGCGGCGCGGCAGGCGGCCCCCAGGCCGTTGCGAGCACCCGGCAGGGCGAGGAGGGCGCTCCCCGCCCGGAGGGCAGCGCTGGCCGTGATCCCCCCCCCCCCCCCGCCCTCAGGTGTCCCTTCCCCATCTCTTACCGCCCTCTCCCCGAGCGAGGTGAGGCAGTTCTTTGGGTTTTTTTAAAGCAAATGTTCCGATTTCGAGCATTTGGAAGGGGGGCAACCGCCCTAGAGAAAAAGGACACCCACACCCTTAAAGCTGACTGCAAGGGCTGACTTCTTCAAACTCAGCTACCCAAATATATATAGATGTACACACACCCAAAAAACTACCCAAATCCAGGAGTATTAATACCACCATCTGTCACGCTCAACGAGCAAGCAGAAGAATAACCAAATTATCTGCTTTTGCATAAATGTGGGTTATTGTAGCAATTATGCAGGCCTTGCAGAAAATGGCTCATTTCCTTGCCAGAGAGAAATAAGATTTATTTTGTGCTTGTCTTCCTCTACAACAGCGTTTATTTGAGCTGTGCAATCTGACTTTACATTTCTGCTTTTCAGCTACAAGAAACGTAAAAAGAGCTTTGGAGTGATATTTTGTATTTATCCCTGCAACTGTTGGTGAAAGGTTTACATGGGGGAAGAAAAAGGGAAGCACATTTATTCACCTGAGGAAAAGGTATCTGCTTATAGAGGGTGGGGATCCCTTTGATGTCAGAAGATAAAAATTGATCAGCTGCTACAAGCGTTATCTCCTTTAGATTAATGCACTTCTTTCACCGATGCTTGGCTATTAACATACATGAGAAAGGACAAGAATAACTTATTAAGCAATCCAACATTTAGAACAACAATGAAGTGTTATGTTAATAACTGAATGGCATTTATTTTTATCCTAGTTCAATTGATTTGAACCTAAGAGTGGAACGCTGCTCCTCACACAGCTGTCTTTGAAGAGAGACAGAGAACAGGCCACACTTTTAATGATGAACAAAAGTTATTACTTTTAAGGACTTTGTAACAACTAAGAAACACACTGTTCAACTCATTTTACAGAGTACTTCTTCCTGCTCCTGCCAATGTATTTAAATATCTGAGCCTGCCATGCTGCCTAAAGCACAACCACAATCTTCCAAGGGTTTGTACTTCCACCGACTCTCAGAGAAGGGACACCAAAGCCCACCGTCATTGACCTCTGTCCACCCAGAACACATTGCAAAACCAGACAACGTGGTTGCATCACGACTTTTTGAGAGTTTAATCCATAAATACTTGAGTTAAAAAAAATGTACAGAGACCAAACAGAAAGCAGCACTAGTATCATCTGAGGTAAATTTGCTGTGGAATTTCCTTTTGCACAAAGAGCTGGGAGGGGAACAAGGCAAACCTGTTACACCAGCACGGGCAGGGAAACCTGTCCACACTGAAAGACAGAAATGCTTAACCAGTTACAGAAAGATAAAGGCCAGAAATGCAAGTTTTGTATTATGATAGTACATTAGAATCAACCATGCCAAAACCTATGAAAAGGTATTAAAATTCGTGTGGACAGATGTTCAAGGCAAACACTACACAAAATTAATTCCAGATATTTCTGGAAGGGGACTTTTTCCTATTTTTGATTGCCTTTATTATTTAGCCTGAAACTCTTTAAGACAGGGACTGCTTTGACGTTATTGCTTTCAGTTGTACAATGCCCAAAACAGCAGGGCCTGCAGCTTGGTTGTTCCCTAATTACTAATGTAATTAACAATGGCTCATTAAGAGCCATTTATACTGAAGCATGATGCTGGAAAGCTCAGTCGGTCCCAGCCTCAAAAGAATAATTCTAAACGCTGCTTAGAAATTATTTTATCTATCACTTCATTACTTAATTTGTACAATCCAAATCTGAACAACACAGAAGCTGATGGGAGTTTTTCTTTAGCCACACTGAGAACAAAACCATGCAGAGCTGTTATCTAGATTTGGGCCTATTCCTGTAAATTCTCTGTGTTTTCCTCTCCCGTTGTTATGATGCAGAGCACTCCCAGAGATAGATCCTAAACCCAAGTAGAAGCAATTCGCTTTTAAGAAGGCTAGGACTTTGTTTAGGAGACCCCAATCCCATGTGAAAACAGCCAGATTAGCTGCTGAATGATTCAGAAGGTATCTAAAGAAGAAAAATAAACTACATTTCAATCTAAACCCTTTTCTCTAGGCTTGTTTATTCAGGCAAAGCAAGGAAAATCACAACTTTCAGAACACATACAAGCATTTCTGGCTTCCAGCATACAAGAGGAAGAGGACCCACCTTTCCCCCCTGGATTTATCACCCTTGCAGCTGCTTCCCTTTTATTTTTATAATTCTACCCAGATCATCCACATCCAAGACAAGGAACATAGATACTGCTTCTAACCTCTCATACACTGGGACTAAAACAGCACCAGGAAAGCAAGAGGACACACCTTTCCCTAAGGCCATCACAGCTGTTTCCTCTCTGCTATTACAACACTACACAGATCATTCAGACACACAGCAAGGGCCCTTGGTTCTCTTCAAATGCCCTATCAGGGCCCAGAGGGGTCTAATTAAGGCCTGATTAAAACCTGATAAACCTTAATGGCCCTGACCAGCCTCACCTGTGGCTTCCCACCCCGTCTACCCATGGAGTCGAGGGGCCCCATTTAAGCTTTGGCCTGAGTATTCAGTCTGTTGGAGTAGTGTTGTAAGGGTATTGGTCTCTGGCTTAGCTGTAGCTATGCCTAGCTAGAAACCCCGTTGATATGGAGCCAGGCCCATCCCTGTGGACCTGTCCATCCATTGCTCGACTGTGTCTGACCTTGGTTACCATCACCTAAGTTGATTTCTCAACTCACCCTTGCCCCTGTCTCATTGCTACAAGCTCATCTGATGACACAGACTCTTGGCTGCTCCTAGCTGCCACTCCTGGGCCTGCTCTGCTTGTCTCACTCAGGGAGCGTGGGACTGGACTGTTAATGGTGAGGCTTCTGCTCTGCTGTCCATGTTATCCTGCTTATCTCTCAGCTCTGCATCCCTCAGGGAAAAGCCAGCCCTTGCTACTCCTCAGCATGCCTGTACCTCAGCTCATGGAGTATGTTAACAAATGGACACTTCACCAGTGGATATCTGCCTTGCTCTGTATCTGTAGGCTCTCCCTATGCTAAGATTTTTCTGACACTGCTGATACTTTCCATCTAATCTCAATAGTTGCCCATGATACACTTCAAAAAAAACACGGAAGAAAAATCTGTGAGGAGTTCTAACTAGGTGTTTGGGTACAAGGAAGGAATAAAGGAAAGAGATATCCAGGCTAAATATGGTTAACCACAGCTGATAATAACTGTACTTGCTAGGAACAGCACATTTAGAGAAAAGCGAATCTTGTCTGGAAGCTACAGTAAAACATATCAACGTAATGATGAGAGTTGCTGTTCTAGCATATTCACTACAGACAGCAGCCAGTTTGCATATTGATAGGAATGTAAATTTAAGTATAGACATCTTTTAACATACACGTTCTTAGAAAAATGCATAGCCAAAGTAAACATGTTATAAATTCTAACTTTGATATTATTTAGTCTAGGTAAGTGGGAAACTTAAGAGTTACTACAATATCCTAATAGTTGGTAGAGAGTTACACGGAAAAAAAATATTCAGTCAGTTTCTAGTTTGTGGCATAGAAATCCCTGATTGCTATTAGGAAACATCTTCAGACTAAGAGAGGCTCTTCAGCTGAACCACTCCCCAGAATTGGAGGGGAAAGCCTCGAGCTATTTGACCACGGAGGTCACATAGTTAAAGTGTGCCTGATACTCAGTAGTGGAGCAAGGCATGAAAGCCTGTGCTGCAGCTGTGGTTTCAAGCAGCTATTTCTCAGGAGTCAAAAGTCTCTAGGTGTCCCAGGTGGTCCATGACAGAAATTATAATAATTACAACATAAAAAAAATACTAATTCCAAGAAAATTTCTGGACCAGAGTTATCTTTTCAGAATAAATTATCTGATTGTAGTGATGCAGGCTTCTTACACACTGTGGGGTGTAGCTACGGGCACTACAAGGCCTGATGCTGACAGGACATCTAGCGGCATGTACAAGTTACTGCCCAGAGAATGAACCCTACTAGAAAAACAGACTGATTTTTTTTCATGCTTCCAGATATTTTCTGATACCAGTCCAGGTTTCTTTGGCTGATGGCGAGATTATTGTGTTTATTTTATTACCTAAGAATATAAAAGAAAAAGAGGGAAATTAAATTGTAAGAAGAAACGTACAGTAACATCTGAATCACCTCTGTACGAAGACGGGGCATTCTACATAATCTTGTTAATATAAAGGTCAAGACTATTGATTTTTCTCTGCCTTTTCACCCTCACTTGCATTTTACTACTCACCTGGTCAAATCCAGTTGTTTATCTGGCTCTAGGTGAAGAAACTTGCACAGCTGTTACTCCATACACTGAAAGGGAAGATCAGAATGTTTGAGTGCCAAGAGCTGACAGCGCAGGACTCCTCACTGAAGAATTAACATTCATATACATTGATGGCTTCCCTTTGCATAGTCTTTCAATTATTTTTTTAGCAATGTGTCGGTCTAAAAGCCATTTTAATTGCCACTATTCATGCTCATTTTGCTTCTTGTCTTACTCTCACTTTGAGCAACAAAGAAGTCATGGAAGCCAAGCCCAATCTGCTTATCATTTCACTTTTAAGTGGGACTACAGCTACCAGTTTCAAATAGTTCAATAGCTGCAAAAATAATTCAGTAAGAAAGCAGAAAGCCCTTTGGTTTGTTACATATTTCTTTGGTGATACTTAAAATTAATACTCTAAACCCTGCTTTAGACAGAGAGGCAGTTTTTCAGCAGTTTGGGCTACTTCATACTCAGACATCTGCTCTCACCATAACTCCCAAGAAGAAGCTGAAACCTGCTGGCTGATCCACGGCTGAGCTGGAAGCACCAACCCGAAACCTCCCTACGAACTGTGCTGTGTGGCTGAGGGCTGAGGCAGGAAGAGCTCTGGCCTTTTTCTGCGGGCAGAGCAGCTCCGTGTCACCTCACCCCAAACCAGGGCCTGGCTAAGTACAGAGGCCGGTCTGGGGAAGGGTCAGGGGGTTCCCTTTGCCCAGTGTCCCCCCTGTGAGAGCAGCGGGGCCACCAGCCAGGAGGTTGCCCACCACAGGTCCCCGGCCACTGTCATGGCCCTTACTGAGGGGCCCGGACCAACCCGGAGGGCAGCATCCGGGCGGGAGGCAGCCCGGCAGAGCCCGAAAAGGCCCTAGAGGGAGAGAAAAAGGCCGTGAAGCCACAAACCCCTTGATGACAGGAGACGAGCGTCTGTGACAGGGGACACCCAGCGGGGACGGCCGTGAGCGGCAGCCCCGCCCCGCCCCGCCGCGGTCACGTGCCCCGCCCCGCCCTTTGACCCCGGAAGTGGCGCGGGAAGAGGATGCTGATGCTGGAATAAACATGGCGGCCCGCGGCGCTGGGGCTGCGCTGTTGCGGGCCGCGGTCGTGCTGGGGTTGGTGCTGCTCTGGGTGGGCCCGGCCGGTGCCCGCGTCCATCATCTCACCCTCAAAGTAAGGTCTGCGCCGCCTTCGTCCCTGCTGACTCGCTCTCTGGGTCGCCTGAGGGGAGCGGCGGGGCCGGCCTGGCCCTGTCTGCCTCCCGCGGGCCGGGGCTGTCCTCCCCGCGCCTCCAGCTTTGTCTTGCCTCCTGCCTTTGGCTTTTTTCTTCTTCGTTTCTTTCTGAGCTCTTCCCCTACGCTTCAGCCTTCCCGGTCCCCGCTGTGTTCTGATTTTCCTGTTTATTTTCTCCTCCCTGCATCCCTATAACCCGCATCCCTGCTTTTTTGGCCGTCTGTTTCTTAATCGTGGGGAAAACGTGTGAAGGGGCCTCAGAACCGTGGTGGTTTGAAAGCGCAGGTGCTGCGTGTCCTGTTAAAAGCGAGGTAGAAAGCTGTGTGTGATAAAACAGGGCTGAACATGAGCTTAGGGGAGGTTTTTGAAGGGTGGTTGGGGTTGCTTTGGCTTTTAATCTGCACTCTGCAATAGTTTTCTTGTCCTGATCAGCAGTCGCTTGACTCTGAAAGGCAGCGTGGCTGTCTTACTGGCCTTCCAGATGTAGTTTCTTTGTGGTAATCAAGTGATCAATAGAGGTAGAAGAAAGCATTGATGCTGACTGCTCTCTAGTTTGGTTTCATAGGCTGCTGGTTGTGAGTGTTGAAAAGAGTGTTGTTTCATCCTGTGACTATATTTGCGAAAAGCTAGTCATTCAGGGCCGTTGATGGGAAGTTGTGCAGATTGTGGCAAAGATCTGTAGCTCCAGAGTCCTGTTGTCTGTTGTGTTTCAAATGACAGGCTGCACAGCTGTTCGGTGTTAGAGGAACTGTGCATTTGGTGTGGTGCTTTTTAAGGGCTTCTATATAGTTCGTGAAATGCTCTGTAAATCTTCAGAATGATGTTGTTAATTTTTTGTTGTCAACAACATGCAATATTTTGCCATTAGAAACAGTGGAGAAAGTTTATAAAGTGGTATATGACTAGGACCAGCATTACTGCATTCTAGTAGAAGTTTAGGGAGAATGCCAAAACTTTGCAGGAGCTCCCCTTCAGCCTTTGGGATACAGTGAATGCTACGGGGACACTAACAACTTATTTGTAGGGAATTGTGCAGATTATGTAGTTGTCTAATGTGCAACTGTATCAATATTGTTCTGCTTCAGGAAAAGTAAACTTTTCTCTGAAGCAATGAATTAGGAGGTTTGTGCTGGTTACATTATTGTTTTGAGGAATTTGTGACCAAAAATTGAGTGCTGGAAGAATTTTTCCTATGCTGGTACTCTTCTGTTGCATAGAAAACTTTCAAACTGGCCTCAAGCAGATGTTCTCAGCAGCAAACGTTATGGCTTCTAGTTCCCATTAGGGTGTGTCTTAACCACCTGGATCAATGACTAAACTGTGTTTGCTGATTTTTATTTTTTTTTTAATGGTCAAAGTGGGGTATGGTTTTAGTTTTGTAGGTATTTTGTGTGAATTGCAACACTGACCTACCAAGCACCATGGAAAGTAGAAGTGTGTTAATGCCTTTGTCCACCTCCTGTATAAACATGAGCTTTATTGTTAGAGCAGTCTCTCCCTTTCTACTTCAGCCACTGTTTTACAGCATATCTGTAAACATCAGGCTCCAATAACTGTACCCTTTCACAATGAAATTTCCCTTCTAGTGTTCTTGCCCTTGGCGCCTTGCTTGTAAGTGTGCTTTGACACTGTGCCAAGCTAGAGGCTGCAGCTTTGTGTGAGTGTTTGATATTAGGTTTCCTCAAACAAGCTGTTATTGCTTAAGTTAGAATAGCCTCGTTCTTGTATCTTTGTAATTAGCATGTTAAGGTGAAACTCTTCTTGTTGTCAGAAAAACAAACCACAGTCTGAGCAGTTTCCTGTTCTGAAAATAACCTTTTATCTTTATTAAAGCATACAAAATGATTTATTTCCTCAGAGTTAGAAAAATTATTTGTTTGAATCTTGCTGTTAGACTAGCCTCGTCAAAGGAGACTCTCTTCCTTAGTAGCAATTGTTACTAGCTTTATTAGGTTAATGGGATATGTTAAAAACCTGCAAAAATTGAAGTTATAGAAGACTGATGGAAACAACTTTCAGAGGTTTCCAGAAGTAGCTGGTAGCTGGAATGTTTCTCTTGACCAAAGATAAGATTTTTGTTGTCTTAAAAGTTGAATGCTATAATATTGAAGCTTTATGTTTTGCATAATGCAATGGCAAGCTGAGAGAATGAGGAAGTTGGTCTAAACAAGGCCTTTGTCAGGTACGTGGTTAAGTTTAACGCAGCGAACGGCCAAACGTACAGGTTTCAAGAGGAACCATCGAACTGACAACGCTGTGTAGCAGCTGTGGTGTTAGTTTCTGATTAAAGCGAGTTATCTTTCCAATTAACTGGCTCCCAAAAGGGAAGTAAAACCTCTCCTATTTTATGATATTGTCAAGATTGAAGTTTCATGTTAAATTATTATTTGGAAGATGTTATTTTTCAGTGGTTGTTTGTAAATGCTTGTGGACTTATAATGTTGGTACGTCTCAGACTTCAGTTGCTCAAGTTGAAAATACCTTTTACAACAATTCATTTAGTCTTACACAAATTATAAGTCTTGCTATTAGTTTCACACCAATAATAAAATTTCTTCCACATAAGGGTAAGCACTCTAATGAAACTTCCACTGTGTGATCCCAATTAGATTTTGGGCAAAATGTTAAAGAATATTTTTCTGCCTGTTCTAGGCTACAGGATCTCGGATACCACTTTCATGTAATCTTATTCAACTGTTGCAGGATCAATTTTTATCCTAGAGGAGTGGAAGAAGTCAGGAAGATTTTTATGGAAATAAGCTGAGAACTTACTGTATTGGTTGGACTGTAACCTCTTGGTCATTAGTCCCAGATCATCTCTTCTCAAAGGGGCAGGCTTAACCGTTAAATGCATCCTATGTAAATTAAAATAATGTGTATGCTAACAACTCAGTTGCTTAAGTGTTCACTTGTATGGGTTCACACCTTTGTTGTAAATTTACAATTCAACATTTCTGAAGTCAGCAGCTGATTAATTATAAATAAAAGCTGGGTTCTTCCAACCTGTTAAACCTCCTGTGAGAGGTGAGGCAATTGTTAGTAACCCAGTATCTTTAAGCTGTCAATATGTGGAGCAGTAGATGCTCTCAGAGCGCGTGCAATTGCTTGGTGGCAACTGGTGACAGAGCGTGTGGGATCACGTAAAGCTGAAGGATTTGTGAACTAAATCTGTAAACTCTAAGCACTCAACACAGATAAAATCAGAGAGGAAAGTGTGTGTGTATTAATTATCTTTTGTTGGTGTGGAACATATTAATGAACTAGCAGAGTAAATAAACTGAAGTTGAACTGAACAGCTTTTGCAAGTACTCTGAATTAAGCAGCTGTCTCTGGTCATGTTTACAAGGCATAAAACACCTTGTGGCTGGATGACACTATCCCCCTTCATATTCCCCTCTACCCAGTCACCCAAACGCTTATGTGTCCAGATGTGGTTAAATACGCATGATGTGCCATGTGAAGAGCTAGTATTCATCTTCCAGTCTGACTGGGAAATTATATTGAAAGCGGTGTTAAATGAACCAGATGGGCTCTTGTTCAAGCCTGTTAAGTGACCTAGAACCCAAAGACAGCACAGCTATAATGCTCTGTTGAACAAAGCATCTGCTGCGAGGCATGTGTCACTAACTTTTTTCCTCTTCTGAGCATTAAGGGAACCATCTGGTTATTTGCCAGGTTAACTTGATTCTATTAGAGCAATCTTGTTACAGATAGATTACAAGTTAGCTGCGTCAGGATTAGTGTCCTGCTATTACAGGGAGTGATATTTATGTGTCAGGACTGTTAAAGAGATATCAACATTAATACTGGGAGTAAAGAAAGAGAGAGAATGTATTGTGCTTCTATATTTCTTAGCTCAGTCTTCCAGTACCTTGTCCAGAACAGTTTGTTTTGCGTTAGCAGGTGACTTCTCTGCTTAGAGTATTCTGCAATGATTGTCTTTTCCTAGAAGAAACAGAAAGAAGAAACAATTTTCTTATTTTTAGTGACAACTTGTAGAAGTGGTTTAAATCACATTTTAAACTTTCTTTTTAATTTTTGTGGCTCTGTTTCTGCTTTTTGTTGAATTAATGATCCTGTAGGGTTGAGGGTCCAACTGCATATCTATTTATTGATTTGTGAATGCAAGGTGACAGGGATAGGACCTTTCCTCATCTGATGGGGCAACTGTGTGTAATGTTTACTACTTTTCATGTAAAGTCCTTCATGACCTCCTTATTTAAAAAAACATGCCCACTGTACTTGAACACTTATTAGCTGAGCAAGGCATGGAAAAGGAACAATTTCTACAGTTTCCTTGACAGACTGAGAGGAAGTGAACTGGTCTGCAGCTAAGACTGGAAGCAGAGGAGGGGACTGGAGTTCTCCTGTTAGAGAAACTAAGCCAAGTGATTCCGTTTGAACCCACATACCCAGTTTTCTGTATTTATCCTACTTATCAGATGCAAGGCCTTGCTAAAAATCACTTGTAGGAATGGGACTACACAAGAAATATTCTTATCTATACCATACACATCGTTTTCCAGTGTGTTAGGTGTTTGCCTGTCCAAACAGTGACCCTGCCTAACATAGGAGATCTGATGGGATGACAGTACACTGTGATACTTATTAAACACTTGGCCAAAACCCAGCTCTCGGTTAGGTAAGATCACTATAGTCAACTAATTCCTCTTCAGTCTGTTGCAATGGCAGTAGCTAGTGTTCAAACAATAGTTGTCTTGATTTGTGTACAGTATTTTTTTTTCCTAGCAATATTTTCCTAGCAATAATCAGTGATGCCAGGTATTTAATTTCTTCCAGACCTTTTCCTTGCATATTTCTCAGTCTTATAGCCAGGTAATTAGCAAAGACACATTTCAAGTTCTTAGTCTTCAGGTTATTGGAAGAGTTGGTCGATTCCAGTGAAATTGTTTATGTCTGAACGTATCCTAAAGAAATTTGCATTTGGTATGATCAGATAGATGTTGTGCATGAATATTTGTGTCTGTCTCTGTCACCCTTCTTCCTATTTGCTGCTGTAGACGACTGTGTATGTGATTTGTAAACTCACTTTCCTTTCTTACAGGATGATGTGAGGCAGAAAGTACACCTGAATACCTTTGGCTTCTTCAAGGATGGTTTCATGAAAGTCAATGTCAGCAACCTTTCATTAAAGCCACCGGTGGGCTCTGATGACAAGAGTAGCTTATCAGTAAGTTACTTTGAGTCCAATTACTGTATTGAGCTCCCTGTGAATTGCCATTGCCCTGAATGCCTTAACTTATGTGAGGTGTCAGATCCTACCTGGTGGTGCTCTTGGCTTTGCTCCCCACTCTGAGCCGTTTATGAGGATATGTATTTGTGGGATTTAGCCTTGACCTCTATCAGTTCTGCTTTAAGGATAAACTTTAACTTATTGGATCCTCTACTGAACTCAATGCACACATCTATAGCCTCTATTGAACACAGGTTTCCTAGGCAGTCGTCTGATGTGAGGTTTTCACAGTTGTCCTGTTACTTTGCAAGGCATTTTGTAATCATTATATCAGTAGGTTTCCAGAGCAGCGACTGTCTTATTTTTAGAGGACTCTAACATTAAATGCTATATAGCACATTATATTAGTGACTTTAATAGACTGAAATACTAGGGTAGAAAGCACACCTGTGTTCTTACTCTTCTGTTACTAAAAGTATTAAATGTCTTCCTCAAGAATATATGGAAAAATACTGAAATAAGTTAAAAGGTTCAGGGACAGAAGGTACTCTGATTAGTTTGGGGTTGAATCGGTATATCTTTTATTCTTGATGGATATGGATGAAGCAGCAGGTTTATTATATTTGAACAATTTTTCTGTCTAATTAGATAATGTGAAAAATACTTGGATTCTTCCTTAAACATAGGTTAATTTATTTAGAGAGCAGTACCTTTGACTCTTTCAGTGGTGGTTTGGCTTCTGATACTTAGGGGAACCCGAGCTGTTTTAATTTGACAGATTCTTCTAAATTGTCTCATAGGTGGGGTTCAGTTTGGATCGAACAAGGAATGATGGGTTCTCCACTTACCTGGTAAGAGATGCGAACTTACTTTTCTAAGCTGGGGTTATCTCAGTCCTACCTTACTGCAGGAATAGTCAGAAGAAATAATTAAAAAAAAAAAAAGGCGGGAGGGGGGCCTTTAGATGTGGGCAGGTTGTTAAGGGCTATTCAGTTTTACAGCTTGCTGAACTAAGAGTCATAACCTCTACCTGGTGGGGAACATGTCCCATTTCTTGTAAACAGGGGGGCATTTCAAAGATGTTTTGCTTCTATTACCAGGATGAAGAAATGGATTACTGTATCTTGAAAAAGAAACCAGAGCAAGATGTCTCTGTTGTAATCTTACTTCTGGACTTCAAAACTGAAGTGTGAGTAAATAGTGTACACTGCATTTTGAAGTTATTTCTCTAGTTGAAGCTAACATAACACTTGTGAAAATTATTTGAGGGCTTGGAAAGCTGCTGTGCATGTAGTTTATTTTTTAATGGGTTACATGAGAATTGAGGGGAGGTGAGAGAAGAAAAAAAAAAAAATTGTCATGTAAAATGGTCCAAGAATTCTTGCTGTATGTTGGAGGGATAAGGGGACATGGGGCAAAAGAATCATACCTTAATTGTGCTGAAGGCATGAACTTGAAGTCTTGAGTCACTTTTTCAGCCACTTTATTGTTTGTCTTATGTATTTTATAGAAGTACCTTCAAGGATGCATTGCTTTCTTTTGCAAGAACAACTGTAACTGTTTTTGTGGAAACGTACTTTCTAATGAGACTCTGGTTATCAAAACTGAATAAACTTATTTTTCTACAGCTGCTCTTGGTTTTGATGTAAATGTAGTGTGACTTCTCCCATGGTGATCAGTTCAGTGCCAGGCTTGCCTGTTCTCTGTGGTAAAAAAAACAAGACAAGTTGATTTTTCCTTTACTACATATATGTAGGCTATGACAGACTCTTTATGAATGTTGATTTGCTTTCATTTTGTATAAAAACTCTTTGTTTATTTAGTGTGAAAGTACGGTTCTCTGCAGAAGCTGCTTCTTTGTTACCTAAAATTTCATTCATGTCTGAGGAAAATGTTACTGCCTTAAGTACAAAGCCGCTAAAAACTTCCCAACAGAGCAGTGATTCTAGTAAAAATCCTACAAAGACCAACCAAAATACAGACAGCAAAGGTAAGCCTGCTAAGCCTGACCTATACAACCTCTTGCTGCTAGTTCTGTGTTGATATGCATCCAGCAGGGTGTTGTGGTCACATTCTGGGGTCTGCTTCAGCTAGAACTTGATACAGTCTTGTGTAAACAAACCTGTGTGTAGAGCTGCCTGCTGGGCTGGAGTCTGTCCTGCTCAGTGATTTGTGTTAACCAGCTCCGTCAGAGACCCAGCAGGACTGTTGGAGACCAACAGTACCTCTGAGGAGGGGTTGAGGTACTTGGTTGTGTTGTCTGGCAAAAAGAAGGCTAAGGGGGAATTTGGTAGCCACCAGCAACTGGTTGAAGAAAGGTTAGAAGGACAGTGATGCCAAGCTATTCTTGGTAGTGGCACACAATGCAACCTGTGGCTGTTCCCCCTTACTAAGTCTTGGGTGTCTCAGATTGGAAGTTGGGAGGGAAAATAAGGCTTTCCTACGTAGGTATTCCAGTATTGTAGTAGATCATTTGTGGAAGCTGTAGAACCTCCATCCTTTGAGGTTTGAAACACTGGAACTAAACAAACACTTGACTAACCAGGGCCAATGTGATACAGTGTTGACACTGGGCATGGTTTGAGTCAGAAGCTGGATAAATACTTCCACAGGTCCTTTCCAGTCAATGTTTGTATGAGTTTGTATGTATCTACAGAGTTGAAATCTAGTCTGTCACTTAGAAGCTATGGGATGGAAAACTGACTATACCAGTAATCTTTCTTGGAGGCACAAATCTTTCTCTGACTTCCAGGCCAGCAGACGAAACAATTTTGTAATCTCAGCTCTGATGGGATTAGCTCTAGACAGTTCGTTATCCCTTCCTGGAAGACTTCAGATCAGACTACTCAGCAGTCTGATCTGAAGTAGTCTGAGTCTGTCTTGGCATGTCAAGTTCACAAGCTTTGATATCGTTGAAAACTTTGCACAGCTGTTCTAACAAGTCAAGAACTAAAGCTGGATGGTGCTGAAGAGAATTGATCTGACAGCTCTAGTCTTGCTTTTTCCTCACATTGAAAAGTGTGGCATGTACATTGACAGTGCAGTGAGGTGTGGAAGCCGAAAGCAAAGCTTAAGTGTTGAACTCTTACTTCCTGGTAGAATAGGATGACCTTATGTTTGAAAAGCTTCTTGTAGGAGTGGAATGAAACTGTGAATTTGACATGCCGCTCTATTGAAGTCTCCTGCCAATTTAAGTTTCTCAAATTCAGAACAGATATTTACTTGGCAGATCACCTATGCTTTTGGGTTTTGTTTGGTTTTTGTTTGTTTGCGTTTTTACTGGGGCCTTGCTTAGTAGAGAGCTGAGAACTTTTTCCTTCCCAAGAGCTAAATAGGACTTCTGTATGTTTGTCAGGCCCTATAGTAATGTCCGGATTAAGATCAGTCAGCAAGATTAACAGTACTCAATCAGAACATTAAAAGTCATAGCTGTATACTGTATGAAACAAGGCTGTAGCCTGCATCTGGTATAGGTCACCTGCCTGCTGCATCACTGTAATTGGAGGGGTTGGAAGGACTTCTTGGGTAGGCTTTTGTAGAAGGCATAATAGTAGAGAAGCCTATCCCAGCGTTTGAGGATGCATTCAGAATGAATGCTAGCTGTAGGAAGAGTCCTGGGAGAGTAAGGAGGGACTGGGAATGAATCTCTGTTAATGATTATTTAGGCAACTGCCACACAGGCGAGTGTAGGAAGACTTGAGTAAGGTATTGGCAATGTGCAAAAGGTGGTAGTCTGTGAGGATGTCTAAATGCAAACACTCTAAATGTACTATTAATATTTTTATCTCTAGATAAGAAGTCCAAACGAAGTACAACATCCTCCCAGGTAAGAAACTATCTGCTGTTCTGTTTCAGAAAGAACCCAGGGGAATATTCCAGTATAAGCATAGCCAGAAAGTGGAGAGTGTTATTTTCTGTTGCTCTCACCTTCCACTGTAAATGTACAGAATGCAGTTTTGATTGTCTGGATGATGTAGCCAAATGTCATAATTATCTGCTTAAAAAAATAAATCTAATAGTCTCTTTTCCTTTTCCCAGAGCATAGTAGAACAAGAACATCCTGTTCACAATGACAGAGGAACTTTCTCATTTCAGGTAGGGTGTCTGTCAGTGTCTAGTCTTAATGTGTGCAGACAGTTCCTTCACTGTACTACTCTGTGAAAAGTAAAAGTCTGGTGTAGATGCCTCTCTGATAGCTCAGTAAGTTTTTGAGTGGACTCTTGTTAAGAATAAGTGCTGGAAATCTCTTTCTTCATAAGGTGTGGCAGCTGTTTTAAACTGTCTTTGGTATGATGCAGTTCTCAGTATCTTAGTCTGTGAGCCTCAGCACAGTAAAGTTTACGGTGGTGTAACTAGTGCATACAGATTTCTAACAACAAATAGCTATGACCTGACTGACTCACCTAAGAGGAAGATATTCTGTATGAAACCAGATTAATGCTTTGTTTCAGCACCTGATTCACTTGTGGTTGTTGGTTACTATAAACCAAACACATTTTATAGTCTATTATGACACAAATCTTATTTCCATAGCTATCATGATTTGTACAGTTGGGGGAGAAACAGACTAGCTGCTTATGCTTTAGAGCAAGTATGATCCAAATTTTAAGCTTCACCACATTAAATATATGACACCTCTTGTTATGTTTTCTCTGTCATGAAGTAAGTTGAACACTGATACCTAAAGGTCTTCGATTACCAGAGTGCATAATCATAGATAGGTGCAGTGATTTTGCATCTGGAATTCTGTTGAAAGTTGCAGGTGTGCTCGTGTCCTCAGAACAGTATGCTTGCTGAAAGGAGCCAGCTTGACCCTAAAGGAGTGACATTTTTCCTGCTTCAGTAGAGATGGCTTCTTACCAGGGCAACCCTGTTAATGAGAAGAATACTGACTATCTTATTCCTTGTTTTCAGTTTTTTTTTAACATCAGCTCTGATAATCAAGAAGGTCTCTACAGCCTTTATTTCCATAAATGTGTTGGCAGTGATGGGCCGACCAATGATCAGCGGCTATTCAGTCTCGATGTGAGTATAGCTTCTAAATTATAATTAACTCATTCACTTAGACTGAAACATACAGCTTCCAATTCTAACTTGTGTACCAGGCACACACTGTACAGAGTGTATAGATGGGGTGGGAAGTGATTCAGAGTTGTGCATTTAATCTTTGTAGTGCCATTCCTGAAGGAAGCAACTACAGTAAGAAGAACTAAAATACTAGTTTTGGGGAAATGTCTGGAAATCTGGAGGCTGCGTGTGGGCTGGGTTCAGTCTACACAGTTGTGACTAGATGCTGTAATGAGATGGGAGCTAAAACAGCTGTTCGTGTTTTGCTGTGCTCAAAAATCACCTTTTTTTTCTTTACACAATTAAAGATATTAAGGCTGTTGCTGCAATCTAAATTGTTGGTATTCGTGATTTCAGTGGTTTTGCTTTTTCTGGCCTAATTAAAGATGCGTTTTTACAGTGTTAGATGCACATCTTAAAGGCAATATGTTATAGGAAATGTCTTATCTCCTTTAACATCCAAGGGTTCAGTCCTATGCTCTTTTAAGCCAGAGTGCATTATCACAGCTCAGGCTTTCCCTTTTTTCTCTTTCTTGTGCTCATGCTGGCATCCACGCTGGTGTATGTAACAAAACTGTTCTGTAATGAATCCTTCACTGACTGAGGTAATGCTCAGCCAGGTCAGACCCCTGAACTGCTTTTTACATGGTTGTGCTGATGCTACAGCAAGGGAAAAGCACGGGAGCACGTAGGTGATAAAACTTAGCAGCCCTAACTCAGACTAGACTACTTTAAAACTGCTTCTGAAGTTGTATGTTTAGAAACCAAGTTGTTGAATTGCTGTTTGTTGCTTTGACCCACTGAAGAAGTTGGAAGGAGAAGAAAACCAGCATAACTAACCTGCTTGGTTGTATTTAGAGATGCAGAACAGTTTCAGTACTGCAAACTAGTTGTGATATGTTATTTTAATAAAGTCCTAGCACATATAACCAAGTTGTTTAGGGGCATAAATAGGATGTTAAAGCTTCTGTTTTCTCAGTCACAGGGTAATAGGCTTGCAGCAGAGTGCTTCCTTTCTCTTGGCAGGTGAAGAAATCCACTGTAGTAAACCTAAGAGTGAGTTTTTCAGCTGTGTATGACTCTCCCCACACCTAAAATCGGGACTGTGCTAAAAAACCTGCTTGTTTATGCAAGGTTGTAGATACTGTTTCTGAATCAAAGGTGGGCAAACTCTATGAAGTTTGGTATAGAGAACAACTATTCTTTGGGAAAATTACTTTGCCTTTCTGAATTACATTGCATAATTGAAGCATTGGAAGGAACCTCTGTCGTCTTCTGCTTTTCAAGGAAATTATGTGGGTGTAATTTTGCAAAATGTTCTGAGATTCTTGGGGATGAAGAGTTGCTTTTATTTTTTTCTTTAAGAGTCATAACAGTCACCGCTTCAGAAAAGCTGCTTTTAACTGCACAAATTTGATTGTGAACTGTAATTGTTAACTCAGTGCTTTAACAAAATGTGTTTTCAACTGTACACATAATGCACCTTTAATATTCAGATAGAAATTACGGAGAAGAATCCTGAAAGCTACCTCTCAGCGGGTGAGATCCCACTGCCAAAACTTTACATTTCCATGGCTATCTTTTTCTTCCTGTCTGGGACTGCATGGATTCACATACTTCGTAAACGCAGGTAAGCGGATCAGCTTGGTGTCAGTGACAAGTATAGGCCTATCTTGTTTGACTTTTATTTTTTTATTCCTTCTCTTAATGACCAATTCACAGTCAGATTAATCACTTGAAACTCCAGATTTGACTCAATATTGTATTCCCAGTACATACAGTTTATAGTTGAAAACAGCTGCTTCCGTCAGTATAATTTTTGCAGACTGTTGTTCTAAAGTTATCTAGTCTTACGTTAAGAAATTCTTTGTGTAGTGTGCATATTAAAATATATTGTGGCAACAAATAAACAGGAAATTCCTGTAGTTTATGACAAAAGGTGAATGCCATTTGAAAATAAATAACAAGAAAAACATGATCAATTTTTTTTCATGTGGGGAATGGCAGCTTACGGCAGTGGAGAGCATAAACATTTTGATTATAGTTGAAAGTGGTAGGAATTCCTAATTGAAAACCGTGCTTCTTAATATTTAAAGCATAGCAACAGAAGCCAGGAGCACCTATTATTCCATCTTGGCTTTACCTTTGGCTTAGTCTGAAGTTCACTTGGTAATCAGGTTATTTGGTAGTCTGGAGTTCACTTGGTGATGTGGTGTAGTGACTTGGAGGTGGAGGGTGATGTAACACGTTTGAATCAGGTTTAGCAAATTTTCTAACAGTTATGGTCTATATATGCAAGATGTTCCTGTGAATTACTGTTTTTAATTAAACCAAGTATTAAAAATCAGAGCTGTAGAACATGTAGTTGAAATGTTCAGGATGTTGCAAAAACCTGGGCTGCAGCATTAAAGGGTATCCTTTTACACTGGTAATCAGCTCAGCCTGGGAGTTACTGTTTGACATTTGTAGGTTTTAAAGGAATACCCTTGGGAACTGAAATTTTTACTGCTGACTTTTAATTGATGCTCTTCCTTCTTTTTTTTTTTTTCTTCCCAGAAATGATGTCTTTAAGATTCACTGGCTAATGGCAGCCCTGCCTTTCACAAAATCTCTGTCCTTAGTCTTCCACGCGGTACGGATGATGTCTCTGCCTGAAGTTGTTTAGCTAGGAAGTAGAAACATGGATCCAGAGCATGCTGTTAGAGAAATCTGCTTTGAGGGGGGAGAATGGGAGAGAGAGAGAAGTGTCTTTCATATTGAAGCACTGGAACTGAACTGCAGCTGTTTGGTGGAAGTGATTCAGTTTTCATCAGCAAATTCTGACTTGAGATCGTGGCCTGAAGTGGTGAAGCAGCAAGCGTATATGAGGGTTGAATGAGTTCCGTGAATCCTAATGTTTTGGCCATCTGTGGCTGGCCTGAAAATTTGAGCTGTGGTGCTGCTTTGGCTACACAGCTTGCAATAAATGTTAATAAATGGAACCCTTGATGAATGTTTGTAAAATTCAAGGGCACTACTTTAGATGAAGTATTATGGTGTACTGTAACAGACCTAACATTATAAGCTTTAACACTTTCAATACATAAAGTCCCTGCTGAATTGTGTTGACTTTGCCTTTCTACTGGAAAGATTTCATAAACAAAGGTAATGAGAAGCATTTAATCCTTCAATGTTTGTGCCAGCTGTGATTTTCACCTTCACGTTCATGATAGGATAACTGCTACAAACGTTTTTGGGGTCTAATGAATCTGGTTTCCACTGAAATTAGAAAGCCTGTAGTAACCTAATGCAACTGAACTTGAACAAGGAATGAATAAATAGGTTACAAATGCAGTTGTTTATCTATAGTTAAGTGTGGGAAGGATGTAGATTGCATGAGATATATCCACTAACACTTAGGAAATACGGCAAATGGAAATGACGTCATTGTTGCTGAACACGTTGGGAGGGAGTGTTCTCTAAGATATAGCAGAGCTGAGTTTGTACCCGCTGATTGGAAAATGAATCTTGAAGTGGCTGTCAAGCAGACCTATTTTATAGACATGGGCGGGGTGCTGATGAGCAGCTTGTAATACATACTGTATTTTCTGCTTCCAGATCGACTATCACTACATTTCTTCTCAGGGGTTTCCTATTGAAGGCTGGGCTGTTGTTTATTACATCACTCACCTGTAAGTATGTCAGAAGATTGATGTGATAGATTCAGACAATGAAACTGAATTCCCTGGGGGGCTGCCCACCTCCCTCCCTCCTGAGCAAACTGGAAAATTGCTGATTCTTTGGTACTACAGCCTGAATGACAGGACAACAATCAGCCCTGTGTGAAGGGGAAAGCTCTACTTATAGAGAGCAGCTGCAGAGAATTGGTACTTATCTGGGTGGAGGAGTAAAAGGAGAAATGCTTTGCTTTTCTTTGTTCATACTAATATTCAAGTATCTAATTTGCTCTTGGTGTGAATGGTAAGAGGGTACAGCTGCCAGTGTTTTCTCCTGTTCACTGTGGTGAATGGATGACTCCCCCAGGAAAAGACTGTGTATATTGACAATTGTGAATGAAGTGTAATATTGCTATGTGATACACAGTTGTAAGCAAGTACATCTGCTTCACTGTTGTAGGATAAGCACTTGCCAAAATTATGAATAGCAAGGCATTTGTTTGGGTTTGTGGCTTTGCTGACTGTAGGAGAGAACCTGGGCAGAAGAGGAAGTGTGATAAAGTCTCTCACTGCAGTATCTGTTTCTCTTTCAGACTGAAGGGTGCTCTTCTGTTCATCACTATTGCCCTTATTGGCACAGGCTGGGCTTTCATTAAACACATCCTGTCGGATAAAGACAAAAAAATTTTCATGATTGTCATCCCACTTCAGGTGAGGACTGAGCTCTGTCAATACTTACTATCTTGTGGGAGAGCTGCTTGTGGAGAGTGTAAAAGACTGAATTCTGCACAAAAATACCATGTAGTTACTGCTTGTATAAGCCTATTGGTTACAATTTCAATTGAGCTGGAATATCCTGGGCCAGAAGTTACTTCTGTAATTTTCCCCACTTCTCCCTATACTGAGTATGAGGTAATGATAATCAAATAGCATCAGCAAATGAACAACTAGCTATAGAGTAGGTGTATTCATGCTGGGACAAACCTTGGGCTGCAAAACAGCACTAAACTGTTAAGCAGAGAAGGTAAATGAAAGTTTTCATTTCTGAAATGCTTGCTGAACGGGCTTAAGAAAAAAAAAAATAAGGAGAAAACAGAGACTTGTAGATTCATTGGGTCTGAGGGAAATTTTCCCAGTGTGTTTGAAGCGATCAGTGCTTGTCTCCTGCTCTAGGAACTGAAGAAAATAGGAAGGCAGCACTTCTATTTGTTGTAGATAGAACAGCTTTTCTGCCTTTCCAGACAGAATCCCTTACCCAGCTGCAAAACCAGAAGTATATAGTTAGTGTCTGAGGCTCTTCTAGAGCTCAGGTATGGAGTACAAAACATAGTCGATGACCAGTCTGAATTATTGGTTTAATTTAGAATAATGCATTTAAACTGTTTGCTATTTGTCTGTATGTGAAGTCCTGTTTCTGTATTTTTATAATTTTGCTATTTTTATCTCTGCTAATACAGTAGATTCAGCATAGTATATAACAAAAAGGACTACTTTCTGAATGCCAGCAGAAATAAGTTCCAGTTAGTTTTATTTCTGTAAATCCTGTGAAGATGCTGCTGAACGTGTGACTTTCTTGACATACAGCTGCAGAAGAATTGTTGATGTTACTGAATGGGCTCTTTCTGTAACCATAGGACAGCTTTTGCTGAATTGGTAGCCCACATCTAGTACCTCCTTGGAAAGCTTCTGAAACCATTAAGCATATTTTGTCCTGTAGGTACTGGCAAATGTGGCGTACATCATCATAGAGTCAACAGAAGAGGGCACAACTGAATATGGACTGTGGAAAGAAATCCTTTTCCTGGTGGACTTGCTATGTTGTGGAGCCATCCTATTTCCAGTGGTATGGTGAGTCACTGCATGTGTTGTGTGGTTTCTATGATAGTTTGAGCAGTTTCTGAACTAATGGGTATTGACTGCTGATTAGAGCTAAAGATACTGCCAAAGCAAAAAAATGTCAGTCCTTTGGAGTCAAATGTTCTGTTACTTTTTTTAAACTGTCAGTCTTAACACTTCAGTCTTGTGTTGCGGAAGATACTTGTTTTGGGGATAAGGTAAGGTGGGTGGCGATTTAAGTGTGGCCAGCACATTGCAGACTAGATGCTTTTGAAACTTGGAATTTTGCAGACGTGCTGATTCTTATATAGAGAAACAGGGTTTTGCTTTACTGCCTTAGGTTGGAAACTAGGCTGCTAAATTCTAAAACAATAGTGCTGTCTAAGATCAGTGCTGCCTTCGACCAGAGTAGCTGCATTTTTACTTGACTGTTTAGAAGAAATAATCCCACAGGGAGCATTTCCCTGCCCTTCCTTCCACTCTACTTGGCAAGGAATAATGTTGGTTATATAAAACTCAGCCAAAACACAGATAATTCAGTTAAACACTATTGTTGCTTCTTGCCAGTTAGAACATTTATCTTCTAAATTAATCTTAATTGAATAAACAGATGGATTTAAAGGAGGAGCTTCTGGCTCCTTGCTTAGTAAACACAGAATATTCTTATTTTTCTCCAGCATCTCCAGTATATTCTGAAATGCAGAGTGAATATAAATGTCTGTCTAGTAAGCATGTCATCACTCTAGAGCATCTAACTCCTGAGCTTGAGAACTGTTTTGTAATGTATATGTATGTGTGTAAAGTCACACATCCATGTTGCTCAGTAGATGGGCGTAAGCTTCAGCTTGGCCTGTGAGGGTGGGTTTCAGCTGTCCTTACCTTCCCAGTCATCTTCCGTGTAAGGGAAAAACCCTACACGGTCTTAGTGGCCGTCTGCCAAGGCTGGGAGATTTGTCCCTTCCCCTATTCCTGTTAAAATGCTGCAGCTCTTCTGAGGTGAGAGCGTTTGGGTGTGGCAAATAAAAGTGCAGGAACATTAGCCTTAATTGTAGAGAAACTCTGATTTCCTGCATTAAAGGTGACTTTGACAGTCACAGCCCTTAATACCTAATGCCAGAATCCATATGTCCTATGAAGTGCTATGCTGGTACCAAACTTGCTTTCCATAAAGGAACTGTATCTGAAGAACAAATGCTTTTGGCTGAACTGCCCTGTAACTGTTTAGAGTGTGCAACCAGTTTTCCTGCATTGTCATGGCACCGACACAAACTGGCAGTGGAGCCCAGGACACAAAATCCTGCCTCTTTTTCATCTGGGTAGTGTCACTGCAGCTGGTGGGATGATTCATGCGAGCAAGGTGACTAAGACTTGGCCCTTGGGTTTACATTCCTGCAGGGTAGCTTCTGTTACATAAGTTGCCTATGTAGACATGTAAGCTGTAATCAACTATTTAAATGAAAAGGGCTTAAAAGAGCAGTAAGATGCCAGATGCTTGGCACTAGTCTCAGTAGTAGCTCAGTTTAATTGTTCAAGTGGAAAGCATTATTCTGGAAAATGCCCCAGTTTCTCACTCTGCTCCTTCCCTCCCACAAAGTTTTCTGTAGGCTGAAGTAGGCTTTAGCAATCGGCTTTCTTAATCACAAGGAAATACAGATACTTGAACTAACTGCCTGAGCTGGGGAGATGGGGGTGAAGTGAAATACATGCAGTGCTAAGCACAGTTAATTACGAACGTAGCTCAGCCATAAAGAGCTAAGGAAACTTGTTGGAGTTCTAGAGGGCTGCAGTAAAAAGGGAGTGCAAAAATTACAGCTAATCTATTTTATTTTTCAGGTCAATAAGACATTTACAGGAGGCTTCAGCAACAGATGGGAAAGGCAAGTAATCTGTAACTTTTCTGTTTTATGCTATATGCCATAAGATAATGCCAGAATTTCGAACACATGATGCTAATTTAAAGTATGTAAACTACAACTATAAATCTACACTATGTTATTGTCACACTGCTGCTTTTCCTCAGTGGGTTTGTGGGAATAACTTTTGGAAAATTACTTTTTTTCGTGTTGCTTTGACTATCAGAACTCATACGTGGAACTCATTCTCTGGTACTTGCGCAGCTCTGAGCTAGACACGACATCTAGAGGAAAATCTTGATGGATTTGCTGCCTTTTCTCAGACTCAAGTGTTCAGAAGCAGAACTAGAAACAAATTTCAGAATTGCTGACTATTAGTCAAAATAGACCCCCTTATTTCCTTATCTTGATTTTTGCAGAAACCTGTTCCTGCCAGAATAGAGGCAAACAAACCTCATTATGAAATTGTCCATAAATTGGCATTCGATGTAACCCAGTTCGTGCCTTGTCCATGTTTGTATAGCAGCTTAAAGGACTGCTTGTGTGAAGTTGAGTTATGTCTATTGTAGCAGTGAAAATGAGATGATGGATGGAAAGCCAACCCAAATATATCTACTGTAGTGTGTGCTTTTCCTGCCTTATCCACTCACTTCTTCTGCATTAGTTCCTCAGTTGGCTGCAGATGCAAGCCACGGAGCATAGTGCTGGCTTCCTTGGAAGCAGGCAGCCATTTCAATATTCTGTCATTTGATGGCTTACTCTTCTTGAAAGCTGGATTTGCGGAAGGTCCTTTGGGCTGAAAGGACGTTGCCAACAGTCTTATCCCTTAACTCCTGTCTCTCCCTTCTGCAGATGGCCTCTTAGGTCTGGGTATGTCTTCCAGCCATTTCCTTGCTTCCATGGAGACACTTGCATTTCAGTGCAGATTGCCTCTAGTCTAGTAGGTGAAGTGTAAAGCTGGGTGCTGAACTCAGCTCTGCAGACCACAGATTAGGTCTTGTCTTGCCATCTGTTAGACTGAAACAATACTTAAGATGAGCCCATCTTTTTTTTTCTTTGAGATTCCAAGCTGTTTAAAAAAACCAAACAACCATACACACACAGAGGAAAAAACCCAAACCTAAAGGGGGGGAAAATATTAATTTCTAATATAAACCAATGTGAAAGAGGTTAGTGTTGATAATGTAACATGAATGTTATTAGGGTAGCTTTCTCATCAGTGTGTTCACATGGGTTTAGTGACATTCACTGGTTAATTTGTTTTACCTTGCCCAGTGAGCATATGTTCTGGAGTATTCTTACTGTTAAAGTCTGCTTAAATTTAGATACTCCTTGAAGCAGTCCCTTCTGAACTAAGGACTTCATGTATGTAAGGCCTGGTTCTTAGCTGAAGCCACCGTGTGTGACTGCAAATAGGTCAGCTTTCCTGTAACTAAGGCGGAACTGCTGGGTGGCAGCGCAGTCTGTGACTGTTCCTATACTGAGCACTCAGCAGCTAGTGCGTGAAACTGAGACACAAAACCTCTAGATCTGTGTGGCCCTCAGGTGATCACCCCGTGCCTACCTTGCACTTAATGGTTCTTATCACAAGATGGTGCTATGGAGTTTGCTTGACATTGAGTGAGGGAGAGAAGTGGCCAACATCAAGGATGTTCAGCATAAAGGCTGGACCTGTCCAGTCATCATCGCGATGGGTGGAATCTGGATCTGAGTAAAACCAAGCAGTTCTGAAGGATGAGCTCTAGTGTATAATAGAGGGAAAAGAAAATGGTGATCTGGAAAAAACTGGTTGTGTCTTTATAGCTAGTCAGTACTAGGCACAATAGTCCCTAAGGACTGTCTTTAGTCCTATTTCTTTTTGTGGTGTTCTCCACAGGTAATGGCACTCTTTATCTTGAATGTTGCTTGTGGATCACCTACTGCTGCTACCACACTTTACCTACTGATGTTACCATCTGGTTGTGCCGATCCTGCAAATTCAATAATTGTGTGTTGAGAGAAACATAGCAGCTGTGTTGTGCTACACTAGTAATAAAAGAAGCTAAGGGAAAAAAATTTCAGAGGAAACGGGCACCAGATTGTGACCAGGATGGCCACAGTGCTGGGACTCACTTGTGAAATACGATGGGATTAGAGTATTTAGAGGCTGTTGATAGGAGCCCATGGGGAGCAAGAGAATGGCAATGTGATGCCAGAAGCAGAATGTTGCCTAACGATGTCGTGCTACTAGTGTGCCTGGTTGAGAAAACCAAAAGTGATATGGTTGCACTGTAATAAGGTAAAACCATTCATATTAGACCTATATAGTTTTGTCTAGAACCACATGCTCTTAACTCTGTAGGCTTCCCTTGGAGGTCCTGTTCTGCAGAGGTGCTGCACAGTGTCTTAGCTTCTCATGAGAAAAATAGGACCAGCGTTAACTCTAAAATCACCAGCATTTTTTTTCCACAGATGAAGATAGTTTTCTCCTGAAGTGATGAAAAATACTGAATCCTTTCCTAAGCAGTTTAACTGCTGCACTGCCTGTCTTGTGGTTAGAGCTGACTGAATCTTGTGCAGACAGTTCTGGTTGGACTGCCTATTGCTTGCTAGGATTTATTGTCTACTATTACCTCAAAGGCTGCTTTTCCTATTCTCTCACACAGACTTCATTAACTTGTAGAGTGTCTTGGGGAATTATATGCTATAAATTCAATAGCTGTTTTTCTTGGTGCTGAGTTTTCTGGTCACCTTCCGGCTGGTGAGAAAGATCTAAGGTAATTTTTGCTTCCTTGTATGTTTTGGAACTAACAACTCTAGGACTTCACGGCTTGTTATCCCAGTGGTGTTTCCTGACTGTCTGTCTGTCTTGTCCTTTTCCAGCTACTTCACAACCTGTTTATTAGATAGCACTCCCTTGGGTCAAGTGCAGCCATGACTGCAGCGTGACTAGACTAGAAATGAAGCAGAAGGCTGGTTGGACTACCAGTCTTTGAGTCTGTTACAACTGTGCCTGCCGTAGGCCTTTGTATTAGCAATGTACAGTTATTAAGAAGGCTTTTTTTTTACCAGCAATGATTTGGAGTCACTAGCTAATGGTCATTTAAACTTGATTTTTTTTTAAAGATGATTTTCTAGAGTGGGAAAGCTAGAGGAATGGGTCTAAAGCCATAGTTATCCTGGGAGGCCTTATATGCACAGATGCTGTGGATTGTTAGTGAAGAATAGGCATGGTACAGTGATACAGCTGACTTTGAGCTGATCACCCTTGAAGGTGATCTTTAAAGCAAAATATCTGACCTACACAGGCTTCTTACCTTGCACAGCAGTGGGTGTAGACATCCCATTTTTAGAAGCTTTTCTCTTGCCCTTTTAAAATCGCCACCTCCAGACTTAAGCAAGCGCATAGCTGCAGCTCTTTGGTCTGTCGCTGTATCTTCTGTCAGGTGGGAGCCTGTGCTCTCTGTCCATTTCTAGATTTGCATAACAAATATCTGCAGATTTAAGGAAATGAGCCTTGCAAACTGAGCTAGAATTGTTTGTGCTGCACAGCTGCTCAACTACCACTACCTTGTTTACAGGTATCATGAGAAAAGGCAGAGAGGGAGTATGTTGCAGTAAACTTGCTTATTTTTGTTTGAAACTTGGAAGTTCTTGGTCACTGGACCTCTCAAGTCTCATAACTCACTCTTGTGTATCATGTCATCTGTTGTTTGAGGGAGGAATGGAGGGCTGGAAACACCACTGCAGTTTTTGTTCTGCTTGTACCTGTGTGTGTGTGTGACGAGAGATGTGAAACTCGGTGCAGTCTGATCACGAACGGTTAGCAATTTTCCTGAAGCAATGCAGCATGTCATAGTTGGCAGCAGAATTAGGGGAAATACGTTGCAGCGTGTAGCTCCCAGGCAACATTCCCTGTGTGCCGTGCAGTGGGCAAATGATGATTAATGCTCTCATGCTTGCCCCCATGTCAGGAAAAACCATTTGCTGTATTCAGTGTCTTCCTGCTTCTGTACCATGAAAATGCTGTGAACAAAGAGGCTCCTGGGTGGTGCAGAACACCCTCTGCTTAGCTGAGCTCAGCAGACGCTGGAGGCGATGGCTCTGTGGAGACCCGTGCTAAAACACCTCCGCAGCTCTCCAGCGAGGAGGAGGGCGTAGAGCAGGGGTAAACATGTTCCAGGCAGTACATGGGCATCTCAAACCTTGAGATAAAGCTTAGTGATCTAAGTGTCAAGACCTCAGTGGATAACACTGATGAGCTGGGAAATGTTGAGCAATGAAATAGGCCTATTCTGTGCCAGTGTACCACTTCCAGGCACCCTGGATAGCTGTCAGGGTTGATGTAGCAATTACGTGTTGGAGATACATTGCATATCCTGTACTTTGGACTTCCTTCTGACCCGGGTGGGCAACTCTTGTGCCAAATGGCTAATACGTTTCAGAATATTCAAGATTAACTAGTCTGTGCTGCCTTCTCTTGTGTGACACTGAGAGTTGTAGCTGTTTGCTTGACCTCTTTCTAGCATAGGAATGCTTTTAAGCAGAGTGCTGTAGAGATTATAGGGCCATGCTCCTCAGAGTTACTCCTGGAGTTGCTTTCTGAGGTCTAGATCTACATGCGTGCCTTCATTCTGGGGGAGAACAGAAAACTTCCATTTACTATTTGGTAATGGCACAGATTGCATCTCAAATGCACCAGAGTTAGTACAGCACACAAAGCACTGTAGAAATATTCTTAACTGTACTTCAGCATGATCACTTAAGATGCATTATAGTTTGCCCTTGCGTACCATATTGTCTGGACTTGAGCTCCCTATGCCCTCAGCTGCAGTCCTCTTATTGTTATTGCATACATATTCTAAAAAGGTCAGATTTATTCATCAAAAAGCTATTGTCTGATGGTGTGCAAGGCTGTAGTGGATGGTCTGACTTTTTAGTCTTATAGGCTGTCTTAGCATTTGAAATGAGCACAGGGAGCAATCAGAGAGACTGATTATCAAAATACCGTGGTAGCTATGTTTTAATTGATGCAGATCAGGCTATTGCAGGCACAAGCTGTTGAAGTAAATGGTGATAGAGAGGCGAAACTGAGGGAAGCAAGGTATAGATGTTATAAACCTTTCTTAGAGGATGGCTTTTATCTTTTTAATTACTCTATGAAAGAGATGGAATGCAAGTATGAATTCATTTGTAAAACCTTTGGTAGAAAGTCTCTACTTCCCCCCCCGCCCCCCCTTCTCTGCAGTTAAGTACTGTTGCTTGAAGAATGGTTATCATACTCGAAACATAAATTTACCCAGCCTTTACTGCATGCTGTGATTGCTGCTGTGTTATCACAGCTTTACAGGTTGGGGCTGCAAGTGATTCAGGTTGTAAGCGACAGCTGCTGGCCTCGCCTCTCTCCGTGCAAGTGTTGCTGCCAGTGTCTGGACTGCCAAGCGAAGGTGAATTGAAGTCTTAGTGTCCAGCATAACAAGACTCAAGTGTTACTGCTTGGAGCACATTCAGCCTGTGAAAAAGCAATTCACAGGCTGCTGATGCCAAGCAATGATGATTTTAGACTTTCTCCAGAACAGTGTGTGCTGTAACTTTGAGCTGTTTAAAAAAACTGGCAGAATTTTGTAGACGTGCATTAATACTGACTTTAGTGTCTCCTAGTGGAGAGAAGTATTCCTGAAGTTGAGGCAGGTAGAGGAGAGCACCTAGTTGTGATAAATGAGCAAGCCAACTTCCAGAGGTGGCTCTTCAGTCCTTCTGTGGTTGTCTCTTTTACCTTCCCTCACCCTTCTTTCCCACGCTCAGCCATTCTAGATATCGGGATGTGCCAACCCATGACTCTTTGGTATTGATTATCATGATGAGTAAGTGAGATCTTGAGCTGTGCTCTGTCAGCTGGGAGAGGTGGCATTGTGACACTTCAGTTGGCAGCCAGATCTTTGGCTTCACTGTCCTTTCCTCTTATGCACTGCATGAATCCAACAGAAATGACTCCCCAGCTCACTCAGTTGTTGACTGTAAAGCACTGATGGACTGGCAGTTTGAATCACAGCTGTTGAGTTGGTGTTCCTTTAACTACAAAGCCTGGTAATTCTCATGGCCTGTCATTGCACCAGTTGGTGGCAGTTCTTGAAGATGAATGCGTTGAGTTCAAAATAGATCCTTCTGTGTACAAACCGGTATGTGGTAAATCACAAGATCTTCATGGTCACACTTAATGTAGCTCTAATTTAAATAAGACAATATTGCTTCCCTGCTTCATGATTTAATGAACTTGCCCTGCATATTTACATGCTTTAATCTTTTTCCAACTGTGTTATGAAAAGCTTTTAACATTAGGTTATCTGGTAGAGCACTAGACCAATGAAAATCCATAAGTTTTTGCTATTTAAATGTGGGGAAACTAGCTTTTGTGAGGGATGGAAATGAGGGAGAAGTAGCTAAGCCAATGTCTCAGGGCTGATTTAGCTACCAAGGATTTAGTTAGATTCTTGTTCTAACAGTTCCAAGTCTTGCCATCTGTTGCCCAGTGAAGTGCTCTGTGCTTCACTGCTGGTACTCTACAGATGCCAGTCTAGAGCTTGGGCATTGCTTTCTGGAGTCCAGAACTGTGTATTGTGAAGTAGATGCTATTCCATGTTCGGTGTTTCATATTGCAGTCTGGAAAGGAGCATCCTCCCAAAACTGAGAGCAAGTGTTCCTCTGACAGACTGTGCTGTAAGATTGCCCCCATGAGCATAGTCCTGCCCAAAGCCAGCCCTGTCTGACCACCAGTCAGATGAGTGTTGCACAGTACGAGCTTTAGTTGCATGGAAACAAGCTTGGTGTTCCTTCACAAATAAGGTTTGCGTTTTTCTTCTTGAGCTCTGGCTCTGTTTTCTCTTACTGACATGCCCTGTGCTCTGTCAAAAGTTACACATACCATCTGGAAATGTGTAGAAACCACTAGTCAGCACTAAATCAAAACTGCTCTTAGCTTAGTTTTATCTACCTGTCAGTTTATGCCTTGTGTAAATCAGGTACTGTTGTCATAGTATGTCTGCTGGAGGAGGGTTTATATCTGTCTCAAAGTGTCCATAGCTTTCAGTGGTTCTCCTGGAACACTAAAGGTAAGTTTTGCAAAGTGAGTCTTGATCTCTAGATTATACAAAGTAGGTTTATACAGAACATTGGCTGTCTTTACTGTAGCTTATGTAGTGGGAACCCAGAACAGTTTACTTTGGGTGATGCATTTGACATTTACCTTTTCATAAGAAAAGCTGCTTTTTTTTTTTTTTTGGTCACAGGAAGTGAAACAGTTCTTTGGTAGCTGTTAGCCCTCCTCTTCCTGATGTATAATACTGTATTTTGTGCTGTTGTGAACCTAGGAAATATGAAGTGCAAATACATGCAACCTTTAATAAATCAGCTTTTTGCAGTGGATGATTTCTGTGAGGGAGTGTAGGTGTAAGCACATGATAAGGAGGGCTTGGAGGGAATACCAGTATATAGGTGGCACTACTTTTCTAACTGTCAACTTGTGTTCATTTGCTCTAAATTTCATCTCTGTATGCTGTCAACATATCTTGGACTCTTTGCCTCTGCTGTTGTCACAAAAGCATCAGGAGTCTGTATTTGTAATCCTGCTGCACCTATAAAACCTGACTCTCAAACCAGAGTTGACAGCTCTTCCATCTGTTGGTGACCTCTGCTCGTTCACATGAATATCTGCTGTGTTCCTCAAGAGCTGATGAAATCTGTCCAATAAGCACAGGTTAGCCTGGGGCCTTCGCTTACACAGTTTGTGACTGAAACGCACACATTTGCTATGAGAACTAGTCAGTATGACTTCCTGTTTCACTTGTAAGTTGTGACTGAGCCATGAATGATAGAGGATACTACTTAGATGTTAAAATACTTCTGCTGTTCAACAAGATGCAGTGGTTCCTAGAGCTGCAATTACCTCGAAGTTGCTCAGGTCAGCTGAAGGCATAGAGCAGGTCAGGAAGTACTTGAGAAAAGATATAAATTTTCTAGGACGTGTTGTCAAGTCTCACGTGGCCCTTCTGGCAGGATTGAGGTGACAGTAGTTGACTACATACAGGTAAGTATTAAAAGAAGGTTCTATATTGTTGAGGGTGCGCATACAAAATTTAGTGTAAAACGGATCTCTGAGTTGCCTTTAGAGAGCGTTCACCCCAGCCTAGGAGTTGTCCAGTGCACAGCAAACCAGACTGGCACTCCTCAGAGTGCCCACTGGGCGGTGGGACAAACCCTTCTAGTCTGGGATTACCCTAGTTCTTGACTACTTGCCCCTTGCAGACAAGCATCAAAAGAAACTGTCTCATTTTAACACTTTTCTGATGGACTTTTGTGTTCTCTTGATAGCTGCCATTAACCTAGCAAAGCTGAAGCTTTTCAGACATTACTATGTTATGGTAAGTAAAACCCTGTACCCACGCATACAGAGCACTTAGAAGCCATTCAAGCCTTTTGATGGATTACTTGTTGGAAGCTACTAGAGCTGGTAGATGTGGTGGAGATGTTCCTGTGGCAATGCTGTGCTTTGGCATCTTGGTCAGTTGGATTACAATCTTCAAAACAACTTCCTTTCTTTTCCTAGGGGTTGAATCCTTCTGTCTATCTTTAAATTGGTTCCAGCTATTTGTAACACTTAGTGATTTTCTCTGGAGACAGCTTGAGCTGCCAGTTGAATTGATGGGCTTGAATAACGTACTGTAAACTTGCTAAAAATTAAACTTGGGACCAAATGGTGCCTTAAGATGCATGTGTGCAGTTTCTGATTAAGTCAGTGGGAGCCATGAGCATACCTCCCAAGAGAGCATAGGCTTCTTAATGATTTCCAACAGCCTCATTTCAGACTCTTAAGTGGTAAGACTAATAAATTACAGTCGTGATTGTTCAAGTTCTACAAAATCCTAATACTTAAAGTATTTCCTTCTGTAACTTAAATATGTTAGCAATAGCTCAAGTCATTTGGATGTTCAACAAGCAGTAGAGCCCTCAGCCTATATCTTCCATGTTTATTGAGGAGCAAGATAAGGCTAGTCTGACATAATGAGTTGTCTGGGAACTGCTTGAGCTATTTCTCTGGAAAGAGTCCTATAAGGATTGTGCTATTGTTCTCATCGTGCTTTCTCTTCTTCCTTCCCAGATTGTGTGTTACATTTACTTCACACGGATCATTGCAATTCTCATAAAGATTGCTGTTCCATTCCAGTGGAAATGGCTGTACCAGGTATTTGCCATGGAAGGAAAATACATCTGTTCCTTGATTACTTTTTTCTTTTTCCTTAAATATGACTGCACCAAAAAAAAATTCCGTAAGTTTTTCCCCATGTTGTAGTAGAACATCTCGAAGCACAGTGCTGCACCCTGTCTCCTCCTGATTTTTATCACTGATCTGCTTAAGGTGGCAGGAATATATTTTTAGTTTTATGTTTGTCCAGCAAGGCTGCTGGATTATACATGAGATGTCTGAAAGTAATTGCATTATTGATTTTTAGTCTTTCAATTTAAAAATGTCTGAAGGAAATTAATCAAGAACATACAAAGGAGAAAAAAGCGAGTCAGGTTTGCCCTGTGTAATTGAGGCCCCAGGGAGCCAGTGAAATAGGCTTTTGCTCTTCCATCTACAGGTTTTATTTGCCTAGTGACTTTTAAATACTTGGTTTCTTAACATATAATCCAAGTAACTGTGCAGGGAGTCTTTGGAATACATTAACTGTTGAAAATATCAAACAATGTATGGATGATTTTTTTTTCCCCCATCATTTAAAAGCCAAGTCTTGCCATAGTTATTTAAAATCACTGGAGTGATGGCTAGAACTGTAACTGTATTTAAAGTGACAGAGAGAGATGAAAGAACAAAGGGCTTGACAGCCTTTAGCCTGGGATTAATGATAACAGAACAGGAATTGCTTTGTTATTTCTCCTATGGCACAGGCTTCTTGGCCATTAAACCTTGAACCTTATGAATGAGGATAAATGTTTCATGACCATGTGAAGCCTTACAAGACTGAACTTCCAATTTTGTGTTTTCACTTGCAGCTGCTGGATGAAATGGCCACACTTGTGTTCTTTGTCCTCACTGGGTACAAGTTCCGTCCAGCATCAGACAACCCTTACCTACAGCTTTCTCAAGACGATGAGGATGACTTGGAGATGGAAGCTGTGTAAGAACACCTCCCCCACTTTTTTACCTCTACACTTGATTTGAGAAAAGTAATGTTTAAAAACAGTTTACTTTAATCTCTCTAAATCCTCTTTTGAGAAAGATTAGGATCTGCCCACACGTTTCAAGATGAGGTGTCTACTTGGTGTGTGTTAAACTAACAGAGATTTGTGATACTCACAGGAGCCTCTGAGCTGCATGTTGCAGTAGTGTGGAATAAGCTGGTAAAGCTTTTCATGGGGCAAGAAGACACCCATGAAAATACCAAGTGAAAAAGCTTTTGTGTTTAATCTATGTTGCTGAACACCAACAAACTTTACAGTTTGTCATTAATGCTTCATATTTAAAAAAAACCCAAGCAACTAAACCAATAACAAAAATGAACTACCAATCTAGAGAATGTAAATGAGCATGGTGTTAAGGTCCCTTCTACCTTATCCAGCCTGTAGCTTTGCAGAAATTTATCCTGAGTAGCACTGAGCTAAGGAGATGGATTTTTACCAATACTCTTCCCTGGTTTATTCCTTGTTGCTAAACCATGAGGCACCACAAAGGCAGCAGGACCTGAGTTAGCCTGGAGAAATTATCGAGTAGGTCTGCGGGGGGCTGACCCTGACTGCATGGCAGATGCCCACCAAAGCTGCTCTATCACTCCCCTTCCTCAGCCGGACAGGGGAGAGAAAACAAAAGGCTCCTGGGTACAATGACAGGGAGCAAATCACTCACCAATTACCATCGTGGGCAGGACAGACTCAACGGGGAAGAATTTGTTTTAATTTATTACCAGTCAAATTGAGGTTAGCATAATGAGAAATAAAACCAAATTTTAAAAACGCCTTCCCCCCACCATTCCCTTCTTCCTAGGTTTAACTTCACTCCTCCCTGGGCTTCAGGTGGGTATCTGCTCCACCGTTACCCTCCTTGGGCTGCAGGGGACTACCTGCCTCACCATGGTCATCTTCACGGGCTGCAGGGGAATCTCTGCTCCAGCGCCTGGAGCACCTCCTCCCCTCCTTCACTGACCTGGCTGTCTGCAGGGTTGTTTCTCTCTCATATTCTCACTCCTCTCTCCGGCTTCAATTGCCATTGTGCAGCAACTTTTTCCCCTTCTTAGATAGGTGCTACCACTGTTGCTGATGGGCTCAGCCTTGGCCAGTGGCGGCTCTTGGAGCAGGCTGGTTGGCTCTGTTGCACATAGGGGAAGCTTCTAGCAGCTTCTCACAGAAGCCACCCCTGTAACCCCTCTGCTACCAAAACCTTGCCACACAAACCCAATACAAGGGCTCAGCCTAAGTCCCTGTCACTTCCTTTGCAGTGATTTTCTGAGGACTTCAAAAATGAGTGGCATTTTTGGAATCTATAATAGAAACTGCCCTAAGAAATTCAGCATTCTGGAAGTGTTGGATACAGCTCTAATTGCCACAGACTCTCTTGCCTTAATAGGAGCAGAACAAACCTAATGTCTTTAGTAGTTACACATTTCATGCATAATTGCAATTCAGGTGCAGGCTCAGAAGCCTGCTCCTTAGAGTTTTTCCAGTTTGGCAAATCTCCTTTACCTGATCTTGGGTGAAACAAATCAACACTTAAATTTTTATTGAGGGGGCAAAAAAGGTCAGAATATGTTTGCCCTCAGTTATCTCAAAGAAATGGATCTTAATGGGGAATTTCTACAAGGAGGCTTGAGATAAAATCCAGCTTGAAGTGTTATGCAAGGAGTTTAATTTGTCAGAAATACCTCTTGTAACAAAGATCTTCTTTCCAAATGCTTAGCTATTTTTGCTTTGGGTCCATAAAATCTGTCATTGTTGTAAGTGGAATCCAACTAGTGGGTAGTGACCTTAAAATCAGTATCGCTTAGAAGTGTTTAAACCGTTTAGGAAAGAAGCTGGTTTCAGTTCGGAAGCTGAACATCCACATTAGGAAGGCACTGTCTGAACTGGAAGATATTGCAGGATTTGTGTACAGAAATGAACTTTTTTCCTTTTTGCCTGTCAGTGGATTTTAACTTTTAATTACATGTTTAATGAATTTTTACTTGGGTTTTTTTAGGACTAATAATATGGCACCTTTTCATATTTAGTGTTTTTAATAAATTGGAGAAGCAGCTAAATTTAGGAGAATCTGCTAGAAATAAGCTGGAGAAAGTTTAATGAACTAATTCAGTGATTTACATCTCGCCATAGCGAAACACGCATTACTAGCGACTCGAGGATCGGAATTCCTTGTGAGCCTTTTCCTAGTAAGGCATTTTCCTCTTTGCCTTGGGAGTTTCCATTGTTGTGCTTTGTGGGTTGTTCCTCTTAGCCTTGCTTGAATTTTTCTCATCTGATTCACCAGAAGACTTACTCCATTTGGGCACTTGGCAGGGCATAGTCTGTAAGTGTCTTGTTCTCCCTTCCCCAGCTGCATCAGGGAGGTTAAGTTTGCACGTATTTGAAAAGCAGGGTGTATACATATTCTGTGACAGGTGAAGCACTGCAATGCAAGTGTATTAAATTTCTTGTTGACTTGGTCTTGCTGGTCCTATTTTTGCTTTTATAAATATTAAATGTTGTTTCTGTGGGGGAAAAATACCAAGGCTTATTTGAGCAAGTGACTAAGTGCCTGACAGCATCCTGACTAACCACTGCATGAGTGTGTTTTGTCTTTCATGTGATGAATACCCACTTGTCTTCAGAGGCTATGGCAGAAGTTAAAAGCCTGCAAACTTCAAACTTCACAGTATTCTGCCATGTCTTATTGCCAGATTTTACAGTTACTTCCTTCTCCCAAAGGGGTTTTGTTAAAATCAGGCTCTTTAAAACATTTGCTGCAGAAGCATTCAGTTTCTTCAGACTCAACATTTCTATGAGCCAGCGGAGGGGAGGGCCATGAGGTCATCAAACCTATTTTCCAGGCTTGATTGTCTTCCAGCAGAAAATAGGACATTTTAAGTGCAGTGCTCTAGCTTATGCATGTTTTCATGCAGTGCAAACTATACAAAGCTCAGTGTGGCAGTAAATGTAAATATCGCTAAGGACAGTGTGGAAATCTGCAAAGCTTCAAGAAAAATCCAAAGACTAGGTGTCTGATAAAAGCAACATAAGGCACAAATCCTCCCTTTGTAAATTCTTGTAACTCAACAATAAAATATAAATCAAGAACAGCAAAGGTAACTTGTAATAAGTCTTTTCAACTAGCATGCCTCTATCTTGGGAGAAAGCATCCACAAATGTTATAGGACTTTCTCTTCAGTTATACCAGGCTCAACAGAAGTTGTCCTGGTGAAGAGGAGAGTGTGACTAAACCTGAACTAAGGACCAGTCTGTTCTTTTTCAAGTAGGGTCGATAGCCATTCATCATCAACAAAGTGGCTTTCTGTGTATTCCGTGCTGGGCAGCCTCTTGAGCCCGTTCTGTCAGTATGTGGGCTTGTCGCTGACAGTTCGTTAGATTAAAGTACTCTGTTTGAAAAGGTGCAGCCACACTTGGCAGAAGGAGTTGTCAGGCTTCCAGTCCTGATGCCATTTCTGGGGCATGAACACAAAAATATAAACAGTACAGTAGACGGGGTGGGGGTGCAGAAGTGGAAAAGAAGCTGTTTTGGTGTATTTTACTCTTGCAGTAAGTTATTTCATTAGCTCTGTAAGTTTGCTTTAGATGTTAAGTACCAAAGGGCTCTTCTGCAGATCTTGGTGGAGAATGATGTTCATAGATGCACGTGGGGTTAAGGTATTTCCACTGGAGGAGGAATTGCAGGAAAAGCCGTTAATGGCTTTGTTATCAATTTGGTAAATCCATCTTAGTGTATGGAGACTAACTTTGTTTTTCCTTAACACCCAAAACAACCTCAACATAATGAACTGTTGTGGTAACACTGACCTACCTTTGCTTATACCTAGTGATCTGGAGTTTCTCACTGTATCATGAAGCGACCTATTCTATGCTGAGACTTGGAAGTTCTGGTTGGTTGCTTTTTTCTGCTTTCTCTCAGGTTGTGCTTCGTGGCAGACTGATTCATGATGTTCTCCAATTAGAGGTGATTTTCTTCACCTAACCCATCTTTCCCATGCAGAGATCAGCTTTTTGCTCAATGGCTGATCAGTTTTCACCCTGGTTTGCAATAGCTTGTAAAAGCTGGCTGCTGCCATTATTGCAGTGTTTCTTGTTCGACTATAAAACAAAAAAAACAGGAGAAAAGACAGCTGAGATCTGCTACTGTGAAGGGCTGAAGATGCTTCTGAATGTTTAGCCATTCCTTGATGCCTTGGATACAATGCAGGGCGGGGGGGGGGAAATGAAAACTGTGAAATTTCCACAGCACGTACCAGTGTGCAGTGAAGTGTTCAGGGAACTCCCTTAGTGCCTCATTTGTGACGGGCATCCCTCTGACAGCCACAAAAATTCTCTCTGGAGAGAGACGGTTTAGTGAGAAGGATCTGTTGCATTTTAACTGCTGCTAGTTTGTGGGCTAGAAATGCAGTTCAGCAAACTTAGGTGAGGAACATTTACTTGTAGTATTGCAGGTCAGAGCTGAAGTCCTGAGACTGCTCAGAGGACTAGATTGAGAATTGCAGTGTGCTTGGTCTTAGTGCTGATACCCTTATTTTATTGGGCACTAAAACGTGTTGACTGAACTGATTTTGAGAGGGAAAGGAATTGCCCATTGTACGCAAACAGTCTGAGAAAATGAGGGCTCAAGAGCTACGCCATAGACTTCTTGTAAGACAAGGACAGTGCTCATCAGATGGTCTTTAGCTTTTGCTATTGAGGAAGGCACCCCAAAATCTCTCCTAGTTCTTTGCTGTCATTGCAAAGGGGGAGACAATAAATGGCCTCTGTGGTAATAAATGATGTGATGTGACGTGACCCAGTTGTAATTTCTGTATATAGCTGTTTGTCCTGTCCCTCCATGAATGTGAGAAGTGGCTCATTCCCTCTTAGCCGTAACTTCTCATCGCTTTTGTCATCATCTTAGTGTGCAGTGGGTTTGTAATTGTGTTAGAGTGCAGTGCTAAAATCTGGGCTGTGCGCCAGGTGGGATCTTACTAGCTGTGAGTCAAGTGTTAGGACCACTTGGGTGTCATGTATGTGTAAAACACCTATTTATATATCCCAGTAAGTCTGCTGTTGCATTGCTATGTTAGTTGCTCATTTTTGGTTTGTAGTCTGTTGTCCAGCTCCTCCCTGAAGAATTGATACTCCTTATTCTGTAATTGCAAACTTTATTATTTCTGAAAAGTAAACTTTGTAGCTGTCTTGCTGCATTGTCCCATATTTTTCAGACCATTACTTCAATTTGCCAGAATCTTTCTGCATTCTAGTTCTGTTCTCAAATATGTAGCTCTTAGTGTCTTCTGCAGATTTAATGAGCAAATTCTCTGTTCCATTACTCAGGTAATTACTGAAAATACTGAATAGAAGTGAGGCCAGAACAGACCTCTCTGGAACCACACTCAATATTCTGTCATTTTTGACAGGAAACCATTAAGTACATCTCAGTGCATGCTTTTCCAATTAGTTATGCATCTACTTTGGTTTTGCCTAGCTCATGTTTCCCCAGATTTTGTCATATGTGACTGTGGGAAAACCTTTGTCAACAGGGAGAGCTTAGGAGATCTACATGTTCTCTGTGCTGATAAGCTTGATGTGATCTCTTCCAGGCAAATGTTTACTGTTTACTAATTCCATCTTTCTCCTTTAAGCATCCTGCTTACTTTTCTCCCTTCTTTTTTTATTTAAATAGGGAATAAAGTTGCTATTTGATCTGTACTCTTCTGATCTTTTCCCTATTCCCTTAAACAGAAGCTCATCTAGGCCCACTCTAAAGTGGCTGAACCACCGACCATCCCAGTACTGCCACTGCTAGAGAGTCACTGAACACACCAGTTTGAGTAAATTATTTTTACAGTACATGAACAGAAGCTGATATCTAATGTGGAACTAAGGGCATCATCAGAAGAATGTATCTGAAGATTACTTCTCTTGAGTGATACTGTGAAAATGTTGTTGGCTAGTCTGATCAAATAAAGAATTCATCTATGGTAAACAGGAGGTGAAAGCATACAAAGGCTGAAGTGGCACCTTTGAACAGGACAGGTTTATGTATGCTTCCAGGCATCCCTTGTGAATGCATTGAGCTATGGCACTCGTACTTTCAGCATCCAAAATAACCTTTGTAGCACAGTTGTGGGGAAAAAATACCTGCATTGAATGAGAATCGTGTTGTGCAAAAGAATAAAGCAAATGTCTTGTGCATGTGAATAGCCTGGTTTGTATAGTGAGAGAAAGCTGCTGGGCTGAAGAGCTTGTTGGATAGCGAAGGTAGTTGTGAGAGGAGTGGTGCTGTTCTGGCTGGACAAACAGTACAGTCTGCCTGATGTTTGAACGGTATTATGAGGCTTTGCAGTTCAATGGTGAGATTGCTGTGACAAATCCAGACTTGGATGGTATAAAAAGGATGACCTCTCTTCGGTTTTGTTGCTGTTCATAGAGTAATTTTGATATTAACAGGAGTTGGTGTGCATTAAGCTGATAAGGTTCATTTAGGGCACTGTCCACTCTGTGCATTTGTATAATACGTTGTGCCTATTAAGAGCATTGCAAGTGCAGAAGAAAGTCTTTAATGCACAGAATTAAGAGTATTCAGCTGTATAGCAAAATGTTTTTTAAGCAAGCTGCTCAAACTTTAGCAAATAAACACCTGGTTTAACTGTTTAACCACCTCTGTTACCTTCTTTCAAGTACGAGCAAGTATTATTTGCTGGCTTAGTTTAATGATAGATGAGGAGGGCCTTGAGGCTCTCAAGGACAGTGGCCTTGCTCCCAACGCCCATCAGTGTTGGGTCCGAGATGATACCTGGCCTGCAAAATGGTAGCAACAGGAGAGACTGAACATCAAGACTGCTAGGTCTTGGTAAAGAGACCCTTGAGAAATGTTGTTTGATATGCACAGGAAGACAAACGTGGGCTGTTGGGGAAATGGATGTTACAGTTCCAGTTCTGTTCTCTGATGTTTCTCCCTTCTCTTCCAGGGTGACGACTTCTGGAGTAATGGAGGGCATGAAGAAGGTCAAGAAAGTGGTGAATGGTTCAGCAGAGCCCCAGGGCGAGTGGGAAAGCACGGCATGATGGACTGGACTAAGGCAGCACTTTCCGAGAAACTTTTTTAATTTATTAATATTACTCTCAGTGGAAAGGGAGCAACTAGCACTTCCCAACACTGAAACTGCAGAGTGGGGTGTGCCTAGGGGGAGCAAAAGCAGTGCAGAAATATAACTATTCCTCTGATCATAAGAAAATGGGATCTCTTGGTACCTGCAAGGAGTGTGAAGCTTTCCTAGGGATTTTGGGTAGCTTATTCTTTTTTCCCCTTTCTGGATCGGTTAGGTATTCAGAATTGTTTGCAGTTGCGTTCTTCAGAATGTATAATGCTAAGGTGAAGAGAGACCTTTAGTGTGTATGTAAAGTATATATTTTATATAATGCGTATATATATACACACACTTGCTATGTAACATGTATGCTGGGAATTACAAAGCGTGTCAGAAGGTGGGAAAAGAAGATAAGAGATGTAAGTATTGGTTTTTTTCTTTTTATAAACTTTTCTTTTGGCTTGGACAAAACATTGCAAAACAGATGAATAGAAGCAACTGCAGTTATTTGAGAGACTAAATGGGGTACTGCATCAGATGACTTCTGCCACTACTCACATCAGTGGGAAAGCTGATGAGTATCTTCTTGTCTTATCCATGCAGGTATCCACTTGAACATGTCAGGTTTTCAGATATATTGCTATACAGGAAGCAAGTGAGTGTTCTCCATCAAAAGCACTAGCCCGTAGTGCAATAAGCATTAATGTAAATTCTCCACTGTTCATGGAGTTGCTCTTGATTCACACCCACCTGGCAAGAAGTACACAAGAGGTGTAAGACTGACGCTTGCTTTTTAGGGGTCTGCCATGCTATCTTAAACATTTAATGTCATGCTGTGACCCAGAGCACTCTGATCTGCTTTATCAAATATTTTCAAGGTATTTCAAAAGAGACTCCTTTCTGGCACAGTATAAACAGTACCAGAATCTCCAGGGGAAATCTGTCTAGCAGATGTAATGCAGCACAAATCTGTGGTTCACCATTATCCTGAGTTCCTTAGTCTCTCTGGATGGCTACTTGTACCTCTCTGGCTATGTCGGATCAATGGTAACTGCTGCTTGAGATGAGCTGAACTGCTCAAAATGGTATTGCCACCAAAACCAGACAACTGCAGCTCCCAGTCCTAAATGGTTTTTGTCAGGAACGATGACGATTACTGGAACCTCAGTGCAGGGGAACATGGGAAGTCTTGACTGTTAGCTGCAAACTTGCAGTGGAGTCTTTAGAGACATGTTACAAATGCCATGTGCGTTTTATCTGTAGTACTCTTGTTAGTAAGGCGAGCTGGTGCCCATAGTTGTAGTAGTAAGGCGTAGCAAATGATTGTTAATTTGGGGGAGGACAGAAGTGGTTCACTGATGTAATGAGGATAAGCTTTAAGAAAAATAAATTGAGTATAACTCACTGACCCATTGAAGCCTTAATATTCATGTAGAGACACTGACATATGGTGCTGTTGAGCAAAGTGCTTCTGTCAGGGTGACAGGGACAGGCATCATCGCAGAGCTTTGGATGTGCCAGCATCTTTCTACAAACTCATTTAGGAATTACTTTTTGACTGAAGGGACTACATCTCTGGGTGCACAGCTGATGAGAAAACTACTAGCCACTAGGTTTTTTTATCCTTTACGTTTAGAAGGGGGATTTTCTTTGGAACCTGGAACCACTTTTTCCTCAGTCTTGAACAGGGATTGTAAAACTCCTAATTAAATGAGCAGTCTGTACCAAGACTTGCAGTTTGAAGAGCAGCATTGTTTTCTCTGGTTGCCACTTCTTTTCCCAGGTGTTGGTTCTATGCATCTTGAAAATGGTAGAAATGAATCCACCTGCTTTGATACCTGCAGCTGGTTTCTCTTCTGCTAAAGCATGAGAATTGCCCTCTTCTCTGGGTACAGAGTCCTATTCTGTGTTTCCCTCCTCAGCTTTAACTACATAGTAATCACAGCAGTGATAGTTTGACTTCTGCTGTCGTTGTCTTGCAGTGATGCAATTTTAGTGGAAACAGAGCCTACACAACTAGAAAGGCTGTTGGGTGATCCATGAGCCTCTTAGACCTTCTGTATCTTAAGGATCTTTTTAGACCTTCTGGATCTTTTAGACCTTCTGTATCTTAAATCTGCATACGAAGTAGCTGAGGTGTGGGAAATTGGACTATAAACAAACATAGGCAGTCCCAGCTGCTCATACACTTACATACAGTACTCAAAATTCATCCTCTCACTCTGCACAGTTACTCTGTCCCTGTGGAAGTGTCACTGTCTGTATCCAAAGGGCTACTCAAACAGGCTTTTACTTTGTTCAGAGTAGTCACTCACTGGAGCCTTGAAGTCTGTCGGTGCTGAAGTATGTAAGGGATGAGGGTTTGCTGTCAGGAACACAAGTGCAAGAACAGTGTTAATCCGGACATGATGCTATTTTAGAACCTGTTAATACCTTTTGCGAATGAGATGTGGAATTCTGCTGGGTGTGGCATTTCACCCAAAAACATGAGGGGCTGTGCTGGGATCCAGCATGTGCTGAGCGGGCTCCAGACAGCTGCCTGATCCATACCTCAGCGTCAGTGGAGCTGCCGATTTGGCAAGCGCTTTCACCTTAGTCTCAGGTTTCTTTTTTTATATGCACTTTTGCGCTGAAGTTGCGTATAGTGTGGGTTTATCTGCCAAGTCCCAGGCTTACTAGTCAAAGTCCAAAAAACGGGTGATTTTGTCTTGGCATGAAAAGGCACAACAGTACTCTGAAAGTGTTTTTAGAAAGGCTTTTTCCGAGTTCAGACCTGAGCTTCAGCAGTCAGCTATACAACCAACTTCAGCTGGCACTTAATGCAGGGTGCTAAACCCCAGGACATCAGTGACTAGTCAGACTGAAGCATTAGTAAAGAAAACGTGAATGTAGAAGTCAAAAAGCAGAGTGATAGAAGGCTCTTACTGCAGCCATTTACAAAGTGAATTTCCCCTTTCTCTGGTGGAGTTCTTGGAACAGGTCAAAAAATTTGTCCTGTGGGGTTGTGTGATGGATTGGATGGTGGCTGGGGTGTTGGAGGATGGGGAGGTGGCTGCAGTTGTGCTCCCCTCGCAGCACGAAAGGCATCAAAGGGAGGGCTACCCCCTCCCCTGCCTTCCAGGGGAGCCCACATCTGCAGGACTGGCAAGTGCGTGACTGTTGCTAGTGAAATGCAGCAGCTTAGAGCTCACCAGGCAGGATAATCGCAGTGCTTGCCTTTCACATGCTGACGGCTGGCTGGCTGGGAGGAAGCTCTGTCTTTCACAGGGAGGGAAAGCAGAAGAGCTGTTTGTGGCTTACAGGTCGTTTTGGTATACAGCCTTACGCTCCTGTCTCTGCCTTTTACTGAAGTGAGCAACTAAAGCAATCACCCTGCGAGTACACCACGGTGTAAGGACAGGAGTCCTGAAAAAGCAGGTCTGGTGCAATTCAGAATGAACAGTTTTGAATGCATTCACATTTGTTGCTGCAGCGGAGTACTCGGCACCCTCTGCAGACAAAAATGAGGTTGGTTCAGTCTTCAGTTGTAATGCAGGTTATGCCCCAATAAATCCCTGTTGATGATGACATGCAAATGCCACCAGTGCACTCCTTCCAGCTGTAACTGTTCAGCAAGCTGTCTTCCAGAGGAAACCTTGCAATGCAACTGCCAGACTCTTGCATTCTTCAGGCTTGGAAATGTTTTCCTTGATGGCTCATCAAGACACATACTAAAAGAAAGCAAGACATAATGGGGTCATCTGGAACGTTGCTGCTGCTTGCTCAGAATGTAGCAGTTCGACTTGAAGAAGCCACATGCTGTCCTATTAAGATGCTCTTTCATGTTGTCATCTAGCTCAGCATGTCATGATCTGTGCAGTGCATTGTTCAGTGTTTCTCTCCAGCTGAGTGCCCTGTTCCTGGATTTCCATGCTGGCATACCCTGGGAGCATGTTGTAAAAATTTGCTGCATTGCAGTATTTTGTCTTGGAGCTAGTAATGTGGAAGAAGTATTTTTCTAAGCTAAGTGGACTCTCTCTAGCATGAGCGTGCATCCACCATGTATCCTTAAGCACTGTAACATTCCTTCTGGCCATGAAAGGGCATGTCCTAACCACTCCAGTGAGCACACTTGGTGAAAGTCCAATGGAAGATTTTTAGCGTGTTAAGTCTTTTTTTTCCTTACAGTACGCACCTCTTCTCTAAGAGAAATGCAGTCTGGCCAGTGACAATCACATTGACAAGGACGGGGGGTTTTTTTGTTGTCTGTCTGAAAATTACCCGGCTGCATTTGAAGCAAATATTGGATATTTGTATGTTCAGTTGAGCTCTGAGAACTGAAGTTGTTTAGCTATTAAAAAAAAAAACCAAACCCGAACAAACAAAAAAAAAAAACCCAGAAAACTGGATGGTAGAGCAGCTATTGAAGGGAAGGAAATCATTCCTCCTTCAGTCTGCCTGGTTTGTCTCCTTCAGTTTGACCTGTCATGATTGCTAACAGGCTACTGTTTCTTTAAAGCAAATGTGTTTTATTGATTCTGTGTTATGACCTCTGATTCAATCACAAAACATTTCCCCATTTTTCACCTGTGTAAAAAGAGCATGGAGCTGTGGTCTGCAGTAGATGGAAGGTACAGTGATATTTGAAATGGGACTTACACTGTCTAAAACCAGTGACCTTGTGTGTAACTTCAGTAACCTGAATGTTTCATGAAAACTGAGGTGGTACTGCCCAGAGGCACTTGACCAATGTTTCCTTATGTTCCCTGGGGTTGATTTGCTGGAAAACATTGTTCTAAATTGGATTAATTTTCTTGTAGCCGCTGGGTATGATGCGGTTCTCAGCTTATTAATCACTTCACTTAGCAATATTGGGAAGCTGTGTATTTTTCCCCTTGTTTCTCACTTGGATGTAGCAATGATCCTGTAAGAACTGCACGAGGTATGTACTTGCAAGTGGCTGGAGTGGGATTTAAGAAAAAATACTGAGATACTTAAGTGTAAAGTGCCGCTACTGGAAGAAAGTGGCTGAGAAAAGAGTCACTCCTTGTAGGTTGACTGGCTCAAGAACCCATTTATGTTTTGACTGCAGCAATCCTGTAGAAAGGACAATTCTTAATAAATATTTCCCTGTGGGATTTCACTCAGTGTTCTGCTCTCTGTGTAATAAAGTAGAGCCCAACCTCCACATTATCAGAAGCACTTCGGCTTGTAGCTAGGATACTGGAGCACTGGGCTGGTACCTGTTCTATCAAAACAGAGTATGGGTCTAAATAGCTTCCCTTTCCCTTTAGTAACTATTAATAATTAATTCTAGATCCTCTTGTGTCATTAAGCAGCTTTAGGGCACCTTGTACAATGTCGCTTCGAATTCGTTTAGTAACTGGCCTCCAAAAGAACTCAAAGACTTGCCTGGGTACAGCAAGGTCCAGTTCAAGGGGTTTTGGTGGCCTGTAAATATCCTATTCCTCAGTTCATGTTCAGATGTACAAATAGATTTTTTCAGTATTTTTTTAAACTTTATTAAAAGAACAACAAAAGTATTTGAAGAGAAGCAAGGTACATACAAATCAGGATGGTCTGTGTAACTTGGTTTTCCTGCTGTCACGCAAATGTGTAAAATAAAGATTGACCAGAAAGAAGTTTTAATGCATCTCATTTTCTGCTTCGGAACTGCTAGCAACCAAGCTGCTTCCTAAGTCTGCGTTTCCCATGCCTGACTTCTATTTGCAGCTGTTAACATCTACATCGTGGATACTGGGCCAAATCACAAAAACCTTGTGTGGAAAAACTTTTCTAGGGGAAAAGCTTTCCTGTCGGTGGCCCACGTTGGGGTTCACTGAGGTGCCTTGCCTTCCCCGTACTGCAGCTGTGCTTGTACGTGCCCAGCTCCTTGTTCAGTTTTGTAAGCTGAATTTCTGTGGTAGTTTGTGGACCAAGTCTCCAGTGACTGGAAGTGAAGGGTCTGGAGCACATGTCGTACGAGGAGCGGCTGAGGGAACTGGGGTTGTTTAGTCTGGAGAAGAGGAGGCCGAGGGGAGACCTCATCGCCCTCTACAACTCCCTGAAAGGAGGGTGCAGAGAGCTGGGGATGAGCCTCTTTAACCAAGTAACAAGCGATAGGACAAGAGGGAATGGCCTCAAGTTGCGCCAGGGAAGGTTTAGACTAGATGTCAGGAAGTATTTCTTTACAGAACGGGTTATTAGGCAGTGGAATGGGCTGCCCAGGGAGGTGATGGAGTCCCCATCCCTGGAGGTGTTTAAGAGTAGGGTCGACATAGCGCTGAGAGATATGGTGTAGATGGGAACTGGCAGTGTTAGGTTGATGCTTGGACTAGATGATCTTCAAGGTCCTTTCCAACCTAGTTAATTCTGTGATTCTGTGAAGCATTTCTCGTAGCCCTGGGTCTTCTGGCCTTGCAGTCTCGGGCAGGAAAGCAGGCACAGCCAGGGCTTGTTGCTCCTAGCCAGCGTGGTGGCTGCCTCCTTCCGCAGTCCTTGGTGTCAGCTTGCTGTGTGAGGGAGGACAAGGAGCTGGTGCTTTGAACCATCATGACCAGATACAATTTGAGGGTGGAAACCTGTATTTTAAGTAATATCCTTTGTGGATCTGGCCACATGATCTCAAAGGGGCACGTCCTTGACCGGTTTGTTTTAGGCTGGACTGAGGGTGATTTAGGACTTTTGTAGCTGTTCTCTTCCTGAGATGTCAGGGTCTAACCATGCATTTCGGTTCTGCAAACTGGTTGGGTTGGGGAGGGATGAGGAGGGCAAAGTATTTCTGTGAAGTGCTCTTCCTGATAATCCCCAGCCCCTCAAAAACGTATGTCCTTCGTCACAAAATGTAGGTCTTAAAGATGTTTATTACAGTTTAGCCTATAGTTCTCATCCTACCACAGAGGGGTAATGCCAAAAATAGCCTGTGTTCTCTACCCTGCAAATCCCAAGCAGCCAGTTCTGCATTGCCTCAAGCCTTTGGGTGGGTGGTGTTTTGCCAGGAAACTAAACTATAAAAAGTACACGGGCTTTGGACTTACTAATACCCTGCTGTAGAGTAAAACTAATTTCATGTGATGAAGGTGATGGCTGATTGTTGCACTGGGGTAGCCTACATGTCTTTCAAGCAGGTAGTTCTTGGCTGTTGGGTTTCTCCAAAGTGAACATCCTCTGCATTTTCTGTCTGTTGTATATTTGGCCTTAAAACATTCCCCCTTAAAGTGACAGCAGCTGAACTCGTCCCTGCTTTAATTGCCTGGCACTTCAGTGGAGTGAGCTGCCCTGGGCTGAAAAATGGCTCAGCAATAATGAAAGGTGAAATGTTGGGGGTGAGGTGTGTAGCGTGGGACTAAATTGTGAGAAGACTCACTTGAGATTGAGACCTCGTGTAGGTTATGTGGGAAAAAATCTTGATTTCTGATTATGTTCTCTGAGGAGAAACAAAAAGCCCTTAGTTGTAACAGAGTACTTAAAGTTTATTGCAAGCAGAGATGGTCTGGTAGATTTACATAGGGGGGACAATAAACAAAACCAGAGCCCTAAAAAAGCTTTCCTCAATGTCCTGTGTTTGGATGCAAGTTTGTAGCATTTTCCTGTCCAGGGGAGGTAAATGGCTCTACCTGCTTTAAGGATTTTTCTTCTAGTGCCTGAAATTCTGAGTGGTCTTGATCATTTGCTGCTCCTTGTTGCAGTCCAAGCTGCCTGCTGTCAGTGCTCTTGCTCTAGCAAGATTATCTTCATGACTGCAGAGAGCTGCCTTCTCTTTAAATCTTGCTTTCACCTTCCTTTGCCTTCTGACTGACAGACTCTAATGAGCAGGAGCGTGTTGTAGTGCCCTGTATAGTGAATGGTCAATAAAAACAAATTGCTTCGTACAGAAGAGGTAATAACACAGCTTGTATTGGCATAGCTGATCCTGATATCGGGGTCCTCTGTAAGAAGACAAGGGCTTCTATGTGTCTTAAGTAATAACAAATGCATGTCATCCCTTTCTTCTCTCTCATCCGTGGAAAATAATGTAACTTGGGGTGACACTGCTTTCTCCTGACTCTTTTCGCCCGTGGAATATTTTTAGTAGAGTGGCTGAGGTATAATGCATGAGAGAGCTCTTATTTTACTGGGAAAAATAAACAGGCATGCAAGGTGAGGCTGTTGCAGTGGTGGTGGGTGGCATAGGTGGGGATCAAAATGGAGGGGATGACTTAAAACTCCTTTTACTGCTCCCTCTTGGAATGATCATGCTGAGCTTGGCAAGACTTCCAGCATCCTCCACGAGAGGAGCTGTTAACAACATGGGTCTCCTACAGCAAGGATAAATATATTAAGGTAGGGTTTTTTGTCCCTGAGGACACTGCTCTGGGGCACTGATCTTCTATACTGTCTCCAGTCCTGAGTCATTTTTGTAGGGTGGCACGATATCCCGTTGGCAGCCTATTGCCCTAAGAATGCCACTTACTGCGGGGAGTAGAAGAGCAATTGTTAGTGCCTCAGCTGCCTCTTCCCCGAGCTGCTCGGGGTACTTTGTTCTGCAGGAGCTCTGTGAAGCGGGAAGGAATCCCACAGCCGCCATGGCTGTGAAGGTATTCATCTACACCTCCTGGGAGAAGCCAAACTTGTTCGTTTTGGGATGGATCTCATACCAGGAGGTGGTAGCCAAATTGGAGGGGCTACAAAGAACAGCTGCAGTGACTGAGACGAGAGAATTGGGCACGGACAGAAGATTACAAGAATTAAAGCTGTAAGCCTGACTAAGTGATGATTAGAGAGAGCCAAGGCCAAGAAGATGTAGCACGCTACGATATGGCTGCATGGGGGGAAACTGCAGAAACGGGTGGGGAATTAATTAGTGTAGCTTAAGGCTTGAGCTGGGGAGAGGTGAGATGAAATGAAAGCAGAGGAAAACAAGATGTCAGGAGAAACCTTTTGCCAATGAGATGGAGTTGGCTGCAAACGATCTCCTTGGAGGAATGGAGGCAGTTCTGTGTTGTTTTAGATGATCAACACTAGACTGGACAAATCACTGCTAAATGTACTGCAGGGAATAACCCCTTATTGGCTGTGAGATGGACTAAATGCCTGACTCGGTCTTTTTCCATTTGCTTATCTCTGTGTGAAGTATATTGTGTGTGTAATTTCTGGTTTGGGGGTTCATTTTTGTTTTACTGTTAAACCTTGTATATGCCTTGAGTGAGCTCGGCTGCTCCATAGGAGGAACATGATACAACAACGTTAAAAGGAAGTTGGTATGTGTGTGCCCTAATCTGTATTCCTGGTAAATCAGGGTTTTTAACTGTTGTTGCAAAAACTGAGCAGAAATATCTGCTGGGATTTACCAAGCACACAATGCCTGTGTGTTGCCATGAATCAGAGCAGCCTTGTGGGAGGCAACGGTTCAACCTCTTACGGCAATGAAATTGGAAAAATAGGTACAGGTCGATTTTGTATGTTTGAAGGTTTTGGTGTTTTGGGGATTTTTTCCTGTAACGATTGCAGGGTGGGGTTTGGGTGGACAGACATCACTGCTGACAGTGCTGTTTGCTTACAAAGAGCAAGAGGCTCAAAACCAGGCCAGGTCAGTGGTGCCCAGCCCCGGCTGCTGCTCCTTGAGTGGCTCCGTGGCAGCGCCGTGGCGGGGTGGTGTGTGCAGCAGACAGGCTCCACGCACCGAGAGGCTGACGATCTAACACGACTCATGAGTAATCTTTGAAAGAAGCTGACTTCTGGCTGGCTCGTGGCGTGAAAACCACCACCGCAACTGTTCCCCTGTGCCCGCTGCGAGTGCTCGCAGCTCAGCATCGAACGGACAAGAACACCGAGCTGCCTTCAGAGAGAAGGCTTGGGCAGGAAAGCAGACGGCTGGCAGCCGCATTCCTTCCTTTTATTTTGAAGGTTCTTGCGTATATATATTTTCTAAAAAAGGCTTTGTTCTGCTCCCAGCCCCAGTCCTGCAGTTTTAGGTACACTTGTCTTAGAGCTTTGGGGGTTTTTTTGAGTAAAAACAGCTGCTGAAGGTGGGCAGCAGAACTGGTGAATGGTGCTCAAACAACCTTGGACAGTGCATCTCACAGCACGGAGAACAGCCTCTCCAACCCCTCGTTCAGCCCTGACAGCGCTGGGGCATGCTGCGGGGCGTCTTTGCTGCAAAAAGCTGCTGCTACCTCTGCGACTGTGATCTTATCTCACGCAGACACAACTGCGCCGCACTTGCTTGGTTGTCGTTATGAGGAGTCTTTTATTTTCTGTCCCTGAACAAATGTGCTGCCTGTTTCTTGTATCAAGCCTCGTTTGAAGGCACAAAGCGGCTGGGCTGAGCTCTGCGGTTCCTGTACTGCAGGATGAGTGTGGCAGGAGCAGAAAAAGAAGGTGGTTTCCCAGTTGCCAGCTGTGATTTGTGATGTGCCACGAAGGAAGATCGCAACACCTCCTCCAGCTTGGCTTTGTCTCAGCCAACTGCTGCCTGCACACGGCAGGCAATGGGAGAACAGCTGACAGTTCACCACAGCCACCCTTTCCAGGTTCCCACATTAGCACAACAATTACAGCCCCAGAGGCTGTAAAGAGAATAGTCTTTTAAAAAATACACTAGAATTTAAGGGAGAAATTAATAGCCTAGCAAATTGTAACGCTCAGCACGTCGGCTGCGTGTCGGTCTTGAACGACAGCTGTACGTGCAGCCTTGGCACAGTTGTGCTGATTTCCAGACCTTCCTCTGCATTTAGCCATCATTTCGACATCAATTCTGTTTCCTGCTGCCATTTGCCCAAAAACCTGGTATGTTTTGTGCCTGTTGTGTTTTCTCTAAAGCCGCGCTATGTATTGGCACTAAAACGCCATGCTATCTGAAATTAATGTATAACGGGCATAGCCAGTAGGGCTGCTAGAGTTCAAGTCTCGGAGTGTTTTGGGTTATAAATCTTGATTTCTAAAGGCTTTCTTATTTAGTTGTATATAGCTCAGCTATCAAAACAGTTACAGTGGTAACTGCCAGCGCTTGGTGCTTGCTGTGGCCCGCAGTGAAACCAGGGGCGAAGCATGAGCAGCACCACTTGCATCTTGTCAAGCTTAAAAGAGCTTCAGGAACGCTCTGGTTGATGAGCTCGAAGCTGTGGAGCAGCTCTGGTTGATGAGCTCGAAGCAGCTCCTATTTAAAGCTGCCCGCAGTCTTGAAGTCATACATGTATGTAAAATTGTCAGCCCTGGGAAGCCGAGGCGCGGGCGAGGATGTCCCCAGGACTAGCTGATGCATTCCTGTGTTCCCTGTTTGTGACTGTGGCACCAGGATGTTGAACTCACTCTGCTTTTTTCAAAACCCCTCAAAAAGCAACTATTTTGGTGGCTCTCCGTGCCAGCAGTGACCGTGGCTTGCCTAGTAGAGCAGCCAGCACTGATGCCAATAATTTCTTTGGCTCTTTTTCTGACTGTCAGATCACTTAGGCATTAACCTTAAAATAGCCACTACTTTTGTAGTTGATATAATTAATCTCATGCGTCCGTATTTATGTTCCTTTCCCCTCCTAGGCTTTGAGGATTCACCACTCCCCTGTTGACCAACTCCTCGCTTTGGCACAAGAAAGCTCTTAGCAAAACTTGGCTTTTTCACAAAAAAGCACAAAGTGCGGGCTGCGTGCGCTCTGCTCGGTGAGTTCACTGCTGGGCAAAGGCTGTTTGCTGCTGCCGTCTCCAGCGACAGCTTCCTCGCTCGCATGGGCGGTTGTTTTTGGAGCACCTTCTCAATCTGCTTTTGCATGGGTGGATGTGGAAGGGGGATGTTCACAAGTCGACAGGTCTTGAGGGTAATGCTGGCCACAAAGACGGCAGGAACAGATGGATGGATGTGTGGGTTTAGCGATGCACTAGGAAAAAGGGGGTTGGTGAAGCTTGAAGCATAAGTGGACTCTGTGTGGGGCCTCAACCAGCCCTGGGAAGGGGAGGAGAGAAGATCCACTGCCTGGCTCAGCTCAGCCCATCCCCTGCCTCTCTCCTCCCCTTCCCCGGGCAGCTCCTGCATCAGTGCAAGTGGGGGGTACTGGGTACCACCCCACCCCTGATTTCCAGCCCCACTCATTGCTCCAGCCATGCCCGAGGTGGGGGCCAGAGGGTGCTGTGCTTTGGCCGCCTTATACCACTGATTTTTCAGGTCTGAGCACAGCAGCAGCGGGGAGAAAGGGAGGAAAGAAAAGACCTTTTGCAATGAAGTAAAGCGGGCGAGCGCCCGGGAGTGGGGGGACTGAACCTCACTGCTTGCACGCAGCGCTATTCCCACGAGGTGCCTGTAATCCTGACAATTAAATCAACGAGGACATGCTGGGGAAAACCCCTGTGATGGTGTCTGAGGATGCTTTATTAAATGCACGCAGCGTGGCAAGCCCACGTGGAACAAAAGGCTGCGTGGCTCAGCCTGACAGACTTGCTGTGTCCTGGGGAAAAAGAGCTCAGTGGTTTTATTAAACAATTTTAAGTAAATACCCAAGGAAGGAACAGCTTTCTCCTGACACAGACTCGGCTGCACAGCCCACAGCTCCCAGCTTTTGCAGTCAGAGCATGGAGCATCCTCACATCCCACCCCAACCTCCGGCGCTGGCGTGGCAGGAGGGGTAGCGGCTTCCTTATAAGCAAGACCCCCGCTCCGACCGCGGCGGCGACAGCAAATATCGCCCAGGGAATGATCATTTCCATGGCAGCACGTTGCAATATGGTGAACAGACGGCGGATGCACGGCGAGCAGCACACGCAGTGGCTTAATAAAAAAGCCAGCCCGGGCTGGGGCTGGGCAGGCTGCAACCTCCTGCTGCAATTGCTGGCGGCAGGGAGCTGTGAGCGCTGCCCGGGCTGCTGAGATCTGCCTTGGAAGAGAGACGCAGGGGGATTTGCAAAGTAAAACTGCTCTCAAGGGCTGGCCCTGCCTTGGATTTTCCTCTCTGAGCAAACAACCCGGCTCCTTCCCTGGCGCACTGACCACATTCAGCTGGACAGGATTGTTTTGTGCCCCAGTCACTGTTCAGATTTCAATCCCGTCGGCCCCAGGAGTTTTTCCGGGCTGGGGCTGTGTTCCTCTGGCTGTAGAAATGTCACTGCATCCCAAAAAATGCCACTAGTGTTGTTATTTAAGCAATAATAGGGTTTAAGCTAATAATTAGGAAGAGAAAGTGACTGGCTTGCACAGTTTCCGATTACTTTTCTCCTCTCGTCTGTGTGATCTGAGCTCTCTCTTCAGCGTTCCCTGTGGTGGAGGCAGGGTAGAGTTTTAAATAGAATTAAATCCCTTTAACATCGGTTTTGCATCAGCAGAGCTTGTGCTAAAATGCCTGTGCTGTGCAGGGAAGCCTTGCTCATCCCCCCAGCCAGGCGTGGGACAGGTCGTGCTCTGCACGCAGCAGGACCCCCCTGGCAACGCCGTTACAGCCCCGGGACCACAGATGGAGGGAAATACTGCAAAAATTGGTGTTTTGCTGATGGACAGCAAAGGAAGGGGCTGCACAGGCCATTTTGCATCAGATTTGAGAACCAAACTGAAATCTGGTGGGGCTTGTGCCTACGTTGCAGGCAGGCCTTTGTCCCTAAAAGCTGTACAAATACTGGCAGCGCCTGGGAGGGATGTTGGAGGGAAGACACCGGCCGTGTGCTGCAAATCCCCCGCTGCCCAGTGCTGTTCCTCCTGTTTGTCCCCCGGGGTGTGCTGCTGCTGGGTGCCTGAGCTGGGACGTGGTGATGGTGTTTTTTATACTCTTCTGCCTTAATGAGCTCATTTCTGGAAGGCTGGGTAATAGAGGACTATGCATTTTAGAAACATCTACCTGGGGAATGTCTCCCTGGAGAAGTGTCAGGCAACCTTTTCCTGGTAAAAATAAAAAAAAAGGGGCAGAGACCAGTGTCGTATCAGCATCCCCTTTGCCAATACCCCGTGCTTTGCGTTGGGCTCCCTGCAGCCTTGCAGACAGGTTTTACTGTATCCAAGTGTGAGATTTTTTTCCCTCCCTGGCTGCTACCACAGAAGTCCAGGCAAGCCTGGGCAGCTCCGGCGGGGCCTTCGTTGCAACACAGGCGGGAAGAAAACTGTATTTATCGTGTGCATCGGTACAGCTAATGAATGTGTGCAGACATACACAGGAGCTTTTGTACAGGCATAAAGCCCTGCCTGGTTTTGAGGTGGAGAAGAGCCGAGTGCCACTGCTTTTAGCACTCGTATGGTTTCCTGCCGGTGCCGCAAACCCGCCGTAGGTTGAATCCGTGGGGTTTTTGAAGGGATTGAACTTGGTTTCTATGTGCGCGTTGCAGAGAGTGGAGGAAGGATCCCGGGGTGAGAGGCTGGGACCTGCCTTCAGCTGGGGGCAGCCCGCAGCGGGAAGATGCTTTTCCCAGGGAAGGTGTTGGTGTCCCACCAAGGTCACCCCGGTCCCCCCAGGCCCTGAGCTCAGCTTTGCTCCGGGCTGCGTCTTCTCACGGCCAGTTTCCCTCTGTCCCCACCCTCCAGCTGCCCACCGGCCCCACGCAGGACCGCGACCCCCAGCCCCGGGCTGAGCATCCCCCCCTTTTCCTCCTCCCGCCATTTCGCCCCGGTTTTCCCCGCTGATCCGGGGCGGGGCGGGGGGGGGGAAACATCCCCACGGCGGAGGCCGGTCTGGAATCCCCCTCCCACCGGGGGCCCCCCACGATTTGGGGCGGCAGGGCCGTGCCGGAGCCCTCCTCCCCCCCCCCCCCCCCCCCCCCCCCATCCCGCAGCGCGGGGCGGGGCGCGTCTCCCTTCCGCGCCTCCGCAGCGCGGCCGCGGCCGCTCCGCGCTTGGCGGCGGAGGGCAGGGAGGGTGCGTGTAACCAGGGACACGCACACACACACACACACTCACACACACACACACACTCCCGCACACGCAGGGCCGCCCTGCAGCGCCGCGCCGCTCGCCTCTGCGGCCAAACCCCGGCAACAAAGACACCCCCCCCTTCCCTTTTGTCCCCTCCGCGGGATGTAGCCCGGCCGGGAGCGGCCACCGAGGCACCGCGGGGTCCCCCCCCGTGTCCCCCCCCCCGTCCCTCCATGCCCCCGCAGTGAGGCCGGGAGGCGGCGGGCGAGCCGGCGCTGGGCGCTGTGCCGGGGCTGCCGGCCACCATGGGGAAATCCAACAGCAAGTTGAAGCCTGAAGTTGTGGAGGAGCTGACCAGGAAAACGTACTGTGAGTAAACGGGGGGGGACTGGGGGGGCTGCGCGGCGGGGATGCTGCCGGGGCGGCCCCCGGGGCTGGGGGAGGCGATGGGGCCGTGGCCGGGGAGCGGGGCGGGGGGGGGTTTGCTGGGTTCCGCGGCCACCCCGGAGATGCGGTGCCGGCCCCGGCCTCCTCCTCTTCCTCCTCCTGCCCCCGGCTCGTCCCTGCGTTTGCAGCGGGGAGCTGGGATTTCTGCGGGCGTCGGCGCTGCCGGGGCCGGTCCCCAGGGGAGGGCGCAGGCTCGGCCGGGCTTTGTTGCAAGAATTCAGAGATTAGCCTGGGAGGATAAAAAAAACCCAAACCACAAGGCAGCAGAGACGAGGAGAGGGGTAGGGAGCCAGAGAAACACTCTGTTTTCTTACCAAAACAATCCTCCGGGGCCTATTCCTAAGCCTCCAGTAACTGTGGGACAAGGGCCGCGTCCTGCCCTCCCGGAGCGATGCGGTTGCCTTCTCCTGACCCCCCCTGCCCCCGCCCGGAGCATCCTTTCTCCCAGGGCTGCCTGGCCCTGGGGTTTCGCTGCCAGGCCGGTACCCAGGGACTGGCCGTGCTGGTTGTCCTCCCCTCGCTGCCTCCCTGGAGCCAGGCAGCTGCTCCCTGAACAGCGAGCCAAACCGTCTGGGTGGCTTTCAAAGTTTGGGTGCGTTAGTTGGAGGGGGTTCCTTTGTTATTATGCTCTGAAGTGGAGAGAAGAGCCCGACACCAGGGAGTTCGGTATTTTTCTACGAATATCTCAGTATCAGTTTAATAACCTGATTTTCTAAGTGAGTGGCTTTCCTGTCTGAATCTCCACCGTAAGCTTATTAATGTGGCTAGTGGCTGAGCCATCCAGTTTTAGCGAAATCAGGGTTTTTTTCCTGAATGATGCACAAAGGGAACAAAGGCTTTGGTGGTTCAAGTTTGCTTCCTCGCTCGCAGGTCGGAGATATTCCCCTAACGTGCAGCAGACCTGTGAGCTCTCCCCGCTGTCATTGCTGCAGTCCCACGGCAGCGCTTACCCAAAAAGGCAATAGATTAGGATGCAGCAAGTTCTCCCATATGGAGAAGAGGCAATACTGGTGCATTGCACAACCCTACACGCGGGGTTGCTCTCTCTCGTCGTGGCACAGCCGGCAGCAGGCAGGTTGTGGGGGGCATGTCTGCATAGCTGAACCGTGAGCCATGGTAGGAGAGGTTGGGGTACCCCGGCTGGGCTTCCTTGAAGTGGCTGGGGGAGAAGAAATAGTGAGAACGTGGCAGTGCTGGCTGGGCACAGACCCTGGCTGCAGCTGAGCCCTGGGTTTTGGCATCCTCGCTGCAGCTGTGATCCACGGTGGGTGCAGCCAGGTCCGGTTATTGCCGTGCTGCAATCGCCCGCTCGGTTTGTAGCCGCCGTGACCATCCGATCTCCGATGGAGAGGGATCTGGGAAGAGCCAGCCCCGGTGCAGCCTCATCTGCTGGTGATCTCCTGCGTGCCGGGCTTTCTGCACCCCTGGGGTGGCTCCTTTCTGCGTGGGGAAGGTGCCAACCCCAGTGGGGCCGATGGCGGGACACACGGGCAGCCATGCCCCGTGTCTTACCGGCAGCTGATGCCAAACAAACACAGCGCTGGTGAAACCATCGTCTGTGGGCACAGGGATGTCTCTTTTGCTAGATGAGGCCAGCAGAGGGTCATTGCCTTCTGAATCACTTTATTCCAAACTTTCTGTTCCTTTCTCGTGGGTGCCCTCCCCTTTCCACTGCACCCCCTCCAAGAAAGACTCCGGTCCTCTGATCACTCCCTCCATCAGTTCCCGGCCTGCCTCGGGTTTGCCTGCCCACTCCAGGCCTCTTGCTGCCTCTTTTTCAAGGCGCACCAGACCCATGTACCTGTGCAGGTGAGGCAGCAGTGCCTGGGCAGCCACGTCATGGGGCAGCACGTGGCCCTTCGCGTGGCCGGAGCCCGGTGCAGCATCCCAACATGCCCCGGCAGCGTGCGACCGGCGGTGCGATGCCTGTCAGGGAGAGCCGTCGCTAATACCAGGCTCTGTTTGTTGAGCTCTGCTCGTTCCACCTCTCGTCTCTGGGATTAATTACTTTTGCTGAGTGTTTCTGCCCCTTTTCTGCAGCTGTCAAGGCAAGCGCGCGTTCCCTTGTCTGGCGAAGCACTTCACAGGGCCCTCCCAGGCACGTCTGAAAGCCTCTGATTTATCTTCAGACCCTGGGAGATTGGAAAGATATTAATTGCCTTCTGCATTTCGGGGAATCCAGGCAGAGGAGATGCAGGTAGGAGGGCAGGGTTGCACTGACTACAGGGGGAGGCACTGATCCACATCCCTGTGCCGTGGCTAGTGGCCAGCTTGAGCAGGGGATAGTCATATCCACAAATCCATGGCGAACTCAAGAATTGCTTGGGGTCTGCTTGGGAAAGGTTTTACTCCACAGCACTGTGGTATTTTGGCACCTTTTTTTCTGGGCTAGCGATGTCCATCCTTCTCAGAGCATCCCCAGGACGTGGTGCCCTTCCCATGTGCTGGCTGCCACGAGCAGGCGCTGGCCCTGCCTCCTGCGTTTCTGCTGCTGTTACAGCACATCTGGGCAGATGTTTCCAGGAGCCTGTAACTGGCAGCTAATGATGGGGACCCTGCTTTTGTCCCGGGGAGGTTCCTGTGGCTGCGTGAGCCGTGGCTGCGGTGCGTGAAGAGTTTCTCCCACGATGGGATTTCCTTCCATTGCATCATTTTCTGTTTGTGTGATTTCCAGCCAAAACAAAGCAAATAACAAAAAGCCCCTTCTCATTTCTGCAGGATCAGAGGGATGGGGAGACGTCTCCCTCTTTCCCTGCCCCACGTTGCTTTTCTGCAGATTCACCTCATCCGTGGGACACAGAGGACCTGCAGCCCATGCTGTGTCCCCTCAGTGCTCTTCCAGTGCCTGGTGGCTTCTTGTGTCCCCTGGCCACTGTCCCCTGTCCTGTCTGGTCTCTCCATTTCCTATTTGTGGCGTTTTTCTGGTCATGCCTCGGTCACAGCAATCTTGGGGCAAGCAGGCGCTGGGAGCAGCTGGGTGAGGGGCGTGGGACTGCTCACGTGCCAGGCAGGCGTGGGCACGGTGGTCGTGCCGAGGATGCCGCGGGGTTGCCGTCAGCAGCCTCCATGAGATGCGACAATTATTTTACTGTGGGCATTCAGAGCAGGTTGTTCTGGACCCTGCTGGGAACCGGACACGGAAGAGCAGGAGCCTGGAAACCTCGTCGCTTGGCTCCCCTCCCCACTCCGCTCCTGCCTTACGGTGCGTGGGGCCAGATTTTAATGGCACTTGGACACCTAAAGGCGCAGAAGGACATCCGAGGGCTTCTTCGAAGTGCTGGCTGCCCAATTCCTGTTGATTTGGACCCATCACCGTGTGCCTTTCGGCATCTCCGGGCACCTGAGTGCCCAGGAATATCTGGCAGTGCCAAGTTCACCCATCTGCCAGGCACTGGAGCGGCGCTGGCAGGGAGACCCCGGCTGTGGGGCGAGGGTTTAACCTTCCTCAGAGGCCAGGCTGGTGCCATATAGGAGCATGTGGGAGAAGCCAACACTGAGTGATAATAATAATGAATAATAAATTATGTAATTCTTTGTACTTCCATAGAGCCTTTCATCCAAAAGCTCCTAAAGTGCTTTATAATCATTAATTTATTAATCTTCCTGATGCGTCGTTGAGGTAGTTTGGAGACGCAGTTTTGGCTCCTGTGTGTTTTGTCCCAGGAGGTGATAACACCTGAGGCTTGAAGGATCCACCGTCCTCCCTGGGTCGCGTCTGCCGGCCCCTCTTTGGCAGGGATTTAAGCCTGGGCTTAACTTGGGCCAGGTGCTTGCGGCTCAGGGCCGCAGTGGGATTTGGGATGGTGCTTAAGAGCTTTGTGGGGCCACGGTCAAAGGGTTCTGCTAAGCTGGAGATTTATGAAGGTCCTGGGGTATTGCTGCTCCCTGCAGCTTGCATAAAGTCATGCGAAGCGCCCGTGTGCAGTTGTGGGTGCAGAATATGTGTTGTGGGTGCAAATGGTTCGATGTGGACTCCAGGTAGAGGAACTGGGAGAGGAATGCAGTGCCGAGTATCCCTACTTGTAGCAGCACTTCACGCTGGCCAGCCCGGCCGCAGCATTGGCAACCCTTAAAATCATGAAACAGGCTTAAAAATATGAGGTTGTTTCAGAAGTGCCCATTTTAGCTCTTGTTTTTAGTCATTTTGGGGGGGATTGGATTTCAGGGCTCGCTTTTCATAGCTATTGCCCATGTCCAGAACTACTAACGCTGTGTTTTTCTTAATGCCAGCTGCAATAGCCGTGCAATCCGATGTGCTCGGAGCCATGTAGGTGCAGGGACATCGCTGCTGGGACCGGGCGCGGGGTCGGGATGATGGTCCCGGTGCTCCAGAGGCCGCGGCGAGGCTCCGGTGAAGGCGTGGGCGCCGCCGTGAGGGTGCCAAAACGACGCCCGCGGCGCTGGGAGGCCCCGGCTGCGGAGTGGGTGCGGGGAGAGGAAGATGCTCTTTTTCCAAGAACCGTGTCCCACCCACTGTGATCTATTTCGTGGATTTTAAACTCACTCTGGCATCATCATTTTCTGCTCTTTTACAATAAGCCGCAAAATTGGCTCTGTTGCTCGACAGTAATGCATTGAATTAATGGGCATTAATTTAAGAGCAAACTACAAACATATTGATTTGTAGTTACGGGGGTACGTCGTGGCGGGTTGAATTCTGCGGGAAAGGAAAGAAAATTCTCCGATTGCAGCAGTTTTCAGCCAGGAAAATGGGTTGGTTCCTTGCTGGGAGCACCAGGTTGGGGCTTTGCTCCCCGGTTCTGGGGAATCGTGTCAGTCGAGGTGGTGGGCAGGAGGGGGGAACCTCGGGTTTCTCTGCCAGGTTGGTTTGTGTTAAAATCCCTCCTGTTGCTCATCAGGCAGAAAGCAGGGCAAGCCAGCCAGGCAGGGCAGCCGTTATCCCTCGGCAGCAGACGCTGGATGAAATAAATACCTGAAGTGTGGAGCACCCTGGAGATGTGCTGGAGCGGGGAGCAGAGCGGGTCCACTGTCCCAGGGGGGCCCCAGGGGAGGGCGATGGGCAGGACGTGCCGGAGGGATGCCCAGGGGCTGGCTTTTGTTTGGGGCCTGTTTTTATTGCAGCCACGTGTAAGCCAGAGCTGCGGAGGTGGCAGCTGCGGTGCAGGGTCACTGCGAGCTCCGTGGGGACCTGACATGCTGCCTCCAGAGGGCTGTGGTGGTCTGGAGGCATCTCCAGCCCCTTCCCCAAGGAGACCCCCACCTGCTGCCAGCAGCTCTCATGACTGGGCATTCCACGTGCACAAGTTTTGAGGTGTCAGAAGCAAGCTTTGAGGTCCCTGGGAGGTGCTTGGAGTGCTGGGGTGGGAAGGGGAGGACATGACCGAGGGCTCCCTCTGCGGCAGAGCAGAGCAGCCGTCCCTGCCAGCCACGCTCGCGCCGCTGCCGGCTACTGCTCAGGCATCAGAAGAATCACATTTCATTTATCCCCTGACATGTTAATGGATCTGCTTAACCACTCTCCTGACCTTCGCTGCTGCCGCTATAATTAAGGGTGTGAAACAAGAAGCTCCGAAGACATCAAAGGAAGCGGCTGCTTCAGGGAGGAGCCTGCGGACGCGCTCGCGCCGTTATCGGGGTGACATTTGTGGGGTTGCTTTGTTCCTCCCTCCCCTCCTTGTCCTCCCAGGTCATCTAGGGAGGAAGGAGAGCCAGGATCCATGCCCTGCACCCCTGCCTGCCCTCCCGAGGGCAGGAGGGCCGTGGGGGTGTTCAGCCCCAGGGTATGAGTGTGTTGCTGCCATCACCACCGCTCCTGTGGGTTCCCCAGCCTGGTGGTGCCGGCACGGGACACGTTTCCCACACCTCCTGCACGTTGTTCTCCCTTCAAGGCATGTTTTTGGTTTCTGTATGGAAGGAGGGCTGCCTGTGCTTTGTCTATCTGTGTTTCTCCAGCATCTCCTGATGGGTGGCCGGGCCCTGTGGAGATACCCTGGGTTACTGTGTTATCCCCTGTGGAGGAGCGGGTGTTCTGCACCTCCAGCACCCTCCGCTGTGGCAGCCCTGGGTGCAGTGTGTCCCTGTGTGGTGCGGCCGACACGCTGGAGGGAAGGGATGTGCCATCCAGAGGGACCTGGACAGGCTGGAGAGGTGGCCTGTGTGAACCTCATGGAGTTCAACAAGGCCAAGTGCAAGGTCCTGCCCATCGGTCAGGGCAATCCCAAGCACAAATCCAGGCTGGATGATGAGTGAATTGAGAGCAGCCCTGCAGAGAAGGACTTGGGGGTATTAGTGGATGGAAAACTGACTGTGAGCCAGCAACATGTGCTCACAGCCCAGAAAGCCAACCGTGTCCTGGGCTGCATCAGGAGAAGTGTGGCCAGCAGGTCGAGGGAGGGGATTCTCCCCCTCTGCTCCGCTCTCGGGAGACCCCCTGCAGTGTGTGTCCAGCTCTGGGGGCACCAACATCAGAAGGATGTGGACCTGCTCGAGTGAGTCCAGAGGAGGCCACGAAGATGTTCGGGGGGCTGGAGCACCTTCCCTGTGAGGACAGGCTGAGAGAGTTGGGGGTGTTCAGCTGGAGAAGAGAAGGCTCCGGGAAGACCTTAGAGTGGCCTCCCAGGACTTAAAGGGGCTACAGGAAAGGTGGGGAAGGACTCTGGATCAGGGGTGTAGGGATAGAACAGGGGGGAGCCGTTGTAAACTGAAAGAGGGTAGATTTAGATTAGATCCAAGGAAGAAATTGTTCCCTGTGAGGGTGGTGAGGCCCTGGCACAGGTTGCCCAGAGAAGCTGTGGCTGCCCCCTCCCTGGAAGGGTTCAAGGCCAGGTTGGATGGGGCTTTGGGCAACCTGGGCTAGTGGAAGGTGTCCCTGCCTGTGGCAGGGGGGTGGGACTGGATGATCTTTAAGGTCCCTCCCAACCCAAACCCTTCTGTGATTCTATGAGACAGGGAGGGTGGCAGAGGCAGCCCCGCTGCCAGCGAGGCTTTGCCCTGTAGCATCCTATGACCTTCCCTTGGCTCCAGAGTCCAATGGCCGAGTCAGAGACACTTCCCTTCCCCTGCCAGCGCTGCGTGCAGAGGAGAGTTTCCTCCTCTGCCCAGGGCAAGAATCACTCCATGGGTTGGGGACAGCACCTTGGAGTGCCAGGCCATGCTGAAATCCCTGTAGCCAAGGGCAGGATTGAGCAGGAGGCTGAACACAGCTGCCCCCCGCCCAGCCAAGGCAGGGGGCTGCTCCATCCCTGCTCCTGGCAGCACTGGGGATGCTGCCTCGGCTCGGGGGGAAGCCAGGATTAAATCCAGCCCAGGATAGACCTGCTGCAGCCACCGACTCCTGCTGTGGATGTGTTTCAGTCTGATTCATTAATTTCCAAATGAAGGCACTGTTCTTTGCCCTTCCTCTGCTGCCTTTGCTGCAAAGAGCGACTGCTGCTTCTTCCCCGAACCCAGTTTCCAAAGCTTAATGTCGGGCCCTTAAATATTTAATAAAGTCTAAAAAGGATTTTAACTGCATATTGGCTTTCCTGTTGGTATCAGCCCCGGGGGAGATGAGAACAGAGCTGCTCATGGACCTGTTTATCCAGTCTGGGAGCAAGACAGACCACTAATGGCAACCGCCAGCCAGAAGAGTGCCAAACGCACATGCAGTTCTCTCTGCATATTGCTTTGAATCTCAGCAGTAACAAATGACACCAATAACATTGTCAGGCTTGTGCTCTGAATGTCTCGGAGGCTCCTGGACCCGCCGTGATGCTGGTGATGTCTGTGTCTGATGGGGAGAGAAGCCAAATTGGGCAAGCGCACGGGGAGATGGGCGAGCTGGGATGGGGATGCCCTGCTCCGACAGGTAGGCAGCTCCGGCTCTGTGGGTGAGGCTGCTCTGACATCCCTTTGCGATGGGATGTTGCAGGGATGGGTGCCTGCATGGGGACGACCCTGGCATGGGGACACCCCCAGCGTGTGGGTGATGTGGCCGGGATTGGGGCACGGGGCTGAGATGGGGGCACAGTGCTTCGGGCAAGCTGCTGCTGGTCATCTCCAGGAGCTAAAGAAAATGTCATCGCGCAGGCTTTTGCCGTGGTTCTTTCCATGGGGGTGACCCGGTGCTGCAGCTGGGTTTTACGGGGGTCGTGTTTTAACGCTGCTTCCCCAAAGCGAGTGGGAGCAAACCCCAGCCCCGGGGTGTTCTGGTAGCCCCGGGGTGGGGGCTGAGCCCTGACGGAGGGCAGGAGGACCCTGTGCTCTGTAATGTTTAACCAGGACTTTGGTTACGTAGTTAAATCTGAATTTTAATGAGACTGCATTGTCAGGGCCAAACAACCTGAATTTTCAAAGTGCTGACATGTGCCGTATCTTAAAAGATACCATCATCGAATGGGACCCGGGTGAGCTCTGTGGTGCCCCAAGGTGGGGTGATGGATGGCCCCGGGGGAGGACTGAGCCCGTGGCAGCCTGGGGGGTGTTTTCACCCCTTCCCCCCACCCCACAGTGCAGCTCCTGCAGGCTCTGGGCTCCGTGCCGGGGCTCTGTGCTGGGCTTGGGGAGTGTGTTGCTGGGGAGTCTCATGGCCACGCTCCAGCCGTCCCCGGGGGCCAGTGGGTCCTTCCCCCCCCACACGGCCTGCACAAAGCCACCCAACAGCCCAGGCTGCTGGAGATGATCCCGGAGAGCCCCGGCATGCAGCAGGTCCTGCCCACGGGGCAGCCTTCCTCTCCCTGCCTGTGCTGCACCAAGCAGATGCTGCCCAGTGCCAGTCTGGGGGCTGGATGAAGCCCCCCCATCAGTACCTCCAACAGCTTGAGCTGCTGCCGTGCTCTTGGCTATGTGTTTTCTAGGGAGGAGGCCTGAAATTGGTAATGACTGCTCACGTTATGATGCAGTTACCCCGGGGTAAGGTGCTCTGCAGGGCCAGGGGCTGGCGATGGGTCCATCTGTGCCGACTGAGGGGACCTTCTCGGGTCTGTGTTTGCAGGAGCGAGATGTGAAGTCTGCACCGAGTATCCATTTGGACAGCTGTACCAAGCCCTGTGGTCGCTCAGAAGGGACCAAGGGCTAATTCTGTGGTGGGTGTTGGTTCGGGCTGTGATGCTGACCCCCAAATCTGGGTTCCAGGGGCAAGGACTGAAATCTGAGCAAGAACATGCACACACTGCTGAGCCCCTGGCGCCCGCTCGGCGGGGAGGGAGGGGGGAGTCCGTAATTGGTGAATATTAACGTTGTGATGATGTTGAAAGTGGAGTTTGTAACAGATTTATGTTCAGCCAGTTCTCAAATATGTGTTTCACAGAGGCGAGGGGTGGAGTGTGTTGGGCATAAATTGCAGGGTGTGCGGGGTTCACCCCGGAGCACCGTGGTGTTTTATGTACAAGGGACCGATTAGCTCATGCATGAGCACCCCAGTCATTTCCGCATCAGCACCCAATAAGTTCACGCATGAGCACCCAATTAATACACAGACAAGTGCACAATTAATTTACATATGAGCACCCGGTTGGTTTATGCATGGGTGCCCAGTTAATTTGCGCTGGATCGCACACCAGTCCGTGTGTGAGCACCCTGTTAGTTGATGCATGGATGCCCAATTAATGGGTGTATGTGCTCCCAATCAGTTCATGCCCGCGTGTCCAATTAATTTATGCATGAGCACCTGATCTGTTCACACCTGAGTGCCCAATTAGTACACACACAAGTGTGTTATCTACTAATTACACTAATTTACACATGAGTGCCCAATTAGTTCGCGCAGGAGTGCCCAGTGAATTTACGCTTGAGTGCTCAATTAGTCCATGCATGAGCGCCCCGATAAATTAACGAGTGCCCAAAAAATTTATGCATGAGCACCCAGCTGGTTCATGCATGAGCGCCCATTTCATTCACGCCTGAGCACCCAGGTAGTTCATGCATGAGCACCCGATGAAATCATGCATGAGCACCCAATTAGTTCACCTAAAAGCACCCAAATAATTTATGCACGAGTGCCCAATGAGTCCATGCATGATCACCCGATTTATCTTTGCATGAGTGCCCATCTCGCTCAGGCATGGGTGCCCAGCTAGTGTGTGCATGAGTGCCCCACTAAGTCGTGCCTGAGCACCCACTTTGCATACACGTAGGTGCCCAATTTGCCCTCATCTGGGTGCTGCGCTGAGCATCCGCAGCCCCAAACCTGGATGGGAGCCCCAGTACGGGGTGATGTGCCGGGTCCCCCCACCTGGGATGTGTGGGGACCTGTGGGGACCCCGGGAAGGAGCCGCGGCGAGTCCCTGGAGGAGATCAATGCCGCGGGGCCAACACTGCCACGCCTCGGCGGGTGATGCTGGACCAGTTGCCTGTGGGTTGGCCACGACCTGGCAGAGCTGGAGAGCCCTGCAGCAGCGAGGGGAGCCGCTTTGTGCCTGGAAATCATTAACCCTGGTTTCCCTGCGAAGGTGGCGGTGGCCGTGGGATCAAGGTGCTGTGGGAGCAGCTGGAGCGAGGGGGGACGTGCGGGGGTCAGTGGGGACGGTGCTTGCTGAGCCTTTGGGAGCCCGAGCCCACACGAGGACAGAGCTGTGGCAGACGGGGCCAGGCTGAGTGTGTGTGCTCCTGCTCAGGATCCGGCCCTGCGGCAGTGGCTGAACCCCTGCTCTTGCTCAGACCGGTGAGGGGACAGCAGCACAAAAAAAGCCCTGTGGGGCTGGAACATCATGTCATCTCACACATCCCACCGTGGCCAGGGGGTCCCCAAACCGTTCTGAATCCGGCCACCTCTCCTGCACTCCTTCCTGTCCCCGCTGCGGTCCAGCGAGCAGCGAGCTCCCCCGCGGGCAGAGCGATGGATGGGGATTCGCAGTCCCGGGTTCCTCCTCTCCTCACTGCCTGGCAAACACAAATTAACGGGCTTGAGCACTGATTAACCAGAGCTGTTTCTTGCTGCAGTGGCAGCTGGGTGGTGGGAAGAGAGGGGGCACACGAAGGGCGGGTGGTGACAGCGCTGTCAGTCCTGGTGGGGAGTGATGGAAAGGTGGGGGTAGAGGCTTGGGGGTTTTTGGGTACCGGTAGCTGGGAGGAGGGGGCTGGGGGCTGCTTGCAGTGCAGCCCCACCACACAGTCTCTGTCCCTCAGTGCTGCATGAGATGCGTGGCCCAAACCCTCCTCCCAGCTGAGGTGGGAGCGGGGATGGACCGACCAGCGCTGCAAAGGGGCAGCGAGGGCCCGTGGCCGCGGCTTGGCCGTGTGGGGCAGCTCCTGCGCAGCTCCGGGGTGACTGCCCCTGCTGCCTGCCCCTGCCCGCGGTGCGAGCCCTGCGCTCGGCGTTTCCCCGCGCTTTGCTAAGAGCAGTGGAAAAAACAAAGATGCTGCCGCGCGCACGGCGTTGTGCATACGGGAGGGCGTCTGCGGCGCGTCGCCGGGGCTCCCAGCTCGGCGATGCCTCTTCCAGCGTTGCGGTTCATAACGAATGCTAATACTCTGCCTTTATTTAGCGCCTTTCATCCCCAAGGATCCCGGGGCACGCTGCATCCGCTAACAAGCTGCTACGTGCGCTATTTATAGGCATCCCCATAGCGGCTGCGGGAACGGTGGTCCCTGGAGAGGGTGGCTCAGCGGGGGCACGGCGAGGGAGCCGGCCCTGCTCTGGTGGGATGCTACAGTGGGGCTGCTGGGGGTCATCCCCTTGTCCTTGAGCGCTGGGGGTCAAACCTGGCTGAGGTTCGTACCGCTGCGAATTGATCTGCATCGGCTCAGCATCGCGCTGTAATCAATGCCCGGGGGAGGGAAATGCAGCAGCCGCCGCCACACAGGTACTTTCTGTGAGCTCGGCAGGGCTGTGCATGCTGGGGAGCTGCAGAGGATGGAGTGGGGGGAGCAGAGGGACAGCCCTGCCCTTGTGTGTGTCCCCTGTTCCCAGCCCTAGGATGGGTGGCTCAGCCTAGCCAGGAGAGTGGCATGTCCCCAAAGCTTCCATGGCTGTGGGTCCCTGCTGAGGGGACAGGCAGTAGCATCCCTAATCAGTGCCACTCGGAGCATCGACACCCGGCGAGGTCAGAGCAGCTGGGAAGTGGCAGCTGCGAAGTCATCATCTGTCTCGGATCCGTAACTGCAGATACGGGGAGGCAGGTACCCGCTCAGCCCTGGCTTGCCTGGCCGCAGTGACGCTGGGCACGGGGCCGTGGTGCTTCCCTGCTCTGGGAACACTCTGCCCCAGGGAGAGGGAGGAGGTGGTGGCAGCGGAGGGATTCACCCAGAGCTGGGTGGTTTTCCAAGGGCTGGGAGATGGGGCCGTGTTCCCACACCCGGGCAAACCCCGCAGCTCCCCCTCGCGCCCAGTGCCAGTGTGCTGGAGGAGGGATGGGCCTTTGTGTGGCCCCGTTCCAGGGATGCACATTAACAAATCCCACCTCGGGAGCCCTGTGCTGGTTTTCAAGCTGGCACCTGAGCGGTCCCCTGGGTCGGAAAAGCCTCTCCCAGGAGCATCACGCGTCCTTCCTGTGGGCATGAGGGGAGCTGGCTCCATCCCTCGCTCCCCACTCCAGCCCAAGCGTGTCATTACCAGCGTTTCTCCTGTACTAAAAAAAGCACAAATTTCTTAATTATTTCCTGCTGGAGTTGAAAGGCAGCTCCCAGGCCTGAAATAGCACATTGGGGGAAACACAGCCGAAGGAGAGAGAGCGGGAGGCGATTTGCCTGGAGGGGCTGAGCCGAGCCCTGACCACAGCCCCAGGCTGCTGCCACTGTTGCCCCTTTCACCTGCCCTGAAGGCTGCCCAAAGTCTTGCTCTTCCCCCTCCTCCTCCTCCTCCTCCTTCCACCCACCTTCATCAGTGCCTGTGGACAATTGGGGCTTCAGAGCTGGTGCCTGGAGCATCCCCTGGGCATCCTCGAGGTGGGGGTCATGGCTGGTGTCTGGATGCTCGTGGGGAGTGCGTGCAGGGAAGCCTGTTTCTGTTAGAGACATCACTCAGCATCTCCCGTGTGGAAGGATGCTTCTGTGCAACCCTTTTTTGGGGAATGGGGAATCCTTTGGGACTGGCACGACTGTTGTTTTGGCCTGCCCCTGCTCAGCTGCTGGATGCGGCATGTCCTTCCCAGCTCCCTCCTGCCAGGAGACCTCAGTCCTTTCCCCTGTCTGCTCTTCTCCTGCCAGACAGCCCTGCCAAAACAACCCTCTGGAATCCCTCCTGCGGCATGGCGGAAGCCCTCGGTGTCCTTCAGCCCAGGTGCTGAGCATCCCCACGCCTTCCTCTCCTCTCCCGGGGTGCCACCATCCGGACACCCCATGTCGGGACAGTGGGTGCTGCTGCCCTCCCGGCACGGCCACCGCAGGGGAGGCTGGAGGAGAGGCTGCCCCATGCCGAGCCCTTCCTTGGGGGGTTTGCAGGCTGCATCCCTCCAGTGGTCCCGAGCTGGGGTGGAGGGACCCCCCATATGCACAGGGACAGCCTTGGTGCAGCAATTCCTGCCCACAGGGACACAGGAGCCAGCGCCCAGCTGGCTGCGAGGTCGGGGCCGACGTGTGCCCCCCCGGCTGCCCCACTGCTGCCGCCTGCCAGCCCTCGCCTTCTGCGGTCTGCACCTTCTGCCAGGCATGTTATAAATCTTTCTGATGGAAAATTGCTTTCTTTTTTTTGCCATCCAAGGTAATTGGCATCTGTTGATGTGTCTTGGTTCTCTATTTTTATCAGCCGTTTGCACATTGACACATCTCCACTCTGCCTCATTATCCCAGCGCGTTTCAGACCTATTGCTTTTTTATTATTATTTAGATGTACGATGCAAAGGAAATGACTAATGAGGCTGTTACCCCCCCCCCCCCCCACTCCCCGTGCCCGCCTGCTGGCACCGGGCTCCCCGCTGGTGTGCCGGCCAGGCACCGCTCCTGCAGCAGGACGCATGGGGACAGGTGCCAGCCCCCCACCCATTCAGGCTCCCCGGCATCCCGCATCCCATCGGGGCCTTTCCTCTGCTGAGGACATTTGCGATCTCAGCAGCTGTCCGCCGGCTGGGGACACTCAGGATTGCTAATGCTTGCTATTTTCTAGCTTGTCACGTTTTTGGGGTTTCTCCAGAGCCGGGTAAAGCTCCCCGGGGCCCTGGGATGGGTTTGGTGATGTTTGTCTGTGTAGTACCTGGGGGATGCCAGCCCCGGGGCTGTGTCCATGCCCACAGTCAGTGTGTCGATGTCGGAGCTGGGCAGGTGCCTTCCCTGAGCCACGTCCAGGCAGATGTTTTGGCAGATGTTCCCAGGGATGTTTTGGCTCTGGGGAGGCGAGAGGGCAGGGCCGGATCCTCCCCAGACACGAACCAGCCTGGCCCCTGCGTGGTCCATTGCATCTTGCAGCGATGGTGCTGCACTCCTCTGGCAAAACGTCTTGGTGGTCTCCCCAGTTCTGGAGCCGGAGGGACCCCAGTGCCTCCATCCCCAACCCCATCGACCTCCTGGGCTGGTGGAGGACTCCTGGGCCATGCCTCGAAGGCAGCTGCCTGCGTGTGGTAACACATAACATGTAGCAGCGAGCGAGCCCTGCAGCATCCCCCCAGGGAAGTCACTTATGTGAAGTGCAAAACACCAGCCGTAGCAGGGAAAGTGCTAAATTCCTTTTCCTTTTCTTTCTCTCTTTTCTCCTTGCAGTTACGGAGAAGGAGGTGCAGCAGTGGTGAGTGTCCAGCGCAGCGGTGTGGCGGTGAGCTGCCGGGGCGAGGGGGTGGGAGCCAGCAATGCTCTGCAACCCCGCCAGCCATGCAGAGCAAGGGGGTGCAGGAGGGTGTGCCTGTTTTGGGGTGCGGGTGTTAGCTCATAGGGGGGAGACCAGAAAATAGAGGGCTTTTTCCTTGCACACCTCGTGAGCCGTGCGTGGTGGGGTTTGGCTCTGGCTGCTCTCGGCCACCCATGTGGGACGGTGCCCGCTCCCTCTCATCTCTTCCCTCCCCGTATGGGTGGCCGAGGGGAGCGGGGACATGGGGACTGTCCAGCTGGTGGCCGTGGCCTTGGCTGCAGGAGGTTAATGCCATCCCAGCATGTCCCCATTTGCAGTGGGGCCCGCAGAGGCTGGCAGGGGCTGTGGCCATCCCTTCCGCCCCACTGAACACGGCGCCCTAGAAAAGCCACTGTTTCCCTTTCATCTTCCTATCCCACCAGTCAAGGTTTGCTTTCTTTATCTCTTTCTCTCATCCTTCCCCCCTCCCCGATGAGTCATAGCTGCAGCAGCGTGAAAAAGATGTCACCGGCACTTCGGTTTCCCACCTCGCCACCCCCTTCCCCTCCTCCTCCAGCCCTCGGCCCGCTGCAGCGAGTGCCTGACAGATCTGGGCGACGTGTTGCATAACGCTGACGCTCCCTGCGTGGTCCCCGCGTGGTCCCCACGTGGTCCCTGCACCCACGGAGCCGGCGAGCCCCTTCCCCTGCATCCTCTGAGGTGGCACTTTGCAGCATCCAGGTCCAGCCCAGAGCTGGGCCCGGGGGCTTTTGGGGGTGTTTAAGTACCGATGGGTTTTGAGAGATGCCCTGGGCTGTGCCACCCCAAGGACGCAGTAACCCCACTGTGCCCCCCAGCTCCTCTGAGCAGCTTTCACTTGGGGTCGTGCAAAAAACGCCCCAGATGCTTTCAGGCCGCTGTGCTGTTGGTTTTCCCAGGGCATGGCTGCAGGACGCGCGTGCCCAGCGGTGGGTTGCAGATTGCCTGTGGGATTGCTGCCGATCACCAGCCCCTCCCCTGCAGTGGTGCAGCAGCTCGGGGGGAGCTTTCCCGGCTGCCTCCGTACTGGAGAGCCGGTTGGATGCGCCTGATGTATCAGGGCCAAGCCGCAGTGGTGGAGGGGAAGGGGAGCTCCAGCCCTCGGGTGAAGCTTTCCATTTGCAGCTTCTTGCTCGGGAGCCGTGTGCATCCAGAGATCTGAGCGAGGGATATAAATCCTCTCCTGCACTCCCCATGACGGCCTCAGGGCTGAGCCAGGCATCGCCTGCCCCGGCACCTCTGCCTGCAGCGTGGCCGTGCTGGCGGGAGGCAACTTTGTGTAGAGGGCTTTTTATTTTAAAGGAGGTTTAAAAGACTCTCGCAGGTGCTCCCGGCTGGGCGGTGGGTCCCTGTCCCCTCCCAGCTCCTGGACAATGTTCAGCATGAGCCTGGCTGTGCTCGGTTGCCAGTTCTGGGCTCGCAGCGGGGTTGGAGCAGTGGGCTCGGTGTCACTGGTGCCACTCGCTGCTTCCCCAGACTCTCCCCGCTGCCACCCTCACTGCGGTGCCCACAGGGACCTCGTCCCACGGGGCTGGGAGCTTTTGGGCGGGCGATGGGAGCGACACGGGGAGCACCCAGGGACCTGCCCGGCTCCAGCCCAGCTCCCCAGGGCCTGGGGGACTGTGTTCAGCAGGGAGACCCACCCGGTGCCCATCCTCTGCCCTTCCTCCACAGGTACAAGGGCTTTATCAAGGACTGCCCCAGTGGGCAGCTCGATGCCGCCGGCTTTCAGAAGATCTATAAGCAGTTCTTCCCTTTTGGCGACCCAACCAAATTCGCCACCTTTGTTTTCAATGTCTTTGACGAGAATAAAGTAAGTCTGCGAGCCCGGGGCATGGTCTGGGGGGTCGGGGCTGGGCCTGTGGCGATGGTGGGACGGGTTCGGTACGCGGCTGCGCGGCGCTGGAGGAGCAAAATATTCCAGCGCTTCCTGGGGCGTGAAATTAAAGCGGCGCAGCTGCAGCGAGCGAGCCCCTGCGCTTATTTTAGTCAGTGAGAGTCACACAGGAAAAGGCGATGAAGTGACAAAGCGAGAGAGGAGAAACGTGATGTTTTGGTGCCGCTGACAAAAGCCCACCTGTGCAGTGCCCCCCCCCCCAGCGCTCCGGCGTCGCTCCCGCCGGGATGCTCGCTGTCGGGCTGGGCACTGGCGGCTGGATCACGCTGCTGGAGATAAATGTGCATCACTCCTCCCTCCCTGCTGCCTTTTCAGATGTGTCCCCTACGAGGGCACGCGTGGGCAGGGAGGAGTTTGCATGGCGGGGGTGGCAGCAGCACCCTCACCCCCTCCTTCCCTCCCCCAGGACGGGAGGATCGAGTTTTCGGAGTTCATCCAAGCGCTGTCGGTCACCTCCCGGGGGACGCTGGACGAGAAGCTGAGGTGTAAGTGCTCCCTGCATGGTGGGTTCAGCCCTGCAGCCTCTGGCACGGCGAGGGGGCCAGGGGGGTGACACAGGGGTGGCGATGGGGTGCGTGTGCGGTGCGTGGGGAGGCTGCAATCCCCAGCCTCTCGGTGTTGCTGTGGCTTGCAGGGGCATTTAAACTGTACGACTTGGACAACGACGGGTACATCACGAGGAACGAGATGCTGGACATTGTGGATGCGATTTATCAGATGGTGGTAAGTGGCGGGGGGTGTGGGGTGTTCTTGCTGGGCTGGAGCCCGGCTCTACAGGCAGGAGGGCTGCAGGGAGTATGCTGAAACACCCCTGATTCCCTTCCTGGGCTCTTTTGGTGGGGGGCAGGGTCCGAATCTGGCACAAATGCTAGCCCCCTGCACCATCCTGGTGCGGGGAGGGGCAGGGGCGAAGCGTGTGTCCTCGCCTGGGGACACTCTCTGGGCAGGGCACAAACGGGTGCGTGACTGGGTCCCGTCCTGCCACTGCAGGGAAACACGGTGGAGCTTCCCGAGGAGGAGAACACACCGGAGAAGAGGGTGGATCGGATTTTTGCCATGATGGACAAGGTGAGCTCAAGTGTTTTTTTTCCCTGGGGCTAAGGGATTTAGGAGGCGGTTGTGGGCCCTCTTGCCACGTCTCGGCTCTTGCAGGTGCCTCCTTCCCCTGCCAATACATGGTCTCAGCTGCCACTGGGCTCGCTCCAGACCCTCCCATCCCTCCGGGATCCCCGTATCCATTTCAGGGTCCCTGAGATGTCCTTGCATGCTCCGTGGCACCCCTCCCTGGCTGCAGGCGTGGGTGGTTTGATGGGGAAACCGAGGCTGCGGCGGTGGGGGCGACCCGGGTGGCTGTGTGGGATGGTGCGGGTGCTGCCGGGGCCCTGGGGTGCTCAGTCCCGGGGTGCTCGGTGTCTCCGGGCAAAACAGTGCTGCCACGAGAGTGTTTTGCAGAACGCAGATGGGAAGCTGACGCTGCAGGAGTTTCAGGAGGGCTCCAAGGCCGACCCCTCCATCGTGCAGGCGCTCTCCCTCTACGACGGGCTCGTATAGTCCCGGGGCCGAGCGGCGGTGAGTGCTCACGGATGTCAAAGCATGGACATCCCCCCCAAATCCAGCTGGGGGGGGATATTACCCCCATCCTGATGGGTTTCTCCCCGTCCCACAGAGAACCCCAGGACCGCAGCCCACGACGATGCAGTACAAGCTGCCCAGCTGGCAGGCGTTTGCCTGCGACACAACTCATGCTCTTTCCTGCAGATGCAGCTGCAGAGGAGGCAGGGAGGCAGCTGGCATGCTGGGGGCACGGGGATACTCTGGAGAGAGATTATATTAAATGTTTTATTTATATTATATCTTATTATATTATGCCCCAGAGCTGGCAGGGTTTGGCAGGGTGGTGTCAGGGACGCTGTGGTTCACAGCATCCTGGGGGTGCTGGGCTGAGCACCCCGTGGTCCTCGCCATGCCCCATGGGGCTATGCAGAGATGTCTCTTGGAATGATTTTGGTCATCGCAGTCCAGGCAGCACCCAGCCATGGATGATGGTTTTATTTTTTTAACCCTGCTGGAGTTCTGGGCTATTTCAAAATCTTTATTGTGTTTCCAGCTTTGCCCTTCCAGCTGCACTAGTGTCACGCGAGACGGCTGCAGGGTTTTCTGCCCATCCTTCTCACCCGAATTTCCTTCTCCCCACCCTCTCCTGCAGATGCCTGGGGGAAGATGTTCTCCGTGCCATCCGACCACCGCCGCGCGAAGCTTGCCTGTCCCTCTCGGCCTTCCTTTCTGTTCTGCAAGCAAAGGATGCCCTCGAAGCGCGAGCTCACTCCCCCTCTCTGCACTCTGAACCAGCCGCTGCCATTTGCCAACTTCTGCTTTTTCCAAAAAAAAAACCCGCGACAGACCCCGGTCTGAGCGGCAGCGATCGCCCAAGACTTCAGGGCCGGGGGAACGGGTCGAGCATCGCCAAAGGCAGAGCCCCACCCCGGCCTCCTCACCCTCTTTGCTCCCTCTTTGCTACATTTTCGGATGGGACTGCGGATGTGCCGGCGCTGGCATGGTCCTCTCCAGGGAACCGGCCGGCTGGAGATGGAGCCCAAAGGTACCGGGGGGCTGCGCACCCCGGGGTGCTGCCTGTGCGGGGCAGCCGGGGAGCCGAGGCACCGACGGCGATTGGGAACACAGTCCTGGTGTCACCTGCGATGCCACTGGCAGCCTGGCCCGGCTCACTAGGGATATATATTATTATAATTTCTTTTTTTTTTTGGTGAGACAGTATTGTGCTTTTTTTTTTTTTTTTTCCCTTCAGTGGAAAAAAGTGAGGCTTTTTTTATATGCCTGTCTCGACGATCGATATCCTTATTTATTTGTTGTAAATGTTGCTGCCGTGTTTAGTCTCTTGTGTGTGTGTCCAACCACCTAGGTGATGATATGTAAGGTTTACATGCTCGTACACTATTGCGGGGCACCGGGAGCCTGCAATAACAATGAAGCCAAAAATCTGCCTTCCTCCCTCTCCTCCCACCCCCTGTATCCCAAGCTCCGTGGGCTGGCTGCTGTTTTAAGGGGATGCTGTAGCTTCTTTTCCTCTTCTCATTCCCCTGTTCCCTGCATTTTTCTGTTCACCCTTCTCTTTGCAAGCTCAGCCAAGGCTCACTCAGCCCCAGCTCCAAGCAGATCGAGCCCACTCCATCTCTCAGTCGGGCAGGGCAAAGAAGCCACAGGGCACCAGAACATCCTTATTTCCTTTTTTTTTTCTTTCATTTTCTCTCTGCATGAAAAAGTATTAATGGAGCTGAGAGTTGGATTTTGCTTTCAAGTCGATATTCCTTTAATATTTTCTGTTTTGCAAACAGTGGGAAAGTCTGTTTGCACCCCAGGGCGGTGGCTGGGGTTTAGCCCGTGTGCCGGCGGGGCCAGGGGAGCGGAGGGGACGCCGGCGGGGACGGCTCGCTCTGTCCCCCCATCCCGGTTGGGGCGATGTGGCAGCTCCTGCCTCGGGAGTGCCGGGCTGGGAGACGCACAGCTCGGGGTGTCTCCTTATCCCCTTGCTCCTCGTTTAGGACGTGGCAGGTTTTGCTCTAAGCCAAGAGCACGGCCCCAAAGTGGAGCCACTTGTGCCCGCCCTGGGGGAGGCAGAGGGCTGGGGAAACGCCCCTGGAGACCCCCGAGTGTGGGGCTTGGAAATGGCCCCCCCGGCCACAAGCAGTGTCTGCACGGCCGCTCCATCAGCCGCCGTGGCACTGGGATGTGCCCAAGCAGGGCTCAGCCCCGCCGGGACATGCACCGCGGGACACAGCGGCGTCTCTGCGGGAGGATGAGCGTTGGGCGGATGCTGCTGCAGCTCAGTTTCCATCTGCCTTGGCCCCTGCCCTGGGGAAGGAGAGATTTGTACCTCCTCGGAGGCAAAGCGCAAGATGCCCCCTGGACCCCTAATGCCAGTGGGGATGCAAACCCCTCCTGCTCTGGTGCAGATTGTTCCTGGCCCAGTAGCACCCGTGCTGCTCTGCCAGGCTCACCCCTCCATCCCCGTTCCGCCCGGCTCTCCGCCGGGACACCCGCAGCTCCTGCGGCTGAGCCTGGCCAGTGCCCACAGCCCTCGGCCACAGGGACCGTCCCCACGGCAGCAGGAGGTGATGGCTGGACGTGGAGGACACTCTCACAGGTGTCCCGCGATGCAGGAGACAGGACGATGACCCAGCGGTGTCTGAGTCGTCCCCCCGTGGCAGGGGCAGACTCTCTGGCCAAATGGTGCTGGTCCTTTGCTGCGCGGCCCCGCTTCCCAGTTTCAGGGCCGTGTGCTGGTGGCACTTTCTGATGTCCATAAAAAACTGCCCTTCCCCATCCCCAAGGAGACCAACTTCAGGTCCACGTGCAATATTTCTGCCTCTTCTGTGGTTTCTGCCCCTGAGGGTGCCCGTGGTTCATTGTGGGGGGCTCCTGTGGGGTGTCACCTCGCTCCCTCCCATGGAAACTCCATTTCCTTGATGCTTTGTGGCCAAAATGCAACTCTCTTGGGTAGATCTTTGCAGTGCCTCCAACTTCTCTAATGCTTGTCTGCCAGACTGGGCCCTTCCCAGTGCCAATCGATGTTCCCAATGAATGTGACGCTGCTGTAATCACCTCCGCTGATAAATGATGGACCCTGCGACGTTTGACACAATTCCCAGGCAAAGGCAAACCTCATTTGCTCTGACACTTCCCCCTGAAAGGCTTTTAATTTTCAGAGGACCTGCCATGCTTTGAGCTCCATCAGTGCTCGCTGACATCTCACCAGGGAGGCAGCCCTGCAGCAGCAGCGGGGTGTGCAGCCCCCGTCACGGGTGGGGTGAGGGACCAGCATCAGCTTGAGAGAGCTTCAGACCCCAGAAATCCCAAAATTCAGTGTCAGGTGCTGTTGTCATCGTCAGCAACCCCCTGCTGCCGCTGATGCTGGCGGGCTCAGGGGTGGAGCCCCATGCCTCATCCTCCCTCACCCCTTGTTAAATATTTGCACACTAAAAAAAAGAAAAAGGAGCAAAAAGGACAAAAGGTTTTGGCCTGTGTTCGAGAGCTGTGTGCCAGCTCTGAGGACTCTGTTTGGTGACAACGATGTCTTTTCCTGGGCAGAAGCCCCTCCTGTGGGTTCGGGGCTGGCTCTTGTCCTGGGTCCTGGCTCCAGCCCCGTGGCAGGTCCCAGCATGGGGTCTGTCCTGCCCTGCTCTTGGCCATGCTGAGTGTCCCCAAGCAAATAATTTTGGCCCCGGTATTCCCCCCTGACTGTGGATTTGGGACCCTGGCTTGGATGCTTGTAGCCTCCCTTTGGGGAGCACCGAGGGCCCCCGACTCCTCCTGAACATCACCAGGATCTGCAGCTTCTTGGTACCGCTGAAAATCAGGCTTGAAGCATCTCGCGCTTGGAAGCGTTGGCCTTAACCTCCTCGTGCCTCAGTTTCCCCATCAGTGAAATGGCCTGGGTGAGCCATCCCCTCTCCGGAGAGCGATTCGACACCTGTGCCCAGGGGAGCACGAGCGCTGGGTCCAGCTCATGGCTGTGACCATGAGGGTTTGGCAGGACCCGCCGAACATCGGGCACGTGTGGAGCACCGGGAGCGGTGCATGAACCGCCGGGTCGGAGTTTACATCGGAGAATAATTAATTTCAGTCTTCTTTATACACCTGCTCATTATTAAAAGCCAACAGCTGACAAGACCTGATTTGTTTCTGTTTATATTCGGGTTCCTCATGCCTGTCTGAAATAAAGGCGGCTGCAGCCCTGGCGATGGGAAGGGGATGGAAGCGCAGCCAGGCAGAGGCGAGGGTCCGGCCCCGGCGGCTGCGGTGTGTGTCCCCCCCACCTCTCATTTGTCCCCGTCGGTATTGCCCCATTAAAATGCCATGTCTGTGCTTTCCTTTCTTTTCATTTTTCTGTTCGTGTGTTGACTGTTGCTGCTTTGTAACCGTCTTTCCTTGAGCTCTGGGGCTGGGCTGGGCTGAGCTGCTTCCCCTGGAGAGCAAGGACGTGGGAGAAGGCTCTGGGGGCAGATTCCGCCCCCCCTCTCATCACGGCACAAACCAGGACCCGAGAGAGAAAAGCGAAGTGAGTTTTTCCTCCAGAGCATCCCTTTAATTGCTGCGATTTGTAATGAGACCAGGCAGCCCCTGGGAGTGCTCCCCGCCAGATTCATGGGGGGGCTGTTTGCTAATGGGGGACCCCAGCCCCCATTTGTGCCGGGTACCAGCTGCATCCTGACAGCGCAGAAGCGGGTGCCTGTCGGTGCCTGCCCCCCGTGCCATCAGGACACTGCAAACCAGTTGGATGGGAGAGGGCTGAGGCGGTGGGACCCCCATCCCAGAGCCACTGCTCCCCCTGAGCGGGCAGGTCTGCCACTGGCTGTGCTAACCTGGAGAGTGGAAGGGTCTGGGGGTCTGGGGCTGAGCCCCCTTGGAGCAGGGCTGGTTTTGAAGCAGGGCCAGGCGCAGCATGGGGGCAGCTGAAATCGCTGGCAGAGTTGCCCTCTTTCCATAAATTTAGGGTTGGGGGGGTCTGGTGGGGGTGGGTGGGTGTCCCGCAGCCTGCTCACTGTCCGATCGTCCCCAGCCCCAGGGCAAAGGGGGAGATGTGGGGCGCTTTGGGAGGGCATCAGCCGCCCCACCTTCATGGGGGTGTTGGAGGGGAGGGGGCCGGCTGGGGCAGGAGCAAGGGCTGGGGGCGAAGGAGGGAGCCGCTGACCCCAGTCTCAGTGCAGCAGCTTGGGGGTCTCTTTGCAGAGCAGTTTTGGGGTCTCAGTCACACTCTGGTCCAGCGACGCTGTCCTTCCCTTCTCTCTCTCTGCTCCTGCGGCCTCCAGCCCCGGGTTGGGTGCCATGTCCCACGGAACCCCTGTCCGGGGGGGGCAGCTGAGCCCCGGGCTGTGAAACAGCAGGTCCAGCAAAGAGCCTTGTTTGTAAAGATGAAGCCTGTTTGTGCGTCCGTGCCGGTGTCTCGACTTGCATGCCCTGCTGCCTTGTCTTGAGATGAATTCAAGAGCAAACCAAGCAAGCGAAACAGTTTAAAACCAGAAGAAAATGAAACAAAACCCAGGAACTTTGTGACTGTGGAAATAAAAGCTTAATGACAGTAACGAAGCACCTATGGTCTGTGATGCGCTGCGGGGTGAGCGGGGGGAAGGCAGGCAGGCTCGGGGGTGGGGGGGGCACACAGATCATGCTTGTCACCTCCTGAGGCCCCCAAATCTGTCCCTGGACTCAGTGGGGCTGGGACCTGGGCTTGGGGCCGGGGGGGTGTGAGCGCCTGGGGCAGTGTGCCCCGAGCACGGGGAGCAAGCAGTGCCTGGGCTATGCCAGCGTGGCTGCAAACGGGGACGTGCTGAGCTACGCTGGCAGGCGGTCGGTGAGGCACCATGCCCACATGCTGTGATGAGCTGTCAGGTCTCAGCTCCAGACTGGGGGCACGTCAGGGACCGTTCACCCCTGTAACACAGCTCCTTCCACCTCCTTTTACCCAGACACAGCTTTTTGTCTGCCAGGTCCTATCCCCGCCAGCACCCACATCCTTTCTACTATTTCTCTTTCACAGCAAAGCCGTTTACAGCCGCGCCGTGCCCGCCTGTGCCCTCCCCGTCTCCTCCGAGCCCCCTTGTTGATGCAGCAGGCTGAGAGCCTTCGGGTCGCTTTTGGCACGCAACAGCTGCCGAGGAAGCTTGATATTAATATCTCATAATTGTGCCTCACAGCCCGTAACGGAGGTGCCCCTCGGCAGCCCCCGCCGCAGCTGACAGGGCGAGCGTGGAGGGTCACAGCCTGGATTAGGCTTTTCACGTGCAGCAGGGTCGCGTTTGCCGTTCTGCCCTGCCAAGTCTTCTGGAAACGAACGGCGCGAGGCCTCCCTGCCAGCCCATCTTTATTTGTTTGCTCTCCTAACGAGGCTGACTAATTATTTTTGGGCGGCCAGAGGAGATGCCCTAACGGTCTAAACAAGGAGGCTGTGTTTGCACAGGGGGTTTTGTTTGGAGTGCCAGCACACAACAGGGACACCCGGGGATTTATCCCCCGTGCCGGGGAGCGGGTGAGGACAGGCACAGCCTCCAAACCACAGCGGTTACCCTCGGTTTGCTGTGCTTTAACCCCCAGCAAGGAAGGGGTTAAAGCCCAGCTAGGGCAGGTGTTCTTGGAATTGGGAGCACTGGTGGGTGTGGGAAGGGCTGGGCAGGATTAATTTGATGGGAAGAAGCTGTTGGGGTTTCTTGGTGCCCGTAGTGTTGGGGAGAGGTTCTCCCTGCTGGGGTGCAGGATGGTGTTGGGGTGCAGGGTTAGTGGCTGGGGGTGTTCTGTGGTAGGTTTGGTGGCACTGTGGAGTGGGAGAACCCTCCCCAAGCTTGAGTGAGTGTGGGGCTGGGGATACAAAGCCTGGAGAGGACAAGAGGCTGTAGGTGAGTGGCCGTGTGCAAGCCCACAGCCCTGACTGGGGATGGGATGGGGACAGGCCACCAGCACAGCTCACGGCTCAGCCCTGTGGGGCAGAGGTGCCATCTGGGTGCCTCCTCTGCCCTTCTGAAAGGGGGGGGCCTTGCCCACCCTGGGACTGTGCTGGGCTGAGCCCAGGCTTGCAGGGATCCCCAAGAGGGTCCCACTGTCCCACGCGTGGGGATGGGGGGTGAGTGTAGTCCCTAATCTCCCCCAGCCCCTGTGTCTGGGACAAGTGGGGCTGATGCCAGTGAGGCACTGGGGGCTGGAGGGGATGCTCAACCCAAGGCAGGATTCGGCCCTTGGTGCGCAGCTTCACCTGGAGCCGGCCCTTGGCCGCAGCCGCTCCCCGGGTCCCGCTGGGGGGGAGTTGAGCAAGAGCGGAGCATCCCTGCGGAGCGGCCATGAGCTCAGCGCTGCGCTTCGAGGGGAGCCAGGAAAAGCTCCGCTGCCCCCAGCCAGCGCTCCCGGCCAAGGGCTGCTGCTCCCGGCCAAGGGCTCTGTTTCGCAGCCCTTGTCCTGGCTCTGGCTTTGTCTGCACTTTGCGTGGCTGTTTGCTCCCTGTTCCCAGGGCGGCTGCGCTGGGGACCCCCCCCCCCAGAGCCTCTTGTCGTCCCCCCCAGCCCCACTGCAGACCCCTGTTCCTGGGAGAGCCCTTTGCCTGGTGAAGGGGGGGTTGCATCCTCGGGGTCCCTTTCGCAGCTGGTTCTCCTCCCCCCCGCTGTGGGTTTGGCAGGGTTTCCCCCCAGGCGCTCAGCTGCGAGCCCCCATGTCCTCCCCTGACCCCCAGCTCCCCCCAGCTGAGCAGGGGGCTCTCTGACCTGGGGGGGGGGGGGTGGGGTGGGGTGTGTCAGAGCCAAGGAGGGGGCCTGAGCAGTGTTTCTGACAGTTCTGTGGGCTGCAGGACCTGCTTCCTAACCTCCGCATCCCCATCCCGGCTTCCTCCAGCTCCCACCCACCTCCCTGCCGCGCCTCTGGCTCCAAAAGTCCTGTTTTCCCTCCCTCCCTCCTTCCCTCCCAGAAGTTGAACGCTGGAGGAGCAGGTCCGCAGCTGCGGGCGACTGGGCGTCCCCCAGCCAGGGTCCCTGCTCTGTCCCCACTGCGTGTGGCCCCTCGCACCCTGTGTTCCTCCCCGGTGCGGGGACGGTGCCCAGGGGGTCTGGGGGAAGGAGCAGGGGGAGGACAGAAGGGGTGTCCCCAGCACCTGAGGGTCTCCCCCACGATGCCACCCCACGGAGGGGTGTTTGTGGGTCTCTGGCTGCTGCTGGCCCCCAGTCTCGCCGAGTCCCCCCCCAGCACAGGGGGGGCCACCCTCGCCTTTGTCTTTGACATCACTGGCTCCATGTACGACGACCTGGTGCAGGTGATGGACGGGGCCTCGCGCATCCTGGAGCGGACGCTCAGCAGGAGCATGAAGCCCATCAGCAACTACGTGCTGGTCCCCTTCCACGACCCAGGTACGGCTGGGACAGGGCAAGGACACGTGTCCTGCTGGGGACGGGGCTGAGGGGAGCTGGGCTGTGGTTCTGGCCGGGTTCGGGGCTGAAGCATGCGCTTCCCAAGCGCCTGCACTGTCCTTTCTCCCTGTTTTTAATGTCCTGGTGACTGCTGCGATGGGGATGGCAGCGCAGGATGAGCCGCAACTCGAGAGCATGGTGCTGGGCAGGGCATCCCATCCCCAAGCCTCCCTGTGGGCACAGGGCAAGCTGTTTCCCACCGGATTTAATCCCAGTGATGCTGGCAGCCACCTTTGGGTGGCTATTCTACTTCCAGCCAGTTCATCTCCTCAGTCTAATCATGGGGGGGCATTTCTGTACAGGTCACCTCAATAAAAGCACCACTCACTAAGAGGTTTTGGTAATTTACTGCAATACCAGAATCATTTCTTTCTGTCCCAGACTTGGGATTTTTGGGCACACCCATAAATAGCAGCTGCTCCGCAGAAGAGCACCGACCCCCTACAAGGAGAGTGGGACTGAGGCTTTATTTTCAGTAGAAACACTGAGTTTGAATGAAAATCGTTGGAGCTGGAGAGGGAAGGAGGCAGAGGCAGTAAATGGGTTTCTGCATCGCTTTGCTGGGAGCCTCCCCAGCAGAAAAGGGTGCTGGGTTTGCGGCTCACCCTGGCTGGGACAAGCCAGGGTGTTGGGGACAGATTTCCCAGGGCAGGAAAAGACCTGGACACGGACCTGGGCTGCCCAAATCCACATCTCGCTGGGTGCCAAGCCAGGGTAGATGCTTAACCCTGAGTCTTGCAGGTCCCATAAGGGTGCTTGAGCCGGGGCGGGTGCTGGGGAGCGCCGGCAGCGTGGCGCTGGTGGAGGCTGGTGCCGGTGGTTGGGAGGGCTGAGGCAGTGGTGTTGGTGTGCTTGCAGAGGTGGGACCCGCCACCCTCACTGCCGACCCCCGGCTCTTCCAGCGGCGCCTGCGGGAGCTCCACGTCCAGGTAAAGCGTCCTCAGCCCCACGGTGCTGTGCCAGGGGTGGCTTCGTGCGTGGCCCTTGGTGGGAAGCCCGTTCCCACATGGTGGTGGGTCCCAGCTGCGATCCCTGCTCCTCTCCGGACCTTGGTCCCCCGGGAGTGTGGTAGGGGCTTGGGGCTGAGCTGGGCTTGCTGGGGGCTGACCACACCGTGGTGGGAGCAGAGAGGGTGGGTAACGCTGGCGCTGTGCCCCAGGCTCCTGCAGCGGGGCAGAGTGCTCTCAGTTCACAGCTCTTGTCCCAGAGTGGGAATGCTTTCCAAAAATCTCTTCAAGAAGTGCTGTTTGAAAATTGTTTGAGGTTCTTTGTGGTTTTTTGGTTTTTTTTTTTTTTTAAAACAATTTCAGCTGCATTCTGCCAGCTGAAACGCTCTTCGGGAGTTTAATCATGCTTTATCCATCACCACTCCTGCCCTGGCTCCCGTGCATTGCTAAATCCCTGTGGCGTTTCCCTTCAGATGCAGCTGTGTTTTGGCTGGAGGTGTAAAGCTGCGGCTGCAAATCGTTTCACAGCCCTTTGGGGGTGCAAAGCCCTGTGGAAGCAGGAGCTGGCCCTCGCTGTGCCTCTGCGCTTGCCTGGGGTGGTCAGTTCTGCTGCCATGTAGGGGGTGACAGGCTGGGGTGGGCACAAATGTGCCCGCTAAAGGTGTTCATGGGAAGCCAATGGCTTCTGTGAGTCTGGATCCCCAAATGGGTGGTTTAATCATCATTAGCGGTGAGACAGGGACAGGTCCTTGTCATCCCGCGTGTTCCTGCGACACCATCACGCTGCTCTGGCTGTGCTTGGCCTGACTCCAGCAAAGGGGTGCGATTCCTCCCCATGAGCAGACCCTGGGTGGGATCCTGCCAGGAGCTCAGCAGGGAAGGGCTGAGCTTGGTGCCTGTGCCACATCCCTCGCTGTGTGCTGCAGGGCGGAGGGGACTGCCCGGAGATGAGTGTGGGAGCCATCAGGCTGGCCGTGGAGGTCTCACACCCTGGCTCCTTCATCTACGTCTTCTCGGATGCTCGGGCCAAGGACTACGAGCAGCAGGAGGAGCTGCTGCGGCTGCTGCAGCACAAGCAGGCCCAGGTGAGCAGTGCTGCCCACCGGCCTCCTGCCACAGCTGGCTCGGGTGGGCGCTGCAGCAGCACAGCAGCAGCTCCTGGCAATGAGCTGCAGCAAGAAACCCCCCTACATTGCCCCTTAGTGGGGTGAATTTTGCTTCCCCTGGGCTGGCTTCGAGGCACTGGGGGCTGGTGGATGCTGGCTGCATCCCCTCCCTGGGATGGACAGACACCCCGGGGCTGTGCGTGATGCTATGGGGAGCGTTGCCGTGGCAGGTGGTGTTTGTGCTGACGGGGGACTGCGGGGACAGGAGCCACCCTGGGTACCTCGTGTATGAGCGCATCGCTGCCACCAGCTCCGGGCAGATCTTCCACCTGGACAAGCAGCAGGTGACCGAGGTGAGAGGGGAGACATGCGGGAACAGGGATGGGGTGGCCAAGGTGTGTGTGATCCAGCCTGGCTCGGCTGCTCTTATATTCTCCCTGGGGTTAAATCCTCATGCCCAAGGCTCTGGGAGCCCTGCTTTAGCTTGAAGCAAGGGCTGGAGAAGGCTGGTTGCTCTCAAGCTTGCTGCGGGGCTGCTTGTGTGATCCTTGGGATGAGCAGACTTGCCTTCCCTCATGGAGGGGATGCCTCTGCTTGAAGTTGGGGTGCTCCTGTTGCTCTGAGCACCCCTGGAATTAGGCGGGTGGTCTGGCCGTGGGGGGAGGAGCCTCTCTGCCTGTTCTTGAAGCTCTTGACTGGCACAAAATCTCAGAGACCTGAGGAAGATCAAAGTGCTTTTCTGCTCATTACTGGGCAGCATCTCCCAGCAGACCCCAGCCCCTGCCCAGCCTCTGGCAGTTGTGCATTTTAATGATTTCTGTTCCCATGAGTGAGCTGGGGGGTAATAACATGCCTGCTCTGAGCAGCTGAGCAGGAGCCATGTGGCAATAACAATTAAATCAAATTACCCAATTCCTTTTGCACCTGCTTGTAGCAAGGGGCTCAGCCAGGGCTGTCACCTCCTGCCCACCCGTCCCTGTGCCACGCTCATGCTGGCACCCACCGGACCTGGCTGGGGCTGGTCCCTCACCTGGGCACTGTTTTGCAGTCACACCTGAGATTTTGACCCAGTGCAGTACAGCCCTGCTCCCAAAATGGCCCCAAAATGGCTGCACCTGGTGGTGAGGGGGATCTGGGCTAATCCTCCCCTGCATGCCCCCAGGTGTTGAAGTGGGTGGAAGAGGCCATCCAGGCCTCCAAAGTCCACTTACTGTCCACGGACCATGAGGATGGCGGGGAGCACACGTGGCCCGTCCCGTTCGACCCTAGCCTGAAGGAGGTCACCATCTCCCTGAGCGGCCCTGCCCCAGGGATCGAGGTCCGGGATCCGGCAGGTAGGAGCTCAGGGGAGGGGAATGTGCAGAGGGTGATGCTTTGCCTCTGGAGAGCCCTCACGTCAGGACAAACGGGAGGCTGCAGGCATGGGGATCGCCAAACCTTGTGCTGAAAACATAAATAACAAAACAACGAGCTGCAAAGCCCTCATTAAGCACCAAGTGCTTCTGCTCTGCTCCCCTGCCGGGTTGGCTTTGCCTCTGGTTTTAGGAGGGTTTTCTCTGCTGCCCAGGCTGTGAGAACTATGTGATGGGCTCTGCACCACGGTGAGCCCTGAGGGAGGGGGCTTCTGGCTGGCTGCAGAGACCTGGGGCTGGACCCAGGTTGCCCATCCCAGAGGCTCACTCGCTGTTTCAGGAAAGGTCCTTGAGAAAGGCCAAGGCCTGAAGGAACTGCTCAGCATCCCCAACTCAGCCATGGTGGTGGCCGTGGAGCCCCACGAGCCAGGGACGTGGTTGGTCACGGTAGGCTGGTGGCAGACCCTGAACATCCCCTACCCATCCCTGATGGATATTTAGCTGGCCAGGCTTTGCCAGGCGTGGGCTTTCCCCATCCTCCTCCAGCCAGGCAGAGGATGCTGGAAGGGACCAGCGGCCACCTCCTCCCTTCCCCGTGGCTTCTTCCTTCCCCTGCCCTCAACATGCACCTCTTGCTCCGCTTCCAGACCCAGAGCAGTGGCCGCCACTCACTGAGGATCACGGGCATCAGCAACGTTAATTTTCAAGCCAGCTTCTCCACCCAGCCAGACTTTGATGCCAGCCAGCCTGGGGAGAGGCCGGTGCAGGGTGAGGCTGGTGCTGCCCAGGGGCATGGATGCTACATCTGGGCTTCTTGCAGCTGGGAATGTGCCTGGGTTGTTTTTTCCCTTCCCTCTTTCCAGGTCTGCCCATCGCTGTGGTGGTGAACTGCACCGGTCTGAAGCCACCTGGGCGCTTGCAGGAGATCGAGCTCTTCAACACCTCCGGCCATGCCCTCCTCTCGCTGCCCGCACGGCCTCTCTCCAACACCTCCTTGGGGCAGCTCTGGGTGGGCTCACCGCTCCGTGTCCCCCCGGGTGACTTTCTGTTGAAGGTGAAGGGTGAAGATGCCCAGGGCCACACCCTGCACCGCCTCTCCGGGGTAACCTACACCAGCGTGATCCCCGGTGAGTGGTCCCCACACTCCCCAAAGGTGCTGAGAAGGGACCAGAGGCTCCAGCACTGCCTCAGCTTTAGTTTCTGCTTGGGTATTTTTTTATCCTGCTTCCCAGCGCAGCTTTTGGTGAGCTCCCAAGGAGAGTTACATGTGTGCGTGTCCCCAACTGTGTGCATGTCCCCAACTACTTTCAGGTCTACCCAAAGTGAACATCTCCAGCAAGATCCAGGCTTACAACCGTGAGCCACAGCTGATCTCCTGCTCCGCACGGAGCGAGGTCCCTTTCCACCTGCAGCTCAGCCGTGGTAGGATGAGGCTTGGGGAAGAGCAGCTCTTCAGGTGAGCCTCTGGTTTGGCCCAGTGGGCTCCATAATGGACCCATGTGGGCAGCAACAGCCCCCTGAGCTGGCTGTGTGCCTGCAAGCTGTGAGCATCCCAAGGCAGCCAAGGAAAATCCTGGAGGATGTGTGTCTGCAAGGGGTGGGGGTGCATCCCTTTGCATGACTCAGTTGGAAAAAAAAGTCCTAGGGGTTTGGAGCAGGGTGGTGGCATGGCAGCCCCAGGGTGGGGGTGACCCTGTAGTCTCTCCCTTTTTGTAGGAGTTCAGGAAACATCAGCTGGTTGATCCCTGTGGTGTCCAAGAGTGACGAAGGGTTTTACGAGTGCACAGCCACGAGCAAGGTCGGGGTGACACGGGCTCGTGCCCACGTCTCTGTCTCAGGTGGGGACTGCTCAGGCCAAGCCTCGGTGCCCATGAGTCTGAGGTCTGTGACTGGGCAGCGGCTCATTTCACCCCGGCGTGCCATGTTTGCAGAGCCACCGCCACGTCTCATAGCCCTGGGCAACATCACGGCTTCACCGGGCCAAGACGTGGTCATGTCCTGCCTGGTTCTGGGCGACATGCCCTACAACCTGACGTGGAGCTGGGACGGGAAGGCAGCAGGGTCGGGGGACGGCCGGACCAGGCTGCTGCAGAACCGTTCACTGGAGATCAGCCCCGTGCAGCTGGGGGACGGGGGCCTGTACGAGTGTGTGGCCCACAATGCCCATGGCACTGCCACCGCCTCCCTCTGGCTCTTCGTCCAGGGTAGGCTCTGTCCCCGTGGGACCCTGGCCCGGGTGATCCCTTGCCCTCTGGGCGGGCAGTGGATGGGACTGGGGGGCTGAGCTCTTCTCCAACCCCATGCAGAGGTGCCCTGGGTGAAGGTCGATGCCAGCCCCCAGCGTTTCAGCAGGGGCCAGGAGCTGCAGCTGAACTGCACGGCTGGGGGCCACCCTCCGCCCCACACCTCCTGGAAGCGCTGGGGCTGGGCGCTGGAGCAGGATGAGAGGTAACCCCTGGGGACCTGGGGGCCTTCATCCTCCCTGTCCCACTGGGGATGGCGCTCCCCTTGCAGGGGTGCACGGGCTGAGGGAGAGGGGCTTCCACCTCCCTGTCCATGTCAAGCTGTGAGTGCTGGAATGGACTTTGGGGAAGGACCTGATGAAGCTGGCTTTAAGTGCTAACCCGCATCTATCAAATGCCCAGCACTTGCCACACGTGTGGGATGGCCTTAAGCCCGCTCACTTATTTCAACACATTTTACATCAGCTCTGGTTTTACCGGGCTTGTTTCTCTCCCTCTCTCTCCCCGTTTGCTGCAGGGTTTTCACAGATGCTCAGGGCACCCTGCACATCAAGGCCGCAGTCCCAGAGGATGCGGGGAATTACAGCTGCTACGCCGGCAGCGTGCTGGGCTGGGATGAGCAAGTCGTCACCCTGGAGTTCACTGGTACCTGCTCCCCACCTGCCGGCGCCATCCTGGGAAGGGCCCTGGCTCAGCGCTGCCGCAGGAAGGATTTATTATCCCTCCTTGCTGTCCCTTCCCTGCCGTCTGGGATCTTGCGGCACGCGAGCCATGGGATGGGGCTGTCTGTGATGGAGGGTGTTGGGGGGCAACTCCCAGGGCCCCAGGGTCCCCTTGGGGTGAATGACATGACACCCAGCGCTGCAGGGAGTCACCGAAGCTGTGTCTCTCCCCACTGCACAGAGCCTCCTGCCATCCTGGTGGTGACGCCCAGCCTGAAGGCGCTGGTGGGAGAAGACGTGACCTTGGAGTGCTGGGTTTTGGGGGTGCCCCCTCCCCACATCGTGTGGTACAAAGGTGAGACTGGGACAGACCCAGGGAGCAAACTCCTTCCGTGCACTGGTGGCCCTCTGCCACCTTGCAGGAATGTCACACATGGGGTTCCCTGGACCGATGGCGGGAGGGACCCCCAGAGGCACTTGGGGTGCTGATGTGGGGGGGTCTCTGGGCAGGCGAGCAGGAGGTGGCGACGTTCCCACCCGGCACCCAGCGTGCTGTCCTGCGGCTGCAGGCGGTGCGGGAGGAGGATGCGGGGCGGTACGTCTGCGAGGCTCTCGGTGAGGCTGGCGTCACCTTCGACAGCACCGTGCTGGAAGTGGGGTGTAAGTCTCCGCCTCTTCTTTTGGGTGACACTGAGCATGTGACCTTACCTCCACCGCTCTCGCTCCCGGCTCAGCTCCCACTTGCTGCTTCCCAGGGTTCCTCTTGCCCCCAGCTCCTGTATTTCCCAACATCGGGGTGTCAGTGCTCAGTACAAGCAGACTGAAGCCTGGTGGGATTTCCAAGGGTCAGGAGGAGGGAAGAGGCTCAAGAAGAGGCAGAAGATGATGCTATGGCATGGGACATGATAGCATGGGGCAAGACTGGGGGTGTAAGTTGCAATTAGAGGGCAGAGGTGGGGGCTGGCTTCTGTGTGTCTGAAAATCCAGGTACCTCAGCAGTGCTCAGGGCTTCCCACTGGAGTCAGAAGGGATGGAAGAGCCTGGGGAGGAGGAGGAGAGGTGGTGCTGAGCTGAGGGCAGTGAGGCTTGAAGCAGTTAAAGGTGGAAAAGTGCAAGAGGTTTTGCTGAGCCGGGGTGGTGCTGAGTGTAACTGGAAGGGATGGAAACTGCAACAGCTGTAACAGCTTCGGAAAAACACCAAACGCTTTAAGTCAGTCTCATAGCTTCTCAGGGCACCTGGCTTGTGGGTTTTGCAGCCCCGTCTCTTCTTTGGGCTTGACTGGCACAGAGTCTGTTGTGGGGAAGCCGGGCTGTTGGACCTACCTGAGCCCCTTCTCCGCTGGTCTCTCCTCCAGTGGCCCCTCACTTCTCCAAGCCCCTGGGGGACGTGGCGGTCCAGGTTGGGGAGAGCGTGAGCCTGCTGTGCCGCGTCGAGGGCTCTCCCCCACCATGGGTTGCCTGGTCCCGGCAGGATGGAGAGCCTGTGCCGGGCTGGCACCAGCCACGGGGTGTTTCCAGCCAGCTGGAGGCTGCCGAGCTCCTCATCGACAGTAAGAGCCGAGCGTGCAATCGTGTGTGTTGGGCATCCCGCCTGGTGCGTGCTTACACAGTGTCACCCTTGGGTGCTCTCCCCCCGCCTGCTGCAGGCTGGTGGGATTAGCCCCTGTGCCCACTCTTTTTGCAGTAGTAAAACATTGACATAGTGGGTTTATTTGCACTTTTTACGTGTCAAGCTTAGCTGAGCTGTAACAACCCTCAAGCCTTCAGTGCTGTGCGGTCTCTCCCCTGTCTGAGGCAGTGGTGGGGCAGGGGAGGGTGGTGTCACCCCCATCCCGGAGCTTGCTCAGAGCTCTCCAGCCCCATCAGCCTCAGGCTTCTTCCATCCATGCTCCAGGTGCCTCACTGGATGACCAAGCCATCTACATCTGTGAAGCCCAGAATGAGTTTGGGAAAATCCAAGCGGAGGTCAAGCTCACGGTCACTGGACACGGTTTGCTTTTACATGCTTTTGTTGGTATATTGATCCTGGCTGCTGCCAGCGCCGGCTGTGCTGGCGGTGAGTGAGCGGCTGACCTGTGCAGCCACATCTGCTCCCAAGCTTGCCTTGGTGAATGCTCAGCAAAACCACCCCCCAGCTCAGGGTTTGGATAATGCCTTTCCACCACTTTGGCTTAATGCACTGACACGCGCTTGAACCCAAACTGTAGATAAATATCCCCATATTCTTGGGGGAGCTTGATGTTGGAGCCGGCTTGTGCTGAGCCAAGGTCTGGACCTTGGAAGAAAGGCAATCTAGATCTGTTCTTATGAGTGTTCCTGGCCAGTTTATCTCCAACTAATACTGTTTCCCTTTCCCATCTTCCAAGCAGCCCCAGAAATAGCTCTTGCATCCCCCGTGGTCCGTGCGCTCCCAGGCCAGCCCGTGTTGTTGCCCTGTGTGATCCTGGCCGGGAGGCCGTTCCCAACCCGCCGCTGGCTGAAGGACGGGCAGCCGGTGAGGCTTCCATGCCCGCCGGGATGGTGGGTGGGTGGGTTGGCAGATGCGAGCACGGCCCTGCAGCGGAGCCTTTGCTGCAGGATGGGTGCCCCAACCTCCTGGGGCCAAAGCTGCTGGTGAAAGAAGCCAAGGGAGCATTTGGGTTGGGAAGGCACTGTGGGTTTATCACCACATGAGGATGTTCCTACTGCTCAAGGATCGGTTTCTAGATACGCCTCAAAGACACAGCAATATGGCAATGTTTGACCCTCAGTCTGTCCTGCTTTCTGCTCTCTGCCTGTGCCCAGGTAGCCCCAAGCAGCCGCTACTCCGTCCAGGCTGACGGGAGCCTGCACGTGGACCAGGCGTCAGAGGGGGATGCAGGGAGGTACACCTGTGAGGTGACCAACGCCCTTGGCTCACACAGGCAGGACGTATCCCTGATCATCCACGGTGAGTGGTGGGGTGCTGGGTGTCCCCACTCTGCCTGTGCCCTCCGCACTTCCTAAGCTGCAAAACCCTGCTCTCTTTGGTGGACGTGGCCCTGGCCATGCAGTATGAGGTGCTTCTCTTCCTTCCCAGTTCCTCCCAGCATTGAGCTTGGCCCTGTCCTTGTCACTGCCACTGAGGGAGTGGCTGTCACCCTGTGGTGCAATGCCACTGGCGTGCCCCCCCCTACTGTCACCTGGGCAAAGGTAGGTGACAGGGACTGGCAGGCTGCTGCCCCCATGCCAGCCAGGCTGTGGGTCACCCTCATGAGCGGGGTAACGTGTTTGGAGGGGACATAGCTCTCCAGTGTGGCCGTGGGAGGTGGCACAAAGTGCCCTGGGATGCTGGGACCTGGAGGCGGCTTGCTCTGATGGGTCCAGAGCCCTCTTCTTGCCCTTGGGATGCTCAGCTTGTGGGAGACTCTGCTGTCTTCCTTCCTCCCTTCCCTTTCCTCTGCAGGGCACAGAGCCCATCTCACGGAGCCCACGCTACCACCTCAACCCCGATGGGACCCTCCTGATCCCTTCACCCTCCCCTGGGGATGCTGGGACTTACTTCTGCACAGCTACCAACGTGGCAGGCTTCTCCAGCCGGGAGATGCAGCTCTCAGTCAGCAGTGAGTGCCTGGGACTGGCCCTGGTGCCAGCTCCCAGTAAAGCAGCTCCAGGGGGTGACTGGCTGGGAAAGCATGACCTGGGGACTCTCCTAGCTTCCTTGGGCCACCTAGTCAGGAGCCAGATGGGTTTGCAGGATGGGAAGAGCAGCCATGAGGGCTGTGGGGCACCTGAAGTGTTTCTGTACTAGTGGTGCTCCCTCTCCACCCAGCAAAGCCCAGGATCAGCATGAACGGATCGCAGGCATCAGACCCTGTAACCATCCTGGCTGTACTTGGGCAGGAGACCACCCTGCCCTGCGAGGTTCAAGGCTATCCCCCTCCCTTGGTGGTGTGGACCCAGGAGTCCCAGCCGCTGCCTTTTGCCACTGCCAGGTAAGAAGCGTTGCGGGTGCTGGGGCCATGATCTCTTGGGATTATGTGTCTCCCCAGAGGGATGTTGGGCCCAGGAAGGGACTCAGCTGCTTGGTAGGGAGGTGTGAAGGGCATCCCTGGCACCAAGTGGCCAATATTCAATGCCCTAGCAAGACCTAAGGCAGCTGAGCGGTGTGGCACTAGCTCTGCTCTTCAAGGAGAGCATAGCAAGAACCACCAGGCTTTTTTTCCATCATACAAACATCTGCTGGAACAGAACAGCTGCTCCTGACCCTCCACGCGCCTGCCCTGGACACAGGGCTGGGGTTGGGAAGGGAAGGCAGCTCCAGCACAGCTCCTCACCCCCACTCACCCATCCGCCTTCATGCACATTCCTGCCTTGTGCTGTCACGGTGCTGGAGGCGGCGAGGTCAAGGATGTGCCTGGGGATGGCGGATCCCTGTGGGAGGTGTTGGACTGGGTCTTGTTGCTGCTCCACAGCCAGGTGGCTGCAGGGCACTGAGGAGGAGTAGTTTTGAGGTCTGGAGGAAGAGGAGCGCTGTGTGGCGAGGAGAATGGGCAGCCAGGGAGACTGGGGGTGCTGCAGCCTCTGCTGCCCCTCACATCCCATGTGTTGGGGTGACTTAATGGGCTTTAGGCATTGAAATGCTCCTGGGCCAAAGTTTGGCAGAAACACAGTTGTGAGCCCAGCGGTGGCTTTGTCTGCACTGGGACATGGGTTTAAAGGCCAGTTCTGTTCCAGTGGGTGACTTCTGGAGGGTCAAATTCACTTGTTGATGACGTTGATGCTGATGACAGCCACGGGACAGTCATTTGGTGTAATTTGACGAGAGAAGATAACCTGGAGGGTGGTTGGATATGTGTTTATTGAGTGTCTTGGTCTTCCCCCTTGAAAGATGGACGTGCTTTCTCAGTATGTTAGCACTATGCTGGAAGGGCCTTCCTAAAATCATGGGCCCTGGTCTTGGGGTTAATCAGTTCTTTCCCTGCACCTGAGCATTGCTGTAACCTGGGGAAGCAGGAAGGCATCTTGGTTTTGCTCCTCTTGAGGGACTGTGTTACCTTGTTATTTTAGTCTAGTTTCCCATGGCTGCTCCTGCTTGACCTGTGCTGCTCCCCACATCTCAGCTGGCTTGCCCTCACGTGCCCGGGTGATTTATGGGAGCACATGGGAGGAATCTGCAGCCGTGGGCTGAGATGATGTTATGTCTGTGGAGCACAGACAGTGCTGGGAGCAAGAGCATGGCCAGCTCCAGCTGCAGGGGTTGTGCTCCCTTGTCCCCCCGGGTGGGTGGCTCACACTGCTGCCTCATGCTGAGCTCATGCAGGAGCTGAAAAAGGGGATTTTGCACCCGTGGACAGTTCTGCTGCCCATCATGTGCATGAGGTGGCTCTGGGGACCTTCTTCTGGCTGTCTCAAGGTGATGTTGAGCTCTCAGCCCTTATCTCCTACCCAAGGGTAGGTGACAGAGGACATGGCTGTTCCTCCCATCCAGCTTTTCTGTTCCCTCTCTCCCAAGGTACAGTGTCCTCCCCTCAGGGTCCCTCTGGCTGGCTGAGCCCCAGGTGACGGACACCGGCCTCTACACCTGCACAGCCACAAACGCCGCGGGGAACGCCTCGCTCAGCTACAGCCTGCGTGTCCAAGGTTCACATCTGCTGGTTAAAATGCTCCACCCGTGGGCTGCGGGTCTTAATGTACCGCCAGAGTCCTGCACCCTTCAAGCCCTTGGCTGCTCCCACTTTGCTGTGTCAGGGTCTGAGGGTGGTCCCAGCCTGAGGTCCCCTCTCTCCCCAGCTCCCCCCCAGCTGCTGATCGGCGATGGGGAAAGTCACCTCACGGCTGTCGCCAACAACTCCCTGAGGATTCACTGTCGTGCCATGGGCATCCCCTCCCCCCGGATCCAGTGAGTACTGCAGAGTTGGGGGTCCTGCCCATGTCCCCCTGAGCTCCCTTATGGACTGCATAACTCCCTGGGGTGCTCCACAGCCCAGTGGGCAAAGCTGCCGCAGAGATCGGGATGGGAACTCAGGATGAGTGATGGGGACCTCCAGCTTGGGGTGTCCCTTAGGATGGGAGGCATCCATTCCCACTCCTTGCCCCTGGGATCCTGCTCTGCCCAATGATCTGGGCACTGCCAGCCCCCTTCCAGATGACAAGGGGACAGTTCTTGCTGCCAGGTTCACTTCTTTGGTGGGCAGAAATGGGTGGTGGGTGGTGGCAGGACAGACCAAGGACTTGCCTCCTGTCCCCTTCCTCACAGGTGGCTGAAGGATGGGCATCCACTGGGAGAACGGGACAGGGTGGTGGTGTCTGAGGATGGTGGGACCCTGCTGATCACTCGTGTGGGGCTCAGCCATGAAGGGCTCTATGTCTGCCAGGGCAGCAACCATGCAGGGGTGGCCCAGGCAGAGGTGCAGGTTTCGGTGCAAGGTGAGTGCAGCATCTGGGGCAAGAACTACTATACATCCCACGTGTCAGGGAGGACATGGCTAGCTGAAGGAGTGGGTGTTCCTGGCCCTACTTTTTGGGAGGTGTAGGGTCACTAGCTTGATCCATTGGGATCTTGCCCTTCGTCAGTCTCAACTTGAGGTTGAGAGCTGATGGCTGCTGACACCTTGATGGGTGCTTCCCAATGGAGGGTCTACCCCCAGCCCCTCTGGCCAGAGCACCCCTCGGTCGGTGTCACAGGATGTGATGCTGAAGGTGCTGGGTGAGAAACCAGGCAGGGAGCAGAGATCCCTGCCTGGAAAGGATGGATATCTCATTGGGGCGGGGAACAAGTCTCTTAGCTGACTTAGGGAGCAGCAGTGGAAACACATGGTGACGTGGTCCCCTCCCAGAGCGGGAGGCGAGTCCTGACCCCTGGCTGCTGCTCTCCCAGCACTCGGTGTGTGCCGAGAGCCCTTGGTGAGCCCGGCTGTGCCCTGTGGCACTGCACTATGCAGCTGTAGCTGGCTTGGGCCATGCAGAGTCGATGACTGTCCATGCTGGGTTGCAGTGCCTCCGAACATCGAACCCAGTGAGGTGGACCTGGCCGTCCTGGAGAATGGCACGGTGTCCCTGGAGTGCCTGGCCTCGGGGCTGCCCACTCCCAGTGAGTGGCTCCTCTCCTTGGGCTCTTGCTCATGTGTCCCTGGGGCTTTCCCTGGGTCCCCTTGGTGAGAGGGGCAGCAGCATTGCCCCTTACAGCTTGGCTCTGTGCTTCCCTCCAGACATTGCCTGGTACAAGGGGCACGAGCAGCTCTCGGCCGGGCCGGGCCGGACCCTGTCCAGGGATGGGAAGCGCCTGGAGATCCAGCGTGCCCGGCTTTCTGACACTGGCAGCTACCGCTGCGTGGTCTCCAACGTGGCTGGTGTCACTGAGCTCTGGTACAGCCTGAAGGTGACTGGTGAGTCCCTGGTGAGCAGGGGAAGGACTGCAGCTGCCCAAGAGCTGGGTGCTTCCCCACCGGGAACCTCTTGTGTGTGCACGGGACCAACAGGGCTGTTCCAGCCCTCAGGATGTGTTCCTGGAATATGGGTTTAGCAGAGTCCCTGTCCTCTGCCCTGTATGCAATTCCAGCCATGCAATCCGCTGTGTTCATCCCAAATAATGTCCTAAAAACCCATGGCCCCATGGATGGGTATTGCCAGCTCCACACTGTGGTGTCTCCTACCCACCCTGTCCTTTTTGCACCCTGTGGCTCCTGGTGATGTTTCTCTGCCTCCCCAGTGCCTCCACAGATCACAGCTGGCCCCAGCCCCCTCGTGGTGGTGGTGAATGAGCCGGTGACACTGGAGTGTGATGCCACGGGGACCCCAGCTCCGGTGCTGCTGTGGCTGAAGGATGGCAATCCGGTGCCCAGCGTGGTGGCCGGGGGCCCGCAGGTGAGACAGCTGCTGATGGAGGAGGGGGGCTTACCAGGGACATCCCTCTAGGAAGATGATTCTTTTCCTTGTTCTGTCTTTTAAAAAAACAATTGCTGGAGCTAAGTAGATGCAATGTTGCTCAGACCTGCCCTATGTTTGATCCATGGGAGCATGGACCTGCTCAGCCCTGCCCTGGGCTTACCTGCCCCACGAGGGTCATGGATGGGCAGAAGGTCCCTGGATGTGATGAGGACAGGCTCGAGGCAGGCTTATGCCCACCCATCACTTCTCCTGCATGCTGGCTTGTAGTCCAGCTGTGAGTTTCTCTGGTTTCATGCTCATTTAGACTCTTTTTGTGTCTTGGGGAATCACAGATTCTCTCTGGTGGACATATGCTGTCCCTGCCCACCGCTCGCCTCCAGGACTCGGGGACATACACGTGTGTAGCCAGCAACGCCGTGGGGGAGGACAGACATGAGGCCACTCTCGAGGTGTGGTGTAAGTAACCCCGTGCATCCGTGGCCCCTTCGCACCAGTGTGGCTGTGGGGTTGGAGGTGATGCTTGGGGCTATGGGGCTGCTCCACAGTCCCCTTGCGAGCACACAGGGCTGTGGGGGACCAGCCCTGGGGGGGAAGGCTACCAAAGGGGGTGGCTCGGGGGAGGTGTTGCCCTGTTGATCTGTTTTCCAGTGCCCTCCACCACCCTGGGTGAGGAGGAGAATGTCTCTGTCATCGCCAACCAGCCGGTGACCCTGGAGTGCCTGGCCCCCGGGGTCCCCCCTCAGGGGTTCCGCTGGCTGAAGGATGGGAATTTGCTCATGCCAAAGCAGGGCGTGCAGCTGTCTGTGGAGGGGACCGTGCTCCAGGTGATGTTTCGGAGTATTGTAGAGGATGGGAGAGGAAACAGGGCTGTGAAGACCCCCATCTCCTCCTCCCCACCCTTGAGAGAGAGTGGGTGCAGAGGGAGGGGGTCTCCATCCCTGCTGCCCATGGCTCAGAACTGTTCCCACCCCTCACACTGATCCCATCCCCGTGGCTTCAGCTGGCACAAAATCCCCCCATGGAGGGGCTGCATGGATCCAGCTCTGCTGCAGAGCATCTTAGTGTCTCTGCTTGCTCCGGCAGATCGGGCAAGCCACTGCACAGGACGCGGGCAGGTACACGTGCCAGGTGTCTGGTCACCCGGAGAGACACTACAACCTTGATGTGTGGGGTAAGGGCCATTGCAGCTGAAATAGCCTGCCAGGGGCAAATATATACTGTGTGTATGTGTATACATAGATATACTATATGCTATACCACTTGTTTATATATAAAATATGTAGCTGGGATAGTTGACTGGCTTGGAAAACACTCTAAGCCCAAAATATTAAAGTTCTGCAAAATGATGGAGCTGGAGGTGTTAGGGAATCCCCATCAGACCGGGTGTTAGAGGGGAAAAAGCTGGTGTTTGCATGACTCTTGGGGGGAGATTTCAGTGGAGATGCAGAAGAAGTGTCTTTCCAAAATTTGGACAGGAGAGGGAAGGGATTTCCTTGCCACTGTCAGGGCTTCTCTGTCCCTTTTTTGCACTTAGTGTGGCAGTCACTGCAGGTATTGTCCCCCTTCTCTCCCCCTGCCCGAGTCGGGAGGATGCCAGTGGTGGTTCCTCCCAGACGGGCACCAGCCGCTTTCCCTCACTCAATTCGAGCATCCTTGCAGCCTCCTGGCCTGTTCAGCATGTCCGTAGAGCTGGGGGCTGAGCCAGGGTCTGGCTTTTCTCAGGGATGATCTAGGCCAGTTGGTGGAAGTCCTGCAGGCAGGTAGCCAGGGAGTGGAGAAAATCCAGTTCTCCTGATCCGGGCTTGTTCCTGCGATCCCTTCCCAGGGAAACGTTTGCACGTCTGGCGTCCTGGCTCGGGTGGATTGTTTGGGTTCTGCTGTTTTTGTTTTTCAGGGGTTTCTGGGTGTTGGGGTTTTTCTTCTACAAACTGATATCCCTCATGGGAAGGAGTTACTGTTTTTCAGCCAGCTGTATTTATGAGCAACTGAGAACAGCATCCGATAATGGAAAGAGTTAGGTAACCTTTCCAGCAAGCAGTGCTACCTAATAAGGCTGTGTCTGGCCAACCTGGGCTTGGCCTGCCTGTGTGGCTGGCGCAGGATGCTTGGTCATCCTCTGCTGTAGGCCACGTGCAATTAAAAGCATCGCTCGCTTAATAGCTGGAGAGTCAAGATTATTATTTCCACATGGAGCCAGTGCAGGGGAGGCTTGATGGTTCTTTGTGCAATGCTCAGCAGAGCTGTGGATGATGTGTAGCCAGGAGGACGGAGCTCCAGCGGGGAGCTGCCCCTCTCCTCTCATCCAGTGCCATCACTGACCTGCTCCTCTCCTCTCGTCCCCTGCAGTGCCCCCGTCCTTCTCCTCAGCAGAGCCTGCCGACGTGTCCATGCTGGAGGGACAGTCCCTCAGGCTGGCCTGCGAGTGCCATGGGATCCCCTTCCCCACGTTGAGCTGGCAGAAGGACGGTAGGGTCCTGCTGCTCAGCCTCATACCTCCCCATACGTGTGTTGATCCCCCCAGACAGATGTTGGTCTCCTTGGAGAAAGGAGTGCTTTGTGTTGAGCAGTATCCAGCTTCTGGGTGGGAACTGGTCCTGCTGGGAACCTGAGAGGAGGCCACTGTCCCCTTCTCCGGGCAGGTGAGCCCCTCTCCACCCAGCCCGGGAGCCCAAAGCTGGTGTCCATGGGAGGGAGCATGCTATACATCGAGAAGGTACAGCTGGTGGACAAGGGGACGTATACCTGTGAGTGCAGGAATGCCGCCGGCAGCAGCAGCAAGGAGCATCGCCTGGAGGTGCATGGTGAGCTGGAGGGCCCCAGAGACACAGAGGACCTGTAGGGGTGGCTGAACGTGCCATGATCTCTTTCAATGCAAGGTCCAGCTGGACAAAAAAGCTCACAGCCTCTACCTGCTGCCTTGGGTGTTTTGGAAAGGATGCTGCTAGCAGGGCTAGCTTTGCCCCTCCAGCTTTCCTCTTAGCTCCAAGCTGCTTGCAGCTGGTTTTCACTCCAGCAGCCCAATTGCACTAGTTGCACCCACTCACATTTGCTTCGCCCTCCTGCCATCCAGACCAATGGCGTTGGTATTTCCCCTTGCATATGTCCAAGGGAGTTGCTACAGCATCCCCTCCACCCTGTGTCCCTCTGCCTGCAGCGCTGCCGAGGATCCAGGGCAGCAGCAAAGCCCTGAGGAAGGTTTCTGTCATCAAGGCTGGCGAGACGGTTTTGGAGTGCGAGACCGTGGGGACGCCACCACCCATGGTGACGTGGGTGAAGGACGGGCAGCCCGTGGCCGGTGGGGATGGGCTCCTGATTATGGAGCAAGGGAGGCGGCTGCGCATCCCCAAGGCGGAGGTGGCCCACGCGGGACGCTACGCTTGCCTGGTGGCAAATGCAGTGGGGCAGGAGCAGAGGGAGTTTGATGTTGCAGTGCATGGTAAGGGTGTGGGATGAGGCTGTGGCTGGGGGTATGGATGGAGGCAGGCTTAGGAAGGTGGTGATGTCCCACCACACGTTTGATGCAGCATAAGCACAGAGAGCAACCTGGCGTGGAGTAGATCTTGGGTGACTCAGCACATAGAAGGTCTTGGGTCAGAAGGGGTATGCTCCAGGCGTAGCTATAGAACTGGCTCCATCAGGCAGGAGTTTCTTTCCAGGGTCATCAGAACAGACCATCTCTTTTATAAAAAGTCATCTACTTCCCAAGGAGTTGGGGAAACCTCATCGGACAAGGTACCAAGCCCTTGAGCTGAAAAACACCTGAGGTGGCTCAGGGTGTGTGGCCAGCTTGGTGTCACCCCTGTAAGAGTGGGCTTGGGGGTGCAGGTAAGTGGCACATACTTCCTGTGGGTCATCTGTCCCATAAAACCTGCAAAGTCGACAACTTCAGATGATGCTAATGGTCCTTCTGGGCTTGTGTCCTCAAACTGTACAAAGCAGAAGGGTGGAAACAAGCTGCGTTTACCCTATTTCCCCCTTTGCCTTTCTCCTTTGCTGTCTTGGCTGCTTTGTAAATGGATGCCCATCCTTTTCTCGTCCCCAGTTCCTCCTGAGTTCATTCAAGGATCAGGATCAACAACCAACGTCAGCATCTCTCTGCAAGGATCCCTGACACTGACCTGTGAGGCCACTGGTGTTCCTCTGCCCACAGTCACCTGGTCCTGGAACGGCTCTCCTGTCACCCCCAGTGAGCACACTCATGTGCTTTCAGGTCAGGGACAAGGCAAGGATGCTGTGAGAGACAAGCGCTTCGGGAACACTTTTGCCCCAATTCTGATGGGTTTAAACATGGTAGAGCTCCAGCCCTGCAAGAGCACTGCTGGGATGGGCTTGTGCCTGGATTCGGGCCCTGAGACCTCGCTGCTCCATGCTTTCAGGCGGCTGGCTGCTGAGGCTCACCCGTGCACGAGTCCAGGATGGTGGCCACTATTCCTGCCTGGCCAGCAACGTAGCTGGGGAGGCCAGGAGGCATTTCTATGTGGAGGTCCTAGGTAAGAAAGGGCCCTCCATCTGCTGCAGGAGTCATGGTGGGATTTCAGAGATTCATCCTTGCAGGACGAGGCATGAGTTAAGACTGGGCATAGTGGGAGCTGCAGTGCTGGAGTCCTTCGTGCCTTAGCATGTGAGCTCAGAGACTCAGCGAAACTGGCCAGCTGCTGAGGTCCCTGGTGGCTTGTGTTCCTAGTTCCTCCCCACATCGAGAACGCAGGTGAAGAAGAGACCGTCAAAGTGCCCGAGGGTCACCCTGTCACCTGGTCCTGTCTGGTTGCGGGTGAGCATCACACAGAGAGCGGAGCAGGTGGGAGATGGAGCTCGGGACAGCCGGCCTGAGTCTCCCTTTGGGGTGTGGAGCAAATGGATGGCTCCAATTGATGACGTGAGAATAGCTGAAATCGACTGAAGAGCTTTTTTGGGATAGTTCCTGGCTTTGCAGTTGGGCTGTCCGGGAAGCGCTGGGGAGGGGGCGCCCACGCGGGGAACTTGTTCCACAACGTAAGCTCCAATCTTTCCCAAATGGAGCTAAAACTCCTCTAATCTGGTTTCTCCTTTAGTGATGGGAATAATTAATCACCTCCTACTCAGGACAGTTTTCTTTCTTCTTGCTGGCTCATCCAGCAGCCTCTAAAAATCTGATCCAGATCATGATAATTTTGGATTTGGGCTCATGTCCCTGCTTCCCAGAAAAGCTCCGGCACAGTGACCCTGGTCAGGTTGTGCTCATGCATGGAAAAACTTTTGCGTGAAGGCCAAAACCTGCTTTCCACCCCACACAGGCAACCCCCAACCGAAGATCACCTGGCTGAAAGACGGCCACCTTCTGCCCAGTGGAGACACCTTCTCCATCTCCCCTGACGGCTCCGTGCTCCACATTCCCCGAGCCTCCCTGTCTGATGCTGGCCGCTACTCCTGCATGGCCTCCAGCTCTGTGGCAAACCAAACCAAGTACTACCTGCTAGATGTTTTAGGTACGGTGATGTCTTTGGATGGAGGCAGAGTCTCAAGTGTGAGCAGGGGATGTGGACTTAGAGGGCTTTTGAATTGCCTGCCCCAGGTAGGTGGTGAGGATCCCTTAGTCCTGCAGCCAGCAGCATGGCATGAGGTCCTGGACCTGCCCCAAAACCATTGTGAGACCTCATGGAGGAATATAAAGGGTCCGTCTAGTGCAGGATCCATCTCTGATGGTGGCTTGTGGGAAGGGGGAGTGTGTCTTCTGTGTCCCCTGTGTTTTTCAAGGGCAGCAAGACAAAGCAGAATCTGAAGCTGGGCTTGTGCTGTATGTGTTGTGCATTTCACATGCTGTGGTCAAGTCCAACTCCCTGAACTTGGATCATACTCTCTGGTGGGGGGAAGAAGCACTGGGAAGCCTAAGTGGGTGCTAATGCTTATCTGCCACACAAACACCTCTCTGCAGCCAGTCCTGCCTTTGCTGGAGATGTCCAAGATGCTGCCGCAGAAGAAGTCACAGTGATCATCAACAACCCCATCTCCCTGGTCTGTGAGGCTCTGTCATATCCATCTCCCAACATCACCTGGCTCAAGGATGAGGTTCCCCTCAAAGCATCTAGAAATGTCCTCCTGCTCCCTGGTACTGTGCTGGTCTCCAGTGGTTTTGCATGACCATGGTGGTCCCTTGCTGCATGCCTGGGGGAGTGGGAGTGGGGCCTTTTCTTGGTCTGGCTGGGGTCCAGGGCAGTGGGATGGTGAGAAGTCATCATCCTGCAGGACCCAAGGGGCTCAGGCCATCAGGTGGATGCTGTTCTTCCATGTGCTGCATCAACTGATAATAGCAAGAGCCTCCTCGGCAGCATCAGTGAGACAGTGATGGTTTTTACAAACCTGGAAACTGGGCTCTAGCAGAGCATTAGATCCCCTCAAGTCAGGCTTGCAGATGATCAGCAGGTCCCATAAGATGCCTTCTTGTGCTGCATGGGGATAGACAGCTGTGGCTGTGAGCGGTGACCCTCTCAGGAGACCCCCTTTGCCCAGGTGGCCACGAGCTGCAGATCCTGAATGCCCAGGAAGAGGACGCAGGCACGTACAGCTGCATCGTCGCCAATGAAGCCGGGGAGGCCATGAAGAACTACTCCGTGAAGGTCCTGGGTGCGGGAGCTCTTCGTGTCCTTTCTAATTCCTGCAGTGAATCCACTGCTGTGACCGGGCCATGCCTTCCTCCTGGGGAGCTGCACCTCATGCAGCTGGTGCTTGGTCACACACATATCAGCACGTGGCCCCAGAAAGCCTCTGGTCTACCGTGGGGAGGGAAAAGGAGTCATAGAATAGTTTGGGTTGGAAGAGACCTTTAAAGGTCATCTAGTCCAACCCCCTGCAATGAGCAGGAGCATCTTCAACTAGATCAGGTTTCTCAGAGCCCCATCCAACCTGACCTTGAATGTTTCTAGGGATGGGACATCTTCCACATCTTTGGGCAACCTGTTACAGTGTTACACCACCCTTATAGTATTTTTTTTTCCCTTATATCTAGTATAAATCCTACACTCTTTCAGTTTAAAACCATTACCCCTTGTCCAATTGCAACAGGCTCTGCTAAAAAGTCTGTCCCCATCTTTCTTATAAGCCCCTTTAAGTACTGAAAGGCTGCAATAAGGTCTCCCCGGAGCCTTCTCTTCTCCAGTCTGAACCACTCCAACTCTCTCAGCCTGTCCTCACAGGAGAGGTGTCCCAGCCCTCTGATCATTTTTGTGGTCTCCTCTGGGCCCAATCCAACAAGCCCATATCTTTCCTGTGCTGGGGGCCCCAGAGTTGGACACAACTCCAAGTGGGGTCTCACCAGAGCGGGTCAGCGGGGCAGAATCACCTCCCTGGACCTGGTGGCCACGCTGCTTTTGATGTAGCTTAGGATATGGTTGGCCTTCTGGGCGCACATTGCCAGCTCATGTCCGGTTTTCATCCACCAGTACCACCAAGTCCTCCTCAGCAGAGCTGCTCTCAATCCCTTCATCCCCCAGCCTGTACTGATACCAGGGTTTGCCCCGACCCAGGTGCAGGACCTTGCACTTGGCCTTGTTGAATCTCATGAGGCTCACATGGACCCACTTCTTGAGCTTGTCCAGGTCCCTCTGGATGGCATCACAGCCCTCAGGCATGTCAACCACACCACTCAGCTTGGTGTCATCTGCAAACTTGCTGAGGGTGTGCTTGATCCCACTGCCTGTCGTTGTTGAAGATATTAAACAGTACTGGTCCCAGTACGGACCTCTGAGGGATGCCACTTGTCAAGGGTTCTTCTGGGGGTGCCAGCGGTACCCCAAGATGCTGCCTGTTGCTGATTAGGGCAGAGCAAGGCTGTTGAGGGCTCTTCTCTCATCACAGCTGTGTTGTTTCTCCCTGCTAGTTCCTCCTTGGATTGCCAGAGATGACCCTTTGAGGGAATTTGCCGTGAAAGAGGTGAAAACCAGAGTCAACAGCACAGTGGTGCTGGAGTGCGAGACCTGGGCTGTGCCTGAGCCAACCATCCGGTGGTACAAGGACAAGCAGGTGAGGTTCTAACAGTGACCAGGGAGGAGTTGCTGGGTTTGGGGACCCTCCCAGGTGGACGGAAGTGGGAAGATATGAGCTCTGTCCCACTCCTGGGTGTGTAATCCTCCTCCTGACTGTGCCTTGGGGCTGCGGCTCCCGTGCAGCTCCTGGCAAGTGCCAGCCACCTCCAGATCCTCCACAAGGGGCAGGTCCTTCAGATCAAACCAGCCAGCGTCTCAGATTCGGGGCACTACACCTGTGTGGCCACCAATGTTGTGGGTGAAGATGACAGGGACTTCATTGTACATGTCCAAGGTGAGCCCTGGGTGGCCAGCCAGTGCCCAGAGCAGTGGGTGTCTTGGCAAGAGGAGAGTCCCTGGTGGGGTCCCTTATGGGATCAGAGCAGGGTGAGCAGAAAGAGAATTTGTATCTGCTGGAAAACAAGTATCCCCTTGGTCCTCGTCAGGCCTGGGCAGATGCTCTGGTTGCATGTGAGGGTGCAAGTCCCCATTCCCCACAGCTGACCGCAGCCTGTCCCCGCAGTGCCACCCCTCTTCCAGCAGCAGACAAGCCCCAGTGAAGCCCTTGAGATCTTCTACCGGGAGGAAGACCAGGATGGGGAGGTGACAGAGCACCGTCAAGTTGTCCTCGACCAGCCCACCGCGCTCTACTGCGACACCAATGCCATTCCACCCCCCCAGCTCACCTGGTACAAGGATGGGGAGCCCCTCTCTCCTGGCCCAGGGGTGCTGATGCTCCTAGGTAATGGCCATGGACCCTCACTGTGGGGTCTGGGTGGGTTTCCTGCAGCAGCTTTGTGGGCTGAGAGCATCCATAGCATGGAGGAGGTTGGATCCTGTCCCCTTGCTCCTGCCAACGTGCACAGCACTCTTGGGACCTGCAGGGTCACTGGGGCTGCATAGGGGTCTGTGCACAGCGAGATCGGAGGGGAGCCCCTCATAGAGCCCAACCCTGCCCTGTGCTGCAGGGGGCCGGGTGCTGCAGCTGCCCGCGGTGCGGGAGGAGGACGCGGGCAGGTACACCTGTGAGGCAGCCAACGCGGCAGGACAGGACCGCCTGCACTATGAGCTGGAGGTGCTGAGTGAGTACAGGACCAGGGCTGGGGGGGAGACAGTGACACGTGGCAGCCCCATAACTGCCTGCTTCCAGCCACCCCAGCCATCCGCGGTGGCACAGATGACCTGGCTGAGGAGGTGGCAGCCACCATCAACAGCACTGTCCGCTTCAAGTGCGAAGCCACTGGGCACCCGGTGCCCACGGTGTCCTGGCTCTGGAACGATGTCCCCGTTGTGGTTGGTCCACGGCACCAGCTCCTGGAGGGTGGCACAGTTCTGCAGGTTGGTGTCCCCCTGGGCAGGGTGACTCTGCTGCGGGGAGGGGGGGGGCGGGGGACACATGGGAGATGTGGAGGGGATGGAACACTCTTCCCTCCCCAAGGAGGAGGCTGCCCTGGTCTTGCCAGGTGCTGAGGGCTCCATGGGAGCTCCAGCAGCTCCGTGGCTCAGGGAAACCCTCAGCGGGGCTCTGCTCCTCCTTTGCAGGTGGCCGCGGTGGAGGTGGGTGACACTGGCAGCTACACATGTGTGGCTGAGAACCCAGCCGGGTCAGCTGAGAAGTACTTTGCCCTCACCGTGCAGGGTAAGGCATCCCCAGCAACCCTACCTGGGTTGATGATTTACCCTCGTCCTCCTCCCCCTCCTCTTCCTTCTCCTCCTCTGCTAGCTGGAGTCTCCCACGGCTCCTGAACAGCATGACTGCCTCTGTCCCCTCTACTTGTCACACTCCATGCGAGGAGGTCAAGCTGCTGGCACGCTCCGAGCAGGCGAGATGCTCAGTGCACATTTCCCCCTGGGGAGAGTTCGACCTCTGCAGTGACGGTTCCCCTTTGGGACTCTCTTTTGGGGTGTGCTAGAGCAGAAGCTCCCTGGTTTGTGGGCACAAACCCCGAAAGCGTCGATGGTGTCATCAACGGCAGCATCTCTCTGGTGTGCGATGTCCAATCCCACCCTGCTGCGGAGATCGCCTGGTACAAGGATGGACAAGTCCTGCGGCTCAGTGAGGAGGTGACTGTCACCCCAGGTACGCTGGGATGAGGAAGGATGACAGTCTGTCCCCGAGGCTTGGCACTGCTGCCAGCTCTTGATGGCAGGCTCTAACGTCCCCTAATCAACCCTTCTGGATGCCACACGTGGGACTCAAGCTCAGACTTTTGGCCAGACTTTTGTGCTAACAACTTGTTGCCAAGTGATGTCCTCTGAGACTGCCAAGGGTTGCATCCCACAAACTCTGTGCTGCCACTCCCCAGGAGCTCAGCACCTTTTCTGCTGTGCACAGTGAGGCCTCGGACCTCAGAGAGAGACTCTGATGGTCAGACACCTCTTGCATGGAGCTTGGCTGGCTGCTGGAGGATGGGTCAGCTTGCTGGCATGGTGGCCCAGACCTGGTCCTGTTCCAGCCTGCTCTGACCCCCCACTCCCTGCTTCTTTCAGGCTCACAGGTGCTGCAGCTCCCTCGCCTGCAGCTTTCCAGCTCGGGCACGTACACGTGCGTGGCGCTGAATGAGGCCGGCCGGGACGAGAAGAGCTTCATCCTCACTGTCCACAGTAAGCGAAGAGGGCTGGGTCCAGAGCTCTGCCCCCCGAACACACACCGAGGACCTGATGGCAAACACCGGTCTGTGTGTTCCTGCTCCCACACCCCATCCCGGTTCCTCCTCCTCAGACCCCCCGGGCATCCAGGACCCACAGCAGGAGGTGCTGGACGCTGACTTGGGGACCCCCCTCGTTCTGACCTGCCAAGGCACCGGCGTGCCCGCACCTGCCGTCACCTGGCTGAAGGACGGGAGCCCACTGGGTATGTGCGCAGGGGGATACTGTGACGGGCTGCCATCCCGTGCCTCGCTGCTGCCTGGCCTGAAGAAGTCTTGCCTCAGTTTTGCTGCTGCAAGAGACCCCACAAGGCCTCACAGGGGAGGAGGCAGAGCATGAAAGGGCTGGCGTTTTCCCTGCATGATTTGAAGAGGCCTCAGTTTTGTTTCTGAGGCTGAAGCAATGGGATGTGGGCATGAGATGGGACACAGGGTGTGGGGGTGAGCTCTCTGGGTACCAGCCCTTGGGGTACCGGCTGGGGCAGGGGGTTGCCCCCAAACCAGCAGCTCTTTTCTCCTGCAAATCTCCAGCAATGCACAGTGCAAATGCCCTGCTCTGCAGAGCCGAGACCTCTGCTTTAACAATGTCCCCAGACCTGGGTGCTGGGGGTGGGAAGGGGGGAGCATAACAAGGCACCTGGGAAGGGCTTGGTGGAGGAGCGCTGCTGCAGCCCTCTTCACCCCATCTCCTTGCAGAGAGCAGCCCGGAGTGGGGCCTGGTGTCCGGGGGGGGCCAGCTCCAGCTCAGCCCCCTGCAGCCCTCCCACCAGGGCCGATACACTTGCCTGGTGCGCGGCCCGGGCTCTGAGATGCGGAAGGACTTTGTGGTGCTGGTGCGAGGTAAGGCTTCCCCGAGGTGGCGGGAGATCCCACAGGCTCTTCCTCGGAGGGGAGCCTTCCTCCCCCTTCTCTTCCTCAGCCTTCCTCTCTTCTCGGTGCAGTGGCACCCCGGATCACCAGCGCTGGGGTACCCAGTGAACACAGTGTGCTGGAGGGCAGAGGGGTGAGGCTGGAATGCCGGGCGGAGGGGCAGCCCACCCCCCAGATCTCCTGGCTGAAGGACGGGCAGCCCCTGCGGCTGCAGACCCCTTCGCACGCCCGGTGAGTCTCCGTGCCTCAGTTTCCCCATGTGCAAAAGCAGGCTGAGCTCTGCTGCTTCTCCTCTGTCTCCCTACTTGGGCTGGGATGAGCATATCCCAGCTGTTTGTTGAGGAACAGCATCCTGGGTTAAGCCCTGGTGTCCTGGATGGTGCTGCAGCCTGCTGTGGTCACTGTCACCCTGCCAAGGGTCTCAGCTGCTGCCCTGGCCTTGCAGTGCACCCCAAAACAGAGCACAGAGCACCTCTGCCCCATGGGCATGTTAAGGATGCACACACAGGTCACTGCACCATCCTTCCCATGCAGGATGTCCCCGGACGGCAGCTCCCTGCTCCTCGAGGGACTCCAAGCCGCCGATTCGGGGGCCTACACCTGCCTGGCCCGAAACAGCGCGGGCGAAGACGCACGGCTGCACACCCTGAGCGTGCTGGGTGAGTGGGGCTGGGGCCCACGGGGCAGTGTCTGGGCCACCCACCCCTGACAGACCCGTCAGTCCCTCTGTCCTCTCACCCAGTCCCTCCCACCATTGAGAGAGGCACCGATGATTCGGAGGTGGTTCGTGGTGTCCTGTCCGCGGCGGTGACACTGGAGTGCCGGGCAGGGGGGTCCCCTCCGCTGCACATGAGCTGGCTGAAGGATGGGCTGCCCCTGCGTCTGTCCCCCCGCGTCACCCTGCTCTCAGCTGGGCACATCCTCCGGTAAGAAACAACCCTGGAGTGATGCTCAGCCGCAGGCTTTGGGGCTGGTACCCAGGTTTGTACACCAGGGTGGCCATGGCTGCACCCCAAGATGGATGTGTGTCAGTTTGGGGGGCAGGGAGGGGACCTGGAGCTGAAGTTTCCTCCCCATCCCCATGCCCCACTCTATGGGGTAGGATCTCCCAGGCACAGGTCTCCGACGCCGGGCTCTACACCTGCATCGCCTCCAGCCGGGCAGGGGTGGCCGATAGCAGCTTCGTCCTGCAGATACAGGGTATGGGGCACCCAGGGGTTTGGGGAGAGTGGAGGGGGAGCACCCAGGCACCAATTTTGCTGTCAGAGCACATGTTGTGCTTTGCAGCTCTGTTTACAAGCGGGGTCCTGAGCCATCCCGTGGCTGCTGGGATGGGCTCGGAGAGGATGGAGTGAGGCTTAAAGCAGCCCCAGAGCACCCTGCAGGGAGGCTGAGCCACCCCTGGGTGGTCGCAGGACACCAAGGAACTGCCAAACCTGTCCCCAGAGCCTGGGGACCCGACTTTGCTCCCACGGCTCCCTCCCCTAAAGGGACTCCGCTTCCCCAGTGCCCCCCGTCCTGGAGAACCCCGAGAGCAACGAGGAGAAGATGGTGGCTGAAGGCTCCAATATCACATTCACCTGTGAAGCCACCGGGTCCCCAGCACCAGCGGTGACCTGGCTGAAGGATGGCGAGCCTCTGGGGCGACAGAGCAACCTGGTGCCTGGCAGCCGGCGGCTGAGCCTGGTGGCCGTGGGGCCAGCCGACGCAGGGGTGTACTCCTGCCTGGCAGCGAATGAGGTGGGGGAGGCCAGCAAAGTCTTCCACCTCCTGGTGATGGGTGCGTGTCTTCCCCTGGGGATTTGGGAAAGGCAGCTTAGCCAATTTTTTGGGAACAATGAGGGGAAGAGCCCACCTGTCTCACTGGGCGCCTTGCAGAGCCACCCCGCATCGAGGCTGCGTCCCATCCCACTGAGATGTCCATCACTGTGGGCACCCCGCTAGAGCTGACCTGTGTGGTGATGGGTGTCCCCATGCCCACCGTCACCTGGGAGAAGGACGGACAGCTGCTGGCAGGGCCCTGGCTTGTGTTGGGGAATCAGAGCACCCTCCACATCGAGAGCACAAAGGTAGAGGCTCCTTTTTTCTTTTCTCCACCTGGATTTTCTTTTCGTGCCTCAATTTTTCTATCTCTTGGCTTTGTGTAGGTGACTGATGCTGGCTTGTATACCTGCCTGGCCACTAGCCCAGCTGGGGAGGACAGCAGGAGCTTCCACATCAGCATCCAAGGTAGTATAGCCCCAGCGGTGCAGTGAGGAGGGTGCTAGCAGGGGGTGCTGGGGGGGTGTCAGAGCTCTGGAGGACCAGAGAGCCAGAGCATCCCCTGCACCCCTCCTTGGGATTGTTGGGGGGTGGATGGATGGGGAGAGTGGTCGGGGCTGGAGCACAGCATGATGGTCCTGTAGAGTGGGGGCCTGTGCATGATTTACAGGGACAGGTATGGGGGTACCCAACCCACGTGGCACCCCCGACTGACCTGGCATGTGTCCCACAGCACCTCTCAGCATCACGAGCATTGGAGAGACCCCCAGCATCACCACTGTGGCAGGGGGGCTGCTCATCTTGGAGTGCCCTGAGGTTGCCGTGCCACCCCCCTACATTGAGTGGCACCGGGAGGGCTCCCCACTGCGGGTACGTGTGATGGGACCAGGGACGGTGCATGGGCAGGGGCTGGGGTGCACCTTCACCAGCCCTGTCAGGCCCCTGACAAGGATGAGCCACTGATGGGGGCTCCTGGGGGTGTTAGGAGGATGCCCGGAGGCAGGTCCTGGCCCAGGGGCGCTTCCTGCAGATCCGGGACGTGGAGGTGGCCGACGGCGGGGAGTACAGCTGCAGTGCCACTAACGCGCTGGGGGACACCAGCCTGCACGCCCAGGTGGAGGTTCACGGTGAGTGCCACCCCGCCATGGGGCTTTGCTGGTGGTGCCAGCTCCTTCCCTGTTAGTTCAGGGATGCGCAATATTATGGGATGTCCTACAGTTGGGGGAATGGGAAGGCAGGGTTGGACAGTGCCCAGCCTCTAGTGCTGGTCTGGGATGACATTCTCCATCCCCTGAGCCCTGTCTCTGACTTTGTGTGCTGGCTGGGCGCTGCTGCAGTGGCCCCAGAGATCCAGCCAGGCCCTGAGGAGGCGAGGGCACTGCTGAACGGCTCGGTGGTGCTGCCATGCCGGGCGGAGGGGTGGCCTGTGCCCCGGGTGACGTGGCAGAAGGACGGCTGGCTCCTTCCCCTGCGCGGGAGCAACAGGTACGAGGATCTGTGGGTTGGTGGCACCAAGAGCTGGCTCTTGGATTGTGCCACCCTCCACGTCAGTAGATGTTTGGGCATGCCTGGAGCAGGCGCAGCACTGTCACCCTGTGAAGAACTGTGCTCTGTCCCCACACCAGCTCAGTGGACATATGCCACATAGCTGCAGTGGCACTTGCCACCTTCCCAGCTGCCTGTCCCTCCGTGTTGCAGCCCGGCCATGCAGAACCCTCCCAGGACTCCCCTGCTCTCCCTCCCCAGGCTGCAGCTCCTGCCAGACGGTTCCTTGCAAATTGACCCCGTTCAGGTCCAGGATTCGGGCTATTACCTCTGCATGGCATCCAGCCCTGCTGGCTCCGACCGGCGAGGCCTGGACCTCCACATCCTGGGTAAGAAGAAGAGTTAGATGGATCCCTCCTGGGCTCACCCCTCTGCAACCCTGCAACGATGTGCTGCTGTCCTCTGCTCATCACCACCATGCCCTTCCGCAGTCCCTCCCACCATCGCCCCCGGGCCCTCCAACCTCACGCTGCTGGCTCAGCAGCCAGCCATGCTGGGCTGCGACTCTTGGGGATCCCCCGAGCCCCATGTCAGGTGGGAGAAGGATGGCCACCCCCTGAACCCACATCTCCGGCCCGGTGCCTACAGGTACTTGCAACACCGGTCACCTCGCCCACTGAAGGGTTCCATCGTAGGGTGGGGTTTTCTCTCTCTCACTGCTCCCCACAGGACAGGGGCTGACCCCGGTGCGTGCTCTGCCCACACAGCTTGCAATCCTCGGGGTCACTGCTCATTGCCAGCCCTGGTCCCCGGGACGAGGGGTGGTTCGAGTGCATCGCCACCAACGCCGCCGGAGAGGCTCGCAAGGTCTTCCTCGTGTCTGTCAGCGGTGAGATTCCAGGGGCTGTGAGTCTTGCCGAAAGCGGCTTTCCTGGGGTCTGTCACCACCTCGGGGGTGATGTGGGTGCACTCCAGCCCCCTGCAGGGTTGGGTCCCCTCTCAAGGACTGCGCCATGGGGGTGGGCAAGAGGGGAAATAGAAATACCTCTGTCCGTGTGCATGTGGATGGAATTCCCTTCAGCATTTGCATGCAGCCCTGCTCACCTCCCTCCCTTACCTCTCCAGTGGCCCCCACCATTGCTAATGACCTTACGGATGTGGTTGTCACCCGGCTGTCCCCCGCAGTCCTCACCTGCTACGCCTCCGGCGTGCCCCCACCCACGGTGTCGTGGAGCAAAGAGGGGGCTCAGCTGGGCAGCCGAGGAGTGGGGTACCGTGTCCTGCCCACAGGTACAGACACAGGGCAGTGCAGCCCTGGCGGGGCAGTGGGTCCCTGCCAGCCCTCCTGCTGCCTCCCCTCTGCCTACTCTCTTCCCAGGGGCCCTGGAAATCAAGCAGGCACTGCCTGCACATGCTGGCCGCTACACCTGCACGGCGAGGAGCACTGCTGGCACAGCCCGAAAACACCTCCAGCTCACCGTGCATGGTACGCATGGCTCCCAGGGGTCCTGCTCCCTGTGCCTTGGCCCAATTTGGGGGACCCCTCATCGGTAACACTCCCCTGCCATTCACAGAGCCCCCCGCCTTGAAGCCCCTGCCTGCCATGGTGATGGTGATGGTCAACACCAGCACGGTGCTGTCCTGTGAGGTGACAGGCATCCCCCGGCCTGAGGTCACCTGGCAGAAGGATGGTGTTGGCATCACCAGAGGTGAGTAGGAGCCTGCTGGAGGCTGGCAGAGGCCATGCTGCCTGCTAGCCTTTGCCTGGGGGGAGATTTGGGTGCCCAGGGGTTGTAAGTGTCCCAGCAGGGTGCTGGGTGGCACCGTGCATGGGTCCTCCTGGCTCCTGGCTGCTATCCAAGGTGGGTACAGCGGCCACTGCCACTGAAGCCATTCCCTGGAGAGTCCCCAGGAAGGGGCACTTCTGCAGGGGAAGTTGTCCCTGCCCACTGTCTATCCATGCCCTGGCATGGTTGTGCTGCTCAATCCTGCCCTTCACTCCTGCCCATCCCCGCAGGGCCTGGGCTGAAGGTGCTCCCCAATGGGCAGCTGCATCTCCTCCGAGCCTCCCCAGGGGACGCGGGCACCTACCTGTGCGTGGCTCGCAACCCCTCGGGCACCGCTGCAGGGAGGACCAGGCTGATTGTGCAAGGTAAGGCTGTGACCGGGGCCCCAGTGCTCAACCCCTCCTCTGCTTGGCTCCTTCCCTGGCACCTCACAGTGGAATGTGGCTGTCAAGGTGTGAGCAAGTCCCTGCCCTCCTGCCCCATCCAGTGCCACCTGTCATTGCGGCCGGCCCGGTGGAGCTGGCTGTCCTGGAGGGGCTGGAGGTGCTGCTGCCCTGCGCTGCCCATGGTGTCCCCGAGCCTCGTGTGTCCTGGAGCCGGGAGGGAACCATGATGCGGGGTGGTGGGGGGAAGGCCACCGTCCTGCCCTCTGGGGACCTGCTGCTCCGGGATGCCCAGGTGAGCACCATCCCCTCCTGCAGCCAAGCTGGCTGTAAGGTCTGAGGAATAAGTGTCTTTTGCTGCTGAAAAGAAAGCCCAGGTTGTTCTGCACCCTGCCATGTCCCAGGCTGCTTTCAAAAATATTTGGCAGCGGGAGAGCCCTGTGCATCCCTTTGCAACAGGCTGGCAGAGTGGTTTTGCTAACTTGGGCTGGAAAAAAGTGGCTGTGACCAAGTCATGGCTTTTTGGATGCACAACAGCCAGCAGAGCCCTAGCCCAGTGAGCCAGGGCTGCAGCTGGACCCCAGACCCCAGCTGACCCACTCTCATCCTTCCCTTTCTCCGTGCAGGAAGGGGATGCCGGGAGCTATTCCTGCACCGCGGTGAACTCGGCCGGGAGGGCCGTCCGCCGGCTCTCCCTTTCTGTCCACACCCTGCCCACCTTCACCCGCCTGCCCGGAGATGTCACCCTGAGCCAGGGCGAGAGGCTGGAGCTGGTGTGTGCTGCCACAGGCAGCCCCCAGCCCCACGTCTCCTGGACGACCAACGGGCAGCTCGTCACTGGTGTGTGGGCAGGGGCAGACGATGCTGAGCATGGGGGCAGGATGTGATCCTGGTGCTGTCCCCAGTCCTTGTTCCACCTTTTGGGGTTCCTGGGGTGCTGGCATGTCTGTCTGTGTGAGGTTATAACCAGTTGGTCCCCAACTGTACTTTTTGGGGGATTTGTGCCCCGCAGATGGTGTGTCTGGGCAGAGTGGCCAGAGTGCCCTGCAGCGGGAGGCAGCCAGCCATGCTGACAGCGGGACCTACGTCTGCCACGCCGAGAACAGCGTTGGTGCCATCATGGCCACCGCCTTCGTCTCCGTCAGAGGTAGGTGTTGGCAGGGAAACTGGGGTGCCCAGCCAACCCCCCCTCCTCTGCCACCCCTCTCCCTTTCCCAGAGGCACCCATCATACAGGGGGACCCCAGCACCTACCAGGCAGAGCACCCTGGGGGCAATGCCCTCCTTGACTGCGATGCCCGGGGCCACCCCGTGCCCCTCGTCCGCTGGAGTAAGGACGGGGTGCCGGTGGCTGCCAGCAGGCGCCTGCACCAGCTGCAGAACGGCTCCCTGGCCATCCACGCCGTGGGGGTGAGTGGGGCCTGGGGGATGCCGGAGCATTTTGGGAGCTTTCACAGCAAAGCCAAGTGCTGTGCTAATGCTATTGGTACTGTTAGAGCACCGACACGGGGCTTTACCAGTGCGTGGCGGAGAATGACGCAGGCACGGCAGCCAAGGTTGTCACCCTGGCCCTGCAAAGTGAGTGCTGACCCACTTTGCACCCTCCTTTTGAGGGACTGCAAATCAAGTCACCCCCCAGCCCACCCCTGACCCCTGGGGAATGGCCCTGGGGTAGCACTGGGATGCTGCGGCACTGCCCACCTTCCTCTCCCTGCCCAGGTGACCCCGTGGTGGCGGTGACACCCCGAGCGGTGGTGGTGCGTGCCGGGCAGCGGGTGCTGCTGCACTGTGCCGTGTCAGGGGAGCCCACCCCCTCTGTGGAGTGGCAGTGGGATGGGGAACCGCTGCCCGAGGGTCCCCGTGCCCGCGTCCTGCCCAACGCCACGCTGCTCCTGCCTGCCGTCAGCCGCCGTGACGCCGGCAGCTACTCCTGCCTCGCTCGCAACACCCTGGGGTCCGCTGTCGCCCATGCCTCCCTGGCCGTCCAAGGTGGGTGTCTGCCCCGGGGGGCTTCTGGGGGGGTGGGGCTTCCCACAGCACCATTACACCCTGGGGTAAGACTCCTACGCGGTGGTTTGGAGGGATATCACCTTTCCTTGCTTACTTGATTCATACTCTGGTTTGCTCTCTCCCCTCTTCCACTGCTCTTCAGAAGGTCTGAGCCCAGACAAACCCTTACCCGTGCAGCCGCCACGTGCCAGCTTTCACCCCCGCTCTCCTCTCCTCAGCCTTCCTGCATTTGCTGCCTGTGATTAAATTCCCATTTCCCAGGGGCTCTGCTAAATGCACAGGCACATCCTCTCAGGGAGCAGAGGGTGAGGCTGGCTGGCAGCACGGAGGAAGCGCCGGGTGCCCTGTGTGCCCCCTGCGTGGTTGCTGGCATTTTGCTGCCAGGCACGCTGGAGGAAAAGCAAATAAATCTTGGGGCTGCGGCCAGGACCGTGGGGGTTGATACTGTGCAGTGTTTGGGGCGTGTTGGTGCACATCGGTGTGAGCAAGGCACGGGGCCACGCTCGCAGCATCCCCTGTCAACATGGCACCGTGCTGCCCAGACCCACGGGGTCTTTGGGGGCTGTGCTCGCAGCCAGGTAGGGATGCTGCCCACCTTGCTCTGGCTGCCTTTGCCTCCAGAAAATCAGATTTTCTTGATGCACAAATTACTCCACGCTTTCCCATGGGAGAGCAGCCCCAACATTGCTGCCCTTGTCTCTTTTGCCCCAGGGGAGCCACAGCGGGCACGGGGCAGTCTGGTTGGTGTCATCAATGCCCACGGGCTTGGTGTTGCCACCCTTGATGCCAACGTGCTGGATGACCCGCGCTCCGGCACCACCACCATCCGGAGCAGCATCGGCAGCATCCCACCCGCCATCGGTAGGTGGTTGCCCCCGTCCTCACCCCAGGGAGGATTTTGACCTGTATCAGGTGAAAAGCCTGGGGGAAAGGACCCTTGGGAGGGTGTTGGCTCTGTGGTGGCATCTTTTGTCCCTCACCCCCAGGGCCACTGATGCGGGTGCTGGTTGCCATCATCTCCCCTGTTTACTGGTCCTTGGCACACGCCAGCAGGGAGGCCCGGAGTGGGTTCCTGCTCACCCAGGGCACCTTTCGGCACAAGTCACAGCTGGAGTTTGCCACAGGTGAGGAATTTCAGGAGCCCCAGGTGTTTTGGGGGGCTGCAGTGCCTTGTCCTGCCCAGCTCAGCCTCCCTCAGCCCATGCACCCTCCTCGGGGGCTCAGCCCGCTGCTGGGCTGAGCTCACAGCCAGAGATGGAGCTGCATTTGGGGTGCCCCGGGCTGCTGCTGACTGCTCCCCCCTGGCAGGGGAGCTCCTGCGGGTCACCCACCTCGCCCGGGGCACGGATGCAGCCGGTGCTCTGCTGCTGGACAGCGTGATCAGCGGCTCTGTGCCAGAGAGCATCGGCAAGGCCACGGTGCTGCTGCAGGTGCCAGAGCTGCCCGTCCTGCCTGCTGGGCCATGACTCCCATGCTGGGAGCCCAAGAGAGGGGTTCTGTGGCCTGACCCCCCTCCCCTCCCTGCCTCTCCCCAGGACTTCAGTGAGCGCTACGTGCAGACGGGCGCGGGGCGACTCTCAGGGGGCTCGGTGCAGAGCTTCCTGCGGGATGGGCACATCATCCGTGCCCGCTGCAATCACACCATCATCTATGACCCCGCCACGGACCCTCAGCCCCCCTTGGTGCAGCACGTCCGGGCCAGCGCTGTCAAAGCCTCCTACGACCCGGCCTCCAAGGAGCTGCTCTTCCAGCTCCGTGCCTCGCTTGATGCAGGTAACGAGGGGATTCCCAGGGATGGGGATGGAGATGTGGGATCCCTTGTCGGTCCTGGGTGGCTGTGAGGGTGCAAAGAGCCACGTCTCTGCAGTGACATGTCCCGTCTCATCATCTCTGCTTGATTCCCAGGGGCCGATGGAGACCAGTGCCCACCAGGATTCATCCTGAGCCCTGAGCAGCCATACTGCATCGGTATGGACCTTCCTGAGGGTACATGAGGATGGCGAGGGGCACCTGCTGCGTGGTGCCACCTCCCTGTCCCTCCAACCCTGTCCTCCCAACCCTGTGCCCTCTCTGCTCCCCAGATATCGACGAATGTGCCGAGGGGTCCCACACCTGCCACTACAACCAGCTCTGCCAGAATGTGGCAGGGACCTATCACTGTGACTGCCCTCCTGGCTACCACTCGCTGGGTGCTGGCTGGCCGTGCTTGGGTAGGGCTGGGGCCTCAGGGGACACATCCTTGGGCACAGAGCACAGGGTCACTCTCCTGCCCTCTCCAGCCTCAGTTTCCCCATCCAGCTGCAACACCCCATTTCTTTCCTCCACCAGACATAAACGAGTGCCTGCGGTTTCCTCCGCCGTGCGCCTTTGAGTGCCGCAACCTGCGGGGCTCCTATGAGTGCCTGTGCCCCCCTGGCAGGACCCTGCTGCCGGGCGGAGAGTGTGATGCAGCAGGGGTGGATGGAGGGAGCACAAGGGGCAGCACCCCTCGGGACCCCCCTGTGCGCCGGCTGGGGCCAAGCAGCCGCCCCTGGGGACGGTCCTTCTACACTCAGCTCGCCCTCCGTCGCGTGGCGAAGGCTGCAGGGCTGGGTGCCCACGGCCCCCCCTGCCCCACAGGCTTTGTCAAGAGGAATGGCACCTGCACCGGTGAGTGTGTGTCAGGGAATGGCTTTGCAGGGCGTTTGGAGGCAACTTTGTGCCCAAAAGGCAGCCCCTGTGCCCGTTGCTGCCCTGTCTCCCATTTTGTTTGCGCCCACGTTCATGTGGTTGGGGTCTCCCTGGGCTTGGCTGTGCCAGGAAGGGGAGGTGAGAGCTGCGTGGCAGCAGGCACCGGAGGGGACCGACACTTCCCCACTTGCCTTTGCCCCTCTCACCCTGCAGACCTTGATGAGTGTCAGATGCTGAACCAGTGCCAGCACCAGTGCAGGAACAGCCCAGGCAGCTACCGCTGCGTCTGTCCCCCTGGCTACCGGCTGCTGCCCAACGGAAGGACCTGCCATGGTCAGTGCCAGGGTGCCAGGGGATGCTCCTGCCCTGGAGGGATGCCCGTGTCCCTCGGGGTGTGAACCCAGTCCCCACGGCACCCTGGATGTCATCCCCTTGGGGCTGCAAGTCTTTCTTCTTCCAGGGGAGTGTTGTTCTCAGGCTCAGCACCTCTCCAAGGCTGGGTGTCAGCTTACCCCAGTGTGTGAAACCCCAGGCAGGGGTGGGAAGGGGTAGGAGCTGGGGTTTGAATCCCCATCTCAGCCTGGGGCACATGGGCACCCCAGCACCCTCAGACCTGTCCGCTCTCTGCCCACAGACGTGGATGAGTGTGGGGAGGGCACGATCCAGTGTGGCTCAAGCCAGATGTGCTTCAACACCCGCGGAGGTGCCCAGTGCGTGGATGTGCTGTGCCCAGCTGGGTACCAGAGAGGCTCCAGCCCCGGGTGAGTTGTGCTGCAGGGCTTGGGGGTGTCTGTCCCACACCCCACATGGCCCTGTGGACCCAGATGTCTTGGCCACTCCTGACACCCCGCTGCATCCCGTATCCCCCCCCGCCCCTGGCTCTCATGCAGGCTGTGTGTCGGTCGCTGCGCCCCAGACTGTGGCTTGGCTGGTCCCCCCACTCTGCAGTACCAGCTGCTCACCCTGCCCCTCGGCATCGCTGCCGGCCGGGACGTGGTGCACCTCGCCCCTAGCCCTGCCCTCCGCCGCCGCCCCAAATTCACGCTGCTGGAGTGGGAGCCCAGCAGCCCCTTCACCCTCCGCACCGAGCGGGGCCGTGGCATCATCTCCACCCTGCGCCCACTGAGGGACCCTGGCACCCACCGCCTCAAGGTGCAGGCGCTGGCCCCGGGCGGGCAGCGGGCACCCAGCACCTTCCTCCTCCTCATCTCTGTTTCACCCTACCCCTACTGATACAGCCGAGGGACAGGAGGGGATGCAGGGCCATATCTCCTCCTGTCCCTTACCACCACGCTGGTGGGGACACGTGGCTCAGGGAGAGCTGAGCTTGCACCGTTGCACTCCCCCCTGGACACCCCCTTGCCCCCCAGCAGCCCCTGCCTGCGTTGCCTTCACCCGGGGCCAGTCCCTGACTCAGCAGAGCCCTGGGGGGACAAGATGTCCCGCCAGCCTCTCGCAATCAGGTTTTGTTGCAACCCCGCAATTCCCAGCGGCAGCCCCGGAGCAAACACAGCTCTGAACGGCCTTGGCCGCAATCAGCCCCCAGATGGGGGGGGGGTGGGGGGATGAGCTGCGTGACAGCGGCCAGCAAGGGCCCTGCTGGGGTGCAGGGTGTGAACCCCTGGGCTGGGAAGGGCACAGGGCCCCCTGGCATTAATCATGTATTAAATTGAAATAGCCTTGTGTTCAATTTTTATTTTTTTTAATCCACTTGGTTTCTCTGTACACTTATTTATTTATGGTTTTGTTCCAAATAAAGGTGTTTTGTGGCTAAGTATCAGCCATGCCTGAAGAAAACAACTTCCTTCAGTGTGCAGGAGGGGGCTGCCCTAGCAGCAGCCCTGACTTCCCAGGGCTTTGGGCACCTCCCTGCATGGCCTTGGACCATAGAAGGGAGATTGTCTGGATGTGGCAACGCTGGAGGGCCAATGTCCAGCATCTGAAGGTCCAATCCTGCCCCAGTGTCAGGTTCCTCAGTCAGCAAGAGCAGGATCTGCCCTCTCTGCATATGGTGCTGGTGGAGGCTGTTCCCAAAAACCTGTTTCAGTCTTACTCCTTGGCACTGACCCCAGGGACTGAGCCCACACTTCCCCACGTTCGGGCCGTTGGCTCTGGTGATGGCTGTGCACCCAGGTGAGGGTGCCACGGTTGGAGCCCATCACTGGAGCTTGCTCTTGCTGCACCCATGGAGGGGCACTGAGCTGCCCCCAAAAGGTGCTGTCCTTTGGGCTAGGGGCTTCCCCTCCCCCAAGGCCAGGTCTGCTGCTGGTCTGGGGTCCCCTGGGCATATGTGAGGGGGAAAGGTGGTTTTGCCCCATCTTCTCCTGCCCACCTGGGCTCCCTGGGAGCTGCAGCTCCCAAATTTGCCTCCTTATGGTGTTTCTAATAAATTCAACCTTCCCCTGTCACTGTGCTGGGGAAGAAAGCCAGGCGGTCGCAGAGCAGCCAGGCACCAGCTCCCCTCTGCCCCCCATTTTCCCACAGCTCAGGGCAGATGGCTCTGTGGGGTGGGGGGGCACCCCCTCAGTGTTCTGTGGAGGCTGACGAAGAAGTCAGGAGTGGGGTGACACAGGTGACAGCACCTAGGGCAGCCGTGCAGCAGGCTAGCGCCAGGCACAATCTCCATCTGGGATCGGGGTGCAAGCTGCACCCTTCTGCCCGTGTGTCCTGTGGGCAGGCACAGGGCAGGGCCTTGCCTGGGGACAGTGCCCACAGAGGGGACAGTCCTGCGGCGGCTCCGCCTGCCCACACCCGGCTATAAGGGAGGAGGAGGAGGAGGAGGAGGATGCTCCAGGCACCGGACCAGAGCGTTGAGGGCAGCCGGAGAGCGGGTGAGTGCAGACAGGGCATGGGATGGGGTGCGAGGGGAAAGGGGGCCCTTTGCCTCGGGGGGCCTGACCTCTTGTCCCTGGCTGTCCCCTCTCCACCCACCCATGGGTCTCCCTCACCCCTGGGTGCCAGAGAAGGGCTCGCTGGTCCCTGCAGGAGCCAGGCAGTGGGGTCCCAGACCCTTCCCAGCGCTGGGAGGTGCAGGATGCAGTCAAGCCTCTTCTACCTCAGTCTGGGGGGGGGGGGTGTGGGGGGGTGTCCAAGTGAGTTCCATCTCCCTCAGGGGTCCCCTTGGCCACCCCCAGGGAGGGGAGCTGGGACTTCGGCTGGTACCACCCCGTGCCCTCCCCGCTCTGCTCTGGGGCTCTTGAGGGGCAGGATGGGACCCCCAAGACGTTGAGGAGCGATGCTGAGGCAAACCCCAGCACCAGCGAGTGCATCCCCACATGCCCCTGCTGCAGGCACCCCTGGGGAGCCTGCCCGCACTGCCTGCCCCATCCCTGCCCGCAGGCAGCACTCGCCGGAGCAGAGGCAGCTCTTCCAGCCCGGCTAGCGAAGGCAGTTCCTCTCCTTAGCAAAGTTTCAAACTTTTTATTCCCCTCCCCTTTTATTTTTTTTTCCCCTTGGTTTTAAAAACAAAAACACAATGTTCCTGCGGAGCAGAGCTGCTGGAGTCGCTCTGGTAAAAACCCTGCCCCAACTCACACGGAAATTGCTGCAGAATAATAATCAGGGCTGAGAAAGTCCCACCACGTTCCTCTTCACTGAGCTTTGTTTGCTCTGATTTATTACCACCTAATGCCAAAACTTCGGGGCTCTCCCTTCCTGGGCAGACGGGCTTGGCCCAAGCCCCATTTCCGGAGCTGGAAATGCTGGTGGCCCCGCACTGTTCCTGGGGTGCAGGATGCGTCCCCCAGGTCCCTGGGGCATCACGTGGGCAGCATAACATGGCTGAGCAGGCAGAAGTTGGAGGTGTTTCCTCTAACCTGCTGCCGGGCCACTCATGAAGCGAGCGTGCCCGGTCTCAGAGGCGCTTAGTCAGGCTGGCAGCTGTAACAGCGATGCTGGCGGCCGCAGCAGGGACGGGTTTTGAGGGTAAAGGAAGGAATTTGCCCAACAAGGAGCTGCAGGTGCAGCGTCATGCTTGGGCTGGGCCCTTTCGGGAACTGCGACTGCCTTCCTGTAAACGCTCCAGTGAGGAAGGGAACGGCTGAGCGTCCCCAGCTCGGCACACCCGTGGGGCCCCGAGGGTAGGGAAACAGTGGTTGCACAAGCCGGGGTGCTGCCTGCACTGCGCGCGCAGGCAGCCCGACGGGCACAGGCAGGCGCAGGGAGCCCAGTGGGGCTGCCAGAGCCTTTTGCTCTTCAGCAAGAAACCAGCAGCGGCAGGCCGGATCCTGCACCCGGGCCGGCTGCAAGCCATGCCCCGTGGGACGCTGGCCACACACCGCGCTGCAGGACCAGGGTGCTGGGGTGCACCCCGGCATAACCGCAGCCGGGTGTGAGAGGGGCCGGTGGGCCAGCCCGGCAGCGCCTTCCCTGCCTGCAAAAGCAGGAGCAGGATTGTGCTGACTTGGCAGCAGCAGGATGAAAGTTGCTCAGGATGGGATTTGGCTGGCTCTGCTGTCCACCTTCCCCGGCCAAGGGTCAGCTGGCATCGCCTCCTCACGGCGCCCTGGGCAGCCCAGCCCCGGGGGCTGTGGGGACAGCCCCGAGCCCCTTCCCGCAGCGGGACCCCCATCCCTCCCCCTGAGCTCCGGGCTGCCGCATCCTTCGCCATCTCCTGCTGTTGGCTGAAGTCCTTGATATCCTCGTCTGAAGGGTGAAGGGCATCCACACGTAGGTGTTTCGCACTGGCAGGAAACATGGGGCAGTGTAATTAGGACAAGCACCCAATAAGCGTTAATTAGACTTGGGGCTGGGCTGTGGGGGGTGCTGCCAAGCCCCCAGCGCTGCAGCTCTCGCACACCCAGCAGTGCCGGTGAGTGCTCGGGGTTGAGCCGGTGTGTGGCTGCACCCATCTGGCGCAGGGTCGCGACGTGCCGGGTCGTGCCCGAGTGAGACATCAGGCTGCATCTCCGCCATGGCCGGGTGCCTGCATCTGAGTCCCGGCCCCTTGGCGTTGCAGGGTGCTTGCAGATCGTGGGCTAGGCTGTGCCAGGGCTGCCAGAGCGAGAGCCGCGTGGAGCAAAGGTAAGAGCGAAGTGGCCGCGATGGCTGCCCTGGCCTCCTCCGTTGCCCGGCTGCCACTGGCTGCACTGGCCAGCACATGGGCAGGGTGCCCATCCTGGCTGGGAGCCACACCCTGCATGTGGCCATGGTGCCGTGGCTTTTTCTCCTGCCCCCAGCCTTCTCCTTGCAGCCCTGGGAAGGGTCTTGGTCCAACTGATCGCCCCTGATGCCAGGGCGAGTGCCTGGCAGAGGAGGGGGCTGAGCTGAGCGTGGCCTGACTCTGGGTGCTGCCCATGGCCCTGGTCCCAGGGAGCACCCAGCACCTGATGGCAGCAGCTCTCGCTGCCCGTGAACGAGAGCAGTTCTGGGAGCCTGTGTTTTACTCAGAGAGCTTGTCCTGGCACCGGCAGCTCCACCACATGCTCCTCTACCTACTCAAGCCACTGCCGGCCCCGAGTGTTTAGTTTGCCCCTGGCTTTGCTTCTTGCCTCCTGGTTATTCATTCCCAGGATAATCTTTGTGTTGCCCAGAATATCCCATCCCCCGGGAGAGCTCTCGCCCCTGGCTGCCCTCAGCACCAGGCTGGACCGTGACGGCCCCATGGCCAGTTCAGGGACACTGGAGGGTTTCACAGCTGATGGCTGCAGCATCCCTGCGCCGAGCAGGGGCTGGGGCCATCGTGAACCCCTTTCCTTTTGCTTTGCCAGTGACATGGCTCAGCCCAAGAGCACAGTGGTCCTTGCCTACAGTGGGGGCCTCGACACCTCTTGCATCCTGGTGTGGCTGAAGGAGCAGGGCTACGATGTTGTCACCTACCTGGTGAGCTCCGAGCCCTGCCGTGTCTGTGGGGGCTGGGGGTGAAGGGGGCCCTGGGTCTGGGGACCTGGGTGGGTGACGGGGGTCCCGGTGTGTGTGTGGCCATGGTGGTGACTCTGCTCTCACTGGATAACCATCGCCCAGCCTGGGTGCTGCTCTGCTGAGCTGCCAGCCCTGTGCGGCACAGCCTGTCCCTGCCAGCAAATGATCCTCCACTAATGAGGGCAGCACGTCGGGGCAAAGCCAAGGGGCCTGGCAGAGGGAGGTACGGCCCTGAGGTATGCCATCTTGGGGAGGGGGGGGGAACCCCGCTCCTGCCCGTCCTGGGTGACCTTAAGCCTGGCCAACACAGGCTCTGTCATGCCTTGCATGATGCCTTGTGCTGGGCTGGACTTGTGCTGAGTTTTGTGGTCTCCTTTCAAACCATCCTGTTTGGGTTTTTTTTCCCCCTCTTCCAGGCCAACATTGGGCAGAAGGAAGATTTTGAGGCAGCACGAAAGAAAGCACTGGCGCTGGGGGCCAAGAAGGTAACAGCATCCCTCCCTCTGGGTGCCCAGGGGACTCTGAGCTCCCCCTGTTTCCCACCATGGGGCTGAGCCCGGGGGTCTCACACACCCCATGGCCGGGGACACTGCAGGGGAGGGGACAGTGCCAGCAAGAAATCCCTTTTCCAGAGGTTTTGCACCAAAGCCTTTTAGCAGCATCTAGGGAAGGGGAGATGAAGGGACCCTTCACTGCACCGTCCCCAAACCCCAGAGGAGTGGGATCCCCCTCCAGGCACCCTCCCATCACAAGGCTCCCTCCATGCTGGCAGGTTTACATCGAGGACATCAGCAAGGAGTTCGTGGAGGAGTTCATCTGGCCGGCGGTGCAGGCCAACGCTCTCTACGAGGACCGGTACCTGCTGGGCACGGCGCTGGCACGGCCCTGCATCGCCCGCAAGCTGGTGGAGATCGCCCAGCGGGAGAGTGCCCAGTATGTTGCCCATGGGGCCACTGGCAAGGTGAGGGAGGACGGGGGCTCCACGGTGGGGATGACACAGGGTGCTTGGTGGGGGGATCAGGTCAGTCCCTTGGCCAAGCTGCGGGTACCAGGAAGGGCGTGCAGGGTGTTTTGTGGGTGCTCTGTGGGGCTGCGCAAAGCCCAACCACGTGTTGACACTTCCTTCTTGCTTCTGGGATTTCTATACCAAATTTCGGTTCCTTCTCCCTGTCGGGAAGGCTCGAGTCACAGCCAAACCCCCACTTTCGGCTTCAACTTTCTAAAAGCTGTTACGGACAGGGGCTGCCCGGGCCAGGACCTGGCTGGGGGTGAGCCAGCACCTCCAGGGGTGTTTCGGGGCACCCCGGGCAGAGTGCGACTGTCCCCATTCTTGTCTCCATCCCTGTCCCCATCCCTGCCGGTCGCAGGGAGGACACTTTGCCACTAGAGGCAGCCAGAGACCGTGGAAAGGATGCCCAGGGCCAGTCCCTGCCCGGAGAGAGGGAATCCTCCACGGGGAGCGTGGGACCTGCTACGACGTGACCATGGGCCACCCCCTGGCACCTCCAGCCCCTGCCCATATGCTGCCCAGCCATGTGGGGGGACACTTGGGGCAGGGTGACACTGTCACCAGAGGCCTCTGTGGGGCCCTTGGGTGCTGTGCATGCACCCAGGACCTACCCAATGCCCCCTTTTCCCTGTCCCACAGGGACTCGAGGTGTGGATTGTGCCCATCTTGGTTTAGGGGTAAAGACGAGGTGCCCACCTGGAGGGGTCTCAGTGGAAGGGGCTGGGTTTGGGAGGGGTGGGTTTGGGTGTCCCCAGCTATGGCAGAGGACCCTGTGGTGAGGGGGATGTTAGATCCAGCCCAGAGACAGCCAAGGGACATGCCAGCACCAGGGAGACGGGGCAGAGGGGCAGCCAGGGGTCTTTGTGCCTGGAATAACTCTTGCTCCTGCTGCCATGGGTTTCCCACACCCCTTCCCTGTTCATCTCATCCATCCTCAGCAGCCCCCTCTTGAAAGCCCCAGCCCCAAGGTGCCCTGGAGCAACACACCCCCAGTGCTGCCATGTCCCCTCCACTCCTGGGTACCACCAGCACCAGCCGGCCCCGCTCACAGGGGCACCCTCAGCTGCTCCCCAGGCTCTGCCCGCTCCCCAAGCCATTAAGCCGCGGGCGCAGGCAGGGACCGACTGTGGGTAACTCGAGCCGGCTGCGCCCCGTCCCCGGCTGAGGCCGCGGCGTCTTAAAAGTGGGCCATCTGCGGTGTCCCCGCTGCCGGAGCAGATGGACTTGTTTTGGGCCTGTAAGGGAAATGAGTGCTTTGGTGGATGTACTCGCCTCTGTGTAATAGTCCTCAGGGATTTCCCAGCCCAGGTTGTAAATGTATCCTGCAGGCTGGGGCCAATAAGAGGCGGGGGGGGGGGTCCTTACACCCCTTGGCGCTGGTGGAATATAGGCTTTGGTGAGCGCTGTTCCCTTGGAAGTGCTAATAACTCCCAGGCTCGCTCTTCGCCCCTTCCCAACTACCTGGTCTCATTAGTGGGACCTTGTCAGCATGGTCCAATTAAGATAAAGGGATGTTCAGAGCTATTTAATTATGAGTGCTGCATCCTCCTGGTCACCATGGTCTTCCCCTCCATCTTGCCTTCTCCCTCCATGTGTCCTTTGATGCTTGTAGGGGAAAAAAATCCCCAAATCTGGGTTTCTGCTGGTTCAGGTTTTAGGAGTGTCAGCCCAGGGGAGAGCACAGTTCTTGGGGGACCCCAGGGTCAGCCAGGCTCCCTCGGAGCCAGGCAAATGAGCTGCATTGGGGTTTTGCATCAGGAGCATCAGGAAGGTAGTTTGGGGTTCAAGCCAGCCATGGAGAGGGACTATGAGTGACCCCGTGGGACAGAGCCAGACCAGGTCCTGGCATCCTGCCACACTCCATGCTGAGGAATGGAGGAGGGAGATGGGTCCTCAGCCTCAGGCCTTGTTTTTCCAGTGAAAATTGCCAGCAATCCCGTCCCAGTGGCATTACTGGGAGAATAGGTGTCACACCCTCCTCAGTCTATGAAGTCCTGGGTAGCATCAGCCGGACCATCCCTCCTGGCTGGTGGCTCTCACAGGGATTTACAAATGCTCCGCTCATCCGAGGGTCCCCCGCGCCGCGGGCTGGGATGCTTTTCCCCATGGACACAGGACAAGTGGCTGTCCTGTGCTGGCTGGAGCTGAGGCCCTGAGACGTGTCCCCTCCAGATCTCTGCTGAGGGGATTTCAATCCCGTCCTTGTGCAGGGAGAGCAGACGGGAGCAGGGAAACGGTGGCTCCTTGCTCGCCGTGCCTGAAGTCTCCAGCGCTACAAGGGGAGCTGCTGCTGCAGCCAAGCAGCGCCTCAAAGGCTGCACACGTGTGTGCTGTCACACGCAGCCAAGCAGTGTCTCAAAGGCTGTCACACACGTGTGTACCGCCACACACATGCTCGCCCAGCAGTCCGGAGTCTCCCAGCTCCCTGGGTGAAGCCATGGGGCTGTAGCACAGCCAGGAACTGCTGTTTTGTCACCTGCACTTTTAACGCTCCTTCCACTTTTTTAACATTTCCCACCGATTTTGCAGTTTCTTTTCCCAAATCCAAACCTGCAGTGCTGCCAGGCCACGTTCCTCTCCTGAGAGTGCTGCATGGCCCTGGGCGAGCTGGTCCAGGGAGGAGGCTCTGTCCCCCATCAGTGGGATTGGGGTGGGGGGCACCCATCTCCCAGCCCGACCCAATGTGGGGTTGACCCCTCAGCATCACCCATTTGTGTTTCAGGGCAACGACCAGGTTCGGTTCGAGCTCACCTGCTATGCCCTGTGTCCTAAGATCAAGGTAAGGCACCCAAAATTGTTCCCTGGGGCCTCACTGCCAGGGTCCTGGCCCCCTCCCCAGCTGATGGGGAATTTTGTTTTAACACCGATGCAAGTAGCCGTGCCTCGCTTTAACAAGCTGCCAGCTGCACAGTGGCGTTTTGGCATTTGAGGGGGCTGTAATGATCCTTAATTGACCTATTTTTACCCCAAACACCACGAGGCCACGGAGGAAACAGTACCAAGGCAGCTGCTGGATAATCAATGCTGCCTGTTTTGGCCTTGCATCCAGTGCCTTGTTAGGGTCAGGGGTTTGAGTTACTCCCCCCTTGTGCAGGGAGATTAAATTTCGGCTGGGGAACCAACACCCCATGGGTCCCGACTCCCCAGGGCTGCCAGGAGCCCTCTCGTGTGGGGAGCTCATGGGGGTGCTGAGGGGAAAAGGGGGCCCAGGGGCTGCAAGGGAGCTGGGGGCTTCTGGTCTCATGCTCTTGCCCTCCTGCCAGGTCATTGCGCCGTGGAGGCTGCCCGAGTTTTATCAGCGCTTCCCTGGGCGCCGCGAGCTGATGGACTACGCCAAGGTAGGAGCTGGTGTGGGGCGGCCGTGGGATGCTCAGGTGGCTGGGGGGTGCTCACCATGGCTTGGCAGGTGACAGCAGCGAGCCCTGCACAACATCCCTGCAGCACCACGCTGGAGCCTTCTGGTCGGGGGGGGGGGGTTTTCCCCCTATTTTTTTTTTCTCCTTCCTTTCTAAAAGCCCCATAATTACCTGGCTATTAATGGTAACCTGCTTTCCAAGGAAACGGGTCCCAGCTCCCTGATTTGCGTAACAGACAAAGCAAATACGTTCGCCTTTGTTGTCCCTTCCTTTTTGAAGTACAAGTTGCAATAAAACATATTAGAAGTTTTGCATCAGGTTTTTACATGCCCACCAGGGTACCTTTCTTTTTTAGCAACTTCATGGAAATGCTTGACAACTCGGCTCAATCAATCAAAAGGGAAAAGACAGCTCTGTGCATAAACCAGAAAATTGCTTCAGTTTTTAAATAGCTGCCACCGAGGCTGCCTGGGTAATCTCTGGGAAGGCGAGGTGTGGAGCCGGAGGGATGCGGCATGGGGTGAGGAGCCCTCCGAGCCCATTAGGGCTGCCGGGAGCAGCGTGTTGAGGATTGTGTTTGCCATCTGCCGTTGTATTATGAAGGGGCGAGTTTACGAGAGCTTTCCATATGTTGCCAAACAAATTGTCAAATAGGGGAGTTATTAAGAGCGCCACGGTTTTATTATATGGAAAATGGAACATGTGTTTTGGGTTTGGGGGTTTTGTTTGGGGTTGGGTTTTTTTGTTTGGAAGGGGGGGAAAAAGGGAAATTAAATGGGTTGGGGCCCCGCTCAAAGAGAAAAGGTTGGGATTGAGGGTTTGTAGTACCTCTTGGTCTCTCGTTATGTTCAATGTTTAAAAAAAAGGAGAGGTTCCTTTCCTTTTCACTCTCAGGAGAGGGAGATGTGTGGCCAGGTCTTTTCAGCACCAGGATGCGGTTACTCGGCGCTTGGGGAGTTATAACGCATTGACATTTGGGGCTCCGTTGTGCCGGGGGAAGCTGGGATCCGTGCCACCGTGGCACAGCTCTTGCGTAGATCTGCTGCTCAGGGGCTGGAGCCAACCTTGCTCTGGCAGCAAGCCGCTTTGGCGGCCACTTCATCCCCACAAGCAGCTGAGGCTGAAACACCTTAATGAGAAAGGTGAAGCTCTCCTGGAGGCTGCTCCAGGATGAGCCATTGCTGCAGGCAGAGCTGGGAGGAACAGAGCTCGTGGAGTCTGTGCCCTGAAAATGAGATCTCTCCTTGGTTGTGGCATGTTTCACCCCAACCAAGGCTGCCTGGGCTTGGCAGATGGTACGTGGGTCTGGACTTGGAGGATCCCCTTTGAAGCAATAATATGGGGCGAGGATGGGCTGGGGAGCATGGGCTTCCCCAGCTGCCAGGAGGAGGCAGAGGAAGGAGAGTGCTGGCTGAGAAAATAAATCAGCTGGAGCTTGTGGCTTGCGACTGGTGGGTATTTGGGTCTGAAAGATGCGTTTATGCATCCCAAGTGAGATGGGTATGACTGATGGCATGGAGAGAGCCCATCAGAGGGCATGGCCTCCCCCAAGCCCTGTGTGGCTGAGTGCGACCCCTCAGGGTAAACAGCCCTCTGCATTAATTGCTCGGCTTTAATTAAGGTGAAATGTCCTCTGTCAACATCCATGAGGGTGATGGGATGAAGATGAGAATGAGGAGGCAGGTGCCAATGGGAGCATGGTCTGACCTCAGGCAGGGTTGAGGTCTGTCCCCCAGCCTTTGGTCCCCCCTAGCATTATTTGGTGGACTTTGGGGGGTTCGGAGGCACCTGTAGCTCCATCTGTTCAAGGGGTGGGACAGGGAGAGGAGGCATCTTCTTGCTCTTTCCTGGAGAAGCCAGGAGATCCCCTGCACTCACACCCAACAGGCAGCGTTTTGCCCTTCCAGCAAGCCCAAGATTGTGTTTTGAAGCCTGTGTGAAGCGCTGATGTGCCCTGCCTGCTCTCCTCTGTGGGCAAGGTCTGCAGGCAGGAGAGCAGCTCTGCAGAGGGGCCTGGGTCAAGAAGATGAACGCTGCCCAGCACCCACCTCCAAAGCCTGGGATGGGGGTACCAGGGTGTCCCACACCGGGTGTACAGTGTGGGACCAGCAAACCAGGACCCATGAGCCCGGGGCAACAGTGCCCCAGGAGCAGGGTTGAGTTCATCCCTCTGCAGCCTTAGGAGGTATCTCAGAACCTTGCTTCCATCTCAGTGATGGGTTGAGGACCATGATTTAACAACCACAAGCATTTCCCTTCCCTCTTCCTGGCAAACAAGGAGCTTCTGCTCAGCCCCTGCTCCTCTGTTTCTGGCCAAGCCCTTAGCTGACATCCCTGCTGAGGTGACACTGAAATGGCAGAGCTGCCCGATGATGTACAGCCTGTCCAGATGCGCCGAGGCATGGTGAGAACCCGCAGCCACTGCTGTCTCCAGCCCTGACTCACCGTGGCCATCCCATAGCCGGGACATTGCGTCTCAGCATGCTGGCAGGGTGGGCGACGTCCCTGCTGGCTCTGGTTGTTAGCTCGCCGCCGTCGCCTATCCCGCTAATTCCCCCATGTATTCACCTCGTCTTCACAGGCAATTTCCCCCATTGAAATGTCAGTGGATAATTGAGCACGCTGGTGACCTTGTTAGGGAGCTGGGCTCGGCGCTGTGCGCTGTGCCGGGAGGCAGCCGGTGCGGGGCCATGCGTCCCTGGGCATGGCATGCTCGTGGTGCCTGGGCTTGGGGGAGTGCCTGCTGCTTGTGTGCCGTGTGTCTGCATCGCCACGTGTTTGAACGAGGCTGTGGGGACACGTGTGTTTTTCCCTCGCGGCAGAGCATCAGTCCTGTTTAGGCTGGAGAGCATCTTGTGGGTTTGGGGACTTCTGTCCCTGTGTCACCTCCCCTTGATGAGGCACTAAGCTGGGGGAATGCACCATCCTGGACCTGGACCGAGAAAAAGCACACAACGTCCATGCTGACGTCTCCATCGCTTGGGTTCATGGGGTGCTCTGGAGCTCCTTCTCAGCTTGTGGCAGGGCTGGGGTGGCTGTTCTCCCAGCCACAATGTGTCCCTAATGTCCCCATCGAGGTGGCCCTCATGGTGGGAGCTGATGTTGCCCAGGGTCAGGGACACAGATGTCCACCTCTCTCCGTGCTGCCTTGCTGGTGGCCCTGAGTTGTGCCTTTGTGCTTTTTGGGATGATCCCGGCAGGAGCCGGTGCCAGTGGGGGCTGGCTCTCCCCGCGGGCTGGCTCAGCCCCACTCCCCTTCTCTCTGCAGAAACACGGGATCCCGGTGCCTGTGACGCCTCAGACGCCCTGGAGCATGGATGAAAACCTCATGCACATCAGGTGAGAAGCCGGGTGGGTGGGAGCTCCTGTGGGGTGAGGACCCAGAGCCTGGGGCCCCAATCCCCCTCATCCTGCATGGCCAGGACAGCTCACACCTCCAGAGTCCCAGGCTGCCCTACCGCGTGCTGGCCAAGGGTGACCCCAAAACCTCCAGCCTCCCTTTCTGCCTGCTTGTCCACATCCCACATGGCACCATCCATCTCCTGGGCTCTCCCAAACCTGGCGCTCCTTGCAGGGCTGCTGCTAAAAGCCCGTGGAGATCCATGACACGTGTTTACGCCCATCCTCATGGGGTGGTGAGAGTTGGGGGGTCATCCCAGTGGGTTTTGGGGTTGCAGGTTACAGGTGCTGCAGTGACATCTCTCTCCTTCCCTGCCTGCTGCAGCTACGAAGCCGGGATCCTGGAGAACCCCAAGGTAATCGATCATGGCCACCCGGCCAGCATGGCAGCCACAGAGCTGAGGGCGTCTCGTGTATTTGCAGCCTAATTGGAAATTTCACGGCGGGCCGTGTGTGGTGGGGAGGCCCTGCCGCCCACCCCAGCCCCTCCGCCTCTCCCAGCACATTAATTGCCGCCGGCGTGAATAGGGGAAGGGCCCGTTTCAGGGTGACACTAGAGGGGACAATGTCACGGGGCAGCAATAAAGGAGCAATTAGACAGATGAGGCGCTGGTGGGAGAGTGGGGGCTGGTGGTGGGTAACGGGGGTCTGGGCTGGCCCCTGCAGCTTGGGTCCCCTGCCCGTGCCTGCAGTTCGCCCAGCCCTCCTCACTTTCCCATCCCCACTGTCCAGGGGTACCCATGGGACCACCAGCTCCCGGGCAGCTCTGGCTACTGATGGGACCTGGAGGCCGGTGGCGGTGGGCGCTGCAGCCGGGCGCTGCGGTGAGCGTGGCACATCACTCCGGGAGGTGTGGGTCTGGCCCCGACTGCCTCCGAATACTGCTCGTGGTCCGGCTGCCTGCTGGCCCCTGCCCACACTGTTCATGCTCCAGTGGGTCGCCAGGCTTAGCTACTTAAACTATCCATCAGCGCTAATTAGACAATCTGGGGAGAGGAGGGGGAGGCAGGCGGAGAGGGAGAGGAGCTGGCTGGAGCTCAGCGCCCGCAGCCGGCTCACCGTGGCTGGGCTGGCGCGTGCCTCTGGTGAGGAAGAGGAAGGTGGAGACGGGGTCCCGCTCCCCCTTTGGCGCCCTCCGGAGGGGTGTCTGCGGGTCGGGCTTTGCAAAGCTGGGCCCTCGGGGGGTCTCCTCCTCCAGGAGAGCAGTTGGCACAGGGATGGATTTTCATGCTGGAGCTAGCAAGGGGCTGACCTGCGCCCTTCCTGGTGCATCCATCCTGATCCACCCCTCCGCACCCAGCACCTCTCCTCTTGGGGAAGACCCCGGTCTCAAGGCTCTGCCAAATCCAACTCCTTCCCAAACCCAGCTCGGAAAATGGGGCTGACCGGTGCCCTGAGCCCATCCCTGCGCATCCTCCGCTTGGGCACCTCTCCCTCTGCCAGCACCAGGGGCTGGTTCCCCGGAGCGTGGTGTCACCACCATCTCCTTCCCCAGCCCGGAAAGCAGCGCCGGGCACCAGGGCGGCCGCGGCAGGATCCGGGGTGCCAGGCACGGCGGGCTCCCCTCCCCAAACCCCCGGGACCTGCCAAACGCAGGGATTTGAAAGCAGATGGTTGAGCTATTTTCTGCCTCTGTGAGGCCCGATTGAAGGGCAATGAGGCAGCTAATGCGGAGAAAGATAGAAATTTACTTGCTTTAACTTCATATGGCACTCTGAAAGAGTTCATTCAGTCCCGGGCACAACAATATCAGCCGGATGAATAAACCATTTGCGGCATCGATAGCTCTGCATCATGGTTTACTTCATGGACCATTTGCTTCCAATTTCTTCTCTTCTTGCCCCGTTTTTCTTGCTTCTTTCTTCCCCCCTCCCTCTCTCCCTGTCCACACACTCTTCCTTTTTTTTTTTTTCCCTTTTTTTTTTCTCCCTTTTTTTTCCTCTCTCCCCTTTAAAGATGACATTGCAGGACTAGCCCCCCTGCGGGGAGGGATAAATAGAAGGCATTGATACACTGCAACAAACTATTTGTCATTTGAACTGTGCTTTTAGGAGAGAGAATAAAAAGAGGACAGACTCGCACCGTAATGATGGAATGCAAGCCAAATGTCACTTTTATTTCTATTTAGTTATTTTATTTAATAGGGGTTTTCATAGTTGGCTCGGAAAATTGGAAACTACCTGACTTTGACTTCCAATGTTTAGTAAAGAGTTTTTAATACTTTCCGGTATTTTTTCCCCTCCCACCCCCCCATCTTTCCTTTTGAACTCAAAGTTTTTCATCATCTCTCATGGGTTTGTCTAGTTAATAAGTGTGATCAGGGCTAGGAAAGGCCAGACGATGTAAAATTGAAATCCGCAGCCCGTGTAATTTGTGCGTGTGCACGCGCGGGGGGCATGGGGGAGACGCGCTTGCGAGCACCTCTTGTTTAAAACAAGGGAAAGGAGCAAAAATGAGGTAAAATGGAAACTTGAGGGTGGTTTTGCTGGAGTGTGTGCTGGGGTAGTTATGTCTGTATTCCCAGGATTCGGCTGCGGTGGGTGCCGGGACATGTGCCGCAGGGTTTGGGGTGAGGGGGATCCCCGGTGCAGAGGCGGTGGCAGGGATGCTCGCAGCTGGGCAGGCTGCCCTCACGTGCTGGCAGTGATTGGGCTTTGCTATTTATTGTACCAAAAAAAAAGGGGAAGTTTTCACTAAAAGACTTATTGCCCATCTTTAAAAATTTTAGATGAAAACTACTTCTGCAGAGAAATTCATTTTCCCTTAAAAAAGCTTAAATTTTTTTTTTAAAGCAATCACTTTTGCTTTCTTTTTTTTTTTTTTTTTTCCCCCCTAACTTGCTTTCTACCTTGTTCTTTTTTTTCCTTGCTGGAAAGGAGAAGGGAGGAAAAATGAGCAGATGAAGAGTTGTGCTTTAAAAAGGAGAGGAGAAACAGGGGGTGGGTGGGTGCAGGCAGAGCCCCGACTGCAGGCAGAGCCCTGCTGCCCAGGGATACCCAGAGCTCCAGCTCTCACCAGCTGGGGTTTGTGGGGAAATACTAGTTTATCACTGCTTAAAATGTTTGCAGGAGCAGCTCTCTTTGGAGAAACTCCACCCGAGCGGCTTGCAAGGGGGTTTTAGGTCACTGGGACCCCTCCGCTGGAGGCTCCTTGGCGATGTTCCCTCGATGCTGGCCACGGCCAGCTTTGGCCCATCCTGGCTCTGCCCTTGGCTTGCTCGGCACTACCTGCCTTTCCACCACGTTGCACAGGCCCTGGGTGCTCCGTGCCTCAGTTTCCCTCCCCTTTGCCTCCCAGAGCTGTGGCTGGCTGGAGGGTCCTTTTAGAGACAGGAGTTTGCAAACGCTGGTCCAAAAGTGTTTTGGGGGTCCACATGTGCAGTCACGTCACGCGTGAGTGCCGAGGGGACACACGAAATTGCAAAGCATTTGCTCTCTGGGACGGAAAGCTTTTTTTTTTTATTATATATTTCCCCCCTGTTCTGACATGTGCTCCAATTGCTGCAATTCATCGTTGGCGCCCAAGCCTCTGCTGGCCCGGCTCTGATGGAGATAAGATGCCTCTTTCCTATAAATCTAGAAAAAAATATATACATAAAGGTTGATGTGCTCTGAAATGGGTTTTTGCTTTGTTCCTCTATTTTCCCCCGTGTGTATTAACCCCGGGGACACCATGAAAGAGCCGGTGCGCCTGGAGCACCTGCTGGGGTCAGGCCTCCTCATTAGTTTTTTCGGTCAGTGCTGAATAAGCCCGGCCGCGGCGCGGGGACGTGCGGGCGCCCGCCCTGCCGCTCGCTGCCATCGTCCCGCTTTTCCCTGCCTGACTTGCTTCTCCACAGCCATCCCGCCTCCAGCTGTGGGGGCGTCGGAGGAAAAGATGAGATCAAGTTGAGGGGAAAAATTGGCTGATTCCTCCAACCCCTTTGTTCCCAGGGCCCCGGTAAGCGCCGGTGCTGTGCTGTGCCGGCCCTGCGCTTTGGGATGGGGGATGCGTGCCGGGGTGGGGGCTGCCGGCAGCCTTGGCCATGTCAATGCCACTGACTGTCCCTCTTCTCTCCCCGCCACCCCCCCGGCAGAATCAGGCCCCCCCTGGGCTCTACACGAAGACCCGTGATCCGGCCACCTCTCCCGACACCCCGGACGTGCTGGAGATCGAGTTTGAGCGGGGTAAGCGTCTCCTCGCAGCCGGCCCCTCGCGCCTCTGCCCCTCGAAGCTGAACCCCACTTCCCGGCCAGGACCGGGGCTGCAGACAGCTGGGAGCATCCTCGGGGTGGGGGCCCATGGGTGAGCCCCAACTCGTGGTGTCAGGGCTTGGGATGGTGCTTGCAGCACATTGGGACTCTTTGAGGTGCGCAGAGGGTCTGGGTACATCTTGGGGGGCTTGCTGGAACCCCCTAGAGAGCAGAGAGCGGGCCCCCTCCTCAGCCATCGAGGGGCAGTGGGCACAGGGTCCCTCTTCTTCAGGGTGGCACACAGGTGGCCCTGGGAACACACAGGTAGGCCGGTGTCACAGCTGGGGAGATGCTCCAGCAGGATTTGGCCGGCGATGCTACCAGCGTTGTGCCAAGGAGACAGGAACACCCCCATTCCATCCCCAGGGATGGACGGTGGGGCCCAGCCCCGGAGCCGTCACCCGGAGAGGGGACACAGGGCAGCATCTCCCACCTCCACCAGCCACAGGCATCCCCGGGGCCACCATTCATCCTGGCAGCAGCAGCGAGCCCAGCCTGCGCTGGGGACACCCCACTCGGAGGGGGCACCCCCTCCCCACCACCCCCGCTGCTTCCAGCATCCCTGCTCCATTATAATGATCCCCCTGCAAGGAGCAGCCCCCCCCTCCCAGCAGCCCATTCAGCCCCTAGTTAATTTATTTGAAGTTTTAATCTAATTATTAACTATTTTAAAGGCTAAGCAGCTTTTGCCAACAACGGCCCCAACAACGTCGGCTCTCCGCCGAGCGGACCCCGGCCAATACCCCGGCGGAGGATGCGAATAGAAAGAGCCGGGGCGAGGGGAGGGCGCGGAGGGGGGGGAAACCGCGCCGAGAAGCAGCTTAAGGTTCATTATTGCCGCGAGTTACATTTAATAGCAATTTACAACTGAGTTTATAAACCCCTGGAAAATAGGGGGTTTAGGGGGGGCGGGGGGGAGGGATCTGACAGCCCCCGTCACTAGACAGGGCTCGGGCGCCTCAATAATAAAGACTAGAAAGGGAGGCATTGAGGCTGATTGGCAACTGATAGTGCGTTAAATGGTAATGAGGAGGGCAGATGGAGGGGGGATTAGCCTCCAACTCCGCACCGCTTTTCTTTGTGGGCCCCGCAGCCCCCTTGTCAGCTTCCTAATACATTTATTGCTCATTTCACACCGCTAAAGAAAAATGCCTCTTTCTATTCAGCATCCCCCCCCCCCCGCCGCCTTGCTCTTGCCCAGCACCCTTAAAAAAAAATTTAAGGGAAAAAAGAGGAGAGGGGAAGAGAAAAAAAAAAAAAAAGTGCAATAATTAATTCATGGCGGGGAGCACCCCGCCGCGGGGTGCGTGTGTGTGCGTGTGCGAGCAGCCGTGTCCCGGGGTGGGGGTCCCCCCCAGACGCCCCCCATGCTGGCAGGGGAGGGGGGGACACATTTGTCAGCACACACACGCACCCCCCCGCCCCGGCAGGGGCTGGTGGGACAGAAGGTGCTGCGACGTAAGACAATTGCCGAGCGTGAAATTCAATTAGTTAAGGGCCTGGTTGCAATTTCACAGGCCCTAAAAAAGAGAGAGGGAGAGGAGAGGGGAGAAAGCGGCGGGGGGGGCGACATTTTTATGGCCTTTTTTATTTATTTATTTCGCCTCTCTCCCGAGGTGGCTCCCCCTCCCCTTGCCTCCCCCCGGCACCAGCTTGGATATGCCTTTTTAAGAAGTTATTTAGAGTTCATATCTGTCACATCTATTTAACACCCGCGGGGTGATGTTCCGGGGGGATCCTGACACCGGCTGATCCTGCCCATCCTCCCTCCCCGCCTCCGCAGGTGTCCCCGTGAAGGTCACCAACGCCGGGGATGGAGCCACTCGTTGCTCGGCCTTGGAGCTCTTCGTGTACCTGAACGACATCGCGTGAGTGCCATGCTGGCCCCTGTCACCTGCCCGCCGGCTGGCAGCGGGGACACAGGCAGCGTCCCCGGGGTCCCCAGTGCCGGGCGGAAGCGGGATGCTCGCAGCAGGCACGTCCCAATGAGCCCAGGGGTAGTGGTCAGGATGGAATGGTCCCAGTTGGGTCCCAGTTGAGTCCCAGTTGTGCCATTCATGCCAGCAAGCAGAGCTGGGCACTGAGGCCAGGAGCACAGGGGTATTTAGGGTTTTGCTCCCTGTGCATGAGGAGGGCTAAAAAGTCTTATTAGCACCCTCTGCATTTACTGTGTGCCCCAGCTGCATGGTGTTACCCCCCTCCCTGGGGGGCATTGCCTCACCCTGCCTGCCTGAAGGGGCTAAGTGTTCCTTTTGGGTGGAGAGTCAAATTTTTTGGTGCATGGAGACATGTTGGCCAGGCCCATCGATTGCCCTGCCCTCTCCCTGCCTCTGCAGCAGCAGCTCCTTTGGGGTTTTCTGCCCTGTGCCACCCCGTGCCCGGTTTCTGCTGCCACCAGGGTAGAGCCATCCCCAGGGTCTTGCCCAAAAATATGGCAGCGCCCATGACAGTGCTCACTCCTCCCACCCCGTGCCAAGTGCCACCCAGTCCCCGGCCCGTCCTCCTTTGTGCCTCTGTCTTTATCCCCCTGGCACTGAATGGGAATGAACTTTTCCATGTAGTTCACTTTTTAAATGTTAATCAAGTGGTTTTAAAATGACTTAGGCCATCGGGAATACAGCTCCAGCACGGCCTGTCCCCTTGCCCGGTTTATTTTCCAGTGGCCCAAGTGTGACAGCTGCCTGCGGCTGCCAGTCCCTGCAGCGAGTGAGGATGGAGAGGCTGGTGGCACAGCAAGGAGGAGGAAAAAAGGAGAGAAAATCCATCTCCTTGCACCTGTCTTATCTGGGGGTCACTACTGAGGGTCACCAGTGCTGCTCAGGGGCTGGCCACGCTGTCATTTGGGGTTTGTCCCCCATTTTCCCCTGCTCCGACCCACCTCTGGCAGCCGCCCGTGTCCTACTGCGGCTGCTGCAACCTCCCTTCTCCTCGGCAGGGGCAAGCACGGCGTCGGGCGCATCGACATCGTGGAGAACCGCTTCGTCGGGATGAAGTCCAGAGGTGAGCAGTCACCTGGCAGCAGTGCCGTCCCTGCCCTAAAAATAACAAAAGAAGTGAAAACCCTGGCAGGATGCGGCGGGTGCTCAGCATCGCTGGGGTGCTCTGGCTCGGGTGGCAGCACCAGCCCTCAACCGCTCCCTCCCCATTAGCTTTTGACAAAGATTTCCCTGTGACAGGGACTTCTCATGGCTCTCCAATGAAGGCAGCTGCCTGCTTGCTGCCCGTGCCACTGTTTGCACCAGCCCTGGGGTCCCAGTGCCACCGGAGACCCCAGGTCTCGGGTGAGACCTGTCTCCAGTGGGAAAAACACCAAGCTGTGGGCTCACGTGGGAGGATGCTCATGGGAGGTCCTGGAGGGTGCAAGGCTCTATGACAGGTACAAAGCACAGGCTGATGCAAGTCACTGAAGGTTTTTTTAAGTCAATTCTTTGATTTATCTATGTGTTTTTGAGGCTGTGACTCTTAATATTGATCATCCATTAGGATCAGCTTCATTGGAAATCTCTGGAGGCAGCAAGCTGCCCCGTGCAGAACTAAGTAACAAGATGGCTCATCATCATTTCCCATTTCCTTGCCCCTGCTCTTTTGTTTTAAATCTCATTAATACCTAATTAGATGCTCCTTTTCTTTAAACTTGCCCTCTGCACAGGGCATCAGCAAACATTTTGATAAGACTCAGTCCACAGTCTCCCTCCCCAGCGCAGGACACCAGCCCCTTTGCAGGACCATCAGCCACAAAAGGCGAGAAACAAAACCCCAAATCATTTGATCCAAGTTTGAATAATCAAATTAAAACCGAAAGAAAGAAGAAAAAAAAATAAAACAACCCCAAACCACATACACCAGCCTGCGCATTTGCATGCAGGATGCTGAGTAATTTGTCAAAATCTATTTTATTTTTTTAAGAGCCACTGACACGCTCTAGTGACCCTTCCAGCATTTAATAATTTCTCTAAACCCCATTTAACTGTCATGTCTGTCTCCTGCGTGACATTGCCAAGCGATCGCTGCCGTGTTTGTGCGCCAGCAGACGCGGGAGGACCGGGCTTTCTGGGGACAGCGGGGGTGCGCGTGCCTTGGGGACGAGACCTTGGTGGAGGGTTTTCCCCCTTGTTTTGAGCAGGATCCTGTCCCCAGTTTTGCTCCTTGGGATTAGCAGGAATCGCCCAGAAATCTGCTTTAAGAGATGCTCTGCAGGAGAGCTGGGATGGGAGGGGGCTGGAGCAGGAAGGTGCTACCAGTATCTGCCTCCCCTGGGGGTTTTGGGGTGCAGGGCAGCTCAAGGTGGCCCCACCACCACAATGCCAGGAACATTTTGGACCCCAAATGGGGTTAGGGTCACTGAGGCAGGAGACAGGCCCCGGCCTCGCAGGTGGGAGGAAATGATCCCTTAAACCCCAGCGGCGTGCGATGGCCTCGATGGCTCGGGGCTCTGCAGGTCCTTGGGGTGGCACATGGACCCCTCGTCCCCAGGGAGCCCCGCTCTGCAGGGGAAACTGAGGCATGGGCAGCCAGCAGCACAGCAAGAGCCCTCCACGGCTGCAGAGGTGGCAGCGAAGGCTCCCACCAGGTGCCTCCTCTCCCTCACCTCCCAGACCCGGGGAGTCGGAGAAGAGAAAAATTCATTTGCATTGATTTTTACTAAGCTCCTAATTGAACTTCGTTAAGGCCTAATGGGCGAGGGTCGAGCTGAGCGTGCCCGTACCAGCCTTTTAAGACCTATTAACTCGATTTTTCCGTATTTGTTTTAGTGGGAGGAGGGTGGCTAATTATGGGGTGCTGGGGAGTAGCGCTGCAGCCAGCCGGGGGGGCCATGGCTCAGCCGGGGGCTCTTGGCTGCAAGCACGAGCGTGGCCCTGCCTCTCCCGCATTTTCACATCCTCATTATCAAATTATCTTTTTAACTCCGAAGGGGGGCTAATTAAGTGAAGTAAATGAAATCAGTGGGGAGGAAGCAGGAAGGAGGGGACAGCCGCTGTCAAAAGAGCCGAGCGCTGCCTTCGGCTGGGGCTTTTCCTCCCCTCGGCTCTCTCCTTCCTTTTCCCTTTTCCTCCCCTAAATGCACTGAGCAGATGGAGGAGGAAAGTGGAAAACCTCTTCCCTGCGATGAACCCATCAGGCCATGCTCAGTCTCAGCCCTGGACCAGCGGTAGAAATTTGGGCAGCATCTTCCCACAGGCAGCATCGCCCTCCCCTTCCCCTCGGGAAGCCACCGCATCCCATCCTGTCCCACGGATGCCGTCAGGAGTGACAGCCCGCACTCAGCACAGCAAAATTGCTCAGATGAAGGTGAACTGACAGCTGAGGTTACAAATTAGAAAATTTTAAGCAGCGGCAGCTGTCTCCTTGGCTGCCCCCCTCCATGTCCCCCCCCTGCTCCAGTCCCCCCCTCTTCCCCAGCAGTAATTACGGGGTGATTGAAGCTTCGCCAGGCTGCAGCGCTGACACCTCTGTCTTTTTCCTGTAAACACGGGGAGATGAAAATAGACACTTGGAGCCGCTGCGAGTGTCACTTTGAAGGTGTCTCTTGTCTCCTCGGCGGCAAGGCTGGAGCATGGTTGTCAGCTCCCCTCCCCTCCACCCTGGCTGTCACGCTCCGGTCCCCGATCCTCTTGCATCAGGTTGAATGGGATGGGCAGGGGCACAGGCAGATGGGCAAAATGTGGAGGTCAAGACATGGGCCCAAACCTTTGGTCAGCCTAAACTGGCTTTAACACCTTCTAAAGGAAGGGAAGGGAATATTAATTGTGTTAGTGGTGGGTTTGGTGTCGAGGGGGCATACAGCAGCCCTCTGTGCCCCTGTGCCACTGCCGTGCCCATGGGGACAGCTGGGTTTTGGTGTTAACTCAGCTGCCTCCTCCCGCAGCCCTGTGAGGACGGGTGCTCAGTGAGCACCCCGTGAGCTGCCCTCGAAGACTGGGCTGCAACATTGCTGGGGTGGCCTGAGAGGAGGGGGTGGCTCTCCTTCGGGACAGAGACCCATCCTGTCCCTGTAGGATGCTGAAATCGTGGACCCTGGTAGGGATGAGGCTTGATGGAAGTGGCTTGGGCTGCCATGGTAGACAGGGCTCTTGCCGTGTCCGTGGGACCGTGGCCACTCCGGGACAGGCCATGTTTGAGCCTGTGCCACTCTCCAGGGCACCGAGCAGGCAGAGCCCGGTGTGGGTTTAAGCCCCCCTGACAGCCCCATGGGCTCCCCTCACCCCTCTCGGGGCTGGGGCTGGCTGGGGACAGGTCCCCTTTGGCGGGGACAGTTTTCTATGGCATTTCTTTGTGTGCCAGCAAACTCCAACGTGTGGGTGCCCTTTGCCGTTCCTATGGCCGTGCTATAACACAGATGCCCAACGTTGGGAGGGGACAGTCCCCATGGGCGGGCAGGGGACAGGGACGTGCTGGTGGAGCAGCCCCAACCACAGGCAGGTTACAGCCATGCCCGCTGCGTGTTCGTTACTGGACTAGCTCAGCATTTCCCCTACCGGTTCTCCACCCACATCTGACCTGGAGCGGAGCACCGCATTGCCACCCTCAGATTTAAACACCAAGTAAACACGTTATGCAGCAAATAAGCCCCAAGCGGCTGGAACAAAGGGAGCAGCTCGCCCGTTGCGTTAGCCCCCATCGCCAAAATAATTAAGCATCCCTTCATCTCCAGGCGTCGTGCAATGGTGGGGGCAGGAGGGAAGGGACTGGGGGGTCCCTGCCAGCCCCAAATGAGGTTGCCCTCCCAGCCCCCAGGTAGCCTCATTGCTTCACAGCGGACGCACGGGGCTCTTTCTCGCCAGCCAAGGGGAGAGGAGAGTGTTTCAGGCCCTGCGCTCCCCGTGCCTGTGCCCCGCGTCGTTCCTTTAATTACAGGTTTTCAGCCGCAGACCGTTGGGCACGGATCGGCGGGGGGATCGGTTCCCAAACCCTGTCATTTAGCCTCGTCAGAGTGCCTCTTCAAAGAGGGGAATCTAGAAATTTTCTCCGCAAGGTGCGGAGTGGACTGTCTCGGCCCCAGCATGAATATAATGACAGATGCATTTTACAGCGAGCTGGGACTGAATGCGCTCGACCACGGCTCCTTCTGTCAGCCAAGTCATTATTTTTTGTCATTTGCTGACAGTTTTGGTCTCATTTGTTTCTCTCTCTTTTTCTGCTTTTCCCCCTGCCTGGAAAAATGGCTAGGTATCTATGAGACCCCAGCGGGAACGATCCTATACCATGCGCATTTAGATATTGAGGCCTTCACCATGGACCGGGAAGTACGGAAAATCAAGCAGGGTCTCGCCTTGAAATTCTCCGAGCTGGTGTACAATGGTACGTACGGTCCTTCGGCCCGGCCCTGCTGCTGCAGCATCCTCCCAGCCTTCCTCCTCCTCCTCCCTCATTGCTACTGGAGGCTGCAGGTCCCACTGGTGCATGCGCTCAGGGATGTAAAATTTAGGTGTGGATTTTGAGGCTACTCACGGAGGAAAAGATGGCTTTGCTCGTGCTGAGGGCTGAGCTCAATCCTGCACCTGGCCTGCTTTTGTGCCGAAGTGGCTCCCTGCCTGCCTTTGGGAGACAACGCCACCTTCCACGAGGGCTTGATGGTGGGGGATGCATCTCTCCCAGCATCTCTCCCAGCCCGGTGCCACCACTTCATCCCATCCACCACATTCGGGCGGCGCTCAGGCTGTAATTCACTGTCTCCTTGTCCCCCTCACATCGCCTTTCCCCAGCTCTTCCCTCCGACCCCTTCCATCCCTCCGCCTGCCCTCGCCCCACGGGGACTGCAGCACGTGGGGATATGGGGCACACGAGCACCCACATTCCCGGCACGGGCGCCCCTGCGGTGGGATTTGAAGCCGGTGACCTCTCCCTGTGCCCTGGGAGGGAGAAGCGCCGGGGTGCATGACACAAGGGGTCTCTCGAGGTGCCGTGGGCCTGGCTGCTGCGCTCCGGGGGGCTGCGGGAGGGGACGGGAGGGTCCCGGCCGTGCTATGCGGTGTGCAGCCCACACAGGGGCACTGCGGGTTGTGGCTTTGCCGGGGGCTGCAGGAGGGGCTTCCAGCTGCTCCCAGAACAGCCTGGACTGGGCTGGCAGCCATAAGGGACAAGGGGACGCTGGCTCGCACCCGTAGTTAGGGACAGAAATGAAGCCTCTTGCCTTTCTTCCTGTGGTGCACCCAGCAGCTCCAGCTCGGATCTGCTCAGCCACCCATGTGGGTTGAGTTTGAGGGGTCTCAGCCCTCTGTGCTGCTGGGGCGGGGGCTGGAGGGAACAGCCCACTGGGCCAGGAGGCTGTCAGGCCTGGGGGGGGCCGGGAGTGGCACCCCCGGGGGGACACATCAGCACTGCCCTGGGGTCTGCTCCGTGGATCAACCCCAACTCGGTTTCTGGTGCTAAGCAGAAGCAGGATCAGGCTGAAATGCCGTAGGTGGGCTCAAAACCCCGCTGCCCACAGCTGGGTGCCCACTACACCGCTCCAAGCACAGCGGTGTGTCCCCATGCCCTGGCTTTTCCTCCGTCCCCTGCCTGGTTCAGAGCTGACATCCCTGGAGGCCCCACACCAGGGAGATTTCCTGCCCCTCAGCCAAACACCACTTTTATCTTTCACGTGCCCTGATTTCTCAGCCTCCCTGTTCCTCCTCCCAGTACTTTTTTCAGGCATTTTTCTCTAACCACAAAGGCTGGGAAGATTCCCATATGGAATCTTCCATGGGAAGATCCTCTGGAAATAACCTGACTCCAGGAACTCAGGTTTTGGGCAGCAGCAAATCCATCAGGACTGGGTCAGGCTCTCTTCTTCCCTGCAGTTTCTGATGATTGTGCTCATCCTCAGCACCTTCCCCTCCAAGGACGTTCCCTCCTGTGTCTTCCTCAACAACCAGCATTTAATGTCCGAGCCCCTTTGCTGCTTAAACCATATTTTAGGGCCCCGGCAGGGTGAGGGCTTCTCAGGCTGCCGAAGTCTCAGTTACCTTCCTCTTGAATCACAACCCTTGCCTTAATTCACTCTCTGATGCTGCTCCTGCCTCTGGCTATTTTTATTAGGCTTTGTCCTGGGCTGCCTTTATTTTGACTTTTTTTTTTTTTTTTTTAATTTAAGCATAAACCTGTTTGTTTATTTCTAACCACTTGCTTGTTGTGAAGCCACCAGACTAAAGAGCCACCTGGGGAAGCGTGATTTCGCTTCTCCCTCCCCACCTCTGCCAGGCGAAGGCTGCTGCTTCCCTGGCTCCAGATGCTGAATCCCCAGGGATATTCAGCACGGTCCTAGACTTTCCTGGCTGCTGAGCCTGAATCTAAGGAACAACCCCAACCGGGTGCAAACAACACCAGTGGGTGCCCATGCCGGAGGCCAGGCTTTCAAGCTCACCTTCCTTTAACACCTCATTATTTTAACTAGTCCCTGATTTTAGGAGAATTAGTGTTTATCTTCCCCCTGTCCCCATTGATCCCATTGTGGAGGGTTGGCTTTGAAGCCAGTTCCCCATCCCGGCAGGTACAGCCAGGTGTGGAAATGCCATTGTCCCCCTTCCAGCGCATGATTAGGGCAGGATGATGGTTACGAGGCAGGAAGGTCATTAAGGGGGATTGCTTCCAGTGGGGAATGTGTCTGCGGTGGGGGGTGAAGTGGGGAGGGAAGGATGCTTCCTCACACCTGGAGCTGTCAGAGCCAGGATTTAAGTAGCTGGTTATTATTTTAATGTGTCTTGGGTTTATTTTTACGGGGATGCAACAGCCCGACATCAATCCTGATGTTTGAAGAGTTGTACTTGGAGGGTGGTTACCAAAAAGAGGGGTGTGTTTGCCCAGAGCCGGGATCCCTACCTGCATGGCAGTGCCGATTGTGGGGAGGGGATCCCCGAACCCCTGGGCCGTGCTGTGGTGGGGTGGCCAAGGCGGGGGTCTGGGTCAAGGAGGTGGTTTTGGTGGTGAGGGGTTGCAGGGTTTGACTCTGTGCCTCGGAGCAGGGCTGCACAGATCCCGGGGACAAGGCTGCAGGATACGGCCCCGCTCAGGGGCTGGTGAGGCCAAACAACAAAAGAAATTGTTTGTTTCTTTAATGGCTTCAGCCCCAGAGCCCAGGTGGGAAGGGAAAGGTGAGAGGGCACCGGTGTGCGAGCCAAGCGGGACTGCGATGGGAGAGATAAAACCTGGGGATGACCAGAGGGTGGTGAATGGGCTCTTTCTCTCTCTGCCTCTATCTCCTTCTCCATCTCCCAGGCTTTATTCCAAGTCTCCGAGGGCTCCCTGGCTAATTACTGTGCTTAGGGACAGGAGGGGGAACGGGGGCGGCAGGCAGGGCCACAGCCCCTCGGTGTGCCCACGATGGCCTCAGCGGATGGCAACACCGATGGCTGCTCCCACAGGATGCATTTTGGGGGGCCACGGTGTGACCACACATCACCCCAACACCCAGCCCAGCTGCCTGGGGCTTGGGGTGCTGCCGTGTCATCCGGAGCTGGGGCAGGAAGGGGAGCCACTTGCTGTGGTCGTGGTTAGATGGAGCTTCCCGTGGGCACCGGTTCCCTGCACCCCGCCAGCCCCTTACTTGGGGGTGCAGGGGAAGAAGTCAAACTTTGGTGATGGGGGGAGCGTGGTGGTGGGGGAAAGGGCCGGGAAGGTGAAGCCCACCCGGGGCTGCCGTGATGTCTGTGCCCCAGTGGGCAGCCCGATACAGCTCTGGGGTCAGCCCGGTCTGTGTTAGCTGGAGGGAGCGCTCTGCTCTGCATTCCTCCGGGACGGGTTGTGGGAGCGGGCTGGGGGGGCTGCCCCTCTGGGACCCCCATTGCTGGGGGATTTCCCTTCCCAGGGCTGCCTGGGGGCCTGCCCTGCCCATCCCAGGGGAGAACAGCTCATTGCCTTCCCAGGGGGCTGGAAGCTGATCCCCCCTCACCCCAATTCTGTGTCTGTCTCTCTCCACCTGCCCTTCCCGAGATGGTGGTTTTTGAGTGGCAGTTCCATACTAACTTAACAAAACTTTTAATTTCTGTGATCACCCCCACCCAGTGGAGCTGGAAGGAGAATGGCCCCACTGCCTCTTCTCCACCAGCTGGTTCCAGCCTCCTCTCCTGGGTGGGAACCCGAGGGCCACCAAGGAGAAGGGACACACGTGAGGTCTCCATCCCTCAGAGCCGAACCTGGGTGTTCTGGCACCTCTCCCAGGCCCGTGATCAAATCCCTTCCTTGTAAATTATTAGGGTCTGCCTCGAAGGACTTAGCCTGGGGCAACCACCCTGAATGGGCACCCTGGGGCACCCCAGCCCTCCCTGTGCCCCCACTGACACTGCCTCCTGCCTGCAGGCTTCTGGCACAGCCCCGAGTGTGAGTTCCTGCGGCAGTGCATCGGGCGCTCGCAGGAGGTGGTGGTGGGCACCGTCCGCCTCTCCGTCTTCAAGGGCCAGGTCTACATCCTGGGCAGGGAGTCCCCGCGGTCGCTGTACAACGAGGAGCTGGTGAGGTGAGTGGGGTTTGAGGGGCCGGGGCGGGCAGGGGTGGTGGCAGCGAGTATCCCATCCCATCCCACTCCATCCCACTCCATCCCATCCCATCCCATCCTATCCCATCCCATCCCATCCCGTCCCACTCCATCCCATCCTGTCCCGTTCCCAGTGACACTGGTGACACCATCCTCCCAGCCAAGCGCCTGGCCAAAACACGAGCCGTGTTTTCAAGTCAATGTTTTTTTTTCCTCTGGCTTTTTGCTTTTCTTCACGTTGTTTTCTCTCTCGCTCGCTCACTACCCCCCCAGCCCTCCCTCAACCCCTTTCAATCTCTCTAAACACTTTATAAGCCATAAATACACCCGAATGAGTTTAGATCAGTCGGAGTAAATGTCAAATTATCTTCTCTCTTTCTCTTCTCTGGCTTTTTTTCCCCCTTTCCCTCCCCCTCAAAATCAACAGCTCCTAATAATCCGTCCCAACCCTTCATTATGCTTCGCGCTCTCACTTGGAGAGATTAAATGAATAAAGTATTAAAAAAAAAAAAAAAAAGAGGGAAGAAAAAAAAGGAGGATGGAGGGGGGTGGGACGGAGGAAAAAGAGAGAGGGAGAGAAAAGCAGGGGCACTTATTCTCCCTGCGTCTCCAACCATTTTCCTTTTCTTTTTGATTTCTACATCGCTGGTTTGAAAGCCTTTGAGTGACGGCGTCACAGGAACCCGAGAGAAAGCTGTGAGAGGCAGAGCTGTGTGGAAATGCCTCTGCACAGTAGGTAGAAAGTAACGTAATTATAGAGCAGGTCAGAACCACTCGAATGAGCAAAAACAAAAGCACAGAGGTTTTTCTGTAGCCCGTCAGGGGAGGTAAAATCATTGTAAACTCTTTCTTTTTTTTTTCTTTATTTCCCCCCCCTTTCCTTCTTTAAGGTTTGCAGTTTCTGGGAAATGAGCCGTGTGTTTGGGGGATGTAGGAAACCATCAGAGTTGGGATTTGGTGGGTGGCTGCTGCCTTTGAGGAGGGGGATGAGCTCGGTGTTGCACCGAGGCACTGGCTGCCGCAGCCACAAACCCCATCGGTGCCGGGGGTGTCCTCCAGCCCCAGGGCAATGTCCCCTTCTCGGGACCCCATCCTCTGCTCAGGACAATGTCCCTGCCTGGCATGGGACAGCTCCAGGACAGGGCGAGCATCCCTGCTTGATGCAAGAGCATGGGGAGGAAGGGTGATGATGCACACGAGGGACCACAGAGGGAAATTTGGGGCTATGTCTTGTAGCAGGGCCTGGGGAGCCTGGGGACAGCCATCGGGGTGCTCCCGAGGCCACTTGTCCCTTCCCAGGGTGGGGACCCTGCCCCTGAGCCCCCCACACCCACCAGCAACTGATGTGAGGGGGCAGCAGTGGGCACTGGTCCTGGGGAGCAGCCAGCTCCGGGGTCACCCATGTCCTCGCCCTCCCCAAAAGGCAGCCCCACCCCCCCCCCGGGATCTCCCATCCTGGTGACGGTGCCTTTCTCTCCACAGCATGAACGTGCAAGGGGACTACGAGCCCGCCGACGCCACTGGCTTCATCAACATCAACTCGCTGAGGTCTGTGGGGTCGAGGCGGGACCCTGCCCAAGTGGGGGAAGAAGCCCCTGGTACCCCCAGGGCTCTTCCCCTTCCTGGCTCAGGCTCTGGGGGTGCACCGAGGCCTCCCCCCAAGCCCCCACCAACCACTGGGGTGCGACCACCCCCACCCAGCACCAGCTCTGCCTAATTATAGCTTTCCCCAGCACAGCCAGTCTTGTTATTTTACTTATTTCTCAGAGCCCACCATACTCCCCACCCCGCCCCAACTCCAGGGCTGTAAAACACGCCACATTTACATAATGGGCTCTTAATTTTTCCATTGCCTGTTAACTGCTTTGTTCTCCCCATCCGCCATGTCCCCCCACCCCTTTAAGATAAATTAATTACATTATCTCATGGAAAAAAAAAAAATAATTAAACTGTACAGGCCTTAACAAATGCCTGCTCTTCACGCCCCCTCATTTTGCTTAAATTAATTGAAAGGAAATGTGTGTTATTACTGTTAATTTACAATTAATTTTTTTTTTTAATCCGGTTTCCAGGCTGAAGGAATATCATCGTCTCCAGAGCAAGGTCACCGTAAAGCAGGATGAATAGCAATCAATCGCCCGCGAGCCTCCCGCTCCCCTTTCTAATTTCTCTAAGAACTAGCACTAATTGTGGTGGTAATTTGTAATTGTAACTCGTCTCCCCGGAGTCACCGCGGAGGTGATGGCTTTGTTATGGGGCGGCAAGTGAAATGCAATCATTAAAAAAGGTGGTTGGCCAGAGGAGAAGTGGGAAAAGAAATAAAAACCCAGCCACGCGCTGGGTCCGCTCATTGAGAGCTGGGCTTTATTCCTGCCTTGTTTGTTTGCTCTTCTGGCCCAGCGCTTCCCCGAGCCGGGCTTTGTGAAATTTGTAATGGATTAAGTGCCTCTGAAGGACGTGGGGGGGTTTGGCAGTACCGTGTTGTGAAGGTGGGGAGCGGGGCACATCACCCCACACAGTGGCAGTCCGGAGGGGCGAGCTGGGTGGCAGGGATGGGGTAAGAGGGTTTGATCCTTTCTCTTTTGTCTTTATTTTAGTGCATTTTAAGTGTAGACTTGGGGCTTGTTGAAAAGGAAAAAACAGGGGAAATATCTTCTGATGGTGTTGAGGGAGGCAAGGAGGAGAGGAGTGCTCGCTCCGGGCCGGGCAGGGGGTTTCTCTCCCATCGTGCCTGGGCGGGTTGCGGGTCCCTCCGTCCCCAGGGCTCAGGCTGCAGCGCTTGGCTGTGATGCAGGGATGGGTCAGTGAGGGAGACCTGCTCCAAAACTACGGTGGAAGCAGGAGGAAAGAAAGAAAACACTTTCTAACCCATGCAAATACCCAGGATGTTCTTCTGCTCCACGCTGCTGAGGATGGGGAAGGACCCAGTTTGGGATGTCCCCATGGTGAGTGTCCCCAGCCAGGAGCAGAGACGCTCTCCGGGGCTGGGAGCGATGCGCTCGCCGTGCTCCATCCTGCGGTGCCCGGCACGGCTGCGGGGCACTGGGCAGCCCCATCCCCACGGCAGGGACATGCTCCTTTCCAACGCTTTTGAGGAGAAAAAGCAGAGCTGCCACCAAAAAAGGGAATATTTTAGTAGCCCCCGGGGGGACAGCCAGGCCCGGTGGCCATTTGGGGACATACAGGCGTGCCCTGCCCGCTCCACTGCCGAGCCGACAAGTGTGACAAGCTCTGACATCACAGCTGGGAAAATAACATGTTATTTTCCCAGCTTGGATGTGACTTTCCCTGCTATTACTGGCAGCGACCATCTTGGGAGGAGAAAGCAGCAGAGGGCTGTCAGGCGAGGGGAGAGAAATGTTTTTCTGGGCTGGTGGAGCCTGTCCAATCCCCGTGGGGTGTGGGGAGGGCCGATGCTGCACGGGGCGGCCCTGTTCCCTACATCCCATTGCTTTTGGTAACAAGTCCATGCTGAAAGTGCACCTTCATGTGGGGGTCCCACACGAGCAGTGTCCTTGAGCGATGGTGGGCAGCAGGGGGATGCTGCGGAGCCCACCCCACATGGGGGCTCGGCGTCAAGCCAGCCCTCTTCCTCCCACAGCAGCCTCTTCCCAGGCAGAGGAAAGGGCTTGAAACATCATCAGGAGCCACCTCCTGGGGGGGTCATCCAAAAAGCAGGATGAGAACAGAGTTGCTGCCCTCCCGCACACCGGGGAGGGATGCTGTGCTGGCCCATGGAACAAGGGGCAGCCCTGTAAGCTGTGAGTGTTGCCTCCCCTGCCCGTCCTTGGCAGTGACATGGCTTGGCCATGGCAGAGGTCTCCACTGGCAAAGTGGAGTTTGAAAGAACTTGGTGCAATGATGAGCTGAAGTCTTTTTGGGTGGGGGAGAAAGCAGAAAAAAAGTGTCACAGCAGAAGTGTCTTGTGCCCCAATGCTTGAGAAATGCCAGACATGCTCCGGGAGGGTTCATCACACCAGCTGGGCCACCTCTCCCCAGGGGGCTTAAATCATCTGCTGGAAAAAAACATTTAACTCCGAGGCCTCGAATCTCCTCCAGCACTCGTGCTGCAGCACTTTGGAGCCCAGACCCAAGGGTTCCCTGGTCACTCCTGCCTCACCGCACCCACTGGGATGTGCAAGGGGGTTTTTGGCTGAGGGTAGAGGATGCTGCATACCACGGCAGCTCCAGCTCCTCGGGCAGCACAGGGCTGCTCTTGGAGGTGGTGTTGGACGTGGCTTGGAGGAGCAGCCTGTGTTGGCTTCCAGCTGATGCTTCCAACTGGGCTGAAAGCACATAGTGCTGGTAAAGGAGAGCTCAGGGTATTCAAAAAGCCAAGTCAAACCCAGAGCGAGTCTTGCAGGAGGAAAAAGAATTCTTGAAAATCATGGAAGTGCAGGATAGAGGAGACCCAGCAAGTGCCTGCTCTTTCCCCTTGGTGCAGCTACTGGGGGCTGCAGCAGCAGGATGCTGTGAGTCAAACACCACATGTTTAATTACTTTACTACTCTAATTAACATCAGCCCTTCCAGTTCCCATGATTTGGTGGTGTTTCACTGCCCCCCTTGCAGTTTCCCAGCACCCTTCCACCTCTGGCGTGTCTCAGGGAGGTATTTCAGGGGCTGGGGCTGTCGGCCTCATGTCACAGCAGGAGGAAAAAGCAGCGGGTGAGTGCCATGGTGTGAGCAGTTCCTGAACCACCTGGTAACTCCCCGGCAGAGACATTTCAGGGATAACATTTTGGGCTTTCAAGGTAGCAGGCTTGTTTCTGCAACGCCCGCCTGGCTGTAAGGACAATGAGTGTGGGATGGGGGTCCCTGTCCCCAGGGCAGAACATGTGTCTGAGAGGAGCCTGGAGGGCCCCCAGGACGGGACCTGGGTCACTGCTGGGCTTCGAAGCTCCTCTGCGCATCCCCCCACAGCGTCGCCCATCGCTCAAGCTCCTGCCTGCTTCAAGGCAGCCCCCTGGTGCCCTGGGGCTGGGGGTCCCTGGGGATGCCCTTGGGAAGCTGCACCCCCTCTTTGCACCGTGGGCTGTGCTGTGGGGGTGCTCTGCCACCCTCCCAGGCTCTGGGGAAGGGCTTGTCCGGGGTCACTGCAATCGATATCTCATCTGCAGGCTCTCCTAGCGGAAGTGATGGTATATTGGAACATGGTAATGGGACTTGTCTAGTGGAAAAGGCTAATCTTCCCCAGCTGTACAGGATCTCCGCAGGTGTCCTCCGGCTCTCCCCGCTGCCACCAGCCCCGCAGCCAGTCAAGGAGCAGACATGCTTCTTTAAAGCTGCAGCAGTCCAATTTAGTGCTGGTTCTGGCAAGGGAGAGTCGCCTCCAGCCCAGCCCTGTGGGGTGTAGAGCCATGGCCAGGGCTTCCCAGCGAAGGGCCAGAACTCAGGGTGGCACCACGCAGCACGGGCAGCCGTGGCAGCTCAGATTTGCTGCCTCAAAGCAGAGAAGGTGACGTGTCCTCCAGCCTTGCTTGCCTGGGGATGGCATTTCCTCCAGGGAGGGGAGGAGGAGGAGGATGTGGGGATGATGCCAGGAGAGATGTGAACCCTCCAGAGTGCCACCTGCAAGTGTAGGTGGAAGGCAAGCATGTGCCACAGGGAGAAACAGGGGTTAAAGCTCCTTGCTCTTAATTTGGCTTTTTTGGGAAACGTGGGGGTCACCGCAGGGGGCTCAGCCTGTTTTTCGTGTCCCTAGGGATTGCTAGCAGGGGCAGATCTCCCCTTCCCCTGCCCAGCCTGCACCCAGCCAGGCTTTGTACATCCCGGGGGGGGTCCCGCTTTTTATAAGCTGACCAGCCAGCTCTGGCTACCGCAGCCTGCTGCATCACTATGGCAAAATCAATTTTCCCGTTTCTCTGGAGGTAGAGGTAATTACTGGGTTTAAGGTTTAATATGCATGTGGATTTTAGCGCAAGCGTTGCCAGGAACAACCTGGAACAATGCGCAGGTTTGGGCAACGCATCCTGGGCGCTCAGATGTGGCCATGGTGTGTGGACCCTCCAGATGTGGTCTGTAAAATGGGGGGCCCACTGGCTTTGGGGTGCCCATCAGAGGTTGAGCCACCATCAGATCCCACAAAAGTCGTGCCAAAGATCCCGCTGACCTTGTTCAGGGCAGGGATTTTTTCCTGCAAAAGACAGTAAGAATAGATGGGTGTTAAGAGAAAATTCCCAGCGGGACAGAGCAGCTGTGGGGCTGCTGCGTTTTTGCTTAAACTTTATTTTATTGGGAAGAGAGAGGGATCACAGGTCTGTGCAGGCAAAAGGGATGACATTTTGCAGAAGGGAAGCAGGGAGGTCTTGTGTGGCTGTGTCCTGTGGGACTGTGTCCCCATCACATCCCCTTCTGGGGCTCCATCTCCCCATCTGTGGGGTGTGTGGGAGGGGACCCCGGCCCACCTCTCCCACAGGAGGGACAGAAAATCCTCTTGTGCTACCCAATATCAGGTAATTTTGTGCAGGCGGTGGTCCCTGGGCCATGTTGCTGAGGATGGCATCCCCTTGGCAGGGACACCGGTAGTGATGGCACACTCACGGGAAAACCACGGGAACCCTCGCGATGAGCATTTGGTTCCCGTTTTCCTTCAGAGACTTTCTCCGAGCGGATCATGGGAGCGGGGAGGATGCCCTGGGCCCCGCACACAGGTCACAGGGCTGCAGCACAGCACGGCTATTAAGTGTTTCTATCTTTCCAAGGGAAAGCCATCCCCCCGGTGAGGTTGGGAGTCGCCGGTCGCGAGCTTCCCAGGCAAGGGGGGAGATGGTCGCCTTTGTAAACCCCTTAACAAGGTGGCTTTGTCTCCCCGTTTAACAAGAAGCTCCCTTGCCTCTTCCCTGGGAGTTTCCCAACGCGGGGTCCCTGAAAGCCAGCTTTATGCTCTGGCCGGGGACGCGCTGCCGTGGGGCCGGCGGGGATCAGAGGGACACAGGGGCCCTTCTGCACGCCCCTGACAAAAGGCTGCCCCGGGGGGACAGAGCGTCAAAGCTCAGCCGGCTCAGGGAGGGGGGACAAGGGACCCACAGAGGAGGCTGTGGCGCGAGCCCGCCGTCCATCTGGTCACTCGATCGTGGCAGGCAGCGACCCGGCGATGCTCGGGGAGGGCCAGGGGGGTCCTTCTGGTACGTCCCCCAGGAGAGGGGGCAGGGGGAGAAGCCGGGAAGGGACAGGTAGGTTTTGTTGGCTGCAGGTAACTGGATCCACGGCCGTTGGTGCCTTCCTGCCCTCTCCTCTGGCTTTGGCGGGGCGTGAGAGATTGGAGGTGGGAGTGAGGAGCTATGGGCTGGAAACTGAGACCTCCGTTCGGAGGGGATGCTTCCCCTCGGCTGGATGGAAGTGGGTTTGGAGAAAGCATTGGGGTGTCTCTGCTCCAGCACCCCGCAGCCCTCCCGGCTGGACCAGGGCACGTGCAGCAGCAGGATGGACCACCTGGGAGTGATGCTCGGCTGCAAGGGGCATCCTGGTCATGGCAGAGGCATCACCCATCCCCATGTCAGTGTCCAAGTTGCCCTCTCCCACCTCCTCTCCCTTCTCCAGAGGCTCTGCTGGCCTCTGCTCGGTTTGGGAGCTCTTGTCTTTCCCTCATCCCACCAGCAAGTGCCCCGTCTCGCCTCCCCGCCTCCAGCCATCTGCCTCCAAGCCCCCCGCCCAGATTTACTGTCACGTGTTAAAACCACGGCTCAGCGCCAGGGTCAGCGTGTCACAGTGGCCCCTCATCGATTTGTTTTACCTCCCCTTGGCAAAAGCACTTTGGCCCCGGCCCCCTTGGTGGTGTAAGGGACTTCCCAAGGCCCCCGGTGCTCCCCTTGCCCATCCTGGTGCTGTGTAGCCGGACCCCATGGGCACGGGCCAGCGGGTGTCCAGCTGAGCCACTGATCTCCTGACCCCCCCGGGGCACCTAATGTGTCTCCCTGGTTTATCTGGATCAATATTTCTGCAAGAGCAAGGAAGACCCCTCTGGGGATGGGAGAGGATATGGGGTCCTGCTTGTTTGCACAGCCTCATGGCTGGTTTAGTGCTTGGCCAGGCTGGTTCCCTGCTAGGGGCTGGGAGGGAAGGGAGACCCCAAACTGGGGGTGCCAGCTCAGACTGGGCACATTCGGGGTCTCTTCTTTCCAGTTTGTGGATCTCAAGCTCTGCACTGGGGTGCGATGGCCAGGATGCCTCAAGCCTCCCACCCATCAGACGTGGGGCTGCTGTGGGCAACGGGGGGTGGCAGTGGGTGAGGGCACAGGGTGCTCACGGGGCTCTGGATGAACGACAGAGGAACCGAGGGATGCTGGCGGCTGTAGGGAGAGCGTTCAGTGGGGTTTGCTTCTGACTCCCCGATATTCGGGGCTGGGTGAGGGATTTTTGAACTGTTTTATTTGGTGCTGGGGGGTGTTTTTACCAGAGCCTGGAAGTGAAGGTAAAGGATGCACGCTGGCTTAATAAACCCAAGCTGTGGGCTGCCGGGAGACACAGCCAGGACGGCAGCCTTCAGCCCTTCCCAGTGGCGCTGGGGGATGCCCAAGGCACGGGGGCTGTTGTTCTTATGGCTTGGCAAAGGGAATCAAGGCAGAAAGAATATGACGAAGGCCACACAGGCTGCAACCGCCCCTGCTGAAGGCACCATGACTCCAAAACCCCTCCTGCCCCAGCCCTGCCATGGCCATGCCCACGGGTCCCCACGCCGGCGGCCAGGGCAGATGCACAGCAGCGCGGGCAGCCCGAGGAGAAAGCGGGAGCTCTTGGCAACTCTGCCTTTTGCTTTCAGCCTCACCCTCTCGCTATTTATCGGTGACTTTTGTCCTTGGCCAGCTTAGCGGCTGAAAGGGGCTGTATTATATCACATGTAGGCAGCTCCTGGGGGGAGAGGGCCGCGCTTTCTGCTGGAACAAAGCGCGGGTTGGCTAATTCCCCTCTCCTCCCGCAGCACCCGGGTCCCATCTGGTTGACACAGTTTGCTCCAGTGTCTCCTGCTATTAAGCCCTCACTTGCCTGCTTGAATCGTTCATGCTCCCCCCGCCCCTGTACCCTCGGCCCCTTTTTCTTGCTTTATTTTTCATTTTCCCCGAAGCCGGGCAGAACTTGCTCCGTGGAGTGATGTCAGATGTGTGCGAAGCAGACCAATAAAACCTAATGCATCCCCCTCTTTGTCTGCCGGCCTCTCCAGCGCCTCACAATTTCCACTCAGAAAGCCACTTAAAACACATCAGCAACAATCCCTCACAAAACAGCCACTTGTTGGCTAATTGTGCTGAGGACCTGCGTGCACCGCATTGCGCTTTCCTGCCAAGGAGGGTCTGACGCTGCCGGGGGGCTGGGAGTCCCTTCTGAGCAGAGGGTGATGGGGACCCTCAGCATCCTCCAGGATTGGGCCTGGGGTCTCAGCTGCTCCCCAGAGTTTAGTGGGGCAGGGATATGGGATGGGGATGCTTCTATTCCCCACAGCCTTGGGTAGGTCTGGACTGGCCGGTGAGGATGGTCATAGAGCTGGGAGTGGGGCTCGGTTCAGGACCCCCCTTTGCAGCGGGATGGATGAGCAGATGGACCCAGCAGAGCTGCCTGGATCTCTGTCCTACCTGCTAACTTCTGCCTGGGCAGGAAAGCAGGCAGGCACACTGCTGGTGGGATGCAAGCTCCAGGGGCAGATGAGGAGGGTGCTGGGACCCCACTGGGCCGGTGGCTTTTTGCTTGGTGCCTGTGATCCCGGGGTGATGGCCCTGTGTCTGAAGGGTGAGAAGAGCTGGCTGCCCCGTGCCAACAGAAGCTTGGAGATGTCGGTGGGTTTCACCAGAGGGGATGGAGACCCAGACGTGTGTTGGAGGGCAGATAAGGTGAAAGTGAGAGATGCTCCGTGCTGGGAAGGAGGCTGAGGGGCTTGGACCTTTGCCTAATGGAGGAGCATCCAAAAATGCCTCCCCAGGCATCCTTTGGGCCCTTTGGGATGGGGGAGAAGAGACCAGCAGGTGGTTAATCTACCCTTTTTCATCCCCAGGGGTGAGAGCATACCTCTGCCCATCCCTCTGCTGCAGAGAGTCCCCCAGCATGCCTGGCCTTCCCTCCCAGCAGACAGAGAAGCGTGTGGAGTAGCTGCATTTATTTTTCTGCAGAAAAGCTCTGGCAGCTTTTCCTTTTGCCACTCCCGGCTTCCTGGGGAGCAGGACTGGAACTGCATGTAGTCAAGTCAGCCTGGTCTTGGGGGGGGAACCGTCACATCTTTTAGCTTAAAACTCTCTAATCTACTCTGGCTTGGGGCTAATTTGAGGCAGGCAAGGAGGTTCAGTGCCAGAGCCGGCTGGCAGCAGTAGTGGGAGGCTCCTGGCGGGTGCTGTGCCAGGCAGGCAGCCCAGAGCCCTCCCGGTGGGCACGGTGCCGCAGAGCACACCTGCCTGCACTCACCTGCCTGCACTCACCTGCCTGCACTCACCTGCCCACTTAAATGTCACACGGGCAGAGCAGCACAGGGAACCTGGCCAGAGTGGGCTCTGGCTTTTTGCTTTCCCCACAGGGAACGGTGCTGCCGCCTGCTCGGGCTCCGTTTGGTGACAGAGCTGAGACTTTGCTGCGCTGCCTCAGCCAGAAGCAGCCAAGCGACGTGGAGGGAGCTGCAGGCAGCTGCCTCGTCTTCCCAGTGCCTTGTTTTGCTGCCAGACCCGGCACACTGCAGTGGATGGGGGACCCTGGGGGCAGGTTGGACCCCACGCCGGCCACACACCTGGGCAGCGGGTGGGTGCTGGGGGAAGAAGGGGTTAAGCTGAGCCAGCGCCAGCAGAAATCAGAGGATTACAGGTTTGTGGCCGGACTGTCCCATCTGTCACCAGCACAAAGACGAGCCCTGTCTCGGGCTGGGCTGACAGCGAAGAGCCCACCACTACATTAGGACTCCATTAGGGGAGACTGGCGATGGGAAATGGCAGCTGTCAGGGCACTATCATTTCTCCTGTAATTCCTCCTGCTTGCTTCTCAACTGCACTTAAATAGCAGGTCTACCCACTGGGCCAATTTTGCATTTTCTTCCTCCCGCTGCTCCTCTTCTTTCTTTAAAGCTGCAGCTCCCTGGGCCCCTTCACTAGCAGCCTGTCAAGGCCTGTGCCAGTGCTGCCCGTGCCTGCCCATGGCATCTCCGCAAGGAAAGGGCTCATGAGTTTTGGCAGCATCTCGACTGCCAGGGCAGCCGTGGAGCTGCAGCGATGCCAGCCTGGCCTGCAACGGCACTGGTGGGCTCAGCGATGGGACTCGCTGACTCCTGACCCTGGCACAGGGAGGAGGGGAGATGGGTTATGACCTCCAAGGACAGGCAATATCCTTCGCATCGTCTGGCACCACCTCTGAGCTGGTGAATATTTCCTGGTCTCCGCTGCCCTTGCCCAAAGGCCCGGCTGCCCGTGCAAGGCTGGTACCACTCTGCGAAGGGGGTTGGGGGGGGACAGGACAGCAGACAGCGAGTGGGACCAAGGACTGTGTCTGGTGACAGTGGTCTGGTGCAGGTTTTTTTTTCCTCCAGCTGTCAAATCTACCCAGTCTTTCAGCACCTCCTGGGTTGCACTCCCTGGTGCAGTCATGGCCACCTTGGGGTGGGATGCTCCCCTGGAGCCATGCGGTCTTGGGATCCATCTCACCATGGCATGCCTGCCCTAAGGATAAAACCATGGACAATCAGGTTTCCTGATGGGACAACATCACCTGGAAACTCTCAGGACCTGCAGAGAGCATCTGCTTCAGGAGGAGCCTCGGGGAAGCATCTCAGCATGGTGAAGACCCCTTCATGAGCCACGTGTCTGCTGGGGGTCTCCATGCTCACACCTCTCCTGGGACACCCCAGGGGCTGCCCACACCCTGCCCTGCCCTCACCGCATCTCCTGCCGGACCCGGCGCTGCCAGCATGCCGGCACTCCCCGCGGAGCCTCCTTTTCCAGTGGGGGATCAAAACAAACACTTCTGCGGGGAAGTACACTGCAGTGGTGCTTGAAATAAATAACTAATTTCTCCCTACATGATCTCAAGGAGCAGGAGAGGCGTGAATAGCAGGGCCTGGTGTCGGGCTGACTGGACTCCCCGGTGCGGTAATTCAGAGGATGACAAACATAAGCCAAAGAAAAATGTTGAAAAATGGGCACTTCCCGCAGCCCTGAGCAAAGGAGCTATTGCAGGGTTTGGAAATAACGAAGGCAAAAAGAGGGAGAGGGGGGAATTTTCTCATTGAGACCAAGTGAAGTGCCAAACAAGCTGCTATTATGGTGGCTTTGAGAGGCACAGGGAGGGGGTGATGGGGAGGAGAGCAGGGGGAAGGAAAGGAGGGAGGTGGGAGAAAAGAGAGGGAGAGAGGGCTGGAGGAAGGGAGAAGGGTGGGGGACATGGGGATGAGGGGGATGTGAGGATCCAAAGGTGCGAGGTGACGTGGGGGAGATGGAGGGAGGACCAAGATGTGGGAGGGTGGCAGGGCCACCATGTGTCAGTGCCCCGTCCCTTGCCCTGAGTCCCCCCTCATCTCTCCATCCATCCCCCGTCCTGGTCCCCAGCCACCTTCCACCTCCCGCAGCCACCACCACCAAAAGGGAAAGAAAAAAAAAAAAAAAAAAGAGATGGAAAGAAGGAAAACAAAATATCTACAGTTGTCGAGACAAGGGGAGAAAAATAGAGGCAAACATCCATAATTTTCTCTGTGGGGCTTTGCAGTAATTGAGCCATTTGGATAAAAATAAAGGCAGCAGGCCCTTTAGGTAAGAGGAGCTTTTGCAATCCAAGAAGCCTGAATTATGCGCCTTGTATCACTTGAAACCCCCCACCCCATCACCCCCCTCTGCCTCCCCCATGCGACACCAAACCACTTTCCCTTTTCTTCTTCTCTTTTTTTTTTTTTCTCCTCCTTTTTTAAGTACCCTGTCAAACAGCGTCCGACAAGAGGAGAATTTCAGCTGTCACAACTAATTTCAGCGCGTGTGTGTGTGAAGGTGTGTGTGTCTCGGGCAGGGGGAGGCGGGTGATGGAGGCGTAGAATCACTCCTTTCTTTTTTTTTTTCCCTTTTTTTTTACCCTCAAAAGGAAGATTTACATCAGAAATTTGTTTCTGGAAGTGTTTAAGGCCTGTAATTTCCTTCTTTTCAAATGCTGCCTGATGTCTTCGTCTCACTGGGCTCCCTCCAGGTCGTCCCTGCTCATCCAGCGCCAGGGCTCACTGTCACCCACCTGGCAGCCTGGTCCCTCAGCCCAGTCCTGCCCAGCACCCAGGAGGCTCCTCCATCTCTTGCCGGGGTTGAGACTGCCAAAACTCAGCTCTCACAGCCCCGAGAGTCACGCTGGCTCTGGCAGCAGAGGCTATGGCTTCTCTCTGCTGGCATCCGAGCACTGGGGGCTTTAAGCTTCAGATTTGGTCACCTTTTTGGCAGCCACTTTGAGGTTGGCGTTAGCTGGAGGGTCACAGGGCAAATCCTGCTCAGGGCAGGGCACCCCTGAGAGCTGAATGGGGATGTTGGGGTGATCCCCCCACCCGCCTGGGGAAAGGGGCAGCTGGGGAAAGGCTGGTGCTGAGCCTGTTGGATCTTCCCAGCCAGGGCTAGGAGGGGAAAAAGATGCTGAATCCAGTAAAGTAGCCGGGCTGTTTGCAAGAGAGGAAGACGCAAAGCCCTGGGCATGGCTGGAGAAATTTCCTCCACTCTGGTCAGGAGATGATGGGGTGGCCGCGGTGATATAGATCATCTTAAAATTCTTCCCCCATGGACTGTGTTTCTTTCTCCTAAAATAAATAGGCATTTTGCTTAAGAAAATTATATCAACTTATGAAAGGAGGATAGGCTGGTCATCAGCAAGCCCACTGGTGTAACGCAGGTGACTGGCAGCAGACTGCGCATCCCAGTGAAGAAGCGTGTTCACTGCTCTTGGAAAGCCACCAGATAATTCCATGGGCCTCAGCAATTCCTGCCTACTCATGTAGGCGCAAATGAGATGCATAAAACTGGAAAGAGCAAGAAACAGCTGAGAAGGAACGCAACACAACTTGGGTCATAGTTTGAATTTTGAATTTAATACTCAGTGGCTTTGGGAAACAGGGTCTGGGATCAGTGAAACTTGGACTATTCCAGGCTCAGCGTGCAAACCCAGCCACGCCAGGAGCTGGCTGCAGGCTGCAATTTGGGAGATAACATCTCTCACCCACTCATGCAGCTGCATCTGGGTGGGGGGGGGTTTAGATCAAGGCTCCCCTGTGCTGCCAGGCTGGGCCGGGGGGGCCTGATCACCAGACCTGGGCTCCCACCACTGAGCCTCTCCTATGGGGACCCCGCCGGCAGAGCTGACACCCGCTGTCCCTGGTCCCCTCCCCGTGCCATGAGCCGTGCCACCCTCCCACAGCGAGGCATTGCCCACATAGCCTTGAGCATACGCGGACGCTCAACCCCGTAGCAGCCAGGCGTGCACCCCCACCCGAGAGGGTCTGCACCCAGGCAGCGGGTTGGGTGGCAGCCCTCATGGGACACCCCCAAAAAGCACCGCCATCGCCCTGATGTCCGGGCCGTCAGGGCTGGGTAGGGGCCGTGCGGCAGCGCCCTGCTCCAGGAATAAATAAGCTTTGCATGTTCTTTGCATTAATTCTCGACTAACTGGTCCTTGTCCTGCAGCTCCGCTGTGGTGGGAGGGTGACTGAGGGGCTCCGGCCCAGGGGTTGGGGGGTGCCCAGGCACCCCCGGGGGCTTCAGTTGTTGGCAGAGCCAGGCAGAGCACTCCAGAGCGTGCCGGCACCCCGTGTCTGGGAGCTTCGTGCAACGTGTCACCAAGGCCATGGCAGCGTCCAGCCACGGCCACGTGGGTCAAAAACGTCCTCACACACGTGCATGGAAACAGGCAGGAAATGGGCACTGCGGGAGGGTGCGTGTCCACCGAGGGTGTTCACTGGTGGGTGCTGGTGGGGCATCTCTGCGGCCACCACCGCAGCAGGGACGGAGCGGGGGCACAACCTGGTACGGGATGGCCCAGGCAGGGACGGTCTGGCAGGGGCTGGCAGGGACGGGATGGCTCAGCCTGGCAGGGCTTGGCCCAAGCAGGGATGGTCTGGCAGGGGCCAGCACAGGCAGGGACAGGATGGCACAGGCAGAGACGGTCTGGCAGGGGCTGGCAGGGACAGGATGGCCCAGGCAGGGACAGTCTGGCAGGGGCTGGCAGGGGCAAGCACAGGCAGGGACAGTCTGGCAGGGGCTGGCAGGGACGGGATGGCCCAGGCAGGGACGGTTTGGCAGGGGAAGGGGCAGGCGGTCCCCTGCGGGCACTGGGGTTCCCGAGCGCCCCCGACCCCGTGGGCGCCCCGTCACGGGCGGGGGGGTCTGTGGGGGTCCCGTGGGGCGGGCCAGCGCCTCGCCCCGCCCCCCGCCCCCCCCCGGCACGTGAGCGGCCGTGACGCGCGGCGCGAGCCCCCCCGAGGCCCCGCCCCCCGCCCGGGCCCACTTCCGGCGGAAGCGGGGGGCTCTTTCCCTTTCCGGGTGCGGGTCCCCGGGCGGAGCGGCGGGACGGCGCGGCGGCGGCGGCGGGCGGGCGCGGGGCGCGTGTCATGGCGGAGCTGGCGCAGGGGCAGAGCGCAGCGCCCGTGGGGATCAAGCCCGAGGGGTTCGTGGACGCTCTGCACCGCGTCCGGCAGGTAGGCGCCGGCTTGGCGGGCCGGGGGCGGGAGGAGGCCGCGGGGCGCCGCTAGGCCGCGGGGCTGAGGCGGGGCGCGGAGCCGCCCTGAGGGGCAGGGCCGCGGCCCCGCTGCCCCTCTCCCGGCAGGCCGGAGCCGGCGGCCCCGGGGCTGTCCCCGGCGGGGAGGGGGGGCGGCGGCGGCGCTGGGGGTCCGGGGGCAGAGAGGTGGGCGGCGGCGGCGGCGGCGGGGCTCTATGACAGTCCCCTGCACACGGCGGGGCTTGTGACACGGCAGAAGCGCTGCTGTGCGCGGGGAAGGAGGCGGTGTGCAGCCTGCGGGAGCTCTCGTCTGCGAAGCTGTCGTCTTGCACTTTGCAGTGGGTGGGTGTGAGCTTAATGTTAATTCGGATTTTAAGCGAGTGCTTCGTTGTGTGTTAGGCTAGTCAATAGAAGCCCTGGCAGAGGGGGAGCTTTGCATTCCCCCCTGGGAGGGAGGGAGGGAGAGAGGGGGTGATGTGAAGTGCTCCCCAAAGGGATCTCTGAGCTTACATGGCACTAAAATGGAAACTTTCAGTGAAAGCGCCCAGACCTGCAGGAATCAGCACCCTTGTCTTCAGTACAGGATATTCCAAGTGTTTGCGTGCTGCTCAGTTTGTGGAAGGTGACTCCAGAAACAAGAGGCTTCTGCTCACACACAGTTTTTTGCGACTGTTCATCGCATCTCTTGTTCCATGTCTGTTGCAGGTGTTCATTCCACCTCTGAACAGGTTGCACTTTACTCGTGCTTAGTAACTGCACCTTAAGGAGATGTAGTACAGCCAAATAACTGGACCACAGCCCAGCTGGCGCTTAAAGACCCTGACTTTATTCTTCCCAATGTTGCAGACCAGGTGGGAGAAATCTCCTCCTGTTGCTCAGACTTGCTTTTCTCATTTTGCTGAGAAACTTCTGAAGCTGGACCCTAAGATCTCTCAAGCCATCGCTCTAATGGAACTTAAGTGGCTTACCGTCGCTCACGGCTCACTCCTGAATCAGTATGGCAGCAAGTCCCCGTTCTGTGGGGTCTTCAGCGACCCGTACAGAGTCACTCGCTGTTCTAGATGAACACCCTGTGCCTTCCCAGAGGAGATCACGAGCTAGTCTGCTCTTCGGTCGTTGATTTCTTTCTCAGCATAAATATTGCAGTAGGCAAGTTGTGTGTTAGCTGCCTCCTGGATGAGGCCACGCGTCACTTTTTTCAGTGGCTGACAAAGCGCTGTGGCCTTGGTGGTATGGGATGTCTGAAAGCTTTGCTGTTAGCCCAGAGTTATCTGCTTGGTGCAGTTAAATTGAGAGGTGCTGCAGCTGTGTTTGTCTTGACCTGGTTGTCTGTTTCTGAAGGCCTCTCACTGCAAAAACATCTCGTTGAATATCTGGTAATATTATCGCCTGCTAGCAGTTGAATAATCTTTGAATAACCTGTTTATGTAGAAGAAAATAATTATTTGCTGGTAAGTTGCAGCTTGTTGAAATTATTTTGTGAGCGTTGAAAGTGCAACAGTATGTAGCACTGATCTAATCAGTAACAGGTTAAATGTGAAGGTGAGGTGCCTTGGACGGTATTAGGCTAAAACAGCACTAACTAAAAATTGATGTGGATCAGTGTTGCGTGGTTGTTATCGTGTTTGGAGGGTGAGTCTGTGCGGCCCCCTAACCCACATGTGAAGGAGATGGAATATTAAATGATTCTGTAACCTAGCTGTGCTCACTCCAATTTTGCTGTTAAGTTCGTTATACTTGAAAGAATGTGTTGGGTTTCTGTGAACCTATGACTTGAGTCAGTTTGAACTGAAAGATTTCAAAATCTTCCAAGTTGCCAACTTCAGGTCAGGTGCTGCAGAGTAGCAACCTTCCTGCTATCTTTCCACGCTGAAAGCAAGCGTGTTGAGAAATGCGTGCTTTGCACGTGTTCATGGGAGTGCAGCGGCCTACATTTTTGTGCAGTGAGTTGTGTGCTGCCTGTTGAATGTGATTTTTTTTTTTTTTCCATTAGTGTTTATAGGATGAAAAGAATTGTTGGCAAGTGCTAGAATATTTCCCCCCCCCCCCTCCCCCACCGCAAAAGTAAGTACGTGATTTAATCTAGTTCCATAGAGGCTTTGTAAGGGAGTAGGTAGTCTGTTCCTGCCCAGAACAGCAGGACTACATTGTCACTAGTGGCTCGTTACCACACGTGAGTGGAGGTGGTCTTAACTGCTCAGCGGAGGGGTATTTACCTCAGCACCCAAGCAGTCTGTGATGGAACTTCCTGGCTGAGAATGGGGCGGGATATAAATGTGGTTACACCTAACGCTTTTCTGGAGGTGATGGCAGAGCTTTCACCGAGCACGTTTAATGTTGTATTTGCCTGAACTGTACTGATCTGGTACTTAGATGTCAGCTTTTGGACTGCTTCTGGCCAATGCTGTAGCCTTTTCTGAGTATTACTTTTGCTTTAAGGGGGGGAGGAAGCAGAAGAAAAAAGTTTGGTCGTAGTTCTTGCCTTGTGGGTTGGTATGGCATCCCTGGCTTGACATTTGAACTCTTTTGAAGTTTAATCTTACACTTAAGACTAGTAATCAAATTTACTAAATTCAGCTCTCATGAGAGCTGTAACACTAAAGTCGTGCTGTGGAATACAGTGCTTAGTTATTAATAACTAAATAATTCAGGACAGGGAAGACTTTCCTGATCAATCACAGCAACATCATGTAACACTTTGCATTCCTCAAAGTCACTGGGATGTGAGATGACATAAGAGCAAGAAATCTGGAATACCTTTGAAAGAAATGACTCGTACTTTGCTTCCAGCAGTGTCTGTGCTAGACTTGCTTGGATTTTTCATGGACTCTGAAGTATTTGAGGTGTATGAAAAATTACTTTTTCAAGTGAATGCTGGGTCTTTGAGGTTGTTTGTCCTGCACCTTCTGCACCACGGCTCAAGAGGGTGGATTAGTTTGTGGATCATCCGGCAGCTCCTAGGCAGGGTGACTTTTCTTCTGTGGCATTTTGGGGGGAGGCCAGAGAGAGAAGATATTTGTTCCCCTTTTGAGTAATGGGATCAGAAAATAAGCAGAGCTGCCTGTACTTTTGACAAAAATGGCTTTCTTTCGGACTGTCCTTGAGTCTTGTTCTTATTGACAAAACAGTGTCGTGCTTGGTTCTCACCCTCTCCTGTTCTCCTTGGCAGTCTCATTTTCAGTACAACATGTGCATTTGCAGCACTTACAGATTCCCTCTTCTCACATGTGCTATTCTCCTTGTAACCTGCCATATGTACTGCCCGAATCTTGACTTTCTGGGAATGTTGTGAAGAGGAAAGGCTGTGGTTTGATAAACCTGTAGTGTGCCATCTTGGGTACCTTGAAAGTGGGTGAATATCCTGAGACTTCCTGACAGCCAACAAGCTGTATGTTTAAAATTCCTTTCTATTATCAGGCTCTTACTTCTAATTTCCATGGGGATGGAGGGCTCTTACTTTTCTTTATCCCCTTGCAGAGTACTTTTTCAGATCATCCTCAAATAGATCTAGGGCTTTGCAATTTCTCTACTATTTAGGAAAACCACCTGTGACATGAAACTTAAATGGTTGTGAATGGTTTCACTACTACTTACAGAACTCTGGAGAAACGTCTGTCATACGAACTTGAGTATTCTGCTGAACGAATGGGAAGAGTACAGAAGCACTAGAATTGTCTGAAGGGTCAGATGACAGCGCCTTATTGTTTTATATCCTACTAATACCTAGAACTGGTGACTTTATCAGTTGCTGGTCTCTTGCAGGACAGCATGGAGAGATTCTTCCCAGAAGCTCTTGAAAGCTGAATTCTGGAGATATTGGTGTTTTGAGTCCTGTGCCTAGCAAAGGAGCTTCATGTTTAAAAGTGGTTTGGTATTACACCATTTTTAAAGGGTGTTAAAAGTACAGGAGGACAGAAGTGCAAGGTATAGGAAAGCATGTATCCTTCACACAACTTTGTGGGGTTTTGTTTTTCTTGGCTTTACCGTTGCAATTTGTAGCTGAGGCTTGTGCTGTGTCCTTTGAAGTGTTTGTTGGAGAACTTTATTTGGGGGAAATTAGGTGCAGAAACAGTTCTGTGGTAGTGATGCTTTTTTCTGGTGTATTCTAGAGTTTATTAAAATAGATGTTTTGGGTTTAGGGAAGAAAAAAGAAAAAAATGAAGACTGACATACGGCAGGACAAAAGCAGTGGCTAGCAGTACATTACTCAAGGTCATTTAGTCAGATAAGGACTAGGTCTGCTTGCTTTTGCTCTGTTCTAACTTTTGTGCTTATCTCCCTGCTGAACCTATAGTAAAAACTGAGGTTCCCATTTTAAGTTGAACATAAGAAGTTAAAATGTATTTTAACTGGTACGTCTACTTAAAAAGCTCAACTTTTAATTTTCCGGGGTATTTTTTCATGCTGTGGTGAGGTGGCATGTTGTCTGCTGTAATCCAGTGGCAGCTGGGAAGCTTTGGAGATAAGGGTACGAGTTTAAATAAAGGAGGGGGGAAAAAAAAAAAAAAAAGAGGAAAATATCCCAAAAGCTGATAATGTAAAAATTGCTTTCACTCTTATTTTGCTCTTTACTTGGAGGGTTCTGTGCCAGGGTGATAATTGTGTGCTAAGCATGAGTAGGGGTTTGCAAAGCTTTCCTGCTCTGGGGGCAGACAGCCTTAGTGCTGGTGACCTGTTCATGCACACCTTTGTGCTTCCTGCTAGCTTCCTTTTGTAGGCCAGCTTCTGCTATCCACAGACTATTTTTTTTCTTTCCCTTGAGCCTGTGGTGTGTGATTCCAGCTCCAAACTATCAGCTCACAGTTTCCACAACTTACAGATTTTAATTTTTTTCAAGTAAATAAATACTAACAGAAAGAGGGTTCATAAAGGGCATGTTAAAATCAAATGTGCCAAAACATGCCAAGGTGTGTTATACCTGACACAGTTCCTTTTGACATACGTTTGTAAGTTATTATGTGAAAGCTGTTAATAGATTGTTATAAAATAAAGCTTTAACTTTATTTTTCAGCATTGAAGTAGTCAGGAAATATCTATGTTCTTTGTACCTTCATTGAAACCCTCCGTGTCCCAAACGTAAGGGGAAAGCACGTGGGCAAAGGGCTGGAACCATGGATGCAGTACAGTGTCCAACAAAAAAGCAAGGCATCACCTGGCACTCCCTAGTATGGAGTGGACAAGGGGTAGTCTGTGCTTTCGGAATCAGATTTCCATGGGTTTATTAGGTTTTAGAGATGTTGATATATAAGGTGCTTGTCATCACAGCTTTGCTACGTGATCACTGTGCTGGTCCTGCAGGAGGACTTTATTCTCTAGCTCCTGGCATTTCTGACACAACAAAGTTGTTGACTTTCTAAAAGATGACAGAAGGGGATGGACTATGAGAAGAAAATGGTCAAAACTTGGAGCCCTTTTCATGCAAGGCATTGAAGAGAATGTTTTCTATTCTTTTTCTAAAAGCCCTCAATCTCTCAAGATTATTTCAAATAGCTTTTTTTCAGTAACCTGTAGTTCTGAATCTTGGGCAGTTGTTTATTCCAGTGCAGCATCTGATAGTGTCAACAACCAGAGTTACTGTAGATGTCTTTCTGTTGCAGTAAAACTCAAATTTTAGGGACACCTTTAGTTATATTTGTCACTTGCCCTTGTCTTCATTTAAAAATGTATCTCTGTAAAATGCTCTTTCATCTGTTCCTGTTGCTTATTCTCCGGTGAAATGCCACTTATAATAGAGTGAGATCAGAGTCCTAGTAAAGATCCTATTCAGTTATTTTCTTTTTGCTGGAAAAGGAAGCAAACACTGTAGAATACACCGTGCTGTATATTTGTTCTGTAACTACTTTGTTCTGCACTGGCTTGTAACAGCCAAGTACTTTGTGTAGGCAAGGGGTGCTGTGAGACTGCAGTTTGCTGTCCCTGCAGCGGGTATTTAACCCCGGGGCAGCACTGAAGTGATGTACCTCTACGTTTCTAGAGTGGGCTTGCCTCAGTTAGCTTGGAGAGCGGGTGGAAGGGCTCGCTTTTCTCAGCATCCATCCGCTTGGATGTCTCCCAAATATCATTAGACATGAGCTTAACTTTTTCACTTTTATGCAGTGGTGGTTAGGTGTCTCTCGCCTAGTTCATTTGCTTACCTTAGTCCCATTACTGTGATACCTGACTGACTCCTCTTTCCTGTAAATGTCCAACTTGAATCCCAGCTTGGCAGGGAGTGGCTGTTATCCCTCTGTAAGGGATGGAAGCAGAGGTACAGGCAGCGTTAGTCGTGTTTGTGCTGTATTGACCGCTGCAGGAAATTGAAACTTAATTCTGGGCTAATAGTTTGTTCACTGGCTTATTCTTTGTACAGTAAACACAGGGTGATCCATTCTCTTTGACAAGGAGTTCCCAAACCTGTCCGTGTGCTGGGTATTTTCACATTCTTCTTCCTCCGCTCCCCCCACCGATGTGCGAGTATGCATTTCTATATGTCTGGATATGCACGGATGCAGGAGGAAGTATGTGTCCTCCTACATGGCTGTGATGGTGGCAGCTTCTCCAGGACAAAGTTGATGAGCTAGTTTGAACTCTCTTCTTTGCAAGATTTAGCTTGTCAGCTGTCCATTGAGTGAACAAACCTGAATATAATGTTCCAGGGAGTAAATACCTACTTATGGTCCGGAAGAGGAACTGGGTGAATGTGATCTTGATTAAACAAATATTAAAAGCAAGCAGAAGATTGTTTACTTTACAGATTAAGAACTACTGTCTTGGAACTGTTATAAAGCTACCTATATAGTAAATAGCTGAGAGAAGATTGGCCTGGGCTAAATGCTTTATTGGAAGAAAGAGCGTTTAGCTGTGGTGGCTGAAACTTCATGTATGTGAATCATGCTTTTATCCCCTGTTTTTATAGATTGCTGCTAAAATTGGAGATATTCCTCACTTGAATAATTCTACAACGCTTGTGGACCCATCCGTCTACGGTTATGGAGTGCAGAAACGGCCCCTGGATGATGGAGGTAAGCAGGCTACGATTAGTCAGACTTGTGGATGCAGCTCCTGAAATTCATCTATAGAGGCAGTTGTCTGCTTTAAGGACACAAATCAATGCTTCTTTCTGTGTATAGAAATTTTATACAAGATTCTCTGTGCTGTTTAGTCTTATCTAGATAGTACAGGGCTCCTAGGTGTTAGTATTATTAATGTGAAGCAATTCTTTCTTTGTTCATGAACTTTGGGAATTAGCAAACCAACTCTATAATTTAAATCTTGTTCTGTGGTAGCTGGGAAGGGAGGGAGGAGGATGTGCTGATTGGAACTGTGCTGGAGCCCATGTTTAGAGTACCAGATGTGCAGAGTAAAGCTGTTCTTCCCTGATGGTCCTGATTTTCTGAGAGCAGGCAGTGTATAGGGACAGTATTACAGGTACTCCTTTCCACATGTAGCAGTGGTCACAGAACAGTAGTTTAGTCGCTGTGGAGTTCTGATTGGTTTGTACATGAATTTTAAGGAGAAAAGCTATTGATGTAAGTTGATGCAAGGATACTTTCCATATTAGGCTTATCTTTTTTCATAGTTATTCTTTGAGAATTCTTAAATCTCTGGAGCATTTAACATTGGACACAGCCAAAGAATCATTTACTGGGTGGACTGTATCTGGTAACTGTAATGAGTTAATATTGTATGAAGTGTTAAAATTTTAACATAAGTTATTAGTTTCTTATCTTTGGTTGGAGCAACAAAAATGTTAGAACAGGTGTTTTATTTTTTACAACTCTAATGATTTGCACTGTTACAAGAAGTGTTTAAACTGTATTATTTGCTGCTGTATAGATGCAAAGAGCTCGCCTTTGCCTGTGGTTGATTATAAAAAAAAAAAAAGTGGCTATGTCTTCCTATTTCCTCTAGTATTTGTACTGCCACAGGTAGCCCTCCAGGGTGATTCTCTCCCTCACAGATACATTCAGGAGTGCTGAGGAGATAAGCAAAGCTTCTGCCTAGCACTTCATTTTGAATTTTTTTTTTTGTCTGATACAAAGGCTGAAAATACTGCACGTCTGCTTGTCATTCTGAAAAAAACGTGCTGAAGCACAGGGAGAAGTTTCTTTCATGTGAACCTCTGGCTTGCTAACATTACTGTTTTCTGAACAGATGCCACAGCCCACTTTGTTCTCTGGTGTTGGTTCTGAGGTTGCTGCTCCTTTGGTTTGGTGTTTTAGGAAAAAATGGATTTATCTGGGTGAGCCTCTGTGCCTTGTATCTCAGCCTATGTCTGTGAGAAGCCAGGGGCCTGGTATTACTGGTATGTGCTGGTTTCTGTACGGGACGGTGCTCGGCTGTCAGGCAGGCTGTGCAACAGTGAGGAGTGCTGAACCACTTCGAGCTCTGTCTGAATAGCTTAGGTAAGTGGCTATATGGGAAAAAGAATAAAAGTAGCCTTCGAGGAAGTAGTCATTCATAACATAAGTCCTGCCTGTTTCTTTCATTGATTCATCAGACTGAACTGAGAAATCTGACCTCTTAACAAAATGTTTTTATGAACGTTTAACATGTAAAATGGTTCTAGCGCTTAATGACAGCGCAAGTTAGACTTTGTACTTAAACTTTTACTGGTGAGCACTGTTCCTTGCTGAGCCTTGTTTGTGTTGACACAAACCACGTCAATACAGTTGCAGTCTGGACTATAAATGCATGTTACTGCTGGTTTCTTGTGTTGTGACAGATAACTCCATGAGCAGGTTTTGTTCCTGGGAGAGCCTTCCAGAGTGGCTGTACTCCTGACTCCTGTGTTGGCAGTTCTGCTGCTGTGTGGAGACCTACGGGTGTTTGCCCACCCTGTAGTTCAGCACTGGGCCTTGTCTGTTTTTAAAGTAGCTCCAATGCTGTATTTGCCCTTGGGTTGTTCATATGCATCTGTAGGTTTCATAACTTTGTCCAACTCCCTTCCCAAAAATCTGCTCTGTGAGATCTTAGAGAAGAGAAATGATGGAAGTAATATTTTAAAGGGCTGGAATTTTATGAAGAAACAGGAATTGTCAGGGTAGGAGCAAGGGTTGTACCACTTCTTTCAGCTTAGGTCATCTTGGGTTTTATTTCTGATGGCATCAGAAATACAGTTGGTGATGAGTTCCCCACCTAACTGCGTAATCCTCCTGTGCCACTCTTTAATGTCATACCCAGAACAGTGGCCTGGCAGAGGAGCTCCTGAAGCTGCGAGTGCTTTGTGGTATGATCCATACTTGAGTCAGCTCTTTCTGCCATGGCACGGAAAGTCTGTAATGCAGCTTTAGCTTTCAGCAGGTGGCATTTGGTTTTAACAAGACACTTATATTAGGAAAGCGCTTCCCGTTTGGATGATCTTTTAGTTCTCTGTTAGCTGTGAACAAGGGGTGTCAGGATTGTGTGCCCACACTTTTCTCCATTTTCTGCTTGTTTGTGAACCACAGTTTGGAGACATTGTTGTCAAGAAGTGATTATTTATGTTGTTACGCATGCTCTAGAAATTTTATAGTGCGGGGGTTTGGATACATTCTGCTGCTCTGGGTGGCTTGGAAACAAATCTGGTGGTAAATCTTTTGATTGTTTACTTCTGTATACTGTGTGTTCACAGCTGGGTGCAGGCCTCACTGCTTCATTATCCCCCTGTAGCTGTTAGAAAATTACTTCTGTTCCTAATACTCCTGGAAAAAAATGGGTTCGGGGGAAGTCCTTAGGGTGACAAGAAAACTGTCTGTCTTTCCTGAAAATCTAATTCTGCCTCTCCATTTTTGTAAGCAGCTGCTGGCGTGGCTGATTGATGTCAGCTTAGGAAGTGGTCTTAAGACAGGGTGACAGCATGCTGGTCAAAACAAATCCAGCTGCTTTTAGGGCATTTCCAGGAAAAATAGAGTTGTCATAGTATTGGAAACCAGAATGTGTGAGTGCCTTTTGCACTTCCCTTAATATAACCTTCATCTGAAACGAAGAGCTTGGCCGTGGTGACCTGGCCTGTTTGTATCAGATAGAGCTTGAAATTGATTATTTCTCTTTTTCCCTGGCTGCTTTATTTCCCCTTTCTGGAAACAACTTTAAAGTAATCCTGCAAATAGCTACAGTGCAGGGAGGAGATCGGGTTTATCTGTACTGCTTGCAGTAAGTCGTAGTCGGCATCTCGATGGCCACTTGCCGCAGTTAATGTTTCCCAGTGGCAGTGAGCACTAGAGATGGGGTTAGCCTGAGCTGCAGAGAGACCTGGTGGCATCTTGCTTGTGGCTCCCTGCTGTGGATAGACCTCAGCTCTCCAGTTAATGGCCACCGACTGCTCCTGGCCTCCCTTCTAATTATCAGCACAATTTAATAAGTTTGTTTATTGCTAAATAATCCTTAAAGAAACAGCCTCCTTTTGTTCAGAGGAAGCAGGGATCTAGTCTGCTGCAAAGAGTCTGATTGCCAGAGTGTTAGCCTCTATTTGCCCTGTTTTGGACTGCTTTGAAGAAGTTTCCAGTGATATATGTGGAGCTAAACAGCCGTGTTGCAGCTGAAGGCTGGGGCATCCTTTGAGATTGGGGAAACAAAGATGGGAGACCTTGGGGAAGCCTCACACCCCTCCTCTCTCCACCCCCTGCCTTCCCCAAGCTTCTGTGATGCATCCAGATATGAAGATGGCCTGTTTTGGTGTAATAAAACTTGATTGTAGTAGAGCTGAGAGGCTCAAACACAACATGATCCTGGTGTACGGAATGCTTTATTCTTTTGCTCCAACATGTTTTCAATGAAAATAGCGATGGGCAAAAGGAAATCTTATCCCTGTCTTACTGCTGATGAAAGTTAGTTAGCCCCTTGACACATCTGTAGCAGCAGGAGGACCAGGGCAAAAGTCCAGATCTCTCGGCAAAAGGTTTAGTGTAATACACAAAATGCCAGTGTTCTTCAAAATTGCAACTTTACAGATCACCATTTTTTAAAATAAGGCAGTTTGAGGTGAAAAAAACCTATGAAGATTTGCAGTGAAGGCAGTCATGAAAATTATTAGGTTTTGACCACTTAATTAAAAAAAACCCTAGCAGTATTTAATGATGAAGAATTAGGGTAACTAATGTCTTCCTTGTAGCTTTCTGAAATTTAGCGTGATCCCACTTTGGTTCAGAAATGCAGGCCTGTTCCACTGCTCTCCAGCAGATGCATCGCTCTGATTTTATTCTAGCCATGAAGATATTCTTGACAAGATTGTATATTCCCACCATGCACATTAATTTAGTGGGAGGCACTGCTTTGTTTTATGGGGTGGAAAAAAAATCCACATTTGTTTTGAGTGTCTGTTAGGTAGAATTCAGTTAAGGTGAAGCCCAAAGCAGAGTGAAGAGTTATCTACCAGCAGGTGCCATTAATAGGAAATGGTGCTGATTTTATTCAGTATTTTTCCTTATTTGCAGTAAAATGACTGCAGTTACGGTTAAATTGTACTCAACAGATGTAAAAGAGGGAAATAGGTATGTGGCTTGTCAGAGTTCAGCCCCCTCCCTGGTGTGAAGAGGGAGATGGTGGAACAGTACATCAGCTTTCAGTACTGCAGCGAGTGCGGCCTGCCCCAGCCCTGACTCTCTATTAGTGTCTGTCTTTCAGAGCAAAATGGGCACGTTGGAGAAGGAATGGACCTTTAGGTTGTTGGAACCGGGAGCCACATCAATTCTTTTTTCCCCCAAAACCAGAAATTGTAACTGACCTCAAGTAAATCCCTCTCAGTTCTCTCGAGCCCATCTCAGCTCTTGGAGAGGTTATCTGTGAAACATGGAAGAAATGATCTTGCGCATAAGTTATTGTGGCTTAATTTTTTTTAACTAATTTGTACAATAAATACACACTAAGGCTGATATCTCTGGGGTGGTGCATGGCTTACTATGTTTGTATAGTACTTGGAATGGGTTGGAGACATTACGTTACACACATCTGAAGCATTATTTCCCTGACTGATTTAACTTGTTGTGCTCGTACAGTTTTCCCTTAAGAAATTATCTTCTTCAAGTGTAGGATTGTGTTACAAAATGAAGGCTCTTCTGTTCCTTGTGTGAACTTCAGGAGTTGATTATAGGATGTGTGTCTGTCTCATAATTTGTGGGCAGTGGCTGCAGTGGAACAGACTGCTAAGAGAGCTGTTACGGTGAATTGAAATGCGAAGTGGATATTTAAATACAGCCTTGTAGTGTTAAGACCACTCTTTCTGGCATCTTGGGATAATGAGTGGCCTGGTCTGTGGCAAGGGCAATCCCATACCACAACAGTAGTCACCAGACCTATTGCGTGTAGTAAAACTATTCAGAGCACAGTTTGGGGCAAGATGGCGAGATTCTGAATTTGGTCGTATTTGCTCAGCTCGACGGTAGTGGCTTATCAGCTAGAGCAAATATTCCCCATTACATCACCCACGTTTTTCAACTGCAGTATTGATAGTTATCAAATCAGAGCTTTTTATATTCAGGGTGAGAATATGCAAAGACAAATCTAACTGAGTCAATAACACAGCAGTTGTCTTATCACGGAGCTGGGGAGAGTAATAAAATACATATGCTGTCGATATTTTGGTCCTGAACTATTATGAAGGTATTGACACGCAGCAGAAATACAGTATTGACTCTCTTTTGTCTATTTTATTTGAGTAAAGTGTTTGGTCACAAACTTTATGCATTTTTCTACCGGATTTAGAGAGTGTGGGATGCATCCGCTTTCTAACCCCGCCAGCTGATTGCCAATTTATTTCAGGTCAAAGAATGTGCAGGTTGCTGCAAGGTAGTTTGAAACAGCATCTTTATTATCACAGCTCACACGTTGGCCGGTTTCATTTGTTTCCCTACTTGTGCCCTCCAGGCATGCAATATAATCTTTCAAGTGGTTGTTAGGACCAAATGGTCTGGTTTTTAGCTGGTTTGCTGCAGGCAAAGTCCAGTAGGAAGCCCAGCAGGGCATGTGTTCCCACTTTGCATGAGCTGGTCTAATGATATTTTCTCCATTAACATTTGGAAGAAAGATCTAATCTGTTGGGGTTGGGGGGGCAGAAATCTGTTTGAGGGTTGTCAGCTGGGGAGATAACTGCTAATCATAAATGGACCACCAGCTAACATTGCAGATATGCCTGGAATGTGTGCATTCAGTAAAATGTGTTGTGGTTTTTTTTAAAAAAAAAAATACTGTTTGGGTGCCACAAGGTTACTTAACAGCCCTATTCCTTTAACAGGTCTCCGTGTAAGTGGGCTCCATGGAGCACCGATAAGAGACACAGAGAGAAGTATGTGCAAGCGCTCCTTAATGCTTTTTGCTTAGCCTAAATCTTTGAGTCTGATCAGCTTTTATTTTTGTTTTTTTAATACGTACCAGTCTGCCTGAAATTTCTCATCTCCCTCCCCCCCTTTTTTTTCCTTTTTTTTTTTTTACTACCTTGGGCTTAATTTGGGAAGGGGGGAGGTTAGTTGCAGGGATTTGGATTTGGGCAGGCAGGATTTTCTCCCATGACTCTCAGCATGGGGAGACGTGGATCAATTCCCTATCCTGTGTTCAGCTGGACACTGGGTTATGGTGTGTGTTGACCAAGAAATCCCCTCCTGTTTTGTACCACAACGCATTCATTTCAGCCACTGAACCTAAATTACTGTTTTGCTTTTCTTTCTTTTTTGATGAAATGGTAAGAACTCCTTTTCTATAGGGATGAAGTTAGTTTATCCGTGCTAATGCTTTGATTTTTTTTCCTTTTTTCTCTCTCTGCCACAGTAGGTAACCAGTTAGGGGCCCTGGTACATCAAAGGTAAGCAGTGGGTTATGTTTTATTATTTATTGATCAATTCTAATTGTTTATTGATCCACCATCTGTAGTAGTGTTAGGAAGTCAGAGGTTGAGAATATGGAGAAACTGTCAGCTTGAGTTTTCTCCAGGCTGGGGTTTCTGCTAACACTTGTAAGGTTTTTTTGTTGTGATGAAGAAAGAAGAGTTGATATGAAACTTGCATTTGGTTCCTGTAAATCTTCAGGACCAAGAAGAATAAATTCTCTCTCCTCTCCCTTACCCTGCTGTGATGGGAGGGAAGAAAGAAAAAGTAAAAAAAGCTCTGGCATTTTGACAAAAGTTGGAAGTATTAAATGGGCAGGTAGATTTTTTTTTTAATTATTATTATTATTTTTTAGTTTTGTTGGTGTAATATGACCTGGGATGACTCCTTTGTCAAAGATGGTTTTGGGAGTCTGAAGCAAGTGTGAGTTGTCATGCAGCATGTCTTAGGATCTAATACAAAAGCAAAATGCTCAGTTTTTTTTCAAATCCCGGTCTTAAGGAGTTATCTGTCTTGTTTTGAGTAGGAAGGGGAGAGCATTTCTAAAGCTGGATTCACCTTCGGGCTAATAATACTGCATTTCCATCATAACCATGTTTGGGAGCCTCAGCAGAAAGGACAAATGAGATGTATTTCTGAAGACTCTAGAGCTTTCAATTTTTAATGGTTAGATTAAAGCTAATGTCCAGCTAGGGCAGCACAGAAAGGGGTGGGCAGCTCTGCTGCTACCTGCCACCTGCTGCTACCTGCCACCTCTCTTCTGCCAGGAGTGATGTTCATGCAGGGAACTGATTAGGCTGCAAAGCCTGAATTGGTTTCTTTCTGATTTTGGTGGATGGTTTTCTGCTAGGTTAGCTGCTTTGTCCAGCTGCAACCGTTCCTCCAACACAGGGTGGTTAACAAATGCAGGATAGGACATTTTGGCAACAGGCTGGGTTTATTGCAGGTTAAACAACTGTAATTCTGAATCTCTCTGTAGCAGGTGAGTCTGTTCTGTTGCAGGTACGGACGGCACTGTTTGGTTTTGCATCACTGCTAGGGAGCCTCAGGACAGTGGAGAGTACTTTACCTGCAGCTTAGCAGTCCAATATGTGAAGTCTAATGTGGATTTTATACCTTCCCTAACTGATCTAAAGCAAAGAATGAGAATATTTTAATATACCTCACCACAAAACCTGGATTGAACTAATGCAGGTTTTGAGTTGCTGAACAAATTGTATATAATGCTTATCTAAATACATAGAGTTTGAAAATTCCATATTCATTGTGTTGTATTTTCTACAAGTTAGAAATGACTAAGCAAAAAACCAATCCAAGTTAATTCCTTTCTACTTGACTATGGTCAGGTCTTAGGAAATTGCTTTGGGTGCTGTGGTTTGAGGCAGAGACACATTGAAAAAGTCCAAAGAGCAATAGATATGGAAGTCTCAAGATAATAAGACTTCAAAGGATAATTGAAGACAGCATTTATAAATTCCAAGGAAAAGAATGATAAGGACACGCAGGCAAAAAAAAAAATATCTGTGAATATCAGAGGGGTTGTTTATATTGGGATTGGCTTTGGTAAGTGTCTCTTGGCAGGAGCGTAACCAAAAGTAATAGTCAGAGATTGCGGCTTGGAAGGTCTAGGCTAAATATTAAAGAAACTTTGCCACTGTTCTGTTAAATCTGTCTGGAGAAAGAATGACAAAACGAGGTTCTTCCATCATCTCCATTGAAGATAGTGGAGAGTAGACTGGAAATATATCCAGCATAGGAGAAATTAGGTGACCACGAGAGGTCCCTTCCAAAACAAATGATTTTGACTCTGATGTGGTGTTTATCTGTGTGTGCAAAAGCCTTATGCTGTGCCTGGTTTCCATGGCAGGGACATAGTTGTCTTCCAAATTGTTCTTTGTAATGACTATTTGATTTTTTTTTTCCTTCCTTTTTTTTTTTTTTTTTAGGGCTGTAATAACAGAAGAGTTCAAAGTGCCTGATAAAATGGTTGGATTTAGTAAGTACCTTGGATGCTTTTGATGTTTCTTGATGTGTTTTCTGTGCAGGAATGCTGTTTATTCTGACATGCCAACGAGTTTTTGTGCTTACTAGCCTTGGATAAGCCTTGTCTAATGCTATCTTCATGGGGACCAGATGATCTGTGTTTAAAATCCAGGTGCAAACTGCATGGAGAAGCTTGGTGTCCCAGTAATAAGAATAAGACTGTGTGGTACAAGTCACTGAAGAGTGTTAGTGATTCTCTCCTTTAAATTCCCACTAGCATAGTACATAAACAAGTCAAAAGTGAATTTATTTCCTCTCACTGAAACGTTTTCCTTCCTTTGAGTATGCAAAACTGTGAGAGTTGAGGGAGGAAAACAACATTTAAATGTTAAAATAAGAGTTGACTCAAGGCAAATTAAACAGAATTTTAAATCTCTCATAAATTTGCTGCAGGGAAACGCAACGAATATGCATTGCTGAGATGAGAATTTTTCCTAGATTTGCATTCCTGATACTGTTCTCTTTCAAGCTTGATTCTAATTTCTCTCTTCCTCTTGACGATCATTACTCTTCCTTTCAATGGCACCTCCTGCTGATGTGTTACTACAGTGATTGCATAGATTCTTCCACTGCTAGATCTCTGTGTATCTCTTTCAATTTGATATATGGAGAGTAAAACAGAAAATAACAAGCGATGATAATTACCCCTTAGTGCGCGAAGTTTTGTCCTGACTCTAAAGACACTATAAAACTGTAACTCAAATTCCTGCAAAGGAAACGCTCACGCTTCTCCTGTCAGACCTCTTCATTTATCGGTCCTGGTACCACATGTGGGGGAGCACTGAGAGGGGAGCTTGCGTGCTCTGTTAGTGCATCATCTCTGTGTTAAATCGAATCCTGGTTCAGGAGCGGGCAGATGCATGAGGGTGGCAACCCCACAGCTGAGACACTTCTGCAGGAGCATCTTGAGCCAGGCATACCTGTTTGACTTGACAGTTTTGCTGTTTTTGCAGTCTGGGAAGGACATGAATGGTGATTGGCACATAGTCGCTCCTCAGTATGTCTCATTGTGAAACAGCGATGTGCTGACTCCAGGAGTTAAGGGAGATGAGTATTTGTTTTCACTTAAGGTTGATAGAGCATTTCAGTATGTAGCAGTTCTGAGTGCAGACCAGCCACATAGCATGTCCATTGAAAAGAGGCAGTAAAATATGAATATTAAAGAAATAAAAGCAAAAGTCTTTGCCTTTTTTAGTACCCCAAATAACTGGTTTATTGCTTCAGGCTGAACAAGATATACTTAAATGACTCTTCTAGCAGCACGCAAACTAGTGCCTTATTTCTTGCATACTGTGTATTTCCATTCCAGTGCAAGACAGGCTTTCCTGTTTTGTTTTGCTTTTCCAAGCAAACAGAATAACTTTCGGCAGTATTTTAATGTTTTTCTGCTATGATAAATTTGGTCATGCTGTGGATGCCTCATCTGCAATCCTGGAGTCAAACCATTCCTTCATAGATAGCTGCAGTGGAGTAAAAGGGGGAAGGTGCTCTGCAGTTACTTAGAAAAATGGTATGTTCTGATGCTTGTTGAACTCATTTCAGTAATCGGCAGGGGAGGAGAACAGATCTCACGGATTCAGGCAGAGTCTGGCTGCAAAATTCAAATTGCTCCAGGTAAGAGCCTCTTTGTATGGCGGGTGAACAGGTTTTAATGTTGAAGGATGTGCCATCATTAGATCAGGCCACGCTCCTGGCATGTCATCACCGTTAACAGCTGATCTATACTAGGCTGTTGTGCGTGGGAGAGCTGTCATGGGACTGACCTGCCAACTAGCATAGAAAATGGGCTTGTCGGGTGGTTTGGGGAATGAAACGATGAAGGAACTGTCTTTAACCAGCGGATGGGTACAGTGCAAATGGACAATCCATGTTGTACTTAGACCTGAAATTGCAGCTGTTCAGCTTTCCTCTGGTGGTACCACTTTGCTCAGCTCTGCGATTTGTCTCTGATTAGTCTGGTCAGCTCCAACTCCTGGAAGAAGATATTTCAGGAGGGTGGCAGCAGCTCTTTGTACAAATCGCCTTGCACTGAAAAAAGGGGACCAACCATTTGTTCTGTGCTAGTGCCTGTTTGCTTTGGGGAAGACTGTACTACAGAGCTGTTTGGGAAACAGTGGATGAATGTAATCTTAAGTTCTTACCCCTCCCGTTAGTTGGTGGGGATGGCTTTAAAAGAATGCAGACATCCAGCAAATCATTTAAAATATGTTGACCCTGGATGGCTTTGAATTCATTGATGTGCTCTGTGTACAGGGGGACGGTGCTTCTGTTAGTGCTTGATAGTTACTGAAACAGCTGCCTTTTTTTTTTTATCCCATGTATTAAAAGTTTCCTCCTTGTTTCCTTTGCAGACAGCGGTGGGATGCCCGAGAGGCCCTGTGTACTCACCGGGACGCCAGAGAGCATTGAGTGAGTTCTGATTTCATTTCTCTCCTTTCTCCTCCTCTCTCTTCTCCCTAATGCTGTGCTCTGTCAGTGGTGCTACTTCATTAGCCGTACCAGCAAATGTTGGCCTAGAGAAACTTGAGGGTCTCTGGAGCATAGAACCTCTTGGTCTGATGCTTTAAACTGTGCACCTCAAAGGCTTTTTTCCAGTTGCAGTTTGAAGCCTCTGCAGAAATTTCCGTGGAATTCCCCTCCGCAGGGCAAGGTTGCTCTTAGGGCACCTAGGATGCAGTTTTCTAACTGCAGCTTTCCAGGATACTGAGCTAAGCTGTGGAAGGGCACTTCTCTTCTCCCCTTCGCTTCCCTACTCCTATTGAGATGACCATCCTTCCAGCTGAAGAAGGGCTGCATGAGGCCTCCAAAGCCTGTCGGTGCCACTCCAGAATAATCTGGAGGTGTTGGTGTTGTTGCAGAGCAGCATGAGGCCCATGGGTGTGCTTGGCTCTGCATCGCTGCCAACCAGAAGCAAAGGACTGAACCAAAGTCTTGAATTCTGATCCCTGCATGGTAGAGACACGTGGCCGGCCAGCCAGCAGGGATTTCTACTCTTTAGGCCTATAGAAACTTTAGGGACAGTGTTTCCTCCCTCCCCCTTCCCAGGAGCTGAGTTTGAGACTCTCACAAACCAGTTGAGGACCTCCTGCTGGAACTGGATCCAGGATCCTCAGGCTTACAGGAACACACTTAACATATGGAGCTGCTCTTTCTCTCCCCAGCCTTTGGGTAGGTGGGTTTTTTAAAATCCATCTGGAAATCTTTGAGTTGCATTTGATAGTGAAAATACATGGGCGCAAAGACTGTCTCTCTAAAGAGAAGACACTCATCATTCTTCCATTCCTAAGAGATCTAAAGGTACTTAAATCTCCTTATTCTACCATAATACTGCAAGCAGTGAGCCAGAATAAATATAATTGGCAAGCTCACGTTAAAGGGCAGGCAGTGTATTCTTGCCGATATTGAAGTGCTTTTCCCCCTGTAGCAAAGGATATTTCAGAACAAGAGCAAAATATTAAAAAGCTGGGATGCCTGATGAGATGCAGTTGGGGGAAAATGGGGGAGAGCTATAGTTAAGACTTCATGGTTCTGAAATAAGCAGTTAAATGTAGTCATGTCTTAAAATATAGATAAATAAAAAAAAAAAGAAAACTGAGAATACTCAATGTGTGAAGCAGAACAAGGTGTTGAGGACATGGAATTAGGTGAAATTTGATTTACTTTTGTGCTAAAATTCTTATCAAATTGGTTGTTTGAACTATTTTTTCAGGCTACGTGTAGAAAAGGAAAATGAAGTAAGGAAACCAGTGAAGATGTCAGACTTTTTTGGGAAGGGTTTTGTGAGGAGTGTTTCCATTAGTTATATCCAGTGGCAAACTAATAAGGTTAATTTCCAGGTGACCCCTCCTCATCTGAAATACGTTGTGTATTAACTGTTGTAGTCTCTATATTGTTACTAAAAGAACTCTATGCAAAATATGAAGGTAGATGAATAAAACCTCTTAAGACTCTTCCAGAGTATTTGAAGTGGGCTTCCAGAAATGCCACCTTTTGCCTTTTGTGAGAGAGTCAGGAGGAAGCAATGCTCTGATCTGTGTGCAGCCTCAGATCACCACCCCCTGAGCTGTCTCGGGTGAATGTCTGCTTGCAAGGGATGACCTTCTGCTGTTTCTTCAAACTGCCAGAGAGAAGCCAGCCCTCCCAGGGTGCCTGATAGGGCTTGGTATGAAGTGGAGAGAGGGGAAGATGCTGCTTTAGACTGAATAGGGAACCGGTGACTTTCTTCTACCTGCTTTGAGAAGGGTTGTGCGAGAAGGGCAGGAAAGGGATGTGTTGGTACTAGGAGTCTTCAAGCTGAAGGGAGACCCTGCTGGTTACCTCTGACATACTAAAGATTTTTAGAGAAGAGAGATTTAATCTCCCAAATGCTTCTTTGTGTATCTCTTCTCACCAGGAGTAGAAGAACCCAGTCTTTCACTGGTTGTGAAGTATCCTTGGCTGCAGTATCCTTGCCTCGCTTCGCAGTGTAGCTTTGGCACCTGCTGCTTGGGGCAGAGGCTGTGTTAGAGCAGTGTTCTGGTGCTGCTGGCAAGAGCAGGCAGAGCAGAGCAAGGCACTTGCCTGTGCCTGATCAGAGAGTGGTTAACCAGTGTGCTGTGGTAGTATCAGAGCAGAGTGTGGTTTTTGTCTTGACCGAGAAGAACAGAGCTTGAGTTTTACCAAATATTGTATGTATGTTAAAAAAAGTGTAGAAAAGCGTAGAACCTAGAGCATCTTCATTCAAATTAAGCACCCCAAATGCTATAGCTCAACTATTATCCTTAACTTCCAAAGAGGTCAGAGCATGCTGCTGCTCTTCCTTCTCTCTTCCCCTTTCAAAAATCAAACTGCTTATAAGTAATCATGATAGGGGAAAATATACATCAAAGAGGTTTTTTTTAAAAAAAAAAAGCAAACATTGTGCTAACTGTGGTTTCCTCCATCTTTTCACTACTTCTCCTCTCCCCAATCGCTTCCCATTCCAACGGTTCCTGGTCTCTTGGTCACATGGAACAATGTTGTCTAATGGTTGTTTCCCTCGATTCTTTTCCAAAGACAAGCAAAACGGCTACTGGGGCAGATTGTAGATCGCTGTCGGAACGGACCTGGTTTTCACAACGATGTTGATGGCAACAGTACGATTCAGGAGATTTTGATCCCGGCATCCAAAGTGGGTCTAGTCATCGGCAAAGGAGGTGAAACAATAAAACAGTTGCAGGTGCGCAAGATGCATTTACTTTAGGGCTCTCTTCCCTACTGCAGCTTCTCTAGATCAACAAGAGCGTGCTGAAATGGAGAGCCTTAAATGCTCTAACCTTCTACAGCAGGGACTACTCTTCTGCCTTCGGAGAGCTGGACTCAAATCCAATCTTGTGTTACAAACAAAATCAGTTTGTCCCCAGCTACGCACGTAGTGGAGTTTTGCCAGAACTGTGAAAGAAACTAGTGTGCTTTAGATGATAACGTTTGGTGCGTGCTGATTAGGAGGGGATCCTTGCAGCCAAGAAAAAGCCCTGTCTAGTCTGCTGCTGCAATAGTTTTTAATGCCAGCCATGCTGTTGTAGAGTGCTGTGCTTCTCTGTTGTTGCTGATCTGTGATAAAGCTGGCGTGTGTCTTTTTTTTTTTCCTTCATCCCACCCCTTTCTAACTAAAAATGTTATGTATAAAACTACATTCCTAGACATTCTTTATTCCTCAATCTGGTACAAGTTTTTTAAAGACTAGAGGGTTTCAGAAAAGCACCTAGGTCAAAAATGTAGGTGTTTTTGAGTGCCCTGATTAGGCCTCTGTCATCCAGTAGTTTTAAGGCTCGTCACTTAATGACTATTATATGCAGACAGTTACAGATTTTTGGAAATCAGTTGTTGAGGTAGAGGGTTTCTCTCTGCAAAGGATTCAGCTATTTGAGAACTTCAGGAGTAGCACACTTTCTGGCAGTTCTTTACCCTCTAGGACTGATACTGAGTTTGTGCTATAATTACCCGTGAAGAGCTAAAGTAGCGTTCTGTGAAGCTGCTGAATTGACCTACCTAATGTTTAGTAACCGAAATATAGTCCCTTGTTTTAGGGACTCTGCTTAGCAAAGTGCTCTGTGCTTTTTCTTCAGGAGCGAACAGGTGTGAAAATGATTATGATCCAAGATGGTCCGTTGCCTACTGGAGCCGATAAACCTCTCCGTATTACAGGAGATGCATATAAAGTACAGGTATGTAATAAAAGTAAGCAGTTGCCCCAGAGAAGAAATTTAAACTTTAGTGTATTTGTGAGCATCTAATGAAGTTGAATCCAACTGTAACGATCCTTGCTGGTTTTGTTTGTTCTGTAAGGTTGATGAGGTTTGGGTAAGTTAAAACACGAGACTAGCAAGTGTTGGCTTGTTCACAGGGTAACCTAGGGGCTCTCACTCCCCATAGATATTAGACGTGGGTAGGAGAAGAGCTGAGGAGGGTTTGGAGAAAGTCACTTTGAAACGCTTTGCTGTCCATGTAGCAAAAAATTTACGTTACTTGAAATGGGTTCTTAGTGACTAACTTCATCACACCTTTGAGAAAGTTTTGTGGGGAGGTTCACTATCTCAGACAGCCAATTGACGCAGGTAATTAAACAAACTAATCCCATGACAACTCCTGAAACCAAGGGGTTTGCTTAGTGTTGGTACCTCAGTCTCCTTGTGTCAGGGTTCTACAGATATGTTCATACCTGCGGTTCAAAGCAGAAACCCATGATCAGCCGGAGACTGGAAGGTTGCAGCATGATGGAAGCGCTTGAATTAAAGAATTAAAGTTTAACTGTGGCATGTTCCACTTCTCAGCAAGTGCTTTTCATACCTTGCTAAGTACTTTAAATCTAGCTTAGCATTCCTGTCTCTAATAAAAATAGTTCTGTTTCATAGGATCTCCCTAATCATAAATTGCTGCAACAGTTGATGTTGCTCAGGGATAGTATGTTTGGGTTGTATTTTTCAAACATCTTATTGCAAGTGGGCTTTTAGATTTAATTTTTTCAAAATTCTTATTGTGGAGGCACAGATGTGCAAAAAGGAGTTCAATGGCAGTCTTGCTACTTTTAACCAAATCATACTTTTAAGTACTGCTGCTTTCCAGGTGGCAGCTTCTGCCCTGTAAGATTTGCTGTTGTCACATTTTCCATGCCATAAATTGTGCCAAGCAATTGTGGAGACTGCATAGGGTGGAAGATCTTTGAGGCATTTAGGAAAGTTCAGCATGCTTAGAAAGCACTTAAGAAGCTTGGTGAATCCTTGGGTTAGGTGGGATTCTCTAGATGCTGCAAGAGTGTTTCTTAACTCTCTCAAATCCCTGTGGAATCTCTCCATTGTCCTTATTTCTGTCTTGGCATCTCTTAAATGTCTTTGAGTTGTTTCCTTCTGTAAAAAGTACTGCAGGGGGATGGAAAATACGGAAAATATGTAAAAACGTGGAAGGAGTCAGATCCACCAGTGTCCCTCAAACTTGGAAATAGAACCAAAATGTCAAAAGCTTGACTGGTAATATATAGAAGCAAAGGCTCTGGTTTCAACGTGTAGGCGCTTTTTTTTTTTTTAATGGTGACTACTGTTGATTTATTTCCAAGGTACACTTCTACTAGCTGGGCTACATGGAAGCTTGTGAACGGCCTTGAGGGCTACAAGTAGCTAGGAATAATATTCATTTGTCTCAGAAAATGTCTTGCTGGATTACTGCAGACATGGGCTTAATTTTTCTAAGTGTCCATAAGCTCACTACTGCCCACCTGCCTCCTTGTTACGTTCTCTCTAGCTCTTAATGGACGTGATCTCTGCTATGCTACCACAGTTTCTACCTTACTATATTGGTTTCAGTTCTGTCCAGTAGGAAAGGGCCTTTGCTTCCTTTAATTTAAAAACAAAAATAAAAAAACAATCAAAGATACTTTGAAAGGTAAAGGGCCTTTTTTTGAAAGACTGAGGGAAGCAATTCCACACAAGAAACTGCCACCTTGCACACTTGGCAGGTTTTGTCAGACGTGGAAGATGCCATCAAGAACAGATCTCCATTGCTATGGTAAAAGAAACTCTAAATCAGAATGCTGTTTCCCTTAAGCAGATGGAGATCGCTTTGTCTGAAGCCTGACCATTAGACACTGTTGAGGCCCTAACACCAAGATGGCAAGCAGAATAATTTTAAGCTAACTGTAACTTCTTTCCCCATGTAGCAAGCGAGGGAAATGGTACTGGAGATCATCCGAGAGAAAGATCAGGCAGACTTCCGAGGCGTACGCAATGATTTCAGTTCTAGAATGGGAGGAGGCAGCATAGAGGTATGTTTTCTTCACGAGTACTCTGCTAACCTCCCTGTGGGATGGGTAGTGGGTGGAAGTCATCAAATTGCACATGTAACCTGTAAGCATATTTCTAAATGTATTGTGTTTTGTTGCCAGAAGAGTGAGTCTGGCTGCAAAGAAGAGGAGTTCTCATGCACTTTTCTAATTGTCTTTTTAAGCTGCATTCTTGTAGTGCAGAGTTCATTTAGCGGGGAAGGAATTTGTGGCCACATGTTTGTTTTTCTTAAGGGATGTGTTCTGTAGCCTGGAGCTGCTTAACGTGACCTGTCCTCATAGTTAAGAGCATCTCATTGTAAAATCAGAGTAATTCAGTCTAGTTCTCTGAGCTTTCATACTGCTTTGCCTTTCCCATCAGGTCTCTGTGCCCAGGTTTGCTGTTGGAATTGTGATAGGAAGAAATGGAGAAATGATCAAAAAGATTCAGAATGATGCTGGAGTTAGGATTCAATTTAAACCAGGTTTGTGTGAGGATGGAGAGCCATTACTTTCTGACCAGTGTTCCAGCTTGGGATTGCTAAAGTGAATCTGATCTGAGGTTACAGCAGCTAGGCCTTCCTAACTTAGAGGTGGATTGTGTCTCTTTCTGAAACTGTTTTAAATATGATGTGCTGCTTCCTTGTGCACTTTCTGTTTTTCAGAGAATAAGATTATATACAGCTCATTTGCAAACATTAGATGTCACAACAGTCATGTCTTGAGTGATAATTATATGGATAAACAAAATAACAATAACAAAAAACCTTTTATTTCCTGTTAAAGGATTCTCCTTCAGGACATTAAAGCCTTTGGGGATCAGGAGTTGATTAATTCTAAGTAACTTTCTCTGGGTCCTTGGCTGTCTGATCACCTATCAAAGCTGCCTTTGTCCTCTTAAAATTATATCAGTCTCTTTCATGGCTTTTTGACCTTTGAAAGTGGTGCCTTTTAAATGTTGTTCCCTCTGCAGTGTGGGTTGGGATTTGGTTTCTTTCAGTCCATGGAAGAGGGGCTGAAGGTGGAGGGAAGAGGTAGCTCTTGGGGTAGTTATGGTATGTGAAAATACTGCTAGCAGTGGTGGTGCTAGAAGGAAGCTTTCGTTGGTGGGTGGATGTTTTCTCCTTTTAATTTAGGCTTTGCAACCTCTCTTCACAGATGATGGGATTAGTTCTGAAAGAGTCGCACAGGTCATGGGCCTTCCCGATAGGTGTCAACACGCAGCACACATCATCAGTGAGCTCATTCTCACAGCACAGGTGGGTTCTGGAGGCTCTTGGGAGGAAGGTGCTTATATGGGAATGTAGTCTGCATGCATGTGGCTGTGTGGATAGATGCCACCATCTGAAGAACAGCAGTGTTAAATTTTCCCCCTGGTAGGCCACACGTGCTGCTGCCCAGGACAGAGCTGCTAGGTTTGTGGTTTTGTTTATTTGGGTTTTTTAATGTAATATGGACTAACTGAACTATGGGAAGTCCCCTGTTCTCAGGCAGTATTATGAGACCTCATTGTAGCTTCATGTTTACCCCACGTTTAGCTGTTCTTAAGTTATTTGGAAACAGCGGCCTGATGGAATGGAGTCCAGCAGCAGTGTGAGGCAGTGACGGGAGGCTGGGTAACGCGTGACAGCAGAGCATTAACAGTGCTCCATGGTGCCTCCTCTTCAGGCTCTGGTCTGCTGGTCTAGTGGCCAGGGAAGGCAGCGAGGGCTCATGTATGTGGTCACTGTGCTCTAAGAAAGAAACCAACATAACTGTATTTGCCAAGGACAAGAAGAACAAAAATGGGTGGACTCATGAAGGGGGTTGTATATTCCCTTTGTATTATGAGAAGTAAAGATGTTAGGTCATTCCAGACTGGAAACCTGAGCATGATTTGTCCATCAAGGGTAGGTCTTGATATCTCTTCTTGCCCTGAGATCTGGTTTGAATACTTGATTCCCTATTTTTTTTTTTTAAATAATCCACTTAAGTTTTGAGGTCTGTCATGATAGCCTCTGGCTGCCTGTGGTCTTTTGGAGAAATCAGTTACCCAAAATAGGTATGTCCTTTAAGTGTCTTTGAACTTAAAAGCTTCCTTTGGAAGTTTTGGAAAATGTGCATTTCAGCTGAGTAATTCCAGCAGTTCTTTAAAGAAGACACTTGAAAGGGTTTGGAAGCAACTTCTGTGTGTGTCAGTACCAAGATCTATTGGTTGTTCTAAGGGAAAGCCCCCATCATAAACTAAAAGTCCTTTAGTAGTTGATGCTTATTTATAGGTTTATTTCAGCAGATATAAAGGCATGCATTTAAAATATATAAATATCTTCCTGAGTCAGGAAGGCAACTGTAACCTACGTTACTTGGCATTTCTTTAAAGTGCTTCAAAATCTTGAATGTGAAACTGAAGTCCAAGAATATCTTAACTCAGTGCCATTGATTATAATGCAGTTTAACTTACCTTGCTTTATTTTGTTTTTAATGTGCATTGGGGCCAGCAGAAAACCACTGATGCAAATTTTTTGCCTTCCAAGGAACGAGATGGCTTTGGAAGCTTGGCTGTTGCCCGAGGAAGAGGTCGTGGCCGTGGGGACTGGAGTGTTGGAACACCTGGGGGCATGCAGGAGATAACCTACACGGTGCCAGCCGATAAGTGTGGTCTCGTTATAGGCAAAGGTAGGTCCAGTGACACTAAATACTCAAGCTTGCAATCTTTCTCAGGTTGGTTGCGTTCTTGTTGCCTGACAGTGAGGCTTTGGAGTCTTCTGTAATTGCAGGTATTTAGTGACTGGTGAATGCAGCATAGGAATAAGCTATAAGCGCTTGTGGTTGTTTTCTTTGTGGTGCTCTCACTCATAATTGTACTCTCCAGGCCCTTGTTCACAATCTGCAAGAGAGGCTCTTCATGCAGAGCTGTCAAGTAAGCTTGTTATAACAAGCAGCTGCCTGAGAAAAGGCAGGTTCATTTGTGGATTCTTTTTATAGAGAATTCGTTTAAAGGACAGTTTATCAGGGACAAGCAGAACAGTCATTTCGTCATGCTGGATTTCTGTGAGTGCCATGTGATAAAATGGAAGGTCTCTGAATGTGGTAATGACAGTAGCTGCACACAGCCACGTACCTGAAATGTGTGATGAATAAAGTGAAGCAGCGGGATTTGTCTGTATCTGAGCCTGTCACAGAGCAGGCTGGCGCACCTTGTCTTGCTCAGACAAGCATATTCACTGCCGTGCAGGCCCCTTGGCTGCCTGAACTGTTGAATCTCTCGTGCTAGGGAGATGGACAAGGAGTCATCTGGCCTTCCTGTCAAGAACCAGTACAACCCCAAGACAGTTATGAAACCAGAGCATCAGCAGCAGTCTCAATGTGTCATAGAGCATGAGCTATGCGTCGGGTAGTGGCAGTACTTGGGTTACAGCCAAGAGCAGAAGAGCGCTCTCGCTCTGAATTGTTGTGATGCTTCTGAGTTAATACACCGATGTATCAAAGGAGTTGTATTTAATTTTTCTGTCTGCTTGGTTCAGAAAGAATGACATATGTCTTAACTGGTATTTAAGTAATCACAGTTGGCTTTTAACCTCAGCAGAGGTGAGGTGAATAGAGTAGGAACAGATTAGCCGCAGCGGTAGAGGAGGCAGAGACTTGAGGGCGTTGTGCCATGTTTCAGTGGCATTTAGTTTCCTGCTGTCCTGCTGGGCTGGAGTGAGCTTGTGATGAAACGTGTTGTGGCCTCTTTCCCCTGCTGCACAACCCTGCTGTATCTCGTTTGTTCCCTTCCATGTGTCTGGCCCCTGTAGCACCCTGAACTCCTGCCTTATTGGACGACAAGGGACACAGATACGGGACACAAGCGTGTCAGCAGGGTATCTGTGGTCGTTTTCAGATGACGTTCTTTGCCATAAACCTGTTCACAAACCTGAAAACTTCTTTAAATGTGAAAAAACACCTGTCCTTCCCATTATGCAGAAATTGCAGAGTTACTATGCTTGATCTCACTGAGCAGTCCAGTTGGGCAAAAGATCAAGCAAAGCAAATTTTAAGCCCATGGGTGAGAGTTATATGTATGGAAAAATCAAATTATAATGAAACTTTATTGCTGTATCCATTAGTCATCCTTAATAAAGGATCAGAAAAGGTCACTTGTTGTTCAGCAGTGCACTGAAGTGGAGCATTTGTGACTACAGAGAGCACTGTGTGCTGAAAAGATAAATGCAGGTAGTGGAGTTGGATGTCCTAGCATTCAAGTGCAAGGCCAGGCACAGGCTCGCTGTGGGGGTGAAGGGTAGCTTTTTACCTTTGTTTCCACAACAGCAAAATAGGGATTCTTACCCAGCCAGATCAGAAGCTTTCTGGAGTGACTAATTACTAGTTGTATGGTGATTTGAGTGCTTGTAGCTTTGTAATACTACCTTGTAATCGGTGTTCTTACAGTGCCTATGCTCTTAGTCTGTTGCAGCCTTCATTTTTGTCAAGTGAGTGATGGCTGTAGCACTGCCTGTCGGGGCCTGGCCCAGGGTGGATGCTCTACACTCTCCGTACGTTGATGCGAGACGCCTGATTCTTCTTATTTCCTCTCCCGCTGCCCGTGGGGCGGTGTAGGGGAGAGGGGATGTTAGTGGGGTTTTCTTAACAGTGACCAACTGTAAAACTTTTGCTCCCCTCTTTCAGTTTCTGAGCATTTTCCAGCTTTTTGGGGGGGCTGCTTTTTTTCCCCCCCCCCTCACCGTGGTACAGGACTTGGCTGTTTGCCTTCTCTGTAAAATCTTGGCTGAGTCCTCCGGGCACACGTAGCTTGGTCTCTGAGGTTTGCACCCAAGCAGAGGGTATCCTGGGCCCCTGGGTGTAGTGTATGTGATGTGGCCAGGTGACTGCTGCTGTGCTTCCAGCTCCATGTCACCACGCAAAGGGGAGAAAAGAGGGAGATGAGGAAGTTTCTCAGCTCAGTTTCTGCAGCGTGTATGATAGAAGATCTGGGGCTCTTTTCTTGTGGCCGTCACTTCTCAGCTTGGGAGCATGAGCCTGTATGAGCTGATAAGAAGTCTGCAGCTCCCTGCAAATCCTGTGCGTAGCTTTTTCCTCTAGAGGGTGGGTAGGTGCAGCTTTTCTTTTCTGAAAGACTTGAGGAAGGGTGGAGACGAGCGCCATACACATGTCAAGCGCTTTCTCTGTTTGGTAGTGCTTGGAAACAAACCACAGCCTCTCTGGGCCCCCGCTGGATTTCCATGATAAATACAGCAATATTGACAGATAACGTGGCCGGCCTGGCTCTTGTCAGCTCTGCCTTTTAGCAGGTTTGATTAATTGCTTTACGATTTCACGTCCAGCTGGGGGGCCACTCTTGGATCACTTCTGCCCCCCATCAGGTAGAAGAATGGAGCGGGCTGCTGAATGCGTCTCTAGACAGCCACCATGTGCCGAGCGGGTCACCTCATTATGGGGGAAGATGAACTCCTTCCGGCACCAGGCAGCGTCGTGTTGACTGCATCACTCCCTCTGCATGCTCTGGAGGCCAAATTGGGGTAGCTTGGGTGGGAAGGAGCACTTTGGCATGTACCAGACTGGAGGGTAAGGAGGAGAAGGCCACCAAGTCCTGGTACAGGAGGTGGGAGCGTGCAGCCTCTGACCAAACCAGGAGAGCCAACTAACTTGATCCTGCAGTGTCTAGGAGGGAGCTGATGTGGAAACAGCCCCAACAACTACCACCTTAGTGCTGAATGCTAAGTGGGGAAGTGATTTGAAATCTGTATTGTCCTCACTTTTAGTTTGATGAGACTGGTTCAAATTTTAACGCCCTTTTGGAAAGAGAAACCTAGTCTGCAGTGCAAGTAGCAAGCTACGGTTATGCCTCTCACCCAGTGAAGAAGTTCTCCCACTCCTTGGTGATCCAAAGTGGTTGATAGGGCCCTATGTTTTCATTAAGCAGATGAAGTGGCTGTTCATTCAGATCTCACCTCAGTATGTAAAAACCAGAGCCTCAAACAAGTCTGCATCAGACAAAAATATTACATAAAAAAAAAAAACTTCTTGGTTTTGAAACTTCATCTTCCCGCTTTCCCATGCTTGACTGAAAATAAGTGGCTTGGCTTTTGGCTGCACAGTACAATCGCTGTTGTCTGCCCAGGGATGTGACACGATTATCTTTTGTTAAATGCATCTTCAAAAATTCATTTAGAAAGAGTTAATTGCCCTTTGGCAACTTTTCCTCCTCCCTTCCCCAAGAAGGCTTTAAAATGTTAAAAAGGTCACGAGTCCATTACAATGAAATGAACAAGTGTCTGCAACATCCACGGTTTGTTTTGAAGTTGTGCTGGATGTATAGAGATGGAAATGTGAGCAAAATTGAGGAGATTATTTTTGGACACTCTTTTTAATTAAAACCAAACAAAAATCTCTGGTTTGTTTCCTTTGCTCTCTTTCCTGCTTGCTGTATGTCCTTTTGGCTGGTGATTTTTGGTTTGTGATTTAAAAGTTGTAAAACCCCTTCCTTCCCCATACCCTTTAATTTCTCCAGTTGAGTGGAGCTGGTCTGTAAGTTGTGTGAGCTTCCAAAGGAAGAATTGAACCATTGTAACATTGGCTGAGGCTTTTGTTAAGCAAATTTCATTAAGAGACCAGGACCTAGCAGGTCTTCAGGAAATCAGATCTACTTTGGCTGGCCCTGCCGCGTCCTGCTCGAAGCACTGCTGTGCTCTAGTGTATCCAGATGGCCAACGAGCCAGACATGTTCACTGTGTGCACAACTAACTCTGAAATAGCGGAAGGCTGCCTGGAATCCTGCACTGCTGGGGTGGTGTGGAGGGATGCGTACGCCGCGGTGGGAATGGGAAGCGTGGTAAGCGGAGACTGCTCTGAGGGAGTGAGCTATTGAACAGCACATGATTGTGAGAAAGCTTAAGCTTCGTTTTTAAGCTACAAGGTATGTGGCTGGTGGCTTTTTGCCTTAGTGGAATGAAATGTCTAGCAATGGAAAGAAAGCCTCATGGAAGAAAGAAAAAGCATGTTTTAGTCGCAGGTGACTTTCTTTTCTGGAGAATTGTGAACAGCTCTGCAAAACCACTGGAATTCAGTCAGTACAGTTTTTGCATCTGCTTTGTCAAAGTGTATCTCGGCCATGCTGCATTTTGTTGGGAGCCGAGCAATGCACACACAGGGGGACTGTGCACCATCCATGACCCCAGAAACTGTTGCAGTAGCTCACGGTTTCAGGTCATGCTGGTGAGGTGGTGTAAAGCAGCAACACGAGCTCAGGTACTGTGGCTCCTTATGCTGTTGCCATCCTCTGCCCACCTCCCTTGAGGCACGCAGAAGGTAGTTAAAACTATATTCCATTACTAGAACCAGACTTAGGTGTGCTTTTATGTAAAGAGATGCTGAATATCCCTCCTTGTGTCTTGGTTTTCTTTTCTTCAGGTGGTGAGAACATCAAGAGCATAAATCAGCAGTCGGGAGCCCATGTGGAGCTGCAGAGAAACCCACCTCCAAACACGGACCCTGGTGTACGAATATTCACAATCAGAGGAGTTCCCCAGCAAATTGAACTTGCTAGACATCTCATAGATGAGAAAGTTGGTGTAAGTTCCATCTCTGTTGATGTTGGTCTGTCTCTTTCAGGTGGGGTGTTTTCACTCTTAGGTACATGTAGGCCTGGACTTACAGGATGGCACAGAATATGCATGCTTATGTTATTTAGCTTCAAAACCATTTGCCTGTTAGCAGCTGCTTTGAACTTTGACGGCCCTCCAGCATCTATTGGAGTAATTTTTGCTGTGGTCCCAGAAGGATCTGACTGTTTGCTGACATAATCAAGGGTAGCGTGCAGCTGTATGAGAGGGAAGGACAGCAATAATAAGGTATGAGAAGGCTGTCAAAGGAGATTTTTGAAGGAAAGACAATAGTGTCACTATGTGAGAATGACACAATCCTGGCATCATCATACTGAAAGTAACACTCAACTCCTTGCTCCAGTAAATCCAGGATGACTTTTATCTTCCACTTAATGCAGTGCTGTGGTATTGAAGCTTAATAATGTCAGGCTGGAGTACTACTGAAGGGGGTGACTTGGGTAAAAGAAAGTACAGAAAACAGTGAACTGAGGCATAGTAAAGCTGAAAAGCAACCTTTGTGCCAAATTGCCTGAGAGGAGAAGGCTTGATACCAACCTTGAGATCCAGGCTATTCAAAGGAAAACTTCCATCTGTGCCGTAGTCCCATTAGCCCCTCTGTGGGCTGGCTGGAGTTGCTTTTGAAGCTGGGCTCCTGGACTGTGCTGACAGTCCTGAGAACTTCATCCTTGGAGAACCAATCACTTCTTTCAGGTCTTGGGGTTTAGTGGAATGTGGCCCAGCCTGCTGTCTTCCCCTTTCTTACTGCTCGTGCTAGCTGCCTCCACGCTGCGCTTAGAGCTGGCATTAAATATTTGTGGCTTCTGTGACAGGGTACCAGCATGGGTGGACCTGGAGGATTTGGTCAAAGTCCGTTCAGCCAAGCACCCGCTACACCTCATCAAAAGTGAGTTTCTCTGTCTCTTCGTGGGCGGGCTGTGGGGAATGGCTGGGAGCTGTAAAAGCAATGGAGAAGGGTGGAGGGCCATGGAGGGGTGGTGTGTAAGCAGAGCCTTTGAAAGATTGAGCATTCAGAAGCAAGTGAGATTAATGCTTTAAGCTTGTCCACAGGAAAGATTTTTAGCTATTAAATTATAAACAAGGTGGGTATTGGCATCTCCAGAATTCCTGTCTCTAGTGCAGTGGGAGCATGGAAAGAAGCCTGAACTGCATACCGCACAAGGAGCGTTGTGCAGCGCGATGTGTCTTCACCGTGGCTGCAGGAACAGACCAGTATCGGTGAAGTTAGCAATCACACCTACACAGTTTCCTTTTGTTCCCGCGTTCACCTGCTTGCTCTGCAGTCGCTGACCATAAGTAACAATTTGGCTTCTGTAGGCAGCCTCATGTACACGGCCTGTTAAGTATTTTATTGTCTACCTCAACGTGCCTTTTTGTCCTCTGCAGTGGTCCTCAGGCGTTCATGACGCAGGGTTGGGGCAGTACCTACCAGACGTGGCAGCAGCCTGGACAACAAGTCCCAAGTAAGTGTCTAGGACCTGCGTTGGAGAAGGGTTGGTGTTCCCTTTGCAATTGCTGCTTCCTGCCTGCAAGACGCAGGTTCACCCGTGAGACCGCTTGTGTGAAAACAGCAAAAGAATTTCCTGAGCAGAAGAGGTGTGTGGAGGCATGCTGTGGTGTTTGAGCTCAGAATAAGCTGAAGCCCACTGAAAACTGTAACGCCTTTTGTGTGCTTAACCGCTTACTGCCTGTTTCTGCTCTCTTTGTGTAGAAACTTGGTCTTTGCTGTTCCTCTCTAACAAAAACAGTTCTGCCTTAGGCTGTCTTCCACCCGGATTCTCCAGGCAAGCACTTGCCAACCCCACTTCCCCCTGACAGGCACACCGTGTCTCATGGAGAGCCCTCCCATCTCTTTGTTCTTGACCTTACCAGTTCTTGCTTATTTTCTTTTTAAATGTTCTGTATGAGCTCTTCTCACTGTTCAACTCCCGGTCTGATGGAGAGACTGGGAAAGGAGATGTAGAAAATGAAAGAACACATAGACAGGGCTCCTATACTCGTTCATCCACACTGGCTGTAGTAGCATCCCCTTGTCTCCTTTTGGGAGTCAATGAGAACTACTCGGCCTCCACAGTGCTAAATGCTGTTTTCAAATAAACAATTAAAAAAAAAAACCCAACCAATGTATACATATCCTTAGTCATGAGTTCAGAAACTGAACCCAGATCACTGCTGCTGCTGGGCTTTACACTTCAAGCCACGAGCACTGAGTCAGGCTGGCTGATACTCCTCAAGCCTTGAAGTGTCATTTCTTCCTAAAAGCCTGTTTAGTCAAAATTCAGCAGATTGGAATGGGGAGTCCCCCTTTTCAGGATATTGGCAGTAGTAAACGCTGTGGTGATGTGGATAACTGCATCATCCTGTGTCTTCAACAGCCAGAGTAATTGTTTGCCTTAAACAGCAGATTTATAGTCTGCTTGGTAATCTCAAAGCTCACGCGATGGGCAGTAATGTCCAACAGACACTTTTCAATCACAATTGCTTAGGAAATAAGAGTGTTTTTAATGGCCTGGTCTTGTGAAGACTAAAGCTAAGCACCAAAAAATGTGTGTGTGGGTTTAATGACAAGTGCTTTTCAGTGCTAAGGCTGATTTAGCAATGAAGTAGATTATTAACTTCAGTATAAATTCCAACTCTTTGAGGTGCCTGAGGTAGAGGAACCATTGGAGGAGCAATGCCTGCAATTATACTTGTGATTCCCTGTAACACTAATGACATTTTAATGTTTATAAAATTGTGCATTTATGAAATTTGGAAATCCTCAATGCTGCATTGTTAACTTAACTTAGTGTACTTCTAAACTGTGTGCTACAGTAGGACATAGCAACCCTGCATGGGAAGTGTGTGTTAAACTCAAAAAAAAAAAAAAAAAGAGCTTCTGGAAGAGTCTTGCTCCTTAGCAGTTACAGTCTAAAAATCATAACTTTTCCTTTGAGCTCTAGGGACTTGTAGTTAGTAGTTGTTCTGTTTTCAGGACAGCAAAATGCAGTGATGGGCTTGAAAGGACTTTTTTTTTGTACAGGAGTGGAATAGTAGGATACTGAAGAAGAGTATTTTCCCATTAGCGTTTTTTACAGGAAAAATTTCCAATCCTTTCCTGTGCACCTCCAAGAGCACTGGACTTCCCTGAGCTTGGGGAAGCAGAGCAGTCAGTGCAGCAGGGAGAGCTCTACAAAAGATTTAATTTTTATATTCCTATAAAGCCTTTGAATAAATGCCTGTGAAATGCGTGTTGCTATTTGCCTTGCAAGATGCCTTTAGAAAATCACCTTAGTAACTTGTCTTCCTTCTCACCTCCCTGAAAAACCCTCTTATGCTGCCCACCAGCCACCGGGAAAGATAAAAATCTCCCTTCCTGCAACACATAGCCATGTCTCAAGCTCACACCTTGTGGCTTTGGAGCCTGGTACAAGAAGCACAGACCCTTTGAGTCCCCCCATTACCGACAGTGCAGCTTGTACCCCAGTGGTGACTGTTTTGCCATGAGTGTGTCAGGCTTCTGGTGGCTCCCACGACCAGCGAAGCATCCTGCCTTGCCATCACCCTTCCCCTCTATGGGTTTAGGACCACAATGCTGTGTTTTGGGGGCAGATGTTTTATTTCTGCGTTGAACGTGATGGAAAATGTTGGCTCTCTAGTTCCATGTCTACTTAGGATCCTCCATGTTCCTGTTTGTAGCCAGGCATACTGAAGGCAGTCTTGGTAAGGAGAGAGGACAGACAAGATAATGCTGTGCTTTAAGCAGCCTCCACCGCTTTCTTCTGCCGCAGATCACAGTGGTTCCCAGTCAGGCCAGGTGGAGTTCACCAAGGCGTGGGAGGATTATTATAAGAAACTAGGTAAATACCTGCTTTTGCACTTTAAGTTTTCATTTGAAAACAGTCTCGTGAAGGGGCCCTTCCCCGAGTGCTGCAGCCTGTTTGTTGGCAGCTCTGCTGGCCCTGTCAAAGAGCCGGCTGAGTCGTTCTCCGAGCAGCCTTCCTAGGGACAGGCTCGAGAGTGCCCTCCTTGTGGGAGGAGGGGCAGACCCCCACCCCCTACACATGTATTTAGATTTTAATTACTTCCCCCCATCTTAAATAAATTAACTGGCTGGGGAAACATTTTGCTGTGAAATGCATTTAGCTGCGTGTCCTTTCAGCCTGCTGTGGACTGTAATTCTCCTAGAAGAAAAGGCATTGAAGGAGGTCCTTTGTTGGCATTAGCAGGTGGACAGTTGAGGCAGCCTTGACCTCTGCCAGAAAAGGTCCTGACTTGTAGCGTTGGTCAAGTCTTTTAACCCGCTTTTATGCCCCTGGACAGGACACTGCTGCCCTGTTCCCTCCACCCACTTCACACTCACAGTGTATTATTTTCCCCCTTCCCCCCACTTCAAAGCCCCCCTTCAGCCGGCGTCGCGGGGCAGGGCTGTGCGCGGAGCACAGGCGGTCGGATGGGCTGGGGAGAGCTCTCCTCCACGCGTGTCTCCTGTCCTTCCCTGCCGTCCCTCGCTGTGCCTGCCTCTCTCTGCCGTTTTCTAATTGCTGTGTTTTCTGTTCAGGGCTTTTTTTTTTTTGTTTGCTGTGTTCGCTGAGGGCGCTTTGCTCTAACTCTAAGGGAGGCGTGGGCATCCCACCTCTGCACCCCGCTGGCTGGACCCTCCCCTGCAATAGCCCTTAGACGTGCTGGATTGAAGGTGTCTTAGTGCTTCAAAGAGGAGGAGTCTGTGCTAGGTGAAGACCAAGGTTTTGGGCTCTGCGAGGTCTCTCAGTACAAGCATTGGCTTCTCTTAGCACAGTCTGGAGGCCGCGCCACAGAGCCAGTCGTGGCTGTTAGGAGGGTGTCGCGGGTGCCTCTCGGGGTGGTGCTGGGGGCAGGTGGAGCTGCCTGTGCTTCCGTGCGGGGCTCCCGGCTCCCTGCGGACCCGAGGGCTGCAGCCAGTAGCAGTTTGGCTGCCCTGGAGCTGTCTGCTGGGGTGGATGTGCTGGAGGCTCGCGTGTGGGCACGGTGTATGGATAGGCACTGCCCACTGGGGCTCTGTCAGATGTTCTCCGCTGATGAGAGTCGGGGTGAAGGATGTAAACCCCTGAAAACCAAGTGAGATGACTCAAAACACGGCTGTTTCCTCGGCAGCTCCGTGGCTGGAGGTTGAGGTGACAGGTCTCGGTTCTGTCGGGCATTTCAACCCTCCATCCCCGTGCTGGATGTGAGTGGACTGACAGCCTGGGGGGGTCGATGTGCAAACTGAGGAGCTCCCAGGCCGTGCTTTGACTTGAGCAGTTCCCAGCAGGGGGGAGACTTGGCTTAATGCCCTTTCACAGGGCCTAGGTGAGGTGAAATCAGGAACTTGAGCTTTTCCTCGGCTTTCCCCAAACTGAAGATGCCCAACACTGTAGAAAGGTGGAAGCTGAAGTGAGAAGTCTGGGCAACCAAGGCAGATCCAGGGCCTGTCTAGTGGAAAGGTAGATGTCACTGGCTGGAAACTGTCACCTGTTCCATACTGACGTGCCCCTTGTTGTCATCTTTGCACAGGCCAACAGAGCCAGCAGCAGAACAGCCATCCCGATTACAGCAAAGCATGGGAGGAGTATTTCAAAAAACAGAGTGAGTGAAACAGGGTTATTGGAGATGAATCAACTCTTGTTACAAACAGAGTTAACTCTAATCCGATGACTTGCGTCTCCATCCCCTGCCGTTATCAGCTTCCAGTCCTCTACAGAACCCCTCTCCTGTTGGTGGTGGTGCCTGTAGCTCTCCCGCTGCGGGCTCTCGGTTGTGCCGTCTGCTGTCGCGCCGCGGGAGAGCTGCTCCCGTTGAACCACGGTGGACCTCGTGCCCACGTTTGCAGTTGGCCTGCCTGGGGGAAGCGTAGAGCACACCAATAACTGATGCTAACAGAAACCAGAGAGCTGAAGCCGGGTTGTCGAGAGGGCAGGGGAGCTCTGTGCACATGGGAAAACATGGGCCTGGCTTTCTCCACTCCCTTAAGTAGCACGTGATGCCGACTTCTGGGTTTGCTTTTGGCGCTGTGCTGCTGGAGCCTTCGGGCCGAGGAGGAAGGGTGCAGGCTGTCAGGCTGTCCCTGCGGCTGCAGGAACGGTCTCTTGATGCTTTGTGGCTGCTGTTGGCTTGTCACTTGCAAGCCAGCTCAAAGCCTGTCCTGTCGTGTCCGAACAGCAGATAGCCGGTGTCGCTTTCGGATGTCTGCAGCTGTTGGAAGGGGGCTGGCTCTTTTTTAAGCTTTACAAAAGGAGATCCTAAGCCTGGGCTCGGTCTTACTGAATTGCTCATCTCTCCCTTTTTTCCCTCCTTTTCCTCCAGGTCATGCTGCCAGTGCTGCTTCTCAGGCAAGTTCCCAGCCGGACTACACGATGGCTTGGGCAGAGTATTACAGACAGCAGGCTGCCTACTACGGGCAGACACTAGGGCAGGCTCAGGCCCACAGCCAGGTCTGTATTCATGTTCCCTGAACCCCGCTGCTCTTTCCCGTGGGGAATTGGGTACGTTGGCCTTGCCCTGGTGTGGGGACTCTGCTTTGGGTTCACATGGTGAAGCAGAGACATTCTGTGGCGGGGGAAGTGATACAGAAGTGTTGTCTCAGCATCAGAGTCTTATTTCCCTGTACGGGGTGAGGGTTTTTTGGGAGAGGACTGGGGGTTTATTTGTTTCTTCAGGGAGTCTTTCCTGATAATCTCTGGGCTGTTTTGGGGAATTAAAGTGAAAGGAATGGTGGAGCCAGGCTGGTGAGGCAGCACAACACTGGCATGTTGTGCGAGCTGGAACCGTTATGTGCAGGCTTTGCCTTTTTTCTTGCAAGCTTTGTGCTAGGGAAGAGCTGGGGAGGGAGCGCCCTGTCCTGAAAGGGAGAGGAAAACAGTTGAAAAATAGATTAACCAGCTGCCAAGTAAAATCTCACCTCACCTGTCGCTCGGACCACCAGAGGGTCGCGTGGGATTTATCCCCATCGTACCCACGGGGCTTTCCCCAGCGCCGGGTTTGCAGAGCGAACATCGTAGTATTTGGCAAAAAGTACGAGCGAAGCACACGTACACCTCCGAGCGATCAGACGCTTCTCCCCGCTGAGTGGTGTTTTGGCTGCGGCTCCTCGGAGCAGAGGCTGCTCTGGGTGCAGGTGGCGCGGGGAGCCAGCACCGGCCCAGGCAGCCGCAGCCTCTCCGGCAGCGCCGAGGTCGAGCGGGGCGAGCCGGGCGCAGGAACCGGCGCTTGCCGCGGGCGCTGGCCAAGTGTGACCTGGAAGTGGTGATAAAAGGCAGTTCTCTTCATTCCCCTCTCAAAGTCTGGCCCTCCAGAGAAGAGAGATCTTGTTCGATAAGAGGCACGAACTCCTGGAAGGAGAGCGCGGGGACAGCGGGCGTTAGGGCAGAGATCGCTTCGACAGCGGCTTGAAGCGTGTTCGAGGTCTATATCCTGCTCGGCTGGAACGGGGATGAGAGACCGGGCTGTGTCGGGGGAGGAGGGTTCAGCAGCTTCAAGAATTTGCTGCCGCTGAGTAACTTTTCCTTTTTCCCCCCCCCCCTCTCTCTAGGAGCAGTAGAACAAGGTCCTCGTGGCAATTTTTTTTTTTTTCCTTGGAATCATTGTGGAAGAAAACCTTTTTGTAACAGAGGTTTCTAGATTTGCAACATTTTGATGAAGACTTTTCTGTTTGTTTGTGAAACACTAGTTGTAGGATAATCTATACTGAACTTTTCTAAGAATCAGGAACAATTAGTAATGTACTAAACTTATGGACATGCTGGTAATTTTGTTTCCAAATTTGTAAAAAAAAAAAAAAAAAAAAACAAAAACAACCTCCGGGATTCTTTTTGGAGAGAAGCCAGAGAATTTGCAGGCACCAAAATGCACCCCAGAGCTGTGACATTTCAACATGTGGTTTTTTGTGTGTTTTTTCCTTTTAATTTTTGATCTTTTCTGTTGCAACAGAAAGAGTGGCTTGGAAGTCTTAGGTGGTATGTAACAAATCCTAAAAAGAAAAAAAAATTTTAAACAGTATTTAAATATTCTTAAATATGTAAATTCATTAAATGTTTTACTTCTAATTTCTTGTATCTTGGCTGTCTTTGATTTTATTGCATTTTTTAAAAACTGAACTATGATATGTATTGTAATTAATTATGTGAATTCTGTATTGAGACAGTTACTGTTTTGCTGTCAGGCAAGTTATGGGCGGGGGGGCATTTTGTAGGGTTTGTATAATTTCTAGAGTCTAAAGGGGTAATATAAAAACGTGTTAATTTTTTTAGCAATACATTTTTTCATGTCTCCATTGCTAGTTGCATTTATGTATCTAAGACCTCCAAGCTTGTTTAAAAAAAAAAAAAAAACAAAAACAAAAAAGAAAAAAAACTTTCCTCTATGCTCTCAGAAATATAAATACTGTTATTTTTAATATTAAAATGAATCTGCTATTAGTACCTTTAACAAACACTGTGGAACATAAAACCATATAAAAGGTAGTAACTATTTTTTAATTCCAAGGTGTTTTTTGCTTTTTCATTTCTTTTAAATATTTTCTTATCTAATATTTGTCAAATTACCTAGAGAAATAAATGAATCTAGTATTAACCACAGTATGCGCTAAATAATTTTGATTTAATAAAAGGGATAATATGATTTCCAATGTTTACTGTAGTGTTTCTTGTACAGATAACAGTGTATTTTTAAAGGAAAAACGGAACTGAAGCTATTTTTTCTTGCATTTTTAATTGCCCTGCGGGACATTCCGTTTTGAAATGTACTGAAGTTACTGTTCTTGGGTTCTTTCCTTATTTTTCCTTATGCTTGAAATGTCTAACTATAAAGAAACGCAATTGGATAATGTTGAGCATGGTGTTTAAAAAAAGAAAAGTGTTCTTTTTATTTGACTGACAGTTGCATTTTACACTCTATATAATAAAATTTCCACAAGGTGTCTTGTGGGTGAAGTATTTCCCGTCTGGTTTGCTCAGTTCGCTCCCTCTCCCCCGCAGACCCCCGGCTGCTCTCGCCGTCGTGCTCGCGCTGTCGCCCGAGGAGTTTGGGACGATCAGTGAAGTCAGCTTGAGCCTTAATTCTAGTGAAACTCTCGTCATGTCATGTCAGAGCGTCTCCTGGCACCGTGACACGGAGGCTTTCCGCAGTAAGGTGCTGTAACGGTCGCTGTTTGGGCCAGAAGGATGTGTTTTAATGAGGTTTTCTAGGAGCAGAGGGGCATGGCTCTACAGCTGCGTAGACGTTTTATTGCTTGTCGAGGAGGCGGAAGCCCCTGCTTTTAACACCCTGAACTTGTTGCTCTTCCACAACTTTCTTTGTGGCTGAATCAGTCCAGGACTCGCCCCCTGCCCTGCGCCCTCCCCACAGCCGGGGTCGCTGGAGCAGCACCGGCCCAGGGCGCCAGAGGGGTGCGGGGGGACGCGGCTCCGGCCCTTCTCGGCTGTGAGATACGTTAAGGAGCAGTAACTTTTAGTTGTGTCCAGGCCAAGGTTGGCGATAACTCTAGCTCCTTCAGCGATCCGTTTCTTGTAAAATGCAAGTTTTGTGCTCCTCCAGCCTAAAATAGCGCTGTCCACCGCTCCCCAGCCAGCTGGAGGGGAGTTACGGCCGGGGGGAGGGAGGGAGGGAGGGAGGGAGGGTAGAAGATCCCATCTGCAAAGCGGGGAGCGGGAGGCTTGTTGAGAGCCGGAAGAAAAGGAGATGTAGCGTCTCTAAATATACCTCCAGAGAATCAAGAGAGACATTGAAAGATGGGATAGTAAAAGCCACTTGGAAAGAGGGAAGAGGGGGGAAAAAAGGGCTAGAGGAGGGCATAAAGGCTGCTGATGGGAATTGGGAGCGGGCATTACCGAGAAGACTTCCTTCTAATTCATCTTCCAAGCTCTGTGCCAAAACAGCATTTGGCATGGTTCACAGGGAGCAATTGTGTGATAATGAACCCTAAGGTGTCCCTTAATTGAAGACTGAGTATTACAGATTGTGCCAATAGTCGTAAATGGCACAGGATTGTGGGAGGATGCATTTTCTTAAATGTATCTGTAAGTACAGATTAGTGAGTCTCCCCAGTGAAATACCCATACTATAAATTATGGAAATATCTCTTTCTGATGCAACCTTTTATTGAGGGGGTGGGGCAGCAAAAGAAATAGTTTGCAAGCCTTTGAAATTTGGCCTGTCATTAAGATGGTGCCTGCAAAGCTGGGTTTTCATCAGCAGTCTGGTGTCCTGGAAGGCTAAAGTGCTTGAAACGTTACCAAGTTCAGCAATTTGTTTTCCATTATTGCTGCCTGCTCGGGGCGGAGGGGCCGCAGCCATTAAACTTCTTGCTGTTGTGAGTCCGCGCTGGGCTGGAGAGGGGCAGGACAGGAGGCAAAGAGCTGCCTCGGCACCTCACGAGGAGCTGGTGAGCTCTGGGTTCCTCCAAACCCTGCTCCAGCCCTGCTGCCACCCCGGTCTCTGGCTGCCGGGGGGTGCTGAGCAGGGGTGTGATGGTCAGACCCTCCACAGGGCACCTCGTGTCTCCTGGCTCGGGTGGGTTGTGCAGCCCAGAAGCTGCTGTGGTGCCTTCAAGCCAAGTCTGCGGCCTCAAAGAGAAGAACCAAAGTTTCCTGCTCAGCTCTGGGCAAGTTTAATCCCCGAATAAAGTGGATTAAGCACTGACTGCATTAGTTTTCTCAGCAGGGCGGGTTCGTTTGCCCCTTGGACAGGAACGTCGGACACCACAAGGTGCAGGGCAGGTCCCCAGGGCACCGTGTCGGAGCCGGCACATGGGCCGTGATGAGGGTTTTGGGGTCTGCGAACGGTGGTGGGGACAGTGCAGCCTCTTCCTCCTCGCAGGGGACCGGTGCCTGGCGTGGGGCCGTGCCCGGGTGCTAATCCCGGGGGACAGCGAGGAGCTCCCGCCAGGAGACCTTCGGTTTGGGGAGCGCTCTCCCCAGGAGCGCAGCGTTAAAGGCCGTCCCAGGTGAGTGCCCCAGCGGGATGTCCCCAGCCCCGGCTTCTTGGCTCCTGCTCTTTCCTACCTCCTACAAATAACGTTCCTTCCTTCAAGCCCGATCCCTTTCCCAAGGCCTCGGCACAGACACACGATGTCTTCACCCCCCCACCATGAATCCATCACAGTTATATTTAGCGGCGCATCTTTCACAGGAGGACGCGGGTGTCTCAGCCCCGTGTCCCACGGAACCGCCCGGGCTGGGCGGCACCTGCCCCGCTCTTTGGGCACAGACACTTATTTCTGAGTAGAAATTTACTGCGGCCCTTCTGCAAACCGCTTCTGAGCAGCAGCCTGAAAAAGCACGTCACTAAAGCACCTCGCTGGGTTCACAATGACCCTGATGCTCTCCTGTGCTCTATGCTCGGTGTGTCTGGCCAGGCAAAGGCTCTTTTGGGAGCAGAAGGGAGACTTTAAGATAATCTAAAATACTTTCTTGAATTTTGCATGATTTGAGAACAAACTACATCATGGGCATTGCGAGTTAAACCAAAATGATTATTGAAAGAGACAGGCAGGCGTGGGACTTTTTTTTCTTCCCCAAGTATTAAATATTTAATTGCATTAGAGCAACAGTGTATTTACAGTAAGCTGGGTGGGTGACGAGCGGCGTGGTCAGAGGGATTGCTCGTGGTATTTAATGTGAAGCTTTTTGACATGATATGGATGTTCGCGAGGTCCCACCTGTGCTGCTGCTTCTGCAAGCACACTTGGTTCATCTCACTCCTGGGGGGATTTTTGGGGCTGTTGGTGCTTGTAGGGTTGTGGCATTGGGTGAGGAATCGGGATCTCATGGTGACAGATTGTTCCTGTGCAGGTAAAGGTGTGGATGTATCCTGTCAAGCAGCACATGGGTGTTTTATTCTGCGCAAGGAGCTGTTAAGCCTTCATTTGGCTGGTTTGGAGGTTTTTTTCCCTGGATTTGCTGTGAGCAGCAGTGGTGCAGGGTATCCATTGCAGACAGGGTGTTTCTCTGCCCTCTTAGGGCTGGAAAAGACACAAAGGGAATTTTCCACAATGTTTCATGCTGGAAATCAGCAGAAACTGGAGTTCTGTGATATGAAGATGAGTTGGAATAGCTACAGCTCCCTGGTCTGTTGGCGAGAGGAGACAGCAGCCCCCAGAGCTGAGAGCAGCGAGCGAGTGGGCACTGAGCCCCCATCCTTGTCTCGGCGGCACCTTGGCAGGTTCTGGGGATGAAGGGTGGTGGCGGGGAGGGACCAGCCACCCCTGGGATGAGGGAGACAGGGCAGCGGGTGCCCAGGTCCCCCCTGCCACCTCCTTTCAGGGCTGGGGCACCATGTTCAAGGCAGGTGACCCAAAAGAGCATCTCCAGGGTTGACAGAGGGGCAGGTACCAACAGCACCCCCAGATTATCTTCCCACCCTGCCCCTTATCACTCGAGGAAATCCTATTTCAAGGCCACTATAAAGAAGCCTCTGATCTTTGCAGAGGCCGGCTCGCTCCCCTTTAATCCCGGCTGGGCCGGGGTGCAGGTGCCACAGTCCCGGGGGATTAGACGGTCCCTTCCCTTTGTGTGAGCCGTCACTCACCGGCGGCCCTGCCCCGGTGAGCCGCACCGACCCGCAGGGCTCCTTGTTTGGGCCATTCACCGGGGAATATTAAACTCCGCCGCCGTGGAGTCATTACACGGGGAGGCAGGGGCCGCCGCTCTGTTTGTTTTGGAGAGAATAGGAACGGCAAAGGGCAGGAGCCACGGGAGGGCTCGTCTCTCCCGCCTGCCTCCTCAGCCCCATGGCTGGGGTCACCTGTCTGCGGGGCAGCCCCACTCCCGGCACCCATCCCTGCCCTCCGCGTCAGCCGGACACGGCCCGCGCTGCCTCCTCCAGCATGTCTGGGCACCCCCAGGGCCAGGGGACGTTGCCTGGCCGCAGTCCGAGGAGGCTGTGGCCGGACACTTGGATCCTGGCCCTGCCCAGCCTTAGCTGCCACCTCCCCAGGACGGCTCCTGTCATCCCCACCACAGCCAGCCCCTGGGTACCGCAACTGCTGGAACAGCACAGCCAGCGTGGCCCCAGCCCAGCCCTTGTGGGGAGCAGAGAGGGGCAGGAGGGAGAAATGGGGCTCAAACACACACACACACCCCCTCTCCCCCTGGGCAGTTCCCCCTGGCCTGGGCACTGGCCCTCTCCAGGCTGGTGTCTTAGTGCAGTTGGCAGTGTGGGTCCCAGTCCAACAGCTGGAGCTGCTGCTGCAGGAGAGGAGGTGATGGGATGTGGGAGAGATGGTGGTGGGATGTGGGAGAGATGGTGATGGGATGTGATGGTCCCATCCCCCAGTCACTGCCAGAGGGGACAAGAAGATGCAGAGATTTTCCTGCTTCTGCAGGCCAAATACCCCCTCGCTCCATCCCACCCTGTGCTGTCAGGGAGGAGCCTCTAAGAGTGGGGAGCACCCAGCCTGGGTGCAGAGATGAGGGCAAGCGAGCAGGGGCTGTTTCTGGTCCCACAGCCTGACCCCAGCCTTGCCACAACCCCTGGGAGCACCCAGCCACTTCCAGGAGGTTGAACCCCCCAGTGCCTCATCCACCCCCAGCTAACACATTTGCTCTTGGGCAAAAAAGCCATCGCGAGGCTCTTTCACGCTCAGTGCTGGGGCTGCCTGGGTGGGCACTGGCATCCAGCCTCCCCGTGCCACCAGCCCAGCTCGCCAAGCCGCAGCACCGTGGAGGCGGCCAAGGAGTTACCGCCGCAATTTGCCACAGTCATGTTTCGTTTCGAGGCCGCCTGAGCCCCGTGAAGCAGTTGGATGCAGCCGGGAAGGTGATTTTTTTCTTTTCCTCCTGTTTGCTTTTGTGCACCGGTGACCCCCTCACCAAAATTATCCTGGATATACTACTTAAAAAAAGGCAAGGAAAAAAAAAAGGCAAGAAAGCAAGCGAGAGCGGAGAGGAGAGCACTCAACATCTCTGCTCGGCTCCGTGGCCTCCCGCAGAGTGAAATGGAGGCAAATAATGCCCTAAAGCTCCTTTTCCGAGCAGTGCAATCAGCCTGCCTGGTTCAGAGGGGCTGCAGCGCCGGAGCGCTCGCCGGGAGGGTCACGGCTTCACCACACCCAACCCCTCCCTGCCCGGAGCTGCTGGGCACCCACCGAGGGGCCGGCACCGCTCAGGGGCACCCCGAACCCTCCCTGCTGCTCCTGGCCCCCGCAGAGGAGAGCAGGGACAGAGTCTGGAGGGGGACAAGGGTCCGTCCAGCTCCATCCCGTGGATGAGGCACCTTGGGGATGGCCGCTCTCCTCCTTTTTACCCCCGAGGAGGTGGCAGCGCGTCCTCTGCACCACCCACCCCCCTGTGCCCTTGTTGGCACGGGGAGGGGGGACGCTGGGGGCTGCCCTGGAGCAAGGGGTGCACCCATGGGGACCCCCCCTCGGTTCCCCAGGCCAGCTGCAGCCCCATCGGCTAGTGATGAAGCCCCCCAAGTGATGTGGCCAGGGTGCTGCGTGGGCCCCCGGGGTGTGGGTGGAGGCGCAGGAGGGGGTCTCACTCTATGAGGGTGACACGGGGACCAGTGAGGGTCCCTGTGTCGGGGCAGGGGGCAGCCAGCCCACCGGCCCCCCCAGGCCAGGCTCAGCCCCTGCTCCGGGGTGGCGGTGGGAGCGTTGCCGGGCGCAGGTAACATTTGGGCACATTCCCATAACCGAGTGCCGCCAACTGCGGCGGCGGCAGGGCTGGAGCCCCCTCTCCAGCGCCGCTGTTTGCTTTGCAGCCTCCTTAGCCCCCATTGAGGCTTTTCAGCTCCGGCCCCTTCAGGGGGTTTAAGTAGGTAAAACCTGAGGAAGAGGCTATTTTCCTCCCTCCCTTTTGAGCCCTGCCTTGTGCCCAAAAGGCCCCCTTGTTTCACGCGTGCCAGTCACCTGGCTGGGCCCCCAGCCCCTTTCTCTCCCAGCCTCCCCTTTCTTTCTCCTTTCTCTCTTTTGACTTTTCCAGGAGCCCTCGCTCTCCAAACGAGCTTCAGATTGGATCCAGATTGAGGTCCCTTTGTCTTTCAAGGGTTGTACTAAGCTAATTAAATGTGATCCCAACAAATAAACGCAGATCTCCCCATTACATTCAGGCCTGCCTTTCAGGCAGCACCGGGCGGCCCCTCGCCCCCGCCCGCTGCGCACAGGGTCCCCCTCATTGAGTCCTGGCCATTGAAAGCACTGCCAGGATTTCTTTTGTGCCGGGGGTCTCCGAGCCCTTTTTCCATCAGAAAAGACCCCCAAACAGCAGCTCGGGCCTTTGTGAGTTTGCAAGCAAACGCCAAAGAAAAGCCCCCTGAATGCTTTAATAAATGACACATTTAGCAACTTCGGAGGCGCCTGGCTCCTGCGGCAGCCGCAGGGGTGCAACGATCCCTCCTGCCCCCTTCTTCCCTCCGGCTCCCGGGGCATTTGCAGCCCGGGGAGGTGCGGGGGAAGCCGCCGAAGCCCCTCGGCTCCCGGCCGGGCTCTGGGGGCCAAAGCCCCGTCCCCCGGCGCTCGACGGGGCGCACGGAGCCGGCGCGGGGGTCGGCCCGGCCGCGGAGCTTCTTGAACCCGGCCCCCGCGTGTCCCTTCGCCTGGCAAATCCCAAATCGTCTTTAATGACACCCAACCACCACCCCAGCCCGGACCGGGGGCTGCGCTGGACTTTTCTCAGCTCAGCTAATATCTTTTTAATGACTTTGGGAGGGGGCAGAGCCCGGCTCTGCCCTAGAGCCTGGATTGCTCCAAACAGATGTTGGGGCAGAGGGAGGGGGATGCTCTTCCCTGCCAGGGACTTTCTTCTAGAGTTCAAACGAGAGGGGAGCTTTCAATCACCGCTAAAAATGTATTTCTCCCCATTGAACAATGGGCTCCTTTCTGCGCCCGGGGGGACTCGGCTGCGATCGCGTTTCTGCTGCCGGGGAGGAGAAACCTCCGGGTTTAGGGCAGGAAAAACTCAGCTCCGAAAAGAGCTCTTCCCTGCGCCGGTTATTTCGTAGCTCCGCATCCCGTCTGCCTTCACCCCCGCCTTAGAGAAGAAAAAAAAAAAAATCGTAATAACGAAGAAATAATAATAATTTCGCGGCTGCAGCCGTTCCTCCGCCGCGCACAGGTGCCGCCCGGCGATTTTTGCGGCAAAGCCGGGCAGTTTGCAGGGTTAGAGAAACGAATATCGGCTGCCAGCGGCCCGGGGCGGCGGCGGCTCCGCGCCCCTGCGCGCCCGCGGAGGCAGCGCCCGGGCCGGCTCCATCCCCGGCGCGTCCGTCAGCGGCGGCCCCACAAGAGTTAAATTTTAAAGCAAATCAAATTCCCATTGGCCACTGTATATTATCTCAGCAGTCTTCATTTGATACCTCTTTAATACAGAAAGGAGCTTTTCAAACCCCTTTTCTCTCTTTTCTCCCCGCCACTCTTTAAGAGCAATAAATGTTCAACTGCAATAACTATAAATCAATCTCCGC